>NC_090837.1:1625000-3031250 GCF_028021215.1 Eschrichtius robustus
GGTGGATGGATGGGTGGATGGATGGATGAATGGATGGATGGATGGATGGATGGGTGGATGGATGGATGGGTGGATGGATGGGTGGATGAATGGATGGGTGGATGGATGAGTGGATAGATGGGTGGATGGGTGGGTGGATGGGTGGATGGGTGGATGGGTGAGCCAGGTAGCTGATACAGTTAGGAATGGACCCAGGGCATCTGATTAAAACAACACTGAACCACAGGCCCTCCCTACAAGTTTCCAAAGAGGAGACGGGTGGTTGGTAACCCAGGGGATTCATTCATTCATCAAGAAACATATCGAGCACCTGCTGTGTGCAAGTCCCATGCCAGGCGTGGAGGAACCACAGTGAACGAGGGGCCAGGACGGTGTCCTAAAGGAGCCCGTGTTCTGGGCGTGGGGAGGACAGGATGCCCAGCTGGATTGGAGTCCCGGGGACGCCTAGGAGTTGGCCTGGAGCAGCAGAGTGGATGTCAGACCCGCCTCCCTGATGGGGAAGGCTAAGAGGAAATGGGACGGAACTCGAGTTTGCTTTGGGCAGGTTTGTCAATGGGAGTCTCGGTTATTGGTCCCGAGACAGGTTCAGCACCCACGGGGCCTTGGATGGGGCTGTGTGTCCTCTGGAAATGAACAGCTCAGGATTCCAGTCATGGACCCACTGAATAATGCAAGGATGTAGTACATTCTGTTTCCCAGCTATTGGGAAACTGGTGGGTCAGGAGGACAGACCCCCACACACGCGATGCAGGTTTGAATCAACATTTCGCTATTCTGGGTGGAAAGAGGGACCCGAGGGCACAGTCCATTCTGGGGAACTGCACCTCCACCCTCACCGTCCTCGCGCACCACTGCTGCTCATGAGAAGACCCACCAGGGGCTGGGCCAACTAGTCGGTGATAAACAGTTTCTCTTAATGAGGAGCTTTAGAGTGAGAGCTGGTGCGGTCAGTGTGCCGTTCTCTCCAGGCGCTGGGGGCGGGAGGAGAGAAAGAACTTATCATTAGAACTTTCATATCAGAGGCTTCACTCATTTTCCAGGAAGGAAGATATGGGCTGAGAAAGTCAGAAATCATCTTTCTCTCTCTTTCTTCTGTTGTTTTTGGATTTAAGTTCTAATGATCTTCTCTCTGCAAATGACTTTGAGTATAAGAGCTGGTAGACATTTCATTTAATTTACTTGAAGTCTTGGTGAAATCCAGTGATTAACTTGGAGATCCCACATTAAATTATATAAAGAAGCTTTTTTCCTGACATTCTTTGCTGCACAAAAATCACAAAGCAGACCCCTTCCCACTCCTGGTGCTAATTAGCTCAACCCTCAGGCCTGGTACATGGGCACTATTTTTTTTTTCTAAAAATAGAAACAAAAATATTAGATAAAATAATTACACAGTGAGAATTGTGTTGAACAGTCCTGTGTAAGTAGTTTGAGGGGGAGAGGATTTATAATTCATCTGTCCACTTAAGCTCTGCTCTCAAACCAGGATCTTCCTGGATCAGAGTTGAATTTCCAAGATGATAACTTTATACTCTTTCTGCTTCTTCCTGCACTGTTCCCTGTGCATACAGAGTTTAAATTACCCCTGGATATGTTTGTTGTCTGAGAATAACATCTGGTCATTTCAGATCTTTGAAGCATCTGGAAGTCTATAAGGGCTGGAGAATCTAATCTTGAAACACTAATGAAGATAAAACTTGTGTAAGACCAACACCATAAGCTGCCTCTCCACCTCAATTATTCATGAAACGGACTCATTCAAGGTAGGTTGTCATGGTAACAAGTGGTAGGAACAACATTCTACAAAGTTTGGAAAAGATAATCTTGGTTGTAAGTGACCGAAAGCGGGTTCTTGCTGGATCAAGGGGGAAAGTGTGTGTTTGTTTGTTTGTTTGTTTGGGGGGATGTTTGTTTGCACATCTTCAAAGGCCAAGGGAGTCCTGACTTCTGGCATTCCTGCAATCAGGGCTCAGCATTCTCATCAGGACAAGAATCTCTTCATGGAGGGTCTCTGCTTTCTGCTGCACTGCAGACATTGTGAGGCTCCACGTGGCGTCTCTTGAAAGCCCCAGCTCCGATCCTTAGTATTAACAATCCCAGAGTCTTAACAAGTAATCACCAGATGGCCACTTTTTGATAAATACCACAAAAGCAAAGTACTGAAAAAAGGAATTTGATAAAGTTGGGGGGGATGGTATAGGGAAAGTGTCCCTGAAGAAGTGACATTAATCCAAAAGCTCAAGAATAAGTATGAACTAAACCAAAAGGTGGTGCAGGGAGGGCATTCCAGGTGGAGGGAATTGCAAATGCTGAGGCTCCAGTTCTGTTAAGATCCGAACTATCTGGAGAATTGATTCAAGGTCTGAGGCAGGCGATGTACTTGATGAGCTTGGGTCATCTTGAATTTTCATTTGTCAACAGGACACAAGAGTCAGCTGGGTGGATCTCTCACTGGACAAGGGTGGGTTAAATCAAACATCAAAAAGAATGACTGTAACATGGAGACCACACATGTGGTTGCCAAGGGGGAGGGGGGTGGGGGAGGGATGGTTTGGGAACGTGGGATTAGCAGATGCAAACTATTATAGGTATAATGGATAAATAACAAAGTCCTACTGTATAGCACAGGGAACTATATTCGATACCCTGTGATAAACTATACTGGAAGAGAATATAGAAAAGAATGTATATATATGTGTAACTGAATCACTTTGCTGTACAGTAGAAATTAACACAACTTTGTAAGTAAACTATACTTCAACAACAAAAAAAGAATGGCTGTAATAGATTAAAAGACATTAAGCATGTAAAGAACTATGATTAAAATCAGAAATGAAAGTGAGCATAATTATCTACCCACAGAAATGAAAGGATTACAAACAAGAGTAGAAACAGCTGTACACCAACAAATTAGACACCCTAGAAGCAAAGAACAAATTCCGAGAAACAAGTAAATAATTAAAACTGACTCAAGAAGAAATAGAAAATTTGAACAGACCTATAACAAGCAAAGTGACTGAATCAGTAATCAAAAATCTTCCAGTGAAGAAAATTCAAGACAAGATGACTGCACTGGTGAATACTACCAAACATTTAAAAGAACTAACACCAAACTCATAAAAAATGGAATATGAGGAAACAGTTTCTAACTCATTTTATGAGGCCAGCCTTATCCTTATACCAAAGCCAGATAAAGACAACAAAAGAAGAGAAAACTATACACCAATATCCCTTATGAATATTGATGCATAAATTATCAACAAAATACTAGAAAGCCTAATCTAGCAGCATATTAAAAGCATTATTAAATTCCATGACCAAATGGGATTTATCTCAAGGATGTGAGGATGGTTAAACATACCAAAATCATTCAGTATAATACAACACAAAATCAAGGGAAAAAATATGATCATCTCAATCAATACAGAAAAAGTTTTTGACAAAACCCAACAGCCTTTCATAATGAAAAATACATAGCTTTCCAGCTAAGTTCAGGAGCAAAACAGGATGCCACTTCTATTCAACACTGTATTGTTCTAACCGGAACAATTAGGCAAGAAAAAGAAATAAAAGGCATAAAAATTGGAAATGAAGAAGTAAAACTATCTCTATTCAAAGATGACTTGATTTTATATATAGAAAATCCTAAATAATTCACAAAAAACAATTAGAGCTAATAAAAGAATTTAGCAAAGTTACAGGATACAACTTCAACACATTAAAAACTAGTTGTATTTTTATACACTAGCAATGAATGATCCAAAAGTGAAATTAAGAAAGCAATTTCATATAAAATAGCATCAAAGAGAATAATATACTTAAGAATAAATTTAATCAAAGAGGTGTAAGACTTGTACACTGGAAACTACTAATCATTGATTAACTTAATTAGAGAAGACCTAAGAAAGGGAAATCTATCCTGTGTTCACAGATTGAAAGATTTAATATTGTTAAGATGTCAAACTCCCCAAAGCATCCACAGATGCAACGGAATCCCTGTCAAAACGTCTATGGGTTTTTTTTTTTAGATCTGGTAAGCCAGATCTTAAAATTCATATGGAATTGCAAGTTATCCTAAATAGTCAAAACAATACTGAAAAATAAGAACAAAGTTGTAGGACTCACATTTCTCTATTTCAAAACTGATACATCGCTACATTAATCAAAAACACTGTGGTACTGGCAGAAGGATATACTTATAGACCAATGGAATAGAACTGAGAGTCCAGAATTAAACTCATACTTCCATGGTCAATTGGTTTTTGACAAGCATGCCAAGAAAATTCAATAGAGAAAGAATAGTCTTTTCAAAAAAAAAAAATCCTGGGAAAACTGGATTTCCAGATGCAAGAGAATGAAATTGAACTCCTATCTCATTCTATATGAAAAAATTAATTCAAAATAGGTCAAAGATCTAAATGGAAAAGCTAAAAGTACAAAACTATTAGAAGAAAACCTAGGAGTAAATCTTCATGACTTTAGATTTGGCAGTGGATTCTTATGACACTAAAAGCATAAACTACAAAAGGAAAAAATGGATAAATTGGACTTCGTCAAAATGAAATATTTTGTGCATGAAAGGAAATGAAAAAACGACCTACAGAATGAGAGAAAATATTTGCAAATCACATATATGCTAAGGGTCTAAAATACGGAACATATAAAGAACTCTTACAACTCAACATCAAAAAGACAAATAACCCATTTTTTAAAAAAATTAGGCAAAGTACTTGAATAGATATTTCTCCAAAGAAGATATACGAGCAGTCAACAAGCACATGAAAAGATGTTCAATATCTCGAATCATTAGGGCACTGCAAATGAAACCACAATGAGGTAACACTTCATTCTAAATAGAATGACAATTAATAATAATAACAACAACAACAGTAATGGAAAATAGGAAATGTATTATCTATCTATACTGATAGATAATACAACATGGTTGAACCTCAAAAACATTATTCTAAGTAAAAGAAGCCAGACAAATAGTCATATGTTTTATGATTTCATTTATATTGAATGTCCAGAATCATTAAATTCATAGAGTCAGAAGGGAGATTGATTAGTGGTCACCATGGAGTGTGGGACCACTTCAATAATAAAAGCCATGAGCAAAAAAAAAAAAAAAAAAAAAAAGAACTTGTGAGGGGTGGTGAAGAGGAGAAATATGCAGGACTCACTGTGTACCCCTGAGGTTGCTAAGATGCCAACCTCTTAATCTGAAAACGGTAAACAAAGGGGAAAATTAAGGGTGTATCCTGGCATTCTGGTATGACTTCTATTTCATGGGAGACTTCCAAGGACCTGGGGTTCTTCACGACAGATGCAGCAGGAAGCCGCCAAGGGAGAGGCGGAGTCTAAAACCCAGCGCACCTTGGCCGGTACACTGAGCATCTCAGGCAGCCACAGGTGTACCAGGAGTCACCATCACAACACATCCATCCTGGGATGGACGGCGAAGGAGGGAAGGAGGGGCAGAAGGTGATGGTGAAGAAGAAGGCTTGGAAGCTATCAGTGAAGAAAGGGACGAGGACAAAGGAGAAGGTGATGAAGAGGATGATGAGGGAGGAAGGGGGGGATGGGGAGGTGGCCCACAGACTCTGACGGATCCAACCTCACACTCACTTCCCGGCTCCTCCACCCTCTGTGCTCACTTTGTCCTTTAGGTCTCCCTTCTCTCCTTTACACCTGGGCTCTCAACTTACATTTGGAGAAACACCTTGAATGGAACACAATGGGAAAAGAATCTGTATGCATTTCTGTTCCAAGTTCATTTTCATCTTTTCCTGCCTCACACAAAAAGTGTAGGAATCAACACATCATGTGGGGATGAAAGAAACCCTTCGCCTCTGTTGCTGGGCAGAGTGGACGGTGGAGGGCCTTGCGCAGGCCTGCAGGGACTGGAGCGCATCCTACTGTCTCGTGTGCTGGGCTCAGAGGTCCCACTAGGTCCGTGTTAGCGTGGGCAGCCAGCATTTAGCAGCCTCTGCCCGTGCACTTCCTCGTGTTTAAAGTAGGAAAAAGTAACCTACACAGTAAGATTCTAGAAGATCAGTAAAGGGTGGGCGTGGCATGGTTGGTGGCCAAATGCACATCTGACCGTGCAACTTCTCCAGCATATTTAACTGTGATGTTGGGTTAGAAACACTTGCAGTTTAAGGGGACGCCTTTAAGGTGAAGTTCTATCCTAATGATGAGTCCTGCCAGTCGGTGGAGAAAATGCAGAACGGGTAGTATCTTATTTGGAAGTGACATTCTCTACTACTATTTCATTCCTATTTATTTTTAGATTTTTCTTTCTGTTTTCCTTGGAAAACTGATGCTCAGTTTTAAATGAATCGGAAAGCTAGAAAGTAACACACACGGTTAAATTTGTAATTCACAAAGTAACAGATGACTTAAACATATTAAAGACAATAAAGCACACAAAGAAAATGCAACTAAGTATGCAAGGTTACCAACCTCCCCACATTAAAAATAGCAGGATCCCCTGCGGGCTGGTTCCCCCACTAGACTTACTTTACCCCTCACTCCAGGCTGGGCGCTGTGAGCCCAGACTTTGTGCACACTGCAGGGATCCAGGTGCTGCCTTGCTCTCTAGGGGCTGCAGGATGTTAGGCAAGAATTTCAATTCCTTCCAGCCTGTGTCCTCATGTGTAATATTGGACAACAACAAAACCCATCTCAGGGCATGGAGGTTCGGTGAGACCATTGCAAAATGCACTTAAGATCGTGCTTGCACATCCAAAGGGCACAGGAAGTACCAGCCAGTATGATTCTCTTTTCAAGTTACCTGCAGGTGAGAGCACACAGCAGTTAGCAACGTTCCTATCAGTTAGGGCTCTCTTAGTTGGAAGCGACAGAACCTGGTACAAACTGGCAAAAGCAAAAAAGAGACGGTGTTGACTGGCGTATCTGGGAAGTTCTGAGAAGGGCTTAGGTGCAGCTGATCCAGGGTTCACTGATGCCCGTGGGATGACACAATTCCTTAGCTCCAGGTGGGGACCTTCCCTCTTCCCATAAAGAAAGAGAAGGAGCTGGCACGGGGATGTAAAGGACCATCCGGAGAGATGGAGAAAACCCAGGGAAGACTGGTTTGCCAAAGGTCGCAAATAGAGTGGCCCCCTCATCTCTGATTGTCCCAACGTGCTTGCTTCATTATTGGTTCCCGGCAGGTTAGATTTCTCAGGAGCTCCACCTGCTGGGTAGAAACGGTCCCTAAGCTCTTGTACCTCTTCCAGTTTAGAGACCAGCCCGCTTTCAGATGAAATCTCCTGGCTCCAGGGTCACCTTCCCAGGGAGAGGACTCCATTGCCCAGCTCGGGCTTGGTGTCCACACGGGCTGGTCAGCTGGGGCTGGAGGACAGAGTCACATTGTGACCCAGTGTGACTGATCGCCCAGGTCCTCTGATATACCCATCCCAACAGCCAGGGTCCCACGGGTGACCTCTCGCCCTAGAAACTGGACACAGGGGGGAGATGCCTTCACTCTGCAATCCCATGAGGCACGTGGATGCATCAAGTTTGCCCTCAGAAATGCAGACAGAAAAGGCCTCCCGCCAAAATGTGACTAAATTGCCTTTTCCACTCATGATCCCGTTCCAGGCAGGAAAGCTCAGCTCAGAATGGATTCTTTCACAAAGCACTTCCTTCAGGGCAACATGACGATTACATTTCACTACTGAGCCCCCAAGTTTCCCCTTGGTGGACCCACCGTCTGAGCCCTTCATGAGCAAGGGCACCTGCCTGAGCAGAACATCACCAGCTCCTTCCCCGCGTGAACTGCGCTGCCCACGCTGGGCTGGGGGAGGCTCAGGGCTGCCCTCCCGTGGGGACCCCATGGTGCTCCCGCTGCCCTCACATGGGCCGCTGAGGCTGCCCCCTTCCTGACTTCAGTCTCTGTTTCTTTAGACTCATTAATCAAGCTGACAAAATCCGCTCAGAACAGACATGTACGGTTTTGGTTCTCCGGCTGGTGCTCTCTGATCACAAACTGCCCAATCTCCTCACTGTCCGTTGGCACCAAAGGCTCTTCTTTCTGACTGAATGAGAATTGGGCCAGAGCCTGGACTTCCCCCGAGGCCAGCCACTGAAACATGCTTCTGTTTACAGAAAGACGCAAAACCACGCACCAGCCAGATGGAGCCTGGGGACACGCTATTCCATTTCCCAAAATATTTAATGCAGAAGTTCTCAAGGCATAACTTCTTGGTGACCTACCGTGAGATGTGCCATAAAGGATGCTGCTTTAAGCAACATGCACCACACACCAGAGACAAATATTACTAAAGGTGTATTTGGACAGACATGGAAACATCCAAACTGGGCTCAAATAACACCCGTGGTATTTGCATCCAGCCTAAGTTCTGTAGGTGACCACAGAAATGGTAGGAGATGTGACCCAGGAAATTAATCCTGGATGTGCAACGTCTGCCTCTTTTCGGAGTGACAGTGGGGATGGATGTTCAGCTGTTGATTCCCAGTGTTTCTGGAAAGGTTTGAATGACACCAGCACATGCTTCTACACTGTTTTTATTTCTAATTGGTTTGTTCACTGGACTGATTCCTTGTGGAAAGAAAATAAAGCAACATAATTAAAACAAAACCTCTATCCTAAGCTCCTGGAAGCCAAATGAAACACATACTCTTGTAAATTAAAACATGCCCTTCTCAGATATGAATTCAAGGGAAAAAGTCTACACTGGAACTGTAATGCTTTCATTTACAGGCCTTCAGGATTTAAAAATTCTACAATGATCCTTGTCAAGCAAATCGAATGATTTTCTCCTGTTACTGTTACCAGCCCACTGAATTTGGGAAGAAGAAAGTGAGTGTATCAGGGTATGGGAAGGCCATCACAAATTATATCACAGAGACTTTTGCAGGGTGAAAAAAAAAACTATTGCAGGCAAGCAAAAAAAGAAAAACTGGTTGTTACAGTCTGAAAGTTTGTGTTTCCCCCAAATTCATATGTTGAAATCCTAACCCCCAAGGTGAAGGTATTAAGAGGTGGGGCCTTTGGGAGGTGATTAGGTCATGAGGGTGGAGCCCTCATGAATGGGATTAGTGCCTTTATAAAAAGAGACCCCAGAGTTCCTTCACCCCTTCTGCCATGTGAGGTCACAGTGAGCAGGTGACATCTATGAACCAGGAATAAGGTCCTCACCAGACACCGAGCCCACCAGCCCCTTGGTCTTGGATTTCCAGCCTCCAGAGCTGAGACAAATAAGTCTCTGTTGTTTATAAGCCACCCAGTCTCTGTTGTTCTTGTTTTTTTTTTTTCCTTAATAGCAGCCCAAGCAGACTAAGACACTTGTGGTCCATGGCAACAGAACTTACAGCCAGCTTCTCTCTCTTCTTCCCCAAATAAAGGCATAAAGTTGGAGGAGTCTTTGTTCAATATAGTAATCATTGCTGGAAGGACCCATGATGTGATAATTCATTATTCACCAATGCTGGAAACATAGCCTATCTTCAATAAGAGGGAATCATCTTGAAGAATCACAGGGATGAGGAGGGATTTGTGAAGGAGAAGATGCTTCTAAATGTGTCTTGAGACCATCCCCAAGGGCACAAAGACATTGTTGGCTGAGTTGTCTTATAATTACCATACTCATCATACTCTGAAAAGTGTTACCAGATACCTCAAGTGGTTGGCTGTTTTTAATAGGATATTTATTTTCACTTTTGAAGCAAATGATAAATGTGCAGAGTAACACATCGAAGTACATAACATGCGGGAAAAGTCAGTCTCCTGTCCCTGCCCCTGTCTCCACCCCATGGACAGGCACTTTGACCAGATTCTCAACTCCAAGATGTGGACCCAACCCACTTCTCCTGAGCACTTACTACTATGATGCACGATGCTAGGGGCAGGGGTCAAAGGCCACCTCGTCACTTCAAGGTCAGACAAGATGCTGTCTTGATGGCCGCGTCTCTTGAGTTTTCTTGATAATCATAAATACCTGTTGCTCCATCGTATTTGCCCACAAGCATGTGTGATGCGGGGTAAAATCACAGAATCATAGACTTGCCGGGAATCTCAGGGGACTACTAATCCTCCTTCCACTGACTTACGGACCTGTGTGTGGATAAGAGATGAAGTCAAAGTCTGTGACAGCGGAGAGCACGAGGAATCGCAATTAATCATCAGTGGGTCGTACAGATAACCACTTTCTTTCCTCTTATCTCCCACGGAGCCCCTCAGGCTCAGGGCACGATTGGTCTGTAATTCATCACAAAGGTTCCATTGAGATTAAATAGCCCAAGGATGACACTCCAGATGTGGGGACATAGTGGGGAGAAGCGAAAACTGGGTGAGTCGAAGGATGATGGGCACTGCCTGTGTGCCTGAGCGGAGGGACAGCCCAAGCCCATCCACCCAGGATGCTGTTTCAGCAACACCCTGGGCAGATGGGAGAGAAATACCAGGATATTTCCAAAGGTGCTTCTTCCAGCAGGAAATATCATGAGAAATAGTCCAGAAGCTTCCAGTCTGAAAAGAAAAGGAACGGGGCGGGTGGTGGGGTGGGGGGAAGCCTTAGGATAAAAGGCACAGACATATTTGATAAAAGGCTCAGAAAAAAAAAAAAAAAAGATGAAGTTGTGATTTTCCTGTGGTTGCTTTGGAAACCAAAACATCCTGATGTTGGGGAAAAGCGGAAACAAGATTTATTTGTTTGGAGCGTGGGTTGTTGTTTTTGATGAAACTTGGCTTTCCTTTTTCTGAGGTTTTTTTTCTTCCAGAAATTATATGATAGGGAGCGAAAGGAAAGGGACACCGGTTTGCCTCCTGGAGAGGCTGTGGAGGTCGGGAAGGGAACAAGGCTTAGAACGCAGTGACTACCCTGGTCGGCTGAGGCAAAACGGGGCCATTATTCACTAGACGATGGCCTCGCATTTGCCTGAACCCTGGTGCTCAAATTACGTCACCAGAAGTGTATGTCTCTCTTCCCTCTGCTTGTCTTTCTTCCGCAATAGCTCAACATTTTGGTAAGCTTTCCTGGGCACGTGGCCAAGAGGTGGCTGTAAATGCTCGAGGCTTCCCTTCTGTCCACTGAGCGCGGCCGTCCTGGACAGGGTCCCTGGCTTCTGATTGTCCGGGTCGGGGGTGGGCAGCCCACCTCAACCACAGGAAGTGAGTGTGGAGGATGGTTCTCGAGGGGCGCTGAGGCAGGCTGCTGAGTGATGCTGATGGTGGGAAACCAAGGCAGCCCCAGGCCCTGCGCCCTCCCTGCTGGGCTCTCACTCTTCCTGCGGCAAAAGAGAGGAAAGCAAAGCAGAGAGGACAGAGCGGAGGAAGTGAAAAGAGTCGGGGAGATGAGAAGGGAGGGGAGGGGGGAGGGGAGAGGGGAGGGGAGGGGAGGATGGAGGGAGGGAGGGAGGGGAGGGGAGAGGGAGGATGGAGGGAGGGGAGGGGAGAGGGAGGAGGGAGGGAGGGGAGGGGAGAGGGAGGAGGGAGGGAGGGGAGGGGAGAGGGAGGAGGGAGGGAGGGGAGGGGAGAGGGAGGAGGGAGGGAGGGGAGGGGAGAGGGAGGAGGGAGGGAGGGGAGAGGAAAGGGAAGGGGAGGGGAGAATTGGGGATGACAAATTTCAAACCAGGGTTGTGAAAACAGTGGCAGGTTTTCCATGTTAATATCAAGCAGCTTAGAACTTTGAAAACACAAAGGCCGGATGCATTATAATTGTGCTGTGTACATGATATTTAACAGACTAGTGGATACTTTCATTCACGAGCCTCTGTGGAAAGTGCGGTCTCATTAGTAACGGGAGGCTGGATGCTGGCAGATGGAGCCTCCCTTCCATTCAGCCCGTGTCTCCCTGGTGACCGTCCCTCAACCTCATTATCTCATTCTGAGATAATGTCAAGATTCTGAATTTAATGTCCTTGGTTAAAGTCGGGCCCCGCAAACAGCCATCCACCTCTCTCCTCCCACCCCAAACAGGGCTTGAGGGAACTGAGGCACCAAGCACACATTTTCATCCTAAGAATCAGCAGATTTGTGAATATTGTAATAGAACTTGGAGTAGCCAAGAAAAATCACACTGTTCCTGGGTTTCTGCCTTTCATTTTTCTTTAGTTTTAGTTTTCCTTCTTTTTAAAATTCCCTCCCTCCCTTCCATCTTTCCCTCTCTCTTTCTCTCCAGTTTTCCTCCCAGGCTGTGTCGTGCTCTCACCATCTTTTCTGGACACAGGCACTGCTGGTGGGGCATTTCCCCCACCCGCGAGCCTCCCAGGTGCCCAGGACGGTCCACCTGCTCCAGGGCGAGGGGCAGGGGCCGCTGCATCCCCCCATCCCGGGACACCAGGTACTCAGAGATGGCTGAACTTGATACCGACCAGGGTTCTTGACCTTCCCCAATCGATAGAAATTGATAAGGGGCCAGACAAGAAATTCAGGCAAGGCTTTATTGGGGCCCCTGCTGCTGCAGGGGGAGCGAAAACAAGCATCACGTTCCCTTGCTTGCTTTCTCCCTGAGGGGGTGCCAGCTGGTTCCTTATATGGGGCGAGGGTAGGGGTGTGCTGGGGGGTCGGGCTGGAGGCGTGGCTTAGGTGGTCTGCCCGCCCCTTTGGTGGTGTTGAGTGCAGGGGGCATGCGCAGTGCCTTGCTTTTGCCCCCGACCCCCTGCTTTTGCTCCTGGCTCTTCCGAAGTGGCAGTTGGGTTTTTTTTGGTCTTTTTGTATCTTGTTGTCCATAATTTGCCCCAGCTAGGCATGCACACACTTATTTTTAGTCCCTTATAGTTTCTGTGTATTTTGTAGCTCGAGGAGACGTTTGTCCAGGTGCAAGCACCGTTGCAAAGGGTCCCAGGTCCCAGGTCCCAGCCGGTCTCAAACTGGGACCCGTCTGTCTCCGCTTCATCGTGGTGTGGCTGTGTGGACTCCGGCCCTCATGTCAGCTGGCTTCTCTCTGCTCTAAACTAAAGAGGGGAGCAGCGCTGGGACCACCGTAATAGACCAGGGGTCTGGCCAGGCCGTCGGTAACTGTTGCTGCCTCTCACCTCCCTTCCTCTTGTGGGGATGGGATGGGGCAGGTGGGAAGGGGTCTGTGTCTTCATTTCACGCCCTTCTTCGTGGCGCCCCCAGGAGGGCAGGAGGGGAAGGGGACCCCACTGGACAACTGATGGCAAAGACGTCTTGGTTTGTTTGTTTCATTTTCTTCTTGTCCGTCCTGAGGGTTCCTGGCCAGCAAACAAGGGCCCTTTCCTGCCGGAGGGTTGGGCTGAGTAATTGACACCCGGTGTTCTCCCATTTGGGGTAAATCGTCCCTGGGGCTGTCTGAGGTGCTGAGTGTGGAGCTGACACACTGGGTTGGGGTCTGGGCCTCTTGATCTCCAGCATCACCTTATCCTCTTTCACCTGAGCTCTGAGGTGGTGGCCCAGGTGTGAGCACATGCTCTCCAGCCACTGACCTGGATGGAATCCTGATGGTCCTGAGACCCTGGCTCTCAGGTCAGTCCCTTTGTCCTGTGGGTTCCAGGTCCTGGACATCCACTCGATAGCCACTGACTCCCCAGAGCCACTTCCCCTGGGCAGATGCTTTCCCTGGCTTCTGTCCCTCCCATCCTCCCCTGGTGTCCTTCCCCCACCACTGTCCCTGCCCCTCCATCCCGGGCTTTGGCCACAGACTGTGAGCTCCCCAGGGGCAGGTCATCTGGGTCCTCTTTGCATCCTCAGTACCCAGCACATGGCCCTGCCTGCATGAGGACTCATGCATTTGCTCGTTCATTTGTTCAAGGGATATTTATTAAATTCAGGTGACACGCCTGCTCTGAGGGTCCTTACAATATGGTGGGAGAGACAGGCAGTAAACAAGCAAACCACGAAGAAGACAGCTCAGCTCCAAGTGGATGAAACAGCATGGGAGATGGGGCCATAGTTGGGAGGAGTCCCTGCCACATCCTGGGGGACCCTCATCGGCCGGTTGAAGCCGGTTCCCACCACTACCGCCCCCTCCCCCTCCTCTTTCCCCTCCTCCTCCTTCTCCTCCCCTCCCCACCTCCCTCCCCCAACCCTCTCCTCCCAGCCCCTGGAGGACACCAAGCCTGCAGGCCTGGATGTGAGCTCCCTGCAGACAGAGCGCTAGGCTGGTTTCTAGAAGCCTCTAATCCATCTTCCTGCCAGCTTCCCCTTAATGAATTTCATCAGCGGCTCAGGAGCTGTGTTTTTCGTTCTGATTGGGTTAGACTTGGCTCTGGGCCTAAGTACAGACAATCTGCAGGCGGCTGGCCTCTCTCTACCTGCAGTTATGAATTAAGAAGGAGGTGGAGGCTGACCCAGGGCCCCAGGAGGTCACCCTGCAGGGAGGGCCCCTTGGAGAGGCCGCTTCTCCGTGGGTTTCCTCCCTGCTCTTACCCCGACCCTCAAACCACCTGAAGCTGGCGGGAGTGGCACCTTCAGATGCCAGGCCCCGTGCAGGCGAGTATGCGGTGGGTGGAGGTGGGTGACAAATACACCCCGTCTTCTAGAAAGTTCACGAGGAAGCCAGGAGAGGACAGCAGTGACGGGCACACAGGAGTTTCAACACCAGCATAGTGCACGCGACCTCAGCTCACACACTCGGGAGCGGAAGAGATGCGTGTGCTTTATTTTCTCCTGTGATGCCTCCTGATTTCTTTCAGAAGCTCACGTTCAGCTGGAAGGTGGAATTTAATCAGCCAGTTCTGGATCCCACCTTCCTCGGAGGCCACACCTTGGTTCCAGGAGGATTAATTACACAGTGTCCAGATACCAGAAAGTGTGTCAGTCGGGACAGGAATAACAAGTAACCCCCAAGATCTCAGTGGTTTTATTAGTTTGGTTTTTGGGTTTTTTTCTTGCTCATGCTTCATGCCTTTTACAGGAATCAGGAGGCTCCACTCATTAGAGTAAAAATCTCAATGAAGAAAGCACACTCTGACCCCCTTGAAAAGTTTCTATTTTCAGAGGACAGAGAAGGCTTGAATTCCAAAAAGTTTATTTCCATAAACATGGGAGCAAAATCCACAAGTTTTATGGACAATCTTGTTCAGTATCTCACTTTCAGAAAAAAGGGCACGGGGATTTGGGTGAGTGAATAGTAAAAATTATTAAACGAATTAGTGTCTTACTTCACATACACGTAGCCACGTCTCATTTAATCTTAACACCTAATGCGGAAGGCACCCATCGCCGGTTTCCACAATGAGAACGTGGTGGCCCAGAGAGGTTCAGCTGGGTCCCTGAGGCTGCACAGCTGTTCTGGGTGATCCTGGGAATAGAACTAGGTGCTGTGGCTCTGAAGCCCAGGCTTTTCCTGCTCGCTGACTCCTCCCTCCTGCTCCCACGCCCCTCATTCTGCTTCCTGTGAACTTTCTCTTCTCAATGAGACACCCTCACCCAGTCTCTGTGGCTCCTCCAGCTTCTTTCAGAGAAAGCAGAGAGTAGGGCCCACCCTCTTCTCAGACAGACCCTCTGCTTACTGCCCCATGGGTCAGCCCTGCTGGACGTAGGGGATGATGCAGGGGAAGACGTGGCAAAGGAGCTTCCAGAATTGCCTTTGGGATCTTAGGGAAATGTGGCAGCTGCGAATTCAGGAAAAGATCTCCCCTGTCTTGTCTTCACCACCTTTTTACTGATGAGTGTTTGGACAAGTTCCGCTTATTTTGCTGCCACCGCCAAGGCCAAAGAGAACATCCTTGTACCGAAGTTATTACGCAACGTGGGAGCCTCTCTGTAGGACAAATTCTTAGCACACCTGGTACTTAGTGAGTCCTTCATAGATACACATATGGGTAAGTTTATCTAAGTCCAGCTGTGACTGCAGGCTCACATACGCAGTTACTTATTTTAGATGCATCTGTTGGAGTCTCCTTATTCTCATCCATCATCCTCCCGATCCTCACGTCATCACATCACAACCTGATCAATATCACCATCTTCACAGTTAACATCTGTTGGGCACTGCTGTTTAGTTGTGTGCATACTGGGCTGGGTTAAGAACTTTGCGTGTATTTTCTTATTGAGTCTTCCCCCCTGATGACTTGTTGCATGAGTTCATTAACTCACCGATGATCAATAGGGATCTTAAGCCCTGGCTTACTTATCTTAAATACCATACATCTGATAATTCATCCTCCCTCTCCATCATCCTCCCACTAGCATTCTCTGAGTGCTTATTGTTTACCAAGAATGATAAACTACTTATTAGTTCTTCCAGTGACATTTCGCGGTAAGGGACTGTTGTCATCCCCATTTTACAAATGAGGCAGCTGAGCCTCAGAGAGGTAAACTGACCTGCCCAGCGTCACCCAGCTCTGGATCAGCAGAACCTGGGTTTCAACCAGGGAGTCTGGTCCCACATTTGGGATCAAATAGGACCATCCCACGGCCTCCAGACACACAGGCCGCCGACATCCTGACCTGGCCACTCATCCTTACACAGATTATCTTCCAAGTATCTGGAGACACAGAAAGTAGGAGGGTCATGGGACAAATTCATGGTCATCAAATCCTACTATGGAAGAATTTTGCATTTGTATGTGGTTAGAACCAGGGAAAATGTGTCTTGGTTGCAGATACACTCTGACTTGGCACAAAGCTGGCTGTTACTCAGAAGAGTCTGTGAGACATCAGCTCCAGACATTTAGCACCTCGCCAGGAAGCTCTGTTTTCCGTTTCCCTTTCATTGCAATTTCAAATTTTTAATCAAGGTAGGACTTGTGAGAGTCTAAAATTGTCCTCACTACAAAGGATGGGTGGTGTTCTAGACAGAGAGAACAGGAGGGGTTGAATTCCAGGTGGAGATAAAAGAAAGCTACATGTGAGATGCTCAGGATGACCCTATAATCCTTCTCAGTTTCCAGCAGCTCCAGCAGAAGCCCGCAGAGCTGCTGCAGTTGGTGCGAGTGTGGTCCTGCCCCTCCCCTGCGGGTCCCGATGCCCTGATGCTCTGGAAACCCCTGGGCTTCATCTACGCAGGGTCTCTACCCTGCAGGAGCCAAATCTGTTGGATCAGTGAATGCCCAGTGTCAATGCTCATCAAGAATAGGTGCTGGCTCCTCCTGGCTCCTTTGCTTTGCTCCGGAGATGGAGGTCTCAGCACTCTCAGGGGTTAGTCACAGTATTTCCAGACCCTGTAGCTGGGTCTGTGCTGCACCCATGGCATCCAGCAGCATCCACGTGATGGAGACCTTAGGTTGTGTTCCCCAGGAGCAGGGCCTCGGGGACATCAGCTTCCTCATGCAGAGGAAACTGTGGTCTCAGCTCTTTGCACCTGGTCCGGCACCAGCCCTGCCCCTGGATCCAGTCTCTTCACACTAGACTATGAATGCAGATGCATATCAGCTCTAGACCCTGGGCTGGGGTTCCTGAGTTCCTCACTGACTATCAAGTTTGGGAAGCTATTTATTAAGTTATTTATTAATGATTTCCTGAGACAAGGGGGGCATCAGTTCATTGACCAATAGGCAATTGTTAATCACACTGTTATTCAAACAATATAATATCAAAAATGCTTTTATGTTAAGTAGATAGAACAGCAGCCAAAGTGTAGAATATAGAATTGAACCATAAAATACGTGTATACTGAAAAAAATAGTACTGAGAGGCAATAGACAAAATGACATTTTATTGTGCTGTGCTGTCGGTATTTTGGATACCTTTCTGCTGATTTCCCCAGACTTCCTGTAATGAGTTGTCCTCTCTTACATGTAGAGCAGGAGCCTTGAAGGGTCAGGTCAGCTCTCCAGGAAGGTGGTTAATTAAAGCTGACAGTCAGGAGGGCCTGTGGAGCTGACTCTGCCACCAGGGCCCCTGGAACCAGGAGTTTCCTTCCTTCCTCTCCCTCCCCCTCCCCCTTCCCCTCCTCCCCCTCCCCTTTCCCCTCCTCCCTCTCCCCCCTCCCCTCCTCCCCCTTCCTCTCCCCCTTCCCCTCCTCCTCTCCCCTTCCCCTCCTCCCCCTCCCCCTCCTCTCCTCCCCCCCTCCCCCTTCCCCTCCTTCTCTTCCTCCCACAGCCTGGAGGGACCAACTGAGATTCCCCCGGCACATCCTCTGGTAGATGGGAGCCTTGGCCGCTGAGGCACAAATAGCCCCAAGTACTGACTCAGGGGGTTTCTTTTGTCTCCCTCCTTATTCCAGGGATCTGAGAGATGCAGTGTCCTGGTCAGGAGCCCTTTCTCCTGACCACCCTCTGGAGGGGAGGGTCAGTGGGTGGAAAGGGACCCTTTGCTGTCTCTTCTCCCCCCTCCCTTCCCTGCAGGGGGGCAGAGGGAGAGACTGTGCTCAGGGAGCTGACCAGACAGAGGCCCTGGGGATGCGCCGCTGCTTTCTGAGCAGCTGCAAGTGGTTGTTTTCAGAAATAAGCCCGATTCTCAGTCAAGATCCTCAAAATCCACGTGTGCGTGTGGAAGGGTTGGGGATGGAGGTGAGTTTCTGAAGTGCGCTCTCCAGAACAAACTCCCCAGACAGCTGGGGCGGGAAACACTGCCTCTCAGCCTCCCTGTCTGAGAGTCACATTAGCCCATAAGAGCCTCTGAGCTGCACAGAGTCCTCTGGAAGAGAAAGAGGAAGGCTCCCTATGGGCAGGCCAGAGGTCCCAGAGCTGGTTTTGAATAGCGGGCCTTTTCTTTGCAGGATGACTCTTAGTATGAGAGCTCTCTTCCAACTCCCAGTCCCCAAACAGACTCTAACATGGAACTGAAAAATACCAGAAAGATTTTATTTATTCACTCTCAAGAGGCAGAAACACAGCTGAAGTAGCTTTTGCAAAAACAAGAATTTGCTGCCTCATATAACAAAAGCATCCAGGGTGATGGCTTCAGGCATGGCTTGATCTAGGAGCTCAAGTGACGTTCTCAAGATTTTGTCTTCTTTTTGCCATCTCACATAGATTTCTCCATTTGTGCTTTGGTGCTTTGCATATGGTACCAAGATAGCTGCCTGGGTCTGAGGCTCACTAGCACCTGCGTCTTCTCAGAAGCTCAGCCTTTTTCTTTCTCAACAGTTTCAGTGAAAAATCCAGAACTGTGTCTCATTGGCCCACCCAGTGCTACACGCCCATCTCTGGGGAGATCTCTGGCTGGGGAATCTGAGGAGGCAGTCATCCGGGCTCGGGTCATGTCGCCGTCTTAGATCGGGAGGGGAACCAGCCCCCCGACCGCACGGAATGATGGAGGGGATGGTTCACCGAGGAGAACGCAGGTTCGGTTTCCAGAAGGAGGAGGACTTCGTGTAGACCCAGCAGCGCCAACAGGTGGCCGTCGCCCTTCAAGTTCCAGACCGTCGTGTATGCCCCCTCCTTCCTCCTCAGGCCTCTTACCGGCTGGCCTGCTTCCTCCCCCCACCCCCCGCCCTGCAGGGTCCCCTGTCCCGGGCCATCCATGCTGACACGGCTCACCACTTCATTACCCTCGTGGGCTGTGCGCGTGGTGTCTGTGTGATTAGACTCTGGGCTCTCGGATGGGCTGTGTCTCATCTCACATCTGCCCTGTGACCCCAGCTCTGAGCACATCATGTCTGCATCTGTCGGGTGTCAAGGTCGTGCTTCAGGCGTGGAAGGAAGGAGGACGGGAAGGGAGCCTGAGTCGGCCAACATGCTTTTCTGCTCTGATGTTTTGCAGGTTCTCGTGTCTTGGTCTGTATCACGTCCTTGTCGTCGGCCTGGGACAGCTGCAGAGAGGTGTGACGTCAAGCAAGAGGACTCGTCTGCTGACTGACCCTCCGGACTATCGTGACCTCCATGCGTGAGGTCACCTCAGGGTCTGAATGTCCACGGTCTTGGTCCAGAGCATTGTTCCATGTGGGGATGGCGAGGGGGTATTTAAGGCTGGTTTTTCTTTTGTTTTGGTTTGTGTTTTTTGCAAGCCCTGGGCAGGAAGGACCAGAAGGACTGAGAGACACGTCCAGCTCAGCTCCTCCCAGACACACACATCTGGTCACACACAGTTTTGTGACCCTGTCGCTGATTTGGGGTGGTCGGCACAGTGCCTGGTATACAATGAAGTAGGTGGGGCTTACCTTTCCCGTTGTTTTTTACAAGAAGGTAGCGATTTATGTGGTCCAAGATCACTTGCTGCCACTTGGGAATTACAGCTTGTGTGAATCCATAGTTGAATCAGAATGGGGATGGGTTAGGGTTAAGAGCCCAAGTTAGGTTCTTAAGTTCCAAAGAGATTATTTCCCTTCCTTCAAATGCCTTTAGGAAGCTACTCCTCACCTCAGCCAGGCTGTGGGGACACTGAGGGAAAATGTTAAAAGAAAACAACATCAAGAGCGTTTAAGAAGAGAAAGGGTTAGGGTTGTTACAGCTTCAGGATGAGATAATTTTTCGGCTGAATTGCTAAAATGGGAGAAATCTGGCCTTTTCTGCTGTAAGGAAACGATACTCTGGAGATGAAGCACTTAAAGAAAGTGCTGTCTGAGTGCCTATTGAAACAAGAATGATTAAACAACCATTGTTCTGGCCCATTCCTTGCAGTCCTGGAATGTTTCTGAAGTTGAGGTGCTAATTAAAAGAAGAATGTTCTCCTCAGACACATCTCAATGGCATTTGTTCCCTTTTATCTCTTGGGGAGCTTGTGGCCTCCGGGCCCTCCACAGCGGTGGTGTCTGGACTCCGGGGTCTGGGGTCTGTGTCTGATATGAGCCTGGAGCGAGGCAGCCCCAGCAAAGGTCCAGAAGCTCACTGAGTGTCCGGGGAGGACAGGGGATCTGAAGATCCTCATCCACTTAACATTCTGCACGAAAATGGTGGAAAGCACAAGCTTCCTCTTGCAGAACCCTCACCCTCCCAGGGAGCCTGGGCTGGAGCTGCCCCTTTGCAGAGGGACCACCAGACTCGCCGTGAGTTTCCATGTTAAGTGCCCCGTCCTCGGACGGGAGGCTCTTTTCTCCAGGCTCTGGGTTCCAGACGGGAACGAGCCTCTTACAGGCGCTGTCACCTGTCTGGGGCATTTCGTGTCTCCTGGTCCAGGAGTTCTCGGGGGAGGACGCGGGCAGAAAGGCAGGGCGCAGGCGTGGACTTGGGTCCCCTAACGTCCCTGGGCCTCAGCCTCCTCCCCTGCAGGGTGGGGTCATCACAGCGCCTGCCTCAGGGGCGCGTGGGGTTATGGGGGCGACGCTGTGCCGTCAGGGGGCTGCGCTGGGTGAGCAGGGGTGAGTGAGTGACCAGGCGGCCCCGCAGGGACGTCCGCGTCCTGCGTCCGTGAGGATGCGCTGTGCACCTCACCAGATCCTGGCGGGTGTGCCAGGCCCCCGGGGCTGCCCCCGGATCCAGGCAGGTGACGTGTCTCAGGGACGCCGGGCTCTTGGCGGCTCTGATGCTCTGGAGAGGAAAACGGTGGTCCTGCCTGAGTTCCTGGGATCGCATCTCATGAGCTGTCGATGGTTAAGCGCAATCTCGTTTCAGACCGACTCCTCCACCGCCTCCCCGTCCGGAACCCTCTTCAGGAGTCGAAACAGCCACTGCCTCAGGCAGCAGCAAGTCTCCAGCCCCTCCTGCGGCTTCCTCCCGGCCGTGCGGTGGGGAGGGACTGCCGGTAGCCTGCAGAAAGCCTCAAGGAGCTGGGATGGTTGTGACGTGATCCGAGCCGATTTGGTCATGGACAAGGGTTCGTTTAGTTTGATGCGTGACCGCTACTTCCAGAAAGTCTGAGATGATGGGGGTCACGTGCTGTCACACAGCCCTCCTCCCAGGTGATGATGAAGCCAGGCCCAGGCCAACCCTGACACGCGGATGGTCGTGGATTACACACACTTCCTGGGGGGCAGACACTGAAGGCCCAGGTCCTGAGAGCCCGTGAAAACCCCAGGTCTCCTTGCTGGGACTTGCTCCGGCCTCACCTGCAGGCAGGGCCTACCTGACCTCCCACAGGCAGGACCTCTCCTTCCTGCTCAGCACCGGCCCACAGCATCCTGTGATCCACACGATGGGCCCAGGGCTGCGTAGGGACCGTGGGTGCAGACCACCTGTCCTGCTGGTCTCTTTACCTGTACGTGTCAGATCGGGGGGTGGGGGGTGTCTCCAAAATATGTTAGCCAGTCCCCTCGTGACCACCAAGAATGCATTTCTAAGGCCTGGGATGCTAGTTAATAAGCTAGACTTTTCACCCAAAGAAACCCACTTCTGGGTTCACTGTGCTGATAAAATCACAGCAACGTCCGGTGCTGATCAGACGTGACGCTACTAGAAGCTCTTGTAGTAGCTGCCCTGAACTGAGCGATGGGGTAGAAACTCCCCAACCTGGGTGCAAATCCCCGAGGCAGCAGGTGGAGAAAGGCAGCTGGGCAGGGCCCGGCTGAGGGCTTCCCGTGCCCAGGTTCCCTGTTGACGGGTCAGTCCCATCACTGTGGCTGATCTTGGACACCTATGGCCTGGCCCCCGCCCTTGGAGGCTGAGCCACCGTCTGGGGATGGACGTGAATGAGGACGGCTCCCTGGGGAAGGAGCTTCAGACGAGTTGGACGCAGGGCAGGGGTTGTGCCAGGCCAGGGCGATGGCACACCAGTTCTGTAAAGGAGATCTCCTTCCAGGAAGGGCTGCCAGGTCGGGAGAGGGACGGGACTGTGGTCTCAGGGCGTCCGTCCTTGGCGTTAACTCCGACCTCTGAGTACAGGCCCGGGTCCCTCCATCAAGTGCTTTCAGCTGTGGGAGGTGGTGCCTTGTCGTGGTGACACGTCCCTGAGCTTTCACTCCAGGCTGTCGCCTGTCCCAGGGCTGCGTGAGGACCATCTGCAGTCACTTTACCACCCGGCCTTTCACAGGATGACAGAGGCTCCCGTGAGCGACCCCGCGGGTGCCCCCCCTTCCTGCTCCTGGGATCAGGGAGGACCTCTTGCCTTGTCCCCCAGATGGAGACACAGGCTTAGACCAGACTCCAGTCCCCCCAACAGTTAAACCCTCCTGGTCAGAGCACGGACAGTGGGAGGGGTGGAAGGGGAGTAAGTACTCACTTACTTAAGTGTAAGTCCTCTGCCCTGTTCTCTCTCTGAGCTGACTTAACCCCCCAGGTCTGCAGGGTCCCGCAGCATCGCCCCCTCCCAGACTCCCTGGGTGATCTGCCTGTTTCCTCTGACTTTGGTCAGTGACGGCGGGGGATCCGAGGCGGCCCTGCCTGGACCCTTCCCTACCACCCACCACAGCAAGGGGTCCAGCAGCAGGGTCCCTGCATCCCATGTCCTCCAGGCTCGCTGGAGCCCTGCTGTCCTTCCAGAGGGGGCGTTACCTGCCCCCCACCCCACCTGCTCCCAAGGGGTTAACATCCATCACCTGGGACAACAGCCCTGGGGTCCTCTGCAGAGGGGTCATCGGGGAGATTTCACACTCTGATGGGCTCCCACCTGCAGAGACGGCCGTCTTCCTCACCAGGGGGTCTGGACACTGAGCATGGGGGGCCCTCGGTAAACAGTGTACAGACAAATAACAAAAGGCACTCATGTGCCCACCCCTCTGCATTTCACCCCCTCTGCAGAGACCCAGGGGCCGCGTCCCTCACAGTCTGCAGCCTCAGCCTCGGTGCAGCCGGTACAATTTCTTCTTTTCACTGTGTGCTTGTGACGGTCTGAACACCCCAGTGCCTGCGTTAAATGCAATTTTCATGTGTGTGTGTGTTTATGGTTCCATACGTGTGTGTATGATATTATATGTGTGTGGATTTGATCTTCTTGAGACTTCTTCTTTGACACATGGCTTATTTAGAAATGTGTTGTTCAATTTCCAAATATTCAGGGATTTTCCAGATATTGATTTCTAGTTTAATTTCATAATGGTTCAAGAACGTCCTTTCATGATTGACAGTCTCTAATTTTCATGGCCCGCATATGGTCTGACTCAGTGAAAGTTCTGTGTGCGCCTGAGAACGACCTTATCCTGCTGTTACTGTGCGGAGTGTTCTGGAACGTCTGTTAAGTCGAGTCGCTTGACAACGCTGTTCGGGTCGTCAGTATCCTGACTGCCTCCCTGCCTCCTTGTCTCACGGCGGCTGAGAGTGGCGCGCTGGAGTCTCCTACCCTAATTGCGGGTTTGCCAATTCTTCCTTCCAGTCCTATCAGTTTCCACTGTGTGTAATCTGAAGTTGTGTTGTTAGGCGCACGGATGTTTAGGACCGTTATGTCTTCCCGGAGAGCACACCCTTTACCACCCTGTAACGGCCCGCTCGCCCCTGCACATCGTCCGCGTTCTCAAGTCCACTTTGCCTGAAGTCGGGGTATTCATTCCAGCTTTCTCTTGTCTGCTGTTTGCATGGTGTACCTTCCTCCTTCCTTTTACTCCTAACAGAGAGATGTTCTTATGTTTAAAGTGGGTTTCTTGTTGACCATTTGTAGCTGGTTCTTGCTTATTTCTATCCAATCTGAAATCTGTTAACTGGTCAGTTTTGACCACTCACATTAAAACGATTACTGATGGAGTGGGATCCATATCGGCCACCTTGATAGTTTTTTTCTATCTGTTCCATTTGTTCTGTGTTTCTCTTTTCCTGGTTTTCTGCCTTGTCCGAGTTATAGTCTGTTTATTATTCCATTTTATCTCCTCGATTGACTTATTGTTTATACCTCATTTTAAAACATTTTTGGTGGTTGAACTATGGTTTGTAATATTCATTTTTAAATAATCTGTGTCCACCTTCAAGAAGTATAATCCTGCCTCTCCTGACGTGTGAGGTCGTTACAGCCCTCTGCCCCAAACCCTCTCTGCCATCCTGGTCCCTTGTCATCCTGTGTTCCCACTTTCCATGAATAAGCACACAACTCAGTATTACCATTATGCCTTCAAACTGTCGTTGCTCTTTAAGAGCAATTAACATAATAAATAAACAGATAGTATTTTATTTTCACTTAGTCCATTTCTTACGCTAGTCGTTCCCGTTCTAGATCCAGGTTCCTGACCCACATCGTTCCCGTTCTAGATCCAGGTTCCTGACCCACATCGTTCCCGTTCTAGATCCAGGGTCCTGACCCACATCGTTCCCGTTCTAGATCCAGGTTCCTGACCCACATCGTTCCCGTTCTAGATCCAGGGTCCTGACCCACATCGTTCTCGCTCTAGATTCAGGTTCCTGACCCACATCGTTCCCGCTCTAGATCCGGGTTCCTGACCCACATCGTTCCCGTTCTAGATCCAGGTTCCTGACCCACATCGTTCCCGTTCTAGATCCAGGTTCCTGACCCACATCGTTCCCGTTCTAGATCCAGGTTCCTGACCCATATCGTTCCCGTGCTAGATCCAGGGTCCTGACCCACATCGTTCCCATTCTAGATCCAGGTTCCTGACTCACAGCCCGCTCCCTCTGCCCAGACAGCTTCCTTTAACGTTTCTTGTGGAGTTGATGCATCAGCCGTTTAGCAGGAACGTCTTCATTTCTCCTTCACTTTTGTAGGATGTTTTCAACGTGCAGGGAGTTCAGAGACTACCTTTTTCTCCCTCAGCACCTTAAAGATGTCACTTCTTGTGTTTCAGTTGGCATAATGTCTAGGAGAAATATTCCGTAAACTGTACCCCTGTCCCTCTCTGGGTAATATCCCCCACTCGCTGGCTACCTTTGAGTTTCTCTTTGCTTTGATTTTCAACAGTTTTACCTGATATGTCTGGAGATTGTTGTTGTCTTTGTTTATCCTTCTTGGTGTTCTTTAAGCTTCTTGGATTTGTGACTTGTTGTCTATCACTGATTTTGGAAAAGTCTGTGATTATCCTTCAGATATTTATTTCCACTCTCTCCTTCTTCTCCATCTGGGATTCCAAGTTTGGGTGCTTTAGGTCTTTTGATTTTGTTCCACTGTTTTTGGAAGCTCTATTCTGTGTGGGTGTGTTTTTAAAAATTCATTCCTACTTTTTCTCTCTCTTGTGTTTCAGTTTGGGAAATTTCCACTGACTTATCTGAACAATCATTGATTCTTTATGTGGCTCTGTCAAATTTACTTCTGTGCCCTTTGAAGGATTTCTTTATTTCTGTTACCGTAATCTTGATTTCTGGCATTACCATTTTATTCTTTCTTATAGTTTCCCTCTCTGCTGAAGTTACCTGTCAAATAGTGCATTCACTATTTTTCCATTAGAACTTGTATCATACCATTTAAAAAATTTAATTTCCTGTCTGATAAATCTGGAACACTGAATCAAAGTCTGGACCTGAGAATCACCGTGTTTCATCTCGCCTCATTGAGTGCCTTGTGGTTTTTGTTGAACACAGGCTATGTTGTATCTGGAAGCAGAGTTTGAGGTGAGCATTGTTTGTGCTTGGAGACGAGCATGCCCTTTCTGCCTTTCCTTCTGCTCGGCCTGCAGGATGAGAGGCTGTGCTAATCTCATCGGGAGCTGGGCTGGAAGTTCCTGTTGCTCGGGTACCCGGGCTCCACCAGAGATTTCCAGCGCCTCTAGTGATACCTTGTTTTTTGGGCCTCTCAGCTTTGGGTCCCCCCTTGTGCTACTCCACGGAGAGAGAGCAGCTGTGTTCCACTGTTGATTTGATTTGAGGGTCCTTGGCAGGGTGTTGGGGTGTGGGGAGTCTGGCCCACGTGGGTGTCCCTGCCCCTCCCCCAGGGAAGAGCTCCCTGTTCCCCTCCCCGACCCGCGGTGGGATCCTGCCCTCGGGATGCGGTTGTGCGGAGAGGACATCGCAGGTGTGGGAGCCATGGGGACCAGGGCTCAGGGCGTGAACACAGTGGGCGACTGAGAACTACTCTGCAGAGGGGCTGGGGCAGCAGGGGAGCCTCAGAGGAGGTGGAGGGAGCCTCTGAGGGGTGTGACGTGACTGGAGACACCAGATATGATCTTCACAGTGTTGCTCTGAGGCCTGGGAGGGGGGCTCTGGGCTGATTTGTCAAATAAGAAATTTCCCAGAGCAGAGATTGTAAACTGCAGGACACAGGCTGGGCGACCTCCAGGTGTTTGCTTAACCTGGTCAGTGCTGAAACAATTTGAGTTAGTGTCCAACGCTTAAAAATTAAGAAGTTTTGCCTAAAGTGCTCATTTCTGCATGTTCTTGAGCAGTCAGGGCTCAGATCCCACACGGCTGATCCCTGAGACCCATGCCACGTGGCAGCCGTGGCTGGTGCCGAGCAGCGGACACGCCCTCGTGGGGCACACTCTCACCAGCGCCCCAGGCCCTCCTGGTCCATAGTTTCCTGTCACCACCTGCCCGTGGGTGTCCTGAGGATTCACCTTTGCATCAATTCATATTCGCTGAATGGACCTTTGGAAATTTGAGACCCTTCTTGACCTTGAGAAGGTTTGACCCTCAAGTCAGAGGACGGGGACAGAGAAGCAGTTCATCAAATCACAACACAGCATCCCATCAGGGAAACGGAGGGGGAGAACCTTGATTCAAGTCCATGAGGGTGTGGCTAGGAGAATAAAGGCACCAAAGGTGTCCACACCCTGATCCCCAGGACCTGTGACTGTGTTACCTCACCTGAGAGAGGGGGGGCCTGCAGAGGTGATTAGGGGTCCAGACCTTGAAGTACAGAGTGCATTCTGGAATATCCAGGTGGGCCCAATCTAATCCACCAGTTGTTAAAATATGGCAGCCTTTCCCTGGGATTGAGCCCAGATCATCCTCCGTGGCCTGTGACAGGGGACCACTGCCCTCTAAAGACCCACAGCTAGTTCTTAGGATGACGCTGAGCCTGTGTCCGAGGGACGGGCACGACCAGGACGTGGATGGCGGACCCCGGACCTTGGCCCCCTCCCCAATTTCCCCGACATTCACTCTTTCTACTGACATTGCTGACTCTGTATTGTGGGCCAGGTCCTCCCTGGAAGCTGGGTGTGAGCAGCAATGGGAAGGTCAAGTCCTGCAGGTCAACCCACGTGTCAGAGGTTCCAGGAGGCAGAGACAGCGAGGGGCAGAGAGGAGGTCTGCACATGTGGATTCCAGGAGGGAGCTCATTTGGGCTTCACCTCAAACATTATCAGTTGGATTCCCGGAAGACTGGCTGCGTTCTCAATGTCCAATGTGACAAACCCCTGCTGTGTCCCGTAGCTGCAGGCCTCCTCCTTGCATCTCCCTGGGTCTGGGAGAAGCAGCAGCGCTGTCCTGTGGGCTGGAGGGGATGGACCTTCCTGAGAGATCTGCGGTCTCCGAGAGCAGGGCGTCCTGGATGGCGGGAGGTGGGCGAGTAAGTGTGAGGTACACCCAGCAACCAGGGAAGGGGAGACGCCCTGCTGTGAGGCTGGAGGAGTCCTAGAGGGATGGCCCACTGCATTTGGGGCCAGTTGAGTGGTCTGCCTTGTCTGCGTGACTATGGGAAAGAGAAACGAGAGAAAGAGCGAGAGCGGTGATCGTGACTGACGGTGATGCCGAGGGAACCCTGACAAGGTTGGGCACCGTCAGCTCTCCCTCGGGTATAAACTGAAAAGCATCTCAAGTGAGTGGACTCAGCTCAGGGACACCCTCTCCTTCCAGGTGACAGGCGGGAAGTGAAAGGGATGCTCTGACCAGATGGTAATAGCCCACAGGCATGTGTGAAAGGCGAGGTTATAGGGAACCAGAAAATCAATCTTGATCTAAGAGAAAAAAATACAATGGTATTATTTTTACATTATTATTATATCCTGTTTCTGCTGCTCTTGTAAAGTCTAGGCTTAAGCATTAGGACTGAGGGGGTAAGAAATATAGGTCGAGGCAGCCAGGAGAGCCACAAAAGTGTACATTCCATGTGTGATATTTAATTGAGTCCAAGGTGCTATTTCTGAGAAAGATGGGAAAGTATGTGAAAAGGCCTTCAAATCTAGTGCTTCTTCTCAAATATCCTGAAACACAGTGAGACAAATTTCAAAAATTTCTCTGCACCCTTTATTGCCAAGTCCATCTTGTGAACGTGAAGTTAATAACCTCTGAATTTCCAGAGCACCTCCTGGGTGACAGGCCTTGAGCTAAGGGGCTTAGTTGTCCTGCTGAACTGGAAAGACATTTCAAAACCTGTGTTGAAAGGGGGAAGGGCAGGTGTGAACCATCTCTGCCACGTCCTCAGTGCTAAGCGCCTTGGATTTGGGCGTGCTGTCCTGGAATGACTGGGGCGGTCGGAGGAAGCCTCTCTGAGGAGGTGGCATTTGGGCTGAGGCCCGGCTGGAGGGGTGGGCAGAGAAAGTTCTAGAAACACAGGTGGGGCTGGGCCTGGTGTGTGGGAGGATGAAGGAGCCTGCGTGCTGAGCTTGGGAGGGGAGTGCTCGGTGGGGTGCAGACGGAGGGCACACTTACACACACACGTGCACACACCCAGAAGTATCCCCACAGACGCAGAGAGCACAGAACAGCAAACACTCAGAGATGCGGTGACTTCCCCCGAACCTTTTCTCCCTCGTGACCCAGAGGAAGGAGCAAAGCCTGCCTCTCACCCTCCTCTGCACTTTCAGCTAAAGTTGAACATCCTTAGGCTGTGGGATCCAGTCTGGGAGACCGAGTCCTGTGATGAGAAGTCCCAGCCCCAGGCCACATGAGATGCCTGTGGTCCTGCCTCTCTCAGGGAGGGTCGCTCAGCTGAGCCCCCCATGGCTGCAGATCAGTATGGACCAGATGCTAAAGGCTTTTTAGCCGGGCTGGTGGGACCAGCATTAAACCGGGGCGGTGTGGGCTGGCAGTGGGGACCTTTGCCTTCCACAGGGCAGAGCGGGTCAGCCACGGGCTGTGAGCCCGGGTTGGTGACGGGGTGTGTAACAGGTGTGCATCAGCGGGGTGTTCTGACATTGGGGACATCAGCGTCTGTCCACGATCAGCTGTAAACACTATTCACACCTTGGCAAGTCTTCAATTATGAAGGAAGAAAATCACATTTGAGAGACAGGCATTGTGCTGAATACTGCACTTAAAGTGATAATTCTATGAAATCTCATTATGTCTAGACTAAGAGAAACTGAATTTTGATTATTTAACTACAGTTTTTGTTCCTCTTGGGAGGAATGCTGTTTTCCAAAGGCCGTCTGCCTCTTTCTTTGAGAGTGGTGTTTTCACAGCAGCACCAGCAGGGGTTTGGAGACGTCTCTGGGTGTCGCGGGGTTTGCCCTGGAGGGTCATTCGGGAAGGATATGACACTCACCCTGGCCTGTTTGCCCTCAGACCCCCTCCTTCCCCCCACATCCCCTGTATCCTGGGCCAAACCCTCTGGGCTGCATTTCCCAGGCCCTGGTCTCTGCCTGGATTGCCAGCCGGGGGGCAGTGGTGTAGGGTCGGGGAAGGGAGAGCCCAGAGTGCCGCCCCCTCCACCTGGACCCATCTCCGCAGTGGCTCTAGCTCCCTCTGTGGCCCCGATCTCTTTGGTCCCCCTTGTCTCTCTAACCCCAGGGTGCTGGCACGTTGCTGTGCTGGCCAGTCTTTATCTCCGAGCCCCTCTTTGCCTTCTCCACTTTCCCGGGCTGATCCCTGGACTAACCCTTCCCGGGCTGGAGCAACTGTGGTGGTCCCTGTTTCCCTGGTTGGATCCTGTGCAGACCTGCTCCTCGCCAGGACTCAGGCCTCTACCTCCTCCTCACTCTATCCCCGTCTCCACGCCCCTCTGCCCCAGCACCCACAGACTCCCCGCCCTGCCACGCCAGCCACAAGGCCTTTGCCGGCACCGCCTGCGTGTCTTGAGTCTCCACCGCAGACCCAGCCCCTCTGTGAATCCCCAGCTCCAGTGTAATCCCCGCGGGGCACCGTCTTCGGCCTCCCCCCTGCCTGCAGTGAAGGGCTCTCCTAGGTCCTCCCAGAGCTCTTGTCTGTCCCCTCTTGGGTGCTCAGCAAGAACCCATCGTGGGATTGTCACACATGTTCACTTTCATTCATTCACCAATTTCCCACCAAGTGTTCATTTTATTCACATGTATATGAATAAAGCCTTCACTGGAGTGTTTACAGACATTTCAGACCAGCAACCACAGAGGCGTGCGTGGACGGGGGCAGGTTAAACGCCGCGTGTTCATCGCTCACAGGGACCCCGTGTGGCTCCTTTTAGACATGAGGCTCCTGCATGTCTGGCCCCCCGGGGGTGGGGAGGTGCTCCAGGCTTGGGCAGTGGGGCGCTTGCTCCAGGTCTAGGGGCTCCAGTGAGGGAGCAGAGCTGGAGCGGTCACGTGGCGGTCAGTGGGGTGCATGGGCAGCGGCGCCTGGGTGTGACCTCTGCAGGGTCCCTGCTGCCCGGCCTCCGGAGAAGGGCCTGTTTTCTGGGTCCCCGGCAGTTCTGTGGACCCTGAGAGCAGAGGATGATTTCCCTTTGTCCTTAAGACAGAGAGGGTGTCTCCTGTGGCACTGAGAACCCTGGACCCCGGAGCCTGCTCTGCATCCTTTACCCTGAAGGGCAAGGTCGCACATGGGTCTCCCTGGCTCTGCACCTGGACCACAGGCTGGCAGAGGGCAGGCCCTTCTCACCTGTGCTTGTCCCCGTGTCACCTCCTGCAGGACAGACTGGCTGCAGGGCTGACTGCACGGAATCCCCCATTCATGTTGCTGGTCTCGGGTGGGGTGACAGGGTGACAGTGACGCAGGGACACACATGGCTGGAGGCCTGGCTGACTCCGGGCTCTCACTGGGGCTGAGGATGGGAAGCACACGTGCTGTGACTGGTCACTGGGAGGAGGAAAGTGCAGGTGGAGGCCGAGCGCAGAACGCACACAGAGGAGCCCCAGGGCAGATGCGCGGTGGGGCGGGGTGGGTGCTTCCCGTGGGCGGGGCCTGCTGCAGGGAACCGGCCTGTCCCGGGGGCTGGGAGGGGGCGGGGCTGACTCCCCAAGAGTAGAAACTGGGCATCGGGGAAGCAGGTGCTGGGAAGGCTGGTTCCTGCCCAGAGGAGCCTTTGTCTGGCGGGAGGAGGTGGCTGAATTGCTCTGTGGAGTTAACTCTGTTTATTTAAAATTAACTAACTATGGCCAGGATGTGGAGAACAGGGAAGCCTCCTACATGGGGATGTAAATTGGTGCAGCCACTGTGGAAAACCGTATGGGGGTTCCTCAAAAAACTAAAACTAGAAATACTATATGACCCAGCAATTCCACCCCGGGTGTATAGCTGAGAAAACAAAAAACAACAACTTGAAAACATACATGCACGCCAATGTCCATAGCAGCACTATTTACAATCTCCAACACAGGGAAGCAGTCTAAGTGTCCAGCAACACGACGAATGGATAAGGAAGATGTGGCACATATACACAATGGAATATTACTCAGCCATAAAAAGATTGACATTTTGCCATTTGCAGCAACATGGATGCACTTGGAGGGTATTATACCAAGTCAAATAAGTCAGCCAGAGAAAGAGAAAATACCATATGATCTCACTTATATGTGGAATCTAAAAAATACAACAAACTAGTGAATACAACAAACAAGAAACAGACTCACTGGTACAGAGAACAAACTAGTGGTTGCCAGTGGGGAGACGGAAGGAGTGAGGGCGATATAGGGGTGAGGGGTTAAGAGATACAAGCTCAGGCTTCCCTGGTGGCGCAGTGGTTGAGAATCTGCCTGCTAATGTAGGGGACACGGGTTCGAGCCCTGGTCTGGGAAGATCCCACATGCCGCGGAGCAACTGGGCCCGTGAGCCACAACTACTGAGCCTGCGCGTCTGGAGCCCGTGCTCCGCAACAAGAGAGGCCGCGATAGTGAGAGGCCCGCGCGCCGCGATGAAGAGTGGCCCCCGCTCGCCGCAACTAGAGAAAGCCCTCGCGCAGAAACGAAGACCCAACACAGCAAAAATAAATAAATTTATTAAAAAAAGAGAGAGATACAAGTTCTTAGGCATAAAATAAGCTATATACAAGGATATATTGTACAACACGAGGAATACAGCCAAATTTTATAATAACTATACATGTATAACTGTTGAAAATTGTGAATTACTATATTGTACACCTGTAACATACATAATATTGCACATCAACTAGACTCCAATAAAAAACTAAATATAAAAAAGCCTGAAAAACCAAAAATCAGGAAACTAACTGTAAATCACACCTGCCACGTTGGCACACGCGGGTCTTGGGGGTTTGCTGCTGCTTCTGCTTTAGGAAGAGCAGGGCCTCAGGCGGGGCTCGATGAGCAGCATTTAGCAGGTGCGACTCCAGACAGCTGACCGGAGGCCTCTTCGCTGTGTGCCTGCGTGTCTGACATTGTGTACAAACCGTTGCATCCCTGTGGGCACCGGTGGCAGAAGGAGTCAGCTGACCGGGATGGGAGGAGCCGCTCGGGTGGAAGGAGGGGGAAGTCAGGTGCAGCAGGGTGACACCACGACGACTGCTCCTGCCGAGGCCACCTGACACCTCACAGGTGTGACGCCGAGGCCCAGCTCCTCCCACCTCCTCTATCCCCAGGACGGGCGTCCCCTGTGCTCTGGCCGCGGCAGTGACAGCGCTCAGCACGGCGGCCAGGGCAGAGTCCTCCTAAACCACACCTTGTGCGGCTACACCGCCTCTGGGTCTTCCCTTCTGTCTGAAGCCCAGGTGCAGGGAGACATTACAAATATTTAAAACGTGTTACAGAAGGAGCACCAGCCAAGAACGACAAGCCGGGGCATCGCAGCCCGTGCTGGCCCCGCCTCCTGCTGCATCAGGCATGCGGCCCTGCCCTGTGGGCCCAGAGACCCCCTGCTCCGCCCGTTGCCTTGAGTAGACACGAGTGACTCCCACCAGAGAGGATGCGCTTGCCTAAGCCTGATTCTCGCCTGTGTTCTCTATTTCTACTCCGATTCTCATCTAAACTTTTGACTACTTGAGTTCTAAAATTTTAAACTTTTTACTTCTACTTTTTAAAATTTAAAACTTTTTACTTTTTATAGCATAATCTCCTTAGTAAAAAGGAGACTATGCTATAACTTTAAATGACTGTAACTCTTCCGCAGACAACTACCATGTACACACGAATTTCCAAGTTCTCCTCTCCAGGGGCAGGTCTGCTTTGTGTGAACTCTCCAGAGGCATTTTCAACACATACAGACACATGCAAGTGTGTGTGTTCTTCAAAACATTATAGTACCTTGTGATCTTTTCCTCTTGAGAATTTTCTCCATCTTTTTCTTCCCCTACTAGTTTTGATAGGGATAGAGTAGGATAATCAAATAGTTAAGTTTAGAAATCTCACTAGGGCATTAAAATAGAAAGGGAATTTTAAGAGGGTTTGGGAGACTGTTGTAAGCTAATGACCACTCAAGAATAAGAATCCAGTAACCAAGCAACAATCTACATATGTACTTAAAGTACAAGACAAGAGATATGGGGTCTACATCTTGTTACAGGAAGTCAGGGATTTAATGGTCCTTGAAGAGTAGCATTTCTGCACGTAACCAAGACAGGAATATAGGTGAAAGGGAAAAGAAACTAGGTGAAAGGGGACATTTTTACCGAAATCTAAGATGAATTACCATATTTTAGAATATATCACCACCCTTTTGCTAATATACATATGATTTCAATAGCACCATGACAGTCCTGGGTAGACCATATAGGGCCAAAGGAGGAACTAATGATATAAACCTTGCCATCTACCCAAGAATGAGGAAGAAGGTGGTCTTCTCCCCTCCCCACTTTTTCTTTCACTGTAAAAATGTAGGCCTCTTTGTTCTCCGGGCAGTTCTCCCTTGCCTGCCCACTTGTATCTCTCACAAGCATCCTGTCATGCTGCCTCTCGCTGAATTCTTTCTGCACCGAGACAAAAGAACCTGAGCTTCCGTAAGTAAGTCCTGACAGCAGGTGAGCAGTTTCAATCAGAAGATAGTGGGTTCAAGTCCCCTCATAAGTCAGAGATCTTGGGTTATAAAAGTCCCATCTGAAGCGCAGCTGGGGTTGAGTTCCATCTGAGGAGTGTGGTTGCAGCTCGTAAGGTATGCATTCTGTGTCTCTTCCTTTACTGGTTGCCTCTGCTTTTATCATGTGTATTTTATTTACCAAACCTAATTAATTAGTATCCCTACCTCCTTTCTAAATTATAATTATTAATTCCAATCATTGCCCTCTGGCTTTAGGCTATTAATACACATCCTTTTAGCCCTGTTTTGTTTTTTGAGGTTCCTCTTTGGATATTACCATCGTTATACAGTAATTATTTAGTATTATAACAAATGTATTATTTTATGTACCCATCATAACTTACTGTATTTCAAACTTTGCTTCTCAGCCCGTGATCTTTCTTCTTCATGTACACCCCTTAGAAGTTCCAGGAGTGAGAAGCCCCTGCTGTTAATCTCTCTCTCTTTTTCTATCTCTTTAAACATTTCCTGGGAGTTCTCACCTGGAATCCCTGTGGACATCACCAGCCTCTCCTTTCTCTACTTTTGATTGGACCTTTCACAGAAGAGTGTGGCTGGCCCTAGTTAGAGAGCGGTCCTCCCGAGAGGCTTGCTAGAGTCATACCTGCCCATGCCTGCTTCCTCACCTGTGCGCCCAGGGTAAGCGCTGCACATTTCTTCTCCACATGCAAGATGACTGAGCCATGGCCCCAGTCCCTCACCCCTCCCTGTGGGGTGTCCACCCTTTGGCCTTGACTTTGGGTTTAAGCCCTGGCCAGCTGAATGAGGAAGGAATGATGGCAACCACTAGGTCTTCCAGCTTATGAGTCCCCGGCTTCTCACTGTGCTGGGAATCCTGAAAGCGGTAGGAAGGGACTGTCCTCTATTGCATTCTCTGAAGATGCCAGGCTTCCGTGGGCTGACACGCTTTTATACACTTAACAGGTAATTTACAACCCATGTATAACAAACACAGAATTACTGCTTATGGATGTGTTATGACTGAGGGAATATATTTCTGATTAGAGGATTCTAGGAAAGAAAGATTGTCCCTTCACAGACTCTTCCTGAACAGTAATTTGCGATGCATTTACTCACAAGGAGTAAGCAGATTGTACTAAGTTTTATATTCAGAGCACAGACACATCTGTAAAACAGTCCTCAGTGGGATGGTCTGATCACGCTGGCAACTCATCAGAAATGTGAGGAGGAAGCCCATTCCCGGGAAGAGATTTCTAATCATCAGAAGCAGCCCCGAACTTGGAGATGTGGGCCCCCTGGGGTGGCGGAGTCTGGGGCACGTTGTGGGGAACTAACAAAAATGCTTTAAGCTTATTTTGGTCCCCATAGGAGGCAGAGACAAGACCAAATGGATCAGGAATCGCCACGTCTGCCCCCAGGGTGGGCAGTAGGGACCGTGACGTCCGAGTCCAGTGGAGGACACAGCAGGTCTGGGCTGTCAGAGTGCAGAGGGCAGCCCTGGGGTCCCACACTGCTGCATGCAGAGGAGATTACATGGCTTTTCAGAAATATTGTTTCCCTTCTGCTTTCACCTCCGTGGATGGACTATCCATGCCCTTGAACTCTGGGCTTGGTCATCTAAGGTGTTTGGTCAATGAAGTATTAGTGGACAGATGCCACCACAGGCTTGGAAGGGCTTGTACGATCAGACCTGCTCCCTTTGCCTCTGCAGTCACCATGAGAACAGCCGGCTGGTCCAGGAGGGGGGGAGACGCATGGAGCAGAGCTGACCGCCCAGCTGAGCTTCCTCGAGATTAGCCGGCATAAAACCAGCCTGAGATCCTTGAGGGAGCCCCACCGAGCTGAGTTCAGCCACCCCAGCCTACCTGCAGACCCAGGAGAAATAAGTCCTTGTCATTTGTGCCCCTGAGCTTTGTGACTGGTCATTACACAGCAAGACCTGACGGATACGGATTTCTCCCGCTCATTCCGCCCCCTGGGTCGGGCAGCTTCTTTCTCTCCGGGGCCACAAAGCACCACGAGCAACCAAAAGCCCACCATTTTTTGTTGTTGTTCATTTTGTTTTGTATTTAACAAATTTAGAGAAGGAGAAAATTTGCTGTGCATTCAGCAAAGCCTTTTTCTGTATCCATGTTGGCTGGTATTCAAAAGACATGCTCTGAGCTTCACTCGGGGATTTTGAGGGCTGCGTTTTCAGTGGGACTTTGCCAGGTCTTTAGTGCATGCTTTGCCCACGGCTTGGGTGCTCTACAAATTAAGTCAAAGTGATGGGAAAAACAATAACAAGGTGCACTCTTTTCTCTGGGCTTTGGAATCTAATTCAGAGAAGCAAGAACGTAAATGGGAGGGCCACTAAGTCCCTTCCCTCCAAGTCTGAGCAGAATGGAGGTAGAGGTCATGGTGTCCCCCAACTCCATCCACCCCCATATGTCCCGCCTCTTTGCTGATGGGCAGGGCCATGTGACTAGTCCTGGCCAATAGGCTGAGGGCAGGGGCGCTGCAATGACACCTGAGATGAGGTAGAGAAGAGCCAGCCTGTATCCCTCCCCCTGCATTTTTCCTGCTGCCATGACCAAGGGGGTCATGGGCTCCTGAGACTGCAGTTATGAGGGTTGGAGCCTCTGTCCATCTGGGACCCTGGGTGACTTGGAGCTGAGCCTCCCGCTGCTGTGTCCACGTGAGCGAGAAACTAACTCAGGCTACATGATGCTGCTGAAACTTTGGACATGCTTGTTACAACCGCAGAAGCTAACTGTTACAGGGTTCACAGACCTGGGACCCCTAGCTCAGTGTGTCTTATAAACTTTGTCTGTCTTACTCTCCTCACCTGTAAAGTGAGAATAATGATGAGGATGATGGTGATGGTGACGGTGATAATAATACTAATCCCTACCTCAAATAAAGTAACACAGGTAAAGTTTTAAGTATACTGTGCTGCAAATGTGGTCACTATGTCAGTGTTGGCTCTCATAATGGGAGTCAAACTTTTGAGGCTTTGAGGCCAGGCTGAGAGGTGTGGGCTTCATTTTACAGACCTCCCTTTTTCATAGTGTCTTTGGCAAGCACTCTTTCTGCAGATATTAATACCTGTTGCAGGAAGACAGTATTCTGTGATTTCTTTTTTTGGAGAAACACTAGGTGAAACAAAATGAATGCGTTCGTTTATGCAGAGTTTAGTGCCTTTAAGATAAGAGATGGAGCTAAGAGGGGCTGGTTGGCAGGGATTTAACACTCGCTTTTGTCAGATCATTCACGTGGGCTGGGAGAAGGTGGGAGGCACTTGGCAGACTCTGCTCTGATCTCCGAACCCAGCGAACAGGCTTCTCCCGTGGAGCTGCCCGGCCAGGTGAGAGCATCACCGGTCCCCGTGCCCGATGTGAGACGTGCCCCTGCCGGGCTGAGTCTGCGCAGTGTGAAGTAGAGCCTCTTCTCTGCTGGCACTTCTGAGACTGAACTACTACATTCTCACCAAATCCACGTTTAATTCCTAAGAATTCAAATATATGCATTTTGCCAGGAAAAAAAAGAGAGAAATAATTCAAATTGAGCTGTAAAATTAAATTGACACATGTACTATTTATGATACGCTGTTCATTTCAGTATGTATTTTGCATTCTGAATACATTTGCATCTATTCTGTACGCACTTTGCAAAGCTGTTGGGTATTGTGTGTCATGGCTGTTCTCAGAGGTTTGTAAAGGGAGTTTTGCCCAAGCACCCTCTGTGCCAGGACGCAGCCCACACGGTGCACGAATCCACCATGTAAGGGAGGAGCCATTCGCGTCTCAGTAGGAGCATGAAGATACACAGCCAGCAAGCCTGCCAGGCAGCCCTCCCTCACCCTCGGGGGCAGCGGCCCCACCGGCACCTGCCTCTTGGCTTCTTCCCAAGGGCACGTATCTGAACTCACACAACTTGACGTGGACGTGTGACGGCCTCGACTACACAGCGAGGCCACTGCGGTCGTCCAGGTGGGAGGGGACAGCCGCCTGGACCAGGACGGCAGCAGGGGACCTCGGGAGCGCGGGTCAGACCTCCCTAGTGGGATGGGGTGGAGAGGGGTGAGGGGTCGACCCCTCCAGGCCCGTCACTGTTCTCTCCTGTCCAGGGCTGAGGGAGGGTAACCTGTGGATAACCCCCTCCATCCTCTGTCCTCTGTGGACGAGACGCTTCCTACCACCAGCTCCGTGCCCCCCACTTCCCTGGCAGCCCCCAGGCGCGTTAGGAAGAGCAGGGTCCGCTTTCACACTCGCCACGACGGAGTGCCCACGAGCTGCTGGCCGCGGGTGCTGTGCGGGGTTCCTCACAGTAGGAACACCTCTGCAGTGTCGCTCTGGCTCTGGCCCCTAATTGCTTCTTGGCTCCCTGAGCAGGGCCAGCCCCTCTGTCTATTCCTTTCCTGTCATAGGCGGCTCTCTGTGTAGCCAGGGCTGGCTCCCCGCAGGGACCTCCTGGGTGACACCGGGGCCGCTGCAGGTGCTCCAGCCAGACCCAGATCCCTCTCCCGGCTCTAAGATCCCATTAACCCACTACCCATTCACCCAACAAGTATTTAATGAGCACCTACTGTGCACAAGGCAGCAGGGAAGGGTGGTCCCTGAACACAAGCACCTGCGTCTAGAGGGGACCGTATGGACCAGAGGTTACCTTGTCAGCTGTGCTGAGCGGATGAAGGAGGGGACAGCCCAGGGGACGTGACCTCAGGGACACAGGGGACGAGCACTTCCCAGAGGAGGGAGGCTGGAGCAGAGACAGGAGGGCTGGGGAAGGCCCAGCAGGACAGCAGGGGAGGCTTGAGGGCAGAGGGGCAGGAGGTCAGGGCCTGAGGGGGAGGGACTTGGTGACTGGGGACAAACAGGGTCCAGCAAGCCTGGACCACAGCCCGTGCTGGGGAGGGTTGGGGGGCATCCCAGGGCCCTGTCGGCCTCAGTGCTTGGATCTCCTGCTGACACAGCTCCCCAGCCCCCATCCTGCTCTGCTCTGCATCCGGGGCTGGGGTCCGTGGACGCGCTCCCCTGCGCAGGACCCTGCCAGCTCCTGACCACAGGGGCTCCACTGGGACCCGAGGTGGGAGGGGCCCCTGAGCAAGGAGGTCTCCCTCCAGCTCACCCAGCTGCCCTGCAGAGCCCCCTCCTCGGGCTCCCACCCCTGCTGGTGCCATCCGCCACTGTCCTGGGGTCCCCAGGGGTCCTTCCACAGTGGGCGGTGGTCCAGCGCCCAGGCTACTCCTGGGCCCCGCCCCCCTCGCCCCTGCCCCGGGAGCTGTGCGGAGCTGGCCATGCAGTGGCTCTTCTCTGCCATCACCCACAGTCTGCCCCTCCAGCACGAGTCACCCCCTGCCCTCCCGGCTCTGCCACCTCGGGTGTGACCCAGCCTCCACTTTTCTGCCTAGATCCTGCCTTTACCGCCTTTGAGGTTGGCAGCAGAGGGAAACCACTGAAGGGATTTTAAGCGAGGAGATGACTTTATTCAGTTCAGTCTTGAAAGATGACTCTGGCCACCGAGCAGAGAATGGGCTGGGTGTGGGCGGAAGTCAGGAGCCTGCAGGTAACCTGACAAAGGTGACAGCGCTCGGGAGGGTAGCAGTGCAGAGGGATGAAAGTGGACGCATTCCACAGAGCTTAGGACATGACACCCAGAGCCCCGGGAGGTGAGCCCCATCGGGCTGGTTGTACAGAAGGAACGCCTGAGGTTCAGAGGCACGACCACTCCCTCAGCACCATCCACCCTGGAAACCCGGAGAGGGGACCGCCTCCACTCCGGCGCCCACCCCTGCCAACCCCTCGCCTTCTCTCAAGGCCACCTCCGCAGATGGGGCCCCATTGTCCTGACTCTAAACTCTTTCTACTTGAGGCAAAATTGAAACACAATGAGAAATGCAGAAAAACATCGCTGACACCACTGACCTGGCTTCAACCACCGTCTGTCATTTTTAGTCTCCGCAGAACTGTCTCTGCGCACAGAATGTCGATGTCCTGATGTTTCCCTGCACGAGGGCCTGCGCAGGGCTGGGGGCGCTGGGGAGGGAACTGTGGGACCCCCCATCCCTGTAGGCTCCTCCCCAGGCGGGGGACAGGAGGACGGTGCTCTTCCCGGGGCTCCTACAGGTGGGCGGGAGGAAGGACAGCGGGGAAGTGGACACAGGGAGCAAATGCCGGGGGTCCTGGAGCTGCACACCCGCCCACCTCCACAGGGTCTGGGTTTGCACCAGTGAAGGGGCCTCGGACCCCCTGCTCAGGCCTGTACAGACCCAGGGCTGTGAAGGCTCCGGACTGCACCCTGCAGAGGAGAGGCCATCCCACCCATTGCCAGACCATTTGAGCTCATGGCAGGTGTGCTGTGGGCAAGGTGGGGAAGGCCCAGGTGGGAGGATGAGGGCGGGACCAGGCTGGGGGCGGGTCAGTCCAGAGGGGCGTGGCCAGGGTGGAAGGGCGGGGCAGGCCTGAGGGGCGGGGTCAGGGTGGAAGGGCGGGGCAGGCTTGAGGGGCGGGGCCTCCACTGTTGAGCTGACGGGGGATAAACAGAATGATGTCCACTCTGGAGGGGCTTCCGTTGGTCTCACAGCCGCTTTCTCACTGCTTCCATCTTCACCTTCTTTATCGGACCTCAAGACAAATGTGGTGAACTAATCACACTGCACAGACTATGTGTCATTTGTCTGCAGGTGGATTCCATCTGGTTTGATTGTTTCTTTATTCCCCTTTAATCCATTCCTCTTCTGCTCTTAGGAAATCACAAAATTGTGTTTACTGGTATTTAATTTTTATTGAATTTTTATGTTATTAATTTGAGTGTGTTTATTGAGACTCTTTCCTAAGATTTCATTCCTAGGAAATCCTTGAACTGTGTTTAATGACTATCTTTTTATTTGAATGTGTTCTTGTAAAATGTCCACTGCTGTTTTGTGGGCATATATTTTCATTCTGTTTATGATACTTTATTTTTACAAATAATTATGTTTTGACCAGATGCTCATGTTGCTAAGTGCACAGTGCCTGCCTTGTTTTTCGGGCTGCATCCTGCTCCGAGGCGGGCACCCACCACGCTTTCCCTCCACGTTCCCAGGAAGCCTCGAACTCCTGGCCACCACACGCACGCTCAGAGAACACCCTCTTACACGTCCCTCGTGGACCCGTGTCAGCATCTCCCAGGTGTGTGCTGGAAGACGGAGGACCGCGTGACCCCCATACCACCTGCTCTCCCCACAGCCCACAGGGTCCCGCACACCTGCCAACCAGAGACCCTGGGCTGGGAGAAGACCCCCGGCTGGGGAGTGATAGTTCACTTTACAGAAACCTCTTCTATAAAGACACACGCAGCTCAGGGTCCAAAGTACACGTCTAAACACACAGCTGGACATCACAGGCACATACCCAAGTCATTCCAGGCAGAATTGTCACATTTAGCAAATTTAATTGCAGAAAGTAACAAGTAATTCTTACTCTCAGTATGCCGCATGGGGTTTGCTCCTAAACACGGTGTGGGGGGGGACTATTAGGAGGAGGATGGGCACGTGGACGGGGCACCGCCTGTGAAGCTCCCCTGAGCCCCTGGACGCAGCCCACCTGGGTGGGTGGGGTGACCACAGCGACAGCAACACCAGAAGGAGAAACACTTTAGATGCTACGTGAAAACCTTCTCCTGCTGCACGCTTTTCCCTGGAAGGTTCTCTGTGAGTGGAGAACGAAGTGTAGCCTGTAGCTAAGGGGTGAGTGTGGCAGAGAAATAACGTTTTCAGTGTGGATGGACGTTTCTCAGGCACTGCTGATGAGAAGCCCGCGGAGGGGAGGCAGGTGGAGGTGAGGAGGCCCAGGTCTCTGCAGGGCAGGAGGGACGGGGCGCCAGGGGAGGGCGCTGAGCAGCTGGTCCATGGTCACCTGTGGGAACCTGTCGCCTCATCAGACTCACAATGAGCTTTGGGCATTAGATGGAGCCAACAGCCAAGCTTCCTAAATTCCCCCAAAATGAGTTTTTCTGGCTCCCTTTTCTTGGGAATTAGCAAAGCAAACATGGCATTTTTCAGCATGTCTCAAGTCTCCCTTCTTCCAGCTGAGATCAAGACAAGTGAAGGAGGAAGGGCACCATGGGCTGGAGATGTGACAAGTTTAATCAAAGTCTCAAGTTCAATCTCAGAGTGATCCATCACCCGAGATCCTGACTGCCCAGACTTCAAGGAGAAACAGCCCCAAGCCCTGTGGATCAGAACCATCCTTCAGATGAGAGGGAACCTACACTTGACAGCCTTCACTCACTTGATAGATTCCTCGCCCAGATTCTCCTCTTGGTAACAAAATGGTCTCTATGGAACCTTTTGTGTTCTTGGTGGTGGATTTACCTGGGCTGTTTTCAGTGGTGCTGCAAACAATGTGGCAGGTGCATAAGAACCTCCTAGAACCTTCCAGCTCAGCCCAGCCCCCAGGTGGATGCAGCTGAGTGACCCCAGCCAAGGCCACATTGGGCAGAAGAACCAGCAGCCAGACCCTGCCTGAAATCTGAGCACAGATTTGTGGGAGATAATGAATCAGTGATGCTTTCAGCCAGCGCACCCTTGGATGGTTTGTTATACAAGAGAAAACTGAGGCAGGGAGAGTGGCACAGACTGGCAGAGGCCAGGAGTTCAACCAGCCGGGAGGAGCTCCCCAAACGGCTGTCCGTGCCTCCCTGGACCCAGACACCCTCCTGCCAACTGCAGTTTGTGAGTTGCAGCTCGTGCTGACGCGGCGGGACCCTGCACAGCCTCCGCTTTGTCGTTAGGGTTTTTATTCCCCTCCTGGCAGGTCACCCTTTGATTCCTGTTCAGCTTTAACGAGTCCTCCTAACAGTGGGTGGTGACACGTCAAAACTAATTCCTGACCTGACGCTGATGGCTTCCATCTTTGGCTCCTCGTATCCCCAGGACACCTCCAGGCGTGGTGGTGTCCTACTTCCTCTTCTGTGGTTTAACAAAGGGATCGCCCAGCGTGGGGACACCTCCACGTGACACGTCCCACAGCACAGGCCACGCCCGGCCAGGCGGGACCAGAGTTCAGAGCTGCTTTCTAAGGGGCTGTCGTCAGGGACCCCAGGGGGCGGGTTCACCTGTGCTCACAGACCTGTGTCAACCTCCGGCCGTGGTCAAGTGGAAACCGTGGCGATCGCTGTGGACACAAGCGGCCTGCATCGCACGTGTGCTGTTTTGAGTGTCGTTTGTTCCCTCTGCTTCCAACACAAACCTCGATTTTGCTTTGGGAAACCACATCTTCCCCACCTGGAGTTCTTGTAATACCTTGGGACTCGGTTTCTCCTCAACCCAAGCATTTCACAGTCATATCCTCACGTTTCCCGGGAGAACAGCAGTGATCTGGGGACGAGCCTTTCCAAAGTCAGAGCATCGCAGGCAGTGAGACACTGTCCGAGCCACTGTGCATATAACTTCCCCAAATTCAAATAAACCGCACCTGCCCTGGGATGAGGAGACCACCATACCTCCGCTGTCTCTCCTCTCAGGTAAAAGCTGGGCAGCAGGTGTGATCCTGGTGCCCCACCTCCCAGCTCAGAGCTGCGGGTCACCTGTCTGACGGGCCCCTTTCTCACCTGGGCTGGGGGCTCTCCGCATTTGGTCCTGACCAATCTCTCTGGCTCAGCAGCTGGAAGGGCTTCAAAAAATGTCCTCAGAGACAGGGAACATGGAAATTTCCATGGAGTGCTTGAGTTAAGTCCACGCAGATGCAGACTTTCACATGTTCACAGGGCTCCCAGCTCCCCTCTGGGAGGGACCAGTGGAAACAGCCGGAGTGGATGAAGGCGTTCATGGCCGAGTGTGAGATTCGCGGTGAGAGACGGTGTTGATGGCCTAATGTGGGGATTATTCGCTCCCGCCAGCACACTCCATCCCCACCTGCTCCCCCAAGCCTGCTCTTCTCCCATCCCTCTCACATCCAGCTCCCCATCTCCTTGCTGAGAACCCCCAGGAGCCCCCCACCCCGCCACAGTACTGGCCAGGATGCCCAGCGGTCCGTACCTGGACAGGTGTGGAGGTGGGTGTGAGACGCCCTGGAGGGAGCACACAGGTCGGGGCTCTGTGAAGTGGTCGAGGGAACCCCAGGCAAAGCACCACCATCACTTGCTCCAGGGTCTGATGACTCCGCCCATAAGTCAGGGGGTCCAGGCACGTTTCAATCTCCAGGTGATGTTCCCTTGAGGCCCTCAGCAGTGTAAAGAATGAAGGACGTTGTCCACTGTTTATTCAAGTGCTGTAAATATCTGACCCCACAGTGGAAGAGCAGCAAGACGCCAGCTGCAGAGATGGTCCTGGGGCAGGTGCGCTGATGCTGCACTGCTGCCCATGGGAAGGACACACTGACACCCCCGGCCCCCAGCTCAGCTCTGAGCACTCGGTGGGGGGGGCAGAGGGGACACAGGACCCTGTGTGTGTCCAGGGCCCTCACACTGAGTGGGAGGCTGGTTTCCTCAGTGACTCATTCTGAAACCATGCACCTCAGATTGGGACTTGAACCCACCTGCTGGGGCTCAAACCTGGACAAAACCCATGGTCTTCCAACTGAGGTCACACACCTGTTTTCAGGACTTAATGAAGCTCAGGTTCTTGATATCTCATTGCAGAAAGAATTCAGTGAGAGACAAAGTGATGGGTAAGAAGTGGATTTATTTAGAGAGAAACACACACCCCGCAGACAGAGCGTGGGCCATCTCAGAAGGTGAGAAAGGCACCAGGGTATGGGGTTGCCAGTTTTTATAGGGGTGGGTAATTTCATAGGCTAATGAGTGGGAGGAGTATTCCAGCTATTTCGGGAAGGGGCGGGGATTTCCAGGAATTGGACCACTGCCCACTTTTTGATCCTTATGGTCATCTTGGAACTGTCATGGCGCCTGTGGGTGTGTCATTTAGCTTGCTGATGTGTTACAGTGAGCGTATACTGAGGCTCAAGGTCTAGTGGAAAAAGTCAACTTGTCTGCCATCTTGGACCCATTTGGTTCTAATCAATTTATGTCATGTCCTCAGGCTATGTCATTCCTTTAAAGTTTGTGCCCCGCCCCCTTCCCTCCTGTTTCAATTCTTGCTGAGCAGGTCAAGTGCCGCCCGTTAATGTCAGAGATATGAAGGGAGTTGGTAAAAAGCAAAACAATTTCAACTCCATCACCCTGTACTTGACAGGCTTCCTTGAGGCTCCTTATCCCAGGTCTACTGTACAGGTAATCAGCCTTAGTTTCGTAACTGAATTTATATTATGACATTTTTGAGGATTCAAATACCAACAGACATTCATATACCATCCTTGTGTATAATCCTAAAACCTTATTGCAATGTCAGTTTCACAAAGCTTGTTTCTTGAGAAATGTCAAAATGCAATTTACTTTTTTATCCTTTTTTAATTTTTTTTTCTTGTTTTATACAGGAAATTTTTCTCTCAAGGAAGGTTAATGTGAAAAGATATGTCACCACTCATGTGTCTTTTTTTTTTTTATCATTGTCAAAATCATAAGACATTTTGTCTCTCTTCTATTCTATTTCAGCCCATCATGGGTCTCAAAACCTTCACAGATTTCAGCTCTGCCATGTTCTTTGTGTACATCCACCTTCAGCCTTCCTGGATTCTCCTCTAAAATAATCTTGTGCTTCCCTGGGAAGGGTTATCACGTGGTGGTGAGCTGTCAGAGCCTGGAGTCATCACCAACTTTGATAAAGTCACTTAATCTCTGAGCTTCAGTCTCCTCATCTGTGACCTTGGAATGATGAAAGGACACACCACATAGAGTAGAGGAGATAAGTCAGTGTACATACGAAGTTTAGCACCAAGCCTGAAACATGGTAAGCACTCAGTACATGTTAGTTATCATTATTATTGATCTTTTGATTGCTAAACTTTTCCCCTTTATAGTTTCTTTGCTCTCTCAGGAGGCATTGCTCTTCTAGAAGATTTCTATACTGGCCACTGGTTACCTATAAAGATCTAAAACAATTGCAGGTTATGCAGACTTGAAAGAAAGGGAGAGAGGCATGGAGAATCCTTGCTGAAAAATAATAATCACCATATATCAGGCCCCTACTATGTGCCAAACATCTGCTAGGTACAACTATGATCAGTCATTTTATCCCCACAACATCCCAATGAGATATGGCTATGATTGTCTCCATTTTACAAGAAATCAAGGCTCAGAGAGCTTAAGTAACTTACCCATGGTCCACAGCTGGAAAACTGCAGAGTCACCACTTGCATAAATGACAGGCTGATTCAAGTCCTTGCTCTTTTTCCCCATGTCATGCTTCCTCCCAGTATCATTTATAATTATTTTAAATTAAATCAGACAATGTCTGGAACACAGTACAAACAAAACAGAATAATACTTTTCACGTGAATTCAGAGTTTGCTGAGTTCTTCTCTGGAGCAAAGAAATTTTTTATACTTTTTTTTTCTCTTTGTGTTTCAGTTTGTTTAATGTCTATTGATTTATTTCTTCCTTAGCTGTGTCAAGTTTACTGATACATCTCTGAAAGCCTTTTTTTCATTTCTATTACTATGTTTTTGGGGTTTTTTTTTGCATGAGCATTTGATTCTTTATTGCAGTTTCCATCTCCCTGTGGAAATCCCCCATCTGTTCATGCATGTTCTCTATATTTTCCATTAGAGCCTTTAACATATTAATCATGGTCATTGTAAATTCCTTGACTGATAGTTCTGAAACAGGAGGGAAGGGGGCAGGGCACAACCTTTGAAAGAATAACATAGCCCAAGGAAAGGACATAAACTGATTAGAACCAAATGGGTCCAAGATGGCAGAGAAGTCGACTTTTTCCACTAGACCTTGAGCCTCAGTATACGCTCACTGTAACACATCAGCAAGCTAAATGACACACCCACAGGCACCATGACAGTTCCCAGAAGGATCAAAAAGTGGGCAGTGGCCCAGTTCCTGGAAATCCCCACCCCTTCCCAAAATAGCTGGAATACTCCTCCCATTCATTAGCCTATGAAATTACCCACTCCTATAAAAACTGACAACCCCATACCCTGGTGCCTTTCTCACCTTCTGAGATGGCCCACACTCTGCCTGTGGGGTGTGTTTCTCTCTAAATAAATCCACTTCTTACCCATCACTTTGTCTCTCACTTAATTCTTTCTGCAATGAGACAGCAAGAACCTGAGCTTCATTAAGTCCTGAAAGCAGGTGTGTGATCTCAGTTGGGAGATGGTGGGTTTTGGTCAGGTTCGAGTCCCAGCACGTGGGTTCACGTCCCAATCTCAGGTGCACGGTTTCATTCCAACATCTTGTTAGATCTGAGTACGGTTCTATTGATTGCTTTGCCTCTTAATGGTGGATTGGGTTTTGTTTGTTTGTTTGTTTTTTGCCTTTTCCCATGTCTTGTAATTTTTCAATGAAAGCTGGACATCAGTAAGGAGAGTATAAGTTTAGATAAATATCATTTATACCTGGAAATGTGCATGCCTCTTCTTTTACTTTGGTGTGGGGGTGAGTGAATCTAGACAGGAGTTGAACTGGGTTTGAATGTTGTTCTAAGGCTACCCTCAGTGTACCACTGGCTTCAAATTCTTCTAGTGTTACTTGTACCTAGGATGGGGATCAAGTCACTGCAGGTTTTTTTCTCAATGTCCTTGTTCCACTCTGAGCTTTAGAATTTGTCTCTCAGCTTGTGCTCAGAGACAGTTTCTCTCTCCATCCTTGCCCTTCTGTCAGTGCCAATCTGCACTTACTAGTTACCCAATGCCTGCCAGCCTTATGACAACAGGGCAAGTGGTGGGACATTCTCTGTTGTCCTCATTCGTCGACTGTACCATTGGGTCTAGAGGGTGAGGCTTTTGCTGTGATCCGGCACCTCCTCTGCTGTAGCAGTAAATCTGCCTTGTGTTTTCAGAAGGTCTTTTGTGAGAGAGTTTCTTGTCCTCCTTTGGCAGAAAGTATCTTATGATCCAGGCCTAGGATTTTTTGTTTGTTTGTTTGTACCTCTCCTTTGGGAGGATATTTTTCTGTTTTCTTCCTCCAGTCACAATGGGTCTTCACCTGTATCCTGAGTGTAACTGAGTTTGCCACTCTTAGCCCAGTGGCATAAAGTTTTTTCTCCATGGGTGAGAGACAAGAAGCATCTGGGAAGGGTTTCATTCCTTTCCTGCAGTGACAACTGTGCCACCACCCAGGCCAGCACCACAGAGGGCACCTGCAGTCTTTCTGTTGAGCATGTGACATGATATATGGAGAAGTGGCTACAAGACTCCCCACATGTCTACAGCTCCCAGGATCTCAGACTCACAGGCTAGCCTTTACTGAGCATTAGAAACCTGTTAAATATTTTAGCTGAAATGTCCTTCACTGAATCTGTGAAAATCCTGTGTAGCTCCCACTCTGTGCTCAGGTAAGCTCATCTCTCCTTGGAGGAACCGTCTTCCTTAGCTTCAGGTTAGTTGGTTGCCCTGCAACCTCAGTTCTCTAATGAGTTCAAGAAGAGTTATGATTTGATAGATTATCTGGCTTTTCCTTGTTGCTGGTGTGGGAATGATGCTCTTTGCAGCATTTTGGAAACAAGACGTGACCCTTTTCCTTAAGGGTCTATTACTGCTCTTCATAAACTACTGGGCAGAAATTAATCACGTGGGCCATGCATGGCTGAAGAGAACACTGAAAATGTAGTGTGAATTCTAGACAGCCATGTATCCAGATAAATATTTTACGACTATGGAGGACGTGAAGAATGGTTACTGGGGGCTGACCAGCAGTCTCTGCCACACCCAATAGTCTCCTCAGTTTCCATATTATTTCCTCCGTTTAATAAATAGAAAGATTGGAGTTCTGTGAAGTGTCATCCTTTGCCCCAGTCACGTAGTCCAAAGCACCAGCCCTCAGGCATGGACTCTGCCTTCTGGGAACAAACCTAGTCAGGGGGGACGCTGGTGAAGACAGACCGAGGTGAAGACTGCAGTTCCTCACAGGTTCCTCCCAGGGCCCATCAAGCCCAGGTCTCCCTTCTGAGCTGCCTTCTGGTCATCATTTCTCCAGGCTTCACTGGTAGCCAGAGGATCTTGAAAACTTCCTGCAAAATCTCAGGTCACCCAGAGACCTGGAAGTACCTCCACAAGGTGGATGGGCAGCTGGTCCCAGAGGGAAGGGCATTTTCCAGAGAAGAACCACTGAAGCAGGAGGACACAATGGATGCCCCGGGAGATGGTAGAAAACAGCTTCTAGGAGAAGACTGTTGGGTCTGGGTCTGTGGAGACAAACTCCTCCTGTGCCTCGCCCTGCAGTTAGGAGAAGGCTCACACTCCAGCTCGACCCCTGACGTGGAAACTGACCCAGACCCACCACCTGCTCCAATCTGACCTCATGGGACATGCTCACTGGTCACATGGTTTTGTGGCATGCAAGCTCCCTCAGCTTGTCAAAGTCTCCACACTTTATCTCATGGAACTTTGCATTTGCTCTTCCCTCTGTCTAGAACGTTCCTCCTGCTACATTGACATGGCTGGCTCCTTCTCTGCTTCCATTCTCAGCTCCAAAGTCAGTTCACAGAGACCTCCTCTGAGCCCGTGGAAGTGTCCCCACCTTATTCTCCGTCTCACCGCTGTCCTTTTCCTATTGTAGCAGCTATCACTATCTAAAAGCGGCTTGGCTTTCTTCTTCTCATTTTACTGCTCGCTGGCTGTTTCCTAAGAGGGCAGGGACCGCGTCATCCTCGCCCGCCATTTATCAGCAGCGTCAGGGGCACAGTGGATGACGATGAAACCCCCCTGAGTGCATGCAGGAGCCAGCGGATGACAACACCTTTCATGAGTCTGATGGAGAAGCTCTGCCGGGTCTTCCTCCTCCAATCGGAAGTGTCCTCCCTGCTCCCACATGGTAGGGAGGCAGCTGCTCCCAAGTCTGGAGGCCGAGGAAAGGGTCGGGACCTCACCTGTGTCTCCCCAACCCAACGCCCCTCCTCCCAGCCCGGCTGTCTCTCTTCCTCCTTTTCTCTCTTGCGCCCCTTCCCTCCATCTCTCCTCTGCTTCTCCCATCTCCTCCCAGCTCAGCTACTCCCGGGACTTGGGTGAGTAGCCCCTTTGCCCACCCTGAAGTGGCTGAAGGTCCCGCCTGCACCCGCCCTCCAGATTCAAGATGGTGTCAGACCCAGAAAAGCCTCCTCGGCCCTGGGCAAACCCTACTTCCTGGTGAAGAAACCAGAACTGGTTTTGTTCCTCCTGGGCTCTAAAGCAAGGTTCACATTTGTTACGCTGCACATAACCGTTTCTCCCAAAACACTCTCAAATGGCACAGATTTCAACCCGTGTGTAAAATAACTTGATTCTTTTATAACTAAATATAGTTTCTCTCTAGAGCCCTCTCTGTGCCTAATGGTAAAACACAATAGATTCACTTCCAGGTGAATTGCATCAATTCAGAGTGGTAGATACTTTTTCTAGACAATTGAGGATTTTCTCCCTCCCGTCTTATGTGCCTCTGAGTTACTGGTTCATGTGCAGTCAGGGTGGAACGCTCAACTGTCACTTCTCATGCTTCTGATCAAGCACATCTATTACTGAACTCAGGTATGACTGCTCTTTCCTCAAGAATCCAATACTGAGAGTCAAGTGTTGGGTAAAAGGAAAGATAGCTTTATTGAGGAAGCCAGCAATCCTGGGGAGAAGGTGGACTCATGTCCCAAAGAACCAATTATCCACTCCCCAGGTTTTGCTCAGAGATTATATAGGGAAAAGAGGAAAGGGCTACATGCTAGAGAGGGAGTTAAATTTCTACTTTCAGAGATGATTGTCTCCATCATGTGGTTTCAAGTAGCCATCATGTCTCGCTTGTGATTGGAACATTATCTGAGCCATAAATCCCTGGTTAGCTAGTCTTTCTGGTTCCAACTGGTCTGGAGGTCTACATGCTTGTGGGCAGCATACAGTTAACTTCTTCCACCTGGTGAGGGTTTCAGTATCTGCAAAGCAGCTCAAAGGATTATGGCCTAGAATATTATTGATAGCCCATGAGGAAGCACTAAGGTCCTTGACTTTATTTAATGGCTAAACTATTATTATTTTGTCTTGTTTGTCTTCCTTTCATTCTGTATTTTCTCACTTCTTTAATTAAAAGTATTTTTAGCTAAAGTTTTTCTACAGACAAGAGGCAGGTGAAGGACATGGTGCGGGAGGGGGTCTGTCCTGGGAAGGCCCCATAGGCTTCTGATCAGCTATACTTCTTCATTCAGAGTCTGTTCCTACAATGCTCAGTGTGCCTGGTGTCACACCCCCTGACCCAGCACAGCTCTCCTCGTGCCCTGTCCCTTCCTTTGCTGTAGGACTTCACCCTCTGTGGGACCTGGATGCGCCGCATTCTTCTCTACATACCAGGATGTGAGAACCCAAAGGGTCTCCCCTGGGTCCCATCTGCCCTGAGGCCCCACCAGCCACCTCCCCTCTCCCTGACCTCACTCTGGTTGTGTGGGGTCCTGTGAGTTCACTGCTTCCAGAACCCCAGGCAGGAAGCAAATCCAAGTCCCCTCTGTGTTCAGACCCCAAATTTATCTGGGGTGACTGGCACTCTCCATTTCAGAGCTGACTTCAGGAAGGTGATGGGTGCAAGGCCCCTTCTCGTGCCTCTCCTCTTTCTTCTGGATCATTTCTCTTCTCCGACCCAGAGATAATCTTTATATATTTTGGGCTGGGAAACAACCGACTCAAGATATTCTCCCAAGTTTCTCTGTGTCACAGCAGGACAATGTATTTGAGAAAAACCCCTTAAAAAAGTGATATTATTCCTTTGTTCTCTGTTTCTCCCACAGTACTTCCTCTGGAGCAGAAGCCTCCAGCGCAATGACCAGGGTGGAGTGGCGGGGGTGGGTGGTAAAAGAGAAGCCCAAGCCTAGAAAACATCGGTCATTTCCTCACAGTATTATCCTGCCAATGGGATATTGGGGACCTTCCCGATAATTAGTGGAATTGTCAGTCCTGGAGATCGGTCTGGGGTGACCCAGCACCCGATCTGAGACTGAGTTGCCCCCCCCCGCCCCCGACCCAGGCCCCAGCTCAGTGGGCACCTTTATGGGCAGCAGGAGAGTAGCTCCTTGCGGAGCATCCAGACGGAGTCATGAGTCTGGTCATTGGTTCCCCAGGCCTCCTCAGAGGGGGTGGGAGCAGTTGGAGGCCCCCCATTTCCTGGGATCATGTCGGAGGGGCAGAGAGATCCTGGAGAGGCCCCAGGGGAGGAGGAATCACAGAGACCTGCAAGGACCGATGTCTGAGGGCCTCATGGGAGTGATGACATCCCAGTGAGGCCAGACGCCCCTCCCACAAGGTCACAGCGCCACGTGGCCCACATACCTGTCAGCACCTAAGACGGTAGACTGAGATCCACACTTAATGTGCTTTTATCCTGAACCAGGCATTGTGACAGAGCATGTCTGTCTAGCCCAGAACCCCAGCTCCCTGGACAAGAGCCCCTCCCGGCCTTCTGGGTACAGAGCCCATGCGGAAGCTGCAGGAACATAACTGCCCTTTCGTGAATCTGGAGCAGCTGCTGGTTCCAGCTGTTGAAAGGCTGCAGGGTCACTGCCCAGTGGAAGACCATTAACTTGAGTGAAGAGGAAGAGCCCCAGAGAGGGTTTGCTCTGGTCCCTGTGGAGGCCGAGGGCACGTTTGTTGGGACAGCGGGGGTACGTCCTCCCTTACTTAGCAGACCCGGCAGGGGCCCCTGCCCCCTTACTCTGGAGGAAATGCCTATAGACGCCACGGACACAAGGGCTTCACTTGTTGGTTCAGGCTTGTCCCCTCAGCCCCTGAGATTTTGCAGTTGGCAGAATTTCCCATCAGTGTGGCAGGGACTCATTTCCGGATTTCTAATCCATCCATGAGGTCTGTCCTAGGTTCTTTTTAACTCCTTGGCTGGGAAGCCTGGTGGTGGGGTTAGGGGGCTCTTCCTTTGCTCCCAGGGCAGCAGAGTGGGGTGTGGAGGACGAAGAGAAAGCAGCAGAAGGAGGTGGGTCCCAGGTGGATGCTAAACCCTGTCCTGGCCCCCTCTCTCTGCCCTGGGCAGCTGGAGAGGGTGAGCCTGAGATGGTCAGGGCCCTGTAGCCAGTGTCCCCACACACTGCCCAAGGGGTGTAGGGCCATCACAGTGTCTTAGCCACTAAGACCGGCTGTCAGAGACCTGCTGTTCCTCCATCCTCACGATCCAGGATGGCACGTACTCATCCACTTCCATCTGGGAAACGAGAGAGGAAGGGAGGACAGAATTTAGAGAGAAGCTGGAAGTAAAACATATTTCCTCTCTCACCCCATTGGCCAGAACTTGATCATGTGACCATGTCTCACTGCAAAGGAGGCTGGGAATTGTACTCTTTATTCTGGGAGACCATGTGCCCAGCTAAACCTTGGTTGCTCTTCGCTACAGCACAAAGAAGAAAAATGGACTTTGGGGGGGGCAGAGTCACTGCCCCAGGGGTGGGCCCACAGGATGTTTCCAAGCCATATGGGCCCTTTCCATTTGTAATTAAATCATTCAAGGAGATTGGCCAAGCTGGTATAGTAGAAGGACTCTGAGCTCACCTCTCATGGGTACACCAGAATTGCAACTATTTACAGAACAACTACCAATGAGAATTGAAGAATAAAAACCATATGATCATCTCAACGGATGCAGAAAAAGCTTTTGACAAAATTCAACATCCAGTTATGATAAAAACTCTCCAGGAAGTGGGTATAGAGGGAACCTACCTCAGCGTAATAAAGGTGATACATGATAAGCCCACATCTAATATCACTTAATGGTAAAAAGCTGAAAGCATTCCTTCTAACATCAGGAACAAGACAAGAAGGCCCGCTCTCACCACTTTTACTCAACATAGTCTTGATAGTCCTAGCCAGAGCAATAAAACAAGAAAAAGAAATTAAAGGAATCCAAGTTGGAAAGGATGAAGTAAAACTGTCACTGTTTGCAGATGACAGGATACTATACTTAGGAAATCCTAAAGACACCACCAAAAAGCTACTAGAGATCAGCAATGAACTTGGTAAAGTTGCAGGACACAAAATTAATTTACAGAAATCTGTTGCACTTCTATACACTAACGATGGACTACTGGAAAGAGAAATTAAGAAAACAATCTCATTCACCATCTCATCAAAAAGAATAAAACACCTAGGAATAAATCTACCTAAAGAGGTGAAAGACCTGTACTTGAACAATTATAAAACACTGATGAAAGAAACTGAAGACAACATAAACAGATGGAAAGATAGCCCATGCTCTTGGATTGGAAGAATTAATAGTGTTAAAACGACCATACTACCCAAGAAAATCTATAGATTCAACGCAATCCCTATCAAAATACCAAGGGCATTTTTCATAGAACTAGAACAAATAATTTTTAAATGTGTATGGAAACACAAAAAGACCCCTAAGAGCCGAAACAATCTTGGGGAAGAAGAACAGAGCTGGAGGAATCATGCCCCCTGACTTCAGACTATACTACAAAGTTACAGTAATCAAAAAAGTATGGTACTGGTACAAAAAACAGACACATAGATCAATGGAACAGAACAGAGAGCCCAGAAATAAACCCACACACAGTCAATTAACCTATGACAAATCAGGCAAGAATGCACAATGGAGAAATAGTCTCTTCAACAAGTGGTGCTGGGAAAACTGGACAGCTACATGTAAAAGAATGAAATTAGAACATTCTCTAATACCATATACAAAAATAAACTCAAAATGGATTAAAGACCTAAATGTAAGACTGGAAATCATTAAGTTCCTTGAAGAAAACATGGGCAGAACACTCTTTGACATAAAGTATAGCAATATTTTTTCAGATCTGTCTCCTAAGGCAAAGGAAACAAAAGCAAAAATAAACAAATGAGACCTAATTAAACTTAAAAGCAAAGGAAACCATCGACGAAATGAAAAGACTACCTACTAAATGGGAGAAAATATTTGGAAATGATACGACCAATAAGGGGTTAATGGCCCAAAGATAAAAACAGTTCATACAACTCAATATCAAAACTCAATTTCTCCTCAGAGAAATGCAAATCAAAACCACGATGAAATATCACCCCACATCTGTCAGAATGGCTGTCATCGAAAAATAACACAAATAACAAATGTTGACTAGGATGTGGAGAAAAGGGAACATTTGTACACTGTTGGTGGGAACGTAAATTGGTATACGTGGAAAACAGTATGGAGGGCCATTAGAAAACTAAAGATAGAACTACCATATCATCCAGCAATTCCACTCCTAGGTATATATCCAAAGAAAATGAAAACATTAATTCCAAAAGATACATGCACCCCCAGGTTCATTAGTGGCACTGTTTACAATAGCCAAGATATGGAAGCCACCTAAGTGTCTAGCACCACATGAATGGATAAAGAAGATGTGAAATACACACACATATACCTACATATATGTATATATATATATATACATATACATACAATGGAACAATACTCAGCCATAAAAAAGAATGACATTTTGCCTTTTGCAGCAACATGGATGGACTTGGAGAGTATTAAGGTTAGTGAAATGTCAGACAGAGAATGACGAATATTGTATGTTCTCACTTACATGTGGAATCCAAAAAATTGAAGCAAATTTAGAGAACAAATTAATGGTTACTAGGAGGGAAGGGTGTGGGCAAGATAGGGATAGGGGATTAAGAGGTACAAACTACTATGTATGAAATAAATAAGCTAGAAGGATATATTGAAGAGCACAGGGAATATTTTATAACTGTAAATGGAGTATAATCTTTAAAAATTATGAATCACTATACTGTATACCTGAAACATATAATATTGTAAATCAATTATACTTCAATAGAAATTTTCTTAATAAAATAAATAATAAATAAATTAATAAAATACAATAAATGGCATGGCTAAAGAGATAAGATGAATGAGGCAGAATTTGAGAGAGTGAGTTCAGCTGGGTGCAGGTGATTACCGATAAGGTTAGGAAGAGAACTCAGACAGATGATTTCAAAGAAAGAGAATTTTAGGTCCGTGAGATCCATAAGTAATTGGATGATACAAATTTCAAATTTAAAAACAAAAAGATGACAGGCAGTTCCATATGGAAGGGAGATGCAAATTGCTTTTTAAAACATTTATGCCACAGCAGCCAGGAGAGCCCACAAGGAATGTTTGATGATATTTTAAGTAGCTTTTGTGCTGCTGGATTCTCCTTAAGAGTCATTGCTTTTATTATTTGTCACAAAGACAAGCCACTTAAACCATTTCACAAGATCCATGTGTCAACCATCCTCCCTCTCAATGTTAAGTCCAAACACACCGTTCCCTCAAACGGCCCTTCCCTTCCATGCTTCCATGATCTCTGACACCACCTGGTGAAGCTTATCGTGGGGCGACAGGATGCTGTGTCCAGATACTCATGCAGATCTAATCAGCCAGACATGGGACGCCTCTTCTCACTGTGCACCAGACCCAGACTTCACGCAGGGAAGTTGTCATTGGAAAGGAGTATTGGGATGCAGCGCTAGTCTGACTCTTGTCCTGCTGAGACATTTAAAAATGAGCATTCCCCATATCTGCACACTCAGAAGTCAATGCTGACTACTGTGGAAGGTCAGATCTCTCTCTATTTACGGGTGATTTACGGGCACAATGGCCTCTAACTTGACTTTCACTTCTAGGAACAATTGTCCACCTGGGTGTCTGATAAAATGTCTCAACGATATAGTCCAGGAATGCAATAGTGTGTTTTCACACTCAGGCATCTGCTTCATCTTTCTGAAAGAGCGTCAACATTTTTGCTGTAGACATCTAAGTCTGTCCTTGAGAGGCAGCTCCTGAAAGGGCCCCAGGAAGCGCAGATACACAGACACTTGTGTCCAAATCTGGGATGATGATCTAGACAGTAAATACCCAGTTATACTTCTAATTATGCATTTCAGGAATGCCACCGTGTAGTGTATCAGTCTTTCATTTAAAATAAGGAGAGAAATTGCAGCCTGAGGGTCAGTAACTTCTGGTCCTTTCTTCGGAAAGGTGAGAAGACAGAGAAGCAGCAGTGTCAAGGTGACCCTCACGTCAACGCTGACAAGCACTCAGTGCTCTCCAGGAGCCCTGGCTTCTGGGTCTAGGATGGAGGCACTTCAGACTGGACCACCTGAGCTTTCTGGGGCGCAGGCCTCCAGAGAGGCCCTGAAAGGGTCCAAGGACCCCCAGGCTGGGGCAGATCAGCTCAGGTGGTGGTTTGCCCGTCTCTGCAGTAAGGAGGGTGCTAGAAGGCTCCAGACCAGTTCTCTTCCCCTGGATCTGGACCCATCATATGTCAGCTGTTGTTTCCACAAAAGTCGGAGCTCCAGGCCCCAGTGAGTCATGGGGTGACCTGTGGTTCTACAGCCATTCCTGACAGAAGCACGGAGTGTCTTACAGGGCAGATGTAGGGGCTTGTCGCTGTGGGCAGGTGCTATGGCACCGACTTATCATAGAACTTGTTTCTCCTAGGCTTCCTAATACAGCACGTGCTTTCCCGTCAGAATCTCCTTCAAGTTGAGGCTCTGAACCAAATGTTTGACATGGATGGTGTCATCAAAGGACCCTTTGTCTCTCTGCAAGGAAGACTGGAGCTTGCGGTACCGCCTCTATGAGGGCGTGCGTTCCTGGGCACCTGGACCTCACGCAGGGCAAGCAGGTGACCCAGGAGCACATCCAGGGAGGTCCCCACCTGACACCACGTGAGGAGCCTGCCCTCCTGAGGTCAGCTCCTCCCGGACCCCATGGCCCAGTCCTCCAGGCCAGCATGGCTCAGCCGCCCTGTGCCCTGTTTAAAGAGCTCAGGGCTCTGCCTGAACAGTCAGGTCTCCGTGGTGCAGACTCCCCTCAGGTCACTCGGTCAGGGAGGGGAGCTTCAGGGTCCGTTCTCTCCCACTGTCCAGGCCAGGCCCCCAGGGGTCCAGGACAGGAGGACCCATACCCCATTTCAGGAGCCTCCCCTTCCCAGGGAGAAGGTCCAGCTGGGCTGGGGTGACCTCACAACGTCCCCTGGGGACCCGGCGAAGCAGCAGCCAGCTGACCCCGAAGCCCCCTCTGTGGACGCCAGGGAGGCTGGAGTGGGGGACGCTCAGCACCACCTCATCCATCACCAGCGTCTTCTTCTCTGTGCCCAAGCGACTCACCCAAGGTCTTAACTCTAACAAGTGTCAGAGCCTGGAGTGACCCAGGCAGGCAGGGTCTGGGGTCCCTGCTCTTAGCCTCAGGGCTGCGGGGATGCTGCCCTGACCTCCTCTGGGGGTTTGTCCCTGAGTCCCACCACTCTCCCCGCAGTGCTTCTGCTCTGGGATCTATCACCCAGACCCTGGCATTGACAGAGGCCACAGTGATCCTTCACTGCCTTCCCCCTTCTCTCCCTGCAGGAGGAAGTCCTCCCTCATCAGTACATCTTACATGTGGCTTCTACATCCTTGAGAACTTTATTTTCTAGCTTTGCTGCAAAATCCCTTCATTCTGCAGCAAAATTTAACCATATGCGTCCTGTTCCCGCCCCTTTCCTCACTGCGTTATTCTGTGTGGATATTTCTCACTGCGTTATTCTGTGTGGATATTTCTCACTGCGTTATTCTGTGTGGATACTTCTCGCTGCGTTATTCTGTGTGGATATTTCTCACTGCGTTACTCTGTGTGGATGACCTTCACTTACAAGACTCAGCTCAGGTGTCATCTATTACATGAAGCCTCTGCGCAACTGGAGTAGAAGGCCTTTTTCTGTCACCAAGTGCTTCTCTCCATAATTCACTCATCCATTCACTCATTTATTCATTCATTAAACATTTATTGAGCACCCACTAAGCGCCTGGCACTGAGGGTACAGAGGTGACTGTGGCATGGTCCTGGTCCTGGTCCTTTAGGAGCTCCCAGCCACGCACCTTGCCACATCCTATGAGCATCTTACAGTGGACACATGAGCCCAGCCTCATGGCCATCGTTTATTCATCCATACATGGTCACATGACTGAGGCCAAGCCAGCTGGAGCCCTTCCCTCTGATTTTCCAAACTGGTATTGTTCTCCAGGGGCCAAGGCTCCATGGCACGAGGCTCTGGGGCTGTGGACCCTGTGTTTCCCACCGCCTGGAGAAGCTGATTCCCTGTGGGAGAGAAGAAGGTCAGTGCAGGGGTGAAGGGGACCCGGTGGCGTTCAGTCATCTGGCTCTCACGGCTCCTGAAGCTCATCTGCCTCCTGCCCATCTCCTCCAGGTGATGTTGGCACACCTGAGTCAGGTGGGGTCCAGGTGGGACCAGATGGCACACCCAGCGTGGATAACCGAACAAAGCGTTTGTCTTGAGTTATCCTCAGAGGTGCAGGCAGGGGAAGGGGATCCGCGGGGACGCTGAAGCACCCCAGGGGCTCGCAAGAGTGGGAAGTCTATCCCTGGGATCATCTGAATGACAAGCGAGGAAGCAACGTCTCTGGAAGCCAGGGAGCGCTGTTGCCTGGGGAGAGCATCCATGGGCAGGGTCTGTGGCCCTAGAGAAATGCAGCCTCTGCCAGAGCCACAGCCCAGCAGGACAGAAACAGGAGAAATACCCCAACTTCCCTCTCCTCCCACCCTCCAATTTCCTGCCAACTCCCCACCCCCACCCCAGTGAACCCACCTGATGGTGAGGAAGTGCTTTGAGGCAGAGCTGGGACCAGCTTTCCAGGACAGATCAGGGCAGGGAAGGGTGAAGGGTGGAACTTGGGGGACACAGAGAACAATTAGCTCAGAACCCCTTCTCACTGTCCCTGACCAACACATGCCCCCTTGACCTTTGGCGTTTGGAACTGTGTTTCTGTTGCCTGAAACCAGGAGTTCTGACAATTCAGTCTGTTTCCATGACTGTCTCCCTGTTGGACTATAATCTCCTCAAGGACAATGCCTAGCCCAGGGCCTGGTATACAGTAGGTGCTCAACATTTACTGAATGGCCGGTTGGATGGACAATAAAGTCTAAGGCAGGGCTACGGCATCCTTATAGATGCGACCGGAAGACTGATAACCTTTTGCCTGGTTGCATCACCAGTCCTTAGGTGAAAAAAAGCACGTTTTGATCTCTTCCAAGTTGTGCTGCAATAGAGCTAGGAAGAGGCTGCGGAAGCCATCACAGAGCCTCTCTTTCATGGAGACTACTGCCAATCAGGGTACCAGTCTCTCAGCGTCATTCAAGTAATATTTTAAATGAAAGGATAAAAGGGAACGAGTGACATCCCCATGTCATTGGGAAGCGACGTGCCCCTCCTACAGAACTACCACCCCAGCTGTGACCGCAGAAGGGCAGTGGGTCACCCACACGGCTCCCAGTTTCCCTCGGGAGCATCATGACTCAGTGGCACTTCATTCCATGGTCCCACCTCCTCACTAACCAGACTAGATCTCTAAGTGTGAGCCAACCTCAGCTCCTAGACATCAGCCACCTACTTGGAAGGTGGACAAACCTACCCCCTTGAAAACAGGTCAGCTGCTCCTAATGCTGCCAGGCTTGGTGTCTGTGCGGCCGGGGAAGCACCTCTGGGGAGCTGGAAACGGAGAGACCAATCCACGCAGCTTCAGGGTGAAATCTGGGAGAAATGCCAAGAGTCTGTGAACAGGTGACCCTGATGCTCTGGGGAGTTTACAGTTCTGTCACCAAGGGAGCATTGATCGTTCTCCAGTTGAGTCTCAGCTCATCAACGTGTCTGAAGATCCCGGTCCCATCCTCCCAGGCAATTCCCCTAACAGTGATTGTGTTTGCTGTGGAAAGTTCTCTAAGCTTGGACAGCCTGTGACCCAGGTTCACACACCCCCGTACAAGGTCAGCAATAGCCTCTAACCCACGCTCTGTGTCAGGGAGGGGGCTTCTGCAGAGGAACAAACATGACTGAGCCCCAGCAGATTTCAGTGGGAACCCACCCGGCACGCCCCACTTTTGTGCATTAAATAAGATGGTTTGAGCTCATCCCAGAACCCAAAGCTGAGCTCGGCTCAGGACTGATTCCAAGAGCTGCTGAGTGCTAGGTGTCTCCTCGTGAAGATGTGGTAACCTGGCAATGGTCCCGAAGCCACAAATACTGGGACTGCATTCCCCACCGTGCTTTCCTCTCAACTGTGAGCTGGTCCAGGCAGGAGGAAGTGTGTCCTTCCTCCTCCCCGCAGGAGGAAGTGTGCCCCTTGGGCTCCACCGCAGGATGGTTTCGTGACTACAGGCAGACAAGCTGCTTTTCCAGGACTGAGAGAGTAGCGGAGAGAGAATGAATGAATGAATACAGAGCCTGTGAACTCAGCTAAGCCACTACTTTTAAATACACTGGAATATAAATCACTTTTCATCCTGACCAATAACATATCCTACTCTACATATGCAGTCTTTTCTTATCTTAATTTCTAGAAACATATGCCACTTCATCATACAATCTCTCAGTAAAGCACAAAACGTAATTATTAAAGTTTCAAACATATTTAATCTCTCTGTAACAAGAGGTCCAAAGTAGGTAAATACTGACATCTTTAACAATGGTTTCAGTATTCTATCTTATTTTAAAATGATCTAGACATTCAATGAATTCCCATCATTAAACACTTGCTTTAACAAAACTCCAAAGTATCAAGTTACCAAAATCTGAAGAAACAATTTTAAGTAGACATACCATAAAACATAATTATTCTTAAAGAGTTTACCTAAAAAGTTTTATCCCATTGATCTCTATTTCATTACTTATGAAAATATCATCATACCAAATTAATTTTCTTGCTCACAAATTTTGTAACAGAGATAACATGAGCTTATTGGCTTTCAGTAAACCTAGGTACAATAAAAGTTACTTAATGTTGATGACTCTGAAGGCATGTCTACATTAATAAAACAAAAACAAACTTGTTTTCTTTCTTTAAAGATTTATCCCAGAAAATGCAATCTTTTAAAAATTGGGGTTTTTGTTACACTTAGAAATATTTGATTTGTAAGTATTTACTTTTAAATCAGTTAAATAGAGCTCTTTTACACATTAATTCTGATAATATCATCCAGAAGTAGAGACATACCGTATTTATAATGTATGCACAAGCATACGTCTAGATAGACATAGAGATCTCATAGTTTTCTTGTTTAAGTTTTTTTTTTTTTTGTAACAAACTGGAGTTGGTTTATTTTAGAGTCAAAAATCATACTTCAAAACGCTCTCGTTCTCTCTCTTTTCTTGGGGGGGGAGGTTTAAACAATTTATTGTGTAAAGTTAACTGTTTAATACATGTATTATTTTATTCATGCCATCTACATCATAACTCACAAATAATGCTTTTTATTTGTTTGTTTAAGACACAAACACTACTAGTATTAGTCATGCTTGAATCCAAATGACCATAGGAAACACGGAAGGGTAAACAGAGTTCAGGCAGCAATGGAGGCTCTCAAGTTGGTTCTGCCAGCATCTTCTTTCTGCAAGATGGGGTTATGGACTTAATATTTGAATATGTTTGGTTGCACAATCACTCCTCTCTTGATATAAACCAAAGTGTTCATTCAAAAGCTTAGCCCAACTTTTTTTTAACTGTCATGCTTGAGTTTTTTTTTTTAAGTTTTAATTTTATTTATTTATTTATTTATTTATTTATTTATTTATTTATGGCTGTGTTGGGTCTTCATTTCTATGCGAGGGCTTTCTCTAGTTGTGGCAAGTGGGGGCCACTCTTCATCGCAGTGCGCGGGCCTCTCATTATCGCGGCCTCTCTTGTTGCGGAGCACAGGCTCCAGAAGCGCAGGCTCAGTAATTGTGGCTCACGGGCCTAGTTGCTCCGCGGCATGTGGGATCTTCCCAGACCAGGGCTCGAACCCGTGTGCCCTGCATTGGCAGGCAGATTCTCAACCACTGCGCCACCAGGGAAGCCCTTGCTTGAGTTTTAAAAGGCCTCTTTTTCCTTATTTTTATTCAGTTTTAGGTTCTACTAATTGAGCTAAGGCTATAGTCTCAGGTGAAATGGGCTGTGTTTATATTTCAAGGACATGATAAGCGTTATAATTTCTATATTTCTCCTAGGAGTACTTTTGTTGTCTCAGGGTCAGTATTTTAAACAGATGTTTTATCAAGCTAGCTTTCTCTAACTGCGTTTGCAAAAACCAGTTTTGGAATGTCAAAAGGGCCCCAGCATGACCAATTTAAGGCTAGATAAGTAACTTCAAGTATTGGCTTCATGTCAGTTGTCCATGAAGACAGCTGGAGTTCCCGTGCGTGGCTGCCTTTCCTAGAGCTGGTAGGCTTTAGAAGCACAATTTCCTGTTTTCTTTCCGTTTCAATTTACTGTAAAGTACAAAGATTTCCAATTTTAATCCAAATTTTTAAAAAGATGTCAGCCAACCCAGTTCACTCCAAAGTTCCTTCTAGGCCTTTCCTGCTGAGAGTCCCCTTTAGGTCCCTGCCTAGGAAATCACTGTGGAGTCTTCTAGGCTTTTCCTGCTTAGGATTCCCCCCTAAGTCCTCTTCACCTAGGAAATGTAGGGCCAGTTCAAAGTAGACTCCAGGTGGGTTTTCTTGTATCTTGCCAACTACACCAAGCAATGTTGATGCAAAAAATCAATAACCAAACTATAATAGGAATAGAAAAGAGTTTTATTTGAGCCAAATTGATGAATGGGAGACACAGATTCAAGAAACAAGTGAATTGTATTCCACCTTACTACAAAATGAGGGAGGATAGTAAAGGCAAAAGAACGCAAAATTACCTAAATTGTTTGTCAAGAATTAGGATTGGAGCTGGCAAGAAGTAAAGGTGCTTGTTAAGCAAGGATTGGTTGGGGTCTGAAATGGTTGCATAGTTACAAGGGGAGACCTGGAGACCATAAGGTTGCAGCTGGCAGCTGCTAACAGACTGGAGACTGGCTGGTGGTGTCCTTAGTCTGATAGAGTTCAGAAATTCAAGTTCTAGGGGCTTCCCTGGTGGCGCAGTGGTTGAGAATCTGCCTGCCAATGCAGGGGACACGGGTTCGAGCCCTGGTCCGGGAAGATCTCACATGCCGCGGAGCAACTACACCCGTGCGCCACAACTACTGAGCCTGCGTGTCTGGAGCCTGTGCTCTGCAGCTGGAGAGGCCGTGACAGTGAGAGGCCCGCGCACCGCGATGAAGAGTGGCCCCCGCTCTCCACAACTGGAGAAAGCCCTTGCACAGAAACGAAGACCCAACACAGCCAAAAAAATAAATAAAATTAATTAATTAATTTAAAAAAAAAAAAGAAAAGAAATTCAAGTTCTCAGTGATGTAGGAATGTGTCTGAACCCACACCCACAATGGTCACCCAGCTCCATTTTGGATGCCTGAACCACCGTTACTCCATTCTGAGTTTTTTTAATGCATTCTACCCTTTAATGACTAAAGCGTTTGTACAATGCATGTTTAATAGTCCACAAATAGGTTGTTCTAGTTAGCATGAAGTTCAGGTCAAATCTAGTTAGTATAAAGTTAAGCCAGAAGGACTTCCTCATACCTCAGATGTGAAAATGTCATCCATCAAGTACCATGTCAGCAAAACCAGCTTTCATGTTCCTATAAATGTCTGCTTCACCAGAAATGCAGTATAGCCAATCCTTGGTACCCATGGGGATTAGGTCCAGGGCCCCAGCAGAGACCAAAGTCCACGGATGCTTAAGTCCCTTATATAAAATGGTGTGATACTGTTGGCCATTCATATCCGCGGATACCGAGGGCTGCCCGTATACGCGGTCAGCCAATCCCCAAAGGCCAAGCCAACGCTGGTCTCTGTACTTATTTCCTGTTCCTTGATCTTTCTGGACAAGGTCAGATAAGCAACCCCAGCCAATCAAGCCTTGTTTCCACGTGGCTGTTTCTAACGTTCTATAAAAAGTCTTGCCTCAAATCCCTCGGGAAGAGTGCTGCCCTGCTTGTGAAGCGCCGTAACCCCCGATCCATGAGTTGTTTCCTTGAATAATGGACAAACTCATTACTAAATTGTGTTATTTTTGTCTTTGGCTAAAAGGGGTGTTGCAATTATTACCCAGTCTCAGACAATTTCCATAGGATTTTGCAAAGTTGTGTCACACATGTGCCACTGTTTTCACGCCTGTGTGCTGAGCAGCTGGTGGCATCAGCATCTTATGGTGGGAACATCTAGGTGGCGGGACAGTAAACATCACAGTAATTTTCCTCACGTTGCCACATTAGCTGGAGCGTTAATAGCCTTGTCACAGTCACAGCTCTCGTTAGGGAGTTCGGTGTCCTTCCTGCAAGAAGGCTTCAGAGTCAGAGCAGAACAGGATCCCTGGTGGAGGCACCTGTGCTCCCTCTGTTATAAATCACCAGGCCCGACAGCGCGCCCACGCTCGGACTACCAAACACAAGACGTGCTGGTGGGTGACCTCGAGCTTCAGTCGAGCTCCTGTAAACTCGGGGGACACAGAGAAGGTCACCCCAGAAACCTGGCACACAAATCCACCTGGGCAAATGATGGAGGAGGGAGAGGAGGCGGGAGCACCCTTCCTGGGGCTGGTGAGGGAAAGGGCAGCACAGAGCGGGAAGCCAGCCCCCCAGGCTGATGGCGGGGCACACGGTCGGTCCCAGCCCCCCGGGGCGTCGAGGCCCTGAATCCTGAGCGAGAACCCCTGCAGGACGCCGATCCCACCCAAGCTGCTGGGAAGGCGCTTCCCCCCGAGCCCGGTTCTCCCACCAGGACGAGCACGTGCTTAGCAACCCGGTCGGCAGGTGTCATCTGCTCCCCGTGACTGTCCCAGACAGGCGTCCACTCGCCAGGTGAAAAGGCCAGAGACAATCCACATTGGGTCACTGATCCATTGGACCTGTGTTCTCCTTCCCAGACACTGATTTTGGAGACAGACTCAAAGGCAGGTCTCCTGGGTCAGTCCAGGACCCTTTCCTGCAGCTGTGAACCCATTTCAGACAAAATCAGTAGAAGACAGCAGCACACGCCACCCCGAATATGCCCTTTGGTACACTGATTATTTGGAGCTGTCGGCACTGGAGAAACAGCAAATGCAGGAGAGGCTTTCTCTGAACTCCCTTTTCTGCCTAAAGTCAGATCCTCCCAGGAACTCAGCTGTCACAGATCCCCTCCTGGAAGGTTCACCAACAGGGAAGGTTGGCTCTTGTCACAGGAGAGGAGACACCACATTCAGACAAACTTGTCACAAACTATCCTCCCATTTATTCTTCCAAGGGCCCTGTCATCTTTCCTAAGAATCCTTCACTCTCCCCTAAGAGGTCTACATCCCCCTCCCCTTTCCCTATTAAGATGGTCTTAGACACATCCCTCCCTGCATTGCAGGCTGCAGCCAGGAGGGCTTCAGGTACCTTTTGACAGTCAAGGTGTCTGAGGGCCCCCAGGTGAGGACTCTCAGGTGAGGACCCCCCCAGGGGAGAACCCAGAAGAGCCGCTCAGGCAGGACCTGAGGGCTGCCACAGCCCTGGGCCACGGGGCCAGCGGACAGGTTGATGGGGCCCCTGCACCCACCCTCAGACCTTTGCTCTGCCTGAGGGATGGAGCTGACGTGTCTGCAGAGAACGGAGTTTGGACCTGCTCCGGCACAGCAGTCAGAGGACCCCCGGGTCCCCGCAGCGCCCTGTCCTCCGTTCCCCCTGCTGCACTCAGGGCCGGCTGTGGGCAGGAAGCAGGTTTCATCCCTGTTCACACCTGCACTAGTCACCAGGTGAGAGGCTTTGCAGGAAAGGCAGCCCCGAGGGTGGGTCTGAGCCTCCCAGGGGCCCTTCAAACCCTGCTCTGTGTGTCACCCGAGCGGACCCCAGGGATGGAGGGCGGTGTGTTTCCTGCTCTGTGGCCATAACTGCAGGTCTGAGCTACAGAAGGCGGCGCTGAGCCCCCGGCGGGAACCGTGGAGCTCCTCCGTGGAGGGGGGCTCAGAGGCCTCCGGAACGCAGCGCGGGGCTCCTGTCTCCAGCCCAGCCCAAGACTGCAGGCGCCGGGTGATCGGCTCCCTGAACCCGCTGCCTGGGGGCTGCACGTCGAGGGACCGCAGAGCCCAGACTGCAGGCGAGGACGCGGCCCCTCCCTGCAGCGGAAGGTCTGCGCAGCAGCTGGAGGCTCGGAGCGTGCAGAGCACACGCAGACCCCAGCGTCCGGCAGAATCGTCTTCCCCCCTAACGGTCCCACCCGAGCTGTCAGAGCGGCCCCGACGCCTGATCTGAGCGGCGATGGGGGTGTTGGCTCTGCCCCCCGAGGATGCGGGAGGGAAGTGGCGGGAGGTCTGCGGGGAGAGGCGGCAGCTGGAGCCGGAGCCCTGGGACACGTACCTGCTCTGGGGCCAGAGGCGGCAGCTGGGGGGGCGGTGTGCAGGGGCTCCGCTGGGGGACAAGACTCAGGACAGGCAGGAGCCCTGGGGGTGGAGGATGGGGCTGCGCCATCTGCAGAGCTGGGCCGGGCGAGGGCTGAGGACGGCTGGCCTGGGCTGAACTCCAACTAGACACAGCTGACCCCAAGTTCCTGGAAAACAACTCGGGCAAACATCTTATTGTTCAGGTTGTGTGCAGCTTGGAGGACATGCAGGTATTTCATAGCCGGCCTTATCAGAGGAGGCAGGTGAACCAGATGTGAGTATTACCCACTGTTTCACAGGTGCCAGGTGGGAGCAGGGCCCCTGCTCAGGCAGGTGACACTGCTGCACCATGGTGCCCATGGTGCGCTAGAGATGTAGAGATGCCCGCGGACATGCCCCGTCCTAGAAGGGGCCCCCAGCACAGCCCCGCAGACCCCTGGGAGCGGATCCGTCTACCCGGGTGGGGGTCATTGTGCTGGATCCTGCTGGATCCCCCGGATTCCCACCGGAAGTCATCCCGGATCCTGCTCTCTGCTGGTCACAGTTATGTCAACACAGGGCACAGAAGGGGGGGATGCGTCCTCTGTCCCATCAGCCTCGCTGTCATCTGGCCATAAACTGAGAGTCAGTGGGATTTGGTCACGGGGAGTCAACTCTCTATGGAGAGAGCGTTCCATGAGGCCAGCTGCCTCATCCTCTGAAAATACTGGTTTCTAGGGTGTTCCTACCAGGATGCAGTTCGGAGTATTTCTGTCTTTTTATTTTTATGACACATCCCACTGGTCCCATCCTGTCCTCCAGAATATGGCAGGCCTGCACAACCGGACAGCCTTGTAAATCTTACAAAGCCATTTCAAACCCTTCATTTCCTCCCAGCCTCACTCCCAGAGTGGAGGTGGGGAAGAGAGGTTTTGATGTTCAGACAGGTTAGGTGGTTGTCCTGGGCTGGAGGTGAGTGAGGGGCAGGGCGCGTCTAGAGCGCATTCTTCCCCTCCGCGAGGTCTGAGAGAATAATTCTGTCCTCAGCATCACTCCTGGCTCATGCCTCCGCCCCCTTCACCCCCCGGCCGAGGCCAGAGAAATCAGCTGGGCAGGACCGGGGTCCCCTGAGCCCCTCTCTTTCCCCTGCAGTCATACTCCTGTGAGTGGTTGCACCATCACCTTGGTGTGCATTTTGCTTCATTTACTTCACCATTTTTAAAGGGCTTTGCCTTTTGATTTTTATTGCATAAAGTAATAGCAGGTACCAAAGTAAAAGTCATGACCCAGGGTCCATCCAGAGTCGCAATGCTCCCTCAGTCCCCCTCCCCTCTCTCCCTCTTATTATTAGTGTCTAATGATGCCCTCGTTACTCCTTTTTAAAAAGTGTAAACATAGTTAACAGTATTACATTATCTAACAAAAGTTCCTGGAGCTCACTTTGTAGAAAGATTTATTTTTCCTCTCTCCAGTTAAGAGCAGCATAGAAGGGCATCCCTCGGCTCACCTGTGCACGCTGGTGGGCGTGTGGGTGTCTCCTGTCATTTTCTGTTGCAAATACAGACATGCCTCATTTTACTGCACTTCACGGACACTGTATTTTTTACCCGTTGAAGGTTTGTTGCAGCCCTGCGTCCAGCAAGTCTACGGGCGCCATTATTCCAATAGCATTTGCTCACTTCATGTCTCTGTAGCCCGTTTTGGTAATGATGCGTCACATAAAGTGAGTTGACAAAGCAGCGGTGGGGTTTGAGAGGAATGACTCCAGTTTTGAAAGAAGTCCCACCGTGGGTAAACTGCTATCAAATGGCGCTGCATGCTGCAGAGAAATCATTCGTGAAAGGAAGAGTCAACTGATGCGGCCAACTTCACTGCTGTCTTATTTGAAAGACTTCCAAGCCACCCTCACCTTAGGCAACCACCACCTTGATCAGTCAGCAGGCAGCAACATTGAGGCAAGACGTCCGCCAGCAGCAAGATTAGGACTCGCTGAAGCCTCAGATGATGGTTAGCATATTTCAGCAATAAGGAATTTTTAATTAAGGTATGTATATTGGTTGTTTTAGACGTAATGCTATCGCACTTAGTAGACTGCAGTGTAGTGTAAACATAACTTTTGTATGCGCTGGGAAACCAGAAAGTTTGCATGACTAGCTGTATTGCTACATCGCGGGGGTCTGGAACCTTCGAGGTGTACGTGTCCTGCATGTACATGTTTTAATAATTTTAACCAGTGAAAGCCGCAGCCAGCATCCCCAGGACTGCCTGCCTGCGGGGTGGGGACAGGGGCCCCTCCACACTGTCCAGAATCTCCTCAGCTTGGGGTGGAGCCTCGGAGGACGGGCCCCTCAGATAGCACATCCCTGGGGCAAACAGGAGACAGGCTTTGCTGTGGCTGCTGGGTGTGAGTGAGACCCCAGGGCCTCCAGAGGAGGCGTTAGTTGGAGGAAGAAGTGTCAGGGCTCAGGTGACCAGGCCAGGTTTTCTCCTGCCTGTGATTAGTCCCATCAGGGGTGGGGAGCGGGCCTCGGGGAGCCTGGGGGAGGGCCTCTGTCTCAGGTGAGGTGCCCAGAACACCCAGGGGCACCTGATGGAGCCCCAGGCAGCGGGGACCTGGACCCTCAAGGGACTCTGGGCCTTGGTGCCCCAGCAGCTCACTCTCCAGGGGCTGCAAAGCGTTTCCCACCTGCCTTCTGCCCAGCGCTGCCCATGACAGCCTCTGCCTTGGGGAGGGGGCTGACTTGCGGTTTGCAGACAAGACCCAGGGTAGCTGCTCTGACCCCATTAGGAACCCAGTATTCAGCCCCAAAACACCTCCTACTGGTATTTTAGTAAAACTCCCCAAAGGCACAAACCCACATAGAGGCCCACACAGGCTGGGCCCACTTACAGGTCCGTGGATCTCTCCAGTTGGAGACGAAGTGGTTGTGAATCTGCCCTCTGTCAGAGGTGGCAATTTATATCAGAACTTTGATGAATCACGCAAAAGTTTCTTCAAAGTATGACTTTCCTAGAGTTTACTGAACTTTCAGGACATTAAATTCATGTGTTTTGCATAAAAAGTTAATATTAATAAAAAAGGATGTTAGAATTGCTAAAATTAAGAGTATTTCCTAAGAACTGAGTAAAGTTAACTTAATTAATTCAGTAGGAAGCATGGAAATCAAGCTGGAGATATTTCGGCTTAAGGACAACACATTTAAAGACTTATGAATTATTTATTCCTTTAATTTGCCCTCAAATGCAACCACAAATTTACACTGTTAGATTTTTAATGAATATTAGTTTCTAAAAGTAAACTTGTGGTGGCTCTGGTTTTCCAATGAAAGGGGAGGGAGGGAAGGAGACAGCGTTTCTCAGGTTCTGAGGGCCCTGACTTCCGGGTCAGGTCCTGGATATTCAGGTGCCCGGGGCAGGAGGACCGGGGTCAGCGTCTGTGGGGGCATCAGACAAAGGGCAGCCGTGCCCTGACCCGGGGAGGAGCAGGAGGCAGGCGGACGTGAGGGCGGCAAAGACGCCCCGGTGTCAAGCCTGGTTTCAGGCAGCCAGTTGGCAGAGAGTCTGGCTCTGAGACATTTGGGGTCTAGGAGGGGCAGGCAGGGGTGCGGCAGGCCGGGTGCAGGAGGAGGGAGGGTGGAGCTACCCCATGCCCTCTGCCCTGGACTCTGCATTCTCCCCTCCACTCACCTCGCCACACCCCCTGCCCTGCGCTGTCTGAGGGGCTGACCTCCGATCTCCATGGACAGTGTCCCCGGGTCCCCGCCCGCTGGCCTCGGCGGGGTTTGGACATCAGGGCTGCCAGCAGGAGGACGGAGGGAACGAGGAGGGGAGGTGGGCGTTTATCCCGGCCCCTCCCTGCTCAGGGCTCTGGATTTAGGTAGGTCACCCCCCCCCACACACAGACGCATACCTGCTCTGCCCCCTGGGCCAGGCTCTGCTGACGCGAAGTCCAGGAGCTGGCGGACCTAGGAAGCCAGACATGCTCCATAGAAAATGCAGGGTGAGGAGGGGTGACCGGGAGGTGACCGAGGAGCAGGGGGTCTCCCTGCAGAGGGGCCGGTACCTCTCTTAGAGCTATATAAATGAGTAGTTTTAGGGTTAATCATGGAAGAACTGTAAGAGAAACGAAGCTGAACAAGTAAGTAAGAGCAAGCAATTCTACCAATAGGGAATCTATGAAATAAATTACAGGAAAATTATGCCCTGAAATGTTGAGCAGTAGTTACTAAAAGTAGTGAGGTGGTCCTGTGTGCACTGAAAGATTATGTATGCCTGTATGTTACCTATGTACACGTATATACACAGATCACACACATTTATATGTTCTGTTTCATGTGAATATAGAATAACTCGGAAAAACTATGCATTGACCTGTTTTTTTTTCCAAAATTTTTACTGTAGTAAAATATATATAACATGAAATTTACTATCTTTTAGCTGTTTTTAAGTTTACAGTTCAGGGGCATTAAGTACTTTCATATTATTGTGCAGCCATCACGACCGCCCATCTCCAGAACTCTTTTTATCTTGCAAATTGAAACTCTGCCCATTAAAGAATAACTCCCCATGACTCCCTCCCCCCAGCCTCTGGCACCCACCATTCTACTCTCTGTTATTAGGAGTACTGCTTTTTTTTTTTTTTTTTTCGGCCGTGCTGCACAGCTTGTGGGGTCTTAGTTCCCTGACCAGGGGTCGAACCCATGCCCCCTGCAATGGAAGCGCAGAGTCCTAACCATTGGACCACCAGGAAATTCCCAGGAGTACTGCTTTTTAAAAAATAATAGTCGTATAATACAAGTGAGAAAATGCAATTTTGACTTTCTGTGTCTGGCTTATTTCACTTAGCATAATGTCCTCCAGGCTCATCCATGTTGTTGTAAATGGCAGGATTTCTTTCTTTTTTAATGCTGAATAACATTCCATTATATACATACAATGAAAAATATATAACATTTTCTTTATCCATTCATCTGTGGACAGACATTAAAGTTGTTTCCATGTCTTGGCTGGTGTGAATAATGCTGCTATGAACATGGGGGTGCAGACATCTCTTCTTGCAGACATAATGATTCTATTACCTTTGGGTATATGCCCAGAAGTGGGATTGGTGGATCATATGGTATTTCTATGTTTAATTTTTTGAAGAACTTCCATACTGTTCTCCATAGTGGCTGCACTAATTTATATTCCCACCAAGAGCACACAAGGCTTCCCTTTTCTCCGCACCCTCACCAACACTTGTAATCTTTTGACTTTTGATAATAGCCATTCTGATGGGTGTGAGGTGATATCTCAGTGTGGCTTTGATTTGCATTTCCCTGATGGTTAGTGATGTTGAGCGCATTTTTCTGTACCTGTTGGCCATTTGTATGTCTTCCAATAGTGCTTATCTCTGGGAGCTGGGTTAATTGATGCCTTTCATTTCTTTTAGCAATCCTCAATCTTGCAACTTTTAGATAACTTATTTCTTTTAAATGGAGAAGAAAACTGAAAGCAGAAGAGAAAAATCAGTGGGAGAAATGGTCAATGCAACCTGGTGAGATCGGAGGCTAATTTCAAGAAGGGAGACAAGGGCTAGTGACGCAGCTCAACAGAGGTTGTGAATGGAATTTCAGAAAGAATATTACTCATTTTCAATGGTCAAGTGTGTCTCAGCTACCCGCTAGCCACTCTGTTATTCCTGTAACTGAGCTCCCGCGTGTAACCTGAAAAGGGTCTGTAGGGCACAGTCCTTGCTCATCACCCCAGGGTGAACCAGCGGCAAATGACATGCAGAAGGAAGGTGGCACTCTGACCTGGTCCCCTGCAGCTGCACAGCCCCCAGCTCTCACAGACCTGCTGTGATGTTATCTGTTATCACAGCCCCAGGAAACTGATGGTGTGTTTGATTCCCTTTGATTGAAGGGTTTCAGCACCATCTAAGGGCAGCCTTCTAAAGCAGCTTCCCCAATTTTCTGCACAATAAGAATGGGGGACAAGTGTTTAAGATACAGGCTCCTGGGGCCTTCCTAGACGTCCTGAATCCATATCTCCTGGGGTCGGAGCTCAGGGTCTGCACGTTTAAGAACTCTTCCCAGTGCGTCAGGCAGGTTGAGGAATGGTGCTCTAAAGCAACTGCCTTGAAATGTCTGTGTAGCGCTCACCTGGAGGTTTGTTAACGTGTAGATCCCAGGGTCCTGCTGCTGGAGTCTGATTCAGGAGAGGTGCTGCCCTGGAGATCTACATTTTCAAAGTATCAGGGTGATCTGAGTGAGGTCAGAGGTCAGTGGAATGTACTTTGAGAAACAGTGTTCTGAAGCAAAGGGAAAGCCTGCCCACTTTTCAAAGACCACAGAGATGCGTGGGTATGCCGGTCATTCACTTTTGCCCGCGCACCCATTATTCCATGACTCTCTCTGCTCTCCTTTGTTTCCCAGGGATGAAATTTCCCTGGCTGCCTTCTCCTGGGCTTCCAGGTGGCGTGGCCAATGGGACTATAGAAAAGTGGGAAAGGGAAGAAGCCAGAACATCCCCTTTCTCCATTTTGCCGCCTCCTACTGTTTGGTTGGCTTCCCTGCAAGCACCTTCGTCTTTCCTGAGGTTCCAGCTTTGCCTACATCTTTCTCCCTCCATCCCAAGACAGTGACACATGGTGATGGCTTCCTGCGATCACCGAACTCCGGCTTGCCTTACCCTCCCCTGTTTGGTTTCTAAGTCCTTCCACCACCAGTTTCCTGGATTGCATGTCCTTCTTTTGAAATATCTTGAGTCCGTCCCATTACTCCGACTAGATCACGACTCGGGCACTGTTTGTCCCGTTCAGGCTGGAGGTTCAGCCACAGCAAAATACTCGTGGCGCTCATGGTAAAAACCAGACAAGAGATTTTACCACCATCTTCTCTAAATGCAGTGGAACAATCTCTGTATCACAGTGACTTCTTTTCCTCCTTCAGCAGCTTGATTATATTTTCCGCCATCAAGATTGGGCAGCCGAGGTCTGTGGGAGATGCCTGCTCCACCGGACCCTGACACGGACACTGTGGGCACTGATTCCAGCTCATTGCACATCACCGAGCGTCTCCCCGCATTCCTCCAGGGAGCAGTCTTCTCTCCCACCCTCAGAACCCCTTTGAATTTCATGCTCAGCTCTGTCTTAATCATGGGATTATGGCCCCCAATGATGTACAATCACTGGGTGGGAAAACTAGGAGAAAATTTGAAGGGAGATGTGTCCTGATGAGTTGCATTGCGTGGACGTGTGACTCACAGGAATTCATCTACAACCGCTTGGCCACGAACTAGATTAGTATTGATACAACTTAAACAGCACAGGCCCTTCTCACTGACATTCTTCTCAGTAAGGCTGTGCCCTGGAGTGAGTGGGAGATGCAGACATGAACCTGCTGACCCTGGGTCAGTCTCTGGTCCTGCAGGTCACTCAGCGTGGATACTTGGCTCTGCTGAGCGTGCTTGCGGCATATAGAGACCCATGTCTTTCATACAACATGGCTCTTAAACGCGAGCTGTCTCCCTTATCTGATGCTCAGCTGCAGAAACAGGAATGTGGTCCATCACTGCGGGAAGACTGTCCATGGTGGCGGCACTGAGAGACACTGTGTCCTCACACTGCAGTTCAGGGGCTCTCTAAGGTATAACGTCAAGGGCAACTTTGATTATTCACGATTTCATCCCATGTACTGACTTTAGAACTTTATTCTGAAAAAGACGTAACTCACCTCTTCCATTAAAAAAGTGTACAGTTTTCCTAAAGGGATCTACTGCCTGAGGGAACCCTCTATAGTTCTGGGGTCAGAACTGGAGCCTCAGGCCAAGTGATCAGGGACAGGAAGAACTTGTTGGCAGAAATGATTGACATATTCATAAAGGAGACTTCTATTAACTCCGTGTTTGACGGACGAAAATGTATAATTATAACTAACACAGAGCACATACTATGTGCCAGCACTGTTCAAGTTACATGCACACAGAAGCCTGTCCTGCAGATAAAGAAATGGGGACACAGAGAGATTAAGCAACTTCCCTGCTGCCCCACAGCTTGTAGACAACAGAGTAGGTGTAGAACCCGGCGTCTGGCTCCAGAATCCGTGGCCTTGACCGCTACACATCTGCCTATAGGAGCAGAACCCCAGGTTATTAATTCACAGTGTGAAGCACAACTGCTGATCAAAGCAGCTGGTCACCTTGGCCTGACAACATAGACTCCTCTCCCTAAGGATTCAGAGTGGAGGGTTATCGGATTCTAAGAGTCTCAGTGGAGGTCGCTTTCTGGGAAGCAGCCTCCTTAGCCAGGTTCCCTCCCCCTCCATCTCCCCCTGGGACCCTGGGTTGGCTGAGGCCCACTCGGCTGCCACTGGGGGTACAGAGACCCCCACTCACAGCCCTGTCCCTGTGGGGTGAGTGGCGCCCTCCCAGAGGCACTCTGGACACTGTGCCCACATCTGCCTCCGCGGCAGATGCCCAGCTCGCTCATTGCTCACAGCTAAGGAGGCGTCTGAGCCCAGGATGGGTCCCTGTCTAATTCCCTGGGTGTGTCTACACTGACCTGGAATATCTCCCTACATCTCCAGGTTTGTCTGCTCTTACCTGAATTGCCTCCCTAATAACCCAGGTGTATCTCCCTACCTAGGATGTCTCTCTAATTTCCCAGGTGTGTCTTTCTTGGTATGAAATATCTTCTTTGTTCCGAAATGTCTTCTTTGTTCCCAGGTATGTATTATATATCCTGATCTTATATGTCTTACTAAATTCTCCCAGGTGTGTTCTTTTCCGACCTGGAATGACTCCCTAATTCCCAGTTGTGTCTACACTGACCTGGAATACCTCAGTTATTTCCCAGGTGTGTCTAAACTTCCCTCTAATTCCACAGATGTGTCTTCTCTAAGCTGGGAAACTTCCCTAAATCCCCAGATGTGTGTACTCTGACCTGTGATGCTTTACTAATACTCCACCTATGTCCGTATTGACTTGAGATGTCTCCCTTATTCCCTGTGAGTGTCTACTCTGAACTTGGATGTTTCCCTCTTTCTCCAGGTGTATCTATATAACATGGCATGTTTCCTAAATTCCATGTTGTGTCTACCCTTACCTGGCGTGTCTGCTAAATTGCCAAGGTGAGTCTATACTGATGGGGGATGTCTTCTTTATCCCCAGGTATATCTAATTCCCAAGTGTGTCTATGCTGATTTTGGACAGCTCTCTAATTTTCCAGTTGAGTCTGACCAGACCTGGGTATTCAGATTATTACCCAAAGGTGTAGTCACTGAAGGCGGGTATCTCCCTACTTCCCTGGTGTTTCTGCTATGACCTGGGATGTCTTCCCTAATACCTACATGTGTCAACTCTGACCTGTGCTGTCTTAGTAATAACACAGCTGTTCCTACTCTGACCTGGGGTATCTCCCTTACTCCCTAGGTGTGGGTGTTCTGACCTGAGATGTTTCACTAGTTTTTCAGGTATGTCTACCCTCATGTCAGATATTCCTAAATCCCCTTGTGTGTCTACACTGACCTTGCTTGTTTCTGTAATTATCCAGGTGTGTTTATCCTGACCTTGAATATCTGCCTAATTTACCAAATGTGTTTACACTGACCTGGGATGTCTCAGTTTCCCAGGTATGTCTACCCTGACCTGGGATGTCTCCTTAATTCCCAATCTGCATATACACTGACATGGGATGTTTCCCGAATTTCTGAGTTTTGTCTACCCTGACATGAGATGTCACCTTAATTTCCAGGTGTGTCTACACGGATCTTGGATGTCTCCCTAGTTCTCCAAGTATACGAACTCTGCCCTGTGATGTACCCCTAATTCCCCAGATGTGTCTACCCTGAACTTGAGAGTCTTCCTCACTCCTGGGTATTTCTAAGCTGACATGGGGTGTCCCCTAGTTCCCCAGGTAGGTCTACTCTTCCCTGGGATAAAACCTAACTCCTGTTGTATCTGCCCTGAACTAGGATTCCTAGTACCACAAGTTTGTCTACTCTGACCTAGTTCCTCCTTCCTTCCCCAGGGGTGTCATCACTGGCCTGAGTATTCTCCCTAATTCTCTAGGTCTACACTTAACTTAATATCTCCCTAATTCCCTACCTGTGTCTACATTTTCTTGGGATGCCCTCCTATTTCCTCAAGTATGTCTCCACTGACCTAGGATGTCACCCTATATCTGCATGTGTGTCCACTCTGACATGATATGTTTCCCTAGTTAATTCTGACAAGTGATACACTTCTAATATCTCAGTTGTGTCTACCCTGTCTTTGGATATCTTCCTAATATCATGGTTGTGTGTACACTGACCTGGGATGTCACCCACATCCCCAGCTGTGTCTACTGCTATTGTGAATGGGATAGTTTTCTTTATTTCTTTTTCAGATGTTTTGTCATTAACGTATAAAAACACACCTGACTTCTGCATATTGATTTTGTATCCTGCAACTTTACTGAATTAGTTGATTAATTCTAACAGTTTTTTGGTTGAGTCTTAAGGATGGTCTCTGTATATGGTTATATCATCTACAAATAATGACAATTTTACTTCCTCTCTGATTTGGATGCCTTTCATTTCTTCGTCTTGCCTAATTGCTCTAGCTAGGGCTTCCAGTCCTGTGTTGAATAAGAGCTGTCTTGTCTTTTTCCTGATCTTACAGGAAACACTTTCAATCTTTCACCATTGAGTATTATGTTAGTTGTGTATTCGTTGTATATGGGCTTTATTATGTTGAGATATGTTCCTTCTATACCCAATTTGTTGAGGGTTTTTATCATGAAGGGATATTGTATTTTGCTAAATGCTTTTTTGTACCTATTGAGATGACCATATGAATTTTATCTTTCATTCTGTTAAGGTGCTGTATAACGTTTATTGATTTGTGAACCATCCTTGTGTCCCAGGGATAAATCCCACTTGATCATGGGGTATAACCCTTGTTATATGTTATTGAATTCGGTTTGTTAATATTTTGTTGACAAATTTTAATCACCCAGGGTTACTGGACAGTTTTCTTGTAGTGTCCCTATTAGGTTTTGCTATTGGGTAATGCTGGCCTTGTAATATAAGTTTAGAAGTGCTCCTTCCTCTTCAATTTTCTGGAAGATATTGAGGAGGATTGGTGTTAATTCATCTTTAAATGTTTGGTAGAATTCAGCAGTGAAGCCACCCGGTCCTAGGCTTTTCTGCATTGGGAGGTTTTTAATTACTGATCCAATCTCCTTACTCATTACTGATCTGTTCAGATTTTCTATTTCTCCCTCATCCAGACTTGGTAAGTTGAATGTTTCTAGAAATTCATCCATTTCTTCTAGGTTTTCTAATTTGTTCACGTATAATTGTTCATAGTAGTCTCTTATGATCCCATGTATTTCTCTAGTATCAGTTGTAATGTCTCCTCTTTCATTTATGATTTTATTTTTTTGAGTCATCTTCTTTCTTAGTCTAGCTATAGTTTTGTCAGTTTTGTTTATCTTTAAAAAACAGCTCTTAGGTCATTGATTTTTTCCTATTGTTTTTTCCTTCTTTCTGCTAACCTTGGGCTTAGTGTGTTTCATTTTTCTAGTTCCTTGAAATGTAAAGTTGCTTTATTTGAGATTTTTTATTTTCTTAACATATGCATTTGTTGCTATAAACTTCCCTCTTAGACTGTTTTTGCAGCATCCCATAGGTTTCGGTATGCTGTGCTTCCATTTTCATTTGCTTTGGTATATATTTTTGTTTTCTCTTTTGCTTTCTTTTTTGACCCATTGGTATTCAGGGATGTGTTGTTTAGTTTCCACATGCTTGTAGATTTTCCAGCTTTCCTCTTGTTGTTGATTTCCAGTTTCACACAGTTGTGGTCAGAGAAGATAATTGGTATGGTTACAATAGTCTTGAAGACTTGTTTTGTGATCTATCGTATGATCCTGTAGAATATTCCATGTACACTTGAGAAGAATGTGTGTTCTGCTGTTCTTAGATGAAATTTTCTATAAATATCTGTAGGTCCATTTGGTCTTTTGTATGGTTAAACTCCAATGTTTACTTGTCGATTTTTTTTTTGTCTGAATGATCCATCCATTGCTGAAGGTGGAGTATTGAAGTCCCCCACTATTATTGTTTGTTGTGTATTTCTCCCTTAAGATCTGTTAGTATTTGCTTAATATATTTTGTTGCCTTGGTGTTGGTGCATATATATTTACAATTGTTATATTCTTGATGATATGACCCTTTATCATTACATAATGACTGTCTTTGTCTCGTTATCACTTTTGGCTTAAAGTCTATTTTATCTCATGTAAGTATACCTACCCCTGTTTTCTTTTGGTTTCCACTTGCAAGTACATCTGTTTCACTTTGAGCTTATGTATGTCCTCAAAGCTGAAGTGAGTCTCTTGTAGACAGCATATAGTTGGGTGTTTTTTTTTTAATCATTCTAAGAGTTTTGATTGGAAATTTAGTCCGTTTATATTTAATGTGATTAGTGATAGATAAGGGCTTACTGTTGCCATTTCATGTGTTGTTTTCTGGTTGTTTTGTATTTCCATTCCTTTACCCCCTGTGTTTCTGCCTATCTTTGTAAATTAGTAATTTTCCATGGTGATATGCTCTGTTTCCCCTTTCTTTCTCTTTTGAGCATTACTCTAGTTTTTTGCTTTCTGGTTACCAGGAGGCTTACATAAGATATCTTATAGATAAAATAGTCCATTCTAAGCTGATGGAAGTTTAACTTTGATCACCTACAAAATCTTCACCCTTTACCCCCTTTTATAGGTAGACCTATTTACCTTTTTAAGTTGTGTATTCATTAACAAATTATAGTAGCTATAATTATTTTAATACTCTTTCCCTTTAACCTTTATATTATAGTTTAGTGTTAATACATCATCCTATCCCAGAATTTGTTTTCCAAGTCTGACTCTATATTTACCTTTACCAGTGTGTTGTTTACTTTTATATGTCTTTATGTCACTAATTAGCATATTTTCATTTCAGTTTAGAGAACTCCTTTCATCATTTCTTGCCAGGCCAGTCTAGCAGTGGTAACCTCCATCAGTGTGTGTTTGTCTGGGAAAGTCCTTATTTCTCCTTCATATCTGAAGGATAACTTTGCTGGATAGAGTAGTCTTAGCTGGAAATTTTTTTCTTTTAACATTTTGAATATGTCATTGCACTCTCTCCTGGCCTGTAAGGTTTCTGCTGAGAAATCTGATGATTGCCCATTGAGGGTTCTTTGTAGGTTACAATCTTTGTTCTCTGGTGGCTTTTAGATTCTCTCTTTACAATGAAACTGTCAAAAATCAAAGGAAATATGTCTTAGAGAAGGTCTTTTGGCATTAAGATAATAGGATGGTCTATTAGCTTCGTGAACATGGATGTCCAAGTCTCTCCCCAGTTTTGGGAAGTTTCAGCTATTATTTCTTTAAATAAATTTTCTGCCTCTTCTCCTACTCTTCTCTTTCTGGAACTGCAATTATTCTAATATTTGTGTTTTTGTTGGAGTCCTATAGATCACGTAGGCTTTCTTCACTCTTTTTCATTTTATTTTCTTCTCTGATTGAGTTATTTCAAAATTTCTATCCTCTACCTCACTGATTCTATCTCCCCATTTTATCTATTTGTTGTGGATGCTCTCTATTGCATTTTTCATTTCATTCATTGAATTCTTCTATTCCAAATTTGTTTGGTTCTTTTTAGGATTTCTACCTCTTTGTTAAATTTATCGTTTTGTTTGTGTACTGATTTTTGTTGAATTGTCTTCCTGTGTTTTCTTGTAGCACTTTGAAATTCTTAAAACAGCTAGATCACAAAAGCCCATACTTTGTGTTATTGAAGGATTACTGTTATTTTTCAGTGACGTTTCCTTGATTTTTCATGTTACTCGTAGTTTTGTGTTGCTGCTTTCAGATGTGGAGTAGCAGAGACCTCCTCAAATCTTTACTAGTTGGGAGATACCTACTCCCACCTGAAGTTCTGTTATTATCTGGGGTTTTCTCCCACCTTGTGTGGATACACCTGGTCCACTCTTCTTGCTCCCTCTTGTGGCAGAATTCTTCAGCTTTTATGTCTTTTCTGGTCCCTACAACTCACCAGGCTGGTTCCTGGAAGCCTCTCTTTTGTTTTCCAGAAGGTGGAGCTACAACTCACGTTTGTGGTTTCCCCCTTGCCTCCAGACCCTGGTCTGTTTTCTGACAGCGCTCTGCTTACTGGAGCTTGCTCCTGCTGCCACACTTGGGGACATGCATAAAGAGCCAGTGGCAGAGTGGCGGAGGTGTGCATTCAGTACTCAAGGTGTTGGGGGATCCTCAGGTGAGGATATTCCAGAGGCTCGAGGGTGGACTTGCTGAGTGCAGTCAGCAGGAACTGCATCCCTTTAATGTCTTTTGATATTCTTATCTGCCTCTGTCCAGATCTCCTTCTGCCCCTAGTCCTGGAGGTCCCGCCTCAGTACTCTGGGTGCTGCTGGAGAGAAACAGGTTTCTCCAGCAGCGTCCAGCAGCAGCTGGGGAAGCCTATCACCCACTCCCTGATTTCCCTTTCCCCAAGGGAGAGGTCACCGCCAGCCAGTTTAGCCCTACAGTGTCACCTTAAGAGGGGCAGTGCTGGCAAAGTTCCTCTTATCCTTTCCAGTGTATACAAACTTGTATTTTTTTCTCCAAAGACATTCTGGAATCTCCCCTCTGGAAAGTTAGACTCCTACAAAGTCCCCCTTGTCTGAGGGTTTCTGCCCAAGTTGGCACTCTCCAGGTTTTCCCCAACAGCAGCTCAGGGGAGTTGGACATGTTTGCTGGCTCTACTGATTCCACAGCCCGTACCTGATGCACAGTAGGGTGACACTCCTCCTGGATCCTTTGGTGTAGGATGCTATATCCCACAACTCCTAGAGGCATTTTTGTGTGTGGATGGGTGCCTAATTAGCTGTTTTAAAAGGGGGACAAAAAGAATGGATTCTTACACGGCCATGATGCTCTGGATACATTTCTAATACTCCAGTTATGTCTACACTAACCTGGGATGTTTCCCTAATTACCCCCTGGTTGTGCACTTGATCTGCCATGTTTACCTAATACCCCAAGTGTGTCCACCCTGACCTGGGGTGCCTCCCTATTTCCAGAGGTGTGCCAACCTTAATCTCAGATATCTTCCTAACTACTGAGGTATGTCTATTCATAACTGGGATGTTTGTCTAATTACACAGATGTGTCTACACTGAACAGGGCTGGCTTTCTAGAACCCCAGGTATGTATATCCTGACCTGGGATGTGTCCCTAATTTTGCAGGTGTATCCATGATGACCTGTGATGTCTAATTCCCCATGTGTGTCTTCCCAGAGTTGGGATGTCTCCCTAGTTCCCTAGTTCCCCAGGTATGTCTACCTTGACCTTGTATGTCCACATATCCAAGTAATGGATACCTGAACAGGGATATCTCCCTAATTCATCATATGTCTCTACTCTGGCCTTGGATGTCACACTAATTCACCAGGTATGTCTACCTTGACCTAGCATGTCTCTAATTCCCCAGGTATGTCTAACCCCGACTGTGATGTTGCTCTAATTAACCAGGTGTTTCTACCCTGAGCTGGGATGTCTCAGTAGTCACTCAAGTGTGTCTACCTCACCTGGAACATCTCCCTAATTTCCTAGGTATATCTACATTGACCTGAGTTGTCTCTCTAAAATCCCAAGTGTGCCTATTGAGGTGTCTCCCTCTTTCATCAGCAATGTCCACCCTAACAACTCCCTGGTCATTCTGGATTATCTAACAGGCCAGGGGTGTCTCTATAGCTCCATGGGGAGTCTCGTATAGACTGGAAGTACCACTGCTTCCCCAGATATTTCTACTCTGACTCCCCAGTTCCCTAGGAGTGTCTAATCAATATAGGATGTCGCCCTCCAGTTGTTTTTTTTTTATCACAACCTGAAATGTATCCCTTATCTCTCACTTGTATCTACTGGGAATTTGGATGTCTCCCTAATACCCCAGGTGTGTATACACTGACATGTGATATCTCTGTTTCCCCAGGGGAAGCTACCATGACCTAATATGTCACCTTCATTCCTCAAGTATTTCTACACTGACCTACGACATCTCTATGTTTCCCCTGGTATGTCTACTCTTTTTAAAAATTGTTTGCTGTATATTTTATTACAAGCATTTAAACGTTGGATGATTTATATTACAGGAGCATGAGCCCTCAGATTTCTCATAAATTTCAGGACCCCTTCCAGTGTATCCACAGGCAGATGGTGGGCCATCCTCACCACCAGCTCTACCAGCACCACCTCCATCCAGAAGAGTTGCCCCCCTCCTCCAACTTCTTTGCCATCATATGCTCCTCTTTCAGTACAGTCTCTCAATAACTGAAAACTCCACAGACAGTATGAAGTTCATCTGCTGGTCTTGGAGACTCTTCTGGAGAGGCAGTGTCGGGGGTGGGTGGGGGCAGCTGTGGCTCATCCTGGGGACATAGACACTGGTGGCAGACACATTGGGGAACATTCCACCATGTGAATACTGCTTATGTCTACTCTTAATTTGAATATCTCCCTAATTCCCCAGCTCTGTCTCTCCTGCTCAAGGATGCCTGCCTACTTATCCAGGTTCAGGTTATACACACACCAAGGTGTCTCCTTAACAACTCAGCTGTGTGTCCACTTACCTGGAGTGATTCTCTTTTTCCCCATGTGTGACTACTCTTACCTGGGTTGTCACTCCAATTCCACAGGTTTCTCTACACTTAATGAGGATGTCCCAGGTGTGTCTCCTCTGATCTTGGTTGTATCCTTTAGTCCCCAGGTATGTCTACACTCACTTTGGATGTCTCCATAATTCCCAAGGTAAGTTTATGATGACCTAGAATTATCCCTTCATCCTAATTATATCTACCCTGACTTGGAATTTCTCTCTAAACTCCAAATATTACTACTCCTACCTGGGAGGTGTACCTTGTTCCCCTAGTATGTCTTCCTAATTTGCCAAGTGTGTCTAGTCTGATCTGGGATTTCCATCTAGCTGCCCAGGAGGCCTGCCTTTACAAGTTATGTCTCCAAAACTCCCCATTCCAAATGAAACTCATTCTAAGGGACCTTATCTACTGCAGAATCCCTATAATTACAAGAAGAATCTATGAACTATTTAACCAGAGTTATATTAGACAATGTCATAGCTTTAGACTATTTACTAGCTGAACAAGAAGAAATACACATTATTGCTAATACATCATGCCTTGCCTATATAAGTAACTCAGAAAGAAAATTTAAACCCAATTATGCAAACAATGCAGATTGGCTTGTAAAAGTAAAAACTGAATCTGATTATAACGTATTCGATCTTTTTAGTTGGTTAAGTTTGGGCAAATGGGCACCTTGGTTTTGGGGTATTTTTCAAACACTTGATATTATCCTCCCATTAATCATATTAGTAATGTCCCTTGTGTATTGTATTTTCTCATGCATCTTCAGTGCTTTTCAGCAGCCACTGACTAATCAAATTTTCTCTGCATGAATTGAACAACAAAAACTCAAGAACAAGAATCAGAAGAACCTACTGAGATTCTGGTTCATGGTCTTCAGATGTCCACAGAAGAAGGAACATGTGGTGGCCAAGAGTAATGCTAAATAGTTAGCCACTCTCTTGGTTCTACTGAGAGAATGATCAAAAGCAGGGTGTGGGAGGGGTTGTTTTGAAAGAGAAAGAAAGAAGGAAGGAAGGAAGGAAGGAAGGAAGGAAGGAAGGAAGGAAGGAAGGAAGGAAGGAAGGAAAGAAGGAAGGAAGGAAGGAAGGAAGGAAGGGAGGAAGGAAGGGAGGAAGGGAGGAAGGAAGGGAGAAAGAAAAAGAGAGGACACAGTTTGAATATACCCTAAGAACAAAGACTCATAGTCACCTAACCAAAACTTAAAACTGTCCTGATTCCCAAAATGCTGACTCTGATTTTAAACAAAATTCAAGTTTCTTCATGTCAGGATGACATTACAGCTTTCAAGCTAATCAGCTACAATCAGGTGAGTTCATGTAATGAAAAAGAATGTAAGTTTCTAGTAACCAAGTGCAATAGAAAATAATGTACTTACACACCCATGCTTTATAAACTTGACTGTAACTGCTGAGAGCCAAGTGTCTTAGCCACTTTCAGTTTGGATGTTATCCTGTTCCCCAAAAGTTAGTTTCTCACTCTAAATATTCATATCAAGTAAAGCTCTATGAATTTCCTTTTGATAGTAGACACACCTGCAGAATTAGACATTCCAGGTTAGTATAGACACATCAGGTGAAGCAGAGTGACATTATAGGTCAGGACAGACACACATGGGGAAATAAGGAGACATTCTACAATAAAGTGGACATCCCTGGAAAACAGAAGAGACATCAGAGGTGAGAGTACACAAGCCTGTGGAATTAGAGAGATATCCAAGGACAAGGTAGTCACACCTAGGGAATTAGGGGGACAACTCAGGTCAGAGTAGACATAACTGGGGAATTAAGGTGACATCCCAAGGCAGGATGGGCAAGCCTGAAGAAACAGAAAGATAGCAAAGGTCAGGGTAGAAACTCATGGAGAATAAGGGAAACATCCCATGTCAGTGTAGACAACCTTGGGAACCAGGGAGATATACCAGTTTGGTGTAGATAAACCTGAGGAACAAGGGGAATATCCTGAGTTAGTGTAGACCCACCTGGGGAGTAGGGTGATGTCCTTGATCAGAATAGACACACCTGAGGAATTAGGTGAGACATCAGTGGTGATACAACTGGGGAATGAGGGAGACCTCCCAGGTCAGTGTAGACACACCTGGGGGTTTAGAGAGACATCCGAGGTCAGAGTAGAGACATATGGGAAAATAGAACTGCCAGGTAAGTATAGACATGCCTTATGAATTAGGGAGAGAATTCAGCTCAGAATAGTTACACCTGTGGAATTAGGGTGGCATCCCTGGTCATGGCTGATGTTTCAAGGGAACACAGGAGACATTCTTTGTCAGGGAAGACACACTTGGGGAATTGGTGTGACACCCCAAGTCACAGAAGACATACCCTGAAAAATTAGATTTCAAAGATCAGGATAGGCACACTAGGGAATTAAGAAGACATTCCAGATCAAGGTAGACATTCCTGAGAATAAGTTGTGACATTCCAAGTCAACGTAGACACACCTGGGGAATTAGAGAGACATCCCATATAAGGGTAGTCACACCTGTGGAATTATGGAGACACCTGAGGACAGTTTAGACATACCTGGGGAATTAGGGGGACATTCTGTTCAGGGTAGACTTTCCTGGGGAACTAGAGAGACATTCCTGGTCAGGGTAGACACAGCTAGAGAAAAGAGAGCTATCCCACTTCACAGTAGAGACACCACCATTATAAAAGAGACATCACAGGTCATCACTGACACATCTCAGAAATTCAGGAGACATCCCAGGTCAAGGTAGACAAACCTGGGGCATTAGTAAGACTTCCTAGGTCAGGGTAGACACACAAGGGATATTTGGTAGACATGGCAAGTCAGTGTAGATACACCTAGAGAATTAGGAGACACCCTAGAAATGAATAGACACACCTGGGGAATGAGAGATATCCCATGTCAGTGTAGACACAGTTGGTAAATTAGAGAGAGCTCCCAGGTCAGTGTAGACAATGTAATTAGGGAGACATCCCAGGTAAGAGTAGACAAACCTGTGGAATTACAAAGACATCCCAGGTCATGGAAGATGCACATGGGGAATTAGGCATCCCAAGTAAGTGTAGAAATACAGGGTAAATTATGAAGACATCCAATATCAGAGTAGACACTTTAGGAATTATAGGGACATACCAAATAAGAATACACAACTGGACTCTTAGGGGAGACATCCCAGGTCGAGGTAGACACACCTGGGTAAGTAGGGAGACATTCCAGGTCACGGTAGACACATCTGGGGAATTGAGGACACATCCTAGTTCATATGAAACAAGATGGGAATGAGAGAGATATCTCATGTCAGCACAAACACACCTTAGGTATTAGGGAGCCGTCCCAGGTCTATGTTACACACCTGGGGAAGAGGGAAGACGATCCAAGTCAGAGTAAATACACTACAGGAATCAGAGAGCCATCCCAGGTGACTGTGGACAGACCTGCTCAACTAGGGCGAATCCCCATGTCAAAATGCACATGTTGGGAATTAGGAAGACATTCTAGGTCAACGAAGACATGCATTTGGAATTAGGCAGGCATACTTGTTCAGGGTAGATAAATATTAGGAAATAGGCAGAAATCTCAGGTCAGGATAGAGAAGCCTAGGAAGTGAGGGAGACATCGTCATTCGGGCTATGCACACCTGGGGAATTAGAGAGTCATCCCCAGTCATCCCCAGTAGACACACTTGAGATATTAGAGAGACACTCACACTCTAAGTAGACACAACTGGGGAAGAAGAGGGACATCCAAGTTCAGGGTGGAAACACCTGTTTAACATGGTGTCATCCCATTTCAGGATGTACACGTGTGAAAGCAGGTAGTCAACTACATTGCGAGTGGACACATCAGGAAAATGAGAGGAAAAAGTCCTCATCGGGGTAGACACACATAGGAAATATGTATAGCAAATAAACTGGAGGAAGATATTTGAGGAAAATATGAGAATATGACAAACAACAAGTTTATACCTTACTATATTGAGTGTATTCATATCAGTGAGAAGAAGATTTCTACAAGAAAAGAGAGGGCACTAAAAGGATATCAAAAGTAAGACACACATATAAACAATATAGCTGCCAAAGAACTCTGCATCTCTAGTTTCAAAGTTATGCAAGTGAAAAGAAAATACTTTGTGTTCACTGGGTTTAGCAAAGAGTAAAATCACTAAAATAACTTTCGCTGACACGGGTCCAGGGAATGTCACCCTCCAGGCCACCCCCAGCCTGGGGAAGGGTCAGCTGTACAGCACTTCTGCGGGCAGTTTGGTGACAGGTGTCAACAGGCTTTCAAACTTGGCAAATGTTTGCTCCGTGGATAAGTTCCCGCAAGGACCAGCTCACATGACCTGTGTACAGGGACTTCCACCAATTACATGTATGCTGGAAGCATGTGGGCAACAAATCAAGGCTCCAGTAAGAAAACATCGGTTTTACCAGTGAAATGCTGAATTTCCTTTTGAAAAGATGCTGTAGACCTTTGCCCCCTGGGATAATGCCCATGGCAGAATGTGAAATTAAAATAAGAATTTTCTGTACACTATGACCCGATTTGCTTCAAAATATATGTATGACATTCGGATGTGGAAAATTTTAAAAGCTGGAAAAATATCAAGAGGCTGCTGACGGGGTGCGGGGCTGGAGGGGCACTTTCTTCCCTCGGGTGCTTCCTATTCCCTCCAACATACGCTTCCGCTGTTTCATTTATCTGCTCCTTCCACGGGGGGCACAGACCTCTCTGACAAACAGCAAAGCAACGCGTCAGCTCCGAGTTGGGGAAAGAGAGCTCTCCCCTCCTTCTGGACCGCAGGCCCTTCCCTTAGCTGAGAGGCAGGCTGCTGGAGCTGCCTTGGGACAAGACCGTGCCCGAGGGGACGCCCGCCAGCCAGGGGACGCACGGCCCCTGCAGGGCCAGGAGGCCCGTGTTTTCACCGCATGAATCAGGGCCACAAGCAGCAGCTGGCTGGCCGTGTGTCCGGGCAGGAGTCCCAACGAATGGCTGCGTCTTCCCAGCTCCGAGGCTCGCGCCAGCCTGGGCACTCCCAGTTCACAGAGCAGACGCCCCGGCAGCGAGCGCCCATCCTCCGGAGAAGGAATCTCCTTTCTCCACACGGAACCTCTGCTGACCTGCTGACCTCTCTCCACTGCTCCCAGGATCCGCCTCCCCCAGGGGTTCCTGGGCCAAGTTCCCCAGTCCTCACCCTCTGCACCCCTCCTGCCTTCAGCTGCCCACCGCCCGCCTGCCTGCAGGAGGGGCCGGGCACGAGGGCCGCATTTGGCCGCAGTGGCTCGAGAGGTGGGCCCTGTCTGACCTTGTGCTCTGGCGCCAAATGTTAGTTCAAGGACTTGAGGACATGGGGAGGGGGAAGGGTAAGCTGGGACGAAGTGAGAGAGTGGCATGGACATATATACACTACCAAATGTAAAATAGATAGCTAGTGGGAAGCAGCCGCATAGCACAGGGAGATCAGCTCGGTGCTTTGTGACCACCTAGAGGGGTGGGATAGGGAGGGTGGGAGGGAGACACAAGAGGGAGGAGCTATGGGGATACATGAATATGTATAGCTGATTCACTTTGTTATACAGCAGAAACTAACACACCATTGTAAAGCAATTATACTCCAATAAAGATGTTTAAAAAAAAAAGGGCAAAGGCAGACACAGACATGGAGATTGTTTGCTTGTTCTAACTAAGAGGGAGGTTGAGTCTTTGTCAGATGAGGGAGGGGATCAGGCGCTTATATACTCCTTTTGTTTAATTCAAGGCTCTGTCAGCCAGAGTCCTGGCAGGAAAGAGAACCCCCTCAGAGGTGTGGATGAAGAAACGGAAAAGCAGGCACTCTGTACAGAGCAACAGACAGCGAAGTTGGGACCCTCAGAGGGGAGCTACAGTGGGAAGTGGTTTCCGCCCTTCCTGAAGGGCAGGAGGGGACGATACTGCTGTGTCACAGGGACAGGATTACAGTCCCAGCAGGGAGGACGTGAGGAACAAACACCCCAGCGTCTCTCCTCCCACCTCTGACCTCCCGGGGAGCCTCCCATTGGTGGGGCCCGAACAGAAGGTAGGAGACAAGGCGGCCTGGGTGACCCAGCCCCCAGGTCATCTCGTGGGGATGCACTGGGGCGAAAGAGGGCAGAGTGTGGTTCTGGGGGCAGAGGGGTCCTGCACACAAGCCCCCTGTGGACATCAGGGGGCCTCACCTGAGAATGCAGACCCCCGATACCCGTGGGCAGTCGGCAGTTCGCCAGCACGGGGCTCTGTCTCACCCGGCAATGATCACGACCCCATCAGAGGGGGTGCACGCACTCCAGTTTCCACAGCCTCCACCGGGTGCCCTCATTTATGTCTCCTGACAGCCCTGCCATCTGAATCTGGACTTGGGACCCGCCTCTGTGTTATTAGCACGATGTTGATGAGCCACACGGCAGAGCTGGAAAATCAGAATCTCTCTCCCCTCAAGCGGCTCTGGTTCCACTGAGACCAGCAATAAAGAGGAAAAGCAAAAATAAACCTGCCAGCAGAAAGCTAATAAAAAATGGGGTTGGGTGCCTTTGGCAAAAGAGCCCAGAAATGCAATAATATTTTCTTTTAACATCATCTCCACAGGCTCTTGTGAAGGAAGGATCCAATCACATCCCAAAATGAATAATTATGAGAGATTGCTGTTCGAGTGAAACACCTGTGGCAGAGGAAGTTAATTTTGGAAAGTACTGTATCTCAAGACTTGGGACGTGGCTGCTTTCCAGGGGCAGGAGGCTGGTCCACCAGGGAGAGAAGCTTCAGGGGAGGGGCCCCTGCTGCAGGGTTGACCCCCTGGGGCAGACGTGGAGTCCAGAGAGCACCGCAGACTTGCTCCATCAAAGTTCAGGAGCCTTTGGTGATGGGGTGTCCCCTGGGGCTGGGGTGATGCCTGGGGGAGACACTGGGGTTGTTGCCACCTTTTAGCTCTTGTGAAGAGAGCTGCCATGAACACTGAGTATATACCCAATTCCTTAGGGTATATACCTAGGGGCAGAATTACTGAATCATATGGTAATTCTATGTTTAATTATTTCAGTAACTTCCATACTATTCCACAGTGGACGTACCATTTTACATTCCCATCAACAATGCTCATGGGTTCCAATTTCTCCATATCCCTGCCAACAATTGTTATTTTCTGGGTTTTTTTATTTTTAAAATAACAGCAGTCCTAGGGACTACCCTGGTGGTCCAGTGGCTAAGACGCTGCGCACCCAATGCAGGGGCCCTGGGTTAGATCCCTGGTCAGGGAACTAGATCCCACATGCCGCAACTAAGAGTTTGCATGCCGCAACTAAAGATCCCACATGCCACAACAAAGATCCCACATGCCACAACTAAGACCCAGCAGAGCCAAATAAATAAATATTTTTTAAAATAAATAAATAAAATAATAGCAGTCCTAAGTGGTATCTCATTGTAATTTTGATTTGCATTTATCTAACGACTAGTGATGTTGAGAACCCTTTCATGTGCTTATTGGCCATTCGTGTATCTTCTTTGAAAAAATGTTTATTCCAGTCCTTTGCCCATTTTTAAAATTCGGTTGTTTTTCTTGTCAAGTTGTAAGAATTCTTTGTATATTTTGGATTAATCCCTTATCAGATACATGATTTGAAGATATTTGCTCCCGTTCTGTGGTTGTCTTTTAACTCACTTGGTAGAGTCCTTTGATGCCCAAAAGTTTTAAATTTTGCTGAAGTTCATTTTATCTATTTTTTCAAGTTGTCTGCGCTTTTTATACCCCAATAAATCATTGGCAAATGCAATGTCATGAATCTTTTCCTCTATGTTTCCTTCTAAGATTTTTATACTCTTAGTTCTTATATTTAGGTATTTGACTCAATTTTAGTTAATTTTTTAATATAGTATAATGCAAGAGTCCCACTTCATCCTTTTGCATGTGGGTATCCAGTTTTCCCAACACCATTTGTTGAAAAGACTATCTTTTCCCCATTGAATGGTCTTGCCACTCTTGTAGAAACCATTTGAACATGTACCTGAGGGTTTATTTTTGGATATCTCTTCCATTGCATTGGTCTGTACTTCTGTCTTTATGCCAGTACAACGGTATTTAATTACTGTATCTTTGCAGTAAGTTTTGAAACAAAAAAATGTCAGTTCTCCAAACTTGTTCTTTTTCAAGATTGTTTTGGCTATTCTGGGCTGCTTGAAATTCAGTATGAAATTTAGGATGTATTTTTCTATTTCTACCAAAAAAAAAATGTCTCTGGGATTTGATAGTGCTTGCATTGAATCTGCAGATAACTTTGGGTAGTATTGACGTCCTAGCAACATCAAGTTATCCAAACCATGAATACAGATGTCTTTCCATTTATTAATGTTTTCTTCATTTTCCTTCAGCAACATTTTGTAGTTTTCAGTGTACAAGTCTTTTGCCTCCTTGGTAAGTTTATTCCTAAATATTTTATTCTTTTTGATGCCATTTTAATGGAATTGTTTTCTTAACTTCCTTGTTGGATTGCTTACTGTTAGTGTATTGAAACACAAGCGATTTTTGTGTGTTGATTTTACATCCTGTCACTTTCCTGCATCTGTTTATTAGCTCTAACAATTGTTTTGGTTTTGGAGACTTTAGAGTTTTCTACATATAAGATCATGTTTCCTGTGAACAGAGATAACATTACTCCTTCCTTTCCAACTTCTATGCCTATTATTTCTTTTTCTTCTCTTATTGCTCTGGCTAGACCTTGCAATATTATGTTGAATAGAAGTAGCTAAAGCAGGTATCTTATTTTCCTGATCATAGAGGAAAGCTTTCACTCTTTCATCACTGAGTATGATATTAGCCGTGGGTTTCTTCATATACAGCCTTTATTATGGTGAGGAAATTTCCTTCCATTTCAAGTTTCTTAAGTGTTTTTATCACAAAAGGGTGTTGCATTTTGTGAAATGTGTTTTCTGCACCAATCAAGATGATCATGTGGTTCTTTTCCCTTCATTCTGTTAATGAGGTGTATTCTGCTGATTTTTGTATATTGAACCATCCTTGTATACCCTTTACTGAGTCCTCCCCTTCAGGGATGTCCCAGAAGCCTCTGAGAAAGACTTGAGGGGGTTCCTCCCCTGGGGCTGACAAGCACCTCTTAGTTAACCCCCTCGAATGTGCCATCGGCTCTCTCTGGATGGTGGGAAGGGTCCTGGTGAACGTTCTATTACATGCCACTCTGAGTATAAAATTTCAAACAGCATGTTCAAGTTTTGCAATTTCCAAAGGAAGACAGTTATTTTTTATTGCAGTGGGGCTGGGATTGGAATCCACACCATCTAAACCCAAACTCCCATCTCTGTTCCTTTATAGGAGCTATCACACATGTGAAGCTGTATCTCCATGTCTCCATTTCCCTATCTGAGACTCTTTGAATCCAGGCCCTGGGTCGGGTGCTGGTACCCTTGCTGGGCAAGCTGTGTTCACCTTTCCAGTTGCCACTAGCGTAAAGGTCAGATATAATGAAAATGACAAAGGGGCCTCACAGAAGTCATTTCCTGCACAGATTAAATGAGTGTGGGCAGCACCTGAGTCATTTCTGTTCTTATAATGTGCCCAGGCCATTTCTCTGGGGCTGACTTCAGCACAACTTCCTTTACCAGAACCCAAAGCTGAAAACTCATGTTGGAGTGTGGACCGGATGATCTATCCTATGGCCCACCTTGGCCAAATGTGGGAGCAAATTCAATCACAGGTCCAAACGTTAGTAGAAGAGGACGTTTTAAGAAAGTTTTACATAGATGCCTGGATATCAGCCCGTAGGAATGTCCATACAGATAGTCCTGATTTCCTGTCACTTGCTAAACTCTTTGTTTTAATGCGATCAACTCCTGATGTCTTCAGGGCTTATGAATCAGCTTAGATTAATGCAAAATGCTCATTTTCCCAGTCCTACTTCCCTGCGACCATCCATTTGTCCAGTGGAGGCCGGGCAACAGACCAACAAGACAGCGGAATCACCAGCGTCCACCACAACGGGGCTGGACTGTTACTGACCGTGAAAACTGAACTCATGCGGGTAACTTAGGCACCATCCTTCTATTCTGAGTGAGAGGCAGGAACGTGGCAGATGAGAGGGTGGGCAGGGATCCCCAGGACGAGACAGGAAAGAGAAGCGCTGGGACCCATCCTGGGCTCAGATGCCTCCTTAGTGGTGAGCAATGAGCGAGCTGGGCATCTGCCGCGGAGGCAGATGTGGGCACAGTGTCCAGAGTGCCTCTGGGAGGGCGCCACTCACCCCACAGGGACAGGGCTGTGAGTGGGGGTCTCTGTACCCCCAGTGGCAGCCGAGTGGGCCTCAGCCAACCCAGGGTCCCAGGGGGAGATGGAGGGGGAGGGAGCCTGGCTAAGGAGGCTGCTTCCCAGAAAGCGACCTCCACTGAGACTCTTAGAATCCGATAACCCTCCACTCTGAATCCTTAGGGAGAGGAGTCTATGTTGTCAGGCCAAGGTGACCAGCTGCTTTGATCAGCAGTTGTGCTTCACACTGTGAATTAATAACCTGGGGTTCTGCTCCTATAGGCAGATGTGTAGCGGTCAAGGCCACGGATTCTGGAGCCAGACGCCGGGTTCTACACCCACTCTGTTGTCTACAAGCTGTGGGGCAGCAGGGAAGTTGCTTAATCTCTCTGTGTCCCCATTTCTTTATCTGCAGGACAGGCTTCTGTGTGCATGTAACTTGAACAGTGCTGGCACATAGTATGTGCTCTGTGTTAGTTATAATTATACATTTTCGTCTGTCAAACACGGAGTTAATAGAAGTCTCCTTTATGAATATGTCAATCATTTCTGCCAACAAGTTCTTCCTGTCCCTGATCACTTGGCCTGACCCCAGAACTATAGAGGGATCCCTCAGGCAACAAGTCCCTTTAAAAAAACTTTATACTTTTTTAAAAAATTGGTGAGTTATGTCTTTTTCATAATAAAGTTCTAAAGTCGTCAGTACATGGGATGAAATCGTGAATAATCAAAGTTGCCCTTGACGTTATACCTTAGAGAGTCCCTGAACTGCAGTGTGAGGACAGAGCATCTCTCAGTGCACCCACCATGGACAGTTTCCCGCAGTGATGGACCAGATCCCTGTTTCTACAGCTGAGCATCAGATGAGGGAGACAGCTTGCGTTTGAGAGCCACGTTGTATGAAAGACATGGGTCTCTATATGCTGCAAGCACGCTCGGCAGAGCCAAGTATCCACGCTGAGTGACTCATAGGACCTGACACTGACCGAGGATGAGCAGATTCATGTCTGCATCTCACGCACTTTGCTACTAAGTCCCCAAAGCTTCCCTGTGGCGGACCCACTGTCTGAACCTCTCATGATCACAAGTATCCCTGTCACCAGCTCCTTCCCTGGGGTGACCTGTGTTTCCAAGACTGAGCCTGGGGAGGCTCAGGGCTGCCTTCCCACCAGGACCCCACAGCTGGTCCCCCACCCCGTTCTCATAAAGTCTACTGAGTACTGTCCCATTCCTGATACCAATTTCTACTTTTTGAGGCAACAGAGTGCAAAGTATATTCAGAGGTATTATTTAAACATACTAGGTTCAGAAATGGAGTTCATGGTTTGGATTTTCCTCTCCAATCTCTGATCACAAGCTGTCTGATCTCACCACTGTCGATTGGAATTCAGGGCCATTCTTGCTGGTTGAATGAGAACTGGGACGGACACTGAATTCCCCTGGAGGTGGGCCATTGAAAAGTCTGTTCCTATTTACTGCAAAGACACAAAACCATGCACCAGAAGGGATCTGGGACACACTGTTCTGTTCCCCCCAAAAATTCTGGGCAGATGTCCCTGAGACACAACTTCTGTTTACCTACCATGAAACGTGCCTTAAAATTATGCTGCACTAGACAACGCACGCCACACATCAGAGACAAACCTTACTGAAGAAGTATCCAGAGCTGGGCATAAAGTACATAAACCATGAAGGGTGCTGCATTTTGCATAAGGGCTGCATGTCTCCATAGAAACGACACAAAATCTGACCAAGGAAATGAATGCTGAATGTAAAGTATTTGTTTAATTTTAATGTGAGTAGTTTTTAAGCTGTTTATTCGCAATGCTATTGAAATATTCACATGGTAACGGTAAATGCCTTTAATCTCTTTGGGTTTTAAATTGTTTTTTCTGGTGGATTGACTCCTTCTGGTGAATAAAGGGGGGACATGAAGCAATGTAAACAGAGCCAAAATCATAGACAATGAAAGAGCAAATGCAAACAGAGTCCAGTGGGATTTGTAGTTAGAACCAACCCATCTCAGGCACAGATCCCGGAGACCCCTCTACTCCAGAACTGCAGTTCTATCAATGCAGGCCCTTCAACATTTCTAACCTATTGCTTTTAATTATATTTTCCTGACATATTGAATAGTGGTTTCTCTGATTACAGTTGCCATCTGCTGGATTTCAGAGCAAAGCTAGCCTTAAGTGGGAGGGGGCAGGAGGGGGTCTTCCACTCAGGGTTGCTTCCTGAGCTGAGTGCAGGTCACCCAGGTGTTCTCACTCTGTGGAAATCTACTGGGCTGTGCACTTGCGATTTGCAATTAAATTTCAATAAAAGGAAAAATAAGCCATTCCCTGAGATAATCAAGGACACTCTATTTTAAGAAAGAGGTTGTGATAGGTTTCCATTGTCTTTATTAGCTTCTCATCCCTGGGAGAGGACCACGTATCCCCACCCTGCTCAACTCAGGATTGCTCAAGTGCCAACTTGCTTTGGCCATATAAATGTGGGAGGGACAGTGTGTGCCACTTCTGACCAGGAGCTTTAAGAATCCCTCTCTCCCCCTGCATTTCTCTCCCTCACCCCCCAATCCCTGTCTCCCTCCCTCCTCTCTCTCCCCCTCCCTCACTTGCCTGTCCTTTGGTTGGTGGTGCCTTTTACCTGTGCCACTGGATGACATCCCACGGGAAAGGCAAAGGGGAAAAGCCTCCAGGGGGAGAGACAAAAGCAGTGGGGCATGTTAAAGAGAGCCTGGGGTAGCAGGGAAAAGGAGGAAGGAAAGGTAAGGAGGAGAAGGAAAAGGAGGAGAGAGGAGGAAGAAGGTACCAGGGAGAAGGAGGGAGGAAGCAGGGAGGGATCCACAGCCTGCACAGTGTGGATTGGGGCTCCTGCTGGGAGGAAGAGCCTGGGAGTGACATAGTCAAGTGGAGGGGCAGGTTAGTGAGGTGATGAGATAATTAGGGGTGTGTTGACAACGTGGATGCATCCAGTGCACTTGACAAGGGGCTGGGGTTTGGGATAAGAAGATCACATATCTGCATCATCCTCAAAGTCAGACCAACCCTCCCACTTTGCATACCATACCTATACGACTGCCTTTGCTAACACTTTTTTACTTTCTATAAAATGACCCACTTTTAACAAGTGGAATTTGATACAGGATACCATTCCCATTAGCACCTCCCAAAATGGAATACTTAGGTATAAATCTAACAAAATATAACAAGATCTATATGAAGAAAATTAAAAAATCTCTGATGAATGATATCAAAAAACTAAATAAATGGGGAAATATCCATGTTCATAAATAAGGAGATTCAACATTGTCATGATGTTAGTTTTTTCCAAATTGATCTATAGATTCAATTCAACCTCATTGAAAATTCAAGCAAGTTATTTCATCACTATCGACAAACTGATTCTAAGGTTTATATGGAGAAGCAAAAGACCCCGAAGAACCTATACAATATTGAAGAAGAACAGAGTTGGAGGATTGATGCTACCCAACTTCAAGACTTAATATAAACTACAGTATTAGGACAGTGTGATATTGGTAAATGAATAGACAAATGGATCAGTGGAACAAAATAGAGAGCCCAGAAAGAGATCCACGTAAATAGAGTCAACCTATCTTTGACAAGGAGCAGAGGCAATACAATGGAGCAAAGATAGTCTTCTCAACAAATTGTGCTAGAACAACTGGACATCCATATGAAAAATAAACTGAATCTAGATACAGATCTTATACGTTTCACAAAAATTTACTCAGAATGGATCTTAGGCCAAAATATAAAATGCAAAGCTATAAAACTCCTAGCAGATAGCTTAGGAAAAAGCCTAGATAACCTTAGGTGTGGTGATGACTTTTTAGATATGATATCAAAGGCATGGTTCATGGAGGAAATAATTGATAAGCTGGATTTGATTAAAATTTAAAACTTCTGTGAAAGATATTATCAAATGATTTTAAAGACAAGCCACATCTGATACAAGACTGTTATCCAAAATATACAAAGAACTACTAAAACGCAAAAATAAGAAAATAAACTATTAAAAATGGGCCAGAGACCTAAACATATATCCCACCAAAGACAAGACATACAGATGGCAAATAAGCATATAAAAATGCTCCACATCATATGTCATCAGATAAATGCAAGTTAAAACAATGAGATATCACTACAAGCCTATTAGAATGGTCAAAGTCCAGAAGCATGAAAATACCAGAAAGGATGTGGAGCAACAGGAACTCTCATACATTGCTGGTGAGAATACAAAACTACACAACCAGGGCTTCCCAGGTGGCGCAGTGGTTGAGAAACTGCCTGCCAATGCAGGCGACACGGGTTCGTGCCCTGGTCTGGGAAGATCCCACATGCCGCGGAGCAGCTGGGCCCATGAGCCACAATTACTGAGCCTGCGCGTCTGGAGCCTGTGCTCAGCAACAAGAGAGGCCACAACAGTGAGAGGCCCACGCACCGTGATGAAGAGTGGCCCCTGCTCGCCGCAACTAGAGAAAGCCCTCGGGCAGAAACGAAGACCCAACACAGCCAAAAATAAATAAATAAATAAATAAATAAATAAACTTTCATTTAAAAAAAAAAAAAACTACACAACCACTTTGGAAGACAGTTTGGTGGTTTCTTACAAAACTAAACATATTCTTATCATATGTGCAATCAATTAAGCTCCTTAGTATTTATCCAAAGGAGTTGAAAAGTTGTGTCCACACAAAAATCTGAACAAAGATGTTTATAGCAGCTTTATTAATAATTGCCAAAACTTGGAAGCAATGAATATGTTCTTCATTAGGCGAATGGATACATAAACTGTGATAAATACAGAAAATGGAATATTATTCAGTGTTAAACAGAAATGAGCTGGAGGGGGATGTCCACAACACAACGGCCTAAGACGTCCCTCTATTGTGTCTCCCTTCAACAATAAAAATTAACAAAGATAAACAAAATTGACAAAACTAGTTAGACTAAGGAAAAAAAAGAGACGTCTCAAATAAAATCAGAAGTGAAAGAGGAGAGATTACAACAGATACCAAAGAAATACAAAGGATCATATGAATAATCAAAGGCCAACAAATTGGATAACCTAGGAAAAAATGGATAAATTCCTAGAAATACACAACCTACTAAGATTGAATCAGGAAGAATAAGAAAATCTGAACAGACCAATAACAGGTAAGAAGATTCAATCAGTAATCAAAAAACTCCCAATACAAAAAAAAAAAGCCTAGAAACAGATGGCTTCTGTTGAATGGTGAATTCTACCAAACATGTAAAGAATAATTAGTGACAATCTTTCTCAAACTCATCCAAAAAATAGAAGAGGGGGAAACATTCCCAAACTCTTTTTACAAGGCCAGCATTACTGTGATATTAAAGCCAGATAAGGACACTACAAGAAAACTCTAGACCAGTATCCCTGATGGATTTAGATGTAAAATTGTCATCAAAATAGTAGCAAATTGAATTCGATGGCACAATTAAAAGGATTGTACCCCATGATCAACAGTGATTCATCTCTAGAACACAAGGATGGTTCAACATACAAAAAACATCAGTAAATGTGATACATCACATTAATAGAATGAAAGATGAAATTCATATGATCATCTCAATATATGTAGAAAACACATTTGGCAAAATACAATATCCTTTCTTGATACAAAAAAAAAAAAACTCAATGAACTGGATATAGACTGTACCTCAACACAATAAAGGTGATATATGACAAGCTCACAGCTAATATCATACTCAATGGTGAAAGTTTGAAAGCTTTTCCTCTAAGATCAAGAATAAGGTAAGGGTGAACACTCTAACCACTCTTATTCAACATATTACTGAAAATCTTAACCAGAGCAATCAGGTAAGAAAAAGAAATAATGGCATCCAAATCACAGAAGAAGAAGTAAAATTTTCTGTTTGCAGATGATATGATGTTATGTATAGAAAATCTGAAAGACTCCACCAAAAGATGTTTAGAACTAATCAATGAATTCAGCAAAGTTGCAGGATACACAATCAATACATAGAAGTCAATTGTGTTTCTATACACTAAAAATGAATTATCTTAAAAAGAAAATTATCCCATTCACAATACCATCAGAAATAATAAAATACTCAGGAAGAAATTCAAGCAAGGAGGTGAAAGTATTGCACAATAAAAACTACAAGACTTTGAAGAAGGAAATTGAACAAGACACAAACAGATGGAAAAATATCCTGTGTTCATGGATTGGAAGAATTAATATTGTTAAAATGTCCATCATACAGTTAAAAGGATCATACATCATCTACAGATTTAATTCAATCCCTATCAAAATTCCAGCTGAATTTAATTCAATTCCTATCAAAATTCCAATCCCTATCAAAATTCCAATCATACATCATCTACAGATTTAATTCAATCCCTATCAAAATTCACAGAAATAGAAAAGTCCTAAAATCTGTATAGAACTATGAAAATGCCTGAATAGCTAAAGCAATCCAAAGAAGAGAACAACCCTACAGACATCACACTTCCTATTTCAAACCTATAATACAAAGCTATAATTATCAAGACATCATGGTACTGGCATAAAATTAAACACATCAATGAGACAAAGTTGAGAGCTCAGAAATAAACCCTTGCATAAAACTGATCTTTGACAAGGGAGCCAAGATTATTCAATGGGGTGAGGATAGTCTCTTCAATAAACAGCGTTGGGAAAACTGAGTAACTGCATGCAGAAGAATGAGATTATACCCCTATCTTACACCACTCACAAACATAGTTTGAAATCGATTAAAGACTTATAGTACCTGGAAGTATAAAACTCCTAGAAGAAAACATAGGGAAGAAGTTCCTTGACATTGGTCTTGGCAACAATATTTAGGATATTACGCCAAACTCACAAGCAACAAAAGCAAAAATTAATAACTGGAACTAAATCAAACTAAAACGCTTCTGCAGAGCAAAATAAAAAATCAACAAAATGAAAAGGCAATCTATAGAATGTGAGACAATATTTACAAATCATACATCTGATAAGGGGTTAATATACAAGACGCATAAAGAACTCATACAACACAATAGCAAAAAAAAAACAAAACCCCAATTTAAAACCAGCCAGGGGAACTGAAAAAACATCTTTTCAAAGAAGACATCCAAATGCTCAGGAAAAGAAAGGGCTCTGGTTAGACTTCTTCATGCCGTGTGCTCCTAAAGATGGTTCAGCTGTGCCCTGGAGGGTGAGATCGGATTGTGCGCATGTGGCAGCAGGTCCGCCCCTTAGTGTCTGTATCCCCAGGTCCCCAGACACACTCTTTCCAATGGCCAGCCTCCAAATTTTGCCAGGGGGTGCCCTTTATGGAGAAGTCCATTTACCATTGCAATTCCACAAGGCATGCCATTAACTTATGCAACGGGACATCAGAAATTCAGACCTCAGGCTACTGACGGGGTCACAGAATTCTCCCCTCCAGTCAGACAACCTTAAGTTAGAACTGAGTCTTTCACACTGCACGTCAGTTCGGGTCAGCACGACATAGTTACACTTGGCTACCGATTCACCCAAAATTAACCCATCATGAACCCATTGTCTGAATCTCTCATGATCACAGGTACTTGCATCAGCAACTCCTTCCCCTCGGGTGACCTGCGCTGCCCACACTGAGCTGGGGAAGCTCAGGACCGCCCTCCTTCCAGGATGACAAACACCCTTTTGGAGCAGAGTGAGTATATCTAACGCCTCTGAAACAATTTGCACTCTGTTGCCTCAAAAAGCAGAAACTGGTATCGGGAATGAAGCAGTACTGGGCAGACTATGAGAAGAGGGGGAGCTGGCTGTGGGTCCAGTTAAGGAGGCTTCCACCATGGGGGGAGACACAAGTTTACCACCTGGCCCTTGTCTCTCAGACACTAATAATCAAGGGAATGTTACCGAGCCAGACGTGGGTCCACTCACCAGCCACACAGCAAAGCCAACCTGCCGACACTAGGTTGTGGTGACGGAAGTGCAGTGTTAGTTTGCAAGGCACTAAACAAGGAGAATGGCAGCTTACGCCCAAAAGACCCAAACTCCCTGATGGCTTTCAGTAAAGCGTTTTTAAAGGCAGTATTTGAGGTGAGAGCTGCAGGATGTATGAATTTCCTCTGATTGGTTGGTGGTGAGGTGACAGGGTGATGTTTCAGGAATCTTAATCATCGACCTTCTGGCTCCAACCAGCCTGGGGTCCACATGCTTGTGGTCGGCATGTGGTCACCACCCTCCACCTGGGTGGGGGGTCTTAGTTTCTGCAGAACAACTCAAAGATATGTCAGATTGTTACATTCCTTCAGGAGGACCTAGGATTCTGCCGTATCACTGAACTATTGTTTAAGCCATCATTACTTTTCTTGCTTGACTGCTTTTCCTTTGTTTCTTGTTCCCTCACTTCCCTAATTATTAACTGCTTGAGTCTGCTCTCTGGAACTCAAGGGAGGCCTAGGAGGCTGAAGCCTTTTCTACAAACAAGAAACAGGGGACACAGTGAGGCTTTTGTACCCAGGAGGGCTCCACAGGGTCCTGCTTTGTTTCAATCCCCCCTTTTCTCTGATACCCCAGACCCTGAGTCAGACTCTGCAGGGAGGAGCCAAAACCCTGACATGCTAAAGCTTCCCAGATGCCATTTCCAACATTTATCATCAGGGAACCTGATGGAGAAGAAGCCTGTCAGGTCCAACTTCTCCCCAAGGACCGAGCTGCAGATCAATCACCCCATGTCTGCTTGAACCCTCCCAGTGACGGGGAGCTCACCACCCGTGAAGCAACCCTCACATGGGATTGTGAGAAACTCCTTCCCTGCGGGCCCAGACCAGCCGTCCTCAGCCCTCGCCCAGCCCAGCTCTGCAGATAGCGCTGCCCCATCCTCCACCCCCAGGGCTCTTGCCTGTCCTGAATCTTGTCCCCCAGCGGAGCCCCTGCACACCGCCCCCCTAGCTGCCACCTCTGGCCCCAGAGCAGGTACGTGTCCCAGGGCTCCAGCTCCAGCTGCCGCCTCTCCCCGCAGACCTCCCGCCACTTCCCTCCCGCATCCTCGGGGGGCAGAGCCAACACCCCCATTGCCCCTCAGATCAGGCGTCGGGGCCGCTCTGACAGCTCCGGTGGGACCGTTAGGGGGGAAGACGATTCTGCCGGACGCTGGGGTCTGCGTGTGCTCTGCACGCTCCGAGCCTCCAGCTGCTGCGCAGACCTTCCGCTGCAGGGAGGGGCCGCGTCCTCGCCTGCAGTCTGGGCTCTGCGGTCCCTCGACGTACAGCCCCCAGGCAGCGGGTTCAGGGAGCCGATCACCCGGCGCCTGCAGTCTTGGGCTGGGCTGGAGACAGGAGCCCCGCGCTGCGTTCCGGAGGCCTCTGAGCCCCCCTCCACGGAGGAGCTCCACGGTTCCCGCCGGGGGCTCAGCGCCGCCTTCTGTAGCTCAGACCTGCAGTTATGGCCACAGAGCAGGAAACACACCGCCCTCCATCCCTGGGGTCCGCTCGGGTGACACACAGAGCAGGGTTTGAAGGGCCCCTGGGAGGCTCAGACCCACCCTCGGGGCTGCCTTTCCTGCAAAGCCTCTCACCTGGTGACTAGTGCAGGTGTGAACAGGGATGAAACCTGCTTCCTGCCCACAGCCGGCCCTGAGTGCAGCAGGGGGAACGGAGGACAGGGCGCTGCGGGGACCCGGGGGTCCTCTGACTGCTGTGCCGGAGCAGGTCCAAACTCCGTTCTCTGCAGACACGTCAGCTCCATCCCTCAGGCAGAGCAAAGGTCTGAGGGTGGGTGCAGGGGCCCCATCAACCTGTCCGCTGGCCCCGTGGCCCAGGGCTGCGGCAGCCCTCAAGTCCTGGGGCTCAGACCCCCTGGGCAGCTCTTCTGGGTTCTCCCCTGGGGGGTTCTCCCCTCAGCACCAGGGAGGGGTGTGTCTGTATTTGGTCAGGCCTCTCACTGTGACCACTGACCCCAAGTTACTCCTCTGCAATTTGGGTTTAGTGTCTGGAGTTCATCTGGCCATGGGCACGGAAGTTCCTTCATGGAGAAAGGGGATCCATTCTCCAGGTTCTAGGAAGAGGAGGTGTGTCTTCTCCCACAGCCTCCATCATGTGAAAGGAAGTGAAAATGGAGCTGGTATTGCTGAGAGAACTCTCTAAAATACAGCCGAGAGGCCATTGAGGAAGTGTGACTTACGGACATCTCAGCCTGGGTGGAATCTGACGTTTGGACCAGTGTGGTCTTAATGCAGGCATCCAGAACCTCTGCCCAGTGTTCCAGAAACTCAAGATACTTATCAGGCCCTTACCCTCAAATAACTCTTGATGTTTACCTACTTATCAGACACGTTCCCTAAAGTAACTTGTGACAACACATTCTTTAAGGACAAATACTTCCTTTATTGCATTAGAATCAATTGTAATTCTTTATGTGTTCTTCCCCCAAATTTTTGCTTAGCCACAATTACGTGTACTGACAAATTCATGTATTTCAGTGGCTTTATGTTTCTGTTGAACAGCCATGCAATGTTTTATTGGCAGCGTCTGTGTATTTTAAAATATTCTGCCTCAGCAATGCCAATTCTTCATGTAAATGAAGATAAAATGTGAGATTAAAACACTGGTAAAATTTTTAAAAATTATAATTCTTGAAAAACATTGTGGCTTTTGCCTTTATATGCCCCTGACTCTTTCTTTTCTCTGGAACACTCTCGGTTTATCCAAATTTGTGTCTCCTGAATTACAAATCTTATTATTCTTTGCAGCCTTGATACCAATTATTGTTCAACATTACATGGTGTCAAAAGTGGGATCCAAAGTGACTCACCTCTACTTCCAACACTGCCATGGACATGAGTAAGGTACCTACAAGAGTCCCTTGTACTCAGTCATCTCCTTGGCAGCCCTAGGTCGTGGGGGTAAGTCTTCTTGGTTCCAAAACTCCCATTTTGGTCAAGATTCTGAGTTATTGGGTTTCCTCTGGTGTTGGCTTTATCTGGGAAGGGAATCCTTCTTCTTGTGAGTACTCTGTTATGGGCAGTTCAATTTCTAAGGACGCTGCTGATGGGCGGCTGCCATCCAGAATGCCAACTCATTTCAAAACTTCCTCTTGTAAATTTCTCAGATGTGGGACTAAAATTACCCACCACGACTTGAAACTCTCTTGGTCCACTTGGGGCTCATTTGAGATTTCTAAATTAGTCTATTTTCATGCTCAGTTGGGAAAAAAAACTAGAGGATAAGGCAAGTATGGGAAGCATATTGCAACTGATATTTGACGCCCCCAAATGAATCCACTATTGCTTCCCTCAAAGAAACTAACTCACAATTATCGCAAAGGATTTCCCAGTTGGAAAAACCCTCTGAGGTTTCTGAGAGCATTCTCTCTGCTCCTTCCCGCCCGTCTGAATGTCCCCTCAAGGCTCTCCTCCTTGCTAGTCATCTCTCTCTGACCTTCATTTTGCAGAAGGCTGGCCTTACTGCCCACCCCCCTGTAATGACAGCCCCACTTAAAATCAGGTATAATGTCGTTGGATGGGTGGATCAACCTATGATGTCATTTAAGTTAATGAAAAATAACTGTATTTTCCTAAACAAAAAGATTTGAGGGAGAAGAGCAGCCCTGTTTCACAATTTTGCAGAAATTTTTTAATGTCTGACTTCATAGAAGACTGCTGAGTTCTCATATCTGCTCCTTCAGTCAGGCTACTGTGATTTGTTTTTGTTTTTTTTTTTTATTTATTTTACTTATTTTATTTTTGGCTGCGTTGGGTCTTCATTGCTGCATGCCGGCTTTCTCTAGTTGCGGTGTGCAGGGGTTACTCTTCGTTGCAGTGCGCGGGCTTCTCATTGCAGTGGCTTCTCTTGTTGTGGAGCACGGGCTTTAGGCACGCGGGCTTCAGTAGTTGTGGCGCACGGGCTTAGTTGCTCTGCAACATGTGAGATCTTCCCAGACCAGGGCTCGAACCGGTGTCCCCTGCATTGGCAGGTGGATTCTTAACCACTGCACCACCAGGGAAGCCCCTGATTTGTTGTTTTGGTTGAAAATCTAGCATTACACAGATGTGTAGTTGGAAAGAGGAAGGAGTGTATTAATTGCCTTATTAGATGATTATGGATATTTTTCTTTGACTTCATACAAGAACTCACCAAATGGTAGTTTCTTAGAGGTTTGCCGAGTGTGGAATATGAAACCTTATCCAGTGAAGGTTTTGTGCTCTGTTAGGATGGACAAAATCACTCATCTAATTGGTACTTTGAATGGATATTGTACCCACACATGATTTTTTGAAATCTAATATTGATCACTCAGAAAATATTGGTTCACTGAGTGATGCAAATTCTCCAAATGTTGACATATTTCATTATTCAACATCGAAAAGTCACATGTGTTAACATCTTACAAATCTTTGCAAAACTGGACATGCATCTCTAGAGGCAGTTAAAACCCACTCATTTTTTTTTTCCATTGATCTCCAAACCTCCCCTATTTATCTCAAAAGTCTTCTAACCTCTTTGGCAACTCTTAGCTAGACTACCTCCAACTCCCAAGACTGAGGAAAAAAAGAGAGGGAACGAAGCCTTTTAATATACAAACTGCTAAAAGGACTCTCATGCCCAAACAGCCTCCTTAAAATTGCTTGTCAAGAGCAAATGAATATCTTAAAAGTCTTCTCCACAAATAATGAAAGACTTTAGCCATCTAAATGGATAGACTTATTTATTCCAACTGTTATTTATAAACTAGTGGGTTTTGTATTGTACCTGTTCATGACTAATGTTTTAAAATGAAAACTATGGGATCTCTCTGTGTATCTGTATGTGTGTATATCTATGTATGTATGTTATAGAAATGGTATTTTTTTACCTCCAAATGGTATTGCCAAAATTAATTTGTAAAAGAGCTCTATTTAATTGAGTTTAACAAACAAGCGCTTGCATAAACTTCTCAGAAATATAGTAGAAACCAACCCAAATTAGTTTCAGATTTACATGATCTGGGAAAATATTCAGTATTATAGCTAGTTTAAGCCTGTTGGTTTAATTAATATAGACATGTCTTCAGCATTAACAACATTAAGAAACCTACTTTTATTGTACTTAGGTTAACTAAAAGTCAAATAAGTTCATATTATCTCTGTTACAAAATTTGTCAGCAAGAAAAATAACTTGGTATGGTATTTTCATAGGTAAACTAAATAAATGTAAATGGATTAAGAGTTTTAGGTGAACTCTTTAAGAATAATTATGTTTTATGATATGTCAACTTAAAACATAGCTTCCCAAAACTCTTTGGTAACTTATACCCTTAGAATTTTGCTAAATTAAGTTAAATGAGTTAAGTTAAATTCATTAAATATGTAGCTCATTCCCAAATAAGATAAGATACTGAAACATTAATTACTGAACATAGGCTTCCTTTTGCAGAGAAACTAAAGATATTTGGGACAATTAGTAAACATGTTTGGTGCCACACAGAAATTTTCTATGAGAAGGTATGTTTCTAGAAATTATAAAAAGTACAAGTTTGCCGGTCTATAGAATGCTAATGTAAAAGAAAGTTCATAATTGCTTCCTTTTTAGTTTTCCCCAGAAAGGTTTCTAAGGGTTTGAAATTTTTAATGTATGTGATTAAAGCGAGAGAGAGAGGTAAAAGAAGATTTATGAAAAAGAAATCTTTGGAAAAGAATTTTATATGTGGTCAGGAATGGATAAGATTGGAATGAATTTAATTAAGTAAACGAGTTTTTATATCAAAAGTAAGCTGGTGCAAGTTAAAATTCATTTTTCTCTCTGTTAAAAGAATGGTTTTTTAGATTATTGGTCTAGTCTTAATGAGAAATTGTAAGCAAAGATTTTATTTACCTTTAATGTAATCTGTATAGAAAAACAAGGATGCTATGATTTGTAGGTAAGACTTTTTACAACTATTCAACTTTCTGTATTTGCCTGTGAAGTCTTTGTTACTTTGATTAAATGAATAAATAATGTTTCACAGTGACCTATGATCCTATTTCACCAAGTGTTTTTAAAGCTTTTGATATTTTTTAATAAGCTTCCCACAAATCACATTCTAAATGAAGTCTTATTGAGCAGGAAATAACTTGGAGGTTTTCCAGAAGGTCCCCTGGAATACCTCAGAAGATTTATTTTCTCTCTCTATAACAGAGAGACATTAAACTAATTACCTTATTTGGTAGGCTAAATTACATGGGAAGCATTGTCAAATAAAGGACGATAAATCTTCTTGGGTTGTATTGTATAGATAAATGTTATTAACATAAATGTTCTAGAGATTATATGAAATTCCTAAAATTTGGATATGTCCTAGTATAATGTTATCAGTCATAATTCTACTTATTATCTTAAAATTACATGTGTCACAGAGATAACCAATTTTCATTGTCAATTCCATTCTAATGAATCAGTTCTTTAATATAAGAACAAATCTTGAATGACATATATGAATTAACTCATTGGAATACTGATAAAATGGGGAAAGCAATGCAATTGGAAGTTATCCCCAAAGACGGCCTCCCGAGGTTATCAGAGATGTCAAATCTGTCCTAAATATGACCCAGAAAAACCCATTTATACATCTATGGGACATTTTCCTCTCCTCTCAGGAGATACAGCAAATAGACTTCATCCAATTGCCTCCCTCTCAAGGGTATAATTATGTTCTGGGAATGATTTGCATGTTTTTCTCACTGGGTAGAAGCATTTCCTTGTCCCAGAGTCACAGTAATTAGTGAAGTGCTATTAGAAAAAATTATCCCAACTTGAATTCTCTCTGAACTACATAGTGACAGAAGGCTTCCACTTTGTAGGACAAATTTTATAGTCTGTCTGTAATATTTGGCCAATTATGCAACATTTTCACCGCTCCTACCATCATCAATCCTCTGAATTGGTAGTATGCACTAATGGAATAATTTAAACTATTAGTTTTAAAATTAGTTGAACCTTTTAAGCTGCCTTGGCCTGAAGCACTGCCTTTGGTTTTGCTTAATCTCAGAATCACTCCCTCAGGAAAAATAGACTGTCACCATTTTAAATTGTTACTGGCAGTCACATGCAACTAGGTGAAGGAATATATGAATCTGCTATGATGAAAGGAGATCTCCTCACCTTCTTCCAAGAATTAACTAAAGCCCTTAAAATTCATACAAAGCTTGTAGAGCAAACTTTTCACAGCACGCTCCTGGGAGACAAAGACCTCCAACATCATGACCTGGCAAGTATGTCTACTGGGACCAACACCTTCACAAAGACGCCCTTCAACCTCGTTGGAAGGGACTTTACCAGGTACTGTTAACTTGTGCCACTAAATTTAAAGGCATTGACTCACGGATTCATGTTTCTCATTCAAAGAAGGCAACGCCTCCTGCCCGGACTTCACAACCATCTAGAGACCTGAAACTCAAATTAACCAGACAAAAGCCAGGATGATGAAACAAACAAATCTGTTGTGGATAGCTTTCCCATGATTTGGGACCAGGTCTGTATAATCTTCCTTTTTATTTGCCTTTTCCCATATATCAATGCTTTTGATTCGAACATTTTTCTCCTATGGGCACAATCACAGGCTCATTTTGCAAACGAATCCCATTGTTGCATTTGTGGACAACCGCCCTTGTCCAGCACTTCTGAGTTACCTTGGTGAATATCTCCATTATAAGGATTTGACTGGTTGTCTTTAAGAAAGTTCATTTTAGAAGAAAGAAATGCTTGTATTACTTTAGAAATCATGGATATCATTCATTGGAACCCACATGAATGGCCCATCAACCAAACCTTAAATAACTCTGTGCATCGGTATTTGTTTTCTCTTAGTGCTACCACGACCCAATCTCAGGAAAGAATTAGAATGTCAGAACTGAAGAATGGCACCTCTTGTCTTTTAGGGTGTACTGTTCCCCAATTTTGGGACAGATTTATATGGTTAACACTGTGTTAAGGACATCTAAGTACCAAAGCCCCATTATGTTGGGGACAGCTTAACCTTACAAAGATGAACTTACCTAATAATACCTGACATCTTGGATGGGCAACACATGATTCTTGTGCTGCAGCTTTCACTTTAAAAGCTAGTGGTTGGTTAGCTGATTCACTTTGTTATAAAGCAGAAACTAACACAACTTTGTAAAGCAATTATACTCCAGTAAAGATGTTAAAAAAAAAAAAAGAAAGAGCTAGTGGTTGGGGACTTCCCTGGTGGTCCTGTGGTTAAGAATCCGCCTTCCAATGCAGGGGATGCGGGTTCGAGCCCTGGTCAGGGAACTAAAATCCCACATGCACGAGGCAACTAAGCCCATGTGCTGCAACTACTGAGCCTGCATGCTCTAGAGCCCACACGCCACAACTAGAGAGCCCGTGCACCGCAACTACTGAACCTACACTCTGCAACTACTGAGCCCACGTGCTCTGGAGCCTGCACGCCACAACCAGAGAGCCTGCACACCACAACTACTGAGGCCACACGCCACAGCTACTGAGCCCACATGCTCTGGAGCCCACATGGCACAACTAGGGAGAAGCCTGCATGCCACAACTAGAGAGAAACCCACGTGCTACAATGAAGATCTCATGTGGCCCAGCTAAGACCCGAGACAACCAAATAAATAAATATTTTTAAAAAAGCTAGTGGTTGGTTTGGAACTGATTGGAATACATGGCACGGTATTTGTTGGGTAATCCCAAATGGAACCCAATGGCTTTGTGGAACTAACTTCTGGCCTTGGGTCCCCCCCAGATGGATAGGATGTTGTACCTTAGGATTTCCCTGGACTCAAGGGCATATTCACACAACTCTCAACACAGCCCCTGAAAATTATCCCTTATAAAAAGCAAGATGGGCTAGGTTAGTCATTTGGCATCTATTTTTGTTCCCTCACTGGGACTTGAAGATGTCATTGCTCATATAGAAGCTTTAACCAAATTTCCCCAACAAGCTATAAATCTTTAAAATTCTGAAATATCTTTAATAAGAAAGGCAGTCTTACAAAACTGGATGGATCTTGACATTATTGCAGCCTCTTAAATTGGTACCTGTGCTATAATACAAGCAGAATGTTGTGTTTTAATGCCAGATGAATCTTCTAATGTCACCAACTTAATGAGTCATACGAAAATACAAATAAATGCCATGAATGACCCAACGCCCAGTTTTGTAGAAACACTAAAAGGTTGGTTAGGCTCAGGTGAAAGTAGGCTAAGAGCTTTGCTTATGACATCACTGTTGATTGTTGCAATGTTAATAAGTGTGTGTGTTCTATAAGTTGTTAATATTTTGTATCTCTCACTGTTGTGCTATGACACCCTCCACAGGGGTAATGATAGCTTGATGTTTGGAGATGATTAACCACCCCCATGAGAGTCCTCCTAATGGAGATCCACGAACTTCTCCTATTTTGAACGCCAGTTACAACTCACTTCCGAGATGGATCCTTGTTGCCCAAGTGTGGCCATAAACTCTCTAACACGATACCTCTCACGTAACCACCTCTTTCCCTCCTCTGTGGGACAAGACTTTCTGGGAATGAGACTTCCCAGTGCTGAGGAAGTCAGTGCTGATGCCAAATAACCAGATGGTTGCTCATCGATGCTTTCCAAAGAGGATCTGTATCCAAAGGGGGAAATGTGAAAGGAAAATCAAAATGGAGTCAGTATTGCTAAGAGAGCTCTCTAAAATGGAGCTGGGCGACCACTGAGGAAGGGTGACGTATGCGTGTCTTAGCCTGGATGGAATGTGACGTTTTTGACTAGTTACTGTCTTAATGCAGCATCCATAATATCTGCCTGATGTTCCAGAAACTCAAGATATTTATCAGACCCTTACCCTAAAATAACTCATGACAGCCTATCCCTTAGGGAACAAATATTTCCTTTCTTGAATCACAGTGCATCATTATTCTTGAACAACCTTGTGGCATTTGCTTTTATGAGCTCTTGACTCTTTCTCTTCCCTGTTAACACTCTTTGGTTTCACCTGAATCTGTACCTGAATCTGTATCTCCTGAATTGCCATTCTTAAGACCCCAAATAAAGCTCTTTGTTCTTTGCTGCCTTGATACTGATGACTGTTCAACAACCATCAGAGAAGGCAGCCTTGCCCTTAATCAATAAACCTAATTGAGAACAGAAGAGTCAGTGTCAGACAGGGGAGCCCCATGTGAGGCAGGGCTAGCTTGTTAAGCTTGCGGATGTAGGGAGGACAAATATTTTCCCTCTACCCTCCTGTGTTCTCCTTGGCTGAGACTCTATAATGAAAGACAGATTAACAAGGGAAAATCAAATAGAAGTTTATTAACATATGTACCTCAAGTACACATGGTAGATACTCAGGAAAATGAGTGACCTCTCCCAGCTGACTTAGAATCCAGACTAAAAGCCATCTTAATAGGGAAAGGGGAGGGGGATGTAGACCTCTTAGGGGAGAGTGAAGGATTCTTAGGAAAGACGACAGGGCCCTTGGAAGAATAAATGGGAGGATAGATTGTGACAAGCTTTGTCAGAATGTGGTGTCTCCTCTCCTGTGACAAGAGCCAATGTTCCCTGTTGGTGAGCCTTCCAGGAGGGGATCTGTGACAGCCGAGTTCCTGGGAGGATCTGACTTTAGGCAGACAAGGAAGTTCAGAGAAAGCCTCTCCTGCAGTTGCTGTTCCTCCAGTGCCAACAGCTCCAAATAATCAGTGTACCAAAGGGCATATTCGGGGTGGCGTGTGCTGCTGTCTTCTACTGATTTTGTCTGAAATGGGTTCACAGCTGCAGGAAAGGGTCCTGGACTGACCCAGGAGACCTGCCTTTGAGTCTGTCTCCAAAATCGGTGTCTGGGAAGGAGAACACAGGTCCAATGGATCAGTGACCCAATGTGGATTGTCTCTGGCCTTTTCACCCGGCGAGTGGACGCCTGTCTGGGACAGTCACGGGGAGCAGATGACACCTGCCGACCGGGTTGCTAAGCACGTGCTCGTCCTGGTGGGAGAACCGGGCTCGGGGGGAAGCGCCTTCCCAGCAGCTTGGGTGGGATCGGCGTCCTGCAGGGGTTCTCGCTCAGGATTCAGGGCCTCGACGCCCCGGGGGGCTGGGACCGACCGTGTGCCCCGCCGTCAGCCTGGGGGGCTGGCTTCCCGCTCTGTGCTGCCCTTTCCCTCACCAGCCCCAGGAAGGGTGCTCCCGCCTCCTCCCCCTCCTCCATCGTTTGCCCAGGTGGATTTGTGTGCCAGGTTTCTGGGGTGACCTTCTCTGTGTCCCCCGAGTTTACAGGAGCTCGACTGAAGCTTGAGGTCTCCCACCAGCACGTCTTGTGTTTGGTAGTCTGAGCGTAGGCGCGCTGTCGGGCCTGGTGATTTATAGCAGAGGGAGCACAGGTGCCTCCACCAGGGATCCTGTTCTGCTCTGACTCTGAAGCCTTCTTGCAGGAAGGACACCGAACTCCCTAACGAGAGCTGTGATTGTGACAGGGCTATTAACGCTCCAGCTAATGTGGCAACGTGAGGAAAATTACTGTGATGTTTACTGTCCCGCCACCTAGATGTTCCCACCATAAGATGCTGGTGCCACCAGCTGCTCAGCACACAGGCGTGAAAACAGTGGCGCATGTGTGACACAACTTTGCAAAATTCTATGGAAATTGTCTGAGACTGGGTAATAATTGCAACATCCCTTTTAGCCAAAGACAAAAATAAAACAATTTAGTAATGAGCCTGACCTCCTTTTTTCAAGGAAAACAATCCATGGAGTGGGGGGTAAGTGCCTCACAAGCAGGGCAGCACTCTTCCCAAGGGATTTGAGGCAAGATTGAGTTTTTTAGTTTTATAACTTTATAGTTTTCTTTTCCAAGACCATGTCTAGGGTGTTGGTCTGTGTTCCTTTGCTAAGCAAAGGCAGCGTCCATGCTCAGGTAAGTGGGTCATTAACTTGGGGGATTCTAGTTCATGGTGGTGGTTTGGTGCTAACTCACCCTTTCCCACCCTTCAGGACGCTTGCGATGCTTTCAATGTTCCCTCCCGGGCAGCTGGACCCACCCTTCCCCCCACGTTATTTCTATTCACCAACCAAGCTCCACTCCAACACCTCGCACACGCACCTGTCCTCAGGTGGAACAGTCTTCCAGTCTGTGCAGGCTGAAGGTCAGCTTTTTCTTCCAGAAACACAACCATCTGTATGGTTTCCTATTGCTGACCTAACAAATTACCACAAACTTAATGGCTTAGACAACACAAATTTGTTATCTCACAGTTCTGCAGATCAGAAGACTGACGTGGGTCTCACTGGGCTAAAATCAGGATGTCTGCAGGCTGTTTCTTCCTGGACGCTCTAGGGGAGGACCTGCTTTCTTGCTCATCCGGGTTGTTGGTAGAAGTCAGTTCCTTGTGGCTGTAGGACTGAGATCCCTGTTTCCTTCTGACTGTCACATGAGGGTCTTTCCACCTGCTAGGGGCCATGTATGTGCCTTGGTTCACAGCCCTCTCTCCATCTTCAGAGCCAGCAGTAGCAGTCGAGTCCCTCTCATGCTTTGAATCTGTCCTTTTTCTGCTATCTTGTCTCTCTTGTTGACTAAAAAAAAATGCACAACTGAAAAGTTGAGAGTTATGCTTTATTTGGTGGACCTTCTTAGGACTTCAAGTCCAGGAGGCAGCATCTCAAGTAACCCTGAGAGAACTGCTCCTGGTTTTGGATGCAGGCAGCAGTAAGCGGCAGCTTGCAGCAAGCAGCAGTGAGCAGTGGCTGGAAGCAAGATCTTGGTTCCTGGACCGGGAGTCCTAACCACTGGACCACAGGGGCCAGCAGCTAGGGCCTGGTCCCTAGTTCTTGCTGCCGTGTCAAGAATGAATTCAGGCAAGGAGGCAGAAGGTAAAGAGAAAAGTGAAAACTTTATCAGAAAAGCAGAGTACATGCGGAAAGACGCACGGGCGAACTCGAGAGAGAGAGTCATGAAGAGTTGTTGCGCCTTTGGGAAATTTAAATCCCTTTTAAGGGGGCAGTCTTCCGGGTCTCTGTCTTCTTCTTGGCCAATCGTACTGTTTTGACCCCATGTCTAATTTGTCTCTGGCCCCTCCCCTGGGTGTGCACACACCCCTCAGTCGAGATGGATTTCATCGCAAAGGCGTCTGGGAGGAAGATAGCAAGACTTACTATGGTCTGGCATCCCCTGGCTTACTGACCCCTTGAAGGCTTTTGAGCATGTGCAAAGTCTCCCTTGCCCCAGGGATGGGAAATGTATGACCTCTTGATCTTTTAACAGGGTTTAGCCCCTCTCTGTCCCTGCCATAAAAATGTCCAATGTCCGGTTATTTACCCTATTTCTGTTGCTGTTTCTTATATCGAAGTGCAGATCTCAAAATATAGACAGGAGTCTGGTCATAAATATGTAGTCCTGGAGCCTGTTTGTTTCTTGCCTCAGGAAATGTAAACAGGGGGCTGGTAAGGAATGTCCAGCCTGGAGCCCATCTTCTACTCCCCCCAGGAAGTGTGAACAGTTGCAAATGCCTAGCCTGGAGCCCATCTATCTCCTGCCTCACTCCTAGGAGGTGAGGGGGGAGCCAGGATATATAGAAGTTTTTGCAACAAAGGGCAGGTAGTCTGAACTTCAAAAGATTATTGTTATTAAAGAAAACTGGATATTTCAAGTTAAGGAATTTAGTGCTTTTCTATGTATCGTAAGATGCAAGAGTCTGGGCTCACTGAAATCATTCCTTTGATATGCACCTCAGCTATGGGGCTGGGGGCAGTATCCTGTATTTTCACATCCTGAGTTTCCTTAAGGTACGCCCTTAGGAGTGGCTGTAGTCTGATGGCTGCTAGATGGCAGGTATTCTTTGTTTCCTTCCTGAGTTCCCTCAGGGCTCACTGTCGGGGGTCAGGGGGCTGCAGTCGCTGATGGCTGAGACATCTTTGTTTACTGATATGGCTAGCAGTATTTTATTTCTCACTCTGACAGGATGGGAAGGATTACCCTATTTTAAGGACTCATGTAATTAGATTGGGTCCACCTGAGTAATCCAGGATGCCGTCCCCTCACCTAATTGCACCCTCAAGGCCCCCTCTCCCAGGTAAGGTAACACAGTCACAGGTCCTGGGGATCAGGGTGTGGACACCTTTGGTGCCTTTATTCTCCCAGCCACACCCTCATGGACTTGAATCAAGGTTCTCCCCCTCCGTTTCCCTGATGGGATGCTCTGCTGTGATTTGATGAACTGCTTCTCTGTCCCCGTCCTCTGACTTGAGGGTCAAACCTCCTCAAGGTCAAGAAGGGTCTCAGATTTCCAAAGGTCCATTCAGTGAATATGAACTGATGCAAAGGTGAATCCTCAGGACACCCGCGGGCAGGAGGTGACAGGAAACTATGGACCAGGAGGGGCTGGGGCGCTGGTGAGAGTGTGCCCCACGAGGGGGTGTCCGCTGCTCGACACCAGCCACGGCTGCCACGTGGGATGGGTCTCAGAGCTGCCTGAGCCCTGACTGCTCAAGAATGTCAGGAAATCAGAATTTTAGGCAAAACATCTCAATCTTTAAGCACTGGCCACTTATTGACATTGTTTCGGCACTGACCTGGTTGAGTACCTGGGGGTCGCCCGGCCTGTGTTCCTGCAGTTTACAATCTCCGCCCTGGGAAATTTCTCATGTGACAAACCCGCCCAGCGCCTCCCTCCCGGGCCCTCAGAGGGACACCTCTAAGAGCAGATCTGGTGTCTCCCACTCACGTCACACCCCTCAGAGGCTCTCTCCACCTCCTCTTGCCTCACCTGCTGCCCCAGCCCCTCCTCCGGCGTCCCACCGCCCCAGACCAGTCCTCAGCCCCTACTGTGTTCACACCCTCAGCCCCAGTATTTCCCAGCAGTGGAATGTCCCCTCCCCGGTCCCTGTTTCCTGCGGTGTGCACTTGGAGAGAAAAGGTTCACGTGCCCAGGGAAACGCCTTCGACAATTCGCAGGTGTGAAAACCTGTCTGCTGGTTAGATGCCCACAATCTGCTACCTCATAAAGCATTGCAACAAAGTTAACTAAACGCTGCTATGAAGTCACCATCCCGTGGAGACCAAGCGTGGGAATTTAATTCTTAAGAGGAACCTGGATAATGTCATGTGTGGCTGAAAGTGAGGCCACTAGTGAAACAATTGCTGGGAGCGTCTGGACATTTTACACAGAAATTAGCAGTGCTCCTTGGAAGCTGTTTGGATAATCCATTGCTGGTAGACGACAAAACGAGGAATGCTCTACAGCAGCGGCCCCCAACCTTCCTGGCACCAGGGACCGGTTTCGTGGAAGACAATTTTTGCACGGACTGGAGGGCGAGGGTGGGGGGTTGATGGTCCAGGCGGTAATGCGAACGATGGGGAGCGATGGGGGGCGATGGGGGGCGATGGGGGGCGATGGGGAGTGATGGGGGGCGGCGGGGGGCGATGGGGGGCGATGGGGAGTGATGGGGGCGACGGGGGCGACGGGGGGGCGATGGGGGGCGACGGGGCGAGACGGGGGGCGACGGGGACCGATGGGGGGCGATGGGGGGCGGCAGATGAAGCCTTGCTCGCTCACCACTCACCTCCTGCTTGGCAGCCCGGTTCCTAACAGGCCACGGACCGGTACCGGGGTTTGGGGACCCCTGCTCTAAAGGTCTAAGGCAGCCTTGAAAAGACCCCCTGGGGATCTGGAGTTTGGGGCTGTTGAAATTCTAGAAATATTCACAGGCCTTTTTCCTGGAGCTGCTGAGGAAGCAGCCAGACGGTGTGACCAGCAAGATTTCACTGACGTCCCCAGTCCGGGAATGTTTCTCTTTCGTATAATCCACATCTCTATAGCAAAGCTGCCTTCGTGTTCAGGGCAAAGGTGTGGGCACCATCCATGATTTCCCCCTTTGCCTCACATCCCACATCTAGCATCTTATAAGTCCTAGAGGGTCGACCTCAAGCATATGTCTTAGTTGATGTTCCCCCAGCTCCGTATGTGACCTGGCCCCATCCCCCTCGTCGTCCACATCTTGTCCCGTGAGACTTCTCTGCTCTCTCTGCACTGCACCCACTCCTGCTCAGCTCCTTTCATCTTGCTGTTCCTTCTTCCATTATTTTCCCCAAGACTTCAGCTTAACCGTCAACCCTCAGAGGTTTTCCCTGACCCCTGCTCTAAATTAGAATTAGTGTGCATACACACACTCACACATATAAACACATACCCCTACTATGTACTATGCCTACACACTTATGCATATATGCACACCTTCACACATACAGATACATACGCACCCCTACACACTCACACAAACATACCCGCTCACAACCACACATACACCTACCCACTTACAAATCCACGCAAACTCTACATGTTTGCACCTACATACTCCTACACGTTACACACACACACACACACACACACACACGCACGCACACGTAGTCTATCACGTTGCCCTGCATCATGGTCCTCAGAATGCACATCGCCACCTGGAGTCACCGTGTCCATGGTTCAGTTACTTGATCACCATCGGCCTCATCCACTAGGACGTCATCTCCAGGAGGACAGGAGCCTTGTCTGACCTGTTCAGTGTCTCCTCCACAATTTCTAGAACTTTCCCTACCATGTGGCAGGTACTCAATGAATGTGGGTTGGATGATGAATAAGGCTTCGTCTTCAACAAGGTCCTGAGGCTGTAGCAGAGCCCACATCCCTAGGCAGGGGTTGCCTCACACCCACTGAACACCAGCCTGCCTGTCCCCCTCTCCTCCAATTCTGCACGTACCACACTTATCACAGTGCCCTCGTGACGTGTTAGCACAGACCTGTCCTGTCTCTCCCATGACATCAAGTCAGCCTGGACTCAGCTTCCTCACACAGGCGAGGGATGAAGTCATACTTGTCTCATATGCGAGGGTCAGGACCTGGTGCTCCTGACGCCCAGCCGGCTCTCACCAGTGATGGTTATTCCCACACATCCACCTCCAGACTGTTCCCAGGCTCTGCAGGGCAGTTTTCATGTGATTGCCCCAGGCACGGACTGTGCACCATCCCCGTGACCAGTGGAAACCACTTGTGCTAATTTATAAACCTGGACGCTGACCAGCCAGTGGTAGGCATGGAGTGGTTCTGTGTAAATCCGAAGGTGATTCTGAATGTTCATTTTATTTCATCTCTCCTAAATTTATCACTACCGTGTATGTCTTTAAACATGCGAGCCCTCTCTTAGGTTTACACAGTGCCAGCAAATGTTTTAATACTTATTTTTTGAGCGTTTAACTTAATCAGATATTTGTGTATCCCTCCCTCCAGTCTTACTGACCTAGTTACAAGTGTAATGGTGATTCAGAAAACACTCTCTGAGGCTCAGGTCCCTTGTTTACAAATGGTGAACGCTCCATTCAGAACTGAGAACACAGTAAAAACTCCCTAAACCATGTGTTTTAGCTTTGAAAAACCATTTGCGAGCCCAGAGGTGAGAGTAAAGCTACAATGAGATTCTAATTCTATGACATGAGGAGGAAACATTGAAGCAAAAATAAACTATAAATAAAACTTTAAGTAAGATTAAGCACATTAGAACTAATAAAATAGATGTACCAGAAGCAAATAATAAATAAATCCTAATCCTTACAGGATAGGATGTTCTAAGAAATGTGGGTTTCGGCTCCGAGCCCTGGAATGCAAGATAACAAGACAGTAGGTAAGCCTGTGCAATAGATTAGCTAAATGTGGTTGTGAGGGAACCTTTGTCTGGTGCCCAACACACGCAATCTATTATAAAAACTGCTTTGGGACTTCCCTGGTGGTCCAGTGCTTAAGACTCTGCGCTCCCAATGCAGGGGGCCCGGGTTCGATCCCTGGTTGGGGAACTAAGATCCTGAATGCTGCCTGGTGTGGCCTAAAAAAAAAGCTGCTTTTACTGATGCACACAAAGGTTTGCAGCAGTCACAGACAAACCCCACATCTCAGTGACTAAAAACAACTGTCCATTTCTCATGTCAATCAGGGACTGACAGGGGCGCTCTGCTCACCACAGCTGCCCCAGGACCCAGGCTGCTGCTGCCAGTCACCATGTCAGAGGCGGGAGGAGCTCCACAAGGACGTCAGATGCTCTGGGATAGTAGTGAGTCATGACCTCCATCCAGCAATCCCATCACTCCAGGTGGGTGAGACTAAACTCCAAGACACAGGAAGGAGATGAGCTCTCTAACGGGGCTCCGCCCTGTGCTGCGGAGGCTCGGAGGAGGGGGCGTCAGGGGCAGACTGGGGTCTGCGAGGGCTTCCCAGGGGGCTCAGGAGAGGCCGCCTCGCCCATGAAGAGGAGGGCATGAAGGGCTGAGCCTCAGACGTTTCTGGAGGTGCGTGGAGGTCTGAGCGCTGTGTGGGTCTCAGCCTTTGCCTCTGGGTTCCTGCTCCTTAACCGCTGATGTGGATTTTCCCCAGCAGCACGGAGGGGCGGACGGCAGGGCAGCCAGCCTGGGCGCTTTCTCCACCTAAGGACAGGCCCGCCACCACGGGAGTGTGCTCTCCTCATCTGGACACGGGGGCTGTTGTAGCCCCATCTGAGACCTTCCTTCTGGGAGCCGTTCCCACCAGAATCTCCCGTCTTTCCTGGCGATGGCTAAGCCGTGGGCAGATGGCACAACCCTTCCTGCTGTGCAGTGTTCCCTGGTCTCGTCTCTTCAAAGTGTGACTGACAGACCACCCTCTGTCCACCCAATAGAGGGTGGACACCTTTGACCCAGTAATCCAATTTCCAGGATTTATCCACGATAGCTGATGTATGCAAAGGTATACCTACAGATATTTCATAATGGCAATTATACCCCTTAGAGACTTATAATGGCAAAAATATCCCAAGAATCCAACAACCTGGAATTGACTAAATATAAGAACATGGGCATCCATCAGATAAGACAGCAAGCACCACCGCCACCAGAGCCTTCTGGGAGAGCCTGGGGGTCAAGGTGCTTTTAAAGTCTCCTCAGGGGACTCCATTAGCCAGAAGACAATTCCTGCCGGAGAAGAATGACTGATGTGACTAAAAGTAATTACACTCTATTCATACATTTAATTGTTAAGAAAGAAACAGGTACAATAAAGTGTGCGCCATCAGAACCCATTTTCATGAAGATAGATACACACTCAGGTGTGTGTGTACACACTCAAACTCACATACACACAACCTGAAAAGCCATAGAATATTTATCACTGTTCTCTCACTGGTGATTCTTTTCCTGCCTTTTGCTCATCAATAATTGACACATTTTCTACAATAATTACGCATTTTTGCAATAAAACAGGATAACATCTTTAAAATGCTCCTTATCATCCGAAGAGAATTGTTAGCACTTGGATGCTTGGGGATGGATATACAAGATGATGACACCACGGAACCTGAAAGAACAATTTTAGCACTGCTTACAGCGATGGAAATTGATGTGGTTGGAAATTAATTTAAATACATTTGCCTACCTGGAGTCTAACATTCACTGGCTACTTTTCCCCGTAATCCCTAATCTTGAAAATTCCTGCTCAAGAAACTGCTCGTTAAAAATTCATAAATGCACACTTAAATAAATAGATGAGCTCCCTAAAACCTGATTCATTGTTCCAAAACAGAATGGTGTGGAATTGCTTCACACACAAAGCAGCAGCAATCTTTCAGCCGGCCCGGAAGACTGCACAAGTATGCGTGGGAGGTCTGAGGATACATCACAGGAGCCAGTGAAGCCCAGGCTGGGTCCGCGAGGGGCAGTGGGATAGCCAGAGATGGTGCTGAGGACTGTGGGCCCCCAGCGCAAGGTCGCGGTCACAGTCCCCGCCCTCCCGTCCAGGCCCCGCCCTCCCATCCAGGCCCCCGCCCCTGTCCAGGCCCCGCCCCCTGTCCAGGCCCCGCCCCCCGTCCAGGCCCCGCCCCTTCCCCAGCAGTGTTTTCAGTGAGTCTGTGCAGGAACCCAGGGAGGAGGACGGGCGGGGCTGGAGGGAGAGTGACCCTGTGAGTCCAGGCAGACCCACGGTCGGGACACTCTGGAAACCCAGCAAATGGCTCAGAAAACCTACTTCGAGGATTATGAAAAGCATGAAACTATTAACTCGTCCTCTGGACCCTTCCTGGGCCTCTGATATCACAATGATGCCCCAGCTTCCTGCTGTGGAGGGAAGGTTGCAGGGGAGGGGAGGTGATGGGTTTCCTCTAGGACCCACATCACTGCAGAGGCCCTGCTCCCCGTCGGGCCCATCACATGAAAATCCTCTCTGCTGATCGCTCTTCTCCAGCAGCTGCTCTTGTGGGCAGAGCTGGGCAGGAGCTGCCCAGGGTGGGGCAGGTGAGAACACCCAGGCCGAGACCCGTGAAGCAGATGAGTTCTAGGCCCCAGGGGTGGTCAGGGAGCTGCAGCCTGGCATCCCCTGAGATGTGGGAAATGCAGAATCCCAGGCCCCAGCCCCAGCCCAGGAATCAGCATCTGCAGTGTAAGCAGCCCCAGGGGACTTGTGAGCACGTTGTTCTCTGAGGAGCCAGAGGGCAGCTGCTCTGTCCAGTCAGCACAGCACAGGGGGCAGAAATGCATCCATTGTGGCTGCATCGGGTGGGGCAAGTCTGCTGTGAGCAACTGCAGATCTCAGTCCACAGGAGCTCACATGAGACAAGCTACTCTCTCTCACAAAACCCAAGTGTGGAGAAGTGTGGTCCAGGGCTGGCGTCATCATTCACAGTCATAAGGGAAGGTGGCTCCTTTCTCTTGCTTCTAGGAACTCCTTGATATCTGATTCTTCCTCATGTTCCAAAATGGCTGCTTGAGCTCCAGCCCCCACATCTACATTCCAGCTGCCTGAGACAGGCAGGCCACCATCCTTATTTGACTCTACTCTCTCGAACTTCTCTAGTCACCTCCAAGCTTGGGGACAAGCTTCACACAGAGCCACGGCAGCCACAGCCTGTGTCCTGGGATGAGTGCTGGGCAAGTCAGAGTGATTCTCCCACCAGGGCCAGGTGTGAGCATTCTGTGTGCCCCAAGGCTCCCCACCCCACGTGGAAAGAGTCTGTGCAGCGTCCACCTGTAGGACCCAGCAGGGAGAGAAGGAAGAAAGTCAATACACTTAGTGAAGAAAAATCTCTCAAAACTCGGGACATCTTTAAAACCAGAGATAGAACCTGGGGCCCGGACTGTTTGCTGTTTAACTGACAAACACAGCTTGAAGCAGAGGAGGTTCCAGAATATCCAGTTACGTGAACAAGCTACACAGGATGCAGCAGTCAGGCCATTAGCTCATTTATCTGGACAGACTCCATTAGGTCCGTTACTCTTCTTGATTAAATCTCCTCCAAGGATGCCTGTCAGAGGTGAAGGAATAGTCCCACATGGGCTTGGGGAGATGCCAGGGCAGCATCTGGGCGGTGTCCCCCCGGGACTGCAACCTCCCTCAGCCCCAAGCAAGAAGCACACAAGGTCCTTCCTGCTGCTCGGGGACATCCGGGGGCCCAGCTGTGAACAACAGGGAACTCTGCTGGCTTCTGTCCCAGCTGCACCTCCAGGGCCGTCCACAAAGCTGCTCTGTCCACAACCAGCAGCCCCAGCTCTCTCCATCCTCCGCACAGCTATCCTTGCGGGGTAGCTGTGGCCTGGCCAGCTCCCCCGTGTCACACCGTGGTGCCACACTTCCTGAGCAGACACCAGTGTTCCCTCACACATCATGGCTGAGGTGCCTCCCTGGGAAGGAGAATGGGACCATGAAGGCCATTTTAGACCAGTCAGGGTTTGCCCCTGCACTGGTGTTGGGTCACCCTTCCCTGAGTCACCCAGGAGATTCAATGTTCTCTCAACAAGGAACAAGGTGGGGTCTTGGACGGAGACCCCGAGTCTACTGCACCTGCCCCCCTCTGCTGTTCGGAGAACGGAATTAGAGCTACTGCAACTGCAGGTTTTACTCGTTTTACAGAATAAAACCTCCAACAGAAGTGGAAGGGACTCAAAATTCACACTGACATGAAGAAACCGACCCCTTCTGTTTCAGATTCCATCCTGCCAGGGCGGCAACTTAACCTTGGATGATTTGGGGATTCCGCACCCCCTTTCCACCCTTTCTCCAGAGACGAGTCCATGTCCAGGGGGTATATGTAGCCCCAAAGTATCCAGAAGGGCGGATCAGAGCCCTGGGAACTGCACCTGAGAACCTGCCCACTGGCTTCTCCCTCCTCGGTCTTCTGAGTCTAAAGAGGTCAAGGGACTGGAGGGGAGAAAGCACTTTCACTGCAGCCACAGTGCACCTTGGTGAAGCGACAGGAGAGAGCCGGCAGCCAGAGCTCACTCCCATCATATCATCAACAACTACCCTGCTTTGCGCGGGATGTGCTTTATCAAAGCCTTATTCCGTCTGGGGGAAGGGCATTCCTGACTTCCCAGCCCCCTCTGGGCTTCCTGTCTCCCCAAAGAGGGGGAAAATGCTTTATCACTAGAGAAACACTTCTGAGGGTCACCACTCTAGACACAGACCCACTAAAAGATGCAGATGTATCATAATATTACAGAACACTTCTCCTACCACACATGTTAACACCACAGCAAAAAAAGAGCTGGTATATTAACAAATTAGGCTGAAAGAGCTGCAAGATGCAGACTCTATGAGGAGTACAGTCCATAGGGAAAGTCCAAAGTCAAGAGTAAAGAAGGAAAAACAAGAATTTGAAGCCTCAGGCACCTACAGCTGCAGTGAACAGTCTACACAGCCCAACTCCTGGTCAGATTAACATAAATCCTCACAGTAAAGTCCTATTTACCTCAGTTTCTAACACCCAACACAGATATGTTTAGCTTTTAATAACAAGAAAAAAAAAATTGTAAGGCATACCAAAAGGCAAAGAAAACAAAACAAAAAACAAGCATCATAGTATTTTTAGGTGTACAACATAATGACTTGATACTTGTGTACACTGCAGAACAATCACCGCAATAAGTCTAGTTAATCTCCATCACCATACATGATGGTGATGGATGTCATAGCTACAGAAGTTTTTTCTTCTTGTGCTGAGAACTTCTAAGATCTTCTCTCTTCGCAACTTTCAAATATGCAAGACAGTGTTATTAACTGTAGTTGCCACGTTGTACATTATAGCCCCAGGACTTATTTATTTTATAACTAGAAGTTTGTACCGTTTGATCCCCTTTAACCCACTTCGCCTACCACTTAACCCCCCACCTCTGTCACCACCAACCCACTCCCTGTTTCAATGACTTCAGCTTTTTCAGATTCTTCATATTAGTAAGATCATACAGTTTTTTGTGGTGGCCCCCAAGCTGTAAGCTTATTCAGCTTTCTGCTTTCCGGAGAACTGCTTGTCTCTTTCTTGGTATGCACTCCTGACGCTGCGGTATTGAGCGTAAAAAAGGAAAATGGCTTGCGGCCAGTTTCGTTCCAGGTGCCTGCTCTGGATCTAAGAGCCCCTGGTTGTTCCCCAGAAGAAGGACGTGCTGCTCTGAGGGGGAAGTCTGTATCTCCAAAGAATGGCCCATAAGGCATGCTGACGCATAGATAGTGGCGCATAGATAGTGGCGACAGAATTATGTGGAAATACAAGGTTTACTGATTTATTGTCTAATATTCGTTCCATACTAAACCTATATATACATTCATGCTCTTTGAATAAACTTGCCTTGCAACCATCAGTTGTCTTGGCCCTTCTGACCCCATACTGGTGCTTTTCAGTTCCTTACCCCTCACCGCCAGGAACTTCTAGCTTTCTGCAGCCGGTCTGCGGCAGTTTTTATATCTTTCCCTGCCTGACTTATTGAACTCACATTTCCTGATTTCAAGACTTCCTATAAAGCTCTAGTAATCAGGCAGTGTGGTATTGGAAGGGAAAAACAGACACATGGACCAATGGGACAGACTAGAGACCCCTGAATGAGAACCATGCACACACAGTCAACTGATCTTTGACAAAGAAGCAAAGAAAATTCAATAGTGAAAGGACAGAGCTTCAAACAAAGGAGGCTGGTGCAATTGGACGTCCACAAGAATATCGATGGGCAAAAGAATGAGTCTTGACTTAAACCTCAAACCTTATACAAAATTTAATTTTAGAAGGATCATATATTTAAATTTAAAGCTAAAACTTTAACATGTTTAGAAGAAAAGATAGGGGGAAATCTCTTCAATCTAAGATTTGTTAAAGATTTCTTAGACAGGACACCGAAAGTATGACTGACAAAAGATAAAACTAACACATGGCACTTCATCAAAATAAAACATTTGCTCTGGAATGACATCATCATCATAGCAGGCTAGGAGTTTCCTACCATCTTCCTTCCAAAGATCACCAATTTAGATAATCACCCACGGACGAGAGAGCCTAGTGGAAGTCCAGGAGTCCAGTGGAGAAGTTCCAGACACCATTGGAGCAAAACAATCTGAAACTGGACACACTGAAAAGGTAGAGGAGCCGTTTCACTTTACCCTCATCACACATTCCCGGCTCAACTTGGGGCCAAGAGAGACCTTCTCAGACTCCGATTTCTCCCACGAGGTAACATGAGAGCGTGTGAGTGAGCACCCGGCCCCCCCGCCCCCAGCTGTGTGGATACTGCCAGAGACCCACATCTTTCTCATCCCATCCAGAATGCTGGGGTGTGCTGCCTTACTAGGGGGTGGGGAGCGGCTGGGAGAATGGCATACGGGGCTCCCACAGGGGATGAAAAGGAGAAAGACCCCACCGACCACATTACAGGCTCCATCAGGAGGCCGGACCTTGATCCCCCAGTGCGCCATGACTTCCACCCACACACAAAACCAGTGCCCGCAGGCTCCCCGTGCGCACTCCCAGGGGCCCCAAGAGTGGGCCTTTGAACGATGGCTGTGAGCATGGGCACGAAATCAGTCCGACTATCTGAGCCTGGGAGGAACCTCACAAATCACAAATTGGAGTGCTCAGCACTGCTCAAGGGACAGCGAAACGGAGGCTCAGGACTCAGCCTGGTGCTCTGCAGGATGGAGAGAAGTTGTGTGAGCTTAAGAATTCCGCCACAAGAGGGAACAAAAAGTATGGAGTAGGTGACGGCCTTTTCCATAGAAAAGTCCTGAGAAAGCCTCAGAATACTTAAGGCTGAGAGAAGGATCACAAAAAAAGATAGAAGACTCAAACAAACAAAATCAGAAATGAAAGAGGGGACATTACAACTGACACCACAGAAATGCTAGAGTGTTAAGAGTGTACTATGAACAATTTTACGCCCACAAATTGGAAAACCTGGAAGAATGGATACATTCTTAGAAAGATACAGCCTACCAAGACTGAATCATGAAAGTATAGAAAATCCAAACCAATATTAAGTAATGGGATTGAGTCAATCATCGAAAACCTTCCAAAAAAGAAAAGCCCAAGACCAGATGGTTCACTGGTGAATGCTACCAAACATATAAAGAAAAACGAACACCAATCCTTCTCAAACTCTTCCAACAAATGGAAAAGGAGGGAACTCTTCCAAACTCACTTTACGAGGCCAGCATTACCCTGATATCAAAGCCAGACAAGGACACTACAAGAAAAGAAAACTGCAGGCCAAGATCTCTGATAAATATAGAGGCAAAAATCTTCAACAGAATACTAGCAAACTGAATTCAACAGCATATTTAAACAAATCATACACCATGATTTATCCCTAAGATGCGAGGATGGTTCAACATCTGCAAATCAGTACATGTGGTACACTACATTAATAGAATAAAAGATAAAATCATATTATCATCTCAATAGATGCAGAAAACTCATTTGGCAAAATACAATATCCATTCATGATTAAAAACTCAACATATTAAAGGCCATACATGACAAGCCCACAGGTAACATACTCAACCATGAAAGGTTGAAAGCTTTTCCTCTAAGGTCAGAAACAAGACAAGGGTGCCCACTCCCACCCCTCCTATTCAACACGGGAGCTGAATAGTACTGGAAGCCCTAGCCAGAACAATAAGGCAAGAGAAAGAAAGAAAAATCACCCACATCATAGAGGAAATAGTGAAATTCGGATTTTTAGACAACCCTAAAGATTCCCCCCCAAAACTGTTAGAACTAACAAAGGAATTCAGTAAAGTTGCAGGATACAGAATCAACATCAATGAATGGATGGATAAAGAAATGTGGCATATATGCGTAATATATACTTATATGTACTATATATATCTACAAAGTACACACACAGACATACACACTCACAATGAATATTATTCACCTGCCAAAAGAAGGAAATCCTGCCATTTGAGACAACATGAATGTACCTTGAGGGCATCATGTTAGGTGAAATTAAGTCAGGCAGAGAAAAATATAAAAACTGTATGATCTTACTAATATGAAGAATCTAAAAAAGCTGAAGTCATTGAAACAGGGAGTGGGTTGGTGGTGACAGAGGTGGGGGGTTGGGTGGTGGGCAAGATGCATGAAGGGGATCAAAAGGTACAAACTTCTAGTTATAAAATAAATAAGCCCTGGGGCTATAATGTACAACATGGCAACTACAGTTAATAACACTGTCTTGCATATTTGACAGTTGCGAAGAGAGAAGATCTTAGAAGTTCTCAGCACAAGAAGAAAAAACTTCTGTAGCTATGACATCCATCACCATCATGTATCGTGACGGAGGTTAACTAGACTTATTGTGGTGATTGTTTTGCAGTGTATACAAGTATCAAGTCGTTATGTTGTACACCTAAAAATACTATGATGTTGTAAGTCAATTATACCTCAATAAAAAATAATAATAAAATTAGAAAAAGAAAGGACGTAAGGAATTTGCCAATGATGGGAACGGAGGACCGCCTCTAACCCCCATCTCCGCCCCAGCACTCACACCCAAACTCCCTAAACATGGTGAAAAAATAGTTTAAAGACCAATTGGAGCCCAGAAAGATAATGTCTTCCATGTGTGTACTCCAAGTTCTGAGGAATCTCTGCAGGAAAGATGGCATGAGAAGATTGCTGTGAAAGGCGGCGGTGGGCTCTGGCGGAAGGAGGCGGGGACCAGAGGGCATCAGGCTCCAGGGCAGCGGCGGGGATCCACCTTACAGCATCCTTTCCGGGGCGCCCCTGCGCCACCCACCGCGCTCAGGCCTGCACGGCACCCCCCTCCCCGGCCTGCACCCACCTCCTCCAACCTCCCAGGAGCGAGCCGGGCCCGCGCCCCAGGGGCTGACCGGGTCTCCGGAGACGGACCTAAACACCTGGGAACCCGCCAGGGCGCTTCCACAGGACGCACGCAGCAGGCTGCGCCCTGGGTCCGAGAGCAGGGGGCCGCAGTGCGCGAGCGCGGCTGGTGTGGGACATCGTCCCGGCCCTGACTCTCACCAAGGCTGCTTCACGCCAGCCGCGGGAGCAGCGAGGAAACCCCACGAACACGGCAACTATTTCCCCTGGATATGCAGAATGTTCATCCCCTCCTTCTAAGAGAAAGAGGAGGGAAAGCAAAGACACGTGTGGAAAACCTTTCAGTCTCAGGACTGAGCAAAGCAATGCACATCACGACATTTCACACATATTAAGCTGGGAATAAAAATACTGATAACGCTCTTTCCTGGTAAAGTATTTGGAAAACGTGAATACTAATAAGTCATCACTGGCAGCGAGAACTGACTCAGTAACCATTTTGGCAGAACGTTTCAAGAGTGACGGGATGATTGACTCTCTTTGATGCAGAAACCCAGTTTTGAAATTTTAACCTGGAAAATAATCAATAGAAGAAAAAAAGCCATAAGCAGAAAGACATCAATACATATCTATCGCTCTATCTATCTAGAATAAGTAGATATAAAATATATTACAATACATTTATAATATGAAAATAAATACTCATTACATATGCTGTAGATAATATAGAAGCATAGCAATCACCTCATTGTAAAATAGTACAAGGTTTTGGCAAAATATAGTATGTAATTAAATGTTTTATGTATATACATTATAATTATGAACAATATCTAGTAATATGGAAAATGGTTTAAGAGAGTACAGCAAGTTTAAAAGCAGATGTTTGCATAGCAGATATGATGTAGGACCAAGTAGATTATGTCTGCTGTGTGCAAGGAACCAAGAGCAATGTGGTAAAGCAAATGAACAAATATAGCTGGGAGGATCTCTGTACCTCCTGGGAAGAAGCACCAGTATATATACATACATATAATCTAAAACATACAACAAAGTAGGGAAGCAGACTCACAGGTACAGAGAACACACTAGTGGTTACCAGTGGAGGGGGGAGCAATATAGGGGAGGGGGAGGGGGAGGTACAAACTACTGGGTGTAGGATAGACTCAAGGATGTGCTGTACAACATGGGGAATAGAGCCAGTATTTTGTAATAACTGTATATGGAGTATAAACTTTAAAAAAAAATTTTTTTTTAGTTTAGTAAGCATTTTTCTTTTCTTTTTATTGGAGTAGGGTTGATTTACAACGTTGTGTTAGTTTCTGCTGTACAGCAAAGTGAATCACTTATACATATACATCTATCCACTCTTTTTAAGATTCTTTTCCCATATAGGCCATCACAGAGTATCGAGCAGAGTTCCCTGTGCTCTGCAGTAGGTCCTTGTCTATTTTATGTATAATAGTGTGTATATGTCAACCCCAATCTCCCAATTTATCCTCCCCCCCTCCCCAACTTTTCCCCTTTGGTAACCGTGTGTTTTCTACATCTGTGACTCTCTTTCTCATGGAATCTAAGATAATGATACAAATGAACTTATTTACAAAACAGAAATAGAGTCACAGATGTAAACATTTTTTAAAGACTTTAAAAAATAATAAACCAGATTTAAAGACTTAGGATAGAAAAAAAGAATGTAAAATAGCTCAATAATTTTAATGTTACGTGTTGAAATATTTGTGACATATTAGCTTAAATAAAATATATTGTTAAGCTTTTTAAAAAAAGAAGCACCAATATTCTGTCCAGTACATTAACCTGGGGAGACACAGGGCTGCACAAATCCCACTACCTGCCCCACCCAGGGAGGCTCCTGAGAGGGCAGGGCATTGCCCATCACAGAGTCCCAAGAGCTAGAATGTGCTGGGCACATAGAAAGTGCTGAATAAATGTCTGGTGAGTGAATCCCAGGGTTGGATTTTACCCACGTGTGTTTCTCTTCAGATTTTTGTCGAAAGACCCACAGTTCTGTTCACCTTCCACTAGCAAAAGACGCTAAAGACCACACTTTATTTTAAGGACATTAAGATTTTATTTCATAAAAATCACAACCTATTTTCACTATGTAGTGGCATTCGTCGTCTCTCCTGTGCTATAAACTACTTTAAACACACGCTTCGCTCCAACTGCTTATCTTTGGCCAAATTATGTGTAGATAATAAAATACTGCAGAAGCCAAAATATATAGCCTATAAATAAAGTGCACTACTCTCATTCTTTAGAAATAAAGAGTTTGCTCATTACTTCTCCTGATATGTTAGCTATGTAGGGTGAATATGCGGAGAGTTAAAAAAAACAAAACAAAGAATTCCATCTAAAATAAAAACAGTTCCTTACTTGATTTGCTTCACCAGAAACTAAATAAGAAAAAAGAATCCAAGTGTAAGTCTTAGGAATATAGTGTTCTCACTTCTAGGTGCTCTTGGGCATGACAAGGATCTAATGCCAAGTTACAGGTGATCTGGTTTCTGGAATCATGAGGAGAGCCTGGAGCAGGGGCTGGACGCACCTTTCGCCAGACACTGGGTCTCTGCCGGCATCAGCCAGGTTCACCCCTACGGCACACCCTTGGGGAATGCCCATGGCATTGTCACAACGTGCAGAGTGGGCTGGTGCATCTGGGACCCACCCGGACGGAAGGACAGAGGTTAACCCCTGCGTCAACACGTTGCTCTGTGTCCCACCCCCCATCCCGGTCCCCCCCGCCCCCCCCCACCGTGGGAGATGCCTGAAGATGGCTGTCACATTCATCATCATCAGGGCGTGAGTTACTTCACGAGGGTGCCAGAGGAAGATGGAAAAGGTCTGCAAGACGATGTAAAATCTCACTCGGAAACAAAGCAAACGTGTTGGGAGAGGAGGGGCGACGCGGTGGGGAGGCCTTTAATGCTGTCGCCGGCGCAGTTTTCAAGGAAGATTTTCCAGTATCGAAAACAAGTTGGAATTTCGTACCCACACATTTCACAGGCACCCTTGGTGCCATCATCACAGGGTGACCTTTCACAGCCTGTTTCCCAGCTTTTCGATGGCGTTTCGGTTCGCGTCTATGACCGAACCCCAGCGTTCCACGGGGTCTCGCCCACACATGGAGTCCTAACGATCATCCCATTTCCTAGGGGGCTGAGTCCGGGTCCATAAATTAACATCAACTCAGAAGATAACAGCTATTGCCACGCTTCCCTCCCCGGGTCGGTCAGGACCAGGGTCCCCCCCACCCCACCCCCCGAGCAGCCTGCCAAGTGGCTCTGGGCGTCAAGGTCTGCCCCTGTGGCGACATGAAATCACCTACTGCGCTCCCCTCCGCTGTGATCCACTCGCTAGAAACACGGAAAAGCATTTACAGGTGATGAGGAAGAAACCCTCTGGGGAACGTTATGCCTTGGGAAACGGCGGCTCTGATGGGCCCCCGCGAACACAGAGGAGGCTCAGGGGCCAGGAAAGGGGGCGACCTGAAGGCTGACTTGGAGTCCGAAGAGCCAGCGCTCACGAGGAAGGGCGGAGGAGCTGCCGGAGCAGGAGACCCCCGCGCACAGACGGGCTGGGCAGCCGGTGCCCCCAGCCCGACGCCCTGGGCGTCAGCAGGTGCCAGGCATCGGGGACCCTGCATTGGGTGGAGTCAGCAGGTGGAAAACACCCTCGAGCACTTCCCCACGCGCCCCCAGGGGCCTCCGCCCAGCCTCCCCTGCGGGACCCCACGTCTCTGGTCCCAAGTCCCCATCGCGGCGCCTGCCGAGGCTAAACTTCCCTCCTGGTGCCATGGCCCCTGGGTCCTGTGCGCGCACAGTGTGGAGGGTCTGTGCACTTGCAGTGATAAAGGGCAGGGACCGCTGTGTGCTCCGGGGGGCCGTCCCTCACCGTGTATCAGGCTGCGGGCTGGGCGGTGGGCTCTGTCACAGGAGCGGGTCGCAGGAGAGGATGGCTGTCACGGGGGGAGGGGGGAGGGCCGTGACCCCCAGGTCCAGAGAGCGACGAGGAAAGGGTCCCAGTGGCGAAGGCAGAGCAATGCTTGCGTGCTGTCTGCGGCGGGTCGGGGGGGTTCTGAGCGGCAGGCTGCCGGGTCCGCGGCCGCTCTGCTCACACGGCAGACAGGTCCACGCGGTGCCCGGAGTGGCTGCTCTTGTCCCAAGGGGTGAGCTTGCTGGAGCCTGTACCAGGCCGGGTCCCGTTCATCTGCAGACCACAGAGGATCGAGAAATGGAGACTCTGGGACGAGAAACCCAAGTCCCACAGGAGTGCTGAGAGCAAAGCCTTGTGCCAGAAAGTTGCCTGGGGATCCTCCTGGGGGCGGCCCCACCGCCCCCCAGAAAAATGAGGACCCGGAGGGCGCAGTTCTCTCCACCTTCTCCTCACAGGTTCCCCTGTCTCGTGGCTCCCAGGTTCTGGGGTGCACTCACCCAGGCAGTCATTCATTCTTCAATCTATCGCTCACTCATTCGTTCATTCACTCATTCACGCCTCTATTCTTCCCTCCGCGTATTCATTCCTTCGACACTGATTTATCGAGCAGGCTGGGCACCGGGGCCTGATCTAGGCTATGGGGTCACGCCAGTGAACAGAGCCGACCAGACCCTTGCCCCCGCGGAGCTCGCGTTCCAACGGGGGAGGCAGACAGTGGCCATCAAGCAAGTGAATAAACCAAACAACTGCCAAGAGTAGCAGGCACAGGACGCTGGCACGGGGTGGGGGCACCTTTGTTCAGTGCTGTCCAGGAGGGACCTCCTGAGGACGGGACCCCTGAGCGAGGGCCTAACTGACAGGTGCAAGGCTGCGGTGCAGTGAGAACCCACGATACCGCCTGCTCCAGGGGGCCCGGGGCCCTGCCTGGGGGTCTGCGGGGCGGAGGGATGAGGGACCACTTCCCGCAGGAGAAAGGTGAACCAAGCCCAGTGCTGGAAGGTGAGCGGCTTGTTCAGACCCCCGACCATCCAGACCCAATTTCTCAGGCATCTGTAGGGGGAGGAGACCTGATGCAGAGGCCGGGCTGTGTCCAGTGACTTTTGTGCCTCTTATAGGACACCATCAGCATGACCTGTGTCTGCCTCCTGGTCAATTGATCCTTCCATCCCCCTAAGTCAACGTAAGAAGTACTGGCCCTGGGAAGTGGGGCAGGAGAGAGGGCCAGGTGATTTCGTGAGGAGGGGGGCCCTGTTGTGGGTGTGACATCAGCTCGTGCTGCCTGCAGGCCTATGTCAGGTGTGAAAGGACCAGCACCCGAGCCGAGGCTCCATCACCCCGACCTGGGCAGCCGTCTGCCCGACACTGATGGTGCAGACGATGGAGCTCGGGGAAGGAGTGAGCGGGGGGCCTGGGGCTCGGGCTTTAAGAGACGCAGCCTCAGGACCACGCGGTCCTCTGTAAGGCAGAGGCTGCGTGCAGCTCAGTGAAGCTGGAAAGCAAGTCCCGGCTGATGAGGACAGAGAACGAGAGGCCTGGGTCAGTGTGGGCTGGGGATGGAAGGCAGTCAGAGCAGGATCGGCCAGCGCAGGAGGGGCGTACACGAGACACCACATGCACTCACGATGTCCGAGTTGAAGGGCTTCGCGTTGGCCTGGCGGGTGGAGCTGCTCGTGAGGGACCAGACCTTGGTTTTATGCTTGAAAGCAGCTCTCACCTTCAAAGGCAGAATGGAAGGCTCATTAGAGGCAATTTCAGAAGCTGAAAAAGCAACAAGAGGTCATTCTGAAAGGTCCCGAGGAATTTGTGCTGCAGGGTGAGGACAGGACTCGGGGGCATCAGATCCAAACAGAGTCAGTGGTTCCGGAGCCGCGCTACGGACGTGTCACTGATTCGTGTGACAGATACAGGCTGCGTCCCCACGCCGTTCCCAGCCCTGCACGGGGAGAAAGCTGGACCTGGTCTGCCCTTTGCCGCCCTCACAGTGCTGGGTTGGGGAGACGGGACACACTTGACGGTGAACAGCCTGGGGGCCGAGCGTGTGACCGGCACAGAAACCACACAAAGAAGTAAATGAAGAAACGCACGCGTGGGGCGGGCCGTGTGCGGTTCCGAGGCTGCCTCTCCCTCCTGCCCCCTCTGCCACGTGGATCAGTCTCAGGCCCTGCTTGGGCTGCTACCTGGTCTTTGCAAACACGTGACCTCTCCTCCACTGGCCGCCATCGTCCTGGGCCATTCATCCTGCCTGCCCCTCCCCCCATCTCCTCCCTCCCCGCCTGACCTATCCTCGTGCAAATGGATGGACTCTCCTGGAAAAGCACAGAGGCGGGTGGCGCTTCTGCCCTGTTCTCAGTCACCGTTCCAGAGGCATTTCCCCAGGACCACAGCCTGGAAGGGACTCAGATGCCAAGGAACACAATGCCACTCCCACAATTTACAGGTAAAACTCCTCCCATGGACTATGGGTCCCGAGGGACAGGATCTAGAGCAGCTTCCACCATCCCCACGGCCAAGTACACAGCAGGTGCAATGCCCCAGACTGCACCAAGAGGAATGAGCCCAGTCCAGGTACCCCAATGCCCTTGGAGGCCGCATCATAAAAGTCCCCTCTCTAACCCCTGCAGTCAGGAGTCCTCCTTACACCCCAGGCCAGCTTCCCGAACGCCTTTGGGGAGGATCTGCCGGGAGCACATCTGCATCTTACTCTCCCTAATATGCCGGATGCCAAGCAAGGTCCTGAATCTCCAGCTCAGCTATTCCACACTGTCGCCATCTCCCCTGGTCCTCCACACAGCCAGCAGTGCCCGTGTGACAGCAGTGAGGGAGGATGTGTGTGTGTTGCTTAGCAACCGGGATGAGGGAGAGAGAGAGCTGACGGAAAGCAGCCCCCCTGCCCACAACCTGTCAGCAATACCAAGGCTTATTCAGGGTTACATTTCCGGACACCAGCCTGATGCGGCAACATGGTTCCTGCTCTCTGTGCCCTTTCAGAAATGAAAAACCAGCTTCATACTGTCACGAAGTGGAGCAGACATACCTCTGAATTCAGGAGACAGTGAAAAAGGAAGATGAAAAATCCCTGGGAAGGAAGGGCAGGAAAACACAGAATTAGAGCCACTTGCATTTTGTTACAAACACCTTCTGAGGGTGCTTTCCAATGCCACCCATGGGCTCTGAGAGTGGCATTGGCATGGCTTGGTGTTGGGGAGCATGGGAGTGAGCTGTGATGCTGGACCCTACGGTCTGGAGTCCATAAGGGTGGAAGGGTATCCTGTAATCTAACCTAAACGCAGGCGGCCGCCATGACCAAGATACAAAGACAGGTGGACGCCCAGACAGGCTTAACCTCGGAGAGGAGCAAACATGCTGGGGCGGACAAATGAGAGGGCACGAGCGCATCACCTAAACCGAGCCCTGGCGCCCTCACCTGCAAACTGAGGACGACGATGACAGTGAAAACAGACACAAGGTGAGGATCTCCCCGAACACCTAGAGACTGCCCCTCTGTGTCCGCACTAGACAAACACTTTGCGTGCGTCATCTCATTTAGTGCTGAAAAGCAGCCCCCCACAAAGTGGGTCCCGTTGTTGTTCCCACTTTACGGAAGAGGAAACTTTATGGGACACAGAGGATAAATGAGGAGCCCGGGACCTGAGGTGTGTAGGGCTGCAGCCAGGACAACCTATCCCCTTTCATTATAAAGAGCCAGAAGGAAACTATGCATGGGGGCTTATTACAAATTAGAAGCCTGACACCGTCACTGGTTGTGCAGACCCAGATGCGGCAAGGACATCATGGTGGGGGCCGGGGCGGATTAAGCCTTGGGCTCGGTCGCGTAGGCTGTGTGTGGCCATGGGCACCCGCCTCCACCCTTCCTTTGGGGGCTTGTGGCTCTGGGCGTCCCAAGTGTCTGGTTCCCAGGCTGTTACCCTTGCCGTCCTTCCATGCAGAGGGCAGATGAGAACTCGGAACGCAAGTTACCCCCATCACCACCTCTCCACGCCCGGCTCCCTTGCAGGAGCTGCCCACGTGCTGACCGTCTTCCTTTCAGGCCCGGATGTGCCTCCACAGATACCGTCCAGGAGGACGAGGCAGCCCTGCTGTGAATGGGGTCCCGCATGGCCCATCTGCTCAGAGACCCCGGTGCACGCCCCACCCATGCCCGTGTCCGCAGGCCTTGGGGACCCTCCACGCTCGGGGTCCACGAGGTGCGCGTGTGTGGAGGGGACAGAGCACAGGGTCTCCCTCCCGCCTCAGAGGCAAGCTGCTCCGCGCGTCCACCCACGAAGCCGACCGTCCCATCGGGCCCTCACCTGTGAGGAGTTGAGCGCGGCGAACACGTACTGAAAGACCACAGTCTGGGTGTTGACGGCAAACACGCCGAAGACCCACGAGGCTCCCAGGACGGGCAGCAGCACGGCCACGGCTTTCGCTGTCAACCTGCACGAGAGACACGGAGGGCGGCCGGGCAGGGGGGTTCCAGGCGCCAAGAGAGACAGGGAGGGCGGGCGGGCAGGGGGGTCCAGACGCGAGGCTTCCAGGTGGGAGCAGACACAGGCCCCGCTGGGACTGAGACCTGATTCCTCCCTGCAGGAGGCCTTGGGTCAGGAGCTGACTACCCCGGACGTGTAAGACGGGGTCCCTGCAAGGCCAGCTCTGGGCCAAGCAGGCAGCTCTGTAGGACGGCAGCTGGCACCGGGCTTCCGGGAGCCAGCGCATCCTCCTCTGGGCACTCAGGCTGACCGCGCCAATCCAACAGGTGGTGATGCTGAGGGAAATGCTGATGCCAGGTGCCCACAGAGTGGAGCGCAGCCGAGGAGCCCAGGGGGCAGGAGACACACCCAGCGCCGCGGCACCTGCAGCGTCGGCCTTGAGGCTCTCCCTTGGAACGTGAGTTCCGTGAGAAGGATCTGGGCCCCCCAGTGTCTGCAGAGCCCAGAACGGAGCTGGTGTGGCGGCAATGCCCCAGGGGCTGTCTGAGTCCTGGCTGCCTCTGATACGCCCTGCAAATCATCGTACGCTAACTGGGGCCCAGCCCACCCCGACTCCTCAGACAGCTCAGCTCTCCACAGGGCGGTTTCTGCACGTAAGCATGACAGAGAAGTCCAGAGACGGATGGGTGCCATGCTGCCCAGCTAAGCAACCTCCAAGGCCCTCGTCCCTTGGCGCTGCGACCCGCACGGTCTCCCTCACTAGACGGTGAGTCCTCTAAAGGCTGGGCTCTGCATCTCTGCAGCCCCAAAGCCAGCACAGCGCCAGGCCCAGCGGGCAAGATGAAGAAGAGGCCACGGAACGGCTGATGGTCGAGCAAATGCACGAACATGCAGAAGTGCCGCTCAGGGATCCAGCCCCTCCCAGGAGGAGGTGCGATGGCCCTAAGGAGCTTCCTGGTCAGAAGCCCGAGGTCCCGGCATGGACAGCTCCTCGCAGCAAATCCCTAGAAAACCAAGGATGTGTCCCCACACGTCGTCTCTCAGGGAAGCTGCAGCTGCATGTTTTCATAAAGTCAATACAGTTAAAATAAGACACCTGAATCTGGGGAACAAGATATCATGAGTGATTTAGGTTCGATCTTTAGATCCTGGAAAATCCATAATTGAAAGGAGCAGCTGCTGAGAAGTCGGTATCAATGTGTTACTTTTAAAGGGATGGTTCATTTTTACTTCAAAAATAAAGCAATAAGTGATAAAATCTTGGAGGAAACTGCTCTAGCTGAGGCTCTCTGAGGACTTGTTAACACGGCCAGAGCAGCCAGGTCCCTTGTCAAAGGCAGAATGAGCGGGGTCCCTGCAGGAGAGGAGGCCTGGGCAGGTGGGGGATGCGGTCCGGACGCATGAGACTCCCCGATGCCCGCCCCCCTGCTCCCCGGGGGCCGGCATCCACCTCCCTCCCGCCCCCAGGACCCGGATCTCACTTGGGAAAACTGAATGTTCTCTGCGGCTTTCTGGGGAGTCTGGAATCATGACCAATAAATAGAGGTGAGAAAGCAGGTGGAAGGCAGCCCTGTTAGGGCTCCTGAGGAAGCATCTCATCGAGTTAAGTCACTGGGCGTTGAGCCCGCTGGGCAGGAAGGAAAGGACTAGATTGAAACCAGGAGAGAAGGAGCCAGAAGTGCTCCGAGGAGGCTGTGTTGGTCTTCCGCCCGGCTCCCGGGGCTCCTGCTTCACCAGCCCAGGGCGGGGACACTCAGAAGGGAGTGAGGCAGCGACCCAGGGTCCCGCTTGGCCACGCGAAGAAGAGGAGGCGGGGCAGGGAGCGTGCTGGGCGGGGAGAGTCGGGGGTCTGTCCAGAGGGACGGGCCGGACTCTCTCCAGGAGGTCGGTCCTGGGCGCCGTGTCACGTGCAGGACACAGGACACGGGAGGGCACAGCGGCTGCGCCCCGGCCCTGGTTCCGCAGAGACGCGGAAACGCCCTCGCGATGCACGGCCCCGACCTCCCCCGTGTCAGCCTCCACTTGGGGACCAGGTCCCCACGGAGGGCAGATGGCTCGTGGGCTCAGCTGCCTTTCGGGGCCGCGGTGCGTGAAGAGGGGGCGGGGCAGAGACGGGGGCGCGGGCGTGGGGTGAGATCCGGGCTGCTCTGGGTGCAGCGAGCCCAGTGGTCCTGCGGGTGCCGGGTCAGACGGGGCCCTGCGCACCGAGGGGAGGGCCTGGGGGCTGAGGCTGGGGTGAGGGAGGGTCAGGCTCCTCCCCAGCCAGGCCCCCGGGGCCGGGGGACTGACGGCCTCACAGGGCAGCGCTGCCTGTTCTCGCTGACGCAAGAGGAAGGGGAGTGACCCTGACCCAGGAGCATCTCGAAGGCTTCCAGGGGCTGAAAAAGCCCGAGGGGACCGGAGCCACTGGTCAGGTTAATTTACAGTGTCTGGAATTCATTACAGAATAATTGTCTTATCGATATGCTGCTGATATGTCTACTGTTTTCCCTTTCAGATCGGAAGAGATATAGTGTAGACAAAGTAACTTACAGAATGTCAGCTGCCTAGTAACTGTACCCTGTTTCTATAGCAGCCCCTAAATTCCCTTTGAGGGGCCACTGCCCCAACTTCCTGGCCTGGTGGTTCAGGGCTGTTGCCTGCACCCCAGAGCCAGGATGGACCGTGTGACTCAGGCCAGGGTTAACTGGTGATTTCCATCCACTGGGACTGATTTGTGGATGGGCATGCGGTCTGGTCTGAGTCTCGGTCTCCAGGCTCAGGACCTCTGATCATTGGGGAAAGAGACACACTTTCCCATGGACTTGAACCTCCTGTGCAGCCATTTTGTCACCAGGAGGCAGAGTCCGTTTCAGCGTGAAGCCGACAGAGGGCGTGGAGCTGAGAAGTGCAGGAGGAGCTGGGTCCTGGTGATATTATCTGATCCGCTGGACCAAGCCATTCTAGACTCATTCCTGGACTTATGGTTGCCTGTGTCGATAGGTACGCCTTGTGCTTTAGCCAGTTTGTGTTGGGTTTTCTGTCACTTGCAATTGGCAGAGCCCCGACAATGGGGTGAAGAAACCCCAGAAGGCAGCGAGTGTGTGGGTGGAACCCCCGCCCCATTCAGAGACACCTGTTCCTTCTGAGGATGAACCAGCCCCAGAGCAGGTCAGGAAGTTCCACCCTCCTCAGGACAACCTGTAAGACGGCCGCCATCACCCTCACCGCACAGACAAGGAAATCAGGGCGTTGGGGGGTTGAATAGCTCACAAGGTCCCAGCAGATGGTAGGGCTGAGGCAGGACTGACCCAGGCAGGGCGGTCAGGCTCCAGAACCCTCCTCCGGACCCCACCGCCAGCTCCTCTCACCCTAGGGGTGAAGCAGTCTCCGAGAGAGCATCTAAGAGACCCCCTTCTTTCACACACGGGGGCAGCGAGCTGGTGCTGGTCACAGAGACCGATGAGGACGCACGCTCCGTGCTCCCCGTGACGTCATGAGGACACCAAGCAAGCCCAAGAGTGTGACCCGCCTCCTGCTATCCCCGAGCAGCCTCTGTGGGCAGGGGCATGGCTGACAGCCCAGGGTCCCGCTTACTTGAAGGCGCCGGGATCTCCATGTATCTTGTAGTTGTCGGCGCTGATCTGTGAAATGACCCTGGTCACCGCAACGAGGATGCCCATGTTGACCTGCATGAGGAGCACGAGAGACAAGGTGAGGGCTGCAGCCGCACCTGCAGGGCCTCCGAGCCCACCTGGCCCACTCCCCAGCCAGCCTTCCCAGGCAAACAGGGGGCATCTCTGGGAGAAATCGAAGCCGTGTCCTTGAACTTTTACCTGCACAGGTCACCCGCAAGACTGCCTTCTGGGAGCCCACATCTGTGCTCCTGAGAAAAGACGGCCAAACACCCCAGGTCGAGTCCCCAGTAGCACGCCGAAGAAAGTGCCCCTCTGCTCACCACCAGGGCAAGGAGGCTGTGAACCTCAGAGTCAGACAGAGCTGGTTCCAGCCTCCTTTCACCACGTGCTCCCCGGGTGTGGCCCTGGGTAACGTACTGAAGTCCTCTGAACCTCAGTTTCTCCAGTTCATGAGAAGGAGCAGGAACGCCCGCAGTGCAGTCTGAGCACTGGAGCACAGCCTGGCTCTCACCTCCTGCCCCCAGCCCAGGCCCACGGCTGTGCGTCCACAGAGGCCACAGCACGGGTCCCCGGAGGCCACAGCAGAGGATTCTGCATCTTCTGCCCAATGCTTCCTCCTTGCTAGGAAAGCTCCCCTTGGGGGTCTGGGGGCTGGGAGTCTCCCCTTGGGGTCTGGGGGCTGGGAGACTCCCCTTGGGGGCTGGGGGCTCGGAGGCTCCCCTTGGGGGCTGGGGGCTGGGCGGGGGCTGTGAGGGTCTCTGGCAGAGGCTCTAGCACAGTGTCCCCTCCCGTGGGCAGCTCTCCAGGGTCCTGAACAGGAGCGTGACCAGGCAGGTGACAGCAGGGGAAGTGAGGCCCGGCCATCTCCTTCCGCTACACGGTCCACAGCTGGATTCGGGGCTGTGCTGTGACGGGACCTCTCCCTTGTATCTGAAAACTTCTGAGGTCATTTACAGAGTCGGTGAGGAGTCCCGCTCCCGGCCATGTGTGAACCTTCAGGCCTGACCACAGGCAAGGACAGAGGCTTTCCTGGCAGGCCACACAGGGAAAGTGGCCCTCCCCACACAAGACCTGGGGCCCAGCAGAGCATCCCGGGCTCTGCAGGGGACTCAGGCCCCTCCTGCCCCAGCCGGCCACGCCGCACACACATCCGCGTGCCTGGCCTGAAGGCCCTCATTAGAGGCCTCCTTCCGGGGGCCCAGCCTGAGGCCTTTCCAAAGCATCTCTGCTGATACCCCTTACCTCAGGGGCCTTGCAGACACTTCTCCGCGCTCTGCCTCAGTACCCAGCGCTTTCCCCACTCCCGGCCCTGCTCCCGCTTCCCCCTCCCAGCTCGAAGGTCCAGGACTCAGCAGCAGCCGCTCCTGCAGAACCCGCTCAGCCTGCCCGCGCTGCTCCGTGGCACGGAGCCCTGGGAAGCTGGCACCTCTGCCCGCTCAGCCCCTTGCTTATACCATCACTCTAAGCGAGTAAAGCTTTAATCATTAGTCTTTAGAGCAAACAAAGAACAGGTGCCATCAGTGGGGCCCTCGCCTTAATTGACCGATGGGCCGCCTCACTCCTCCGCGTTTTCTCGCCTGTAAAGTGGGGATGACGACGGAAGTCTCCCGAGGTCCGGGCACACGGGAGCCGCTGGCAGATGGGAACCGTCAGCAACACCGCACCCTCCACGCCTCCCCGCCCCGTGCTGGCTGACCGGCTTAGCACCGCAGGAAGGCCACGCTCAGCAGACAGGAAAGAGGCGGGCCAGCACGGATGCCGGGCTATTGGTGTGAAAACGCAGGGACTTTTCCATTCAACCGGGTCGGTGACCAAAGCCAGGGTACGAACTGGTCGCCGCTTTAAGAATGGGGATGTCTATTCCAGACGCTGAGGTTCAGCGAGGTCTGCGAACAGCTTGTTCTGAGGTCAGACAGGCGCCGCACCCGCGCGTGCCCGGAAGGAAGCTCGTCCTCACCTCCAGTGACAACAGCTGCGTCACAGAGCTGGGACGTGGGGCCCGAGTGGCCCATCAAAAGCCACAGACCCTGCTGCTCTCACCAAGATTCAGCGATTGTTCATGATTAAATGCTTTTCAGCCTTTGGTTGATTTCTGGAGTTCTGAAATGTTTGGGTTTTTTCCACGTATAATTCTTCCAGTAGCTTCTTTGTATACTAGGGGGAGAACATTTACTGAGGTCCTGTGTGTGCCATCCTGTAAGTCCTGCCTCTTTCACTTTGGGAATTTATATCTTGGGTTCCTCACCCACTGGCCAAAGCTGAAGCCTTGTCTGTAACCAGAGAAGACTGGAAACACTTGAATTGTTTCCAACAGGGAGCAGGTTTAGGGGCAGCTGTGGGCAGCCTACTCTGTGGACGCATCAGGGACCGAGGCAGCTCTCCCTGTGCTGATAAAGCCAGAGGTCCAGCACACACTGTGTGTGCGGAAAAGGCACAGAATGAGGTGAATATATATTTATATTCGCCTATATCTTCATAGCACCCCTAGGATACACAAGAAGTTAGCATCAGGGGTTGTCTGTTTGGAGGGCGGGTGGGAACCAGGGAGTTAAGAGAGAGACGTGGGCAGAGACTGCTCAGATATATACATTATTAAGCTTTGCTTTCAGATTTTTAACCATGTGTGTTAATGTTCAAAAATCAAATTACTTAATTAAATTATAAAAGGGAAATGACATCAATCCCTTTTCCTGTGAACGTCTCAGTTATGACCTTGGGCTCAGGAGGAAAAGAGGCTCCACTGTGAAGTGTCCCAGTAATTCAGGGAAGGGGATGGAGAAGCCACAGAGCCTGGGACCTGGGAAACGGATGCCAGGCAGCCTCTGGGGAGGAGCCTGAACACCCCACGTGACCCCAGAGGTCTCATCCCAACCATCTCTCCCTTCGCCGGCTGGAGGCTGACCCGGGATTCTGCCCTAGACCTCTCGGGTGTGATGCCAGGCGATTCAGACTGCTGTGCACAGGCTCTGTGATGTGGCCACTGAATGGATGATCAGATTATGGCAAATTGTTCCACAGACACAGAAATGCTCCAAGTGATTAAGTCGATTTCAGGTCTTTTGTTATTTCTTGGCCTCTGTACTGAAGACCCGGAAGGAAGCGTTTCAATAATGTTTAAGCTGCCCACGTGATTGGCAGTTACAATTCATCATCATGCCCATGTCTCCAAAGCTTTTGCTGGGGTTTATTTATTTCCCCTCTCCCTCTTTCAGCGGGGGGCCTGTCTGATTTCATTTGCCATGCACGCTTCCCCCCGCGTTCGTAAGACAATCACGTTGGCCACGGCAGCATGAGAGAAGGTGCAGGCTAACCTCCGAGCCTACATCAATGCGCAATTAAGTGGGAGACAGCAGCTGAGGGTGAAACAAATCTGGCGTTTCATGAAAATACAAAACAGAAGCGGGCCTGGCCCCCTCACTCCATTTCACTCGCCCTGGCTTGTGCCTGGCTGCAAACTGGGAAAGGCCCTGGGGTGAGGCGTTTGTAACGTGAATATGGGGTATATCATCAACTAAGTATCTCCGCATTAGAACAGCCAACAAGCTACTTATGACAGATGTCAAACCAATAATTCACAGGCTGCATTTCAGCAAAAAAAAAAAAAAAAAAAAAAAAAAAAAGGAGGGGAGGGGTGGAGGGAGGACATACACTCAAGACCATGGGGATCTCTGCTGGGGGGAGGGAACGGCTGGGCAGGGCTCTGGGGTTGGGACCACGCTGTTTCTTGACCGGGCTCAGGGCCACTCAGGTATTTGTGAAAAATCATTGGGACGTGTACCACGATTTCACAGTGAAAGGTTATACGTGCAGACACACATAAAGACACAGTAAACGCTTCATGTGTATCTATACCTGTTTCTATGTCCATATAGGTATTCATGGTTCTGCATCTTTACGTCTGTAACTGTCATTGTAATTGTACCCATGTCCATATCTGTTCTCAGGAATTGGTAACTGGATCTGTATCTATATGTATCTTTATTTATGTACCTGTATTTGCAGAATCACACAACTAGCTTGGCTTCTCCGCAGGTGAGAGGAGGATTTTAAAACTCTAGACTCTTACTCTTCCCTGACTTGGAGGCCTTTTTCCCAGGTGGCGCCAGCACGGAACAAGCCCCCTGGGGGGGCTCAGGCTAAGGTGGCCCCTGTGGCCCACGGCGTCCCTGCTTCTATAAGACCTGCCTGCCCCGTGGGCACTTTTGCACTCAGCGTCACTGGAGTCGCCCAGGGAATGACATCCGTGTCCCTTCATAATCGGGGAGAACAGTTTCTGAAGGGACAGTTGGTGGGTGCATATTTGGCAGTGGGGTGACAGGTGAGCTGTGAACCGGAAGGGGCTCGGTTCTGCCCTTTCCCCCCCAGCACTGGGCCCACCAGGCGCCACGGTGACAATCCCATCCCACAGGTGCCTGTCCCTCCGGGACCGACCTCACCGGGACACAGCGAAACCGCCCACCCCAACACGAACATGCACCTTTCCGAAGTGTTTTAGTTTAAAATGATGCATGTGACATGTGGGTGTTTTTAAATGGATGGGATGTGCAAGCAAGTACCCCCCGGACACAAACCCCTCTCTGGGGAACACCACCCCGGGTGCATCCATCCAGACATTTCTTTCCCACGGACGTGCTCACGTGAACATGCGCCCGAACAGAGCTTTGCACACGTTACACAATGGGGCCAGGCCCTACTTGTGATGCTGAAACCTGCTGTCTTCAGAGCGCCTCTGGGAACAACGGGGCACGACTCAGCCTGGCACAACCCAGGGTCCTCAGAGGAAATGAGACACACAGGACACTCCCGCCCCCGGCCAGCCTGAGGCCTGACAGTCGGAGAGGCTGGGTCTCAGGACCCCTCCGCCACATCCCCTGGCCTGGGGTCTGCATGCTTTTTCTCTCAAGGTCCAGGGAGCAAACATTTTTGGCTTTTCAGGCCTCCCAGTCTCTACTGTAACAGCTAAACTCAACGGCTGCAGCGTGACAGACGCCGCAGTTTGTAAATAAGTGCCCGGCACCTGCGCGGGATCTACCACGTGGGCCGTGGCCAGCTGACCCCGCACTTAACCGTTTTCAGCGGACACCCCCTCCCCGCAGCCCAGGGCTCTCGGACTTCCCACAGCCCACCTCGGACTGCAAGCCAGCTCCACACCGGAATCGCCGGGAGCTCTGAAAGGTCCAGTAAATCCAGAACCTCCCAGGTGGGGCTCAGGCAGGAACCGTTCCCAAGCTCCCCAGGGATTCCATTACTAACAAGTGTGAGAACTGCAGTCCTCGTAGGCGCGGGGCTGATGTCAAGGAGAGGGGCTGGGGCGGGGCGGAGGTAACGCCCCCTCTGCAGGGGACACCAGGGCTGTTGTCCCAGGTGATGGATGTTAACCCCTTGGGAGCAGGTGGGGTGGGGGGCAGGCAACGCCCCCTCTGCAGAGGCCCCCAGGGCTGTTGTCCCAGGTGATGGATGTTAACCCCTTGGGAGCAGGTGGGGTGGGGCGGAGGTAACGCCCCCTCTGGAAGGACAGCAGGGCTCCAGTGAGCCTGCTGCTGGACCCCTCGCTGTGGTGGGTGGTAGGGAAGGATCCAGGCGGGGCCGCCTCAGATCCCCCGCCATCACTGACCAAAGTCAGAGGAAACAGCCAGATCACCCGGGGAGTCTGGGAGGGGGCGATGCTGCCGGGCCCTGCAGACCTGGGGGGTTAAGTCAGCTCAGAGAGAGAACAGGGCAGAGGACTTACACACTCACTTACTCCCCTTCCACCCCTCCCACTGTCCGTGCTCTGACCAGGAGGGTTTAACTGTCTGGGGGAATGGAGTCTGGTCTCAGCCTGTGTCTCCATCTGGGGGACAAGGCGAGTGGTCCTCCCTGACCCCAGGAGCAGGAAGGGAGGGCACCCGCGGGGTCGCTCACGGGAGCCTCTGTCAGCCTGTGAAAGGCCGGGTGGTAAGGTGACTGCAGATGGTCCTCACGCAGCCCTGGGACAGGGGACAGCCTGGAGTGAAAGCTCAGGGACGTGTCACCACGACAAGGCACCACCTCCCGCAGCTGAAAGCACTTGATGGAGGGACCCAGGCCTGTACTCAGAGGTCGGAGTTAACGCCAAGGACGGACGCCCTGAGACCACAGTCCCGTCCCTCTCCCGACCTGGCAGCCCTTCCTGGAAGGAGATCTCCTTTACAGAACTGGTGTGCCATCGCCCTGGACTGGCAAAGACTGCAATCCCCCTTCCCTCGCAGAGGTGACACAGCAGTGTGATTCTAACCATCTGTGATGGACAAAGAAGGAAAACGTCCCAAGCACCACAAGGGAGCCAGCAACTGGAGAGACGGCTAGGGCTCACGGGAGACAGAAGGGCTGAGGGCAGAGGGACCGCGTCAGGGACCCTGCGGCCAGGGCTGGGCCTACGCTGTCGACGGGAGTGTGGCCTGAGGGGGACGGAGCAGACGTGCACCCACTGCCCTGCACGAGGGATCGGGGGGTGCACTCCCGGCCCCTGTGCACGAGGGATCGGGGGGTGCACTCCTGGCCCCGTGCACAAGGGATCGGGGGGTGCACTCCCGGCCCCCGGCTCCTCCCTCCCTCTGAGCCTGGTCCATTTCCATCCAGACCGGACCCCCGGGGACAGTGAGAGCAGGAGGGGAGTGGCACGGGAGGGGCACCCAGCTGACGCCCGCAAGGCCCCCGTCTCCCCGTCGCCCACCCCTCCCACCAGGGCCCTGCGCGGACCCTACAGAGAGCCCGGTGGGCCCACGAGCCCTGCAGAGGGGGGAGCACAGCCCCGCCTCTCCTCTGGCACCGAGGCCCGGGGGCCGGGGCCACGGGGGACCCAGGGGGCTCGCAGAGCCAGCATGTCAGGAAGGGAACGCCCCCGTCTCCTGCTTGTCCCCGCGGACGCCCCTGAGCACACGTCACCTGGCAGGAGACCGGCGTGGAGGGGAGCAGAGTCAACGCAGCGCGAACGGGGGGAGCGTGTGTGGGGCTGGCACCACCACCCTCCCTCATGTCCCGAACAGACGATGACACCACAATGATGCCCCCCACGCTGCCCGTCTGGAAACCCTTTACCAAGAAGACGCTGCTGCACCTCCGTGTGGCCTGAGATGTCTGAGTGGAATTTTAATTAAGGCGGAAGAAGCCACATCTTTAGGCGTCTTCCCTTGGATACGTTTCTAATTAACCACCAGGGCCCACGGCCTCAGTCAGTGCCACCGAATTTGGAACAAAGTCAAAAGAAGCTTTCGAATCAGCCGTTGGGGAAGGGAGCAGGGGGGTGAGTGAAAGGAGGGCTGGCTTCACAATATTTAGGAAAGATCCACATGGAGGGGAGGCAGGAGCGCTGGGCTTCAGTGCCATCCACAGACCCTCTCCAAATAAGTCCATCCTCCGGCAGCCATCCTTGGTGACACAGGACATTGGATCTGTCCTTAGGATGGGAGGACAGTTCATGTGCCACCACAGCCGGGACACCCGATGGGGGAGGCGACGGATGAGGACACCAAAGTCTCAAGTGTCTCTGGCTGGAGTCCCTTCCGTCACCTCCAGTACCGGGCCCACCTGGGGGCCCGACACCCTTCAAAGGCAGCACCCTTAGAGGCAGTGAGCATGGCCTGGCTCCCACCCTGGGGGTGCGTGGACAGCATGTTCTGGGGCCCCAGCCAAGGGTGTGGAGAGTGTGCTTTGTGGATTTGCACAAGGTGGGCAGGAGGGATGGGGGTGTCCTGCTGTCAGCCCCCAACACCTGTGGGGAGAGAGGCCCAGACTGGGACAGCATGGCGATGCCTCACCTCTGACCAGACCCCAGCCAGGCTCAGCACCCAGGTACTGGCACCCCCCTCTCCCAGGCCCTTTCCCTAGGGCTTCTTGGGGATCCCCACCTCTAGCCCCGAGAGTTCAGGTGGATAAAATAATAAACCCTGCCCCTGGGTAGTCATGTGATTCGGGCCTGAACAATCATCTGCCTCCACCCCAGCCTCAGTGATTGGCTCTGGAAACCTGACCCATGGGAGCCAATCAGAATCTGCCCTGGGACTTCTGCTGGGACTGCTGGGAACAGTGCCTCTCTCCTTACCCTGAACTGCAGAGCTGGAGGATGTGTCAGGGTACCAGCTCCATCATGTCCCCCCCAGGAAAGCCTGCCTGAGATGGAGCCAGCAAGGAGGCAATGGGACCATGGGCTGAGTAGGAGATATCTGTGGACATCACTGAGTACCTGGAACCAGCCATGACTGATTTCCCTGTTTCCCAGGACTGAGCCTTTTCTACTCAAGGGCACTCAAGCTGGTTTACTAGCACCTGGGGAGAAGGGGGAGGGGAGAGAACAAAAGGAAGAGGGAGAGTAGAAGGATGGGGGGGAGGAGAGGAAGGGGACACCTAAACTAATACAGCTACCATCACGGGCCAGGATTTTATCATTCTACTTATTCCCTGCACCTTAATTTGCCCCTTTGTAATAATAGAAATTACCATCTCTCCAAGCAGCTAATTTAGGGGCAAGTAAGAGAGAAATTTAATGTAAAAACACATTCAGATCTTAAAAAAAAAAAAAAAGATGCTCTATAAATTTGAGCTTTATTATTAACGTTAAATAACTTCATGGGAAACCAAGTATAAGGACCCAGGGTTAGAGCTGTGACCCAGGCCTGGCCAATCAAGGCGTTCCAGTCCTTTGGCCAATCAGAGCATTTCATTCTTCTGGCCACAGTGAGGGCTGGCCAATCAGAACATTCTACTTCCACTGCCTTCAGTGAAGGCTAGCCAATCAGAACATTCCGTTCCTCTGGCCAATCAGAGCATGCTGCTCCTCTGGCCTCAGCGAGGGGCCCATGGTGGGCAGAGTTCCACGCCAGGCCCACCAGAAATGATGAAAATCGATCCCAGGATTTTGTGGGACATGTCGGTAGAACAATAGCAAGAACAACAAAGGAGGGTTTTTTTCCCATGGCAGTTATTATAATTTTGTGTGGTCCTAGAGTTTCTTACCAGCATCTGGGGCAACCTAGCTAAGAATGGAGCCAACTTATAGGAAAACAGAGCTGAGAGGTGGGGAGCCAGAACCACGTGGAGACGGCCTCGTCTGAACCCCAGACGCACAGCCACGGCAAACGTTCCTGACTGTGAGCTTAGAAATCCCCATTTCTGTCACCCTTTCTGAATAGGTCCCTCATTATCACAGGAATCCTGTTTTGTGTGGTTCCCAGGAGGCTCGGACGAAAACTCCCTAACATAGCCTTGGATCCTGCATCTCCTTGACCACGGAGATGTGCACGTGAGGAAATCATGGAAGAGCATCGGGAAAGAAAAGAACCAGTTGGGTCTGCACTGCCCCTCCTGGACACACACCCACACCTGCTGCTTCAGCATGAAAAGCACCGAGGGCCTCAAACAGATCTGCATTAAACCTGAAAACCTGCCCAACCTTCCTGAGTATCATTCGGGGAAAGGAGGCTCTGGGTCACACCCCCACGAGGGGCTGTAACAGGACCTATGCTGCCCCAGCTTAGGACGTGCTCTCAGGGGGCCCAGCTGCACCTCCACAAAGCCCGGGGCTTCCTCCACTCCGGCCCCTCCCCAGCCCAGCTCCGCGCCCGCACGGCAGAGGACGTACCACGATGATGAACAGGGCAGGAGCTACGAAGGCCCAGATGGCACCATTCCCGAGCGACAGCCAGCAACTGTGGAAGGGGGCAGAAGGTTACTTCAGTGCACCATCCCACGTCCCAGGGGCCCTGCGTCCGGGACAGTACAGGGACACCGTGGGGCACAGTCACAAGGACATTGTTAATCCCTACAAACGTGTCTGTATCCTGTCCATGACCTCACGCCTCCCGCTCTTGGGAAGAATGTTCCAGGTCTGTAGACTGGCTCGGGGAAAAGAAGGCTTTTACAGGTCACCTGGTTAGTGGAAAAACTCGCAATCTCTGAAGAGTCTAGCCAAAATCCAAAGGAGGTCTTAATTTTATACGAGAAATAAATAAATAGGCTTTTGCCAGGGGCCGGCTTCCTTCCAGAGCATTTCAAATACTGACTTAACTAATGTCTTCTGCAGGGGTTCAAGGAGTGAGGAGGCATCACGTGACAGCACGGACCATCTTCGTCTTCTCATCAGCTGTCGGTCAGTTCCACCTCCCGGCAGCGCCATCCCCCAACCCCGCTCCACAACCGAGAAGAAAGGTCCCAGTGGATCCCAGCCACGGCTCTGATTTCCAGAGAAGCCTCATCGGGGAAGTAGGGTCCAGTCTGAGGATATGAAATTGCTCCTGGCTTACGAGACATGATTCCAGGAACTCAGGCAGGACCACCGTTTTCCTCTCCAGAGCATCAGAGCCGCCAAGAGCCCGGCGTCCCTGAGACACGTCACCTGCCTGGATCCGGGGGCAGCCCCGGGGGCCTGGCACACCCGCCAGGATCTGGTGAGGTGCACAGCGCATCCTCACGGACGCAGGACGCGGACGTCCCTGCGGGGCCGCCTGGTCACTCACTCACCCCTGCTCACCCAGCGCAGCCCCCTGACGGCACAGCGTTGCCCCCATAACCCCACGCGCCCCTGAGGCAGGCGCTGTGATGACCCCACCCTGCAGAGGAGGAGGCTGAGGCCCAGGGACGTTAGGGGACCCAAGTCCACGCCTGCGCCCTGCCTTTCTGCCCGCGTCCTCCCCCGAGACCTCCTGGACCAGGAGACACGAAATGCCCCAGACAGGTGACAGCGCCTGTAAGAGGCTCGTTCCCGTCTGGAACCCAGAGCCTGGAGAAAAGAACCTCCCGTCCGAGGACGCGGCACTTAACATGGAAACACACGTCGAGTCTGGTGGTCCCTCTGCAAAGGGGCAGCTCCAACCCAGGCTCCCTGGGAGGGTGAGGGTTCTGCAAGAGGAAGCTTGTGCTTTCCACCATTTTCGTGCAGAATGTTAAGTGGATGAGAATCTTCAGGTCCCCTGTCCTCCCCAGACACTCAGTGAGCTTCCGGACCTTTGCTGGGGCTGCCTCGCTCTCGGGCACACGAGTGGGTGAGAGGCTTACATCAGAAACAGACCCTGGAGCTGAGACGCACCGTGGGCGGCCCAGCATCTGCACGCTCCCAGATGGAAAGACACGGAACAAATGCCAATGAGACGTGTCTGAGAAGAAGTTTCTTCTTTTAATTAGCGCCTTGACTTTGGATACCACGCAGGCTTGCAAGGAATGGGCCAGAACAATGGTTGTTTAATCATTCTTATTTCAATATGGACTCAGATAGCGCTTTCTTTAAGTGCTTCATCTTCAGGAAATTGTCGCCCTAAAGTAGAAAAAGCCAGATTCCTCCCACTTTAGCAGCTCAGCTGAGAAATTATCTCAGGCTGAAGCTGGAAGAGTGTTTAACTCCCTCTCTCTCCTCTTAAAGTCTCTCCATGGCATTGTCACTCAGTGGTTCTTCAGCTTGGCTGAGGAGAGGGGCAGCTCCCTAAAGACAGGTGAGCTAAAGCCCTTTTCTCTTTGGGAGGAAAGGAATTCAAATTTCTGGGAGGTGAACACCTGACCTGGTCGCACTGTCCCAACCCAGCCTCTTCCTGATCCAACTAGGGACCCACCAGCTGCAGTTTCAAAATGGTGCACGAGGTCCGGCACATACACTGTCCCCTCTGCTGCTGCCCCAGCGATGAGAACGCCCCCTGCGGGTGCACATCAGACCACACTTATTCACACAGTCACCTATTCACTCGGCTGTAATTTAACGGGACTTCTTACGTACTAGGCACTTGCTGACCACCCCAAGAAAGGGTCAGCACAAAACGGGGCTCCACAGGCGACCAGACTTTGCGTCCAGGACAACCACATGGATGAAGAGCTCCCATCAGAAACCTGTCCCGGCCACTCAGTGCAGGAGGCACTCTGACCCCCTCGATGCTAGTTCCAAGGTGGGAGGAAGCCCAGAGCACCGCCGGGGGTGTTTCTCACTCTATCAGGCCTTTTTTACTGCCAGGGCTGGAGGATACCAGCCTTGGACAGACGCCCCCCCCCCCCCGAGAAGAACACAGCAAGACAACAAGCCACGGGGACCCTCACCGTGCCCCTCCCCACGGGAGTCCTGCCCACACAGGGATCACCCCTTCACTTACTTCTTACTTGTTCCGTAACTGTCCATGGCAAAGACTATTGAAATGATACAGATCAGAAGAGGAGAACCTGCAGAAAATGAGAGCAGAATATTTTATTAGCTTGCTCCAGTCTCCTCTGACTCGTTCATTCATTTATTCATTTTATACCTGATGTGTACAAAGAAATGTGTGCTAAGTGTTGAGGACACAGAACAGCCCCTAGGCTCCAAGAATTTAGAGTCTAAACAAAGAGATAACTAACACACACACACACACACACACACACACACACACATGCATTTTAGGGCAGATCCGTTATGAATCTGATTCTGTATCTGAAAACAACACCCTTCCGGCTGCTGGGGAAGCAGCATGCCCAGGGCCTCTGTCTGACTGGCGCCCTGAGCACAGCACCTGCCTCTGCTCCCCTGCAGGGAAGGGAGGGGGAAGAAGAGACAGCAAAGGGTCCCCTTCCACCCACTGACCCTCCCCTCCTGAGGGTGGTCAGGAGGAAGGGCTCCTGACCAGGACCCTGCACTTTGCAGATTGCTGGGATAAAAGGGGGCAGGGGAAGATACATTAGGACAGGCGGCTCCTTGTGCCCCTCTGGCCAAGCCTGCCCCGCCCATGGGAGATCTGCTCCAGGACCCAGAGGGAAGCCTGCTCCCGGCTCCAGGCCTGGGCGCCTCAAGGCCTCAGCCCTCCTGCGACCTCTGGTGGCTTGGTCAGCTCCACACCGGCCCTTCTGAGGAGCAGTGTTAAATGATTCTCCTTGAAAAGGAGTCTTTGGAGAGTGGTCCTGTCTCTGAAACACTTTGTCTGGATGTCAAAATAGTCTGACTACATCACAGCACATCTGGACAAGACAGTCACCGGGCCCTCAAAGGAGACCAGCAAGCAGCCTCTGGGGAGAGGTGGACAGGCCAGGGGCCAGGAGGGGACGCACCTCTCACTGCTGACCCGCTGTCGCACTCGGGTTTTCTACCCGCGTGCATGACCTCATAGAAGCCAGAGCCTTTTTCTTGGTGTTGGAGCCTCTGGCTGCGGCCCTCCTGCCCTGATGGACCCAGAGTCACAGGAGACAAGCGGGACGCCAAGGATCCAGCCCGCATCCTGCCACCCACTCACTTAGGGCCTCGGTTTCCTCAGGCGCTGCAGGGAACCCCGCTGCCTGGCTCTCTTGGGAGGATCACATGGGCCCTGAGATGGTGAGGGGCCCTGGGGGCATCAAGCACCAAGATTCTCCCCCACCCCATCTTCCCGAGGAAGCTCAAGCCTTGGGGTGCGGGAGGAGTGGGCACTGCAGGAGATCTGGGTCCATAGGACAGCCCAGCAGGTGCACGCAGGACCCTGCAGCGTCCCCAGGGCCCCGTCCGGGGGTGTTCTGGAAGGTGCAGTAAGAACCCGAGGTGCCTGGGAGGACGGATTTTCAAACTCAGGGGTTGAGGTTGACTTCACTTTGAGTCAACACCACATTTCCCTCCCCCGATCGTGGCCACGGCAGGGGCCCAAGTCAGGGGCTGGCATCTCTTTGCCGCCCAAAGTTAAACGGAGGAGTTGAAGATTCTTTTTCTGCCTTCACAACTGACACGTTTCTCCTATGATCCCCAAAGCAACACTGACGCTCAGAAGACAGGCCACAGGGCAGTGACCGGAAGGGTCTGAGAAGAAGGTGGGCCCTACCCTCTGCTTTCTCTGAAACACGCTGCAGGAGCCACAGGCACTGGGTGAGGGTGCTGTTAACAAGGATAAGTTCACAGGTGGCGGGAAAAGGAGCGTGGGAACAGGATGGAGAAGTCAGCGAGTGGGAAAAGCCTGGGCTTCGGAGCCACACGACACCGGGCTCTAGTCCCAGGGCCCATGGACCAGCTGTGCAGCCTCAGGGACCCGGCTGAACCTCTCTGGGCTGCCACGTTCTCACTCTGGAAATGGAGAGGACAGCACATGCCATCAGGCTGTGGTGAGGATCACACGTGCTGCGGCCATGGATGTGATTAAGGATGTGCTGATGTATGAAGCCCATCTCTGCATGATAATCTCCACTCTTATGAACCAACTCCGATGCCTTTTCCACTGCTGCTAGCATCTGAAATTCACACCCCCATAACCCATGCAGACACGCGACCTGCTTCCGCAGTTTGGGGTTCCTCTGGTCCTGTCCTATGGACGTTGACTTTGTGGAGCTCAAGAAGTGCTCTCTTTGGAATGTGGTGACCTTTCAGAGGGACCACACTGGTGCTTCCCTGGCTGCTGGCCCCTAAGATCCAGGGAAGGAGGGAGGGGTGATGTGAGAAGCAACCATAAGGAGCATTGCTATGAAATGTTAACCCAGACCCGCAGAGCAAAGCCCCGAGAGGATGGATGATAAGAAACCCAATACAGGGGTGGGGTGTCTCGACAGAGGAGGGGCAGAGAGATGACAACGCTGGGAGACAAGTGGCCCGCCCTCCGGTAGAAGTCACTGTGCCACACTCTGGATGCCTCGTTCTGGGCACATGGAGGCTTGCACTTCTGCACCCTGGGGCTGTTGAGCTGTCGGCTCCTTCTGGGCAGTGAGTTGTGAACAGAATTGACCCATGCCTCTTTCGGCTAAGTATCTGATTTCCCGGGTGACATCCCCCCGGCTCGTCTTCTCTCTCACAGCATCCAGCAGTGGCTCCAGGCAGCACCTTCTCCATCACCCCGGGCCCCTGAGGGACTGCCCCGAGCAGAGCCCCTCCCACTGCCACCGGCCGCTGACGACACGCAGTGTAAGCAGGAGATAAATGCGACTGTTGTCAACCCATGTGAGTTGGAGGCTGCTTGTTATGGCAGCATAACCTAGCCTGCCCTGACTGATGCACGTCCCAGGGTCTTGGCACTGTGTCACCTCCCTGGGACACCAGCGCAACTTCAGAGAAAGGCGGGGTCCAGAATGAACTCTGATGACGTTTTCACCCTCTGATGAGTGCGCACTCACAAAAGAAGTGAAGTCGTAACAGAGGAAAATAAAGCAAGTTGCATTTCTTTCGCTACTGAGTTTATGATTATTTCTTTCACTTCTGACTTTGTGGTCAGAGATTCACATCTGCTGTTTGTGGTCAGAGATTCATGTCTGCTGCACCAACGTGTAAAGGCTCAACTGTTTTATCACTCACCTGATCTCCCAGTTCCCACATGGACTCCTTGAGGACAAAGATTACATTACACTCACCTTTCAAGTTCAAGCACAGGACCTGACATGCAGCTAAACTTCAGGTATGTTGTTAATTTGACACCTCCAATCCCAACTCGGTCAAAAACACAGTCCTTGAGTTTCAAAAAATGATACCATTTGAAGGTCAGGGTAAGAGCACGGTGAAAATCTCCAGGGAAGTGGCCTCTCTCTGGGGGACCCTCCCTGCAGGGTGACCCCCCTGGGCCCTGGGTCAGCCTCCAGCTCCCTCTTAATTCATAACTTCAGGTAGAGAGAGGCCAGCTGCCTGCAGACTGTCTGTACTTAGGCCCAGAGCCAAGTCGAACCCCATCAGAAGGAAGGACGCAATTCAGAGCCCTGAGGAAATCAGTTAAGGGGACGCTGATGTGGAGACAGAGCCCTGCTGGAACCCAGCCCAGCGCTCCATTTGCAGGGAGCGTCTGACAGAGGCTGTACACTCAGACACCCGCAGGGAAGACGCTGGCATCAGAAACCGTACAGTCGCAGCCAATGCTGTCAAGTAGGAACGGAAGCTCAGGGTTCCCAGATCACCTCACCTTTCAAAAGAACTCTATAATTTTATGCAAAAGCTCTCCATTTTTAAGTATTGGCAAATCATTCATTTTTTTTCTCCAACACTGTGCAGACCAAAGAAGAGATCCTTCAGGGCTGGATTGGATTATGACCGCCACCTCCATCTTGAACCAACACACCTGACTCCTGTCACTGCAGAGACAAACTCCACACTTTCAATTCATTTCAACTGTCCTTGCTGTGGCTACGGGGTGTGTGCGTGTGTGTGCGTGCACATACCTCTAAACTATTTGACCGTTTCCACAAAGAAACTAGCCATTACAGGTGGTTGGTCACTTGTCCTGTAAACCCTTTTACTAAATGAAGTCAGAAGTCAGAGGCAGAAGCAACCCTCCTCTGTCAGGAAGTCATGGCAGGATGGAAGGAGAAGGTCATGCTTGAGTTGGGCTCACCAAGAAGAAAATGGAGAGGAGAGGACATTCCTGCTGAGAGCCCAGCCAGAGCAAAGGCATCCAGGTGAGGAGGAGCGCGGCACGAACAGCGAGGCTGCCCACAGGTGGGACACAGGACATCGCTGGCGACCACGGGGAGTTCCCTGCGAGGCCACACCCATCGGGAGGCGGCGGCTGTGCCTCCTCTCTCCACATTGCCCCCGTGAGCCTCTCTGGGCTCCGCAGGAAAGCCAGGGGGGCACATAATTTACCTCCACTACGTCCCCCAGATAAACCACGTTAGCCAGCTCAAAGCACAAAATAAAATGTCTGTCTGCTCCCTGCACCATGGGGACTGTGAAAATTAAATCTATCACAAGAAAACTAGACACAAGTAGTAGGTCCCTTATGCTGGATTAATGCTTTATAGCAGATGCAAGAATGCCAGGTGTCAATTACTCTGGCAGGAAGCAGGGTCTCCTGTGCTCTGGGGCTCCTCCTCAGGGTGGGCAAGAAGGAAGTTAAACAAAGTCAAGTCAATGGGGAGGTGACTCCCAGGATGAAGGACCACCATAACGAGTGAAAGTTAGCTTTAAAAAAACACAACCACTTAAAGTCTCTACAAATTTTCTTAAGGGCATGCAGCAAATTAAGAAAAATGTATTCAAGAAAACCTACTAAGTCTGGGTAAAACTGACACGCTGGGACACCTGGGCTACAACCTGCTCCACTCCAGGCAGCTGTGGCCAACAAGACAGGCTCCCTCCCCCGGGACCCAGTCCAGAGCCACAATATCTCCCTGGGGCAGGCTGCCTGCATTTCTCATTCTCCCCAGCACCACGGGGCAGAAACTCTATTCCAGGTAAGAGCAGAAACTCTATTCCAGGCAAGAGCGACCGAGAGATCAGAATTCCTTTCCTCCCTCCAACCACAACCCATAGGGTACAGGGTCCATCCCAGGCGTGACTGGCTGAGAACACAGGGCCCCGACTGCCCTCGCCCCAGGGCACCCATACACCTCCCCTGCCACCTCCCCTGCCTGGTGCCCTGCATTAAAGGCCTAGAGGCCACCTCCCCTGCCTGGTGCCCTGCATTAAAGCCGGGGTGTCAATTCAAGAGAAGCAGGCCACTGTCCCCGCACCGGCTCCAGAGCAGTGCCTCTGGGATTTTTCCCAGGGAGGAGGGAAGCCGACCATTAGAACAGAGAACTCCAAAGCACTCCCCATGGAAACTGACTTTTTTGAAAAAGAGTGTGGGGAAGTTCAACCCTAAGAGCACCTGGCCTCTTAGAGGTGTTTCACATGAAGATGAACTCACAATCCACCTCTGCCCCACCTGCCCCATCCCATCCCCACCTACCCCATCCGATCCCATAGTAGTAGCGGTGCTTGCTGTCCTCTGATCCGAAGACCTTGATCACCATGCTGTAGAGATGCAGCCCTTCCACCAGCATCCACGCAAAGGCGCTCAGGAAGAAGTAGTGCAGAAGCATGGCCAGCACCTGGCACGGGGTCTAGGATCAAAGCAATGGCACAGAGGAGAAGCTCTCTCGGGGTGTGAGCAGTGGAAGCTTGCTGTTGTCCCAACCTCCCTGCACCGATTTTCTGGGGGAGCCTTCTAAACACGTGGCCTCACTTTCTTCCTGGGGAGTGACGTCTCGCCTTTCCCAGCTGAGTGATCTGAGTGGGGCACGTGACTCAGGCAGTAGCCAATCACTGCACCACACCCCCTCCCAGGTACAGTGATTGGTTCATGAGAGGGCAGGGACTCGGTCCGGCCAATCAGCGTAAACATCCCCATCCCTGCACCAGGATTGGCTCAGGGGTGGGCACGTGACTGGCCGGGTTGCCGGGCGTGGGCTCCGGGGTGGGCGGAGGCGCCGGTGAGCAGCTCTCCCTCCTTCCTTCGGACCCAAGGACGGGAGCCCGGAGCTGTGGAAGCCACTCCGGCCCGGAGGGGAGGGCTGCAGAGCGGAGCGCATGAAGGGAAGGGAGTTGAGGGGCAGAGAGAGCGCAGCCTGTGACGTGGCTGAGACCTCCAGACTCAGGAATTTTCAGTTCTCCGTTTCAAGGTGTTGGTTACCTACCTGGAGCCGAAAGGCGTGAGTGACACGGCCGCTTCACGGGACTTTACTCTCAGCAGGTGTACTGAACAGAGGTGCACGAACTACCTGTAATGTCTGCTCCTTCTGGCTGCCCGGGGCACTAATATCCCACCTGCCTTCTCTGTGACAAGCAGGCAACGGCAGCGGCCTGCTCAGCACTGCGTGCGCCTCTCCCCTGTTCAAGGCGGCAACGGTCTGCTGGTCCCTCTTGCTCCTAGCGTCTTGGCCACAACTCCAAGCCCAGCCATGTGGGCTCAGATTCACCCCGGAGCCTCAGTCAGAGATCCCCCCACCCATGCTCTCTCTGTGAATCCACCGCCACCCATCCCTAAGCTCGGATACGAGGGCCAGGGAACCAGGAGCCTGGGGAAGGAAACAAATATGGAAACCAAGAACAACCATCTCTATGGGGGCTCCATGTCCTGTCCTCCCAAGGCCCCCTGATCAGTTGATTCTCAGGGACGAAATAAAAGGAACAAGTTACTGAAATGCTGTGCTTCCAGTCATCAGGATCTGTTGAAGTTAGATACAAATATGGGACACATCTGTTATTTTTGTAGTCCCAGCACCGGTGGCCCTGCGTCTTCTAGGACCAGCTGCCCGTTTCACGTGGGGAGCGGCCCCTCCCCACACAGAGACTGGCCACCACAGTCACCTGTCCTGTCTGCCACAGAGGTGATCCAATGGACGGATCACTCAGAGCCCTGCCTGGGATTTTAGACACACAGGAGATTCTCCCGGTCCCTGGGGCCACCATCTGGATGATGGACACCTGGACCACTTCCCCTCCTGCTGCCATCCCACAGTGGGCACTCACCCCTCACAGTGTGGCTTGGACAGGCAGCCTCAGCCATCACCTGAAAACCTGATGGAAATAGGAATTCCAGGGCCTGCTGAACCCACAGCTGTGTTTCAAGAAAACCCCGCGTGATGATACACAGTGGAGCTTGAAAAGCACCGAGCAGGAGAGAATGAGGCTGGTGCAGGCCTCATCTGTCCACGGCGCAGCCGGGAGCTCCTCAGATGCTTGGCTGAACCCCTAAACCTGTGAGCAGAGGAGGGCGGAGCTCGCCTTAGGCAGCAGCCCCAGGACAGGCAGGCGGGCTGAGGACCCCGCTGGGCAGTGAGGACAAGACGCTCTGCTGACCCTCACTTCGTGGGATAAAGAGTTCATCTTCCATTAGCCAATCGTGATCGCGCCCCAGGACCACTGACTTAAACTGCTCGGTCCCCCTTCCTTCCTGGTGCAGAGCAAGCACATCTCTGCTTCTTCTTCCCTTCAACCAGGCTTATGACCCACATCACCCAAGCCTGGGTCAATCTGGTCTCAGCATTTCACTTTCTGAGAGATCTAAGGCTTCCTAGGTCCCCGGAGAACCGCCCGCCTGATACAAAGGGCAGAGAAAAGGTGGGTCTGGGTCTTCACGGTCCCTTTGCAGAGACCGCTGGCCCTTGGCAGGCAGAGGGGATGCGGCTGTGTGTATGGTCAGAGCAGTGATAGACGGCAGTGTCTGCAGCAAGACCGCGGGAGGCCAGGACCTGGTCAGTACTTACCAGGTCACCCTGGGTAAGTGGCTGCAACTCCCTCGTGCCTCAACCTGGCATCTATAGCAGGCGGGTTACGACGGCACCACCTCGTGGGCTTGTTATGAGGACTAACTGAGTGGGTCTAGGTAAGCCCTCAGCACGGCGCCCAGCACGCAGTCAGGGCCGTAAGTGTCGTCACTACCGAGACTGAGGCTGAGCGGGGAAGCCACTCATGCCTGTCATCTTCCCTGTCTCTGCCAGAGGAAACATAGCCTGGCTATCCGGTGGTCTGAGTTCTGAACTAAGCCAGCAGGAGAAGGTGCCAGCCCTGGTGACAGTCGGGGGAGGAGGGCATGGGAGGGAGGCCCGCTGTGGACCCCGCAGGACCGAGGGGGCGCACTCACCGTGCCCGGCTCGAAGTGGAAGCTGATGAGCAACAGGACCTGGGCCACCAGGATGGCACAGGACAGGTTGGCGTGGATGTGGTAGCGCTGGTTCCGGATCGTGCTGACCGAGCTGTGGGCAGAGAGGCAGGGGTGAGGCCACCGAAGAGGGCCTGATAAGCCCGCCCAGATGCTGCCACTCCCAGCTGTGAACCCTCGATGGCTCCCTATCACTCTCGGAAACGACCCAGCTCCTTCCACAGGCCCTGCAGGGCCTGATCCTTGCCCGACTCAGCTCTTCCCTTTCCCTGCTCACAGACCCCCTTTTCTTGGGGGTTCTCCAAGACCCCCAGCCCGCTCCAGCCTCGGGGCCTTTGCACCAGCCGTTCCTCTGCAGTGAAGTCCCTTCCCAGGTCTCCCCTTAAGAGAGAACTTCCCGAGCCTGAAGGAGCCCCACTTCCTCTCTGAACTGCTCTCAGGGCTCGGACGGCTGTGAAGATGTGTCTTCAGCCTTTGCATCCTCACTCGTTGTCTGCCCCCCCACCCCCGGCCAGGTGTGGTTTTATCTGTCTTGGGCGCAGCGGCGTCCTCAGAGCTGACTACGCCTGGGTGGGGTGGGCTTGCTGAGCAAATAGCTGAGGAACGAGGAACGTCCTGAGCGTAACGCTGGGGTCCCTCCTCCAAACCCGCGCCGGTCTCCTCTCACCCGGCTCGGATCCCTCCAGAAGCTCCCGTGTCCAGGGTGTACCCCTGCCCCCCACCCCCCAGGGCGCCGGGTCCCCAGTGGGCAGCAGTGGGGACGGGGGGAGCCGGGGAGTGGGGACGGGGGGAGCCGGGGAGTGGGGACGGGGGAGCCGGGGAAGCTGACAGCCTCCCCTGCTGATGTTGCCGCAGCCCCCCGACCAGCCAAACCTGGGAACCCCCAGGAGGAAGCCCAGGGGTGGAGGAAGAGGGGCGGATAAACTCCCCAGGAGGAAGCCCAGGGGTGGAGGAAGAGGGGCGGATAAACTCCCCAGGAGGAAGCCCAGGGGTGGAGGAAGAGGGGCGGATAAACTCCCCAGGAGGAAGCCCAGGGGTGGAGGAAGAGGAGCGGATAAACCCCCGAGCATCCCCGGAGCGCGGGCCCGGCCAGGTGTGGGGAAAACGCCCTTCTCTGAGGCCCAGCAGCTCGGAGGGGAGCGTGCAAGCAGCCCCCAGTCAGCTGTCCGCCCAGACTCACGGCTCTCGTCTTATTTTTCTGTCCCGGTTCAGAAAGGGCCACGGAGGGACTGAGCTGCCGGCCTCCTCTTGGGGGGCTGCAGGGGTGCCCTCAATCTCTGACCAGACGAGGCTTCAGCCGGCAGGGAGGCAGGGGCCCCCCAGTGTTCCCACCCCCGGGGCCTCCTGCAGCCCAGCCCCACAAAGCTCTGGCTGTTTTGATATCATCTTGGGGGGGGGGTCCTCAGTTCTGGCTCTCCCCTGGCCAGAGGACAGAAAGCCTTGTGGGCCGGGGACCTTTCCAGAGCCTTCCAGGTTAGCTGAAGCCGGGTGCCCTCCAATTCCACGGCACCTCCTCTCCCCTCGCTCTTTCCCAGCGCCCAGAGCCCCCTCCCTGCGCCCCAGATTTCAGAACAAAAGGTAATCGAGGAACAGCCGTCCAGCTGTCACACACCGTGTGCAGACTCTAATAGGGGCCGGCATTTGCCACCTGCCGAGCGCAAGTGCCAGAGGGAAATCGAAGTGGGCAGGGGTGGCACTGACATTTGCACAAAGCCGCCCAACCCCCTGGGCCCCGGGGGAGAGCAGAAGATGACTCACGACAGCACGGCGAAGGTGACGAGCGTGATGGTCAGGCAGAGCACGGACAGCGAGCAGCCGATGTAGCTGACGGACGAGAGCGCCACCTGGTGTCCGCGCGTGAGCTGCGCGGGAAGCAGAGCGGAGGCAGTCAGCCGCCGCCGGGTCCAGGCCCTAGAGGGGGACTGGCCCCGTGGCTAATGTGGCCCGAGCCTGATCGGGGGGCTTCAGGCTGGAAGGGGTCCCAGGGCTAATGCACAGCTGAGCACGAGGCGGCCACTGGACCGTCCAGGGTTGGCCACTGGACCGCCAGTGCCTGCCTCTCCCCCTGATGCCCTGGTGTTGCCACCCAGAGGGCCAGTCCTTTGGCGTTGGCCCTTGGTTCTGCGCATTTCAGCCGCTCCAAATGGCTCCACCCATCACTCAGGTCCCTCCACCCGCCCCGCCCCTGCGCTGCTACTGCATCCCCTCCCTTCCCCCACTGCTCCCCGCGCAGGCGGCCCGCCTGCCCCGTGCCTCTGTGCCCGGCATGTAGGGTTCTCGTAAGAGCCTGACCCATAGGCCCCGGTGCAAGTCCCAGCTGACGACCTAGGAATGAATTTTCATATGTGAAGTGCTCGGAGCAATGTAAGAGTTGGCTGGTATCCCTGATGCCCAGTAGAGCATAAACGTAGGCGGTAAGTCAAGTGGATGCAAAGCCACAAAGGACGGGGACAGAAACGACAGCTCACCTAACAGCACAACCCCGAACTCCAGGAGCTGGCCTCTCGAGGTCACATACATTTGACCCTGGGATCCAAGAATCTCCGTGCTCCCTAAGCCACAGGCCTAGGAGACCAGCATCCCGGGAGCTTCCCGCTCCTCCGTCAGCGTCAAAGACCCAGCCTGGAGCTCGCTCTGCATTTGTGTCCAGCGCCAGACATCAAGGTCCCTCCAGCCTTGGCCAGGACACCTGGGGACCTTGGCCTCCAGCTAAACTGCTTTCTTCCCTGTTCACCGGGACTTAATTGGGAACAATAGGAGGCAACTCTGAGGTACGGAAAAGGGCTGTTGTCCAGGACGAGGGGCCCAGGAGGCCCCACCAGGAAACGTAAGTGGGTCACAGGGAACAATTTGGGAGCCAGCCGGTCGGTTCCCGAGAACTGATAACTTAACGAGGGGTCAAGAAACACTTTCAGTCCCTGGCTGAATCCCTGGAAGGGGAGGCAGAAGCCTGGACCCAGCAGCCCTGGACATGGGGGCGGGAGGGCCCTCATGAGTAACCCCTGTCTATGCAGGAAAACAAGCTTCCTAGACAGGAGGGGCCACCAGTGCGTTCCTGCAGCGGCCTTCTCGGCAACATCCCAAGATCTGGACCCTAAAGTTCTCCATCTGCAGATAGAGAGGCCAAGCGGTGTTCTGAGCCATCACAAATCTGTGGAAGGCAAATGGAAATACATTCCTAGAGCCACTTTCCTGCACTGTATTGCTTAACACTAATTCCTGAGCGATGCTGTCACTGGTCTTCTGTGAAACGATGTTTCTGGTTTTAGATAAGTTTCGGAAAAGCCGCACTCTCTATCTGCCTTTAAAGACTTTTGGTGAATACAAGCAACTTAAGGCTTCTGAGACTCCTTCGGGTAAATATATAGATAGAGAGAGCTATGTTAAACTTGGCATTTCTCAAACTCTTTGGGGGAGGGGAAGAGAGTACCTCTTTGGAAGTGCCGTTACTTCAAGCGATACTTTTCAGAAACGGAGAACTAAAACCAGGTGAGGGGGGCTTCCCTGGTGGCGCAGTGGTTGAGAGTCTGTCTGCCAATGCGGGGGACACGGGTTCGAGCCCTGGTCTGGGAAGATCCCACATGCCGCGGAGCGACTAGGCCCGTGAGCCACAACTACTGAGCCTGCGCGTCTGGAGCCTGTGCTCCGCAACAAGAGAGGCCGCGATAGTGAGAGGCCTGTGCACCGCGATGAAGAGTGGCCCCCGCTTGCCACAACTAGAGAGGGCCCTCGCACAGGAGCGAAGACCCAACACAGCCATAAATAAAATAAATAAATAAAATTTAAAAAAAAAATAGTATGTGACTACTCTTTAAAAAAAAAAAACAAAAAACAAACCAGGTGAGGAATCACTAGCATTATACCAACTATGTCACCTTTCTTTGCTGTCTCATAAGACAGTTGGAAAGTCCTGTCCCACCATCACAATGATCTCTGCCTAGAGGTGGAGGGAAGTATCAGTTACCAGAGTTTATTGGCATCACAGACCACCAACTGTTCTTGGAAACTAAGGTCCACCTCTGCAGCACTCACCTAATTGAAATTAAATTACCAATGGAAATGACAGCAAATGAAGGATAGCAACATGTCAGCATCCAAGAGCTAGCCTGGCCCCCGTGACACCTTCACCCCATTGCCACTGGGACGTCCCGTTCCTAGGCTGGCCCTGAGCACAAGCTCTCCGCACGAGTCCTCGCACCCCGAAGCCGCAGCTCTTCCCACCCCCGTTCATCGCTGTACTGCCCAAACATCTCACATCCCCCCGGTGGGATGCGTCCCACTCTGGTACTACTGTCACGTTTCACGGGAGAGTCTTCTTACTCCCAGAGAGATGGTGAGCTCTTCAAGGCCAGAGATCACGTTCCTGAAACTTCCACCGTCTCATCAACCACAGCTCTGAGAACAGCAGGGTACTACTGAGAATGATGGTTTTCCACAGGTATTTGCTGAAGGTTTTAGGGTAGAAAGAGCCCTCAAGTCTACTCCCCTGACTCCCGCACTGATTCACCATAAGAGATGTATTTAATCTACATCACTGTTTGCATACCTCTTAGGTAATAAACCTTTACCTCCTCCACTCACAGAGCTAGGGAGCTTCCAGTAGGCTCACGTGAGAGTTCACTGCACAATGTAGAAGCTTCCAGGCATGAGGGCTGTACCTGGCCAGCCAGACTAGCTGAAATCTTTTCCTGTTTTCTGCACACACACTCGGCCTAGAGCTTCTGATAAATGGGAGTCCAGCCCTAGCCTCAGACCCACACCTACCCAACCCTGTACCATATGCCTTCCAACCCCACCATCAGTCAACGCCACCATCAACCAACCCTATTATCAACCAATTCAACCATCAACCAACCCTATTATCAACCAATTCAACCATCAACCAATCTCACCATCAACGAACCCCACCAATCAACCAACTCTTCATCACAACTTTTACCAAACCCAACCAAAGCCAGCCTCAAGCCAGGCACGATAGGGAACACTTAAAAAATGAGATATGGCCCCTCGCTTGCTAACATCCTGGCCAGCCCGTCTTGAAATGGTTATACAGAACATAAGGCAAACTAGATTGGAAGATCATATTTTCCATGGCACTTGAATTATAAAGTGAGGCCATAAGGTAAAAATTAGAGGTGATCAAAAGGACCCTTGAAAACCCCTAAGATCCCCCATAAACTGGAGTATCCACAGTCTGTGCAGGTAACCTCATATATCATTCCTTCTGTACAGTGGTCTGAATAGCACTGAGGCAGACCAAAGGAGGGACCAGGAGGAACTTGCCTGCAGAAGTCGGGGTCTTCAGACCTTTCTGGTTTAAAACAGCTGTCAAATCTACAGAGCAGAATGGTGTGTGTGTTGGTGGGGGACAATCTGAGAGACCCTGACTGCCTGAAGAGTTTACTTCCCTCTCTCTGTTTATATGAGCTTTATAACTTTAACACAAGTTCAGCCCACTGGTTAGTCTGTGTATTAAGTGAACTTGCATCCTGTGTTAAACACGGCTCCACTGTAACCTGCAGACAGCCTGTGCCTTGTGAGGTTGGATGGGCGGGGGTGTGGGCTTCACACAGGCCCCGACACACGGCAGGAAGTGGACGGAGAGGACGGGAGAGGGTCTCCCGGCCTGGAAGCAGCGTGTGCTCTAAGTGGTGAGGTCCGCCGAGACGAGAGTTGTCTGTCTTGCTCATGTCGGGATCCCCAGCATCTAACAGAGGACTGGCAAACTCCAGATGCTCCAGAGGTGAAGCAAAGATCAGAATGCCTGTCTGGGGTAGTGGAGCATTCACAGAAGAGTGGATGGCCAAGAGGGGAAGAGCAGAGCTGCCTTTATTGGGCACCTGCTGCATACAGGCACTGAACCCGCAGAGCAGCCTGCGGGCATCCTGGTCATCACGATGAGGAAACGTGACTGCCCAGCGCTGCACAGCTGGCAAGACAGTGCTGACCCCAGAAGGCCTGGGCCCCCCTCTGCATCAAGCACGTATTAAGCACCCACTGTGTGCCAAGCCTGGGGCTTGCACTGCGGTGGGGAAAGCAGACAGTGAACAAAGGCATAAACAGATAAATACATGAGTGAGGAAATAAAGATGCTAGTTCTGAGACTGGCCAGGCTGTGATGGACACAGAGGCCGTGGTGAGGTGATCGGTGGGGGACGGGGAGGGGGGCCCAGACCTGAGTCACGCTGGGTCCTCCCTCTCCCCTCAGAGCCCACCCTCACCCAGTCCTGTGGGTGCCTCAGCTGACATGTAGCCACGCATCTCTCTTTCTCCCCAGCTTCCAAGCCTCTGCCTTAACCTCCTCCATGCCCTGGACCCCCTCACCGCTCCCCATTTCAGCCAAGTCGCCACTCAGCACACATGGCTCCCAGCTTACCCGCCTCCTGGGCACCCCTGCACCTAGAATGAAATCCACATCCTTCCCAGGGTCTCCAAGGCCCCCGAGTGATCAGCCCTGCCTGCACCTCTGCCTCACCACCTTAGTCGCTCTGTCAGGAGGGTCCACACCTCCGGAAAGATTCAGCAGAGGGGACTGAACATAGGAAGTAGGTGTAAAAGGGTGGGAAACCCTGAAAAAGGAGATGGTGGTGAGGGTCCCAGAGGACAGCCGCAGCAAGAGGCTCTGCCCTCGTAGGGTGGGGAGGACAATGGGAAGGGGAGATGTGAGCAGAGCTGGGGCCACTGGCAGAGCTGAAAACACAACAGGCCTGTCCCATGAGCTGAGGTCGGCGGCGGAGGCGGGGTACGGCAGGAGCAGGGACCACGGAGGTGACACAGGCAGCGTCAGGAGCCTCTGAGCGACAGCAGAGGTGTATCACTTCGTGCCTGGCTCTCACTGGCTGGACTTGGCAGGAACCAGTTGTCAAGGGAACCTGCGGCCGAGCAGAGCGGAGGACAAGTGGGGACACGTCTGAGCGCATGCAGCCCGCTCGCTGGATCAGCCCGGGTGCAGATGCTCTCAGCCCCTCGCTGCCCCTGGACCCTGTGTTCCGTTTCCTCTGCTTCTGCCACCCCACCCCCAGCTCTCCGCCAGGCCGGCTCCGTCCTGCCTCTGCTCTCCTGGATCCTGCTGGGATCCAGGTGGAGCCTGCCCTCCGCGGGGCGGCTGAGCCACGCGCCTTCCTTCAGCCCCTGGGCAGCTGGGGGTGTGGCGACAGTCCCTGGGCTTAACAAGCTGCAGGTTCTGCCGGCCACACCCGCTGCACTGAGTCCAGACGGCAGATGAATCTCACATTCCAGGGGTGGAAATAAGCCCACAGCCCCAAGGACAGGCAGAGATGAGCTTCTGTCCAAAGGTCATCGGTACCAGACCGTCGGCGCCTGGTCTGGTACCCACAGCCCTGCAGTGGTGCATCGGGTGGGATTTCTCCCCGCGGGATGCATGAGGACTTGGCTCCGATGTCTTTCAAAAGATGTCAGTGACTTGCCTTCCTCAGGCTAGTTACCTCATCAAAGGAGCCAGCGGGGGCGAGGACAGAGCCCCTTCACCCCCTTGTTACCCAGACCAGGCTCCTGGGGATGCCTCACCATCTCCCGTCAGCCACACAGCTTGTGTGCCGGTCTGGGGCCGGCTAGGAAAACAGTAACCGCTTCGGCCTCTCAAAGATTTGGAGACTTAATTCAGGGCAGTGTTCACAAAGGGGAGAGGGGAACAGAGATGTGAGGGGGATGATGGCGCGACCCAGGCATCAATTAGTCACAGCAGGAAGCCACCCGCTTGGCCCATGGTCACCTGGGGAAGCCAGGGCCACGGGCTGGAGGAGCTGCCCAGCGGGAGGCTGCAAAGACAAGGCCAGGAAAGCCGCCTGAGGCTCGCGAGAGAGGATGGGCACGGGGCCTCACTGCCTTCCCCTCCCACCTCCTACCAGAGCCCCAAGGGGCAGGGACCTAGGAAGCCAGCCAGCAGTGGTCAGCCCTGCGATGCAGAGCCCAGCAGGGGAAGGGGTGGGTCTGAGAGCAAAGGCCCGGGACCTGGACAAGACTGGGGTCCTGGGGAAAGGATCTCTCCTGCATCCAGCTCCTTGGTGGGAGCCGCGGAGCCGCCGGCCCTGCCCCTGAGGCTGCCGGCCCCCAAGACACTAACCGGAAGCTGTGTGACCTCCAGCTTTATACATGGGGGTGGGACGGGGGTAACGCGACACTGAGACTGCAAGGCGCATACAGCCTCTGTTGGGGGAGGCGTGTGGACAAGGGGAGGACATGGACCCAAGACACCCGTCACCCCAACACTCTCTGCACGGAGGCGGGGCTGGAGCAGACACCACCCGCCCCCCCATAAATGGTGGCTTCAAGCATCTATGAAAAGCTAAAGCCTCGCACTGCTCGACCCCGCACGTCCACTGTGGTGAGTTCTACAGACGCGCTCACAGTGAAGGGAAGGGAGTCTGCACACAGATATTTATTGTTCGCAGCAGCCAAAGACTGCCGTCACCTGATGTTGATCCACAGAGGAATCACGGGGTGGGCGGGGGGAGGCACGCAGTGGTGAAAATGAGTGAGGTAGGTCCGCGCAGACAGGGATGGACCAGTCACCAGGATACGTCTTTCAGAAGCACACAACAGTCTTTACAGCACGCAACCCTGTGTTGAAGGAACAGGGGGTGACACGGAGACTGTCTCTGAGGTGACAGAGCCAGCCGCTGCTCCAGGCAGGGCCCTGGGAAACCCGGGATGGAGGGGGGAGCCGGCACGCTCAACCCTGCCTTCTGTGTTGTTGCATTTTTTCCACGTGCTGTAGCATCTTTACAGCAAACGCACCCCAAGGAACTGGCCCTGGCTTCACCTCAGTCCCGCAAGGAGCCCTTGGGCTCCTGTAGGGCTCCTCACCCCTGACACAGGGGGTGGCAGCTTATCAGAGATGGTTCCCCTTTGCCCCTTTTTCCACCACGATGCGGAGATCCATAATGCTTACGACAAAAAATGTGGCATCTACCCGATCTGGGTCATAACACACTTCAATCCCCGACTCAGTCCTCCAGCCCAGAGCTGACCACCCTGAACCACTGTGGAGCCCTTGGCCTCCCTGCCCTACCCTCTATCCCTCTCTCTCCTGTCTCCCTCCCTCTGGGGGGCTGCACATCAGTCCTTGGATCCTCGGGAATGGAGACGCCCCAGCTCCACCCTGGCTCATTCCCGGCGTCCTCGCTCCTGGCCACCATGCTCACACCCCAACCCCACGGAGGGCGCTCTCGATCCTGAGGGCAGCCCTGAGAGAGGAGCCCTCGGGGACCCCGCTGCCAGCTTCCCGTGCAGCTCAAGCCCCATCACAGCTCCAGAGCAGATGCTTCTCAGAAGATTCTAGGATAAATGAAGCAGTGGCTGCTTTTCCCCTGAAGTAGCAGCCTGGGTCTGGGTGGAGGACTTGGGGATAATGAAATTGGCCGGGGGGGAGTCCTGACCCCACAGAGAGGCACTGTTCCCAGGACAGCAGGGCCGGGCCGATGCCAAGCTGATACCCCACGGCACCAGGCTGCTGTCTCCTGCGCCTAACGTCTGCTCCTACCACCTCAGCCCGTTCCCACCAGTCCCAGGTGGTCGCAGTGCCTGCATGCCTGGGGTTCTAGCGGGGAGAGAGGGGATGGCAGGCAGGGCCCAGCCCCAGAGCTCAGCCAACATGCCCACCCCAGAGAGGCAGCAAGGCAAGGACTCAGGGAAAGAGCCCGAGGAAGCCCTGGAGGGAGACAGGAGGGAGAGAGATGGGAGGGGCAGGGGAGGGGGAGGCAGGAGGGAGAGAGATGGGAGGGGCAGGGGAGGGGGGAGAGGAGGGAGAGAGATGGGAGGGGCAGGGAAGGGGGAGGCAGGAGGGAGAGAGATGGGAGGGGCAGGGGAGGGGGAGGCAGGAGGGAGAGAGATGGGAGGGGCAGGGGAGGGGGAGGCAGGAGGGAGAGAGATGGGAGGGGCAGGAGGGAGAGAGATGGGAGGGGCAGGAGGGAGAGAGATGGGAGGGGCAGGAGGGAGAGAGATGGGAGGGGCAGGAGGGGGAGAGATGGGAGGGGCAGGGGAGGGGGAGGCAGGAGGGGGTGAGATGGGAGGGACACGGGAGGGGGAGACAGGAGGGGGAGAGATGGGAGGGGTAGGGGAGGGGGAGGCAGGAGGGAGAGAGATGGGAGGGGTAGGGGAGGGGGAGGCAGGAGGGAGAGAGATGGGAGGGGCAGGGGAGGGGGAGGCAGGAGGGAGAGAGATGGGAGGGGCAGGGGAGGGGGGAGGGGGGAAGGGAGGCACTCTCTGCACCTCTCCAGTGCCCCGCTCAGCACCGTCCCAGGCTCTCCGGAGAGGCTGGTGAGATTCACCCCGTGGACATGGATGGTGGGGGGTCCGAAGAGGAAGTTCCTGGTCCTAACACAGCCTGGAAGGGCCTGGCTGGTGAATCAGCAGGAGGGAGAGAGCAGGTATGCAAAGCAGAGCCCAGAGGACCAGCCAGGACCCAGCGGGAGCCTGTCTGCTACCCTTTCCTACATAACTGCAGGGACCAGGGAACTGAGGAGTGACGCGGGGGGCCTTTCTGGATCTGCAAGAGGAAGGCATTTAGGACCGGCCCCTCCGTTGCAGATACACAAGGTGAGGCATTACATCCTGGGGGGGGCGGGGAATAAAGGGCAAAACAAGAGACTTTTCAGCTCCCTCCTCCCGCAGGACCCCCGTCAACAAGGAGACAGTAGTCCTGACTCTGCACCTAGAGGCTCAGGACCCTGCCGTCCTTCGGAAGAATGAAAGAAGAGGGAGAGACACCCGGCCCGGAGCTCTGATGCTGCCTGCGGGGAGGTCTGTGGTCCCCAGGCTCAGCCCTGCTCCATCCCAGTCCCCTCCCTACTCCTCTCTGATGCGGCTCCTCGGCTGCCAGGACATCCCAGGCGGTGCTAGTGCTGACATCACTGCGGCCTCGGTCAGGCCGAGTGCCTGGGGCTGGGTGCTCAGAGCTCAGTACTCACTGCTGGGTGCTCAGAGCTCAGTACTTGGGCTGGGAGGTGTCTGACCCCCCCCCACAGCTCCATGAGGAGGGGGTCCTCACCCATGTCACAGGCAGGGAAGCCAAAGCTCAGAGCGGGCCCTTGCTCGAGGTCATGCGGTGTGCTGGGGGAGGGGCCGAGTGCCTAGCTGACCCGGAAGCAGAGTGGGGCCGCTGCTGGCCACACCCCAGTGATGGGGACAGAGCCACACACAGTAGGTGCCCATCAGAAGCTGCCTAAGTGACCTGCACGCTTGGAGACCCTGGAGGAAAGAACCTGCTTCCCGATGGTGAATCAAGCCCTCCGCCAGCACCGGACTAAATGCTGGCCTGGCCTGTCTGTGATACACCCACCAGGACCACAAATACAGCTCAGAGAGGGGGCATTTCACCAGCCCCAGGGCCGCCTTGTAATTAGGCTCCGGCGCCCCTCCCTGGCAGCCAGAGTCTGAGGGTGTGGCAGCCACCGGTGGGTCCTCTAACCATCAGCCCAGACTGGACATGGGCCCTGAGAGACGGAGGAGGGGCTCCTATGAAGGTGGGACACCACCCCCTTCCCAGCCCCGCACTGCAGCTCCAGCCTCAGGAAGGCGTGGTGTGCCCCAGCTGTGCCCTTCCTTTCCCACCAGCGGCTAGATTTAGAAATGCCCAGAAGAGCCTGGAGTTTGCTTCAGGACATAGACTCCTCTGAGTCAGAGACCACAAACGCCAGTGCCTCCAGAGAGGCAGCTTATATAAATTCAGGAGGCCAGCCGGGAGTGTGCACACATACTAAACAAGTGAAGCTATTCTTCCACAAAGAGACATCTTTATCTTCCTTTCTTTTCCAACAGTTCCTCTTAGTGCATATGTCGCTTTCCCACCGGAGAAAAGAACAAGAAGCATTTTACTGTCTTCCTAAAAGCAGAATAATGAGAACATGATGATGAATGGCCCCTAGCGTGAGGGAGGTGATAGGGAGTGGTGGGGACTGTGGAGAACTGCAGTGCACACCCCCGCCTGCAGGGAGCAGGGCTGCTCCGTCAGGAGTGGAAGCTCTGTGTGGCCAGATCGTCTTCTTCTTCTTCTTCTTTTTAAGAAAACCAGAAATCCAATATTTTAGATAATTATCTCTGAGTTTTGAAATGTTGACAAATGGCAAAATGGCCATCATTTTTAAAAGTCTACAAATAACAAATGCTGGAGAGGGTGTGGAGAAAAAGGGAACCCTCGTACACTGTTGGTGGGAATGTAAATTGACACAGCCACTATGGAGAACAGTATGGAGGGTCCTGAAAAAACTAAAAATAGAACTACCATACGACCCAGCAGTCCCACTCCTGGGCATATACCTGGAGAAGACTATAATTCGAAAAGATACGTGCACCCCCGTGTTCATTGCAGCACTATTTATAATGGCCAGGACAAGTCAGACAGAGAAAGACAAATACCATGTGGTATCACTTATATGTGGAATCTAAAATATTATACAAATGAACTTATCTATGAAACAGAAACAGAGACCTAGAGAACAGACTTGTGGTTGCCAAGGGGGAGGGGGTGGGGGAGGGATGAGTGGGAGGCTGGGATTAGCAGATGCAAACTATTATATCTAGAATGGATAAACAACAGGGTTCTACTGTAGAGCACAGGGAACTATATTTAATATCCCGTGATAAACCGTAATGGAAAAGAATATGAAAAAGAACGTGAATCACTTTGCTGTATAGCAGAAATTAACACAATGTTGTAAAATGTTATTTTGTTCAATAAAATAAATTTTAAAAAATTATTTTAAAATAATGGGCTAACTGAAACACATCCACCGGCCAAAGTCAGCCTGCAGACCACGGGCTGTGACTCTGTCTCAGGGAACCGTTCCTTCCCTGTGGCTGCCAGGCCCCCGGCCCCAGGCTCCCTGACTGATGGGAAGGTGAAGGGGCCCCTGTGGTCCAGCCTTCGCAGGTGCACCTGTCCTGGCACAGTTCTCCTGCCCCCTCCCAGGACAGATGTCCAGGCCCAGGCTGCTGTCAAGGAGCCCATGAGGGAGCCAGGGGCAGCCCCTGATCCTGCCTGTTCTGACTTCCCTTCCTACCTATAAATTCCACTCATAAGGCAGCCACTGCGGTTACTGCTGCTTCAACAAGAAACCCGGGGTGATGCCCGCCTGCCCCCTGCCCCGGATCCTGCCTGGAGCAGCCCACCAGAGCGGGAGGCTCTGTTCCTCGGTCCCCGGTGCCCGCTGCTGGTCAGTCCTTAGAGATGAGCAAGGTCCCAGTGCCCGCCGGCCTCCTCTTGTGCACCTTTGGTCCCTGTGCCTGGGAGTCAGGGGTACTGACTAAACCCGCATGCACCGGGCTTTCCGGCATCTGGGGGGAGCGCTCCTGCGTTCCTCCAAGCTGCTCTCCCCTGTGGAACTGACTACCTCATGCACACACTTGTTCAGCCGGCCCCCTGCCGAACGCCAGCCGCTGGGCACCAGGAAGGAGCCACGAGCAATGCACTCTCAGACCTCAGCAACGGCCTCCCCAAGCTGCGAATTGTATTTTTCCCTCATCTGAGGTCATTCCACACAAATGCATTACCGGGGGCGTACCACACAGGCCGGGGGGCTCGGTCCAGTCTCTCCCGACCCTTGTTTGACTCGCTCGGGGAGGCGGGGGTCCAAGGGCAGACCCCCGAGGCGGAAGCTGGGTGGGAGAGGAGCCAGGAGAGACGGGCAGGGAGAAGCAACGCGGGCTCGGAGGAGACAGCCTGCCCAGGAGCCCAGGAAGGCACGGGCTCAACGTCAGGGAAGTAAAGGCATTCGTGCTGTTTTCATTAATTCTCCGAAAGCCCCACGGATCTGGCATCTACCTGTGATAACTGCCTTGTTGCTTTTTTTAACGTTCATGAAAACGTTCATTTTTAGCACAGCTAATTTTAAACCATTTTCAAATCGACCTTTCCTGGCGATGAGTAGATATGATTTGCTTCCATGAAGACACCCACTGACTGTGTCTAAATCTGGTGTTGCCACTGAGTGGCGACAGATCTGTAATCACAGATGCTCTGTGACCACAGTTTTCCAGCTTCCTAGACCGAGCTGCCTCTTCTCCCTCTCCCACCGGCAGGCACAAACACAACTTCCTGCTGAGTGTTTGCCCCTCTGCCCACTCCCACTGCCCAACAGACCCACCCATGTCACAGAGGAAACTGGATTTAGTCCTCGGTGGGTAAAGGGTCCATCCAGGGGCGTGACCACCAGCCTGAGCTTTGCACAGGAGGGCAGAGCTCAAGTCCAGACTCTGGTGACCTTGGGGAAGTCCCCAAACCCTCATCTGTGAGGCCCGCGTGGCGAGGCCAGAAGGAGGGAAGAGACCCCCAAACAGTGCCTTTCCTGTGTTCACTGTCACCAGCAGGCACTCTGCTCTGTGACCCCCAGGACCACAACCCACCTCCAGTGACCCCAGGGCTGCCACGGCTGCAGACAGAACACCTGCCCTTCTTCTGGCTCTCGGTCTGCCTGCGGCTCACTGTAGAGCAAGTCTTGTTTCCTGCGTCCCTGGAACTGCTCTCCCAAGAGGCAGTCTCACCAGTCTCCTCTGCATCTTACTTCCTGGAGGGCCATCTGTCCCACTGCCTCCCTTCAGACCCCCAACCGAGGTCCCATCTCCACCTGCTACAGAGCACATGTTTAGAATCAGACTAACCCTAACTCGCCCTTCAAATCTGTAACAACCGGCCCAGCCACTTTCACGGGACGTGAACACAAGCTTGATCTGACTTTGACAGACAAGATGCCTGACTCTAGGGTCTATTCAGAGAGAGGTCTGGGGCCAGCAGTGCCTGGGCACCGCTTGGGCCCTGTGAGCAGGGAACCACCCAGACCTGAGGAACCTAGATCAGCGTTTTCACAAGACCCGATGGTCCCTGAGCACGTGGGGTTCAGGCTGCTGGTCTGCAGACATCGGACTGGCCCGGGCCACGGATACATCTCTCACACGTGGCCTAGAAAGGATAACTAATGACACATCTAAAAATCAGGAGATTTTGCACAAAACCCGTCTCCAGCTTTTCGCAATCAAAGAGGCGGCAGCTCCAGCCCGCGTGCATAGCCGCTGCCCCGTCAGCAGGGCAAGGGCTCTCAGTTCACCACACTCTCCGTGATGGCCTCCACTCCCATCACCCCTGCGGCCTCTCGGCGCCCCGGACATTTGGGTCTGAAGCTCCCTGGCGCCTGCCATGCACCAGCCTCCTTGCTGTTCATGCTCAGGCCTCACACCCACGGCCCCCCTGCCTGGACGCCCTTCCATCTGCGTCTGCATGGCTCCCCCGCACCCCCCTGGGGTCTCTACCCATCACCCCCCGCTCAGGAGGCCCTGCGGGGCCACCTCTCTCTTCCCGCCTGACCCTCCCACGTTTGCCCTCACAGGCCGTGTCTCCGTCTGCACTCAAGATCTTGAGCGCTGTATTTTTCCAGAATAACGCCTAAAAAGCCTCGGGATCACCTGGAGCTCAACAATTCATTGATGAATGGATGAGTGACCACAGGCTGGGCCACCCCGCCCTCTGGGCTTCATTTTCTCCACTTGTCCAGGAGGGGGCTGGGTCACAGGACCACTCAGACCCTCCGGGCACTACTGACACAGGTGCCGCGTGGCGGCAGGGCGGTGTCTTTGCCGGGGGCCAACGTGAGTGGCTGGACTCTCCCCTGTGACACCAGAAGGATGAAGACGGAGCCACGAGGGCCGAGGCCCTGGCAGGAGGGAGGACAAGGGGCCCTGGGTGGAGGACAGAGGTGGAGGCGGGAGCCCCACAGAAGCCATGCTTCTCATCTGCCAGGGCCTGATGTGCCAGGAGATACGAGTGGCGTCAGGACCTGCGGACTAGGATAAGCAAGGGCGGCAGAGGAAGCGACTGGGTGGAGGGACCAGCAGAACCGGAGCCTCGCGCAGTCAGGGCGGTGATGCTTGGGTCTCGCGAACAGGGACTTACTCTCCCGACTCCCAATGCACTCGGCTGTATTGTCATCTTATTTCATTTTTCTTTAAATCACTAGCAACGGCCCACCGCACTGATCCCCCCAGCTACCAATGGTTCACAACCCAGCGTGCGCCCCGACTTAGGATTAAAGAGCTGCAGGTCAACGAGAGAAAGGTGTTTTTTTTCTGTTTTTTTGGTTTTTTGGCTGCGTCAGGTCTTAGTTTCAGCACACGAGATCTTCGTTGAGGCACGCGGGATCTTTGTTGTGGCGCGCAGTCTTCTCTCCAGTTGTGGCGTGTGGGTTTTCTCTCTCTAGTTGTGGCGCGCGGGCTCCAGAGCGCGTGGGCTCTGTAGTTTGCAGCACGCGGTCTCTTTCATTGAGGTGCGCAAGATCAGTAGTTGTGGCGTGCGGGCTTAGTTGCTCCGCGGCGTGTGGGATCTTAGCTCCCCGACCGGGGAGGGAACCCGCATCCCCTGCATTGGAAGGCGATTCATTACCACTGGACCGCCAGGGAAGTCCTGAGAAAGGGTTTTGACCGAGCACGTGGGAAGGATGGAAACGGAAAGGGAGGAGGTGCCAGTCACTCAACTGCCCCCTAAAGGTCACACCTTCAAGAAGACGCTCCCACTGGGACTGTCTGGGGGGGTCACACCTGCCTGGACAACAGGTGCGCTGGGCGAACAGGTGGGCTTGCACCCCTCAAGTCTACGACAGAACTGCCCGCTCTGAAACTAAAAGCTGATGCGTCAACGCCTGGGCTTCATTTCACGCGTCGCCAGTTTTCCCAGGCGTAACCTAGCAACTCTTGGCGACTCCGTCTGATGGGGCTGCTGAGAAGTCTGCTCGCCCCACCCTCGCTTGAAGCTTCACCACGGGCAGAGCAAAGGGGGTCATCTGTTCAGATCAGCAGTGTTGCGTGTGTCCATGCAGGGAGTTTGCGGGATGGGGGGCGGACCAGCCCCCGTGTCCTCCTAGAGACCGCCAGGAACTCCTCTCCGGAGTCTCCATAAGTAATTCACAGTCTGCTTGTAAAATCCATGATACGCTTTGTGATGGAAAGGCCGCCCTGCTCACCACCTTCCACCCGCGATACGCCAACCTCGTCAGTCCTCCTGCCCTCTGCACTCGCTGTTCTCAGCCTGGAATATTCCTCTCCCAGGCCTCCTAGAGACAAGACTCTGCTGGCCATTCAAATGTCACTTCCTCGGAGACAACCGCCCAGACCACACTCCCAGAAGGCGTCCTCCCTCCCCACCTGCCGTCTCCTCCATCGCTCCCTCCCCACCTGCCGTCTCCTCCATCGCTCCCTCCAAGGCTCTTCCTACACTTATTGCTCTTCGAACTTACCGATTTACCCGCTAATTTGTTTATGCTCTGTCTTTCCCACTAGAATATAAACTACTCCAAAGCAGAAACGCATGGTTTTTCTTGTTTACAAATGAACCTCTGGGCCTGGCAATACCCGATAGGTATTTGTCGAATGATGGTGGATAAGGAGCCAACCCTTAGGTAAACGCCGCTTGCCGTCTGGGTGTTGCTATAAGAACCACACCTTCCCTAACAAGACGGATGCAATCACGGGCTCATCAGATACCTCCTGACGCCCAGTGTGTGCAGCGCCTGGAGTTCAACACCCAGGAGAACGGAGCCTGTTCATAAACACACAGACCCTGCGAGTGGACGCGCCCTGAGAGGGCGGCCCGCGTGACGGGAGGTGGGTTTGCCAGAGCAGGTCATGCGGCAACGGCGACCCAGCCGGCCGGGGCATCTCATTGCCCGTCGGCCGCCACCTCCCTTCCCTCAGGCACGTGGGAGTGAGGAGGTCAGAGCATCCTGTTGACAAGTGGCCGGTGTGCCAAGTGGCTGGAGGACTCAGCTCCACTGATGTAGGAGGAGAAAGCCCCTGCCCAGCTCCAGCCCCACTGCCCCAGGTGAGAGCTCTGGCCCAGCGCCGCCACGATCTTCAGGAGCAGCCAGAAATTCAGAGTCGTAAAACATCTTCAGTCTCCACAACCAGAATGGGATGAAACCAAACTTGTCTCCAGGTGCCCGACCCGCCCTGCATCTTAGGAGATCCTAGGAGAAGCCCCATCGACTCCCTGCTCTCCCACCCCCACCAGGAAAATTCAGTTTTCTCTGTGGGCCTAAGAAGCCAAGGAAGTCATCACGCCCAGGTGTCAGGGACTGGTCATAGTTCGGAGGGTCCCACCGCAGGGCATCTGCCTTTTCTTTAAGTTATTTATTTATTTTCGACTGCGTTGGGTCTTCGTTGCGGCGCGCGGGCTTCTCATCGCAGTGGCTTCTCTTGTTGTGGAGCACGGGCTCAAGCGCTCAGGCTTCAGTAGTTGTGGCACGTGGGCTCAGTAGTTGTGGCTCGCAGGCTCTAGAGCACAGGCTCAGTAGTTGTGGCACGCAGGCTCAGTAGTTGTGGCTCACGGGCTCAGTAGTTGTAGCTCACGGGCTCAGTAGTTGTGGCTCGCGGGCTCTAGAGCACAGGCTCAGTAGTTGTGGCGCACGGGCTTAGTTGCTCTGCGGCATGTGGGATCTTCCCAGACCAGGGCTCGAACCCATGTCCCCTGCACTGGCAGGCGGATGCCTAACCACTGTGCCACCAGGGAGGCCCCACATCTGCATTTTTAAAGAGCACTCTGTCTTCTCCTACAAGCTACGCCTCCCTCGAACCACAGAAGTTAACCTCTAGTTCTTAGTGTTGACCGAGCCTAGCAGGCAATAAAGATTAAATATTCTGAAGCAGAGAAACCCAACCAGGAGGGGCCTCTGCCATCCTTAACCTGAGGATAGACGTCCTGGCCCCGTTTGGAGAGGAGGACGCAGGGGGCGGTCGGAAATCCCCTCCCCCACCTCAGGGCTCACTCCCGCTGGGGCTGGAAGTCAGGTCCCTCAGAAATAGGTCCAGGGCCCCGTCTGCAGCCCAGGGTCTCCTGTCGCACAGCAGAAATGCTCCGAGGACACGGCGTGGCCACCCTGGACATAGATGCAGCTGTATGCCACCCCTGGTGACACTTTCTCTGGACATCCAGGCACACTGTTTATAGCCGAGGACCTCGCTCTGCTGGACACGCCCATGGCACAGGGAGGGTTTCACAGCCCAGTGACCAAAGACAGAAAACGCGGCCATGACCACCTCCTAGGCGGCACGTGCATCCTCGAGAGGGACCCAGGGTCTGCACAGGTGCTGGCTGAGGAAACCTGGAGCACAGGAGCTTTTGCCAAAGAAGCGGAGCGTCATGGATGTCCCCAACCGCCGGGCCTCCGTACCTGCACAGGCTCCCATCTGCCCGGCTGCGGCTGAAGCCCCCGGCGCTGACGACAAAGCCCTGCCACCCGGCCCCCACCGCAGGCTGACGGAGAGAGGGCACCTCCTCGCGGTCCCAGAGCCCCTCCCCGCCTGGCGCTTACCTCCAGCGGGGCCACCTGCATCAGGATGGCGAAGTTGGTGAGGTGCGTGCAGCGGCAGACAGAGTAGCTGAGGGTCCCTTCGGTGAGAGCGCAGCCCTGGTTCGACCAGATGCCTTCTCCGGAGCTGAGGACACAGGAGGAACCGTCAGTGGGAAGCAAAGCCCACCCTTGGCCCGTGGGCCGAGAAAGCGTTCTCACCACCAGGCTGACGAGACTAGGGTGTTTCTGGTGTTGATCAGACCCCACGAAACAAGCACCTCCTTCCTTCCAAGAGGGGAAAGCGGCATAACCACTTTGGCCCAATCACTTTGCAAAACACCTGGTCCAACGTCCAATAAATATGAAGTGTCTACTGGCCATCTGTATGTCTTCTTTGGAGAAATGTCTATTTAGATTTTCTGACCATTGTTTGATTGGGTTGGTTTTGTTGTTCTTGTTGTTATTGAGTTGTATGGGCCCTTTGTATATTTTGGAAATTAAGCCCTCGTCAGTTGCATCACTTGCAAATATTCTCTCCCATTCCGTAGGCTGTCTTTTCATTTTGTTTATGGTTTCCTTTGCTGGGCATATACCCAGACAAAACTATAATTCAGAAAGATCCATGCATCCCAATGTTCACAGCAGCACTGTTCACAATAGCCAAGACATGGAAGTAACCGAAATGTCCATCAACAGAGGAATGGATAAAGAAGATGTGGCACGTATACACAATGGAATACTACTCAGCCATAAAATAGAATGAAGTAATGCCATTTGTAGCAACATGGATGGACCTAGAGACTATCATACTAAGCGAAGTTAAGTCAGAAAGACAGAGACCAATCCCATATATCACTTATATGTGGAATCTAAAATATGACACAAATGAACTTATCTATGAAACAGAAACAGACTCACAGACACAGAGAACAGACTTGTGGTTGCCAAGGGGGAAGGCGGTTGGGGGAAGGATGGAGTGGGAGTTTGGGGTTAGCAGATGCAAGATATTATATATAGAATGGATAAACAACAAGGCCCTACTGTATAGCACAGGGAACTATATTCAATATCTTGTGACAAAACATAATGGAAAAGAATATGAAAAAGAATATATACATGTATAACTGAATCACTTTGCTGTACAGAAGAGATTAACACAACATTGTAAATCAACTGTATTTCAATAAAATCTAGAAAACGTGAAGTGTGCGGGTCCTGCAACCCAGCAATCCCAGTTCTAGAGAATTCTGAGCTCTGTGCACAGGGATGCGTCTGGGGTACTTACTGAATGATGCGTGATACTAGAGAACATTTTAAAGTTACCTAGTGTCCACCTCGGGGACCTGGATAAAATTTGGTAGGGTATATACATCAGTCAAAAGCAGCATGTATCCACATGGATAAAACACAGAAACTTAATATACAATGTTGAATGCGTAATAATGATGTAAGGGCGTGACACGAAAGAAGATCATATATTTTCTATGAACATAACCATAAATTATAGATAACTTATTGAGAAAACTCCCCACAGAGAGGGCAAGAGACCAGAATAAGATGTAAAAGTCTTTTACATGTTTTGCTTTTTTATTATTTTTTAAAGGATAATGTTTTGACGTATTACTTGCTTTATTTCTTAAAGTATAAACCAAGACAAAAATGACTTGAAGCAAAAATGCACAAATGTTAACTGTGGTCATTCTTGTGGTGAGAATATGAGCGACTACAATTTTCTTCCCTGTATCTCTCTATATTTTCAAATTCAAAAAAAAGGATGCTTAAATGGTTCTTCCCAGAAATTGCAACTTTGAGTGATCAGCAAAGACAAATCTTTGCTTCCGCCAAAGGCAGGGGCCCCTGGGGAAAGCTTTTATAAAGCTGAAGAAATTTAAAGGCTCTAGGTTTCTCTTTGCTGTACATTCAGTTTTCACGGCAATGTCAGCCGTGGATGAGAAATGTGGCCGTCCCAGAGGGGTGATGGATAAAGACAGTCCTGCCCCGCTCCTGCGGTGTTCTGCGAACAAAGCACACACTAGCGGCATCTTTATTTTCATCCCTGAGGCAGAGGGTGTCCCTGCGAGGATGTTGTGTGATTGTAACTCTCGGTGAGCTTGGGCAGCGTGGAACCCGAGGGTGAGGTGGGAAGGGTCGTCTGGAGGTGGCTCAGGGGTGGCACTGAGCCTGATGGCTGAGGCTCGGGGACAGCGGCTTCAGAGGCAGTGTTTGTGATGAGTGAGGTGGGGAGCATTTAGCAGAGACCAGAGAGCACAACCAGGACCACTCAAACCTACCAGTTTTCAGGAGCAACCCCCCAATAACGTCAGGATAAAAGGGCCTTAAAGATGGGCACGTCCTGCCCCACCCTGCCACCTGTTAGGGCTAACCTGTCCCTGGTCCTTGAGGAGAACCAGCGACACCGGCTGCTGGGTTGTATGTGACCTTTGTCCATGGAATGTATGAACGCCACACTTGAATTAGAGGGTGACCTGAGAACTAGCAGGCACGAATTCGGGGAGCGTGGTCCTAGGATGGAACGTGTCCCCTCTGCTGACGCCAAGAGTGACTGCGAATTAAAAACCGTGAAAGTCACATTTTCCCAAATGGAGCCACGAAGCCGTGACGATGTCTTCATTAACCAGGGGAGCTGAGCCCCGCGTGGCATCACCTCTGTGTGCATGGAAAGATCCGCGTCCCAGGGAACCCGCGGAAACAAGAAGCCTGGTTCCCCGACTTGTGAATAAATAAATCTGCCATGGCAGCCAGGTCAAGAGATATCAAATAACAGGAAAATATGTGTCTTACCCTGTGACCTAGGAAGTTGGCATCTGAGCAGAAAACTGCTCTTTCACGTGCATAAATGGAATGTGTGTGTATAAATATGAAAAAATACTACATGTCGGTGAAAAGAGATGTGGGCAGAACACAAAATAAGGATGGTGGAATGATGCAAGAAACATGGAACTAAACAACACCATATATTTCCCAGGAACATAAATATAAAACATGCATAAATTATCAAAAAATACACAAAAAAAATCTCCCCACTGTGGCTACTACAGGCAAGAGGAGAGATCAGGATAAGATCTAAAGGTCCAACAGGACAAAAGCTTTTTTTATAATGTTTTCTTTTTTAAAAGAATAATGTTTTGATATATTGCTTCTATCATTTGTTAAAGTGTAAGTCTAGGGAAAAAAAGTGACCCAGAATTCTAAGCTCAGTGAGAATATCTTTCAAAAATAAAAGTCTGCTGAACTTACTGCCAGCAGACTCACACTACAAGAAAAGTTACGGGAATATACCAGATGGAAACTGTGAATCTACACAAAGAGATGAAATAGCTGGAGATGGAAAAAAATGAAGGGAAATATGCAATTATTATTTTCTTAATTTGAATTGCTTTAGAGGATAACTAACTTTCTAAAGCAAAAATCCTCGCAATGTATTGTGCATTTCTGGCATCTGTAAAGGTAAAATGTACAACAAGAATAGTGCAATGGATGGGCAAGAAGAATTGTGAAAAGATTGTTGTAATGTCTCAGAATACATGTGTGGTGGTATAAAATATTATTGGAAGGTAGACACGGATGAATTAAAGATATATATACTCTAAGCCCCAGGGCAACCACTACAAAAAAATTAAAAGGAAGTATACACCAGAAGTCAATAGCAGAGATAAAGTGGCATCAAAAATACACACAAAAAGACCACCTAGGGGGGTGGGAGGGAGATGCAAGAGGGAGGAGATATGGGGATATATGTATATGTATAGCTGATTCACTTTGTTATACAGCAGAAACTAACACACCATTGTAAAGCAATTATACTCCAATAAAGATGTTAAAAAAAAAATACACACAAAAATCCAACTGGAGTAAGAAAAAGAGAATACAAGAAGCAAAAAAATAAAAGTAGATCATAACCTGGACAGACGTGTGACCGAGCGTGGACACCCTGGGCCCCCTCACTCCCCTCCTCTGCTCCCTCCTCGCCCCGGGACCTGCCCACGCAGATAGTACCTGAAGTCCAGGAAGGCGCAATACAGGAAGATTCGGTTGCTCTCATTGGTAGCCTCGATGTACTGCCTTTGAGTCTGAAATGACAGAGGATGGATACGCCTCATGATCCAGCCGGAGAAGCCGAGCTGCCAAAACTGATGTGAGAGCCGCACCCTCACAGCCCACAAGACCCCACGAGGTTGGCAATACACAAAGCCCTTGACCTTCCATCGCAACCCCTGTGGTCGGAGAGGGCGGGTCACCCCATCTCTCTCCCGGCTCTCCTTTGCCAGGGCTCCCGCCTCAGGGCCTTTGCACTTGCTGTGCTCCCGCCTCAGGGCCTTTGCACTTGCTGTGTCCTCCCTCTAGAAAGCTCTCCCCCAAGACAACGACGTGGCTCCCTCCCTCCCTCCCTCCCGGCCTTCTCCTCAGGAGACCCTGCCGGCTCATTCAAAACAATACCAACCTGCCCATTCCTCTTACCGCGTTTTTTCATAGCACTGATCTCCACGCAGCACGTTATGTATTTACTTATTTATTTGTCTGCTGTCTTCCTCTCTAGAACGTGCACACAGTGAGCTATCTCGTTTACTGCTGTATCCCTGGCGCCTATCCTAGTGTCTGGCGCACAGCAGGCGCTTACTAAATATTTATTGAACCAATGGACAAAAGAACGAATAAGTGAACAGTTCCATCAATGACCCTGTTCCTAGGATTCTCGCTCTCCCAAGAGAGAAAGTCTCGTCCCTGGGCTTTTCCTGGATGCCAGCTCAGGGCACCTGGCAGCAGCTGCTCTGCCCTCCACGAGATGCAGAGACTCGTCCAGGAATCTTGCCAGGGAGCTTGGGAAGCCAGCAGCACCACAGGAAACCGGGATCAATGGTATCTCATCGACTCCCAATCAATAGGTCAAGAACCTCTTACTTGATGCCCCCGGGCACCCAACCACCGGGCTGGGCTGCAGGAGAACGTGTGGGTCAGAAACCGATAGGGGCATCCTCTGTCTGAGCACACACTGGTTCAGGAGAGAGGGGCCCGGTACTCAGGGAGATGAGCTTACCTGAGCCTCAAACCCTATAAGGACACTCAGGGGGCAACACAGCCAAAGGCTCAAGAAAGTCCACGGGAAAGACCCTAAGAAGGTTAAGCCTTCCTTTCTCTCACCCTGTTTTTCAGGCTGCGTCCGAGACGCCTGACCTCATCCACATGCCACCTGGGCCACCCCGGCTGGCAGCCCATCCCACGTCCAATGCTGAGGACGGTTTTCAAAGAGTGGTCCTCACAGCAGCCTCGGCGTCATCCCAGGCCGTCCCAGGGCCCCGCCACAGAATCAGAAACTCTGGGGGTGCGGACGGCCTCCGGATTTCCACAAGTCCTTCAGGCGACACACATGGACCTGAGGGCCACTAACAGCTAGACAGAGGCTGCCTATTCTGTCCCCTCCTCACGTCTCAGCCTGCTGTGACCTTCGTGCTCCGTCCCAGACAGCCCTGTGGCTGCAGCCATTTAGAACCACAGAAGGTCATCAGCAGGGGAACTGCACTGTGCAATGTGCAAACCCCACAAAATCGAAAATACAAATAAGAACCTGCTGGTGACCCCCGCCCAGTCTCAGCGAGGCTTCCTTGGCCCCGGGCAGGACCAGACCCTCCAGGACACTGCTATGTGCCGTTTTTTCCCCTTTTTTTCTCCCTCTACCCCTATATTGCATTGCCCCTCCCCGCTTCCCTCTCCCCACTGGTAACCACTAGTTTGTTCTCTATATCTGTGACTCTGTTTCTTTTTTGTTGTATTCACTAGTTTGCTGTATTTTTTAGATTCCATATATAAGTGACATCAGACAGTATGTGTCTTTCTCTGTCTGACTTATTTCACTTAGCATAATGCCCTCCAAGTCCATCCATGTTATTGCTAATGGCAAAATTTCATTCTTTTTTATGGCTGAGTAGTATTCCATTGTATATATGGACCACATCTTCCTTATCCATTCATCTTTTGATGGATGCTTAGGTTGCTTCCCTACCTTGACGATTGTAAATAGTGCTGCTATGAACACTGGGGTGTATATATCTTTTCAAATTAGTGTTTTTATTTTTGTTTTATTTTCAGCTATAGACCCAGGAGTGGAATTGCTGGGTCATGTGGTACTTCTATTTTTAGTTTTTTAAGGAATCTCTATACTGTTTTCCACAGTGGCTGTGTCAATTTCCACTCCCGCCAACAGTGTAGGAGGGTTCCCTATTCTCCACATGCTCATTTGTTATTTGCGTTCTTTTTGACCATAGCCATTCTGACAGGTGTGAGGTGATATCTCATTGTGGTTTTGATTTGCATTTCCTGATGATTCGAGATGTTGAGCATCTTTTCATGGGCCTGTTGCCATCTGCATTTGCCCTTTGGAAAAATGTCTATTCGGTTTTTCTGCCCATTTTTAAATCAGGTTGTTTGTTTGTTTGATGTTGAGTTATATGAGCTGTTTCTATAATATATGTTGGATATTAACCCCTTATCGGTCGTACCATTTGCAAATATCTTTTCCCGTTCGGTACGTTGTCTTTTCGTTTTGTCATGGCTTCCTTTGCTGTGCAAAAGCTTTTCAGTTTAACTAGGTCCCGTTTGTTTAAACTACGTGTGATGCTTGTGTAAAGTAATGAAATGTGACGGCCCCAGCGCTAGAAGGAGCCAGCAACCAGGCTCCCACGTCATCAGAGGCCCTGACGCTTCCCCAGGAAGAAGGGTCACCCCTTCTCTCATCGCCAGCCCTGCTCTGAGCGCAGGGAAGCATTTCCATGTGGGAGCGGCATAGAGGCCGAAGTCCTGACCCTCTGACTCTGGATCTAGATCACTCTTCAACGGGAATTTAAAAATCAGGCACGACCCACGAGCCAAGTGCCTGTGTGGTCGGCAGGGTGGAGGGCAGACTGGGGTCTGAGGCCAGGATCACACCCAAGATGGGAAACTCCTGCCTCTGTCTGGGTTCCTCCCGGCTCCACGCCTGTGATGGAAACAGCAGATCCCCTCCTTCTGTGTGTGTTTGAAGTTTGCAGCTGAAATGGAACAAAGGCTCTCAGCACATCTCCAGGAGAGGAGACCCAGACGGTTCCCAGGAGCACGACTGGATGGTGTGAACAGCCCGGTCACGGTGCTGCCAGAGAAAGGAGGGCGAGGCACCCAGGTCACGGCCCACTTTCCCAGAGGCGTGGGAGGCGCCGCCCGCCCATCAGCCTCCTGAGTGCCTGGGCGAGGGCGGAAGATCATCCCAGCCAGTCACCCCAGGGCCCAGGAGGTAGGGCGTCCCCGTCAGGGTGGGGTGGGCAAGCAGCATCCCCCTTGACCCCCTCCTGGGTCCTGAGGCCGAGGACCCTGTGGAGCCCTGTGGTCCAGAGGGAAGCCCTGACTCTTCACCAGACGTGTCCACCTAAGTACGTCCCACGGGGAAGGGCTACACGGGCCCTGCGGAATCTCTCCTATGGGATCCGAGATCTCTGCAAACAACCGTAAGGACTTCCCATTTGGGGAGAAGCAAATGGGACTAATCGAGTATTCACTGTCTGCTGCTAGTACAGCAAGGGGTCTCCTTCTGAGAGACGCACATCAGGAGAGGAGAAAATCTACCTGACAACAGCCTGTGAATGTTCCTTGTTTAGAAATGTGCTTGCTTTTTTAGGCCAGTACAGTCGCCCCTCGGTAACCATGGGGGATTCGTTCAGGGAGCCCCGAGGATACAAAAGTCCACAGATGCTCAAGGGCTGTAGAAAAAGTGGTGTAGTTTTTGCATATAACCTACACACATCCTCTTGCATACTTTAAATCATCTCTAGATTACGTATAATACCTAATACAATGTAAGTACTATGTAAATAGTGGTCAGTGCATGGTAAATTGATATTTTGCTTTTTGGAAATTTCTGGAATTTTTTTCTGAATATTTTCCATCTGAGGTTAGTTGAATCTGTGGATGTGGAACCCTCAGATACGGAGGGCTGACTGTATATAGTTTAACTTATACATTGGTCGGAAAGGTACTTGCCTATCTCTGTCCCAAGCAAAACACAGATGTCTCCACGGCCCTTAATTCTGACCCTCAGTAAAGCAATGGAAGGGGTCCAAGTGCCCCCCCTCATAGCTGTGGGCAGGTGCTGTTGGCCCCCTCCTCTCCAGCCAGGCTCCCCTCACAAGCCAGGGGCCAGGACTCTGCGTGATTGAAACGTCCCACCTTTAGGGGAAGCAAGAATCACAGAGGTAATGTTGGGTGGGGATGACGGGGGACACCGTTTATCCAGCCTCAGTCTCCTCTGGCATTTTGGGGTGCTTCTTTCTCCCACAGAATCACAGGCAGTCCCTCCTGAAGATGCTAAGACAGATTCCAGCATCTCAGCATCTGGCAGGATGGGGGCAGGGCAGGGCCCCATGAAGGAGACACCTGAGATTCACCTCTGGAAAGGGAGACCCGGGCAGCCTGGTGGGCTGAGCTGGCCCAAGTGCTGAGGGTGAAAGGTCAGACAGGGTGAGACGCTGAGACCTTTGACCTCACGGAGCAGGGGCTCAGGGGGCCTTGCGGCTCCATGCCCGCACCACCCCAGCACCACCTGTGCTGAGCTCTCCCTGTCCTGGCTCCCCGGAGGGGCGGGCCATGCCCGGGGCACTGGGGACCCTCAGGCGCTGTGCTCGGACCCTCCCGACATCCCTCAGTGTGTGACCAGGTCATCCGAGGACACCCCAAGGCCCTGGCCCCGGGCCCCGCACGCGCCCTCCCCTGTCCAAATGCCGCCTGCATCCCCGGCTCGCCCGGCCCTTCCGGGCCCACCGGCCGATAGAGGTCCCTTTGGGGTGGAGTCGGTCCGTCCTGTCCGTGGACAGACACGTCGTGACCACACGAGGCACAGACGGCCCGGCAGGTGCTGACACGCATTCGTCCTCACCCTCAGCTGGCGGCGGGACCTCAGGCCCAGATGCCCCCAGGCCCCCGACCTGCCGATCCCCCCACGTGCAGCTGAGCACGGCCGGGGACGCCGGGAGGGGCTCGTGCGGGACACAGCGGCACGGCCACGGCCACCGGATCCGGGTCAGAGACGCCCACCGAGGACCCGTCCAGAGCCGGGGAACGCGGGGTCCACACGTGCGGGAAACTTGGGTTTCTCCGCCTTCCCTGTCCCCGCGGGGTGCTGGACGCAGGGGTGGGTCTGGTGCCAGAAGGGAATTCAATTCTCCATGTGATCGCCCGTGGTTTCCCAGGCCCTCTCTCCTCTGTTAAACCTCACGGCTCCAGTTTGAGAGGAACGGGGCCTGCAGACTCCTGATTCTTAGCTCACGGTTTATATTCTGTGTGTAAACCTGCCCAGCGGGTGAGGGAAACACACAGAGAGGAAATTGCTCCGATGCTTCCAGCAAAAAACAAAGAAAAAAACCCTGTGAACTTACATGGGGATCTGGAATTAGAACAGCCGGCCTCAAAACTGAACAGAACGTGTTTTCAAATCGTCCCCGTGGCCCAGGTAACACGAGTCAGGAAGGTCTCAGTGGAAAATGCGCTGACACGGGCTAGACTGGTCCCCAGGCCCGTTCCTGCATCTGGCATTTACAGCTGCGGCGTCTCAGAGCAGAGAGATGGGTCCCAGGGAAGGTGGAGCGGGGAGCAGAAAACAGAAGCAGAAAGAGGCAGGAATGTGTGAGCGCGAGGGCGGCCGTAAGCTCCTGTCAGCCCGCAGGTAGGGGTTCTTTCCAAAAGCTCCATCCCCATTTCACAGGAAGGGGCTGCAAAGATTCTTGTTTTTTTAAAAAGGAAAATCTTGTGTTGAGCCACACACGTAGGACTGTTTGATGCCAGACATCTTGTTTATTTACAGCTCTCTCGTGAGTCTGGGGTCGCCACACAGACTTGCTTCCAGTTTGGTTCAAACAGGACCAGGGCACCTGTCCTGGCCTCAGATTCCTAACGTTTAATCCCACTTCACCCCTTGCCCCCTCATTCCCAGCTCAAGTTAACCACAGAGACATCAGGTGTCCCCAGAAACTCCTCCAGGGAACAGCGGCTCACAGACCCCAGTGCCAGGCCAGCTGTACCTAAGAGGGGCACCTTGACCCTGGAGGGTTTAACTCCCAAAGGAGACCCTCAATGCCTTCTCCTTCCTAATCCAAGAGGGGACGGTGGAGGACACCTTGGGATTTGTCTGAATTAGGACAAATTCATTAAACTAGCAAAAAAGTCTTTTCTAGGGAAAACATAAGATCCTCATTTTTCTGGAATCATCTCCTCCCATGAGAAAATGTCCTCCTTAAAAAAAATAAGTGCCATTACTTTTGTTATAGTGACTCATAAAATACATTCTGTACATGCTCACAAGTCTAAGATAACAACATTGTCCTAATATGGGGTGAATTTTCAGAAAGAAAATGAGTTACAAAGACACACCCTGACAGTCAGCAAATAGATCAGTGGAACACAGTAGAGACCCAGAGACAGCCTACACAAGTCCAGTCAACTGATGTTTGACAAAGAATCAAAAATAATTTAATGAAGGAAGGATAGATAGTTCTTTCACCAAATAATGCCAGAGCAACTGGACATCCATAGGACAATCAATCAATTAATAACCCAACCTAAATCTCACACCTTACAAAACATTAACTGAAAATAGATCCTACAGTAAATGTTAAACATAAAACTGTAAAACTTGTAGATGATAACGTAGAAAAAAATCTTCAGGACCTACAGTCCATTGAAGAGTACTCAGCTATGACGCCAGTGTATGAAATGCATTCCATAAAATTGAAAACTAAATAAATTGGGCTTCATAAAAACTAAAAACCTCACACTCTGTGAAAGACCCTATTAAGAGCATAAAAAGATGAGCTACAGATTAGGAGAAAGCATTTACAAACCACGTATCTGACAGAGGAGTCATATCCAGAACATATAAAGCATTCTCAAAACTCAACCGTAAAATGGATAAAGAAGATGTGGCACATATATACAATGGAATATTACTCAGCCATAAAAAGAAACGAAACTGAGTTATTTGTAGTGAGGTGGATGGAGTTAGAGTCTGTCATACAGAGTGAAGTAAGTTAGAAAGAGAAAACCAAATACAGTATGCTAATACATATATATGGAATCTAAGGAAAAAAAAAAAAAAAAAAGGTCATTAAGAACCTAGTGGTAAAATGGGAATAAAGACACAGACCTACTAGAGAATGGACTTGAGGATATGGGGAGGGGGAAGGGTAAGATGTGACAAAGTGAGAGAGTGGCATGGACATATATACACTACCAAACGTAAAATAGATAGCTAGTGGGAAGCAACCGCATAGCACAGGGAGATCAGCTCAGTGCTTTGTGACCACCTAGAGGCGTGGGATGGGGAGGGTGGGAGGGAGGGAGATGCAAGAGGGAAGAGATATGGGAACATATGTATATGTATAACTGATTCACTTTGTTATTAAGCAGAAACTAACACACCATTGTAAAGCAATTATACTCCAATAAAGATGTTAAAAAAAAAAACTCAACTGTAAAAAAACAAAATAAAACAGAATCCCGTTAGAAAAAGGGGAAAGGACATGAAGAGACATTTCACTGAAGAGGGTACACAGACGGCAAATAAGCAGAAGACAAGATCTTCAACATCGCTAACCCTTAGGGAAATTCAAATTCAGACCACAATGAGAACAACTAAACTAAAAGACTGACTGAACCAAACACTGGCAAAGACACAGAGAAACTAAATCGCTCGTACGTTGCTGGTGGGAATGTGAAATGGTACAGCCCCTCTGGAAAAGAGTTTGGAAGTTTTAAGAAATATTGAAAATACTTATCCCATGACCCTGCAATTGTACTCCTGGGCATTTACCCCAGAGAAAGAGAAACTATTTCCACACAAAAACCTGTACACAATTCTTCATAACAGCTTTACTTGTAATTGTCAAAAATTGGAAACAACCAAAACATAACTCAGTGGGTGACTGGCTAAACACACTGCAATTTATCCAGACCCTGGATGACTATTCAGCAAAAAAGGTTTGAACTCGCGATACACGTGACAGCTTGTATGGATCTCACGGGCATTAGGTTGAACGGAAAAAGCCAATTTCTAAAGGCAAGGTCTGTATGATTCTATTTATATACCCTTTTCAAAATGACAAAATCATAAGGATGGAAAACAGATCGCTGGTTGCCAGGAGTTACGGATGGAAGTGCAACCAAAGGAGCTGTTTTGGGTGGTAAGATGGCTCTGTATATTGATTTCAGTGATGTTCTTGTGAATCTATCATTATTCCAAAATAAACATTTTTTAAAGAGTTAAACCAGCATCAGATGAACGATCACCAAGCCAAGCTTTCTAGCTGGAGGAAACACAACTTGGGCAGGAGATAAAATGTCCCCAACCATTAAGCCTGGGATTTTAATATCTAAGTTTCATTTTGATTAGCTGAATTCTGCACAGGAATGTGGAATTAGTTGGTAAGCCAGTTAAGGGGACCACAGGTCTCATCGTCGGGGACAATACAACCATAATTCATAATTATCCTCTCCTCCTCCCCGGCGCCTCGGATCTCAACTATTTGTCACCACATGTGAGATCCAGGCAAACCCAGCACAACGAGGTGCATGGCAGACCCGGGTGTGGGCCCCCTCACTTCCTCCCAGGGACCTCCTTCCGCCTCCTGGGGCCCTGGTTGCTATATTAACATCCCTTTTGGATCCTGAGGCGTGTGTTTTGTTCCCACTTAAAGCACAAGTATCTCTTGTGTGGTCTGGGCCAGAACCAAGGGAAACGATCGTTCCGCAGAGGGTCCAACCACAGCCTTCCGGCCTCCGTCGGAGTCCATCCCCACGCACATCAAAGTGGTCAGCTTGTTTTTTTTTTTTAACGTCTTTATTGGAATATAATTGCTTTACAACGTTGTGTTAGCTGCTGCTGTATAACAAAGTGAATCAGCTATACGTATACATATATCCCCATATCCCTTCCCTCTTGCGTCTCCCTCCCACCCTCCTTATCCCACCCCTCTAGGTGGTCACAAAGCACCGAGCTGACCTCCCTGTGCTATGCGGCTGCTTCCCACTAGCTATCTGTTTTACATTTGGTTGTGTATATATGTCCATGCCACTCTCTCACTTCGTCCCAGCTTACCCTTCCCCCTCCCCGTGTCCTCAAATCCATTCTCTGCGTCTGCGTCTTTATTGCTGTTCTGCCACTAGGTTCTTCAGAACCTATGCAGATCGCCAACAAATACATGAAAGGATGCTCAACATCACTAATCATTAGAGAAATGCAAATCAAAACTACAATGAGGTATCACCTCACACCGGTCAGAATGGCCATCATCAAAAAAGCTAAAAACAATAAATGCTGGAGAGGATGTGGAGAAAAGGGAACCCTCTTGCACTGTTGGTGGGAATGTAAATTGATACAGCCACTATGGAGAACAGTAGGGAGGTTCCTTAAAAAAAAAAAAATAGAATTACCATATGACCCAGCAATCCCACTGCTGGGCATATACCCTGAGAAAACCATAATTCAAAAAGATACATGTACCACAATGTTCACTGCAGCTCTATTTACAATAGCCAGGACATGGAAGCAACCTAAATGTCCATCAGCAGATGAATGGATAAAGAAGATGTGGCACATATATGCAATGGAATATTACTCAGCCATAAAAAGAAACAAAATTGAGTTATTTGTAGTGAGGTGGATGGACCTAGAGTTTGTCATACAGAGTGAAGTAAGTCAGAAAGAGAAAAACGAATGCCGTATGCTAACGCATATATATAGAATCTAAAAAAAAAAAAAAGTGGTCAGCTTTTACCTTCAGGTCTCCTTCTGGAATATTCTCTTCCCAGATGCCTCTTACTCGTGGAATATTTGTGTTATAAATTTTTTCCCTGGACACCTGGTTTGAATTTTTCAAAGACATTTCACAAACTTTAATGTTATCTGAACTGTGATATAAGAAAGGGGAAAAAAAAGAAGCTAGACTTAAAATATGGCTTCAATACTGATCGGTTTGATCTTCCCCAAATGAACTCGCTGCCTTTCCCTCCTGCCCTGAAGATGTCCTCCACTAAGGGAAAAGGAAGGGCAGTGATCGCTAAATCAATCGTCCACACTGGCTCTTACTTCCAATGTCACCTACAGCCCGAAAATTCTGGGATTATAAACTCACCTATAACTTTGAATGTATCTCTGAAAAGAGTCTGCGGTCAAAACAGGTAAATGCTGGACTTCCCTGGTGGCGCAGTGGTTAAGAATCCGCCTGCCAACGCAGGGGACACGGGTTCGAGCCCTGGTCCGGGAAGATCCCACATGCCGCGGAGCAACTAAGCCCGTGCGCCACAGCTACTGAGCCTGCGCTCTAGAGCCCACGAGCCACAACTACTGAGCCCACGTGCCACAACTACTGAAGCCCGCGCACCTAGAGCCCATGCCCTGCAACAAGAGAAGCCACCGCAATGAGAAGCCCGCGCACCGCAACGAAGAGTAGCCCCCGCTCGCCGCAACTAGAGAAAGCCCGCGCACAGCAATGAAGACCCAATGCAGCTAAAACTAAATAAATAAATTAATTGATTAAATTTTTTTAAAAAACAGGTAAACGCTGCCCCATGTATATCAGTGTCCTCAGGTGGGAGGGAAAAAATAGTATTTTCATAACACAAACTACAAAGCAGAACTCTCGAAATAAATTTTTAGGGTTTGCAGATAATCAGGAAATTTCAATTACAGGTATACCCCTGGGGGTCATATCAGAAGGTCCCAGGGAGTGTAATACTTTTATTTCTATGCAAATAATGAGATGGGTTTAAAGGTTATAAAATTCTGATCTGTTTTACAGCCTGGTTCTGTGGCTGTTAATAATAATAAATCATGTTTGTGGTCTTGAACCCTGTTACAAACCACATTAAAAATGATGTTATTTTTCGTGAATGATGAGCAATTTTTCTTAGAAAAGAAAGTAGGAATTTAGAAGCCCACGATTTGCATTCTAGAACAGTCTAATGAAAGATGTGTTCAGTGATACGGATTCCTGTTAATCATCTTTGCTTCCCATTTTCCTGCTTGCTACTCTATTTTATTAGCTCATATACAAAATAGTTTAACCCCAATTTCCCCAGGCCTTAAACTCACACATGCAAAAAAAAAAAAAATCCTTTTCTTAAGGCAACAGAGAATATATAAAGCTTTTCCCTTGAAATTCTCTTCTCACATATTAAAAGACTACATTTGAAAAGGGTAAAATCATGACTCTCAAATAGATATAAAATGAACACCTATTAACTATATTATCTAACTCATTAATGATTGAAGCAACCGCTAAGATGTTAGTATCACTTCAAAGGAAAATCCAAAGAATCATACATCCATGAGGCCACCAGGAATGCTGAAGTAAATTTGCTTAATAGATACAAAACTGGCAAAACTGGTTGATATCCACAGGGAAATAATCATTCCACTGACTCTCCATCTCTGCCAGACAACATTTGCATTTCAATGGACAGAATTACAGATCTCAATGTGAACAGTTCATAGAAAATGATTTCGTAAGCCAGATCCCAAAGGTCCTGAAATACGAACATGGCCAATTACTTGTGAAATGAACACCTGTCATTCTCATGGTACAAAAACCATGTGAGATTTTTTTTCCAAACCACTATGTTTGCTTCTATGGAAAAGCTTCTACTTAAAGATATGTATCTTCCTGAACTGGCAGAGCATTCCAGGAGAATTTAGCAGCATTGAACAAAGAAGTATTTCCAAGAAAAAAAACAAAACACTCATCGTACGTCATGGTGTAAATATGGCAAAAAGGAGGATGCAAATGTGACAGCACAGGACAGTGAAAGAGAAGGAGGACAGACGGCAGCGAGGAGGGTGACCAGTTGGGTGACGTCCTTGGTTCCGCCGTGACGGTGCCGGTTCCATGAAGGTTGTCAGAAAAGAAAATACAAGAAAGACTGGAAATGATGCTTTGGAAAACGAGCACATGATGGGGGAGGTCTCAGTGCCCGGATCTGAGAGAGAACAGCCCCAGGCTCTGTGCCCGTGAGGGGACCCTTTGGCCGGCCGAGTCCCCCAGATGCGTTCTATGCTGCAAACAGGGGCCGAGGTGCCTGGGAACCGGGTCTCGAATACACTGCGCGGCCGGCATTCTGGCAGGATCAGCCAGACCGCTGGCCGGTCTGGCTGCTGATGTCCTTCCCCTGGGTCCTTGCTCCTTCAGAGCTCCTATGATCCCTAAAGAGTTCACGAAACCAACTTCCTTGACTCAACTGCATAAAGCCGCCAAGAAAGGTTGGTGCCCTCAACTTCCATCATTTTGGCTGCTCGGAATCTCTTCCCACGTACCTCAGTTTCACCTGATTTCACTCCAGTGGGTCTCTCCTCGCTCTCCCTCTCTCTCAGTAGCTCCACATGAGCTGGGTCTAAGCTAATCGGTGCATTTTCGCTCCCTGACTATTCACTGAAAGAGAAGCCCGTCGGTCCCTGGAGGAGGGAGGGGGTGAATACTCTCCATCACCCCCAGGAAAGCCCTGGAAGTTCCTTTGGCTCCTCGACGACCATGAACAGGAGCAGTCACTCCGCCCGCAGGGAGAGCCGCGCTCCTGCCCCAAACGGAAGGTGCGCTGAGTCCAGGCTCAGAGACGTATATGAGGGGTGACCATGGCCATCGGTGGAGCGGCTGGAGGCCGGGCAGGAGCCCCCAGGAGGCTCAGGACCTCGGCCCTGCGGGGGCTGAACTCTGTGCAGAGTCTCAGGCCCTCCTGCGGCTGCAGCCCAGCCCGTCCTCCTCCAGCCCCTGAGCCAGCGGCTGTGATGGAGGCTCAGAGCTGCCAGAGATGGAGAGTGAGCGCCTGGGGGGGGCGGCACCCCTGAAGTGCAGCACTTACGGGCGGAGCTTTTCCAGTGTGTGGTGTGGGCAGCAACCTCCCTTGGCTCTGTCTTGGGAACCCCTCCTTCTCCTGATACCTGCCGACAGACCCCCGGAGTCGTCTGGAGGTTCTCAGATCAGAGCTCACTGGGAAGGGCTAAGAAAGATGTGATTTCTGTAGCGTGAGGAGGAGGAGACCTCAACATAAACCATTTAATTTAAAAAAGTGGGGTGAGACATGAGTTTGGAAACATCCTTTAAAACAAGCCTGAAGCCCTCCTTAGGTGAGTGTCATTTCATTGTCCCAGACACCCTGGAAAAGAGAACCCCCTCTCTTCCTTTAAGTAGCTCCCTGTTGGTGGAGAAATGTTAAGAAAGCTTTAGGAAGTCAGATGTCCACTGCTGTCCCAAAGATCTTGTACTCCAGACAAGTGTATGTTGTTGCTGAGACTTCCCAATCTGTTTAAACAGAGGAATCTTGATGGAAAGTTACCATTTAAGTACAAACACCCAAGTTCTGTTTCAAATCAAATGGAAAAGACAATGAAATGAATATGCCAGTGGCCTTTGTTGACATCCATCGAAAGAGACGAGGAATTCTCGTTTCTTGAGGCATAGCAGCAGAATCCTAAACCTTACACAGTACGGCATCACCAAGAGGACCGTATCCTCATCCCTCCAGATAAACACAGATAGTGAACATCAGAAGTGGAGCAACCACGGGAGAGGTTCATGGCCTCTGGAAATCTGGACTAGAGAAATACAAGTCAAGTTGTGGTTGGAGCAACTCCAGAACAGCTGGCCCACCTGACTCACAGCACTTCCTGCCATGGATGCGGCCAGCATGTCCTGAGAACTGCATTGATGATGATGGTGATGATGATGGTGGTGATGGTGGTGATGATGGTGATGATGGTGATGATGGTGGTGATGATGGTGGTGATGGTGGTGATGATGGTGGTGATGATGTGGTGATGATGGTGGTGATGATGATGATGATGGTGATGGTGATGGTGATGATGATGGTGATGATGGTGATGGTGATGATGAGGGTGATGGTGATGATGGTGATGACAGTGATGATGGTGAAGGTGATGGTGGTGATGGTGATGATGGTGATGGTGATGGTTATGATGAGGGTGATGGTGATGATGGTGATGATAGTGATGATGGTGAAGGTGATGGTGGTGATGGTGATGGTGATGGTGATGATGAGGGTGATGGTGATGATGGTGATGATGGTGATGATGGTGATGATGGTGATGGTGATGATGAGGGTGATGGTGATGATGGTGATGATGGTGATGGTGATGATGAGGGTGATGATGAGGGTGATGGTGATGATGGTGATGATAGTGATGATGGTGATGATGGTGATGGTGATGATGAGGGTGATGGTGATGATGGTGATGATGGTGATGGTGATGATGAGGGTGATGATGAGGGTGATGGTGATGATGGTGATGATAGTGATGATGGTGAAGGTGATGGTGGTGATGGTGATGATGGTGATGGTGATGCCGTCTGCAGACAGCATCACAGGCCCCACTGGTCACGGGAGGAAGCTGAGAACAGAGACCTCCAGGAACTAGCCCAAGGTCACAGCTGGGTCTTGAACCCAGGGAGTTAGCTCCAGAGCCTGCACTCTGCCTGTGGGGAAAGCAGTGGCCTGGCTTAGCCCCAGGGGGGACCCGGAGGCTGACAAGGCAGCCGGCCTCCCCGCTGCACTCAGCGCCGGGACTGTCCGCAGGACGAAGTGCAGGAGAGGGGCTTATGGAGGAGAAGGCCCAGGTCCCTTCACGGCCTCCAGGAGGAGAGGAGGCAGGTCCTGTTGCCCAGACCCAGCAGGACATGCACTTGCATGCGGGTCTGGACCGTGCTAGGCAGGAGGGCCACGCGGACATCTGCGAGTGATCGCGTCCTGCCCGCAAATGAGGACAAGAGTCTTTGATGTAAACTATAAAAAGTCCCCGGATCAGCAGCCTGTTATCATCGTGGAATGAATCACCGATCCGAGCATCAGCCGGGACATGCCTGGAAGGCCCTCCACCCTGCAAGTCCAAGGAGCCCAGGTCACCAGAAACTCCCTCCAGGGCTACACGCCAAGCACTCTCCCATCCCACCTTACTGCTTCCCAGAGGTAGGGGGTTCAAACCCGGGAAGGTCGGGCGAGCCCTGGGCGCATCTGGGCCGCACCAGACCGGCAGCGGGACCTCCGAGCCCAGAAGGTGGGTGGCCGTGCCTTCCGGCCAGCTGCAGGACAGCTGAAGGGAGACGCCCTCCGCGGGGAGGCAGAGACTCAGAGATGATGGGGGCGCCCCACCCAGGGCTGTCCACAGCCTCATTCGGTTTCAGAAAGGCCGCTGGCCCTGGACTGACCCTGTGCCTGCTGCCTCCCACTCAGCAAACAGGATGCACAGCCCCGAGCACCCAGGTGGGGAGCCGCGACAGACGGACATCTGTTCTCCATCGCGCAGAGAAAAGAGCCTCTGACTGACCCTACAGAGACCACGCCTCCCACCCGTGAAGCTGGAGTTGCCACGTGACTAAAGTCTGATCGGAGGTGCCACGAGCCTCCCGCAGAGGAGCTGACGGGAGCCCCAGCCCCACTGCCCCCCGAGATGTGTGACATGGGGGGGGGGGACAAGCAGAGCGCCATCTTGGGCTTGGAGGACAGGGTCCAGATCCTGGACGGGCTGGTCCCCAGGGCCCCGCACGGCAAGGCTCGGGACTCTTCACCCCCAGAGAGAGAAAGAGCCCGCTGTTCAAGCTGCCGCCACGGGGGCTGGGGGGCGAGGACCGACGGTGATGGCGCCGTTTTACGGGAAGCCGAACCCCCTCCCACTGATGCGTCGCCTTCCACGAGGCGCCGAGGTGGGGCACTTATGGCGTCAGCCAGCACGTGGAGGGAATGCCCCTCCCGCTGACGCCAACTTCTCTCTGGAAAGGCCGCAGCTCAGACAAGAATTCCTGCCCCCAACTCGGCAGAAGGAAGCACCTGGTGATGACGTGAAGGCGGTGCTGGCCATTTCCGCATCCCACAGACCACGCGCCCTCCGCCTCTGCCACTCTTCTCAGGGCCACAGGCCAGACCGCCCGGTGACCTGAGCTCCCATCGCGGCGGCCAGGGCAGGGGTGCAGAGGGTCCCTGGAGCACTCCATCACCCGACATCCAGGGCGCGGGACCTGGGCAGTGGCGGAGTCGTGGGAACCGTCAGCGCCTCCTGGCCACGGGTCTCCTACCTTTCACCCCCCAGGGAGCACGTGAGAAGAGAAGCTGGCAGCACCCAGGGCTGCAGGGCCATCGAACCAGCCAATCCCATCCTCATCCCCCCACGGAACCAAGGGTCACCCACCCTCTTGGACCATAAGCCTGTCCCCGCCAAGGCCCCCGGTTGTTTGCTCTGCTCCCGGGTGCAGCCCTGTGGGTCGCCTGCTGTGCTGCCCCCTCCCGGGTAGCAAGCGCACGTGACTGACACCCATGTGGGTCTCACCCAGGAGTGTCGCCTATAACCCTAGTGCTACTCACGCACTGGACTGCAGCAGGCAACGTGCCGGCCCCGAGGTGACTGTGCATTTGCACGCCCGCAGCGGTGCCGTTTCCGCGTGGATCGTGGAGCAGCACATGACCAGCAATGGGCTCATCCCAGCATCCCTCCCCCACGGGGTCCAAAGCCTGGCCCTCCTCCCGTCCTGCCTGTTCTTAGACACGGGCCCTGACCCACCCATCTCAGCACACCCGCTCCCTCTTCTCCATCCCAGAGCTGTGGCGGGAAGTGAATGAGAACAGGTGGGAGCGGCTTGTATAAAAGCAAAGAACTAATATCACCCTGACCCCGGCTGCTTCTGGGGATGCTAAGGCCTCAGTGTATTTCCACCTTGACTGGGTCTGTGCCCCTCCGCTCCCACCTCACCCCTCCCCCAACGCCACCCTCTGCTTGGCTTTGAGTTGACTCAGGAGGCCTGGAGACCCCAGCTGAGAGCAGGAATAACAAACCCACCTTCCCAGGGGGACGGGCGGGGCCAGACGAGGGGACAGAGGCACAGGTGGGCCAGTGGGAGGAGACCCCCGCCCAGGTAAGGAGCCGGCGGCCACTCAGCTCAATCGTCATCACCAAGGAAGGCACCCCTGAACTCTGCGTGTTCCCCAAAAGGCCCCACGACTGGAATTTATCAGCTTTTAATTGTCACCAGCTAAATCGAATTATCCATCTGACCGGAAGCCACCGTGTCAAACTCTGGCCTGAATCCTGCTCCAAACTCCCTCGGAAGAAATGCAAACTCCAGAGTTTGTGCCGCAGAATCGCACGTGCTCAGGACGTTGTTTATCCACATCCCTTCCCCCTGCTCGCCTGGGTCACCCCCACAAACAGCAAGCCGTTCCACCGGGGGACCTGCAGACAGCACAAAATGGGGGGCCGCCCCCTGATACGGGGTGGGTATTTCCTTCAAAACAAAGCGTCTTCAGTTTGGAAAGTGATTAATCTTAATTGTTTTTTCTGAATGGAGAACATATTAAGTCATACACTATGTTGGATTTTTTTCTTTAACCTACGCATCAGTCATTCAACAAACATTTATTAGATGTCTGCTATGAGCCCAGAATACAGCAGTGAGCAAAACGGTGATTTCTCACCTCCACGGGATGGCTTTTCTAGTGCAGGGAGACAGACAATAAGCAAGACAAACGTACAAAATACGTGATATTTAGACTCCGGTATGTGTTACGGAGAAAAACAGAACATGGGAATCAGAAGGGCGGGAGGATGAGGGTTAGCGGCCAGTGTTAGAAAATAAGGTGACTGCACAGGAGCCTCTGGCCTCGAAGCCCCTTTGCAAAGCTTAGAGGTCCCGGCGGCTCTGGCCCCGTCCCAGCCAAGAGGCGAGAGTCCTGTTTAGACAGGCCGCGTCCTCCAGGCCACGTCGCCGTGGTCTCCCCGACGCTGAGGCTGCCGTTTGTCACCCCACGCCCGTCTGGGGGTCTGGTCCCCAACACGGACCTGGAAGCCGTCTGTCTGCTGGGCTGCCCTCTGCACTCCCACCCCCACTCCCACAGCTTCCTCAGCCTCCCGCCCGAGCTGGTGTGTCTTCACCTCCCTTTCCATCCTTGACTCCAACCCTCAGCTCATATCCTGAGGTTCAGGACTACCGCCAGCCCCAAGGGAAAGAGGTGTTTCCAGAACTCGGGCTGATGGGACATCAAGGGACAAGGGGGGCATCCTTCCCGCCTCCTTCCCAGCCCTGGTTTGGTCTCACCTGAGCAAGACAGGACTGGGGGAGGAGTCAAGGACCAGAAAGAGGACGTGCGGCGACGCTTGACGCCTCTCTGGTGTCTTGGAGCGCAGCACCAGGCCAGCTCCGTAGGAAGGCCGGGCCCCCCGAGGCCCTCACACGTGAAGGAGGGCAGATGGGTCCTTAATTCATCCCAAGGCCTCATTCTCAAACTCACTTCCCAGGGGCCAGCGCCCCCGACCTCCTGTGGTCCGTGAAGTTCTCACTCCCCCTCCCACCCCAGGATGCACCCAGGAAACGGGCACCCCACTGACGGAGGTCACACCTCAGGTGACGGCAGGGAAGGCCAGCGGGGCGACGGCCCCTCCCGGGGGACACGGGGCACAGCCACCTCTCAGCCCCGACCATCCCGCCACAGAGCACGACCTGCTCGGGCTTCTGGAGAGAAGCTGGAAGTTAAGATGGTAGGGTTAAAAATCCCCTGATTTCGAATATTGGCAATGGTTTCAAAACTGTTTGAAACACGGCCCAGGTCATCCGTGGGCTGAAGGTGGTACAAGGGCCCCTTTGCAAGCTCAGAGCCAAGAGCGAACAGGACTTTGCAGCTTCATGACGACGTTCACCTGTGATTGGTCCTCCCAACTGCCCCACGAGGCTGGCGCAGACGTTACTACCGTGATCCCTGCATTATGGGCAACAAGCCTCGGCCGGTGGACAATTTTCCCCAAATCACAGTTTCCCCAAAATGCAGGGACGCACCCGGGGCTCGTCCAGAGCTGTCTGACCCCAAGCCCCCTGTTAGCTCACAGTTTCCTGAGGGGCCGCGGTCTACCACGGGTTCTGCAAGATGATTCTAGGTCCACACAAGGAAGGGAAATAGGAGCACTTCCTAGTCAATAGTGATGGATCTCTTTTCAGGTCTATTTGAAAAATGTATGCCAAACACAAGATGTTATGGGACTTCCCTGGCGGTCCAGTGGTTAAGAATGTGCCTTCCAATGCAGAGGACGCAGGATCTATCCCTGGTCGGGGAACTAAGATCCCACACGCCACGGGTCAACTAAGCCTGTGTGCTCTGGAGCCCGCGTGCCACAACTAGAGAGCCAGTGGGCCGCAACTAGAGAGAAGCCCGCGCGCTGCAATGAAAGATCCCGCATGCTGCAACGAAGATCCCACACGCCGCAACTAAGACCCGATGCAGCCAAATAAATAAATAAATACAAATAAATAAATTTATTTTTAAAAAGTTATGTATGTTATTGCTTAAGACTTTACCCTCATCTTAAGAAATAATATAAATTTATTTTACTGAGTAATCTAAAAATATAGAACCACACATCAAAACCGTGATTCACGAGCATGTTCCTTTTAATGAGTGGGTGTCAGCTCCTTCTGAATGAGAGGGAGAGGGAAGAGGAGAAGAAGAAGGGGGGGGGTAAGGAGGGAGGAGAGGCGGGGCATGACGGGGAGGGGGAGAAGGAGACGGAGGGGGAAGAGGAGGAGAAGAGGAAGGTGGGGAGGAGGGGAGGGGGAAGAGGGGAAGGGAGGAGAAGGAGGGGGAAGAGGGGGGGACCAGGAGACAGTGACAACACCTTCTCCACACTGGCTGCACACGTCTCATGACAAACGCCTCACGACAAATCCCATCCATCTCTTCCAGAGCCTGGGAAAGCAACGGAGCTGCAACAGACCCTCCCAGGGGAGGAAGAGCCACTTCCCTGGTCTCACACAAGGCCTCCTGCACGGCCCGGGAGGTGACGCACCCCTGGAAGCCATAGCAGCCCTGTGCTGCCTGCAGGGGATGGGCCTCTGAGGGGACCCAGAGCCCAGGGGACGGTGGCCCAGATGTGCATGTGGGTTCCCATCTCTGATCCTTTATCTTCCAAGGGAGAAAACGGACAAAACCACAGATTTTCATGTGCAATCTCCCAATCTTAAAGTGTTTGCAGCCAATTCACTGTTTTAAAGCAGGAAACCCTCTCCAGGCCCCGGGCAGAGCTGACCTTCGCCAGGTGGACGCTCTTCCCCTCACAAGGTGGGTGTTCAGTGGCTGGCTTGGGTTTGCTGCCACCTTGTTTTAAGTGGGGACGTGCTTGGGGAGAAAAGCGACGCCCTCCTGATAGACACAAAGTCAGCCTCCCGAGGCCGATGTGCCCAGCCTTCCCTCCTGGGCATCTCTGCGGGGCCGACACTGCTGTGTCTCCCTGCTTCCTTTCTTTTCCATTGTCTCCAAACGGCCACCATGGGCCCTGGGCAGCGCTTGTCACCGTCCTTCCAGATGATGCCCACACAGTCCCCACCGGGAAACCTGTCTTTACAGAAACCCCAGCTCAGGCTGGGCTGGGTCCCCCTCTCCCATTTCCCTGGCCCTGGAGCAGAGCAGCTGTGTTTGCTGTGAGGGTCCTGCTGGGACGGGGGCTGAGACAAGGCCCCGGAAGGGCTGAGTCCTCCACCGACCGCCCGCCACCTCTGCCCACTGTCCCGGCAAAGGAGAAGGCAGGGGATCCGCGGCCAGCAGCCCCTGCTTGGGGCTCCCCTGGGGAAACCTGTCCTGTCCAGTCCCAGACACCGGCCCCGAAGGACGCCTCTTCCTCGCTCGTGCATCCTTTTGAAGAGAAGTCAGCAGCTCCTTCTCCCTGAGGACTGGGGTTCTCCCTGCCCCTCCTGCACACGAGGGCGCAGAGGTGCATCCACCTGCCCTCGCACGTTCAGCCCACATCTGTTCTTTTTCTTTTTTGAGTGTTGTCCGTAGTGAAAAGTCAGATTTCTTGCAAAAGCCACTTCTCTGGGAAAATCAGCAGGGCAGGGAGACAGGATGTGCATCCCCTCCCGCGGCCCCATCAGTGGGGTGAGGGGTCCCCAGTCACGTCCAGTTTTCTCCTGACACCGAGGTCAAGGGTCAGTCCCAGGCACTGTTGCTGGGGCCACGCTCTTGTCACAGAGTTAGAGGAAGGTGGGCCCCTCCGTCCCCTCTGACCCTAAGCAGGCAGGAGCAGGTCCCACGGGTGGGGGAGGAAGAGTGGACAGGTGTCTCACCCCTGGGCCACTTCCGGGCTGGCTCCCGGGGGCGTTAGTTTGTCACACCTGCCCCAGCATTGCAGTACCAGCCCCTCGCTGTCTGGCCTCAGTAGGGGAGGAGAGAGGACGTGCTCTCAGCTGGACAGCCTGGGTGGGCTCATGCCGTCAGGGAGGTGCTCCAGCCAGCGCCTGGCCGGGGGGGGGGGGCTCAGGAGCTGGGAGCTGCCGCTTGCACCATCATCACAGTGGAGAGGGCGGGCAGGTGGGGGCTACACAGAGGTGACGTCCACCGTCCTGGGAAACCAGGCTCCCCGCGGCGGGGCCTGAGCTGACCTGTTCCCCTTCCACCTCCATCGGACTCACTGTCATCTGAGTATCCTTTAATCCCCCTCAGGACAGAAAGGAGTCACCACCCCTGCAGAGCCCCCCCCCCACCCTGGTTCCTCACCTGCTCAGGACCCTCCTTGTCCACATCCCCGACGAGGTCCGAGCCCACGGAGCCCCATCTCCCACGTTCACCCGAAAGCCCCCTCCTGGCTGTGTTTCCACGGTTCCAGAGCAAACTACCTGGGAGTGACACGAGGGAACTGCAGTTGTGCAGCTGGCGCATGCCCGTCTCCAGGCGTATTTTATGTGGCCTGAACAGTGTTCCAAATTTTTGGAAAATTTCATATTAAAAATTCTCGATTCTCTTAAACAACGGGAAGCTTTGCCAAGTCTAGTTTCGAAAATACAGGGGGGTTTGTGTTTGATGCCCTCTCTCTCCGTCAGACACAAACCCCACTCTGAGATACCAAATAAAGCAGCAAACATGCTGCCTGGGCTGAGCCCGGACCTGCCTGGCCTGCAGGGAGGGAGGGTCGGCCCAGGTGCCGGGTCACTGAGCCCTCAGCTGCCGCGGGAACGTGCGTACGGATGGTGAGCGCACGCAAACAAGGACCCACGTGAGCAGGCTGGAGACAGGAGCAGTTTCAGGATTCCCCGACACTGGTTTGTTTTTAGAGGTTTGCTTATTTTTTGGTTTAAGTAGATAAACAAGGAGGAGAATAAGAGCACTTACTAGTGGCATAATTTTTCTCTCTATTGGTTTTGATGTGGATGAATCTCCAAGCAATCATCTTGCCGTTTCTGGATATATTGAAAATAATTAACTGAGAGAATAAAAACTTCATTTACATTGTGATTCCCTCTGTATAAAATGCATGCATGAGTGTAAGGCATTAATAGGTCTACATCTAGGAAAATGGGCGAAGTTTTCTTCTTTTATTTTGACTTCCATTAACACTGTTATAATCTGGTTCCTTAAAAAAATAATAACAGTATCACACCCGTTAAGTGATGGACCACTGCAGTGTTTCTATTTTCAAATCTTAAAGCAATCAACTCAACATCATGTTTGGGGGCCGGCTATTAACATCACAGCAACAACTAAATGCAGAAGAGCTAAGCCTTGAGCAGCGTATTTTTCTTGTTCACAGCATAAAACATAGAACAAGTTCGAAGATGCTGACTGAAGTCTGCATTTATTTCCCAGGGAGGACAGGCTGCATTTTAAGGCAGAGCTTTGGTGGCTCACAGACCTGGATTCAGTACCTGGAGCCAGCACTCCCCAACCAGGAAATGTGGAGAAGGTCATTTCACTTTTCCAAGCTCAGCATCCTCATCATCAGAAGACCCCACTATGCACTACATGCTGCACACAACATGATAAGCAAAAATGCAGGAAAGGTACAGTTTAGGGGAAAAGACAAGCATTCATCCAATGACCACATGATGAGTGTAAGTACCACCAAGGAATGGGACACAATAGTGTCCAGGTGGGTCAGGGAAGGCCCCTCAGAGAGTGACAACACAGCTGATCTAAGCTGCAGGCAGATGCAGCACGTGCAAAGGTCCTGTGGCTGAGGCAGAGAGGGAACAGGAAGGTGGCACAGAGCAAGGCTGAAAGAAAGACAAGGCTTTGTAGACTTAGATGGTACTCGAAATGCACAGAAGGCTGTCGAGGGTTTTAAGCGCAAGAGTCGCACAGTTCAATGGACATTTCGAATAGTCATCCCTCGGTATCCAAGAGGGATTGGCTCTAGGACCCCCCTCGGACACCAAAATCCAAAGACGCTCAAGGCACTTATACAAAATGGTGTAGTATTTGCATATAAGCTACGCACATGCTCCCATATACCTTAAATCATGCCTAGATTACTTATAATACCTAATACAATATAAATGCTATGTAATTGTAAATTCAATGTTAATGCTGTGCAAACAGTTGCCAGCACACAACAAACTCAGGTTTTGCCTTTTGGAACTTTCTGGAATTTGTTTTTCTAATATTTTTGATCTGAGGTTGGTTGAACCCGTGGGTGCAGAGGGCTGACCGTATTCCTCTGGATGCTGTGTGTAGCAGGGGCAAGCCTGGCAGCGGGAGAGAAGTTGAGAGACCATCACGGTGGTTCGGAGGGGAGATGACAGTCTTGGGCAAGGACAGTGAGTGGAGACGGGGCAGGAATGGATTGGGGACGTGAGCTGGGAACCCAGCCAGCAGGCTGGTCTTGTTTTCTCCTGCTCGGTGTCATCTGTGCGGCGGGGCCAGCAGAGGGCAGGCTCTGTCCTGCCAAGCGCACGATGCAAGTGCTTGGACGCTAATGCCCCAGGTCATCAACATGCCCAGAATTTTCTTCAGCATCACGTGATACCGTGTGTGTCCCCAGTCCTCACCGACTTCACCGAGGCCCCAGCATGACTCAGCCGTTCCCGCCCCCAGCAGATGCAGCAGCTGTGGAAGCAGTCACAGGGCATCATGCAGCTGGGCCAGCTCCTGGCTAGGACCATGCCCCTTCCCCCTCCTGCGGTCGCCCACACCCCACAGGCTGTCCTCCCCCCAGCAGGCAGAGAGGCAGCCCAAGCCTCCATCACCTCAACTCCCGCTAGCTAGACAAGAGGGGTGAACGCTCACTTTCCCATCAAAGAGGTGCCTGCCTAGACGCCCTCACCGACGCACACGCTCTCCCAGCCCAGCCCAGCCGCAAATAACAATTCCACGCATCCAGGCTGACCTCAGAGGAGAAAGGATCAATAAACCAACACTGCACGCCCACCCTCCCAGCGGGGGAGAGAACGCCATTTGTGGACAAGTCTGTCCTGCTCATCGGCGTCCCCAGAGTCCACAACGGTGCAGAGCACAGGCGTGGGGCTGAATCAATGTTTGCCGGATGAATGAATGAAGGTCTGCATCCCCAGTCTGCAGGAGTCCCTACCAGGATGAAAGCAGCCGAGGGCATGGCCGGCTTTGGAAACCTCTGCTTCCTCAGACTCCTCCCCGCCACCCTGCCCCCCAACCCCTGCCTCTGCGCTGCGCAAAACCACAACCCAACCCCATCTGGACGAGCTCACAGGGGACCCACCCAAGAGCCCGCTGGCACAAAACAGAAAACTTGGCATCGCCAGCTCGGCTGCTGCGTGGCCGAGAGTGAAAAATGCAGGCGACTCTGCGCAAACCACAGAATCATCAAGAGCTTCTGGAACGAGTGTTAATGACAGTTTTATTTCACTGGGGAGAAGAGCGACCAGACTAACGAAGTGGCCGCTGGGACAGTCTCGGGATTTCTCCAATAAACATAACCCTCTGGGGACCGGGGGAAGGAAGGAGAGAGATCACTAGTGAAAACCCGACAAACTGTGACTGGAGCTGCAGGGCCACGGCTCTGCTGGCTGCTGCCCTTCAGGGGGACGGGGAGATTCGTGGTCGGACCTTCCACGCGCCCCTGATAAGCTGCCCAGCTGCCGCTCCTCATCATAAAGGTCACAGAATGATGACTGGAAACTTCAGCCAAGGCAACAAATATATTTTCGGGAAACCAAACTGAGCTGTGAAACCTACCACAAAGCTGAATTTTCAGTGTCAGAATCCATTAGGTGACTCGCCCATGGGGAGGGTCTAAAAGGAGCTACAAGCTGAACAATAAAGGGTGGGTTTGTGAGATTGTCTTTGAAGAGAGGCAGCTCGTGAGCTCGACCAGGACCCCAGGCGGAAGGGTTGCTCCAGCTCGTCTGGCAGCAGCAGCCCGGTGGCAGGTGGCAAGGCTGGGGCTGACGTGCAACCCTCCAGGTGAGAGGTTGTGAGCTGGTGCTGCTTCCTTGGGGAAAGCTCCTGTGGCTTGTGTCTGCAGGGCTAAGGGCCGCATCTGCATGGAAACGTCACCTCTTCTCTCTGAGGGTCAAAGGGGTCGGAATCATGGGAGTTCCCTGGCGGTCCAGTGGTTAACACTCCACGCTCCCAATGCAGGGGGTGCGGGTTCGAGCCCTGGTTGGGGAACTAAGAGCTCGCGTGCCACAGTGCGGCCAAAAGAAAAAGGGGCGGGTAGGAATCTGCATGGGGAAGGAGGCCAGCCTGGGGTCATTTCAAAGGCATGCTGCCCAGGTGGCAATTCACAGAGGAGTCACTTGAACAGCAGGCAGACACCCCAGATTTGGGAGGTGGGGCTGACAGCATCTTGGGGGGTTTTTGAGCCGCAGCAAAAGCCACCCCACTGTTTGGCATGCAGAGCTGGTCCCCAGAAGGAAGGTAGGCCATCTTGCCTAAGAAGCCCGAGGTCTCTGGGGAGACAGGTGGTTGGCACCCGCGTGCCCCATCACAAGCTGCGGAGTCTCGGAGCTCTGTGTGGTGGACCTGGGTGGTCCAGTAAAGGCCAATGGCAGAGAAAGGAAAGGGGTCCCCTGAAAACAATGACCTAATTTAAGACAGGGACTGAATTAAGGGTGGAGGGCTAGTGTTTGCTAAGACCCAACCTTTTGGAAAAGATAAGCATGAGAATGAATCTGAGCCCTGGGAGCATGGAAGCTGGAGTCAGGGGCGGGGATGGGGTGGGGTGATTAACTGAAAAGGACAGGTGTGTGAGGTGACCGTATGGTGTCTCGAGTTGTGGACCAAGTCATCCCAATAATGGGTCAAAAGGTAGGTGCATTCCAGCTAAGTCCCAGAGTTTCCATCAATCCCACAAAACCCACCAGGACCCACAGACTCAGATCCGGGAAGAAAGTCAGCCAGGCCTGGAGGGAGGGAACAGGAGGACAGCCCAGAGTCTCAGCTGAGCCAGGCAAACAGCTGCCCTCACGCCTCCCCCACCAGAGCCGGTTCTGCTCTCAGAGGCCTCAGCCCAGCGCGTCTTCAGGAAGGGACGTGGGCCGGCCCAGGAGAGAGGGCTGGAAAGACACAAACCAGCCCGAGACACTGAATCTCAGCAGTGATCTCCAAGGAGCAGCCGTAAACTAAGGCGGGGAGTTCTGGGCAGCCTGAGGCCCTCTCCATCTGCGTTTAACTGGAGCTACAGACAATGGGACCAAGGCTTTGCCCGACCCTCATTCCCACAGTGTCCGTGTGGCAATTTCAAAAACACAGAGTGAGAAGCGGTATCTCCTCTGCCCGGGTGTACCCGGAACGCCCCACGGGAGGATGCGGAGTGATGAGAGGCACCTGGTACCCACAGTCACCCCAGGACCACACTGTCGGCTGAACAGGCTTCCCTTGCGCACGATAGGTGCTCCGTGTTTGGCAAACTGGCTAGTTAAGTGATGGGCTTTTACAGGAGTATTAGATTACTGGTCTTCTGTTTCTTTTCAGTGTACTTGGGAAACACGGCAGTTGCTACACACTGAATTATCCGGCATCCATGTTTGGCCATAAAGGCGGGGAAGAGCACTTTCGCTGCTCCTTGGAAGTGGCAAGACCGCTGTTTCTAGGACTCAGGCTGACACCCTCCACCCCGGCCCTGACACACAGCTGGGTTCCTCTGTGGAGGGGGGATGAGGTGCAGTGATCATGCATCCGCCTCCGTGTTCCAGCACATCAATCAGAGCGAACGGTCCGGGCACAGAAATCTCACGCCTTAGAGGGGAAATCTGCCACCCCGCAGTGGTGGCTGTCACACTCAGAAACCTGGCCACCCTCCCCGAGGGTTTCAGTAGCCCTACTGACCTGGAAGGGGCTTCCTATAGACTCCTACACTACCCTCTGCGGTAGACAAAACGACACCCCCTCGCCCGGAGAGATCCCATCCCAATCCCCAGAACCTGGGAGTGTCACTTTACGAGGGAAAGGGGCTCTGCAGGTGGGGTTAAGTTAAAGCCCCTGAGATGGGGAGATTCTCCTGCCTGTTCCGTAAGGACCCAGTGTGATCAACCAGAGTCTTTGTGAGCGGGAGGCAGGAGGGGCAGGGGCAGAGGCAGAGGAGAGGTGACCTCAGAAGCAGAGGTCAAAGAGAGAGGTTTGAAGATGCCGTGCAGGCAGAAGGGAGAGACAAGCCAAGGAGTGGCAGGGTCTTTGGAAGATGCAAGGACACAGAGCTCCTTGGAGCCTCCAGAAGGAATGCAGAGCTGCTGGCACCTTGACTTCAGCCCAAGGAGACCGATGTTGGAGACCTGACCTCCAGAGCATTAAGATGATAAAGCTGTGTTGTTTTAAACCACTCCGCTTATGGTGATTTGTTACAACAGCAATAGGAAACTAACACACCCTTCTTCTGGAGAAAAGGGTGGCTACATCGGATAATATAAAAACGTTTAACTTGCACATGACCAAAATAGTCAAAATGAAACATAACAGACAATGAGTTAATGCTGTGATAGGCAGATGGCCCTTAGAAGTCAAAGGATATAAGCAATAAAAATGCAAATGGCCAGACTTCCCTGGTGGCGCAGTGGTTAAGAATCCGCCTGCCAATGCAGGAGACATGAATTCGATCCCAGGTCCGGGAAGATCCCACATGCAGCAGAGCAACTAAGCCCGTGTGCCACAACTACTGAGCCTGCGCTCTAGAGCCCACGAGTTAAAACTTCTGAGCCCGCGTGCCACAACTACTGAAGCCCGTGACCCTACAGCCCATGCTCCACAACAAAGAGAAGCCACCACAATGAGAAGCCCACACACCACAATAAAGAGCAGCCCCCACTCGCCGCAGCTAGAGAAAGCCCACGCGCAGCAACGAAGACCCAACGCAGCCAAAAAATAAAGTCATTTATTAAAAAAAAAAAAAAAATGCAAATGGCCAATTCAATAGGAAAAAGTGTCTAGCCTCACTCATAATCAAAGAAATGCAAATAAAAACACAACAATAGCAGTACTAGAAGACTTCTTGCCATCAGAGTTTGCAATGATGTGGGGAAATCGGGGCCGCTTGGGGACAATGCAAACTCTTACAAGCTTTTGAAGGGCTTTATGTGTGTCAAAGGTGTGTGTCAATGTGTATCAAATGTTAAAATGTGTATCTCACCAAAAGTAGCCAAGGCAGCCTGGAAGAACCAAGTTGGGGGGTCTGAGCCCATCTCAGGACCTATTAGAAATCTGCAGCAGTTTGGAGAGCGAGGTATTGGCACCAGAATAAACAGATAGGAGCAGAGTCCAGAAACAGAATCGCATGTAAACAGTGAACTGATTTATGACAAAAGTGACACTGCAGTGTAAAGGGAGGGGGAGGGGTGTTATCTTTTCAACAAATAGAGCGAGGAAAATTAGCTATCCACCTGGGAAAAATAAATAAATCTTGACCTCTACTTCATAGCACACACAGAAACAATTATAGAAGGACTAGATCCAAAGGTGAGGGAGAAAGCAATAAAGCTTTCAGGGAGCTCAGGGGACTATCTTCATGACCTTGGGCGAGGCAACATTCCTCGACCAGGACACAAAAGCCCGAAGCATAAAGGGAGAGCTTGATGAAGTCGACCACATTAAAACTTAAAACTCCAGGAGACAGCCCAAGAGTAAAAAGGCAAGACCCCATCGGAAAAGATATTTGCAATGCATACATCCAACAAGTGACTCATACCCAAACTATATAAAGAACTCCTAAAAAAATCAGTGAGAAAAACAAAGCAGACATCCCAATACAAATATAGGCAAAAGACCTGAATAATATACACAAAAAGGCATACCAGGATGGTGAACAAGCATATAAATAGTGCTGCAGGTCCAAAGCCCTGTCCTAGATGAACCTCATCCAGGTAATGCTGAACAGAGGAAGCCAGGACCATCTCAGTCGGGAGGTCAAGTGCCCAAAGGAAAAGCAACTTCAAAGGCCAAGTGCCTGCATGTGTCTGAGCCGCAGTTCTGTGCAGTGGGGACGTTAAGGCCAGAGGCTCGGGGTCACTCAGGAGCCACCTGGAGTCCACCGCCGATGGTTCTCTATTCAAACACCTTGGCTGATGAAACACGTGTGCTGACTCAGGGACCAAGGTGCCCCCGAGACATTAAACAGGCTTTTTGGGAGAAGAAATCTGTCGGGCTCAGAAGGCAAAGCTCAGGAAAGCTTGGGGGGTGGGGGGATGGGGACAGGCCCCAGGGTGTGACTGGGCCCCAGACGGGTCCCCCCATGGCCCGGCCAGGCCTGCGACCACCCCGGCCCCTCAGCACGGCCCCCTCTGTCCTCTCACAGTGCCCAGGGTCAGAGGACACGCTGGGCTCACGAACGTCCTGATCCAACTTGCCTTCTGCAGCCTGACCATCTGGACTAAGTGATGGCACCCAATGTCCTCAGAAATGGACTGATGACATGACCACGTGGTGTCCCAGAAACGCAAGCCCAGCGCGTCTGGTGGGCCACCCTCAGGGTCTAACTGGGTCTAACTAAGTGTCCCCTCTAGGACCCCCCAGGACAGGCCTGGGGACCAGCCTGCGGCCACTGTCCCTCAGTAACCCCAGGGAGTCCCCGCTCTGTGCCAGGAAAAGACGCCACGTCAGCCCAGGCCCTGCTGCCGGGATAAAGCGCAGCAGCTCCGAGCCACGCACCCCTCGACGATGGCAGGACAGTCCCCACGTGTCCGCGGAGCCCCTCTCGCCCCGCCCCTGCCCACCGGCCTGGGCTTCCTCAAAAAAAACGCTTCCCATCGCACAAATCATTTTAACTCAGAAGAGCATGCCTCCAAAATCGTCCTCAGAAATGCAAACACAACCTTCAAAAGAAAAACCCCCAAAACCCTAGAGAACACTCGGCTGAGACAAGCCGCAATTACTGTCCTCGGTTGGTCTGACAAAATTTCCTCTCCGCCTCTCCTCAGGACGACAGTCTTCACTCAAAGACTTTCTTTTTTAAAAATAACTACAGTAACCCACCATTAGAACAGAGATTGCATTCTAATCCACCCTTTCTTTTTCTCTGGTTTCCAAACTGGCACCTTCCTGACTTCAGAGAAGGAAAAAATGTAAACTTCTACCAAACGTCCAGCAGCTGCCTCGAGGCCAGCCCAAGCCGGAATTCAAGCTGCAGCAGGAAAGTGAGAAGTATTTTCGAAGGATTGACTCCCCTGCCGCCCCCCGCCGTCACTCCCCCCGCCCAACTCCCGCCACTCCCCACCCCTAGACCACACCATCTTCTGAACCACTCCAGTGGCAAGAAGGTGTCAAGGACCAGTGAAAGACGGAGCCCCTGCCCAGAGCCTCCCAGAGCAAAGGGATGCTTATCCAAGCATCTCTCCTTAGCTGCTGGAGTCTGGAAGGGTGGTGGTCTTAAAGAAAAATGAACCGTGTTTTCAAAAAGCATAGCAACACTCAATTTCATCTGGTGCTGCTTCTCCAGCCACCCCTGAAGGCCAGCGGCTTTCAGCACCACTCGAAGCCGTCCCCCGCCTCCCTCCAGCCATGACCCAGGTCACACAGCACAGCTCAGGCGGAGGCATCGGCACCTGCTTGCTGCCCACGCCTTCCGGGCCTCTGTGCCGGGGGGCAAGAACGCACTGTCACTTGGGGGCAGCGAGTTCCAGGAAGGCTGCTTCCCGTGCTGTATTCATCTGGGCCATCCGGGTGATTGTTATTGTCTGTGGTCGACAGCTCATAATGCTGCGTCTTCAGAAATGAATTAAACACACACACACAGATCACTAGAGCAGCCGAGGGGAAGGAATCCGGCTGGCAGCACCCATTCTCACAGTGACCTCGTGTGCAGAGACTGAGCTCTTCCTGTTCTCTCTGCTATTTGTCACTCCACTGCTCCCCGAACAGCCAGAGGCCAACACAGAGGAGGGAGAGAGCAGCCTGGGGAGAGGGGTCCATGTGCAAGTAGACACACGCTTTTCCAAGAGCACAGAAGAGAGGCTATACCTCTCACAACGGGGAAATACAGGCAAACGATGTCATTCACTCCAACAAATTGCTTGCAAAATATTGGAACCAACTCAAATGCCCATATGCAGGAGAGGAGTTGATAACCACAGGACGGTTGAATAAATCCACACAGCAGAGTACTACGCAGCTGTAAAAAAAAAAAAAAAAAAGATGTGGACAACCTCTATGAACTGGTTCAGAGTGATCTCCAGGGTATACTGTGGAGTGAAAAACTGCAAAGTTCAAAAGGGTTTTTATAGCACTCTACCCTTCATGGAAGAAAGGAGATATAAGAAAATGTACATGCGCCTATTTGTTCAATGCAAACGAAACACAGAAAGGATAAACCAGAAATTAAGAGAACGGCTTACCTAGAGGGCATAGCTGAGGATGGAGTGCAAAGAACAAAGAACAGAGGATGGAGCAGGGCAGGGTGGGGTGCCATGCCTCTGAGTGCACCTGCTTGTGTAGATCTGACCCTTAGGACTCTGGTTACATTTCACATACCGCCCCCCAAATAAATCAATAACTAAAATTGACCAGAATGGGGCACATCCATCACTGAATACAAACAACCACAGATGAATCTAACCGTATCACAAATGATTAACCCACTCTGAAGGGAAGGGAGAAGAAAGGAACCAACCAACCTAGGTAACTTTGTAAAACAGAATTTCAACTGTATAGTGTAAGCTAATGGCAAAGAGAATGTGAACAAATATTGTCCTCTAGTTAGTACATTTGTTTCCCACGGGGGTGTGGGTTAGCAATCCTGAACTACTCTGTATGTGTAATATATTTTATTTTACAAAGAAGTAAAAATACTGAGAATCATGAGAGCCAGCTTTGGAGAAGGAAAGATATAAAAAAAGCCTCGAATGAATCCTGTGGTCTTTGATTGCAAAGCGTTATCAGAATGAACTTACACTTCTTAACATATACATACAGATGGATAGATATAGATAAATATATAAATGCATGTGTTTATTTGTTTAAGTACATACATACATTTCAGAAGCAATGACACCCCAGTAGAAATGAGCACACTTTGCACCCAGATCCTGGTTTCTAAACACCACTAGCCAATAAAATGAAACAGGGCTCCTTGGAGAAATGGTGGATTCCATGAGCCTAGAATATCTTTAATGCTAGAAAGTAAGGAAAGACTCAAAAATGAGGAAGGCATATCAAAAGGACACAGAAGCCAACTGGAAAAAAGCTCCCAATGGTCAAAGCTGGGACAATTTGAACAACAAAATAAATAATGACAGTATTGGATTTTAGCCTACAGAACAAAATGTCCAAGAATCATATTGATATGAATAAATAATTGAATAATTTGTCCTTATATTAAAGTTCCAACTAATAAATGTAGAAAGAATGATGGAGATAGAAAATCAACATTAGGCAAACACTACAGCAATAATTTTTGCAGGTAATAACCATTGATGGACACTAAAATTTTTGGAGAAAGTATCATGAGAGGTATGACAGCTGTGTAGTTTCATGGTATCTCTCTCACAAGAGATTATAATTTGCAAAGGGAAAAACGATAACTTTACAATGGATAAACCTGGAAAACACCCCCTCAACCAAGCAATCAAAGTGAGCATCACGGATGATAATAAATGCCATCCTTTACTGCCTGCGTCTGGTCTGAATTGTGCCCCCAAATCCATCTGTTGGAGACCTAGTCCCCAGGACCTCAGGATGTGACTGTGTGTGGAAACGGGGCCTTAAAGGGGTAATTAAGGTAAATAAGGCCATAGGGTTGTTCCCTGATCCCACATGACTGGTGTCCTTATAAGAAGAGGACAGAGATCACATAAGAACACAGAGAGAAGGCAGCGTCTACACACCAAGGTAAGAGGCGTTAGGAGGAACCAACCCTGACGACACCTTGATCTCCACCTTCCAGCCTCCAGGATGTGAGACCATACACGTCTGTTGTCTAACCCCCTAGTCTGTGTTATTTTGTTCCAGCAGCCACAGGAAACTCACATAGTCTGGTGTGATCCAATAAGAAAGGCACAATTTCACTTCTGGGGTGCTCTTGTCAAAGATGCATAAACTCAACCTCGCTGTGAGAAAACATCAGATAATCCCACACTGAGAGATGTTCTCCAAAGTGAGTGTCCTGGACAATTCAAGCGTCAAGGTGCTGAAAGACCAAGAAGCTGAAGAACCACGACAGGCTGGGAGGTGAGGAGACAGGTGAGGTCCTATATGGAAAAGCCCTAAGCAGGAAAATTGACAAGATTCAAAGCATGTCTATTGACTAGTTAATATCACTGTTAATTTCCTGGTTTCAAGAATTGTACTTTAAAATATTAACATTAGGGTGAGCCGGGTGTATGGGAACTCTGTCCTATTTTGCAGTTTTTCCTTAAGTTTAAAATCATTTCAAATAAAAATCTTTAAAAAACCATAGAGGTTGTAAACTGGTGACCGACTAGCCCAACTCAACCCACAGATGTATTTTGGTTGAAAATGTTAAAAGCGAATTTGAATCAGCTGCCAACAATACAAATCCAGAGATATAATTTTAAATCCAGGTGTATGGCTTCCCTTCAAAGATCAGAAGTTGTGGCACTACCTCTGAGGAAGCCACGCAACATCACCCACTCCCATCTGCAGGACCAAAGCCCCCTGTGTCCTGACGCCGTTCCCCGCATCCAGATGGCCTGAGAAGGTACAACACCCTGAGGGCACATGGGTCCCAGCCCCCCACAGGGGAGAGCCCAGGGCTTCCCTCAGAGCTTGTCCCCAAGCACGTGTGCGTCTTGAGACTCAGATGGAAGTCCTGGGGCTAGAATTTGTCAGGGCTTCTGTTCACACGGTCCACCCCATCATTTAGATGCTACAGTTGTCAAGGTGCACGAACCCCACACAGGTGATACTGGGGGAACTACACCCACTTCCCCGCCACCCTCTGGTCCGTGACGGGCATACAACCCTCACACACCAACTGACATCCTCCCTCCTGCTCTCTCCCGGGGCTTTGAATTGTGAGGAGGGGACACATGCACAGACACAGAGGTGGCCCTCACCCAGCACCAGCGCAGGGCCCCTGTGCGGCCCTGACCACCCCTGGCTGGAGCTCCCTCCGGTCCTGTGAGCTGCAGGATGTCCTGGAAAACGCCCTCTTTGCTAAAGTTCATCCGAGGCTGGAGTTTGTTCCTGCACCGCAGACTGTGAACTGAACAAGCGCTAACTAACCCCCATCCCGGCTTACAAAGGACGAAATGGAGGCAGGGAGGCGAACACCCCACTCGAGGTCACACAGCTGGTTTTTGTTGAGTCAACGTACGAGCCAATGAATAAACATCCCGGAGGACAAATGATACCCTCGTGTTTACTTGTGAGTGTTTCATGATGCAGATTTTCTTACTACCCGCTAGATTACTCGCCTCTCTTACTATGAAGCGACTTCAGATGGGCGATTGCAGCCCCTCCACACGAGGCTCGCGCTGTGCATGGCTATGGCAGCCACGCCGCCCCAGCCTCTGAGCTGGTCACTGTGGTCCGCATCCTGCCTGGGCGTCCTCCCGCGTGGCGGCCACCGAGCCTCCCACGGACTCACCGCTGAGGGGCGCACGGCCGTCACAGGTCGGAGCCGGGCAGGCAGCACAGTCTGTGCTCTGACCACAGCCCCGTCGCTGGTCCTCTGGGAGCTGGTGTCAGACGCGCAGAGGGGCAGACCCTCCATTCTGGCCGCTTCCCGGGCCAAACATCACCGATGCTAGATCATCGCTGTCATTGGACCCAATCCCTTCCCAACTTTATGACAATCCTGATGGATGGACGGCCTGTCTTTGGGACTGACGGTCAGAGAGCGCTAAAGCCAGATTGATGAGTAAGTTTTAGACAACAGCCATCGAAACTGACAGCACTTAGCTCTTCAAGAGACTGGCTTTTGGTTTTCTAATTCTCAGAGTTTCCAAAGAATCTGCTTGTCTCAGGCTTTGCTTCCTTCTGGGGGTAGCAAAGGTCTCATCTTCGTTGACCAGGGAAAGGTGACCGTTCAGTCTCGATTTACAAATTAAGATTCTGATTAGAGGCTGTGAGCGATTCTAACTGGCCAGAACACTGCCATTTCTGACCCATCTTTTAGGCAGGGGACTTTGGCACTTGCTACAGGGACCAGTTAACCACAGCAGGGTGGTGCCCTGAGTAACTTCTAGAGGGGGCTGTGCAACTGCTCCCCGTTTCCATCCTCCTCAGCTGGACGGTCTATTGCAACAGCCTCTACATCACTGCCAGCTGCCCGGCCAAGTGCTCTGAGCTGGGAAAGGCTGCAGCCCAGCAGGGTCCCCGCGCTGGACGGGACACACGGCGAAGCAGCAGGAAGCCACCTGCAAATCAGCACAACTGGGGTCGGCCAAAGGACAGGGTCGGAATCTGGACAGTTTGATGGTTTGGGAAGCAGGGGACATAAATGAAGCAAAACACTGCGATGGGTTTGAACACAGGCTCCGAGGACACACACGCTGGGTCCCAGGCATGCCTGACACAGAGATTCCGAAGAAGACATGGCACAGAAGCCCTGGCTACACTGGCCATCACAGTCTGTCAGACCCGGGTCGCTACCCACAGACAGCACAGAACCATAATGAGCACTGGGGACTCAAGGCAAAGCCCCTGGATATCAGGGCAGTGGACTCTGGTTTGTTTATTTCATTGCACCCATAACCGACTCGAGTTGGTTTCCTAAGAAAATACTGAGAACATTTTTTTTAATGTAAGGATCTTTATGGCAGAACATCACAAAAGACATTGGCTGATGGTGAGGTCCTGAGGGTCGGGGGCTCTGGAGACGGCCCTACTCAGAGAGGGGCTGGGAGGGAGGGAGGGAGGGAGGGAACCGTGACAAACAAAACAAAGTCACCCCCGCTCTTCAAACTCCAGGTTCACACCAGCCTGATCTAACAAGGAGGGTGGGTGTGGGAGTGTGGGCGTGTGTGTGTGTGTGTGTGTGTGTGTGTGTGCTGGGTCTCTGTGTGTCCTGAGTGTGTGTCTGTGTGTGTGTGTGTGTGTGTGTGTGTGTGTGCCGGGTCTATGTGTGTCCTGGGTGTGTGTGTGTGTGTCTGTGTGTGTGTGTCAGGTCTATGTGTGTCCTGGGTGTGTGTGTCTGTGTGTCAGGTCTATGTGTGTCCTGGGTGTGTGTGTGTGTCTGTGTGTGTGTGTGTCGGGTCTATGTGTGTCCTGGGTGTGTGTGTGTGTGTGTGTGTGTGTGCGCCGGGTCTATGTGTGTCCTGGGTGTGTGTGTGTGTGTCTGTGTGTGTGTGTCAGGTCTATGTGTGTCCTGGGTGTGTGTGTGTGTGTCTGTGTGTGTGTGTGTTGGGTCTATGTGTGTCCTGGGTGTGTGTGTCTGTGTGTCTGTGTGTGTGTGTCGGGTCTATGTGAGTGCGTGTGTGCGTGTCTGTGTGTGTGTGTCGGGTCTATGTGTGTCCTGGGTGCATGTCTGTGTGTGTGCTAGGTCTGCATGTGTGCATGTATTTGTGTGTCAGCGTATGTCCTGGGTGTGTGGATGTGTGTGCACGCACGGACACATCCCCGCCCCGTGAGCTCACTGAGGGTCTGGACACCGGGAAGCCCTGCGTTCAGGCCATCCGCCCCTCCCTCCCCTGCCCGCTCAGCCTCGTGCCTCAGCTTCAGGCCCTGGTGCCCAAGCCCCCCGCTCCCCAGCGCAACCCACAGCCCCAGCGTCCACCGTGACTCACAGCCCCCTTCCCTAGGGCCACTTCAGCCTCAAACACACGCTTCCAGAGTCGTTCAGAGCAAGGCTTCTCTGCTTTTATACACCTGGGTTACAGATGCCACGTTATAAAACCCCCAACACTGGAAGCACTAAAAATGCCGCTGCTTCACGCCAGGACCAAATTTCCAACACTGAGCCTCTGGGCCCGCCGAGCTGAGCCTGCCGAGCTCATTCTTGCCGAGTTGGCTGCGTCCTCGCAGTGGCAGCAGGGGAAGAGCCTCTGCCCCGGGGACGGGCATCTCTCCATGGGAAGAGGAGCCACACAGATACACACAAGTAACAACACAGCTCCTGACGAGGCCACTTCTGTGGTGCTGCCGGCTCTGAGCTCGGCGTTCCCTCAACAACCACTTACGGAGCCACTGCTGGGAGCCAAAGCTCGACGCCAGGCATGGCGAGGAAGGAATCAGTGATTCCAAACAGGGCCCAGGGCAGCCTCTCCAGAAACGCACGGGCTGGTTTAAGAGATGGTCGATTTGCATAAATAATAACATACGGAGGTGGTACTGACGCAGTGCAAAGACGGCCTGGAGGGAAACGTGGTCCTTCCCTGGGGACATCAGACAGGGCTTCATGGAGGAGGTGGGACTGACCCCAGAGATGTGGGAAGAAGGCCTTCCAGACAAAGGGAGGGGCGCATGCAAGGGTGGAGGCCCACCAGGCCTGGACTTCACGGGAGAGCGAGCATTTCCATTCCTCCAGACAGACATTCAAGCAGAAAGTCAGACTGGAAAGGTCCGCTAGAGACCGACCATGAGGCCCGGAGTTAAAATGTGTCTTCAGGGAAACCTTAGTCACCGAAAGATTTTAAATAGGTGAGTAAGACCACCTGGCATGTGATTCTGGAAGATAAGCCTGGAACTCGGGGAGAATGAAGCAGGGAGAACAGTCAGGAAGCTTCTAGCCCAGGCAGAACCAGGGGAGGCACGGCAGGGCAGAGCAGGTGCGAGGGAGGCTCTGAAAATAGGGTCACAGCTGGTCCTGCGCAGGGACCCGGACCCAGGAGGGCGCCAGGGTGCCAGGCTCAGAGCGGAGAGAAGGCCACGTGGTGACAGAGGACAGACACAGAGGACGTGCAGGCTCGGGGGTAACGTGCCCACCTGCACACCTGGAGCCGAGAAACCTGCCCAGAAACAGGAGCAAGGCCGAGGGAAGAGGTGGGTTTTGTGTCATCGGGAACATCTGCTCGGAGGTGATGGCTGAAATCACGGCATGCCCATGAATTCAGAGAAGTAAACGTTCATGCAGAGGGGCTGAAGGAACAGCTGTGTTAGGGAGTTAGAGCAGGGGGTGCAGCAGAGGTGGAGCTGACACCAGGGAAAGGGCGGCACCTGCAGGGCGTGGACGGCAAGCCCGGGGCTGGGGCATCAGGGGCTGCGGCGGAGCACGGGCCTCGATGGAGCCCAGGTGAGCAGGGGTCTCTGGAGGCGTGTGAGACCATTTTTGCAGCTCGAAAATGTGTATGGAAAGTGGAGATAGTAAAAATCGACTTTAAATAGTTTGAAGAAGGGAAGGGAAGGTGGATGTCACATAAGATCTCTGGAACTTGGAAACCAGCGATGCCACTTCTGCATGTACACACCTAAAAGGACCAAAAGCAGGGTCTTGGAGAGATGGTTGCACACCCACATTCATGGCAGCATTATTCACAATAGCCTAAAGGTAGGAGCAACCCAAGTGTCCATTGACGGATGCATGGATAAACAAAGTGTATGTAGTCCATCCACACCATAGAATATGATTCAGCCTTAAAAAGGAGGACATTCTGGGACTTCCCAGGCAGTCCAGTGGTTAAGACTCTGCGTTTCCTCTGCAGGGTGCGCAGGTTCAATCCCTAGTCGGGGAACTAAGATCCCACATGCCGCACGGCACTGCCAAAAAAAAAAAAGGAGGACATTCTGACATTTGCTACAACACGGATGAACCTTGAGGACTTGATGCTCAGTGAAATAAACCAGACACAAAAGGACAAATCCTCTATCACTCTATTTACACGAGGTCCCCAGAGTAGCCAAAGTCATAGAGACAGAAGGGAGAAGGGTGGGTGCCGGGGGCTGAGGACGGGGAGGGGGGGTTTGTGTTTAATGGGGACAGAGTTTGTTTTTCGAGATCAAGAGAGTCCTGGAGATGGAGAGTGGTGACGGTTGCACAGCAATGTGAAACGTACCTAACATCACTGAACTGCAAGATTGAAAATGGTTCAGAAGGTCAATTTTATGTTATGTGTATTTTACCACAATTTAAAATGTTTTAATGTTTTGTGATCTTCAAAAAGAGAGACAGAGAGGTAGGTAGGGTGAGAGGGGCATTCTCAGGTCAGGACAGTTTGCCTGTGGATGGAAAGGGCGTGAGAGAGAGGGATGGAGCAGGCAGAGAGTGGGGGCGGAGGAAGGGAGGGAAGGTTCCTGAAGAAGAGAAGGAAAACGTCCTTCCCTGAGGAAGGAGGGAATGATGAGAGGGACGTGAGAAACCAGCGAGATGGTCAGGATGAAAGAGAGAACGGAGCAACGGCTGTCGGGTGGTGCCATCAGCCTGGGAAAGCACAAATACAGACGAACACTGGCCAGAAAGTGTGGACAGCCGGGCAGAGCTGGGTTCTGAGGGAACCAAGAAGGGGCCTGACCTTCGTGGGGAATGAGGGTCGGGGGGCAGGGTGAGACGGGAGCTGCAGTGAGAGCGACTGTGTCCTGACTCACTGGCTTCCCTCGATGGCCGTCTCATGGAGGAGGGGATGAAAACACACGTGGACGGCCCCAGAGGCTGGCACATAGTAGGGCTTCAGGTAATGTTGGTGGAATGGGATGGAACAGTATAAAACGGAACAAAATAGAAAATCCTGGCAGGAAACGTCTTTGTATGACTTCAAGCAATCAAAAATATATTTAGTTCTTATTATTGTACATATAGAATGGATAAACAAGGTCCTACCGTATAGCACAGGGAACTACAGTCAATAGCCCATGATAAACCATCATGGAAAAGAATATGAAAAAGAATGTGTGTGTATACATATATATATATTTATATGTATAGCTGAATCACAGCAGAAATTAACAAAACATTGTAAATCAACTATACTTCAATAAACTAAATTTTATATATATATATATATTGCATTTTTTTAAATAAATTCCTTGAAACACCACACCTTCAGGTGTCAAATCAACATTGTATCACAGCACACGATCCTGACACAGGGAAAATCGTACTTTTTAAAGGACAGGTGCACACCTGTGTCCCCAGTACATTTGTCGTTCTTATCACTGACAAAGATAAAGTGAAGGCAGAGAGAATTACGGTTACAATGGGGCAAAACAAACAGTTCATCACTCAAAACCGAAAGCATAAAAAAGTCTCTTCGAAACACTAAACTGTGTTTCCCAGAGAGAACCAAGCTCTCCAACTTACTAATGGCTATTATCAAGATAAGGGAGAACCAGTCAGTATATCCCCCTCCTCCAAAAACGACATTTACTGTAAATCAGAAATACCCATGATTGTGGCGCACACACCTATGAAAGTGACATCTGTTCTTAGAAGCCTTTTTACCCAAAGTCAATACTGTGTTGTCCAACCCCAGTGCCATCTGGGGGATTTTCCACTGCTGTTCAAAAATAATCCCAAGAAAACGAATGCTAGAAAGAGGGAAATGCTAATCCTGGCCAGCACCAATCCATCTAAGATTCTTTATACAATCATACATACGAATATTCCTTGCTGCAAAACGAAATCAAAGAACAGAAATGAGGACAAATTCACTCGAACTCACCAAATGGTGCCTGAGATGAACAGTGATGAGCGGGGAGCCCGATAAGTTCTGGGAGAGCTTCGGCGTCGGGAAGACCTCCAGGGAAATCAGATAGCTGGTCACAGACAGCAAGCAGTTTTTGTAGTTTGCTGCCTCAGCAATCCTTGGAAAGAAATGAAAAATCATTACAAAACACACAAAAAAAGAAAAAAACCTTGGGTTTAAAATTTAATGTTAAGCCTGAGATGTTTTGAAATCTTTTTGGGATGGCGCTTTGATTTCTATCAAAGAGCTGCTCTCTTTAGGGCTTGATGCTGGTACCAAAAGGTGAGATGGAGCCCTTGACCTCACAGAGTCTATAATCTAGTAGAAGAAGGGGGGATGGCCCAGGATGTGGGGAAGAACAGAAAGGTCAAAACAATGAGCCTGAATCTCAGCCATCCATTTACTTGACCTTGGACAAGTGACTTACCTATTGGAACTCTATTTGCCCTAACTATAAACCGGTGTGGTAAATAGTAGTGTGATAGATGCCTGTTGTCTTGTCACCCAGCAGCCCTTCACCCTTCTCCTGATAAAGGCACCTCAGCTTCCCTCCAGGTGATCATCCCTTCCCCACTTGCAGCCCATGTGCTTTGGAGGGAACTCCATCCTTGACTAAGAGTAAAGCCTGCTATCCTGACCTGAATGCATCAGTGCACTGCATTCCTCAGACCATGCTGACTGTTCAGACGTGAGCACATGGTCCAAGAAGATCCGAGGAGAAGTAACAAGATTCAGAAGGAAACGCTGGGTCAGAGATTCTCACTTCTCTCTGCTAGACATCAGCCCTGAAGCATGAGGTCCCAGAAGTGGCTTACAATCATGAGCAGAGAGACTGACTGGGAAGGGGATCCACCCCCTGGAAGAGCTGAGAGACGGAGCTGAGTGACATCAACTGGATGCTGGATCGAGCTGCTCCTGAAGCCAGCTGCCCATGCACTTTTCAGCTTATGTGATCCAACAAACTCCTCTTTTGCTTAAAACAGTTTACGGGACTTCCCTGGTGGCACAATGGTTAAGAATCAGCCTGCCAATGCAGGGGACATGGGTTCGAGCCCTGGTCCAGGAAGAGCCCACATGCCGCAGAGCAACTAAGCCCATGTGCCACAACTACTGAGCCTGTGCTCTAGAGCCTGCAAGCCACAACTACTGAGCCCGCGTGCCACAACTACTGACGCCTGCATGTCTAGAGCCCGTGCTCCACAAGAGAAGCCACCGCAATGAGAAGCCCGCGCACCGCAACGAAGAGTAGCCCCCGCTCGCCGCAACTAGAGGAAGCCCGCACGCAGCAACGGAGACCCAACGCAGCCAGAAACAAGAAATAAATAAAATAAAATAATAAAATATGTAAATTAAAAAAAAAAAAAAAAAAACCAGCTTACGCTGGGGTTTCTGTCACTTACAACCCAATCAAAAGAATCCTGACTGATATACACAGTACTTGTCTCATGGAGTTGTGAGGCTGAAATGATATTCAGGGCCAGGACTAGGGCGAGGCAAGCAAGGAACCTGGGGTGCAAGATCTAAGAAGGTGTTCACGTTCAGGGCCTGCCACGTGTGGTGCTTGAATGACTCCCAGAATGCACACCGATCTGAATGTTGTGTTCTCGGTGTCTGCTCGAGCCCTCGCCCAGCCTGGCGTGTGGCAGGTAATCGGCAAATGTCTGTTGCCTGAATCTGAATTTCAGACAGCTACGCTGGGATGCCTGCGGCGTGGAGTCCCTCGGCCCCCGCTGGGGCCGCCCATTCGCCTGCTGGTCTCTTGCCCAATCTGGACTTTGCGTGTCTCCTCTTCGCTCTCCAAAGCCCGACTGGGGATTCTGCCCCCTATGTGCGTTTATGTCCGCAGGACTATCGTTATAACATCGAGCCGAGCCCTGGGAGCTGGGTGCACCATCTTCTCCCTCCTCCCTCAACTAGTTGTGCCTACTAACTAGCCTCAACGCTGCTGACCTGGAGTGGAGCCCGTGGGACCCATGCAGCTCCTGCAACCGGCCCCCTTCACACACCACACCCGGCTCTGCACACAGGCTCCTTACACGTGTCCCTAAGAAAGAGCCGGTCCCCAGCGGCACACAGAACTGTTCCTGGAACTGTCAATATGAGGTGTTTAAAAATATATCGCTGTAAAGATTTAAAACCCCAGCCCCGCCTTCATGGAAAGACCCTGCAAGAGGGTCTTTCCAACAGAAGGTCACCAAGGACCCGGGTCTGTAGCAAAACAGAGGCATGGATTCCTCGTGTCTGAATATCACCGAGGTTGGAATCTTGAGGGGCTGCTGGAAGCTCAGAGAACACGGCTGATTTTCTGTCTGATTGTCCTTCTCTGGGAAAATGTCACTGGTGCAAGCCCAGAACGAGAAGACACACGTAGAATAAGTCACACACATTAAAAAAAAAACAAAAGACACTGAAAAGAAAGCAGCACGCTAGTTCAGTGTTTCTCAACCACTGTTTTCATCATCACCCCCTCAAGAGTCTTATTAGACACTTTTTCCCTAACACCCTGCCATCACCCCATCAACACCCCGCCCATCCTGTGAGATTTTAGTGCCACAGAGATACAGTAAATCTGCCTACGTACATAAAACATGCTCTACACAACTCTGCAGAGTCACAACCACTGTAATAGCTCAGACTCCTTGCCCCCAAAACCAGTCTTCACCCCACAGAGGTGATATCACCCCCACTGAAAATGCATGGGGTTCAGCCACTGCCGTGGAAACCTAAGACTGGCTTGATGTCACCAGGGACCAAGTCAGACCCAAAGACAGAAAGATGTGGTCCCCGGTGACACAGAGGCCAGCTCGCTCGCAGAACGAGGGGGCTGCCCAGGTGGACGGCCTCTCTGGCTGCGATTCCGGGGAGCTGAGATGCTTTGCACTCACCCTTGCCAGCACCTTGCAATCCATGCTTCCCTCCGCAGAACTCCGTGCGCTCAGCACGTATGTAATTCCAGCAAACAAGCTAGAAGTCATTTTTCTAGCAAAAATTAGGACTCCAATATTAGCCAACAATAAAATCACAACCATGAGCATGAAACCCTAAAAATACAGCATCATTTGTCACACACCCCTCTTTCCCCCTCCGTGTACGTTTTCTAATATTTCATCCAGTCAGCTGTCTTCTCCCGCTGGGAGGTCAGCTCCACCAGGGCCGCATTCTTACCCATTCTGTTCATTGCTCTCCCAGCTCCCAGAACCATGCCTGACACACAGTACGTTTTCAATTAACATGTGTTGAATGAATGAATCTTCTCACAGGCAGACAATGATGACTTAAGAAAAACATATGGGAAAAATGTAAAACACATGGAGAACCTTCTCTCAACAGACAGAATGCAAATCCAGAGTGGATTCCTGGATTCCACCCCAGGAACACATGGATTCAGCCAGATGTAGTCTGGGAAACGCCGCCTTTGAGGGCAGGAATTGATACCAGACTCACCAAATCACGGTAAGGCTGACGGTCTACACTGCATCCTCAGGAGCATTTTTAATCTGGAAAAACGCAATTTCCCAATACGGACGGGTTTACACCGATGCTCTCCAGTGACTCACTTCTCATGCAGCCAGTGAGGCCCTTCCTTCTGGCTGGGTTCGCCCTGCGGAGAGGCCCCGGTGGGGGTCCAGGGTCACCGGGCCAGGAGGAACCCACCGCTTCCACACGACCCACCCAAGTCGACAACGATGAGACACCAGAAGAACTAAGAAATTACTGTTTACTTTTCAGATGTGATAATGGCGGGAGTTTACTCTGTAGTTTTTAAAGAGTCTTTATCTTTTAAAAATAGAGACTAAATATTTACAGATGAAACTACATGATGTCAGAGACTGCTTCCAAATAACTGGTGAGGCCGGGTGTGCAGAGGAAGCCCAAACGGCCGTGGGTTGTCCTGGTCATAACCCGGTGATGACCGTCTCTCTGTTTTTACAGATGTTCAAAATTTTTCATAATAAAAAGAGGGTTGTTGTTTTTTTTTTTTTTACCACTTCATTTAATCTCTCTGGTACCTCCAACTGTAATAAGAGTTTTGCTTTGGTTTCATAAATCTGATCCGGGTTTGATTTTTTTTGTTTTTAATCTCTAATCTAGGGAGCAGTAACGCTTGGAGGCTGGATTATCTGTCACTTTGGAGCTGATCACACCAGGGCTTGGGGGTCTTTTCTGGTTGGGAAAACCAGCTCATTCTAGATGCAAGGAGGGAACAGGGCAAAGGAGGCAGCCAGGGGGCGGGGGCCGCAGTGTTACGCCCCGTTCCCTCCTCTGCACAGACCCCTGTGCCGCGCTGCCTCATCCAGGCCCCATGCCCTCTGCTTTGGGCGCGTTCAGCCAACGGGAGCACCGGTAGGAAATCAGAGGCGTCAGAGAGGAGAGTAAGGCCCACACAGGGCTGTTCCCGTGGCGTCACCCCAAGTTGGCCCCAGCCCACCGAAGGGCCCAGTACCCGTCTGGTCCCCACACGCACCCCTCCCTCTTTGCACAGGGAACTGTGTTCTCCTGCCGCCCTCAGCCCAGGGCCGTAGCAGTACGCCCTGTCTCCTTGTTCCAAGAACTTTCCTGTTACTGTACTCTATCCTTTTTAGTGGGGAGCCCACCCCGACCATGGCCTTGCGAACGGCCCCTCCATTTAACTTCCCCCAAATTACCCATTTGGCCCCTATGGGGGACCCGACTGACACAGCCCAAAGTCCGGCGCTGCAGCCTCACCTATTTCGGCACATTTGAGCCACGACCCCTCTGCTGGTCATCTCTGCCTTCAATTAAGCCAAGAGAGGATGGAAGATTCCAGGATCTCAGGGGCAGATCTGGGCACTCTGAAATCTTCAAGCAAAACGCCCAAGCGCGTGGAGAGATGAGCTCTGGTCCTCAAGCAAGAGAAGTTAGCACACATGGGATAAGAAAAGGGGCCTCAGGAAGAGACCACTCCGAGTACAAGGGGCCCACAGTTAAGCCAAGTTGTATAGGGAAATTACAAAGAAAAACTTTAACTGGAAATATTCCCTAGTAAATGAACTACTTTTCTAACGAGTTCCCACTCAAACATGGTGCCCTGGTCACTCCGGGGTCTATCCTCATCCACCTGTCAGAGCTGTGTTCTCGCTGACCATCAGGGGAGCAGCAATGAGACACTGAAAACACCAAGCAGAGGAAACTTGAACCTCATGAAAGATGCTGCCCGTGGCGACAGGGGAGAGAGCACTGGAGAGACTCGGGAGAATTCTCGAGTGGACGTGAGGCCTCTGGCCAACGGGCAACCAAAGAGGAAAGCGCCCACCAGGACGGCAGACGTGAGCTCCGCGGTACTCAGGTGGTTCAGTGGCCGAGTTCTCCATGTCCAGAAGTAGCTCAGCGGGGTCTCTCAAGAGAGAACGGCAAGAACCAGAATTTCTGCCTAAACCGGGACCCTCCTCTCCAAACTTTGCATTGCAAAGAGTCACGCCCACAGAAAATTTGCTAGAAACTGTGCACCTAGATTCCCAGCTCCTACCATTCTGCCACATTTGCTTTATCTGGCATCTCACACTCTAGACACACACACACACACACACACACACGCCTTTTTGCTGAACCATCACAAAGTACATCATGACACTCCACCTCTAAATTCTTCAACAGGGACCCTCTAAAAATAAAGACTGCCTTCTCCATAATCACCATCCCATCATCACGATCAGAAATCTGACACGGCTTCCATCATCATCTGGTGCCTGGTCCACCATCCAATGTCCCCAGTGTCCCCACGTTGTCCTTCAGAATGCAGCTTCTTTCCCGTCAAGGAAAGGACGGCATCCATTTAGTCACCGTATCCCCTCAGTCCCCTCTGATCCAGAACAGTCCCCGCTCTTGTTACTGCTTTTACTGCATGCATGTTTCACAGTCCAGACAAAGTGTTGCAAAACGTCCCTTGACTTTCCTCGTGGGGAGCGTCGGACCGAGCGTCTGGGGGCAGGATGACCCTTCCCATTGCTTCGCATCAGGGGACGCAGGACGTCAGCCTGTCCCGACGTCGGTGACACAGAGCGTGACCTGTCGGCTGAACTGGCGCTCACAGTGTCTCCGCTCCTGGGGACCTTCTCACGAGCTGAGTAGCGGGTACCCTGAGGGGTGACGGGGAATAACCCCGGGCCCTCACAGCCCTTCACCCGCTGGTGTCTGCCCCGAGGAGGTTTGCCCGATCGATGGCCACCCCGAGGGCTGCCACGTGGCGACCGTGACCCTGCCATCCTTCTGCCTGGATTGCTCGGCGTTACTCTACAAAGCAGAAGTGCAGACATTTAAGCCAAGTCAACCCCCGTAGAACGTGTCCTTCTGAAGCCCAGGTGAGTCCGTCGCTGAGACGCTGAAACCCAGAGGCACGAGCCCCAGCCCTGCCGCTGCTGCCGCCGCCGTGGAGTGCCGCACCCTCTGGGTGCCGGGTCTGTCTGCGGAGGAGAAGCAGGTGACTCCGCTCCCTGCTCAGCTCGGACGGCTCTCTGGAAGGAAACGGCAGCCCCAGCTGCTGGCCTGGCAGGTGAGAATCAGCAAGAACAGAACTCTCCTTATCACTACGGGGCCAGGGGCCAGGGGCCACGGAGGAGCCCCCGTGTGCAGGCGCCTGCAGAGGCCAGCAAAGCCCCCGCGCAGGACCTGTGGACGGTCAGGCGTTGCCTTGGGCGGCCAGCACATGGGCCCCGAGTGGCCTACCCAGGGCGGGGGGGATGGAGAGCCCGTCCTGCCCCGACCCCCTCCTCGTGCTTTAAACTCACGTGTTGACTCCACTCCCCGGGGGGCTTTAAAGGACATTATGATTCCACTGCAACCTTCCGATCGCACAAAAAACCATAAATGTGTGAAGATGACGACGCACACAACTAAAACGGAATGAAGTCAGCTGTGCGGACGAGTGCGGACACGAGAACGGCGTGTCGCTAACAGCGCGACTGCTCGAACCCGCTTCTAATCCTGCGTGGAATTTGATAATCGTCTTAGAGGCGGAGAGCGGGAGAACATCCAACGCCTCATGAAGCGATAAGGGAAGTGCTTCCACACCATGTTCCAGGGCTTTACTTAAACCATTAACTCAGTGCTCACGGAGACCCTCAGAAAGTGGCACGGCCGTCCTCCCTCTTAGAAAGGAGCGCGTGAGCAAAGAGACCACCAGCTGGTGAGGGCAGCCAGCTGCGAGAAGAAAGCCGGGAGCCTGGCTCCCACATCCAAGAGCGAACCACAGCCCAACTGCTAAGTGTCACCTCCGCGCTGCCTCGTGCTACAGGCGCAAGCACCACAGGGACCACACTTGCAGAGCTTCGGGGGTGATTTTCTTTTTTGACGTTAATGTTGACAGTAAGACATCTTTGCATCAAGTGTTGGCTTTAGAGCTAAAGGTTCAACACCTGAGTAATACACCATCATCACTGCAAAATCATTCTGTTTTTGACTTCAGGAAAATGAGCACTCAAAGTCTCTGCTGACGGAGTTCAGAGGTCAATGGTGTTAACGCCAATGGGTAGAGGGCTGTGAGGAGGGGAATTCTCTGCCTGTGCGGGTCTCCAAGCCCACGATTTGCAGGGGGTATAAGAGTTGATCACGGCGCCCCGGGTCCTGAGGCTCCCAGGAGTCCTGCTGCGTACCCCTGGGCAGTGAGGACGGTGGAGGGAAGGGAAGGCTGGAGCCCTTAGGACGGAGGGAACCACACCCAGCGGCCAAGCTTCAAGCACACACTTCGACTCTCCGCAGCAGCTCAAAGTCAGCCCCAGCCCCGTGCGCTGCTGCCAGCACTGATGTAACTGTCCACCAGGGCTGTGCAAACCACAGGCACTGCCTAGTCTTATAAATAAAGTTTTATCAGCACACACCATCCCATGTCTTTATGTATTGTCTGGGGCTGCCTTCCCACAGCTCTGCTGCAATAGAGACACTATGGCAGGTAAAGCCGAAAATATTAACCACCTGGCCCTTTATGCAAAAGCTTGCCAACACCCAGATAGAGCGATGGTTCCGGTCACATTAATTCAAAGTGCCTGCTGCCGTCTGCAACCCTCGATCCTGCCTTTCTCCCCTTTCCTGAGGGCAAGGGGTACCGAGAACGTGGTACAGACGCCGTTCTCCCCACGCCCCTACCCCGGCCCGTGGCAGGGCTCAGCCATCCCCAGAAATACACGTTCATGGATTTCACTGAAAAGTCCGTTTCAGTCGGAACCTCCAGCAGTGAGAGCTGTAAATAAGTATTGATAAATTGGGGCCAAGGATGGGTCCACTATTCATTCATAATCTCAGGTTTGGAGAAATCTCCCCCAAATATTCAAGAAGGCACGTTTCCGAGGAAAGTGTGTGGCATCTTCCTTTGTGACTTTCCTGAAGAATTCTGGAAAGCACACCCAGAGTGCCAGGTCCCTTTTCTGTAGTTATAAGGCTCCCCCAGGCAACCAGGCCCAGAACCGGGCTTTCTTCCAGGTCTGCAGCTAAACCACGACTGTTTGCTCCCTTCCCACGCCCTCCTCCAGGGTTTTGTACAATGAGCTGGTCCCTCACATCAGGCGGGAGAGGAGCCTGAGAGACACATGATACCAGGGCTCAGGTATCTGCATCATTAGAAGGTATTTATCATTTCTTGTTTATCTGTAGGCGGTAAAAATAGCTGCCTGCTTTTCCATCACACACGCCTCCAAATACCCGGCAGCAGCGCCAGTGTCCGAGACTCGCCCCTGCAAAGCCTTCCCACCAGCAGAGACAGCGAACTTGCAGGAACGCCCGTCCTCATACCATCAGCTTTCCCAGGCTCTCCCAGGGGGGGAGGGCAGCGGGGCCTCGGGGCCAGGGGTGGAGGCCCTGTGCGGCTCCCTCTGAGATGCACGGCTCTCTCTCCAGCAACTTTTCGGACGGAGCCCCTGCTCTGGGCCAGGCACTGCGCCAGACGTGCGGGAACAGAGATGGACCAGCCCCTGCCTGCTGCCCTCCACGGAGCCCCTGTCTGGGGCGGATCTGTGCCCGACAAAACCGGCTTCACCTTCCAAACACTAACTGCAGAGAGGGGTCCCTTGGGCTCATACCTCGTTGGCCCTTTCCCGGCACCAGCCCTGGGCTCTGCCGCCCTGCCCCCTCCCAGGGACCCCATGAAAGGGAGGAGTGGGCCCCGGCCCTAACCTCTCCTAAGGGAACCAGCCCCTCCCTGTGGTCGGAGTAGGGCTGACCCACCCCCCCAAGCCCCAGTGGGTCATGTGAGCAGACCTGGCCAATGAGAGGGCAGGATCCTCTCCCACCAAGGCTGGGGGCCCGGATGGGCATGTGACCCAAGTGGGCCAACCACAGCCCTCTCTGGATTTTGAATGAAACTGACTTTTCATTGATGAAAGAGACTCGATTTCCTTCTTGAGATCTCAGGACCCCAACCCACGTGGGCCTGAAGCTACCCGGAGCCAGCCATGCCTCTATGGAGGGGCCTGCCTGGAAATGAGCTGACACAGAGGAGAGCAGAGGCAGGGGACATAGAGACCAGGTCAAAGAAGCATCCTCTGGGTCCCTGGATCCAGCCGTGCCTGAACCCGACTGACTCCTGCCCTTCTTAGTCGCATGAGCCCTCAGTTCCCTGACCTTCTGCCTAAGCTGATATATCCAACACAGTCTTGACTGATATAGGCATGTGCTACTGGCTTCCCATTCTACAGAAGTGGAAACTGAGGCTGAGAGGTCACTTGACTTGTCCAAGGTCACACAGTTCCAGGTGGAACCGATATGGTCACTCAGCCTATGCTCCTGACCACTGCACTATCAGCCTACACCCCAGGGCTTGCTGAACCCCCAGTGTAGGGGTCCCTGCGCCTTCCTCCTTTGCCCTAACAGTGAAGCACCAGGAGTCAGCGTCACAAGTTCTCTGACACAATACTGCGTGTGTTGGTGATGGTGGGGAGGTGCAGGTGTCACAGCCGTCAGCCACCCAGCAAACAAGCACCCCGTTTCCCGCTCCGTGCTGTGTGGCCCCCAGAGACTCACTTGGTGTTGGCCGGCTGTATGCTGCTCAAGTAATAGTGCACCGAGCGGTAGAGAAGGCCCACGACGGTGGTCCAGGCTGGGGAAAGAGAAGATGGCCAGACACCTGTCAGCATCCCAGGTGACAAGCAGGAGAGACACAGAGCTCCCCGCCAAACCCACTCGCCCAGCAACACACAGTGCAGACCTCACACCCCGGAACCCGGCAGCTCCTCGGGGGGCGAGGGGAGGGACACTCAGGGGCAGAAATGGCCACAAGGACAGAATTTGAGTAGAGACTCCCCTCCACTCTTCAACTGTGAATCCAACCGCGGCGATCGCTCCCTACGCTGCCCGGGAGTCAGCTCTGGACACACGGATGCTGCAGCCCCCGGGGAGCCAGACACCAGGAGCTTCTGAAGGCAGAGCCCCCATCGAGCTGCGGACGGCAGCGCCAGGCGACAGCACTGCAGTCGTGAGCGCATCTCAGTGGCTGTCTGCATCTGGAGTATTTGCAGCAACGCCAGCGCTCGAGAGAGGCAGGATTTACAGTCACCCAGACGTCTGTCACGCCTTCGGCTGGGTCCCACCTCTCTGTGATATTCCAACTTGGAAACAAGAATCATCTATTCTGCTACCTCCCCGCATGAGCTTAACAGGAGGCCGGGAGGAGCAAACTGCAAGCTGACCTCCGAGCTCTTCGGGATATTGGTTGAGTGTGTTAAAATTTCAGGGACGTATTTAATAATTCACATAACACTTACCGTGTGCCAGGTACTGGTATAAGCTTTGCTCTTTTAATTCTCACCACAATATATTGAGGGAGGTACTAAGACTGTCCCCTATCACAGATGAGGAAACTGAGGCCGGGCAGGTTCAATAACTTGCCCAGTAAGTATGTGGCTGACCCAGGATTCGAGCCCAGGAGTTCCATCCACAGAGTTGGTGCTTGTGACGAATAAGCTCTACCGCCAAGTGTGAGAAGCTTCCGTACGTACAGACCATGAGGCTGCGGTCCTGCCAACTCTGAGAAACTGAGGATTTCTAACAGACCGTGCAGCCGTGTGAGATGGCAAAAGATCCCACATGCAGTCGGTTGACCTCGGCATTGTCCCTGGACCCCCCCCAATTTCTGTAGTTCAGCCTGAGTGCAGGGGGACAGTCCCCTGAGAGCAGGACACCCCGACATCCCTGAGCACCTTTCACACAGGCAAACTAGAGGGTACAGGGAGCAGAGGTTGGCTCCCAAGGGCTGGGGAGTGAGGACCCCGTGCTGGGGACGGGACACCATGGCCCTACACCCCGCAGCTCGGCCCCCAGTCCTGAAGGCAGAACCCGGCAAGTGCATGGCCTCCGGCCAGATTGTCGGGAGCTGAGAATCCACGACTCCCCAGACCGCCTGAGGCCCCTGGGATGGAGGGACACGCCTACAGAGGCACAGTCGCTTTTCAAGGGGCAGACGGGACAGTCACGGCAGCAAAAATGGCCAGAGCCACCCGGGCCCCCAACAGTGCTCCAGTGCCAGAGAGAGTAATCGGGGTCCCCTCGGGGCGGGTTCATCACAGGCCTGGACTCGGACCCACCCAGGAGGAGGGCACCGGGCCACTGAGCAGACAGAGGCCCCCCAGCGGGGAGGGGAGGTGGCCACATCAGTTCACATTCCGCTGAGTCGCCTAGTGAGCCCGTCTAGAATGCAGATTCCCAGCCCCTCCCTCCCACTCCCGGTGCATCAGGCTGCAGCGGACCTGGAGTCGAGTTGGCGCTGTGCCAACACCTCAAGAGCGTCTGATGACACACTGTGTTCCCACAGGCACACAGAGGAGGCCCGGGGGCAGCCCCTCCGCCCGCCGACAGCTCACAGGGCCGAGTCCCTCCCCCAGGGTCCTGGGGTGCAGGTCCCCCCAGCTGTGCTCACCTTGGCTGTGGAAAGCCTCATGGGGGATCTCGATGTAGTTCTGCCCCTGGGCCGGGAAGCGGTAGTGGGAGGAATTCATGGTCTTGGGGAGCATTTTGGCCACGGAAAAGTCTAGAACAAGCCAGAGAGAGGAAGCTGCAGTCAGTCAACTCCAGGGCAGGAAACTGGGCTGTAAAACCCCACCTTCTTTTGTTTTGTTTTGTTTTTAACAGAACGAGCTCTCCTGCGGAGTGTAATTACCTTTAGGAAACGAGAACCTAAAAAATAAGAGTGTCCAGGGCAGTAATTGCGGCCATGTGGCCGACGCATCCATCTACCACCGCTGGTGGGGGTTCTCCCAGGCTGAGGCGACCCCTCTCCCTCAGCGCAGCCCCTCAGCTCACGATGCCTCGGGTACTGACCGCGTCCCGTCCTGCAGGGAGACCCCTGTGCTGAGGGGCCCCTCCGCCACGCCAGGGACCCCACGAGCCACAGGAAAATGAGACACTAACCTAAGTGAGGCAAGCGCGTCATCCCATGCAGGGACCTGTCTTGGCCAACAAACTCCCATCAAAGTGAACCCAAGTGGCTGAATTAAGCTTACTTTCCAGAGAGTGGCTCTGGTGGTAAAGTATTAGGGTACCACGCTCCCTAGACACAGACCCTGAAAACAGAAGGGCTGCGATGTCGGCCTGTAGGGGACCCCGTGCCTGTTGGCTTGGAAAAGCCTCCAGCTGACCCCGGGAAACCTGCTACCCCACGGACACTCCAGGGGCTGCCGCTGCTCGCCTCCTGTTCTGAACCGAGACGAATCTGGCCCCCAAGTCAGCATGAAAGGCTCCCGTGGTCCTGTGTGCACATCCCAGCTGAGCACGGCTGCCCCGACCTAACTCTGTCTTCCCCCAACATATCATTGTGCATCAGGCAACGTAGTTTAGGACAGCGGAGAGGTGCATCTCCAGCGATGGTGCGAGAGGTTTGTGCGTCCCTGGGTGCATGCAAGAAAACGCAGGAGTGGAGCGGAATTCAACAGGCGGGTGGCATCCCCTGCACCCCGCTCCCCTCCCGCCGCACAGCCGGTCCCCGCCCGCACCCACGCTGCCAAGCTACCTGCCATGGATGAGGAGCCCGTGATGGCAACCTGGGGCTCGCTGGCCTGCAGGTTGAAAGATATGTGGCCCATGACGGTGTCCACGGTGTCTATCAAGCCCAGCACCACGGCACTGTCCTGCAAACAGCACGACACGAAGGAAGGAGACGTCAGTACAGAGCTCGCTCAGCACGTGCGCCCGACGGAGGCAGCAAATGCACAAACGCACAAGATCAAGCTTCATGCTCACTGTCAACATTCCTGCAAAGGACGACGCCCAGCATCTGCTGACCAACATGGTGGGCCAGGCTCTGCCCTGACGATGACCAGACGAGGGGAGAGACAGTCACGCCGCTACCCCGTTTCACAGGCGCGCAGGGGACCACTGAGGTCACCCAGCCCAGCCGAGCTCGCAGAATGTGGACACTGGCTGAGGTTGACCCCGGTCACCCAGACCATCAGCTCCAAGGCTTCCACGCTCAGACACAGAGTGACCAGACCTGGTCCCCGCTCCACTCTGAACTCACTGGGGACCTTGACAGGTCTCTGACCGGCCCCCCCCAACTCCACCCCTCCTGTTTCACGTGGAGGGGATCACTGCTCCCTAATACCCTCCAGGATGAAGACACCAGCACTTGTGTCCTAGTCTCTGTGAAGGGGAGGAGGCTTCGGAGGTGCCAGCACCTCAAGTCACCCCTGGCCTCCCTGACGTGCCTGGGGTGTCCCTTCCCCTCCAAGGGCCTCTCCACTCTGAGTCCCCAGGGCAGAGATGATCCCAGTGGATCCCCAAGAAGGCAGGGGTCCCTCCTGGTGGCCCCGTATCTCTGCAGCCAGCTCGGATCAGCCTGATTATCCCTCATCCTCAGACACACGTCTAGCAGGGCAGGGACGTCTCAGCTCCCTGGGAACGCAGTGTGTGACTCTCTGCCGTCACACCCCTTCTCTCCTTCCCGCCTTTCTGAAAAAGCATCTGTTGCTAAGCGTCCCAGGCGTTCTCTCAAAAACACACGCTCCATGAGAGTCTAACGAGCTGGAAATAGAACACTGAGGCCAATTTTAGACATTTTCTTTCAGGCCTGTGGCCTGATTTCAATCAGCCAAGCACAGTTAAGCACATGAAAATCTGTGTTTCTGGCATGCCGATCTGTTGGGTAGTGGCTGATTCATACCTTCCCTTTAATGCACAGTAGAGCCTGCCTGAGTCTGAATAGTTTCATGATTATTCATATTTTGTGGCAGAGCATTAAGCAAAAGTTCATTTAAGATGATGCAGAAAATACTTCTGCTCAGGTCCTCCACTGGCCATCCTCTGGGTGTTTCCCAGGCAGCAGCCCTGCACACATCGTCCCCCCGGAAATCATGAACTCTGGAGTGCTGTGCCTTTTAAAATAGAATGTGTTTCTAGGTAAGATTATATCAATCTTAAGTTCATGACCGCCTTTCTCTCCCTTTGTCAATGTGAAGCCCGATCTCATTCCATTTGAAACTGTTCAAATAAAAATTTCATCAAATGTAAACCCTGGAGCCATCTCATTCATAACGGGAGAAGGTGATGTCGTTCTGCTTCAAACTGGCAAATATGTTTTAAACTTTACGGGAGTTCAGGAGAGGGAGCACTTTAAATAATGGTGTGGTCCCAGCCCTTCCAGGCAAGGCAGTTAGGAGTCTTCCTCCCCCTTCTCCACCCCTGCCGGACAACCTGGAAGTCACATTTTTGAGACAGCAGCAGCAGAAAATGGACAGAGCCAGGATCCCCAGGTCACTGGGTGGAGAAGAGCTGACCCACATCAGACTTGGCATGAGTGAGAAGTAAATGTCCACTGTGCTGAGCCACTGAGATGTAGGGCCTATTTGTTACTGCAGCATAGCCTAGCCTAGCCTGACTGATAGAGCATCGCAGAAGATACTTAATATTATTGGGAAATGTCCTTGCCATAATGAAAGAAAAACAGATAAATTCAGATATATAGCATATGTGTAGACTATATATGCATATAAGAGAATTGAAAACTAGATTTGAAGGGATATATACAAGAGTGTTAATAATCATTATCTCTCAGCCTGAGGATTTCAGGTGATTTTTATTTTATATATATTTTTATGATCTGCACTTTCTAACTTCTCCACCACGTATTCACTTGTTTTATTTCTTAAATAAGTAAAATCAAGAAAGTTATTTTCAAAAAGAAAAGAAAAAGTATTCTATTCTCCTAATTCTTTAGCGTACAGAGGAAAGGAGAGGCTGCTTTGATATTCACTCTTATAATCATGAAGTGTATATTGTCACATGTTCTACTTTTTTCATTTAATCCAGTGATCTTTAAACATCAAACATGTGTTCTATTATCATTCAAGAACAATGTGATGGTAAAAAATATGTTTTTAAGATGATAGACAAGCATACATTCCTCATGAAGAAATCCAACTGTTTTCCTGTTCAGTGTTGACAACAGGACCATGGTACTGATGCTTATAGAACTGGTCCATAGAGAAGACAGAGCATTGCAAACCAGTCGTATATCCAGTCAAAATTAGCTCTAATATCCCAGAGATGCATCATTTCTCTTACAGATGTGAACTGGGCCACACTTACGCCACTTCCAGAAAGACAAAAAGGTGCCCCTTTTGAAGATCTAAATGTTCTTTTCTCTTACCTCTGATGCAGCAGTCCAACTGGGCAGAAAAAGAACCTCTCCCACGGTCTTTAAGAAAGTCTAAAGGAAGACAAGATGACACTGCTTAGCATGTATCCTGAAGCCTCAAAATGATAAGACCTTTGATTTTCCCATCTCTGTCAACCACGGGCTGGGTTTTGCATACACAGAGTAGTAAACCAAAATAGCTCCCATTAGTGGGTCTGGTTATACTGTACACAGCCCTTTTATAGATGTTATAGATGTTGTCTTATTTGCTCCTGGTGACAATCCTTTAGTCAGTGACAAACATTTAGATGTTAGATGTGTGCTCACAGCTTAGTTACGGCAGCAGCCCTAAGTACAGCACCTGGAAGATATAACCGTCCCTCGGTAAAAGCCTGTTGAACAAACGAATGAATGAATGAACAAATCATGGCCTGCTCCGTGTGCTTTTCTTGGCATGAGAAGCCAAGCTGACATAAAAACCCACTTGTTTAATTGGAAATGACCCCTCCATAAGCAGAAGTTACTCGGGGTCCCTTGGACAAATCACTTTAAACCATGTTTGGTTTGGCTCACTATTGTTCTAAAAAAATGAAAGTAGCTTGTAAAATCTTCAAATTGGGAGATTTAAATGAAACGATGTGAATTTCCTCCTTCTTCTGAAAAAAGCAGAAGCTTGGACAATTCTTATCCCATAGTCCCACATGGCCACCATCGACCAAAACTGAACAGCAGCTGACCCCTTAGGTAGTTGTGAGTTCTCCAGCTCACCCCAGTCCTCACCGCTCCCTATTGCCTTACACCTAATCTGTTTCACTCATTTATGTTACTCATGTAGGCTTTTAACAGTGCGTCTCCTACTACAGACACCAGAATTAAACTTAGAGCCTGATCTAAACCTCCTATATTTCCACCAAACTGCGTTCTCCAAAAAGCCACATTATTCCTCACAGTTTTAGACACTAAATATTTAGAGAACACATCATCAAAACTCCTCACTCTTTCATTTATCTTTGTTTGATAAATACTTATAAGACCCTAAAGTGCAATGCCTTAAAATTTAAAGATGAAATTTAAAAATTAAATAAGAAAAAACCAATCATGATCCCTGCCCTCGTTGGGCTTGAGGCCTAGGGGGCAGAGTTTATAATCTAGAGCAGGGGTCAGCACTTTTCTTTAAGAGGATCACCTAGTAAAAATTTTAGGCTTTACACGCCATACAGTTCTGTCACAAACACTCAGTTCTGCCACTGTAGTGCAAAATTAGTGGCAGACAATCCATAACTAAATGAGGGTGTTACAATAAAACTTTATTTACAAAAACAGGCAGTAGGCTAGATTTGGCCCAAGGGCTATAGTTTGCTGAGTCCTGATCTAGAGCAGTTCAGCTGAATAGAAATATAATGCAATCCACAGTTTTATTTTAAATTTTCTAATAGCCATACTTTAAAAAGTGAAGAGAAAACAGGTGAAATTACTTTTTAATAATACATTTGACTTAGCCCAATATATCTAAAATATCACTTCAACGTGCAATCAATATAAAAATCATTAATTTAATAATTTACATTCTTCTGTTATACTAAACTTTAGAGATCCAGTGTGTGTTTTAGATCTTGATTTTTTTTTTTTTTTTTTTTTTTTTTTTAGATCTTGATTTGAACTGATTACAGTTCAAGTGCTCAAGAGCCACGTGTGGCTAACGGCCTCCTTATTACCCAGCACAAGAATTGACTTCTTGTCACTTTCCTGTTCAGCTGTTAGTGGTGAGAAGCCAGGGCATTATGGAAAATTGGATATGGATGCCAAAGATTTTTATGTCTCATCCAATCAGAGATGGGTGGAGTTTGGGGTAAATCTGCAGGATTCCTTTCCAGGACACCCAGAGTCAGGTATCTCAACACGGGCCCCCATCAGAGGTCTCAAGCTGATGGCCCACAGGCTGAATCTGCCTCATAAATGTCTTTTATTTGGCTTGCACACACTTGCTTTTAAATTTCAGTTAGCTGTCCAGTTTTTTTTTTTTAATTGGACGATTTTCCATTTCAAAATCAGGTACGGAGTTTTGCTTGTAAAATCAGAAGAGGTTACCCTAAAGGTTAAAATCAGGGGACTCTTGAGCAGCTTGATGCCACTCCCTGTGGGTGGGCACCTTCCAGTTTGCCACGGTCTCTACTCCCCCCTATTGTCTGTCTGACCCAATCATCCATTTACTTTATTTGTCTGGCCCCTGCATGCATTTGAGTTTGGGCCTCTGACAGTGTCCAGTATATCTGAGGGGAAAAGGGGAGTCAAAAGGAAAGAGGAAATCGCCAAGCTTCAAAAGAAACTGTTTCCCATGTAGACCTGCATTGAATTCTATGTTCCCATGTAGACATCTCTTCAAGACTAGGGAGGGGCCGGACCCTCCCGTTCACCCCTCTGGGCAGGCTGCTCCCTCTGGGCATCCTCACACCCACCCCCAGAGCTCACGTGCAGAGCCCGGAAGTGCTTCCTGTGGGGAGCCCGGAAGTGCTCAGAGTTCTGCCTTGGCACCGCCCATACCACCATATGATTGGCAGAGCTACCAAGCCAGGCCCGCTCCCCTTGGCTAGTGATTGGTCTAGGTGCAGTCATGTGACGGATCTCTGCAGGGGGAACCATGGGAAAGAGTTCCCTCCCCTATAAAGAAGGAGGAGCCCCCTGACCTTGCTTTCCCTCCTGGTGGTTGGTAGTGAGCTGTGGTGTTTGGAACCGTTCCAGCCCCTTGGAAACAGAGCAGAACGCCAAGAGAATTGTCCTGCTGCTACCCAAATCCCTGCTGTGAATGAAGACTGAAGTAATCAAACCTGGAGTGAAGCAATTAGATGCCCCTATTGTTTTTGAAATAGTCATATTACTGTTTATTTGCAGCCAAAACCATTCTAGGAGAGAGACTTGGGTCATCAAATTATCCCCATAACACAGACTGGGAAACTGAGGCTTGAAGAAGTTAAAAAGTTGCCCAAGGACATAGAGCTGGGGGTCAAGCCCAGGCTTGCCTGACTCCAGTGTCACTGAGCTCCTGCAGCTCAGGACATCCCCTCACAGCACTTTTCAGACTCCATGGTCCATCTTCATCCTCTTAGCCCTGAGCCTCTTGGAAGCAGGAAGTGGTTCTTGGTCATCCCAGATCCTCAGAACCTAGCATGTTCTATGAATGAATGAATGAAATCTGAGATGTCTAACTCTTGCTTCTGTCGCCTGGGCAGGAACGCTATGGCATTCAGGACCCGCCCTGCATTTCAGGATGTCTTTGTTTACAGAACACATGCATTCAGGTACTTCTTTGGATCTGTCTTCAGCAAGGAAACCAGTAAGAATTAAGAACTCTTAAAAAGCACTCGCCAAGTGCCAGACACATACTATGCACATAGGAACCCTTTTAGTCCCCAGTGAGGTGAGTACTATTATCTCCCAATATCTCAGATGAGCAAAATGAGGCAGAGAGATGTTACATAACGCGACCAAGCGTGCACTGTAAGTAACCGGCAGAGACATTCAACCCAGCAGTCAGACCCTATACATCCTGCTCTTAACACTTATGCTGCACTTTTGAAGTGAAACGGTCTCAAGCATCCCTTCTTTCTGCACATCAACCAGGAGCCCTGTGCTGAGATCGAAGTTATCAAGCCCCCAGGAGCCCAGCATCCTCCTCTACCTTGACCTAGAAAGATTTTGAGAATGAAAAGAGAAAACACCTTGGTTCCAGTGCCATACGTGGTGCATTCCCTAAGTGTTTTACGTAACTTTGGGAATTCCCACTGAGATACAAGTCACAGTGTTGGGGTCACACTATGGCCCCACGGCTAAATCTGCCAAAGAGCCAACTCCACCTTCTACCTGTTGCCAAGGGAGGTGGCAGAGTTTAGAACAGGAGTTGCAAACCCAAATGCCTACAGGGGCCAGGTGGATGGAGAGAGGGGCCAGGCTGGCCGGGCGCTGGGAAAACAAGATGAAGAGTCGAGTCTCATCTGCGGGAGACTCCACTGAGCTGTGTAGAGCTGGCTGGAGTGGCCACGCCATCTGGTTGAAATCCAGACTTTTATATTAAAGTTTCTGATTTTTTCAGCCCTGTGTAGGTCAAACAAGGCACATCTGTGGGCCATGGTCTGGCAGTTTGCCAATGCTGACCCACTCGGCACAGAAATCAAATAGCTTTACCTTGGTGAGATTTAATGCTGTTTCCTCTGAGAGGGATTTATTGGGTAAGCTGAGGGACATATTTTGAAGGTAATTCAGAACAATTCCAGGACTCTGGAAGTTTCTTCTCTCCTCTGTCAAGTTGGTTATGATGGGATGGTAGGCATCAATGGGCACCTAAAAGAAATCAGCAACATGAGTTCCTTTAAGAACTAAAGCCAAGATTTCTACAGAAGTTCAGTGTGTCCTCTGGGTCTCATGCTCCTCACACCATAGTAATCATGGTAATAGCACCTACTGTATACCAGGCACTCTTGTGACTCCTTCACAAATATTATTAACATTTCATCCTTACAGCAGCCTCATGAAATACGCACTCATGTGACAGATGATACCAAGCGTGGAGAGGCTTACGCAGAAATAAATAAGAGAACTGGGATTTGAAGCCAAGCAGATGGTTCTAGAGTCTGTCCGCTCGCTATTACATTAAAGTTCCCACGGAAGCGAAGTTGATTGATCACAAGTTAATTCCAGAGGGGAACACTTTCTAAACGTATTGATCCTTTCCTCAAACATCAGAAGAAAATGGCGCAGAGAGAAGCCAAGTGTCAAGGCCAGCTCCTCTTCGTTCTCTGCTCATGGTGCCAAGTGCACCAGAAAACAGTCTCGGGTCGTGGGTAGGGGGGCCCCTGGGAAGTCTTGTTGACTCCGTGTAGGCACCTGAGGCTACAGGCCACACAGGAAGCAGGTCTCCCATTTAGTCACTCCGAGCGTTGAGATTTAGTGCCAGTGTTGGCTTCCCCTCCATTTATTATTTCCTCCCAGACATTCATTATACTGCCAGTAAGACAGAACCAGACTGTGTAATGGGATTCCCACTCCCCTGGCATATAGTCCAAGCAAAAAGACATCACCAAGATGGGGAGGTGGGGACAACATTAAATGCATCTGCTCACCATGGTGTTTGCTGTGGGTGTCGTGAGGAAGCTGGGTGGCGTTGAAGACAACAAAACATGCTTTCCTGGAAAAAAATCGATCATGCTTCATTAAGGGCTAAGCCATGGTCACCTCGTTCACCCTCAGGAAGGCCTGTCCTTATTCAAAAATCTACCAGCTTCAGAGACAAACTAAGAAGAGTCTGAGAATGTTTTGAGTCGCAATGTCGCTGGAAAGATAAAGGCCTAATGAATCAGCCAAATGGGTAGATTGTATGGATTTTCCCAGGTCAAATTATGTTTCCATTTATAGTCTAAATTGCTTGGGAATAGTCTTTAGGCAAGTCATCATATAAAAAGATGACTTTATACATGCTTTTACTGATTTCAAATAAATAAAGAAGCAAAAGAAATGGATTTCCATTGCATCTGGATTACTTAGAGATAAAATACAGAGGGTTGTGAATCACTGGGCTGGGACAAACAGGAGACCTCGCCACCTCCCCTCCCAGTGAGGTGACACTGGCGTGGACCCCATCAAGTGGTGGGGAGACCATCTTCCTGAGCCCCTCCCATCCCGAGGATTCTATTCAAGACCCCATTTGGTCCATTATGAATGATTATAATAATGAAGACATCCAACTACTTCTAATTTTAGTATTTCCCAATGAAAACACAGACTTAACTAGATACTCTACTTCATTTCTGGAAATCCCTCAAGTTGCTTTGGGTGGCCTGAGGGAATAACCTCATCACCCATCCCTGGTTCCAGGAGTAAATGACCCTGTGGATGGAGGTGGGTAGCTGGTGAGAGGGCAAGGTGTGACACTGCTCTGAGGATCAGAGCCCCAAACACTCTGTTCTCCAAGTCAGAGTGACATTCATTCCTTGGATGCCAAGGAGTCCCATCAAATTCACATTTAACTCATGTGAGTCCATAAGAGAATGTGAAGGACAATAAAACTCAGCCCAGCGGCCCTGTCCATCCTCATAACTGATGACCACGTGAGACCAGGATGAGAAACGAGAGTCGGCCGGGTCCTAAGTCAGTCTCGGTTCCCAACTGGCTCTTGTTATAAGAGCATCTGACTGTGCAGAGTGTGTTTCTAGTGTCAAAGAAACACACTTGCAAACCGTGGGACTCTGAACAAAGCCTTCTGCTTCCTCTGCTTCTCTACAGAAGGAACGGCCAACCATCGCAGGGCTGGGGGGACACCTGAGCAGGGGGATAGCTCATCAACACTCTGCCTTTGTGTGAATTAGAAAAGAAGAGGCCGCCTCAGCTGGACCGACCCATCAGAAAATGGCACTGCTCTAGCTAACAGGTTAGAAGAGGGGCCCCCTCCAGACAGGTCACCCAGGGAAACGCCCCCTTTGGGTACCTGCAGCCCTAGCTCACAGCTTCCTGTGCAGACAGATCTTTATGCAAAGGAAGGCAGAGTCCAAAACAGAGATTCCTAGTGACGTCATATGAGACACGAAAGGTCACATGTTATATGATTCCATTTATACGGAATATCCAGAATAGGTAAATCCATAGAGACAGAAAGTAAATTAGTGGTTGCTAGGAGCTGGGGAAGGAGGAAAGGGGGAGTGACTGCTCACTGGTGCTGGGTTCCTTTGGGGGTGATGGTTGCACAACATGTGGACATAGTAAGTACCACTGAACTGTATACTGTAAAATGGTGACATTCACGTTTTATGAATTTTACCTCCATTTTTTTTAATTAGTGACTTTCCAAGTCCCACAGTTCACCATGGTTGAGTGAGGATGTGAACCCAGGTCCAAATGTCCCCCGGGTCCCTGACCTGAACCACCGCTCTGTGCTAAGCTGGAAGGGGGCGTCCTGGGGGCTCTCCGAGGGCCCGTGGTGGGTGAGTCTGGCACGCGGGAGGCATGTGGTAAACATCTGTGGATCAAACGCACTGATGGACCTGGAACACTTGATTCCCAAAGCTTTCCATAACCATCTATCACAAACACCTCGAAAACTCCCTGGTGACCAGCAGGAGAATATTCATCTCAGTGTGTTTCTGGTAAATTGTGAATTCCTCCATCTTAGAGAGCAAGGGTTCTAGAAAACCCATGGTATTTATGAGGCTGATCAGGACACATCTCAGCCTGCAGCGCTGACGGCCGCATCAGGAGAGGGAGGAGAAGAAAAATGCTGGGAAGGGGAGGTGGGTCCGAAGCCCGCGCCCTCCCCGGGAGCTGACGTCACACCCGGCCCGCAGCCCCGCCCCCCTCACTGACCAATGGCAGCTGTGAAGTACATGGCGATCTCATCCGGCGTCAGGGCCCGTTCCCAGATGATGAACTCGTCAAAAGCGCCGTTCTCGTAGCGCTTGGGCTGGTCCTGATCAGACCCCATCACGAGGTTGACGTTGGGCTCCCCGTAGGCATGAGACACTTTTCCACTTGGGTCTGAGGTGCTCAGCGTCCCGTTGACGTAGACTTTCAGGCCCTCCTTGGACTTCCATGTAAACAGGACATGAGTCCAGTAGGGGCCTGGGAAAGAGCAGAGACACCCTTCTGATGACGTGGGTCGAGCTCCCCATGCAGCGGTCATTCCAGTTTTAAGCACATTTGTCTTTCTCATGATGATGGGTCAGTGCCACCGTTGGTTGAGTCCTCGAATAGCTCCTAATGCACATCTCACTTCCCTCAGTCCTCAGGAGCACAGGAAAGAAGTTACCCGCCCCCCGCAAATCCCAGAAGCCGTTCAAGGAGACCCTTTGCCATTTTAAATTAAATGAAGTAATAACTAATGGTCATAACTTGTTCAAAAATATTTTTTTAATCCAGCCTCGGCCAGCACAGGGCAGGTCAACGAGACCTATCTGAGGGCCTGATTCAGCCCAAAGGCCACTGATACCCACCTCTGCCCTGACCTCAAGCAGGTGGTAGCAACCAACATGGCAGCACCGAGGGAGAACAAACCACTCCTGGCTCCGCCAGGATCCTCTATCGGGAGCCCTGGTGACGACTCGTCTCTCTGTCATGAGAACCACGTTCACCAACAAGAAGAAAGTTCACTGGACTCTGATGGCAGCTTGCCCCACAAAGGGCCGCACCTCGCTGTGCAGATGTGTGCTCAGACGTCCTCAGGGACTTGCTGCTGGAAGACGCCCTTTACAGGAAGCCTACGACCCGAGCCAGGCGGTCATCTTAAATCACCCAGCAGTTACCCCGGGGTCCTCGCTCGGGATTGCGCAACTTTCTAACCGTGAGTCTCCGAAGAGCGCTTGGATCAGAGACAGGTCCAAAGTATCACTGCCCTGGAGTGTGAAAATCCCTTCAATGAACAAATAAAGAGCACATTGCCAGGCAGAAATGTTCACAGTTCTCCCCATTTCTCTGGGTGGGGAAACAATCAGGATTCAGCAGATCTGACCTTAAAACATGTTCAAGATAAACGACTGGGTGCCTGAGACTGTGTCAGCCCCAAGGGGCACGGAGATCAGACTCTCACGGAAGAGACTGATAGCAGGTGGAAGGTGATAAGAGCCATGAACAGGGGCAGGACAGGCAGGTCTGAGCAGGTAGAGGACGCAGAGACAAGCTCTGGCCTCGGGGATCAGAGAGGGCAAATACGCAAGATTCTCTCAAACTCTGTGTGCGCTGAATTTGCCCCTTTTCCGGGGGTGGAGGTACGCGCTTGGTCCCAGCTCCCAGCAGCGGCGGAGTCAGGCAGATGCGTCAGTGCTCACGGGGCCCCTCTCCTGTAGGTTCCTTGTGCGTTAGCTCTCTCCACTCTCACAGTCACCCTATGACCGAATACTGTTATCGTGCTCACGTTACAGACGAACACGCTGAGGCACAGGGCAGGCGAGTCAGGCACCGCTAGCAGAGGGGTGCAGAGCGGGATTTGGCCCAGGCTGCGTGGCTCCAGGGTCCATGGTTTTTTAACAACTGAGACACGCAGCCTCCTTTAAATGGTCCGAAAATGAATTTTCCTTGCCTATGTCAGAGATGTCATCTCCTCCTGAAGGAGATCCTTCTAGACTCTCACTTTGCCCTCCACCTCCGCGATTCCCTTCTTAGTCTCCAGTCTGGACTGGGCAGCCCGTCCACGCTACCTCGGGACATTCTGAGTCCCCCGTCACCTCTCCCCATCTCAGTTCCCACTCCAGACCTCCAGCCTCCCCCAGCTTCCTGGCCCACACCTCTGACCTCATGCCCGGCCAGCGACGGGTCACACTGAGCCCCGGAGGAAACAGGAATCGGCAGCCAGAACCACGTGGCCTCCCAACACCCACCTACGCACTCAGCCACCTCTGCACACACCCGGTCCCCACGCTGGTCCAGACCGTCCCTCCTGAACCCCCAGGCCCCACGCTGGTCCAGACCGTCCCTCCTGAACCCCAGGCCCCACGCTGGTCCAGACCGTCCCTCCTGAACCCCCAGGCCCCACGCTGGTCCAGACCGTCCCTCCTGAACCCCAGGCCCCACGCTGGTCCAGACCGTCCCTCCTGAACCCCCGGCCCCACGCTGGTCCAGACCCTCCCTCCTGAACCCCAGGCCCCACGCTGGTCCAGACCCTCCCTCCTGAACCCCAGGCCCTCACCGGCCTGGTGCCCACATGCCTCCCCTCCGGCAGCCTTTCTTTCCCCTAATCGTCAGCCCCTCTTTTCCAAAAGCTTTTTCACGGCAAAGTCTAAACATTTGCAAGTCTACACCACTAAAAAGAAGGAGGGGCAGGAGGAGGGGCGGGAGGAGAAGGGAAAAGAAAGATGCAGGAGGAGGGGAAAGACAGGAAAAGAAGGAGGAACAATAACCACTGTGCTGAGCGCTCCGCGTGCAATATTCCATGTAATTTCCCCCAAACTGTGAGGTAAGTATCATTAATGTCTTCACTAGGGAAACTGAGGCTCGGGGCGCTAAGTAACATGGCGCAGTGACCCAAGCATCCCGCGGTCAGGGGGAACCCAGGCGTCCGCCCGAAGGACCGCGCCCCTCAACCGCCGTGCAGACATCTCCGCAAAGGATGCCATCTCACCCTTTCCAGCAAGTTCTCCCAAGCAGCCCCCTGAGGGGACGGGGCTCACCCGCCCGCAGGCCAGGGGACCGACAGCGCAGCATCTGGCCCCCTCCCGCCTCCCTGAGCCTCCCTCCGGGCCAGCGGCGCCCTTACCTGGGGGGCTGAAGGTGGCTTCCCACGTCATGGAATTGTCACGCGTGTACAGCTCCACGGAGCCCTTGCCGCCGCTGGAGCAGACTTTGAACCCGTTGGAAATGACCTGTCCCCCGAACGCGAAAGGGGTTGTTCTGGACTGCTCTGCTTGCGTCTTCCAGAAAAAAGAGAACGTGACCCCTGAGGACAGAAAAGGCGTGGGGTTATTTTTAACGAACAACGGATGGGACTTCACCTCACCGAAGCAGGTCGTTCTCGCTGCTCTTTGATTTTCATTTAAAAGGCAGTTTTCTTTTCTCTCATTCCAGAGACAGTGTACGCTCAATCCAGAAACTACAGACCATAAAAACAGGTAATATTTATGAACAACTCACTAAGTACCAGACACTTTCCTAAGGGTTTTAAATGAATGCTCTCCTCATAAATACTACAAAACCCGATTATCATTCATCGGCTTACCCCGTTAGGCAGATGAAGAAACTTGAGTCCGGTCTGCCCAAGGTCCCTGAACTACAGACTGACTCAGATTAGACCCAAACTCAGTCTGACCTACAGACGTCGGCAGTTAAGGTAGCTCCTTCCAAAGCCTCTCCATAAACATATTTTACAGAGAAAGGAACCAATTCATACATACCGGTTTATAAGCCACATGTTTTGAAAACTTACTACATCATAGACCCCCTCCAATGTCCCTAAATACACCTCTATGTCATCATTGTTTGTATCTGCACCTCATGACATTCTAAACAGGAACTCTAGGGAACTCCCTGGCGGTCCAGTGGTTAGGACTCTGTGCGTTCACCACTGAGGGCACGGGTTCAATCCCTGGTCGGGGAACTAAGATCCCAAATGCCACGTGACATGGCCAAAAAATAAAATAAACAGGAACTGTAATTTTTAAAAAAAAAAAAAAAAACAGCAAACCCCTCTCTCCATGGCTGGGTCTTAAAGTCTCCTTCAACTTTTAATCTCCCAAACAGAGCTGGAAGCTAAACCTTTCTGAATGTCTCAGATTATATGCCTTTAGGGTAAATTCCCAGTAGGGCATTTCTAGTCCAAGAGGAAGCCACTTTGAAAGGTTTTTTTTTTTTTTTTTTTTAAATATTTATTTTATTTTTGGCTGTGTTGGGTCTTCGTTTCTGTGCGAGGGCTTTCTCTAGTTGCGGCAAGCGGGGGCCACCCTTCATTGCGGTGCGCGGGCCTCTCACTATCGCGGCCTCTCTTGTTGCGGAGCACAGGCTCCAGACGCGCAGGCTCAGTAGTTGTGGCTCACGGGCCTAGTTGCTCTGCGGCATGTGGGATCCTCCCAGACCACGGCTCGAACCCGTGTCCCCTGCATTGGCAGGCAGATTCTCAACCGCTGCGCCACCAGGGAAGCCCACTTTGTAGGGTTTTGAAACCTACAATTGTTCATTCCCAACAAAGCGGGGCACCCGAAGGCCCTGGCAGCCGCACACTCCTGAGCCCGGTCCCCAGCCTCCACGTGAACGAGCTGGCCCACTGGTGGGTGTGTCTCCATCACGGGAAGCAGGGCGAGTGTGAGGAGCGAGGCCAGCTCTTGATGCCGGAGACCCTGACCCACCATCACTTTGCAGCCCAGGGGCAGGCTCCCCGGGGAGGGGCGACAGTGGCCACAGCTGGCCGGAGGCTCCTGGAATTGCCCTGTGGATCCCTGATTACCTCCACTCTGCTTCTCTGAATCCAGTAACATTTACCCTTTCTTTGCCCATGAGTAAACTGTGTGTGTGTGTGTGTGTGTGTGTGTGTGTGTGTGAATGCATGCAGCCTGCCTGGACTCGGTGGTGAAAGCCGGAAATAAAACAGGTGGCCTCAGGCCTCCCAACCTGGCCCAGGCTCTGTGGTGGGAAGGCTTCATTGATGCTGAGAGAGGAAGTGCCCAGAGTTGATCAAAACAGGCCCAGGATGGGGCTGGGAGGGGAGCGGGGGCAGCCATTTGCCCTGGCCCTTATTTATATAAATGGCACCAATTTTAGACTTTGGATCTTATCTTCAAATGAGATTATGGGCACAGTCTAAGAGAGTCTGAATTAAAAGAAGGCATTTGTCGGGCTTCCCTGGCGGCGCAGTGGTTGAGAATCTGCCTGCCAATGCAGGGGACGCGAGTTCGAGCCCTGGTCTGGGAAGATCCCACATGCCGCGGAGCAACTGGGCCCGTGAGCCACAACTACTGAGCCTGCGCGTCTGGAGCCTGTGCTCCGCAACAAGAGAGGCCGTGATAGTGAGAGGCCCGCGCACCGCGATGAAGAGTGGCCCCCACCTGCCGCAACTAGAGAAAGCCTTCGCACAGAAACAAAGACCCAACACAGCCAAAAATAAATAAATAAATTAATTAATTAATTAATTTTAAAAAAAAAAGAAGACATTTGTCATCAAGTATAAACTTCTGTCCCATCACCACCCATCCTGGCTGTAATGCTTTATGAATCAACATATTGGTCACAAGTTGTTCAGATGTCTTGTGACAATATAATTGTGACAATTACATTGCACTATACCTTTGTAGGTCGAAAGCCTTAATACGATTAATATAAACATGTAAAACATGGCGTGATTATATAACCCTGGTTTGGAATTTCTCTAATTTTTTTTTTTTAACGTAAAGAGGAACCTCAAAATAACGGGCGAGGCTCAGAGAGACTCCGGGGTAGAGCTCCAAGTCGTAAGGCATACGTTCTCAGGGCTATTGAGGAAAAAGAAAAGTCCCCAGAAGTGCCCTGGGACACAGGTCACGCCAGCAAAAGGACGGGACTCCGGCAGTTTGCTCAGAGGGCGGCTGGGGATCCTCTCAGCAGGTGGAGGGGACTCCCAGGCCCGGGGCACCCAGTACTTCTGTCTGCCTCGCACTGCAGTGGCGCAGAGTCCAGAAACAACCCACGCCTTCCTGCCATGCCTCTCCACTCAGGAACAACCGATTTCACAGGGACACGAACACGGCACATTGTGAAACTTTTGTTATGAAACGAAGTCCCAGCGGGATTCACAAAAGTCCATTTTTTCCAAACAAACACTTTGCTGCATTTAAAAATTCCTTTCACTCAGTCCTGTCTTGGCCAAATATCTTTCTGTCCAGGAAGACAAATAAAAAGAAAACATTCAATTTGGCATTAGGTAAGGGAAGATTGAAGCAAACAATGGTTACGGTGAGCCAAGCTTTTCATTTTTGTCCATTCAGCCTACAAAATAATCATTTCTATCTGAGGGACAGCTTGTATTTAAATATCAATTTACGTCTTCACAGAGTCTTGAAAGATTCACAATGAGCCCTCTAATATTAGCATTTTCAGGAACTTTGCTTCTTGCACTTGGAATTGTCAATATAAAGGAGAAAAAATCTGAAAAAAAAGAAATGCAATATTGACAAATCGATTCAATACTTTTCTTCTTCTTATGAGCATTGAATCCTCATCCGTCCGAAAAAAATAATGTGAGGAAAGTTCTTTCTCAATAAGACCAAAAAAAAAAAAGAAAAGAAAAAATATCCAGCTGTCCCAAGAGAAGGTGGATACATTTGAGTGCATAAATGTTATAAAATTTTGCAAGGCAAAAAATTTACCATGACAAAGTCAAAAGACAAATGACAACCCAGGAAAAAATTATTTGTAAAACACTGAACAAAGAAGAAATGAATTTCCTTACTATATAAAGAACACTTTAGAAAGAAAAGTAGGATCACTACTGCTTAAGGAGAACTTACTTTGAGCAAGATAGAATGTGCCAAGAATTTTCATGTATTAATTCTTTTAGTCCTCCCGACTAGGGTTAGGGTTAGGGTTACAGTTAGGGTTATGAACTAGATGTTAGTACGGTCCCCATTTTACAGGTGAGAGGATTGAAGCCAAGAGAGGTAAAGTAACTTGTCTAAGGCCACACAGCCAGCGACAGAGTCAGGATTTGAACCAGGCAGTCTGGCTCTGGAGTCTGCACTTGTCATCTCTCTGTCTTCCCTTGGAGACAGTGTTGTTTGGGAGAGGACTCACTCACTGAATTAGACAAAAAAGATTCGAAGGCATTCCGTGAAGGAGAAAAGTGCACGCTACAGACCTGGGCTAGGCGAGGAAGTCTCCTTGTGCGTTATCCTCTCGGTGTCTGCTGTGGGCGGGGCAGAGGCGGCAGGCAGGGGTGGGTAGGGAATCTCTCCAGGTAGAGGAGCAGTTCTTCCCAGACCCATGGACTCAGCACCATGCCCTGCATGTTGGTAACTCAAAGTGGACCAAAGCAGCAGGCAGCAGGGAGGGCAAGGCGACCCGCAGGTGATGTAGCCGCCCGGCATCCATCCTCCCTCGCCCAGCACAGCACCTCCACGTTCTTGGGGGGAACCATCCTCCCCACCCCTGTTTCCTCTAGATCAGGTGGGGCTGACCACACAGCCCCAGGTTCACGTGGGCTGGACCAGTTGGAATCACAGGGGCTGGCTCAGAGAGGGACAGGCTTCAGCCAATAAAAGGGAGTCCTGGAGACTCTGAGCAGACATTGCTATCACACCTGGAAAGCCTTCTTGGAACACAGCCAGAGCGATGGAGGAACACAAACTTTTGGTGACGTTATCTAAGCACCTGGACCCAGCTTGTGGCAGGCTCCATCTCCCAAAGAAGCCACACCATCTCCCATCCCATCTGCTTTCATGCCATGTGACCTTCCGCTCTCCATCAAGACTCAGGCCAATTTCTCCACCGGCCCTCTGGCTGATTTGACCAAGCGGAGTCAACAGAAGTGGCCGTGGCCAAGTTCCAGGTGCAGCCATTAACTGTCTGGGAGCTTCAGCTTTCTGCCTCTTGGAGCTCAAAGCCAACGTGGAACAAGTCCAGACTCTGCTGGTGGAGAAAGAAACCATGTAGAGGAGCTGGAGGTGCCAGAGATGTGAGTGAAGAAAGTGGTCTTAGATATCCACCTCAGGGGCACCTTCACAGGACCCAGTCCTGGCCGCCATGGCTGCAGCTGCGTGAGAGCCCTGGCAACCCCCAGCACCATGAGAGGTGATGCTAAATTGTGTTGCACTTGCTAAGTTTGGGAGTGCTTGTTACGCAGCAGTCGACAACCAGAACACAGCCTTTACCTGGATCCACTCAGTAAATCCCCCAAGCCTAGCTGAGGTGCGTTTCTGTTGCTTCCAACCTTTCAGCTGAAGTTTGACAATCCACAGAGGAGTCCCCTCCCTGACCCCAAAGTCCCACCAAAGGCCACCACAAGGATGTGCACGTGGCTCCCTCCTTCCTTCCTGACCACGACTGTGGGTGGCTGATTCGGGGGAGGCTGCTGGAGAAGCGGCTGCAGGGCGAGAGGGGGAGCAAGGAGACTCTCCATCCTTTCCTGTTTCCAAGAGGACTTGGTTCAAGACAGAGGTGGCCCTAGGCCTGTGTGAGACACACGTCCACCTACAGTGCAATGGCACGAGAGGACATGAGCTTATCCACACATGTCGACTATGACAACCAGCTGAAAGCAAGTTTCCATGAGAACCACCCAGAGCCAGCAGAGCAGGCTCAAGAATGTTCTGGAGTGGGAAGCTGAGAGCATCAAAACCAACGCCATCCCAACAGGCACATGAAAAGATGCTCAACATCGCTAATCATCAGAGAAATGCAAATCAAAACTACCACGAGGTACCACCTCACACAGGTCAGAATGGCCACCATTAAAAAGTCTACAAACAACAAATGCTGGAGAGGGTGTGGAGAAAAGGGAACCCTCCTACACTATTGGTGGGAATGTAAATTGGTGCAGTCATTATGGAGAACAGTACAGAGGTTCCTCAAAAAACGAAAAAATAGAGTGTCATATGACCCAGCCATCCCACTCCTGGGCATATCTCCAGAGAAAAGTCTAATTCAAAAAGATACATGTACCCCAGTGGTCATAGCAGCACTATTTACAATAGCCAAGATATGGAAACAACCTAAATGTCCATCAACAGATGAATGGATAAAGAAGATGTGGTACATATATACAATGGAATACGGCTGAGCTATGAAAAAGAACGAAATAATGCCATTTGCAGCAATATGGATGCAACTAGAGACTATCATACTAAGTGAAGTAAGTCAGACAGAGAAAGACAAATACCATATGATATCACTTATATGTGGAATCTAAAATATGACACAAATGAACTTATCTACAAAACAGAAACAGACTCACAGACCTGGAGAACAGACTTGTGGTTGCCAAGGGGTAGAGGGGTGGTAGAGGGATGGATTGGGAGTTTGGGGTCAGCAGATGCAAACTATTATATCTAGAATGGATAAACAACAAGGTCCTACTGTACAGCACAGGGAACTATATTAATATCCTGTGATAAACCATCATGGAAAAGAATACCAAAAAGAAGGTATACATATGTATAACTGAATCAGTTTGCTTTACAGCAGAAACTAACACAACACTGTAAATCAGCTATACTTCAATAAAAAATGTTTTGATATTAAAGCCAATAAAACTTAAAAAAAAAGAAACAAGGCCATCAATTTCACTCCCGGGCTGCGGTCTCACCTTAGATAACACCTGACTCAGTAAGCTTGGGCTGCTATAACAGAATCTCGCAGACTGGGTGGCTTAAATGACAGTTATTTCTGACAGTTCTGGAAGCTGGAAGGCTGTGATCGTGTTGCCAGCAAAGCCCTCTTGCTGGTTTTGTCCTCACGTGGCCTTCCTTGGTACGTGCTCACAGAGAGAGCCCGTGTTTCCTCCTCTGCTTATAAGGGCCTTAACCCCTCACCCTCGTGACCTCATTGAATCCTAACCACCTCCCAAAGGCCCACCTCCAAATACTATCATAGGGATAAGATTTCAACACATGAATTTGGGGATCACACATTCAGTTCATAGCAGCACCCTCATTCATTCATTCATTCGACAAACATTTAATCAGTGGCTGATACACATCAGTCGCTATGAGGGAGGGTCTGGAGGCAGAAGAGTGGGCAGAACCCCGGGGTCCCTGGGCTCCTGGACTTACTACCACGTGGGCAGGGAGAGACCGACATGAATAGTCACGCGGGAGTCCCCCCGGTGACGGGTGTGATGAGGGCAGGGAGGAGAGACATGCACAGCAAGCCTCGGAGCAGGGCGCCAGCTACCCTGGAGGTTGAGAGAGGCTTCCAGAAGCTCACTGTGGGCCTGAGATCTGAAGGGAACGGGTGTGACTCGGACAAGGGAAGGCACAGGACGAAGGACCGGGGAACATTGAAGGAGCAGACCTCATGTCAGTCTTGTGACGAGATGCGGCGAGGAGGGTAAGAGAGAAGCAGGAGGGGAGGCTGGTGAGGCAGATGTGGCCAGGAGAGACTTGGGTCCGAGAGCTGCGGTTAGGGTTAGGAGGGAAATCTGAGACGGTACCTCTGTGTTAGTTTCCTACAAATCACCGCATAGTTCTATGCCTGATAACAACACGATTCACTCTCAAGGCTCTGGAGGTAGAAGCCCCACTTGAGCTAAAATCAGGAGGTGAGCAGGGCTGCGTCCCTTTGGGAAGCTGCAGAAGAGAATTTGTTCCCACCCTCTTCCAGCTTCTAGAGGCGCCCACGTTCCTGGGCTCCTGGCCCCTCCCCCAACTTCAAAGCCATCTTCACACCTCTCTTTGACTCTGCCCCTCTGCCCCCTCCCTTTGTAAGGACCCCTGTGATGACCCTGGGCCCACAAAGAAGATCAGGACACTCCCCACCTCAAGTTCCTTGACTTAATCACTCAGTTTCACCCACTGCAAAATGGGTTAAGGGTACGTGGGGTTGCTTTGTATTATTTTTTACAACTGACTGCGTGTTCATTGACAATTATCTCAAAATAAAAAGGATTTCATAAAAAAAAAAAAAAAAAGAGATTCTGCTCATTTGGGAAGGCCTTTAATCTGATCTGGCTGGTTCAACATCCAATTTTATTACGGCGTATCTCAGGCATGGAAGTTGGATGTTCTCCCAGGTTTTGGTCAAGAGAGGCTCCAGAATTGGGGCTGTGGTTTCTTTATAAAGAATAGAGGATGTCAAGGGAATCTACCAACTGTAGGATTCTAAGTGGGTTTTCTGTGCGGTGTGGCCCAGAAGGAGGAGGAAAGAAGCAAGTGTGCAGGGTTCTGATGACAGAGCGTCTCTACGGAGTGACCACCTGCCGAGTGCTTCCAAAAGAGCACAGGCTGGGAGAGAGTGATGGGGAGATTTGGGCTTTCTGGCTAAGCTGAGAAGAGACCCAGACACCTAGGTAGCAGCCCACCAGCAAAGTTCTGCCGTAGATGCCTAACTCTGATTTTGTAAGACCCTAAAGTGTGATCTCTACTTCTGCATTTCAGCAGAGTACAGGTTGATATGATGATTTCTACCTACATCTTTCTAAGAGTTGACAATTCCACCCCCTCTGGTGTCAGACACTTTCTCCAAGAGAATTTTAGCATATAGGCATGCCTTTACATAACATGAATCACATGAGTCCCTTCTCGATGGTGTTCCAGTTCTTCTGATTGTGACAAGAGAAAGCCCATTCGTATGTAAGTAACAATTGCTAATCCCCATTTTAACACAGAAATGCCACATCTCAAATTTAGAGCCTCTGGTGGGCCATGGTACCCACGTAGAATTCAACAATATAGGTATCTTCTACTTATGGGAATCAAGATTGGTTTTCAGTTCTTGCGGGTGATAGAAAGTTTCCTTTTCAATTGAATCAAAGTAAGTAAAATTTAAAGAAAAGGTATAAGCATTATAGTTCAGGTGCTATGTGTATATGGTAAAAAAAAAAATCATAAAAGCAATTTAAAAGTGAATGAAATTTAAGAATCACTAGTCTTAAAAACATTCTAGCATGACTGGAAATTTAGATAATTACATCATTCAACCGCAACCTATTAAAGTAAATAACCCGCCCTTGGACTTCTTCTTTGGCATAAACACATCCAGCCTCACTGCCTTGATAGTCGATGTTACAAAAGTCGAGTTAAGGGGATGACATGCCATTTTTTTGTCCACTTTAGGACTATGAGAATAGAATTACGTCTGGCTGCGGAAGTTTCCTCGGTACAAATTTCAAGTGATCTATTCTCATCCATTCTCAATATTGTGGAGACCCAGCTGCCAAAAAACACAAAGAGAATGGTTCATAAGATTGTCTTATTCATCCAAAACATACAGAACAACTGAGGAGCAAAGTGTGAGGTTATATATGGTCCAGTGAATACAAGAGACCTTACTCTTAAAGTAGAAACATTACAAGGTATCAACTCCATGGCCCAGTGTTCATTGTCTTCCCTAATAATATCTGATTTTTTTTTTTTTTATAATATCTGATTTTTACTTGACAAAGAGAAGCTGTGAAGATGGTGAAGCTTCCACACTGTATCCTTAGATTTTTTTTTCCCAGCTCCATGATTTCAAGACAAGGAAGTAACAATCAAATAAGGTGGGAGAAACGATACAGCAAAGAGCAAACTTTGGAGAGAAAAAGAGCTGAAGGTCATAGTGGCGGGGAATCTGGATAACAGAAGAGACACCGGGTGAAAGATAAGGAGTTCCATCTTCAGCCAGAGTTGAGTTTGCAGTGGTAGGAGAACATGTGATATATGAAATGCAGAGAGAAAGACGATAGAGACCCAAAGGGGCAGTGTTTCTCAGAGTTTAGTGTACACGACAGAGGCCATAATCTCAAAAGCCCATCTTGCCAGGAGGATTAACTCTGTAAGACAGCCAGCGTGTTTCTCGAAGGCAGCTCAGGCTGTATCTTTCAACATGCAGACACACTTTCTCAGATCAAACACGCATATCAAATACTACTCATGTCTACCCTTCTTGCCCCCCAAAAAGGCTCTCTTTAATTTCTTCTAGAAATACCTGGTGCTGTAGGACTCTCTTTCACACTAACCATTTCTCTTCTCATTATTATTTTAAGAGACCAACAGGTGAGTGGCAGCTGCCCTTCAGTCTCAGCAAGCAGGGAACTGAGAACGCTGGGGACTCAGGAAATCTGGAGACCATCGGACCATTCCAAAGGAAACGGTCAGTAACCAACCACTGCCAGGTGGGCAGGGAACACTGTTGGATCTTCTGATTTTTTAAGAGAAGTCAGAAGTATAGATTTTTTAATGAAATTTTCTCTTATATAGGAATTAAATATTAATTTAAAAAAAAAACATTTAAAGCACTGTGAGAGAGGCTCTGTTTCTGCAAACAGTGAGCCAGGCTATTTGGACCCACCCATCCTGTCGAGAACAATTTAGAAAGCTGATTAAAGTATAAAATATGTGAGAATCGACATAATGCCAGCAAACAAAACACATCTGTGGGACGGAGTCAGCCTTGGCCAGTTCGTTCTGTGATTCAGTCCATGAGAATCACCTGGAGGTCCTGGCTAAAACTACAGATTCCCAGGCCTCATCCATGGAGATTTTGATTCAGTGGGTTCTGGGCTGGAGCCTGAGAACTTCCATTTTTAACGATCTCTGCAATAGACTCTTCTGCTGATGGTCTGGAAACAACACTTTGAGATACTCTGCACTAAATCGCCATGTGGCTCTAGGCTGTCTTGTGCCCCCTCTGGGCCTCGGTTTCCCCCTCTGTGAAATGGGCATACTGAATGAATACTCCTCTCTGAGGCTCCTTCAGGCTTTCCAACAGCCCCATAACCCCCAGTCATCTGAGGGAGACAGAAGTTGGATCCATGCCCAGCCTGTAACCATCAGACCATTCTGGAAATTACCGTCCTGAAACTCAATTCTGCAAATATTTTAGCATTTTGTTGACAGCTTTTTAAATTTAGTAACCTAATGCAAAGGGCAAAAAAGTCCTATCGAAGTTGAGAAGAAGGGAATGTGGATGGTGAGATTTCCCAGCTGCTGCTACGGAGCTATAGCAGGCTTCTTGGTGTTTATAAGCAGGGGAAGCTCTAATGCAAAAGAGGGAAAAACAAAGGGCACGTTTCCAGAGGGAGGAAAGGTAAAGCTAATGAGTAAAACAGAGAGAATGTCTTTCCTGCGGGGAGCCAAGGTGATTTAGAGTTGAACTCAAATTAGAGATAATTACTCAAGATGGAATTTAATCCAATATCAGAAATAAGTTTCTAAAGGTCCAAGGAGTACAAAAATGGGACGGGCCCCTTTAGGAATGGGGAAGGACCCATCGAGGGTGATATTCAAATGACAGCCCATCAGACATTTGCTGGGGAAGCATTCAAAGGAATTTAACATCAAAAAGACAGACTAGACGTATCTGTTCAAGCGACATGGATCAAACATCTACGATGCTGATATTCACCCCTGAAAATACAGCAATGACCAAGACAGACAGAGTCCCTGCCTTCACAGAGCTAAAGGCCAAAGAAGGAAGACAGATAATGAGCAGGTCATCACCACCGGTGCAAGGGCTAGAGGGAGAACATACAGGGAGATGTGAGAGCACAGACAGAGGAACGCAGCTGGTCTGGGACTCATCCCTGCAAAAGTAACACTCGAGCCGAGCTCTCAGGGTCTACAGGGGAATGAAACAAGAGGCTGGAACATGTCAGGAAGAGTCCCTTCCCACGCTGAGTTTCCCCGCTTGTGCGTTTGCTGGTCGTGGGAGCTGGCAGCGAGACACCTTGGCATTTAAGGAACATAGACTGTGTTTCCTTCGGTTAATGTTCAAATAGCCTTTTTCTCTCAAAAGTTCCTCAAAAGCTTCTCCTGCATTTGCACCCAGCACCCAGAAGAACACTTGCCCAGGAGATACCATTTGCCAAAAGGCAGGCCCCACGTTCAGCTCAGAGAAGCAAGGGAAGCTGGCTGAGCGGGTGGAGAGAAGCCCTAGGGTGAGCAGGGTGTGGGTTCAAGAGCCTGGAGTGGGCAGCCTGGCAGAGGAAGACGATTCCACGTTCTACCTGAGAACTTGGGGAGGAACAGACAGATGAATTGCTCAGATGTTTTATCCTTTTTTGAAAAGCTCTAACCTCAATCCTGTCTCCTAAAACATTCTTTAAAAAAAAAAATCTGCCAAAAATATGAACAGAGGCCAAGAGAATTGGGAAATCACAAATATGAAAACAGTTGACCTGCTGAACTGGGCATGGGGAGCGATCCTCTCTTTATTTAAATGTTGGGGGAATTCTCTGGCGGTCCAGTGGTTATGACTCGGCACTTTCACTGCTGGGGCCCGGGTTCGATCCCTGGTCAGGGAACTAAGATCCCACAAGCTGTGCAGTGAGGCCAATATATATATATATATATATATATATGACCCATTATTCTTATAACGAAACATATATATATATATATATATATATATATATATATATATATGGTTGTTATAAGAATAGTGGGTTATACATTTGTGCCCACCATCACCTCCAAAAAACATGTGGAGGACGCCCGATCAATGTATCTGAAAAGGCTGATCCAATGTTGCCTACGTTTTAATCACTCACATTTTCATCTTATCTGAACAGCACCTAGATTATTACTATGAAACACTGTTCTTTAAGTCAACCCATTTTCAAAGCTTACTACTTACTGAAGTCTCGTCCTAAAGAGTATCTATGAAAGCTATCTTAAGCTTCTGATGAGCTATCTTAAAATAAAAACATAACCATTAATTGTTTAATCGCTCCAAGTGCACCTGAAATCATCTCACCTACTTCACATGCTATGTGGACTTTGATTTGGAAAATGCTGGACGGACCTTCCCTGTTCTCCTTAAACCCAGAAATACAAGCTATTTGAGGCTCCAGGGAAACCCACCAGAGCAAAGGATATGGTCAGTAAAATGGGGAAACACATGCAGTGGTCCTCAGGATGGCACCCATGCTCGGTGGCCCTGTCTGAAGACCACACCAAGGGAGGTGGATGGAGGAATACCCAGCCTCCCTCTGCATCCGCATTAAGCCCCCCAGCAGCACGGTCTCTGGCGGCCAAGGCTGACTTGAGGCTTCCTGGCTTCCCTGGATATCTGGCCATTCTCTAGAGAAAGCGGCCACCCGAAAAACACCTTAAAAGGCTCCAGTTAACGTGACACAGGAAAAGTTGTCAACGGGGTGGGAGGTGAAGCCAAAGTTCACAGCTCTCTCTACCACCTGAGCCCTCGTCTGTCTCGTTTTTTTGAGGATGAAATGAGTTAATACATGTAATGGGATTAGAACATTGACTGGCACAAAGTAAATGATAAACAATTGTGGGTCATTATTATGATCAGTCCAACCACGTCAGCCCCTGTCACAGGGTCACATACAAGCGGGCAGATTGGGTGAGGACCAAGATCCTGGTGACAGGAGGGAAGTTTGGAGCCACCCAAACTTGACCCCAAGGGCCTCTCAATGCTGGACCAACCACGTGCCAGTCTTCAGAACAACCCCATGAGCAAGGTACTTTGATGGACCCATTTTACAGATAAGGAACTTGGGACTCAGAGGTTAAATGGTTACCCAAGGTCACCGCAGAAAGCGTTAGAACAGGAATTGGAACCCAGGCCACCTGGCCTCAGAGCCCATGCCGTTAAGGTGCTCTGTGTCCAACTGGCCCAATGATCAAAAGGGTCAGAGGTCTGTGATGAGCCAAAGGGCAATGTCCATCACAAAGGGGGCCGTTCCATTCAGCCCCACCCAATCAGAATGGGCCGGGGGCTGGGTGGAGGGGTGGATTTCTCAAGAGAAATTGGAAACTCATATTTTTATGTGAAATCTTCCTATTTTTCAACATTGGCAACTAATTAAAAGTTTTTAACTCCGTGCTTTTGCAAAATGAAACGCAACCACGGGCCAGAGTCAGCTCGGAGGCCTCTAATTTGTGACCGCAGAGTTCAGGTAAAACTTCCCAATAGTTCTGATTTGCAATAGCTGGGCTGCCCCACTGGTCCCATCATAGTCACCCTTCAAAGACTGGTCATCTGTGATCATCCCCAGTCACTGGAATTCCTGGGACCTTGCATCCCACACGGGTCAATTGCGGTTGGTAGCTGAGGCTGTAGAGACCCCTGTCCTCCGGGAGAGGCCGTTCCCTGCAGACCCAGAGAGAAAGCAGGCAGAGACCCCCCCCCCCCTCACCGCCTTCCTGACCGAGGCAGGGAAGGGGTGAGGCAGGCGTGACTGCCTCCTCGCTTCTCTTAGTCCTTGTAGCTGAGGCGGGGCTGTTTTAAATTTAGAGGAATAAACAAGGCTGCCGTGTTTATAGCGCTGTTTGAATTCAGGAACAGCTTGAACTGTGGATTTGTAAACCTGGCGTGGTTTTGGACCTCGAAACCCTTTCTCAAAACTCTGGGCTCTGCGAAGTCCAAAATGTTTCCTTCCACATGTTATCACCTTGTTAAGCTTTTGTTTACTTTTACTGGAATGTAACCCATTATGGCCCAGAGTCAAGAACAATGAATTCATCACAGGGCGGTTTTGATAAGGCCATGGATGTCCAAAAAGCCTTAGGGCTTTCAAATTGGCTTGCATTAAACTTTTTTCTTTCCTAGAAAGAAAATTTTTTATTTCCTTAGGATAATGGAACTTGGAAGCTTGAAGCTGATTTGGATGGCAGAGAACAATTTCCCAGAAAGTTTTGAAATGTGGCTCAGATGTCCATTGTCTGAAGCTCAGATAGTGGAGAGCAGTTTACTTTTCATAGAAGAAAAAAAAAAAAAAAAAAGAAGGAATAGGTTCCTAACTTCTCTTTTGCATCTATGTGTTTTGTCCATGGCATTATTTTAACCACAGACCTGCAACCTCTTGCTGGGACATCTCTCTCCACTGCCCCCTCCAATCTTGATGGATATAAAAGGAGCAAACCCATGGCACAAGTCTTAAAAGGCACGCCCCGCCCAGATCCATCGCCAACATCCCGGAGCCAGAAATAACGTTCTGTGAGCCACACCATCAATTTACTTCCCACAAGCTCCATGGCCCCATCCAAACTCTGGTGTGACATCACTGTGTCTGCTTTTTATGGAGGGTTCTTTTTTGTTTGTTTCTTGGGTTTTTTGGTTGTTGTTGTTTGTTTGTTTTTGCTTTACAAGATTAAGTATTTTGCTCTCACACCTTCACGAGACGGTGTTTTAATTCCATCTCCAGGACCAGTCTCTCATTAGGATTCTAGGTGTCTGCTTCCCTATCCCTCCCCTCCCCTCCCCTCAAAGCCGTATGTGACATTTTGCACGCGTCCTGCAGCCGAACTTCGCCTTCACATCTGCCACGGCCCAGAGCAACAGATGGTACCTGGCAATGAAATGAACTAAAAAAAAAGAAGAAGAAAAAGAAAAAGAATGGAGCTCATCACTCACCCTCAGGGCCGCACTGTGCTGGATTACTGATGCAAGAAGTTTTGTACCTTCCGTAATAGAGAAATGTGACTCCTTTTTCCTCCTTGAGGTAAATGCCTTTGTTGACCTTTCCTTCTACAATATCTAAGTGAGAAGAATGGCAACACTGTAGGTTAATAATCGCATGAGATGCAACGTCCAGAGATGTGTCAGGCTTACAAACAACTTACATCTAAGTATACTGTGTTATTTGTATTTATAATTAAATATTTCTAACATTATATATTATTATATAATATTAACGGTAGTTAACATTTCATAATTAAGAACTAAATCACAAATAATATACATTCGTGTCAATATTAAATAATAAGTATTCTATCCTATTAATATTGTATCGCATTAATTAATATCATACCAGTGTATAATATGTACTGTAATAGAACACTATTACAATTGCTATGTTGGCCGACAGTTGAGTTACCGGAAGCCATGTGATTAGAATCTCCTACTGCCCTGAACTTTCATTCCATCCACCTCTTCATGAGTTCTCACTGCCGTCTTCACGCTAGACTTTCCAAGTGAAACACTGAGATTCAAGTTTGAACGTAAAACTATACGTGAACTCTCTCTCCTTTTGAGTTCTCATTGAGAGCCCCCAATCCTAGACATGGGAGCCCATGATTTTAAGAGAATTCATTTTCAAACACTAGGAAGGACATGCAGAGCTACACTTCGAGTCGTCCCAGAAGAGCCCGCCAACGACAAGACCGCAGGGCCAGCAGTCCTGGCAGAGACGCCAGCTCCGTCATCTTTTTGTTTGCCCCATTCCCATAGCAAACTTCTCTGATGGTGTCAGTGCGATGTCAGTGGTTTACAGAATTGAAGCCAAGGGTGATGAGTCACGTATTGTTGACTGGGGTCAAAGTCGCCCAGATGACCCTCTGCCCTGTGGCACATGCCTCCTGCCCTTGGAGCCATCGACCCAGATGAAGATGTACAGAATCACTGGAGGCTCTTTGACCGACTGCTACCCCAGCTCAGATTTTCTGACAACCATTGGCATGTGGATACCAACTCAAAGGGCTTCAAGTTTTTCCTTATCGTGTTTAAACTTATTTTTTTTCATCTATCTCGTTTATTGCTGGAGATGATCTACATATTACAAAGTTACATGGGCAACTCACAGTATGTGATTGAATGAGGCTGTATAAACCCTTAAACCCGACTGTTTGCTTGGCAAAATTAATTTTGGAAGCGAAACACCCCATAGTTGAAAGAGCAATCAGGTTATATATTGTAAAAAGATCAGGAGTGAGACCTAAATTAGCTGAGCTGACTCTCCGTACTGACCAGAGAGCTGCCCAATTGCTACTATCCATTCTGCTCTGTGCTGCATAAGCAAAATCTGAAACATACGGGCTCTGGAGGTTATTAAACAAGATAGTCATTTAGCCATGACTCTTGTGGCTGTGTCTTAGAAAACAGCTTCTAATGATTAAAAAAAAAAATTCCAGCTACAGAAGAAATGCCGATTTTAATGTTTGTAAGAGATCAAATTTTTGATGAGGTACTTTTAAATCGACTTTAATTTTCCATTCAGAGGGCATGTTTTTCCTCCCCCAAAGAATATAATCCATTTAAAAATCCAAACAAGTTCTATTTTTAGAAACTACTCATCTTATGTCTGTATTGTTCTGAAAACAAGCAGCTGGTTTGGAAGACCCTGGTCGCTTGAAAGCGTGTAGACGCCCCCTAATGTACTGCAATCTGTGGTAATTCCTTTAGACCTAATTCGAAGTTGTTATCTTCAATACCCTGGATCTTTGGCTCTTTTTCTGGTTATTTGCTTGTTTGCTAGTCAAGATATAGTGAATTCATGTAGAACCAACTTGGAATGGCCTTTCAATTCATTGCAGATCCAAACTCGACAAACACAGAAGAAACATGTGCTCACCTACGGTTGCAGAGAAATTTGAGTAGGCAGAGTCATTGGTATATACAAAGGTAGAATTATGGGGAAGAAGCACAGTGAGGTTGTGGGTTCGCAATGCTGGGTGAAACAACAAAAGAAAAAAGCACAATGAATGAGTGACACAAAAAACAAATGGAACCGACATATCTCTCAACTCAACACGCATCGACAAGTGTGCCTTTCATCCCGCAAACAGCTTGGATTTTCTCTTCCGACCCCACCTCCCTCTAATTTTTTCAGGGGACAGTACGGCAACTCCAGTGACCCCGTTCAGTCCCAAACCTAGGGTGTGATCGCCGCTGTATTTGGTTGCGATTTGCTGGCTCCCGCCCCCATCCAGATACTTAGTTGAGAGATATGAAATTGAACTCGGCCATAAAATAGCCTTAACAAAAGGATTAACGGTTGTGATGTCACAAGAACTGATGAAACAGCAACACAGCATGAAAACAACTGCATGTTATTATGAGAAATGGACAAAACAACAGGGAATTCAGCAACAAATGACAAAGCAGTGCCTCCACGCAATGATTCCCAGCACCATTCAACTGTCCCCAGAAGTAAAATGTGAAGGCTGTAATCAAATTGAAATATGCCAGTAAAGCACGATAACATAAAGAATGGACCCAATAGAACAGCGCAGTGAAACCTTCATCATTCAAGTGTTTTGGGACAAACACCAATATAGCTCGAGTTTTATGGGAAAATAATACTTTGGGTGAACAAATTCAACCACAGTGTAACTGTATCTGATAATCTATGGCAGTGAAATGAGCTGAGGGGGTGAGGAGAGAAATATACGGATCATTATTTGAGCTCTGTTTGAAGTAATTCCTAAAATAGCGCCTGGGTCCTAAACAAGGAGCTATTTTGACAATGCAATTTCCACTTGGAATGATCGCCTTTCAAAGGCTTTAAAGTAAAGGCCCTGAGAAAAGAAAATTAGATTATAACAAGGGGAAACCATTTCTTTTAACCTGAGGTAGTCATAAAATAACTATCACAGGGACATTCCATCCCTGTGGTACAGACTATTTGGAGAAAGTATGGAGCCCCAGTGGCCCAGTGCAGGTTTTCACTGTGGCCGCCACCGCTGCCTGATACACAGACAAGCAAGAGGCAATGCAGAATAAGGCAGGGCCTCCGGTGGCCCTACACAGGAGGACAGCACCCTTCTGGAGGGCCCTGCTCCTTGACTGAGCTCCTCTAAGGATGCCAGCAGGACAGACTTCAGCTGTAATGCTTCTCAATTTGCAAATTAAAAAACAAAAAGTTTTAGAATCTGAGGTGGCAATTGATGGCAGCACATGAAGTCCCAGGAATAAGGAAAATATCAGTGTGCTGGTGTGGAAAGCATAGTAATCAGCAATGTGTGGGGTTTTTTTTTTAATCCGTTACAAAGAACCAGTAGAGACAATCTGAGCATGTGCCAGGATGGTTGTACATAACTCTCCTGTTATACACATCAGTCGTTGGACATGATCAAGAGGAATAAGGAAATAAAAATTAAAATGTCAAAGCATCCCAAATCACTCAAAACTTAGACTTTAAAAAAGCTTCTTATTGGAATGCAAAAAGTGCTCAGGGCTGTCTGGGGTTTCTCCTTCTCGAAATGTCTGAATTGCTTCAGAGAGAAACTTTATCTTCCATGGAATTGGGGACCATTGGAAGCATCTTAGGTGATGTTGGACCTTTTCACAGGGGGGGCTGGATTCCAGTGACGTGTAGAGGAGATGATGGGTAGGTGGGGGGGGTACCTTTGCTAAGTGAAATCGTGACCCCACAAACAGGGGGTCAGTCCTCATTGGCACAACGTTCGGCCCTAGGTTCCAATGGGCCCCTGCTTTGGCAGGCATGTAGATGACTCCATTTGTGCCTACCTAGAAAACGTACATCCGGACTTGTACAGAGACTGATCCATCGTGTACCGCTTAAAGCTGAAAACAACTGCATTTGTTTAAAGGTTGTTGGACGAAATGCACATCTTAATATTTTGAAGCATAAATCCTGTCCTTCAACCATAAAATCATATAAAAGTTCTAGTAAAATCCTTCGCAATAACAATGATTAGGGGGAAGCTACACAAATGTTTAGTCGTCTCCGTCATCGTGGCTGACTTCAGAGCGGATGCTTTTTGTTCCCTTGTCCCTCCCAACGGCCCCGATTCCCCAGGGCAAGTGCATTCCTGGGGCCCGGGTCACTGTGCCCACCCCGTCTACCTCCAGTTGTCTCCTGAAGTTCGTGGATCCCATCCACACTTTCCAACGGCCAATAATGGGAAGCAGAAGCCAAGACGTCAAACCCTTGGGGGAGGAAAGAATAAAAATATTACATCACCATTAGGAAAGAAAGAGCTGGACATAAGGAACTACTTACCACCTCCATCAGGAATTGGGGGAAGAGTAAAAGTATCAGAGTGACTGTGGGATGTATTCAAAAGGCATTGGAATAGATTCAATACACACTCGCAGTGTTCAAAAAACTCAGTAAATTAAATGAATGTTTTTACAGAATAAAACACAATAAATAGGAATAGAGAGATACCTTTTAACCAAAGAAAATAAAAGCCACCATGCCTAATGGTGCAACGCAAGAAGCACGCCAATACGTGTCAGAAAAAAAGACAAGAATGTCCATTATCCCGTTATTACTTCCTGCGTTTTAGAAGACACAGCTGATACAATCAGACAAGAGAAAAAAATGAGGTTGAAAAAGAGGAGGAAACCAACACTGATATCGTGCAGACGTTGTGTGAGGTTCTTTATAAATACTTCCTCGTTTCATTCTAATGATACTCTATAACTGTACTCTCAGCCTATCTGTTATGACAAGGAATAAAATGCCCCCCCAGGAGCCACCCAGGGACTGGTGTTAGATGCTGTCCTCCATACACGTCTCCTGAATTGGTCCTGACCTTTCTATTATCTCTCTGCTTCCACCCTCCTAAAAACGAACCCTTTCAGAATTACCTTTATGTTCCTTGTACTTTGCGTAGACATCATTTTATGCAGATATGTTCTTTTTTATTCTGCTCTTCTCACTTAATACCGTACAAATTATTTGATTTATTTTTTTCTCTCTAACTCTCATAATCGAGTTTGGGTAATAGTCCCTGGAGAGGCTACACCATCACACATTGAATTGTTCTCCTAACTTGGATCTTCTTTTGGATTATTTCTCTGTGAACAGTTCCCAGAAGTGGAAATAATGGCCCAGATGACTAAATAATAATCAACTGCCTTGAATGTCTGCCAGATCACCGAAAAGATAAAATTAATAAAGTAATCTTTGTGTTGTTCATTGTAAAAGATGCTTTTTAAGAGGAGATAATATAATCATTATTTTCAAATGATATATGCCTGATAATGAAAATGAAAAACTATTACAAATAAGAAAAGAATTTGGTAAGTGAAAAACTGTTACAAACAATAAAAGAATTGAGTAAGGAGGCTGACGCAAATTAAATATGCAAATGTCAATAGCTCTCCTGTATTCAAATAATAATACTAAAAAACAGAAGAAAGGTTCTCATTTATAAATGCAGCCAAGACATTTAAGAACAAAAGAATAAGAACTATACAACATTCTCATGAAGAAAACAATAAAATCATGCTAACTGATATAAAAGAACCCTTGAAAAACTGAAGGACTTAACCTATTCTTGATTTTAAAAAAAACTCAAAAATCATAAAAATATCTACTAAAGATGCTCAACTTTGCTAATTATTAGAGAAATGTAAATCAAAACTACAATGAGGTACCACCTCATACCGGTCAGAATGGCCATCATCAAAAAGCCTACAAATAATAAATGCTGGAGAGGGTGTGGAGAAAAGGGAACCCTCCTACACTGTTGGTGGGAATGTAAATTGGTGCAGCCACTACGGAAATCAGTGTGGAGCTTCCTTAAAAATCTAAAAATAGATTTACCAAATGATCCAGCGATCCCACTCCTGGTCATATATCTGGAGAAAACTAATTTGAAAAGATACATGCACCCCAGTGTTCATTGCGGCACTATTTACAATGGCCAGGACATGGAAGCAACCTAGGTGTCCATCAACAGATGAACGGATAAAGAAGATGTGATACACACACACACACACACACACACACACAATGGAATACTACTCAGCCATAAAAAAAGAATGAAATAATGTCATTTGCAGCAACATGGATGGACCTAGAGATTATCATACTAAGTGAACTAAGTCAGAAAGAGAAAGAAAAATATCGTGTGATATTACTTATACGTGGAATCTAAAAAAATGACACAAATGAACTTATCTATGAAACAGAAACAGAATCACAGACATAGAGAACAGAGTTGTAGTTGCCAAGGGGGAGGCGGAGTGGGGGAGGGATGGATTGGGAGTTTGGGATTAGCAGATGAAAACTATTATACATAGAATGGGTAAAAAACAAGGTCCTACTGTACAGCACAGAGAACTCTATTCAATATCCTGTGATAAACCGTAATAGAAAAGAATATGTGAAAGAATATATATGTATAACTGAATCACTTTGCTGTACAGCAGAAACTAACACACATTGTAAATCAACTATACTTCAACAAAATAATTTTTTTCAAAATCAGTTCTTCAGCAATAATTTCTCATCCATACTTAATGTTTTGTTGATCCAGTTTGGTGAGAGAGAGGGGGAGGGAGGGAGAGAGGGGTATCAATATTCAAAAAGAAAAGTTAATAAAACTTTTAATTTTTCCTTTTCAGCTTTTATTCCAGATTTCCCCATTCCATCCCTTCCCTGTCACTTACTCTGTGTGTCAGTAAAGGGAAGCCCTCACCCCTTGAATCTGTGTAGGGCAATACGTGCCCACTGATTTTATTCAACAGAAATCTACACCACACAGAGGAAAATTGGTCCCTGCCAATTTGGGCAGATCTTGGACCCCTCCTGCCTGGCCCATGACACACCAAGCTCATTCCACAGTGGGACTCGCCTGCTGTCCCCCCTGCTCTTCTCTCGCTGTGCACAACCGACTCTGTCATTCAAGCCTCTGCCCTCAGGACACCCCCTCCAAGAGGCCTGCCCTGATCACCCCTCATCACCACCACCATCCACTCTTTCTCCCAATGCTTTGTTTTGTCTTCTCGTGGGGCTTACACTATAATTTGAAAGTTTTTGTTTGTTAGTATATTTGTTTGTTGTCTGTCTCCTATACCAGACTCTTCGCGACTTGAGTGCAGAGAATTTGTTCTATTTGCACCTTAGCCCCGTGTCTAAAACACAGCCTGGTGTGTGTGTGTGTATGTGTGCATGTGTGTGTGTGCGTGTGTGTGTGTGTGAGTGCATGCGCGTGTGTATGTGTGTGTCAGAAATCTAGGTTTTTGCATTTGAACTCTCCCCCAAATTTTAATGTTAGCAATTAATTCTTAAAAAAATGATATAGGTGGAATGAATGAAATTGCAATAATGAATAAATAAAAGAATAAACCTAGAAAGACTATGTAATTCTGATGCTCCCCAATCTCTAAATGCCAAATTTCCATTTGTTCAATAGTGTATAAACATTATTTTTAAAAGTTATATCATAAACACTTTTGTGTCTGCATTAGGACGATGAAGAATGAAGTTCCTACCATGACCTAGTGACTCTGAGGGTCCTTTATAAACGATACAACACGATGTTGGTGACGGATATTAACTAGATTTACTGAGCTGACCGTTGCACGATATATACAAATACCAAATCACGATGTTGTACACCTGCAACTCATCAATTTTACATGCCAGTTATATCTCAATTTAAAAATAAAAATAAATAAAGGGAACAAACAATTGATTCACACAGGGAAAAAAAACCCACTACATAATTATGGGAATTATAATTACTATAATCACCTGTGTTAGCCTCCTTGCCATCTAAATGGGGCCAATGAGGTGAGCTGCCCCCATCTCCTGGAAACAGAACCAGCCACTCTGCGCACCCCAGGGCCAGGAAACTTCTGGATAACGACATGGTTTATTAAGTCCCCTCATTACAAAAGTTATCTGTAAAAGGCATGTTTATAAACTTTTTTTAAGTGATGTGCAATTTCTTGGCCGTTGCCATTTATGGATTTAGATTTATCCACCATCGCAGCTTCCTAGCACTGTCTTCGGGGCCAGAGCAAGAAATCGGGCAGCCTGGGGCCAGAGAAAAGGATCCAGGTGTGGGATGGAGTCCCCAGTTTCCCCTCTCTGGGCCTCACCTCCATCAACTCTCGAATGGGGAGGTGGGCTAGAATAGCCCCTGGTGGTCCTTCCAACAGCATGCTACAGTTTGGCACAAAATGACAGTCCACAGTCACAAAACACACAAATGCTCGAAATGATTTGAAGTTGTTTTTCAATTACTGATGAAACTAAATACCTATCTATGCGGTAGAGATAAAGCCCAGGAAAATATCGAGTTACCTGGGCTAGTATAGAGAGGCAAGGCAGAAAACGAAGCCAAAACCCCCAGCTGGGTGTTAAAATCACGCAGGCTGGCTGTCATCAGGGACTCAGCTCACCAGACAACCAGCAACTCTTCAACTGACAATGCCTCATCCAGCCAACAGATATTTACTGAGCACCTAGTATTTGTAAGGCACAGGGCTGGGTACCATACCGAGAAACCAGGAAACGCTTACTAGTCCTCCTAGAACCTTAGAAAGGAAGCTTTGGTGTGGTTGCCTTCAGGACACTAGGGGTCCAGCCTGTACTGGGGACCCCGGCTCACCAAACCTCCCGTGCGTACCTCCCCCACTGGGCTGACCACGCTGTTCTCATCTTCAACAACCTCTTTATGAGTCTGACCACCCCCAGCTCCTTCCAAATTTGTGAGTCCTTAGCTACCACTATGTCTTATTAGCGCTGGGACCTTGGGCAGAGCACTTACTCTTGGGAAGAAACACTTCCTCACCTGGAGGCTGACAAAGTTGCTTCAAAGCACTGGGGCTACTGTATAGAATCTACGTAAAAGCACCCAGTGCACCATCATATTGGCATTTTTATTTACCGCTTCGTGCTCCTTAGAATAAAATGCTACAATTTATGTAGCCTTTCCCACACTGATGGGTATTCAGGGTGTTTCCAAATTTCTTCCCATTGGGAACAGGGTCTCTGCATGTTCACTGTGTGCCTAGGCGGATGCCCTTGGGTGGAAGTCCTGGGAATCAGGTTTCCTCCACTGGGGGTCCCCTCAGGATGCTGCAGGCTTCCGAGGTCAGAAGCAGAAATGCATCAGGCCTCCCAGGTGCTGATGGTGCACAGACGACAGGGGTCAGACTTTTCAGCAGGAAAGGGGGTTGAGTAGGAAGAGAAGACAAAATAAAAGGACTGGAGAAGGAGGAGGGAGAGGAAGAAAATAAGGGAGAAAGGATGACAGGAAAGAAAAGGAGAGAGAGGGAGAGAAGGAGGGAAACAAGGAAGGAAGGAAGGAAGGAAGGAAGGAAGGAAGGAAGGAAGGAAGGGGGGAAGGAGAGGAAGCAATAGGGTTTCGTCCATAGGGTATAAAATAAAAACAATAAAACTCCTAGGTGTTCAATAAATATCAGCCTTCATCTTTATTCTAAAAAGGAAGGAAGGCGGGAGGAAGAAAAGGAAATAAAGATTTTAAAATGTGGGGTGACCAAGGGGGGGGAGAGGGTGGGATGAACTGGGAGATTGGAATTGACATATACACACTATTGATACTATGTATAAAATAGATAAGTAATGAGAACCTACTGTATAGGACAGGGAACGCTACCCGGTGCTCTGTGGTGACCTACGTGGGAAGGAAATCCAGAAAGGAGGGGCTATGTGTATACACGTAGCTGATTCACTTTGCTGTACAGCAGAAACTAACACCACATTGTAAAGCAACTCTACTCCAATAAAGAGGAATAAAAACATTTTTAATTAAAATAAAATTAAAAAGTGGGGTGGGGAGAACAAGAAGAAAGAGAGGTTGCTGGAGACGGGAGGATTCGACGAGGAGGAATCTCTCGCAGCTACAGAGCGCTGCCCACAGGGCAGCTTAAGACCCCAAACTCCCTGCACTCCAGCTTTCCCCCCAGGCCTCGGTGCACGTTGCTCCTTTTTAGTAACATTTCTATGATTGTCAGTTTTATTATTATTTCTCTGAGGTAGTTAGTTGATCAAGAAATGTTTCTTCTGCCCTAAATTAGAATGCAAGAAGAGCAGTTTCTCTACGGAACCAAGACTGAGTTCAAGCCACTCCTTGAAGCTAAGGGTCAAGGATGCCAGTGGCCGTGGGTGGAACCGGGGGGGCCGCGATGTGGCCAAGGGACCACATGGCAAACACCCTACAGCTTCCCTGCCCACCCTGACTGCGGCCGGGGGGCTAGGGCTGCCTTGTCGCCTTCCTGGCCACACACATCTCTCCCGGGAAACCAGCGTGAGCTGTGAGTTAGCGACAGGGCACGAACGGCCCCCGTTTGATGCGATCCTAGATGATCTATTTATCCCCAAACCCTTCTTGCAGCGTTTTGGCTAAGGAAAGGGAAGCCTGTGGAAATTCACCGCCCTCGCGCCCTTTTCAACCGAAGATTGGACTTCAACATGCGGATGAAAGAGACATGGCAGCCCTTGTACCACCGAGACGGCAGGTGGAGGTGGCAGCGACGGCGGGGTGCTCCAGCACCCACGGCGACGGCCGCGTCACTCCAAAGGGGACAGAGCCCCACCCCTCTCTACCTTCGCCCAGCACGGCTCTGGTGCCCCCACCAGACCGGAGCCGGCTCCTGGGAACTGGCTTCCCACCTGGATGGGGCCGGGGGTGCTGCACCCGCCACCTCTGGTGGGTCGTGGAGTCGGCAGGGCTGCCCGTGACAGTCATCGTGGCCAGAGGCACGCTCACCCCCCAGGCCGGGGTTGTCCTCCGGGCTCCCAAGCAAGGACTGGGGGACGTTAGTGTAGGGTCCCCTCTACCACGCGCATGCCAGCCGAGCAGCAAACGGGAACAAGGGCCGGCAAAGCGAATTCCCGTCGCCGTCACGCAGGCCTCCCCCTCTGGGAAGGGGCAAGGGAAGTTGTCACGTCTCCTCTGTCCTCCCCGAGGAAAGCCTCAGGGTGGTGCTTCCCGACTGAGGACTCAGGAGGGCACAGGAAGAGCGGACCCAGCCGGGTGGGCCAGGGGTTTCCTCGGAGGGAACGGAGGACTCAGGCTCCCGTCGGAGGGACGGGGACACAACGGGGCGGCGCGGGGAAGGGGGCGATGCTCTAAGTCAGCTCAAGTGAATCTGTGCTGGAGACACACGATGTAAGTAAGAGACAGAAGATGCTTCACCGGTGAACACCCGGTTTCCTGAATGCCCCAGAACCAGAAGCATCCGGGCGCGGAGAGACCTGCTTCCCCAAGATGGAGGTGTAGGATGATGAGTGACCCACGGGACCAGGTGCCAGGACAGCTGGCGGGGCCAGAGGAGCCCAAGAAGGGCCTCTCGCCCGCAGCCTTAAGAGACAAACAAGCAAACTGCTTCCAGACGCCGGGCTGGGCAGGGAGAGCAGGTAGTGAGCAGACCAGGAGGGAAGCCGCCTGACTTACCTGGATGGGCTTGTGACCTGGTGTCGGCTCCGTGCACCTGCACACAAAACACCACATTGTAAGACATGCAGGGAACGTCCCGGCGCGTCCCGTCTCGGTGAGCACCACCTGGGGACCCTACCTGAGAATCACAGTAAAACAACAGCAGCCAGGAGTGCCAGCAGCAGAGAGGCAGCAGTTTCCTCATGGTGTTTTCGGAGGTGAAAATGTGATCCGTGCAGAATTCCTGAGGGTCTGTGACAAAGTGGCGCCTTTAACTTTCACTCCCTTGGGAAAGGGACATTTTCACAGGTTCCAGAAAGAAGAAAACCTTCTGTCTCACTAGAGTTTGTGAACTGCAGAGCGTTAAGGCAGAGGGTCGTGAGAGTTAATGGGTGTTTCGTCTTCGTCTCCGGACTCAAGGGTCTTCGGTGATCAATAAACACATGGGAACGATCAGACCGGCACGGGGACGCAGGGAGGAGAAAGGCAGCTTCCGATCCCGGCTCCCGAGAAGAAATCCAGGGCTGTGACTGCAGCGCCGAGGCTCAGGGGGTGATCGTGGGTCCCTCACGGTTTTCTGTTTCTGTCAAGAGTCTCCAGTGGCATCCACCCAGGTTCGGAGTTGGAAGTTTCTCTTTTTCCTGGAAGTGGGAGGAATTGTGTCTGGAGCTCCCTCGGGCTCCTGCGCTGGTGCGTTGCTGCCCGAATCCTTCTGGTGTGACTCAGGCTTACACCTCGTCCGTCTGTCTGTCCCCCAGCGCTTGGGGTGGAGAGTGTGAGGGATGTAAGGCTCTCTCCTCAAACTTTGTTCTGTTCTGCTTCTCTATTTATATGCCGCGGCTGCTGTGTCCTTCCTGGGTCCTAACACCAGTCTGTTAAGAACCACTGGGAATTACTTTCAGGGTCTGAGGTTCAGAAGCAGAGCAGACAGACACGGGGCGCGTACATACGTTAGCTACCTTCCACCAGCGCCTCAAAGTCAGCAGAAATATTAATAAATACAAAATGTACAACAGACCGTAAACTCTGTTTAGAGCGGAGCCTTGTTTGCCCAGAGAGAGAAGGAAGGTGACTTAGGGATGGAAGAAGAAAATACACCGCACCCTCGTGCCCTCTACGTGATGCTGGCCACGTTTTCTCTTTAACCCTTTCAGAGACGAATGAAACTATTTACAAGGTGCACTAGGCGATTACACCAATCCCCACAGCCCACCACAGCATCCAGGGTAGTGTTCTCAAGGTCACGGGTCCCCAGCTCCCGGGCCGTGGACGGGTCCTGGTCCGTGGTCTATTAGGAGCCAGGCCGCACAGCAGGAGGGGAGTGGTGGGCGAGTGAGGCTTCCTCTGCCGCACCCCATCGCTCCCCATCGCTCCCCATTGCTTGCATTACCACCTGAACATTCCCCCCACCCTCTCCACCTCACCCCTAGCCCCCCACCCCGCCTCCCCTGCTCTGTGGAAAAACTGTCTTCCACGAAACCGGTCCCTGGTGCCAAAAAGGTTGGGGACCGCTGTTCAAGGTGATAGTAAAGCGTCAGGCCCTTAGCCAGCCTCAGCCCACTTTACTAGAGACCAAAACTTTATCTATACTGAATACATGTCCACACACACACACACACATGCGTGCATGATTGTAATCACTGCTATAATGTGCTATGTGATTTAAATAACACTTACCTCACTGTACCATCTCCAATGCTTACTGGCTGTGTGCTCTTAGGCAAGTTACTGAACCTCTCTGTTTCATATTCCTCATCTGTAAAATGGAGGTAATAGTTTCCGCTCCATAGAGTTGTAACAAGAAATGAGATGATATATACAAGGTTCTCAAAGCAGCGCTTGGAAAATACGTAGCACTCCATAAATGCTAGCTATTTCTTTGCAAAGAAAAAATGTCACTCAATAAATGTTAGCTGTGGTTGTTATTATTATAAAGTAGAAAATAACACCCATTAAATGTTAGCTAATATTATTAGCTCCTTTGTCCTGACGTTAAATGGGAACAGAGCCCTGAGTCCAAGTACTTCCTAAAGAGGATAAGAAAATGTCCTCCAGTCTCCATGGGGGAGAAAAAAATGTGATGTCAAAACCGTGAAGCGATTACTTTTAACTTGTGCCTGCAGCCCACAACCTTCCAGATGATCTGATAGGCTGAACCACGGGGCACAGCTTCAGCAGGGCTCCAGAAATTCATGTGCACGTTTCTCTATCTCTTCCCCACTTGAAAAAAATGGTGAATTCCACTGTGGTGATTGCCACCTTTATCCCGCCGCCTAGGCTGATCGCCTAAGGGGAAAGTAATTTACAACTTTTACCTCTGCATTTCACCAGTTTTCTGTCCCTCCTGTTGCCTGCCTCCGGAGGAAAGAGAAAGATGCATGAGGAGGGACAGCAGAGGCAGATTTTTCTTAGTCCAGGTCTTAATTTACCAAGAATTAGACAGATTGTTAATTAAATGGACCTCTCCCATCACCGAGACCCAGCCACGCCGGTTTGTTCCATTTTTAACCATAAAAATCACCATCAACCTAGAGATTGTCATACTGAGTGAAGTAAGTCAGACAGAGAGAGACAAACATGATCTCGCTTATATGCGGAATCTAAAAAAAGGGTATAAATGAACTTATTTACAAAACAGAAACAGACTCAAAGACTTAGTGAACTTACGGTTACCAGTGGGGAAAGGTGGGGGGGAGGGAGGGATAGATGGGGAGATTGGGATTGACACACACACACACTACTCTGTATAACATAGAGAACTAATAGGGACCTACTGCAGAGCACAGGGAACCCTACTCAATACTCTGAAACAGCCTATATGGGAAAAGAATCTAAAAAAGAGTGGACATATGTATATGTATAAGTGATTCACTTTGCTGTACAGCAGAAGCTAATACAACACTGTAAATCAATTATAATTAAAAATTTTTGTTTCAAAAGATGAAGGGGGGACTTCCCCGGTGGTCCAGTGGGTAAGACTCCGTGCTCCCAAGGCAGGGGGCCTGGGTTCGATCCCTGGTCGGGGAACTAGATCCCACATGCATGCCGTGACGAAGATCCCACGTGCTGCAACTAAGACCCAGCGTAGCCTAAATAAATAAATAAATAAAAATCTTTTTTAAAGAACAAAAAATAAATAAAATGAAGTGAAAAGATGAATAGGGAGAAGAAAAAAAAAAAAAGATGAATAGGTCCAAGGATCTATATATAACATAGTGACTATAATGGGTAATATTGTACCGTGTAATTGAAATTTGCAATTTCAACAGAGTAACAGAGTAGAATTTCTGTTCTCACCAAAAACAAAAAAAAAGATAAATATGTGAGGTGAGAGGTGACGGATGTGTTAATTAGCTCTGCTGTGGGAGTCCTTTCACAGTGTATACATATGTATATCACGTTGCACACCTTAAATATATTACAATTTTGTCAATTATACAGTGATAAAGCTGAAAAAAAAAAAAAAAGGAATCTTAAATTCCAATTAGGCGCTATTCAATAAAGTTTCACAGGGATGAAGCGAAGTGTGAAGCCAGCTGAAGACGGGGGCATAAGTGGATTATTCACCCGCAACTGGAGACGTGTCCGCCGGCCGAGACGGACAGCCTGGACCTCAGGAAGAGCGCGGTAGAACCTCCCAGGTGCTGGGAGCGCCGGCCAGGCTGTGAGGACACCGAGTTCTTAGGGCCCGGTTCTCATCTCCCCCAGCTACACCTCCCCAGATGCCACACACCCCTCAGCAAACCATCGGCCCAGCCCCCCGCTTTCCCCTGCTGTGGACACAAGCGTGAGGTTTTCCTCTGCAGGGTGCTTCCTACGCCAGCCACGTGCTTCCGTCCGGTGGGCAGATGGTCACGGGGCGGGCGGGACCCCTGCAGCACCTCGGCGCGCCCCGGGCCTGCAACTGACCAGACGTGTCACGCGTCCTCCTCGGCTCTGATCAGCGCCTTCCCGGGGCTAATACACCGGCCCTGGAAGAGAGGAGGCTCCCCTCCCCCAGTGGCGCTGCTGACCCCCAAGGATCTTAACTTAAGGCTGCTCACGCCCACGTTGCCTCTACAAAGAGTAGAAAGAACGGACAGACTGAGCTAAGAGATTCGATGGTGTCTGCTGAGCTCCTGGACCTGAGATACAGGGGCAGTTTTCGCCGAGAGGCACGAATCCATTCCTGTTTCCCGGGAGAAAGTCTGAGCTTAGTTTCTGTCGCTTGCCGTCGGAGGTCTGGTGAATGGGATGAATTTGAGAAGCTGCAGTCGTTTGTCATTCGGTGACTGTGTAGGCACAGGAGGCAGCAGGGCAGGAGCGGAGGGAGAAGGCAGAGAGAGGCGGCGCTTGGCTGGCCTGTGTACCAGACCCTCCCCTCGCCACTGCCCGGCCGGCGGGCGGCCTCACTTCTCCTTCCAGACGCGCTGGGAGGCTCAGCCCCACACCAGCCTCCGCGCTTCCCTCCCCACGGTGTGTCTCTGCCAGGGGCCTCTCCCACTCGGCGGCAGGCGGGACGCCCGGGGGTCCCATGCAGCCCCGTGCATCAGCACCCAGAAACAGGGACCTTGCTGCCAGGGAGCGGCCCTGACCAGTGCGGCTCAGGACTCAGTGGATAGACACCCTCTCCTTCTCTTCCACTCCAGGAGCGGCAGCTCAGTGACAGCTCCTTGAGTTCACTTTCCCACCTGCCTGTTGTACTCCCCCTGGAAACACCGTTGCCCCTAGAATCGGCTCCCAAGAACACGACACACACATGTCAACCCCAGGCTCTGCTTCTGGAGAACCAAGGATAAGACCGGCCATCAGGGGTGACGGTTCCATGGGTCCCGACATTCAGGCACAGCTTCGTGGGGTCACAGAATGCCCTGAAGTCGCATGCACAGCTCTTCTGAAGGCACACACGTGAACTTCTGCGGGGACGGTGTCCATAGCTTTCATCCCGTCTCCAAAGAGGAGGTGAGGGGTGAAAGCTTGAGAAATTGTTGAGCTGGGGAGGAAGGCTTTAAGAAGACTGTGCCTGGCAGACGTGGCTCACTCCCTGCCCCAAATCCAGTCTCTCCCTTCTCCCCAGGCAGTATCCCAAGTGTGTTTGGGTGCCCGTAATCTCAGTTAAAACCGGTCGCTTCCCTTTCAGCTGGGGTGGCCAGGGGGCTACACACAGCGAGATAGAGGCGGACGTCTGCGGCACAGGCTTCGAGAAAACGCTTTTGATCTCTGCTCTTCCTGAAGCCTGCTGACCTTGACCTTTTTTCTGGCCGGAGCATAGAAGTGATAAGAAGAGATGGTGCAGCTCTCCTGCAGTCATGGGAATGGAAACCCAAGCTTTTTCTCTGAGGACACGGAAAGCTGGAAAGAGCATTACCTGCTTCACAACAAGAGCAGCCTCCAAATCTACAAACTCATGACTTTTCTTGAGTCCATTAGCAAGCAGAGGTCAGGGAAACCACGCAGCCTGAAATGTGGTCTGAAAAGGCAGACCCCTCTAAGGAGAGGAGGGCATGAGTGTTGGCTCACACGAGGCAGGGCACGGGGGAAACGGGGCCCAAGCCAGTAAGGAGAATTCAGCAAAAGAATTGCAATGAGTTTGGAAAGGCCAAGGTGGGCTAGGTGAGAGCACACAGCCCTCGGCCACTGCAGACACAGAGGAGTTCGCACCCCACCCCAGGCCCTTCTCCATGACCCCAGCAGGTGCTCAGAGGAAGAGCATGGCAGGTGGGAGTCTGGAGGCAACCTCTCAACAGGGCTCACCGGAGAAGTGAGTGGCCGCCACTGCGAAGGCATGACGCCTGCCTGAACCTTCTCCCCCAGGCACCAAAGGCCTGAAGTTGCTGTAGAAGGACAGCCAACACTGCACCCCAGGGCACTGGGAAGAACCTGTGCAGCTGGAGGAAGGGGAGACACCACCCTCTGTCCCCAGAGAGGGGCAGAGAGATCCCTTTGTACTGGGAGAGGGGCAGAGCCACTGGGGACATCCACCCGAGATGCAGGAACTCAGGCCACCTGAGCCTGAGGCTGACCAGGGAAACAGAATTCCCGCCGTCCCACTTGCAGGCTGGCAGGACGCAGCACCCTGGTAATGGAGAGGCGAGAGCATGGGGAGCTGCTCTGGCTGGCGAGAAAGGCCTGGAACTGAAAGTGGGGCAAGGACACTGAGGGGCTCCCTCTGCCAAACCAACCCCACCCCAGGCGCAAGGCTATGCCAGAGGAGTCTGAAGCCCGTGCAGCACTGATGGTAACCATGGCGACAGAACCCAAGCCAGCTCTACTCCCGACCAGACTGACTTAACATGCATACACATGCACACAGGCATACACATACTTGCATATACACATACATACACATATACATATACACACGTGTATTGCACACATGCACACACGTGCATTCACACACATGCACAGACACAAGCAAGCATGTGCTCACCCATGCATACACACATACACGTGCACACACATGCATACACACATGTGTGCACACATATACACACATGTGCGTGCACTCACGCCCACATGCACACTGCACACATGCACAGGCAAACATGTGCTCACACATGCACACACACGCACATGCATAACATGCATAGACACGTAGTGCATACTCATGCATTAAAATACATGTTTATACATGCATGCACACATGCATACTTGCACATACATGCCTTTCCACACATGCACAAGCACATGTGTGCACCAGTGCGCGCACACACACACACACACACACACACACACACTAATGGCCTAGCAGAAAAGATCTGTACCCATTTCCTGGCATGAATACTGTTGACCTCAGTCTCCACTGTTTTACACCTGATGCCCAGCATTTATTCTAAAAGTATGACACAAAAATAGCAAGAAAAACCAACACACTGTCTAGAGACAAAACAATCAAAACTATGTCAGAAAATTACAAATAATAACCCTGACTAATATGTTAAATGCTTTAGTGGGAAAGTGTGACAGCATATACGGACAAAGGGAAAGTTCTGCAGAAAGATGGAAATGATATGAAGGAGTCAAATGGAAATGCTGCCGCTAAGAGTAAAACATATAACACATCAAACCCCTGCCATGAGCTCATCAGTAGACTCAGTACAGGCAGGGAAGAAATCAGTGAACCCTGTGCTAGGTCTATTAAAATGATCCAAGCTGAAGCACAAAGTGAAAAAAAGGAACATTTTTTAAAAACCAGAGCATGAAAGAGCAGTGTCCCAATATTCTGATATGTGTATATTCTAACACATGTATAGCGGAAATTCCAGAAGTAGAAGTGAGAAAATGAGGCAGAAAAACATGTTTGAAGAGCTAACAGCCAAGAATATTCGAAAATAATGGAATACATTCAACCACAGACCCAATAAGCTCAGACAATCCCAAGAAAGATAAATCCCAAACACACCACACAAGTGTACACACACACCACACACATATGCATACACATCACACCATACATACACACACGTGCACACACACCACACATGCACATACACACAAACACACCACACACACACACACCCCTCACACACCACATAAACACACTGCACACCCCTAGACACATGACATCAAAAGAGAAATCACAAAGGCAGCAAGAGGAAAATACGCATTACATACAGAGGAGCAAAGACAAGAATTACGGTACACTTCTTATCAGAAACTATGGAAGTCAAAAGACAATGTAGTGAAATATCTGGCATTTGGGGCGGGGGAAGAGGGATCCTGCAACCCAGAACTCTACATCTAGTAATGGTATTTTTCAAAATGAAAGAAAAGGCTGAGAATAGGGGAGTGAGGAGAGACTGGTCCTGGGTATAGAGTTTCTTTGAGGCGGGGGGACGATGAAAATGTCCTGAAATTAGACAGCAGGGGGTTGCGCAACCTTGCAAATACACTAAAAACCACTGAATTTTGCACTTTAAAAAAGTGAGTTGGATGGACCTAGAGGGTATTGTGCTCAGTGAAATAAGTCAGACAGAAAAAGACAAATACTGTATTTTTTTACTTATATGTGGAATCTAAAAAATAAAACAAATGAGCAAATATAACAAAACAGAAACAGACTCATAAATACAGAAAACAAACTAGTGGTTACAAGTGGGGATGGCAGTGGAGGAAGGGGATCAAGAGGTATAAACTACTATGTATAAAATAAATAAGATACAAGGATGTAATGTACAGCACAGTGAATATAGCCAGTATTTTAAAATATCCTTATATGGAGTATAATCTATAAAAATATCAAATCACCATGTTGTACACCTGAAACTAATGATATTGTAAGTCAGCTATACTTCAGTTTTAAAAATGAAAGAGAAATAAACTTTTTCAGACAAACACGAATTGGAAGATTTCATTGCCAGCAGACAAGCACTGCTAGAAATGTAAAAGAACAATAGGCCACTAGACAGAAACGCGGATCTACACAAGGAAATGAATCTATCCAGAAATGGTTACAATTGAGATAAATAGGAAAGACTTTTTTTCTTATTTTTAATTGCTATAAAAACTAAGTTGTCCAAAAAAAGAGTAGAATATGCTGTAGGTTGATAGCATATGTAAAAGTATAATGTACGAAAAATGTCACAGAAGAAGGGAGGGGAAAAGTGGGAGTACACAGCTGTGAGGGGTCTGCACTACACATAGTGGTATAATATGATTGGAAGGTAGCATGTGACCTATTAAAGAAATATATCCTAAGGTAACCACTGGAAAAAAGTATAGTAAACCTTAGGACAGCCACTGGAAAAAAATGGTATAGAGGTATAAATAATAAGCTAATAATAATACATAAAATAGAATCATAGCAAATTCTGAATTAATCCAAAAGCAGACCAAAAACAAGGGCTAAGGGGAGAAGGAAGGACCGATGGAACAAATAGAGAATAACTGGCAAAAAAAAAAGTAAAGAAAATAACTAGCAAGGAGAATAGATTTTACTCAGTCATTGCATTGAATCTAGATGATCTGAACACATCAAATAAAAGACAGAGATTCCCAGACTCGGTAAAATAGAAAGACCAAACCATATACTGTCTACAAGAAACACTTTTTAGATATAAATACACAGCAAAGTTAAAAATTAAAGTAGAGAGAAGAGGTATATCTTGCAAGCACTAAACAAAAGAACACTGAAGCGGCTATGTTATCAGACAAATTAGACTTCAGAACAGGAGATATTATCAGGGATAAAGAGAGTCATTAGATTACAAAAGGATGAATTCAGCAACAACACCTAACAATCCTAAACATGTGTGCAATGGACAAAAGAACCACAAAGTACATGATACAAAAACTGGTATAAGTGAAAAGAGAAATAGGCAAACGTACAGTTATATCTGGAGATTCCTCCCTCAGCAATCAATAAAATAAGTAGGCAGAAAATCACTAAGGATACAGACCTGACCAACACTAGCAATGTACATTGCTGACATATATAATGACATTTATAAAACACTCCACTCGACAACTGAGAAATGATATCCTTTTAAGTGCACATAAAACATTAACCAACATAGATCATATTCAAGTGCACATAAAACATTAACCAAGGTTGATCATAAAAAAAACCTCAACAAATATAAAATATCGAAATCATGTAAGGTATGTTCTCTAATCAATGGAATTAGACTAGAAATCCAAATGAAAGAAAGGTATCTGGATTTGAGGTGATTAAAATGTTCTAAAATTAGATTATGGTGATGCTTACATGACTCTGTCAATACACTAAAAATATTGTACACTTTAAATGGATGAACTTTATAGTATATAAATTACCAGAACTACCAAGTGAGTTTATCACAGTCACATGAAACAAGGTCAACATAAAAAATTTACTGTATTTTGATATGCTAGCAATGAATAATTAGAAATTAAAATATAAATGTCATTTATAATAGTGCCCCAAAATGAAATAGGTATAAATCTAAATATGTACAAAGAGCACCTAAATAAATGGAGTAGATAATTGAATACTGTTAAAATGTCCATTCTCCCCCAGATAATCCCACTCAAATCTCAATTCTACAACCCCAGTGAAAATCCCACCAGGGTTTTCTGGTAGAAATCAACACGCTGATTCTAAAATGAATGTGTAATGAAACTGGAATAGCCAAAACTATTTTGGAAAATATGTACGAAGTTGGAGAGCCTTAATACCTGGTTTCAAGACTTACTATAAAGCTGCAGTCATCAATAGAGTGTGGTATTAGCAAAATGTTGTACATTTATGTGGATGAAATAGAAAAGAGAAGGCAGAAGTAAACTTAACCTATATTGTTAATTGATTTTCAACAAAGGGAACACAATGGAGAAAGGGTAAATTTTTTTCAATATATGGGGCCGGAACTATTGGACATTCACAAGCTAAAAAAAAGGACTCTCAACCCACACCTCACCACACAGCAAAAATTAACTCAAATTGAATCATAGTTCTAAACATAAAGTCTAAAACTATAAAACTTCTAGAAGAAAACATGGTGGGGGGGAATACTTGTGACCTTGAGCAAGGCAAAGACTTATTAGAAAAGACACAAAAAGTAAAAACCATGAAAGAAAAAGTGAGAAATTGGACTTCATCCAATTAAACAAAACGTTAAACCTAAACTCTTGGAAAGACAGTGGTTAGTAAATGAAGACAAAAGACTGGAAGAAAATATTTGCAAAATGCGTATCTTGATAAAAGACTCTCAAGTCTCAAAACAAACAACTCAGTACAAAATGGATAAGGATCTTGAGAAGACACTTCACCAAAGAAGATATATTGATGGAAAATTAGCACATGTAAAGATGTTCAACAGCTCTAGTCATGATGCCAAGGCACATTAAAACCACAAGGATTACACCCGTATTAGATTGAGAAGAAACTATAAGACCAAGTGCTGGTGAGGAGATAAATCAGCTGGAACTCTCAGACATTACTGTTAAGAATGGTCCAGCCATTTGAAATACAAGTTTGCAGTTCTGTATAAACCTGAACATATCCCCATCAGATGACCCAACAATCCCACTACTAGGTGCGTACTGAAGAGAAATGAAACATGTTCACACAAAAGCCTGGATGCAGATGTTCATAGCAGCTTTATTCATAATCTCCAAAGACTAGAAGCAACCCAAATGTCCTTCAACCAGTGAATGGATCGACAAACCATATCCATAAAAGGGATATCCGCAAAAGAGTACTTCTCAGTTTTTCTAAAAAGGAAAAATATTGATACACACAGCAGCATAAGTCTCAACATTCATTATCCCAAGTGAAAGAGTGAGTTCATTCATATGAGTTCCTTCTTACAAAGACAAAACAGTAGAGACAGGAAAAAGATCAGTGGTTGTCTGGGTGGGGGTGAAAGAAGATGTTAGTTATAAAGGGGCACAAGGATAAGTTTGGGGGTTGTTGAGTTTGTTCTATATCTTGGTATGGTGGTGGTTACATGACTCTATGTGTTTGTCAAAACTCATAGAACTAGACTCTAAAAAGGGTGATTTTTCTGTACATATGAATTGTATATATAACCCTGCCCCCAAAGTCGTGTATGCTAATAATGGCAGAGCCAAAGGTGAGAAGGAGCTTGGGTCTTTTTTTTTTTTTTTTTTAAAGGCTTTTTTTTTTTTTTTTTTTTTTTTTTTTTTTATTTTTGGCTGTGTTGGGTCTTCGTTTCTGCGCGAGGGCTTTCTCTAGTTGCGGCGAGCGGGGGCCACTCTTCATCGCGGCGCGCGGGCCTCTCACTATCGCGGCCTCTCTTGTTGCGGAGCACGGGCTCCAGACGCGCAGGCTCAGTAGTTGTGGCTCACGGGCCCAGTTGCTCCGCGGCATGTGGGATCTTCCCAGACCAGGGCTCGAAACCTGTGTCCCCTGCATTGGCAGGCAGACTCTCAACCACTGCGCCACCAGGGAAGCCCGGAGCTTGGGTCTTTAATGACATCATGGAACTACCATACCTGTCCCTCTATTTAGCTAAGCCACTGGAGTCTGGTTTCAGTTACGTGTACTTGAAAATAATCTCCAACTGATACAGGATGCCATGCTGATTTGGACGTCATCATGATTACTCATCCTAGGTGATTTCTCAGTCCAGAGTGAGTTTTCCACTTTGTGTCTGAACTCGGCCACTTAAGCAGTCACGGGTACCTACCTACAAGTCCGTGTTCATTTTCGTCTGCCTGCAACTGAGGAATAAACAACTCTAGATATTAAGAGATGGGACCAGTGCCAGCGAGGGACCAAGTAATCATCATGTGTCATTAGCACCACCATCATCATATGAGCAATTAACATACCCTCCAGCAAGCAATAGGACTTGCCATTTAGAAGAGAAATCAGCTGCAGAGAAAAAGACAATCATCATGCCCCTTTTAGAAAATCATGCTGGACCACTGCAGCAAAACTAGCAATTAGTTAATACTTTACTGTCTGTCTCAGTGAATGACAATGTCAAGCTCCATAAAAACCTTCAAGGATAGAGCTGCATTTCAAGGGGTTTATTCCAGGAGAGCCTACATCAACAAATATTCTAATCCCGACTTTCATAAAGACCCTACAAATGGAATTAAACTAGAAATTTTTAAAAAGATATCTGGACTTGAAATCCCGTTGAATTTTGCTACAATTTTGTCATTTATTAGCCTATTACAACTTAAACCGTAACAAAAAATTATCACAGTACCCTTCCCCAAAATCGCCTCCTTAAGACTGTGTCAACCAGGGTGCTTTCCGTTGGAAAGGACAGAAAATCAAACTCAAAACAGGCTTAAACAAACAGGGGAAAAGTTACAAAAAGTCCAGAGGATAATACGGCCATATTCAGAATGCAGTCAAGGTCATCAGAAATTTAGTTTTTCTCTATTTGTCAGTCTCCACTTACTTTCTGTTGCCTCAATTCTCTAGGAATGGAGAAAGAATAACAGAAAGAGTGGATATATGGTTAAGTATAATATACTGTACTTCCCCTCCCAAAGTTCTTTTAAACATGTTGACAGCTGAAAGCAAAATCATATTATAATAATAATAACAACAACAACATTGACCAATGGAGTCATTAATGTATGTGAATGTAATATGTAAGACAACCATGCATAAAGAGAGGGGGGTAAAGGAAACTATAGAGGGACAGGATATCTACGTTCAAATTTGAAGAAGTAATATTCTAAATAGGCTGTGAAAAGTCAAGAATGCATTTTTGTAATCTCTAGAGAAACCACTAAAAATTTATGCAGAGAGACATAGTCAAAATGAAAATAATAAATAAAATGAAATGCTAAGATACAATCCAATAAACCAAAAGAAGTCAGGAAAGAGGAAATAGAGAAATAAAAAATTAAACAAAAAAATAATAAAATGGTAAATTATATACAACACACCAATTTTAAGACAGAAACTGTCAGATTAGATTTTATATGATGACCTAAATATATATGCTGGCCACAAGAAACTCACTCACACATAGTGATATAGATAAGTTAAAAGTAAGAGAATAGAAAAAGATATACTATGCAAACAGTAACCCCCTCCAAAAAAAGCCGGACTGGTTATATTAATATCAGACAATATAGACTTCAGAATAAAGAGAAATACTGAAGATAAAGAGGAATAACACATATATAAAAAAAGTCAACTCATCAAGAAGATATAACAATACTAAATGTGTATGCACCTAACTACAGAGCTTCAAAACACATGAAAAAAAAAACTGACAGAATTGAAAGGAGAAAGAGACAAATCCACAATAGGATTTGGAGACTTCAATACTCCTCTCTTAGTAACAGATAGAACTAGGAGACAGAAAGTTAGAAGGGATTCAGAAGAAATGAACAACATGATCAACCATCTGGATCTAATTGGCGTTTATGGAACACTCCACCCAACAACAGCAGGATACACAACTACACACGAAGCATTCACCAAGATGGATCAAATCCTAGGCCATAAAACAAATCTTAACCAATTTAAATAAGTGAAATCATACAAAGTATGCCCTCTGGACATAACGAAATTGAACTAGAAATCAATAACAGAAAAGGAACAGGTAAATTTCCAATCACTTGGAAATTAAACAGCAGACTCCCAACTAATCCATAGGTAAACAAGGAACACTCAAGGGAAATTAGAAACATTTTTGAATGCAGGGGAAAGGAAAATGCAACATATAAAAATTTATGGATTACAGCTACCCTAGTGCTTAAAGGGAAATTTATAGCATGGAATGAGTATATTAAAAGAAGAAAAGATCCCAAATCCATAAACTAAGGTTTCATGTTAAGACTAGAACAGAAAGAGTAAAATAAACTCAAATCAAGCAGAAGGAATGAAGTGTTTTGCTAAGACATTAATAGGTCACCAAAGATTTCTGAGCCAGTAAATTGTTGCAGAAATTAAGGCATCTAGACAATTTCTCAGCTTAGAAATCTTCAGTGATATATAATTACTCACCAAAAAGAGACTAGTTACTAATATGTCCCTCTCTGTTATGGTCCCACACGATTTCCCAATATCATCGTCTTCCCCTTCCTGTTTTCCAACCAAACTGAATATTTCAACTACCATCATTCACCCCTTCCTGCTACTTTTGTTCACATGATTCCACTTGGAATTTCCCTGCCCATTTTCACATTAAGTTTAAATCCTACCCAACATTAGGATAAAGTGTCTCCATCCTCAGTGCAACATATTGAATACTTAATATTAAGGTGCTGTCTTAAGTGTCTTAATATGCATTATTTTGCCTAGCATTTCTGATAATTCTATGACGTAGATAGTAATCTTTTCTATATTTTATAAGTAAAGAAAGTGAGGCACAGACCATTAAATAACTTGCCAAAGATCACACAGGTAATAAAAAGGGGAACAGGTAATTGAACTCAGACAACCTGGCTCCTGAATTAATCTTCCCAACCACTTTAAGGTCTGCCTCCCTTCTCTGCACCCTCAGAATATCATGTCTACACCTAACTTGTGTCACCTATTAAATCCTGCCTTGAATTTTGAGTTTTTGTGTCCTTAACTCTCTTATTAGAATATTAGTTCCTAGAGCACAAAGGCCAGGTCATATCGACTTTCTATTAAATTGAATTCAGGCTTAATACAAATTTGTGGGATGGAGGGACAGAGGGAAGATGTATTGGTCAGGGTTCTCCAGATAAACTGAACAAGTAAATATATATCTGTATATTCTATATATACAGAAGTATAGATAGATGGATAGAGACACAGAGATATGGAGAGAGAGATTGATTTACTACAAGAAATTGTCTCATATGATCATGGAAGCTAAGAAGTCATGAAATAGTGCTCAGCTTTGGCCTTTTATCTTGCACCCACTACTACCTTCCCCCCAAAATACTGTTTTTAACGCATCCGCACCCTCACAGAAGCTTCAGCTGGGAGAAGTCATCTGTGGATAAGCTTCATGTACACCCATGAACCCATCATCTTAGAAGACCCTGGATAAAACACCTCATTGTCTGCAGTCCCCCTGCCACTCTCTTTTCAGAGGATTTGTTTATTATTAAACATTTATTGAGCATCTACTACATACCAGCTACTCTTCCATACCAGCTATTCTTCTTCTGGGAATGGAGCAGTGAACAAGAGAAACAGTTGTCTGCCCTCCAGGAATGTATGTTCCAGTAAGAGAAGCACACAAGACATGAGTAAACAAAAAAATTGAAAACTGAAAATTGTGATAAGTGTTTTAAATAAAATAAAACACTGTTTGGTGTTCGTGACTGGATGGAGAGAATGGAAGTGTGACTCTAGATGATGGTCTGGGAGGGCCTTCCTTGCTGAACAGGTGATATTTGAGCCGAGTCCTGAGTGATTTAATGGAACCAAGCATGCAAAACTGAGGGAAGTGCGTGCCAGATGAAGAAAGATTAAATTCCCTAAGGCAAAAGTGAGCCCGGTATCTGCAAGAATTAGAAAAACTGATGTGGCTAGAACACAGTAAGCAAAGGCAGAGTGGTCCAAAAGGAAGGTGGAAGATGCAGGGGCCAGACCGTGAACAGCTCTGTAGACCATGGATTCAACGTAGAATGGGAAACCACTGGAAGGTTTTGAAGAGGAGAGAACATGAGCTACTTGATATTTTTAAAAGACTGCTCCAGCGGCTGTATAGATAGATAGTAGATTATTGGAGAGCAGGACACCACTGCATGCAGGACATCTGGTTTACATGAGATTGGGCACCATAGATAGGAAATCCAGTGTAGAAGCTTTGGGGGACATCAAACCAGGAGGGAATGGTGGCTTGGACAGAGTGGTGGCCGTGGGGATGAAGAGGTACTTTGGAGATAAAGCTGGTGGGACTTGATGATGGATTGGATGAGGCCAAGGAGAGACTCTGACAAGTCTACACTGTCTCCTGGGCCATTGGTTTGAGCAGCCAGGTAGATGGTGAAACCGAGCAGGGCCCTGTGGGAAGGCCACGGAAGCCTTTCTGTGTCCCCCATTTCTTATCTGTAGGGAATAGACTTCAGCCTCCATGACCCTCCCTGAGATCCAAAGGGCAGGTTCAAACAGTTGCTAATCAGGGAAGGGAGGGGATGCAGAGACAAGGGGGGAGTAGTCAAGACACAATAGTGCAGCCTTGGGGCAGGGTCCTGGTTCCCCCTCAAGGGATACACAGAACCGTATCTTTGAGCTCTTCTGCAGAACTAAACCCCCAACAAATGCAAGATGTTAACTACCTGATGAAGCATTCTTCACTCCAGGGAGAAGGTCATCAGGAGATCACCTGAGGCCAGATTAAAGGAATGCAGGCCCTAATCCTTACCAGCAACCCCCATCCTTGAGCCATCGCTATAAAACTCCTCACTAAGTCCTCCCAGGTTGGGACTCACAGTTTTTCAGGGCACGAGCCAGCTGTGTTCCTCTTTGCCTGGCAAAGCAATAAAGCTGTTTTTTTCTACTTCACTCTGTCTCTGAGATTCGACTCGGCACATGTGCACAGAGACCAAATTTTCAGCATCAGTGTTTCTGCAATTTAAGAAGAAAGAAGCTGAAAAGGAACTGGCTGGTGGCAGCAGGGAACTGGAATCAAGGGGAAGGAGGTACTGAATCCACTGGAAATAGAGAATTAAATAGATAACCAGATTCCAAGGGATTCCCCCCGCCCCCGCCACTCTGCCAGGACCCACATGGCCTTAGATGGTGACCGATGTGAGCTGTGAGTCCTGACATGAAGGCAGATTGACTGGAGCACATCTTCACCCTGCTGCCATGTTGGGGGCCCTCAAGGAGTGGCCTGGACACTGGGAGACTCAGGGGACTTGTGAGAACATCAAAAAATGTGAAAGCTTCCCACTTGGGATCCAAGAGCAGATCTGCTATGAGGCAGAAGAGGGGACACGGGGACCCCTGAGGGCTCCTGGAGTCCCCGCATCTCAAGGTTGTATCATATATCACAGCTTCCTGGTCTACTCCACAGCATGGGCTGGTGGAGCTCTTCAGAATTCACACATTGCCCACAAGAACCACTTCAGAAACCGCTTGCATAACTAAAAATGTCCTTCTTGACTTTTTGGTTTGTAATTTTAAGGGGTGGAAACACCCGCTGTTCAGTTTGCTTTCTGAAGTGTGTTTATCTCCACTTCAGTGGAGTGGTCCTGCTGTGTCCATCCCTGGGTCCCAGCGGCTGGAGTTGTTAACAAAAGAACCTTTCACGGCCCCATAGACCTCTCCCTAGGATCCTTCTAGGGGGCTCACCCATATTTATTTGCTTTCAATGTGGTGTTTTGCTAAGTGTCCGTGGAATGTACCTCTCTTGCCAATTGAGCTGGAACAGAACAGGAGAGGATGCAGCTGACACTACAGTCAATTCCTTAAAAGTAACTTTGGAAAAAACAAGAACAAAGCACCCTCTCTGTTTCTATCCCTTCTCCGCTATCACAGATCTTTCCAGGATATAAGGTTCCTTCCTTTGATCTTTTCTTCTGAGACCCTAGAGCACGATTAGACCCAATGCCAATCTCAGAGCCCTCAAACCCCAACCAACCTCTGTTGTTTAATGAAATCACTTGGAATTCAATAGATTAGATGTGATTTTGGCTAGTAGGTATGTAAAAGCAGGGAGGAGAACGAACTTATTAAAACTCGCCCTTTCTGGCTGACAGAAATCTCATCAGTGTTTTGTTTTTCGTTCATTGGGTTTTTTGGTTTGTATGTTTGTTTGCCTTTGGGTTTTTTTTGTAATCTCACTTTGTGCCAAAGAAGATAATATATAGTTTCATTTTTAAAAAGTAAAAAAGACAAATTCACTTGGAATTTAGTTGATAATATAGCTAAGAGACCCCTACGTATCGCTGGTCTTAAAATCTTTCATAAATCTTTGGAGAAAAGAATTGAACAAACTTCCAGCTGTTCCATTTCATTCCTGGTCAACCTCATTTCCCATAAAGACTTACAACCCAGGGGCTTCCCTGGTGGCGCAGTGGTTGAGAGTCTGCCTGCCAATGCAGGGAACACGGGTTCAAGCCCTGGTCTGGGAAGATCCCACATGCCGCGGAGCAACTAGGCCCGTGAGCCACAATTACTGAGCCTGCGCGTCTGGAGCCTGTGCTCTGCAACAAGAGAGGCCACGATAATGAGAGGCCCGCGCACCGCGATGAATAGTGGCCCCCGGTTGCCACAACTAGAGAAGAGCCCTCGCACAGAAACAAAGACCCAACACAGCAATAAATAAATAAGTAAATAAATAAATAAACGCAAAAGTTAAAAAAAAAAAAAAAAAAAAGACTTACAGCCCACTAAAAATTCCAGAGAAGACAGGTTATCTCACATAGCACTGTTTCTAAAATAAAGTGATGACTGCCATTGACTGCTTATATGGGTCTGACACTTCTCTCATGAGAAAGGGAATTATAAAGGTGCTCTTAGTGGAATGATTTTGCTTATGGGGGAATGGTTTTGAGGACCAAAAGCCACAGTGCATTTATAGATTTGGGGTACAGGGGAAATGGGTGGGGGAAGAAGAGTGTAAGTATGCCAATGCTGGACTTCCCTGGTGGCGCAGTGGTTAAGAATCTGCCTGCCAAGGCAGGGGACACGGGTTCGAGTCCTGGTCCGGGAAGATCCCACATGTCGCGGAGCAACTAAGCCCGTGCGCCACAACTACTGGGCCTGCACTCTAGAGCCTGTGAGCCACAACTACTGAGCCCACATGACACAACTACTGAAGCCCGTGTGCCTAGGGCCCGTGCTCCACAACAAGAGAAGCCACCACAATGAGAAGCCTGGGTACCGCAACGAAGAGTAGCCCCTGCTCGCCGCAACTAGAGAAAAGCCCACGTGCAGCAACGAAGACCCAACGCAGCCAAAAATAAATATTAGAAATCAATAAATAAAATAAAATGACCAAAAAAAAGTATGCCAATGCTCAAATTGTACTTTTGAAATAGTGTTCAACCCCCAGCCTCAGGGGGTCAAGGGACAGTAGAAAACATCTGTCCAGTGATCACTGATGTTAATTGCTGGACTTTTTCACGTTTGCCACAGAGTAGAGTAATCCAGGTCATGGAACTCAGATACCTAAACAGTTCATGTGTCTCAGTCTGAATGATTTTATTTCCTTGACACTAAATTTTGGATGTCTCTAAACCACACCTAAGAAATTGTCTCAGAATGTGAAGAATTTTTGAAATTACAAAGTTTTTATGCCCTAAACTCATCTGTTTGTCTCACATTTAACAATTGCAAATTTTTCCACATCGTTGAAGAAAAATACACTCTTTCTGCAATCATTAAAGATCCTATTTCCTGAGTCCTGAACCTAATCTCTTACAGGTTACTTTAAACTAGTTAATTCCTGTTATTAATGTTAATACGTAGGTTGCATGGGCATCATTTATGCACCTCATTCCTTTTCTGTCTCTTTATCAAATTATTCCTATAATGGCAGGAACGATCCTTTTCTTTATTTCCCTTGTATTTGTACTCAGAGCTTATCAGACAAAGAACATGACACACACTAATTATAAATGCAGAAAATAATACTGTTTTTAATCACTTTAAACTAATGATATTAAACTACTCAACAGTATATTCTTCTTTTTATTTATTTATTTATTTATTTATTTTTGGCTGCGTTGGGTCTTCGTTGCTGCGCGCAGGCTTTCTCTAGTTGCGGTGAGCAGGGTCTACTCTTCGTTGCGGTGCACAGGCTTCTCATTGCGGTGGCTTCTCTTGTTGTGGAGCACAGGCTCTAGGTACGCGGGCTCAGTAGTTGTGGCACGGGGGCTCAGTAGTTGTGGCTCACGGGCTCTAGAGCGCAGGCTCAGTAGTTGTGGCGCACGGGCTTAGTTGCTCTGCAGCATGTGGGATCTGCCCGGACCAGGGCTCGAACCCGTGTCCCCTGCATTGGCAGGCGGATTCTTAACCACTGCGCCACCAGGGAAGCCCAGTATATTCTTCTGAGAGCAGTTGGTTTAGGTTCAAAATCATATCCTGTAGTGGGGGATGGTGGACTGGCCAAAGTCTGTCTGTTTTCAACTCCAGTTGAAAACTGGAGTATGTCCTAGGGCAAAAGGCTCCCAAACTATACACGGACAATGTCAGGAAAATCTTCTGAAAGTCATTTGCAAGTTCAGAATGAAGTACTTCCAAGGAATACAAAGCACCGTGAAGGCGTTGTGTAGGAAAAGAACAAACCATTGCTTATAAAACAGCAAGACAGATTAACCTTAACTGTGCAGACTGTCACACACCTTATTTAGACCTACAGGAATGGCCATTATATAAGTGGGAGAAAAAAACCCTTGCTTGTAACCCTGTTCCAAAAGCATGACTGTTTCTATAACCAGCCTTGTTTTCCTTGAATCTGTGCAACTGCTGAACTGGATATCCAGAGGAATCCAGAATCTAAGACCTTTAAGAGCCAAAGCAGAGGCAGTGGCATAGTGAAGGTTTCATTCATTTTGGAAAATGAGAAAATATATCTGAAACCATGACCTTCTGAGATGTTTAACAAGCATGTTTTCAGTTTGCTTTGACATTTTGTCTCTGCACTCATGAGGAGCTCCTCAATCAGGCCAACTACTAGATACTGCAAAGTCTTGGTAGAAGTAGATTAGATCACACCCCTTATTGTCACCATCTTCGTCATCATCATCATCATCATCTTCATCACCATCATAGATATCATCCATCATCATCATCACCATTGTAGACGACATCATCTTCATCATCACCTTCGTCACCATAGACAACATCATCTTCTTCATCATCACCTTCATCATCCTCAGAGCAGACATTTATGAAGCAATAACCCTGTGCAGACCTTATTCTCTAAGTACCTACCTATGATAATTCATTGAATTCTTACAACAACCCTAATGAGATATATGCTAATTTTTTTAATTGAAGTATAGTTGATTTACAATATTGTGTTAGTTTCAGGTGTACAGAAAAGAGATTCAGTGGTTTTTTTTTTTTCAGATTATCTTCCATTATAGTTTATTACAAGATATCAAATATAGGGACTTCCCTGGTGGCACAGTGGTTAAGAATCTGCCTGCCAATGCAGGCAACGCAGGTTCGAGCCCTGCTCTGGGAAGATCCCACATGCTGCTGAGCAACGAAGCCCATGCGCCACAACTACTGAGCCTGTGCTCTAGAGCCCACGAGCCACAACTACTGAGCCTGTGCTCTAGAGCCCACGAGCCACAACTACTGAGCCCACGTGCCACAACTACTGAAGCCTGCGTGCCTAGAGCCCGTGCTCCGCAACAAAGAGAAGCCACCACAATGAGAAGCCCATACACCACAACGAAGACCCAATGCAGCCAAAAATAAATTAATTAATTATTTTTTTTAAAAAAAGATATCAAATATAATTCCCTGTGTTATACAGTAAATTCTTGTCACTTTTCTATTTTATGTATAGTAGTTTGTATCTGTTAATCCCATACTCCTAATTTATTCTTCCTCCCCTCCATTTCCCCTTTGATAACCATAAGTTTGTTTTCTATGTCTGTGAGTCTTTTTCTGTTTTGTATATCGATTCGTTTGTATTATTTTTTTAGATTCCACATGTAAGTGATATTCTATAGTATTTGTCTTTCTCTGTCTGACTGACTTCACTAAGTATAATATTCTCTAGGTCTATCCAAGTTGCTGCAAATGGCATTATTTCATTCTTTTTATGGCTGAGTACTACTCCATTGTATATATGTGCCACATCTTCTTTATCTATTCCTCAGTCAATGGACATTTAGGTTGTTTCCATGTCTTGGCTATTGTAAATAGTGCTGCAGTGAACATTGGGGTGCATGTATCTTTTTTAATTAGAGTTTTCATCTTTTCTGGATATATGCCCAGGAGTGGGATGCTAGAGATACACACTATTTTTAATCCCTGCTTTGCAGATGAGGAAACTGAAGCCCAAAGAGGTGAAGTAAGATGCCTAAGATCAAACAGTTCTTGAGTAGGGGGATAAAGATCAGGAAGTCTTGCTCTAGATCCACATCCTTCACCAGTACACTGTACAGCCTCTCTATGTCCTAAATATTCCAAAAGAAAAATGTTTCATAGGAAAGAAGTGTATTTTTTTTATATATATATAAATTCATTTACTTATTTATTTATGGCTGCATTGGATCTTTGTTGCTGCATGCAGGCTTTCTCTAGTTGCAGCAAGCGGGGGCTACTGCAGTGAAGACGTTGCAGTGCGCAGGCTTCTCATTGCGGTGGCTTCTCTTGTTGTGGAGCATGGGCTCTAGGCGCGTGGGCTTCCGTTGTTGTGGCTCGTGGGCTCAGTAGTTGTGGCTCGCGGGCTCTAGAGCGCAGGCTCAGTAGTTGTGGCTCACGGGCTTAGTTGCTCTGCGGCATGTGGGATCTTCCTGGACCAGGGCTCAAACCCATGTCCCCTGCATTGGCAAGTGGATTCTTAACCACTGCACCACCAGGGAAGTCCCAGAAGTGTATATTTTTAAAGGTTACTACTACCTTGATATTATATTCCATTAGTGCACAAATACGTAGTTATCACCAGCACACACACAACTTACGGTTGCCTCAATTTCGTTTTTTTTCAAACATACACACGGTCTCACCTTCGCATGCGCCACTGAAGGAATTAAGTTTTTTACAGTGGTTTCATGTGCAACGATTCAAAGACTTTGGAAGTGGAAATCTTCCCAGTCTCATAACATCTTCCTCTCAAGAGAATGCTTCTTCCTTTACCTATTAAAAAAAAAAAAAAAGAAACCTTCATATTCCATCTCTGCTTGAGCCTTTTAACAATAGTCCCTTCCCATTTGCCACCATAATAAAGCATGGAAATAGCTGGCCAATATGTCCAGCGGTATTCTCAATAAGGAAAAAATAGTACCACTCACACTTTGCTTTGCCTGAAATAAAGTCTGAGGCACCTTACGAAGAATTTTAAATTTGTGAGTCCGTGTGGAATAAGAAAACAAAATCAATGTGCAGTGAAAGTGTTTATAACGATTCATAAGGCACACAATTTTTTTCTATTTGAGGGGGGAAAATGGGATGTAGAGGCCATTAGATGTAAACTTTTGGCAGGATCTCAAGAATGATGAATACAGGAAAACACAAATGTAATGAGGAGGTAGCAAAGCTTCTCCATATGTTACTTTCCCAGTAAAATGTGTTGCCAAGTAGGTTATGCTATAGTTGCAGAGAAAAGAGTTCATGCTCGATTTGGAGGGTTTGGTTTTTTTTTTGCCATGTTACCTAAGCCAAATATGAACTAATACACAGTACCCATAGTGACCATTGTGCAGTCAAATAAGTCATGATTTAAGCTGTATACAGACTGTTGACCTTTTTTGGTCTTTTGCAAGGTTGAAAGAAATAGTGAAGAAAGGGCACCTTGGAGGGTGCTGCAGCCAGAAAGAAACATACCACGAGAGTGGAAAAAAATCTGACATGGAATCTCTGCCAGTGAGCGCGATATCTGTTGCCAACCCATCTGATAGAGGCAAAAGGAAAATGTACTACTGGTCCACTGGAGGAAAAGGCCAGTAGGGCTTTCTGACTGACACAGCCGAATCCAGAAGCTTGAATGACATCTTGTCATGCAGCTTTGCCCTCCCAATGTCAGCTGTATCCCCAGACCCTGTCCTTGTGGTGAAGAGATGTGGGAGGATGCCAGCAGCTCCAGGCCTGGGTTCCCTCTCTGACTCATTGTGATTATGTTTTCAGACCAGTTTCTGACAAAAATCATAGAAAAAGCATGACAGTTTAAATCTCAGTTATCAAGAAACGGGAGAGGGCATAGTGACCAATTAATTTAGGCAAATGAACATACGGGAGAACAAAGGGGTCTCACAGCAGACAATGAAATGGAGAAGGACCCTGTGGGACCCTCCAAGGAACAAATCCTTTCTGTGCCCCCCATTTCTTGTTTATAGGAAATAAGCTTCTTTCAGCCTCCTTGACCTTCCCTAAGTTCCAAAGGGGAGATTCAAACAGCTGCTAATCAGGGAAGGGAGGGGATGCAGAAACAAAGGAGAAGCAGTCAAGACACAACAGTACAGGATGGGGCAGGGTCCTGGTTCCTCCTCAAGGAACATATGTAATAATATCTTTGAGTTCTTCTGCAGAACAAGTCCCCCACCCAGATGGAAAATGGCAATCAGGCCGAGGGCAAGATTCCTGGAGCAAGATTCCGCCCTGTTACCTCACCACCAACTGATCAGAAGAAAGCCTGCACACAGCAGGAGATAACAGACTCTGACCCCTCCCCAAATGATTCTCCTTTTAAAAACTTTCATGGTTGAGCAGAATCTTTGGAGTTGGTTTCTTGGACACCTGTCTGCCTTCTCCCCAGGTTGCCAGCCTCCTGAATAAAGCAAACTTTCCTTTCCAACCAACACTTGTCTCTCGACTATTGGCTTTCAAGCAGCGAACAGTCAAACTTGAGTTAAGAAGTAAGAACACTACCATTTTTCCAAAAAGGAACCCTGACTTGCTGCAGATATTTAAGGGGGAAACCTCAAAATGATTGGGATTTTAGGAAGCTTAAAAATATCCGAGGGGGACTTCCTTGGTGGCGCAGTGGTTAAGAATCTGCCTGCCAATGCAGGGGACACAGGTTCGATCCCTGGTCCAGGAAGATCCCACATGCCGTGGAGCAACTAAGCCCGTGCACCACAACTACTGAGGCTGTGCTCTAGAGCCCGTGAGCCACAACTACTGAAGCCTGCGCGCCTAGAGCCCGTGCTCCGCAACAAGAGAAGCCACCGCAATGAGAAGCCCATGCACCGTAATGAAGAGTAACCCCCGCTTGCCACAACTAGAGAAAGCCCCCGCACAGCAACGAAGACCCAACGCAGCCAAAAATAAATGAGTAAATAAATAAATTTATAAAAACAAACAAAAAAAATATCCGAGGACTTCCCTGGTGGCGCAGTGGTTAAGAATCCGCCTGCCAATGCAGGGGACACGGGTTTGATCACTGGTCTGGGAAGATCCCACATGCTGCGGAGCAACTAAGCCCGTGCACCACAACTACTGAAGCACATGCACCCTAGAGCCCGCACACCGCAACTACTGAGCCTGCGTGCTGCAACTACTGAAGCCCACGTGCCTAGAGCCTGTGCTCCGCAACAAGAGAAGCCACTGCAACGAGAAGCCCGCTCACCGCAACTAGAGAAAGCCCGCGCGCAGCAACGAAGACCAAATGCAGCCAAAAAATTAAAAGAAGAAAAAAAAAAAAGAGAAAAAAATGTTACGCATTCCCTGGTAATGGAAGCAAGTCAAATTATATGAATTTTAGAGGCCCCAGAATTCCGCAAATGCTTTAGAAATGGCTAAATAAACAGATGCACGTTCATGTTTTGTTTTGTGGTGCTGTGTAGCTGCTAAAAGAATGAATAAGGTCTACAGGTACCAACCTAGGAAGATGTCCAAGAAATACTGCATGAAAAAAACAAGTTACTGAACCACTGATATAAGTGACACCATTTATGTAAAGTACATGCACACACACACATAGCATTATTTTTCTCTGGATATTGTCGACTGAAAATCAATGCACAATCTAAAAGTTGAGAATCATGTTTTATGTGGTGGCCTTACTGTAGCCCGGGATGGCAGCCTCTCTGAGAGCTCTGAGGGACCACTCCAAAGAGGTCAGGGAGGAGCCAAGATGTAGAGGAGTTTTGCTGGAAAAAAACATGTAGTCGATCATCAAAAAAATATTACTGCTTCACAAAAAACAGGCATCTCAAGTTAATGATTTCGGTGTTTTTCTGTGTATGGGAAGATGCAAGCATCTGGGCTCATTGAAATGATTCCCCTGATGTGCACCTTAGCTGGCTAGGGCCAGTGTCCTGCTTTTCTCCGTCCTGAATCCCCTCAGGGCAGCTGCTGTGGATGTTTTATGGCTGCAACATCCTTTGTTTACTGAAGTGGCAGGTGACATTCTTTGCCCACAGAACATATACATGTGTGTAAAGGCATAGGAAAAGTTCTGGAAGCATAGGCAGCAAACTCAGAAAAGAATGTACCTCTGGAAACAGAGAGAGGGGCCAGAAGTCAAAGAGGTCTAGTCTTGTATGGAACATTTCACGTCTTTACAAGAAGAATGGCTCCAGCACATGACTTAACTAAAACCTGTCTCATGAAAGTTTAGAGCACACAGGAGGACTTCTCATTTTAAGAAACCAGCTTGACTATGGAGAACAGTATGGAGGCTCCTTAAAAAACTAAAAATAGAGTTGCCATATGATCCAGCAATCCCACTCCTGGGCATATATCTGGACAAAACTATAATTCAAAAAGATACACGCACCCCTGTGTTCATAGCAGCACTATTCACAATAGCCAGGACAAGGAAGCAACCTAAATGTCCACTGACAGATGAATGGATAAAGAAGATGTGGTACATATACACAATGGAATACTACTCAGCCATAAAAAAAGAATAAAATAATGTCATTTGTAGCAACATGGATGCAAATAGAGATTATCATACTCAGTGAAGTAAGACAAAGTATCATATGATGTCATTTATATGTGGAATCTAAAATATGACACACATGAAATTATCTATGAAACAGAAACAGACTCAGATATAGAGAACAGACTTGTGGTTGTCAAGGGGGAGGGTACTGGGGAAGGTAATGATTGGGAGTTTGGGGTTAGCAGATGCAAACTATTATACAGAGAATGGATAAACAGCAAGGTCCTACTGTATAGCACAGGGAACTCTATTCACTATCCTGTGATAAACCGTAATGGAAAAGAATATGAAAAAAATATATATATATGTATACATATACATATATATATACACATATATGTAACTGAATCATTTTGCTGTGCACCAGAAACAGAACACTGTAAATCAACTATACTTCAATAAAATACGTTTTTTAAAAACCAGCTTGTTGCACTGTTCTTTATTATAGATTCAATTCTTCACTCATCTTTTGTTTTTCCAAATGCATGTAATTCACCCATACGAGGTCCAAGAACTTGAGTGAGATCAATCAACAGCAGAGACACATCCCTCCCCCCAAACCACATAAACTAAATGTATCCCTTACTTTCGCTCAGAAGCAGAAAATAAAGAATATTCTTTACCAATTTTAAGACTTTAAAATAGCAGATGAAAGAATGCCATATGTTATCAAAGCTTCTGACCTCTATTTACTTCTATATTCAGCTCAAGCTTCTTCAGATGAAAAACTGTTTGTTTGGGCAACGTCACCGGCCCTGTTGCAGTGTCTGCCTTCTTTAGGAAGAAACTGGTCTAGGTTTGGAAAACCACAGTCCCTACTTTTTACTGCCTGGTTGGACTTGTTGGAATCAGCCATCTGTCAAAAACGAGGATGGTACGTGGCTCATTGTTGAGTGCTGGAAGGAACACAGATTAATACAACAGATGACCCCTGACCCAGAGAATTCACAGCCCTGCTGGAAAGACCAAGTGGACCCACATGAGCGAGAGTAAAGACCACGGAAGTGGTGTGTGACGGGCAGCTGTCAACCTAAATGTAACAGGGAAGAGCCAGTTTTGACTTCTTGTTGGATCTGTTCCTCTGACTTTAGCTTCTGCTTTTCGTTGCTTCTGTTATTATCGTCATACATCATGGCCTGCCTCAGGGAACCCCACCCACCAGTGAATGGCCGCAAGAAAGAAGATATTAATATTAACATTCCCTCCCCAAGGCTGGCCATTCCAGGAGATGTTTTGCAAGACTGACGGCCCTTTTACTTTACTTCCTCCCCACCTCTCCCTCTCTATTCTGCCTTTTTACTTTACTTCCTCCCCACCTCTCCCTCTCTATTCTGCCTTTTTACTTTACTTCCTCCCCACCTCTCCCTCTCTATTCTGCCTTTTTACTTTACTTCCCTCTCTGATTCTGTAAAAGAAACTGGCATCCAGACCCCAGAAGATGGTTTTTTGGAGACACTGGTCTGCTGTCTTCTTGGTCTGCCAGCTTTCCGAATAAAGTCGTGTTCTTTGCCTCAGCACTTCGTCTCCCGATTCCCTGGCCTGTCCCGCGGCAAGCAGAGGGAGCTTGGACTCCGTAACGTGAGGGCGTCTCTACTCGCACACAGCCTCTGTAGGAGGAAGATGATGTGATGGCAGTGGTGGCAGGCAAAGGGTATCTTATCTGCGTGATAGTTGAGAGGTCAGCAGAGGATTTCACCGGATAAGCAGGCGCCAGTACTAGGTAGGATGATATTTCTGGTATTCGTTTGTGGGTTCCCTCCGTCCCCCCGTCTTCCCCCACCTCCCACATGGTTGTCCACCTGAGCCACGAGCTCTCCAAGTCACTCTGCCTCCAGGCCAGACACAAAGGCTTGAGTCGCCTGATGGAAAAGCAAACTAAGGCTTAAACTCTCGCTGTGTTTTCCCCTGGGCTCTATGTGAAAGGTGGCAGACCGGCAAAGATGGTAGCAATGAAGGGTGTCTGTCCTGCATCTCGCTTCGGTTGGGTCCCCAAGGAGCTGGAGCCAACCCTTCACGCAGAGGGGCTGCCCAGCTGGGGCTGGTGTCCCTGCGAGCATGTGACGAGGTGCTCCTGGGAGGGCAGGTAGAAGTTGGAAAGCTCGGGGTAGAGAGCCGTGTCTGGCATCCGTGGCCCTTCAGAAAAGAAGAGATGCAAAGGGCCAACGAGCACGTGAACACACAGGTGTTCAACCACATTTGTCATTAGGAAGATGCAAACTGAGACCGCCATGATTGGCCACCATACACGCTCCAGCATGGCTAAAATCACAAAGACGGGCTACCCCAACTGTCGGCAAGGATGTGGCGGAGTCTGAACTCTCCCACACCGCTGGGAGCGTGAGCTAAGGGACGCTGGCGAGGACGAACCGCGTCTGCTAGAACGAGGGAGGAAAGGACAGCGGTTGGCTTCTGGGCAGCAGAAAAGTAATCAGCACCTGCTCTGGAGGCTCCGCAGCTTTTCCTGGGGATCTTGGGGAAACGGTCGTTTCTGCCAGGTAGACATGAGGGCTCAGGTTTGCAGGATCTTCTGATTTCTGTGGGGTTTTTGGAGAAGCTGGAAATTCTAAATTTTGTGTAAAACGCTTTGATTTTTTCAACATTGGCAACATTGGCAATAATTGGCAATAATTCAAATTTTTCAACATTGGCAAATTGGCAATAATTCAAATATTCTGAAAAGATGTATGCAGGCCAAATAAGGCCCAAGGGCTACCAGTTTTCAGTGTCTGTAAAAGAGGATACTGACCAATTTTTTTTAATTTTTAATTTTTTTATTTTTGGCTGCATTGGGTCTTCGTTGCTGTGCGCATGCGCGGGCTTTCTCTAGTTGCAGCGAGCGGGGGCTACTCTTCATTGCGGTGCACAGGCTTCTTACTGTGGTGGCTTCTCTTGTTGCGCAGGCTTCAGTAGTTGTGGCGCGTGGGCTCAGTAGTTGTGGCGCGCGGGCTTAGCTACTCCGCGGCATGTGGAATCTTCCCGGACCAGGGTTCCAACCCGTGTCACCTGCATTGGCAGGCGGACTCTTAACCACTGCGCCACCAGGGAAGTCCCTGACCAATTTATAAAAGGGATTTGACAAAGAAAATAATACAACTTGGGTCGAAGGCCCTCACAGATGTTTAAATGCAAGGAGATGCATGGCGACATCTCCCCTCCCCCATTCCAGGCTCAGGATCAAATATTTTTTATTAGGGCTGCGTACTGATGAGCACGACCTTGCCAAGTAGTGGCCAGCCTCAGATGCTTCTTACAAGACCTATCAAGCACCCGAGATTCTTGGAGCTTTATAATCTCTGCTCCCAGCATTGCCCTAAGTGATACAAAATGGTGTTCTGTGAACATTAAAACATTCATTCTAGGAAAACAGAACTGTCAACTCAGAAAAAGACCATTCCTGCTTTTTGCTTCCTTGATCGTTTCACATTCCCCCGCGGAGTTAAACATTGCTTCGATTTAAAATAGAAAGCAATTAACAGACAAATCCACCATCTTCAGCTAATGCGCTTCCTTCAAATGCAATGTTTCTGAAGAAACAGATAAAAGCCAGGCTGAAGTGATCACATTGTGTGATGCTATTCCTTTTATATCTGTTAAAAGTGATCTCAGACAAATTTGCTTTGCCAAAAAAGCCAACGCCTAGTACACTTGTACTTTATTTTCTTGGCATCCCTCAGTCCCTTCATTTTTTTGGTAATTAGGGAAATATTTGATGATAAGCGCCCACACTTGAGCCAGGCTCTCCCTTTTCCCTTCTTCCCTCCACCCCTTCCAGCTTTTCCCAAAATCGTGTCTCCCTGGGAAATTCAACCTCTGACCCCTGCTGCTTACTTTTACTGCCTATGGCTTATCTTGATTCAAATCTAGACTTTCATCCCAAACCCTCCCAATGAAAAGGAGAGTATATTCCAAGTCAAGGCCAGAGCCCAGCAATCCTTAAATTGGGTCGTGATGGAAAGGCAGCCGGGCTTTGGGGTAGACAACCTGGGCGTGAGTCCTAGCTCTGATTCTTGCTGGCTGATGGAACCCCTCTGCAGCCTGTTAAGTGAGTGTTCTCGTGTGTAAAGTGCAAAGAATGATATTTACTCCAAAGGGTTGTGCTGAGGATGAAATGAGATTATATTAGCAAAGTGCCTAATATCTAGTAGTCCCTCAACAAATGCTGGTACCCACCCTGTCTCCTCAGATTCCCAGGACGCCACACACTCATGTCCACCCCCAGGAGCTGATACTGGTTACTTTTTATCTGTCTCGGAGCCAAGCATCCTCTCCCCGAGAGAACCCTCTAGCAGGGCCTGATAGTGTTCACCTGTATCCTTTTGCTTCTGTTTCCTGGCATCCCTTGAAGTGACATTGGTCTTGTCACCAGTTCTGGGAATGTGAGCAGAAAGGGTGTGTGTCACCTGTCTCCCCTGTTCCCATGCAGGTCAGTCCTTTAAGAGGTACTTGGGGCACCTCCCCCATCTCTCTGCTTGAAGGCAGAGGACACTGAGCCCCAGGTTGGAAGGGCCTGCATGCCTGAATCTCTGCATGGCAGAGCATCACCAACGAGGAACATGTATCTAGACTTTTCCATGGGAAAAAAAGACATTTTTGTCATCTTAATTGTTTTGGAGGAATATGCCATTGTACATGGATGCAGTAGGAGGCGACCTTTATCCCCACCCTGGAGGATGAAGGGGACAAGATCCTCCATTTCCCCACCTTGGCAGGGTCAGGGAAACCCATGCGTGACCTGGGATCTGCGAGTGTGGTCCTCTAGCCGGGCCTCTGCGTCCCAGGGAGCAATGGCCGGTGCATGCTCACGCTGCGACCTCGCTGTGCTTCCTGCAGCCCAGCATTCCCAAGCCCCCTCTGCTGGTTCTATTTTCCAAGCCTGACCCTCCAGCCCTCCAATGGCTCTGAACCCTCCACATCCTTTCAAAACTTTCCTTTTTGCACAAGAGAGCCAGGGTCGGTCCATGGCTTGCAACCAAGTTCCCTGACTAATACGCTTGATATCAGCAGGGAAAAAATGTTTACACATACTTAGTCTGTTCTCAGCCAAGCCGGCCGCCCCTCCTCCCCACAACTAGATGGGAGGCAATGGCCAAGAGGCACGCCCTTGGCAAGGTCTGCAGGAACACGTCTTGCGAATTTACGACAGTCCAAACAGCCAGGCCTGGTCATCATTTGGCCATGAAACGCGCATTGGCAGAGAAGGGCCGGTGAAGGTGGTGCTGAATTCCACTAGCAGTGTCTGATTTCTGAGCCTACGTGATAGAACCTGATTCCGCTAGGAGAAAGGTCAGGGGAGCTCACACCTCCACCTGAAGACGGCACCCCTGGAACCTGGGTGAACCCTCGACGCCGTTTTGTTACACGGATCACGCTGCAATGGTGTTACCAACACGCGTGCAGAGGCAGTTTGGAGAATCCCCCCACCACCAGCCGGTTCTCCTTATGCCCCCTCAGTCCCCGAACCCGAAAGGCAGCCTAGCTCTCTGTTAGGTAAGACAGTGCCAGCTCCGGGAACAAGCAGATCCAACATCACCAGTGCCCACACACAACAGTCGCTTCCTGCTCGCGTGGACCCCAAATGGCAGTGCCGCTCAGCAGGCGGCTCCCCCCGTGCGGTGACCAGGGACCCAGGTGCCCAGATGCCTTCATGCCACTGACCCCCCTCAAGCCAGTGGCCAGGACCTGGAGGAAATGGCTGCCGGTGCGGAATGATTTCCTGGAAGCGTCGCATCAGCCCACTCACTTCCCCCAGCCACACCCACCTGCCCCGGGAGCCAGGACATCAGCCCTGTGCCCACCAAGAACGGAAAGATGTGAGCCCCGCACGGACCCCCAGGCTGGGGGGGCCGCTCTCCCGCCACCCGCTCTGAGCAGCACGTGTCTGACGGGACCGGCACATCCGAGGCCGCCTGTCTGCCCCGCGGAGCCCGGTCCGGGACGGGACGAGCGACGTGTGACTCCAGTTGGCGGCTCTGACTTCAGTGCAGGGAAATACACGAGCTTCCTTGTAGGTGCTGGAGGAGGGGCCGCAGGGGTGCTGGGGTGCTGGGGATCTGGTGTCCTCTCTGCACGGTCGCGCCCTTTCGGAAACTGGCTGACCCCCACTGCCCGGAGATGTGGGGAGATCGGGGCCGCCTCACCGTCTCCACCTAAACAAACAAACAAACAAAAGAAAATGTAAGGGCTTCCCTGGTGGCGCAGTGGTTGAGAATCTGCCCGCCAACGCAGGGGACACGGGTTCGAGCCCTGGTCTGGGAAGATCCCACATGCCGCGGACCAACTGGGCCCGTGAGCCACAACTGCTGAGCCTGCGCGTCTGGAGCCTGTGCTCCGCAACAAGAGAGGCCGCGATAGTGAGAGGCCCGCGCACCACGATGAAGAGTGGCCCCCGCTCGCCACAACTAGAGAAAGCCCTCGCACAGAAACGAAGACCCAAACACAGCCAAAAATAAATTAATTAATTAATTTAAAAAAAGAAAAAGAAAAGAAAATGTAAGAAAGGAAAGAGCTACCCTCACACACTGGTTCAAAGAGACCCCTTCGCGACTCTGACGTTGACACTGGCAGGAAACTCGCTCACCTGGAGGCTGTTTCCTTCCTCCTCTCCGGAGGGCTGTTTGCCAGCGGCTCCTTCCTCTGAATGGAGAAAGGATGGGCAGCCTAACGCCTCTGAGATGGGACGGAAGCTCTCTGGCCACCTGTCCCCAGAACCACCCACAGCGCTCCAGTGGGCGGCTTCTCCTGCTCGCCCTCAGATCTAATTCAGGATTTAATTACTTTTACCATCTGGCAAAGCTTCTGTGTGTCTGCCAGGACCCCTGCCACATATCCGGACGGGAATGAACGTCCACCGTTGCCCTGGGAGGCGCCAGCCACACGCTCCGGATGAGGCAGGCGACATGGAGCGGGCAGGTGCCCTTCACCCTCTCCATCTGTCATTGTCACCTGGAAACCGACAAGGACGGAAGCCAGACAATCGGGATACAGCGCATGTGGGCTGTTTGCGAAGGTTTCTGCCAAGGTATCTGGAATCTCAGCGTCAGGATTCAATGGCAACACAGTTTCCGTTCCCGGGAGCCACAAGCCCGCTGGTCTGCTGCCCTCACGTGGAGATTCCTGCACGCCTCTCGGTTCCCTGGGCCCCGTGACGTTCTCACATTTTGCAAGGATAAGTCTGTCGGATGGAGACAGGCTGCACTTACGGTAAAGGCAGGGCGCCTGAGACCCCACTTCCCCTTAGTATGCGGTAGCCTTACGTTGACCCCCCTGGGCAGGACCACCCAGCACTCCAGCAGGAAGAGCAGCCCGCCGGGTCCCTGCCGTCCCCTCCAGCCGAGGCTCCAGATATCCCCCTCTCACTGTGTCCCAGCCACGTGGACCTTCCAGCTCTTCAAAGAGACCCGGGTCCCTCCTGCCCGGGGCTTTGCACACGCGGCCCCCTCGTGCTCCGCCCAGCACCACCACCTGAGAGACCCTCAGCCGATCACCCCTAATCCCGCAGACCGCAGCTCTCGGGCTCCATCCTGACTTCTGAAACCAGCTCACAAGCTGTGACATGTGTCCGAGGCTCTCTGCCGTGCTTCGTTGCTTGTGGCATTGAAAGCTAGGAATTGCCCATCCCTGTGATTTTGTGTCTCCCAAACGAAAATAATAACCCTAACAGGACAGGGGTCAAGTTCAAGTTTACTAGCCATTCCCCTCCAGCCACTGGGACACGTGGTGGGAGCTCAGTGCTCTTGAATGACGGAAGCGGATGAAAAGGGTAGGTGGTGTGAGACAGGCTACGTCCTTGTAGAAGTCATCTCCCCAGCATGCCCACCCCGCTGCACCTCAACGCTAAGTGTGGTCCGAGAACCACAGACTCAGAATCTGCCGGGAGCTGGTCAGGAACGCAGACCCTCAGGCCACCCCCCGACCTGCTGAGTCAGAGGCTGCTGTTGGACAGGCTCCCAGGTGACTCCCGTGCTCCTTAGAAAACACACGTAAACAAGGAAGAAGCTATAGCTTTTGTCTCTGAGTCTTTCTGCTAAAATCTTGCCCCTTTCTTCTTTCCAAGCATCTAACAACCTCTAAGATCTTAGGAACCCCCAAAGCAGCAGCCTTGGCAGGGAGAGTTGTGTTGTCCTACAAAGCACCTTGACTCCTCAAAGGATTTTCCAGCTTCAGACATTGGCCTGGCGCTTCCACCGTTAACTCGCTCCCCTAAGCCCTGCTGCAAAGTCTGGCTCGCTGGACTGACTTTTTATTTTCAGCTCTTAGTCTGCCAGAGACACAATCTCATTTAGGCTTAGAACATTAAATTATGTCAGGACGCAGGCCCAAAGTGCATGATCACCTCCCTAAAAACCTCCCTGCGATGTGGTGTGTGCGACTGCAAGCACCAAAGGACCAGCCTCGGCTTGAATACGGCTCCAGCCTCGTGTGCCGAGACCCGGGCTTCACCCCCGCCCTCCCTGGAGGTCCTCAGCTCAAGTAGCCGAGTGTAAAGCACTTCTAGTCACCCGGGCCTCTGCCTGGCATTTCAGAAGACACATCAGCCTGTCCCACCCTGCCCACCCCGAGCCCCAGTGCTCTGGCAGTGAACAAACAACCTGGGCGAGAGCTAAGGAGATTGACACCAAAAGGCACGTGGTCCTCTGGTCCAGCCCAGGCAGCCAAACTGCACTGGTCCCCTGGTACACACCTGGGTGGCCTCTTTTCCCTAATAGCTTACAAATCCATTTTGCGGTCACTCATAACAGGAGGTTCACTCACGTCCCCTTTCCAGACGGTAAACTGGAGGGGTGATTATCATGGACAATTTTGTTTTGTTTTGTTTTGTTTTTAACAGATTCTCACTGTGTGTGGCCGCAAGCGTGGAGCGTGGGTGCCCCCTGGTGGCTCTTAGGGGAATTCATCCAGTAACTACTTGAGCGACTCCTAACTGAACTGGATAGAGGGCTCTGCACCCGCGGGGTGGGACACTTGGAAGGTACCCGCGGGGTAGGTACTTGGAAGAAGTAGATGGACGCCCGACAGTCCAGTCCAGGCCCCCAGGACGGGCACTTCTGCTTTGCTCGCCGATGGTCCTGAGTGTCTGCAACAGGGTCTGACACAGGTGCTCAATACACAGCATTAAATGGATACATGAAAATACAAGACCAGGAGGGACCGCGGTAAAAGCTGCTACGGCAGAGGGTGACCAGGGCGAGGGGACCAGAGTCATGGAGGCGCCCCTCTGAGATGCCGCATGGCCTGAGACTGGGGTCCTGAGAAGGAGCCCAGCGTGAAGCCCTTATGGGGCTGGAAGCTCCCCGGGGGAGCGGGGTGCCACACAAGCCGTGGAGGTGCCCGCTATGCCCCCAAGGACGTCTGCATCCTCATCCTAATAGAACCTGTGGAATTCACCAGGGTGAAAAGCCGGTGCGGGTGTGACTGAGCTAGGAGCTCGGGATGGGAGAGGGTCCTGGACCATCCTGGTGCCCCAGTGTCATCATGGGGTCCTTGTGAGAGGGAGGGGAAAGGTCAGCGTCAGAGATGTGAGGACAGAAGCAGAGGTCGGAGGGCTTTGAGGGGGCAACCACAAGCCAAGGGATCGGACCTCCTGAAGCTGAAAAAAGGCAAGAAAACCATTCCGCCTGAAGCCTCCAGAAGGATTGCAGACCTGCCAACCCCTTGGCTTTTGACTCTGACCTCCGGAACTGTAAGAGACTAAATTTATTTTAAGCCACTGAAGAGAGAGAGAGAGATTACAGGGAAACATAGACCAGGCAGAGGAAAGCAGCAGAGCAAAGGCCCCGGGGGTCCAGGAGGCTGGTGCATCTGAGGGCCAGGGAACAGGCCGGAGAGGGAGAGAGTCCAGGAGGGAAGCACCGGCCAAGTCACGGGTCCTTGCAGGGCTGACCGTGGGAAGGCTGGGTTTCACTCTCAGGGGGCTTTGCGTAGTGTACTTACATAGATCATTTAAACTTTACAGAGATCACTCGCAAGGTTTTCCTTTTATTTAACAGAATTTTGTTTCTTGGCCTCGGGAGACATGGTGGATCTGAATCTGCTTATGAAACAGGCGGAGCTACAGCCCTGCACACGTTCATCACACGAGGACACCATGCACAGGCCCGGTGGTGCACACAACCACTGGCAAACTGTCTGATGAGATCAGCACTTCATCATTCTGGATAGAAGAGAACCATCTTAGTGATTTTCCAAACTTGACTGATGGTAAGGTAATTCTAGGGGACTTTTTTTTTTTTAAGCTGACATTTAAAAATTTTATTTATTTTTGGTTGCGTTGGGTATTCATTGCTGCGCACGGGCTTTCTCTAGTTGTGGTGAGCGGGGCTACTCTTTATTGTGGTGCGCGGGCTTCTTATTGCAGTGGCTTCTCTTGCTGCAGAGCGCGGGCTCTAGGCGCGTGGGCTTCAGTAGTTGTGGCACGTGGGCTCAGTAGTTGTGGTGCACGGGCTTAGTTGCTTCGCAGCATGTGGGATCTTCCCTGACCAGGGCTTGAACCCGTGTCCCCTGCATTGGCAGGCAGATTCTTAACCACTGCACCACCAGGGTAGCCCTAGTGGACTTCTTAGAAGGACAGATTCCTAGACCCATCCTCTGAAGATTCTGACTCACTAAGTATGGGGTGGAGTCTGGGAATTTCTACATTCAACTGTACCCTAGGTGTTTTAGAAATAGAAATCTGAACACACCAATCATGACAAAGGTTCTTAATTGAATCAGTAATCAAAAGCCTCCCAACAAAGAAAAGTCCAGGACCAGATGGCTTCCCTGGTGAATTCTACAAACACTTAAAGAAGAATTAACACCCATTTTTCTCAAACTCTTCTGAAAAATAGAAAAGGAGGGAACACTTCCGAACTCATTTTACAAGGCCAGATTTACCCTGATATCAAAGCCAGACAAGGACATTACAGGAAAAGAAAGTCACAGTTGACCCTTGTCAGGGGTGCAAACTCCGCCCCCTGCACCCTGTACAGTCGAAAATCCACATATAACTTTTGACTTCTCAAAAACTTAGCTACTAATAGCCTACTGTTGACTGGAAGCCTTACTGAAAACACAAAGTTGATTAACATATATTGTGTGTTATGTGTATTATATACTGTATTCTTAAAACAAGCTAGAGAAAAGAAAATGTTATTAAGAAAATCATAAGCAAGAGAAAATGCATTTACAGTACTGACTGTGTTAACATTGTACGTTTACATCATCTGTTTATGAGATGAATGCCCATCTGTCTGCCAGTACCTACATCAATGTTGCCTTATATGATACAAAACACTATAGATGTTATGTGTTACTAACACTTGACATCAAAAGTGAAAAGGTAGGACTTCCCCGGTGGCACAGTGGTTAAGAATCCGCCTGCCAATGCAGGGGACACGGGTTCGAACCCTCGTCCAGGAAGATCCCACACGCCGTGGAGCAACTAAGCCCGTGCACCACAACTACTGAGCCTGCGCTCTAGAGCCCGCGAGCCACAACTACTGAGCCCGCGAGCCACAACTACTGAAGCCCACGCGCCTAGAGCCCGTGCTCCGCAACAAGAGAAGCCACCGCAATGAGAAGCCCGCGCACCGCAACGAAGAGTAGCCCCAGCTCGCCGCAACTAGAGAAAGCCCAGGTGCAGCAACGAAGACCCAAAACGGCCAAAAATTAATTAATTAATTAATTAATTAATTAATTAATTATTTAAAAGTGTATTAAAAAAAATGAAAAGATAACATGAAAAAGAAATCCACACTTATTTACAGATATAACAGTTCAGGCCTTGGTAAGGAAGAAGCTGCAATATGCTTTATGGTCACCTAGTGTGATCAGTGTGGTTGCTTCATGGTAGCCCAGCCTACACGCTAACGAATGAATCATTATAAAATTTTTATGGCCTACAGCATTACAGTCATATTCATAACACAGTATTAGAAACATTGTTACATTTTTTAAAAACCTCTTACCCGCACGATCGGCTGACATGCAGTTTCTCCAGTTATGAGAGGGAGGGTCACGCTGTAGACGCAAAGTTTTAAAGCAGTAGGAAACTAGCACGTTAGTAATTTTATATCAAATGCCACTCAGTTTAAGTAAGGATGCCTAGCGTCTACATATGTTTTATGCATTCATGACATACCTAAGTTTTTCTTTTTTTGATATTTCTAGGCTACAGGGTTTGTCAGCAAGTTTTTTCCAATTGTCTCAAATCTCAAAAAAAAAAATCCCATATATTTATTGAAAAAAATTCGGAGAGGGATTGGCCAGGATGGAGGAGGAGGAAGACCCTGGGCTCACCTCCTCTCACGGGCACCAACATCACAACAAATTACAGAGCAGCTATTGATGAGGAAGACGGGAACGCAGCAGAAAAGCTCCGCTACAACTAAAGACAGGGAGAAGCAACCACAGCCAGATGCGTGCGAGGGGTGGAGACACGCTACAGTCAATCCCCCTGCCCCTCACCCCCAGGCGGGCGACCCACACACGGGAAAATAACTGCAACAGCAGAGGTTCTTCCCAAGGAACAAGGGGTCCGAGCCCCGCACTGGGTTCCTGCACGAGGAAGACAAGCCCCCAGAGCCTTTGGCTTTGAAGGCCAGCAGGGCTTACCTTCAGCAGACCCACTCTTAAAGGGCACACACAGCGCCTCACTCATTCCAGGACCCGGGGCAGAAGGGGGAGTTCGAAAGGAGCCTGGGTCAGCCCCACCTGCTGATCTTGGAGGGACTCCCTGAGAGGCAGGAGGCCATGGGCGCCCCCCCTGGGGACACAGACACTGGCACAGCCATCGGGGGGGGGAGGCGCACGTTACTGAGTGGACACAGGTGCGGACGAGTGGCGTTGTTAGCCGTCCTACCTTAGCTCCAGGACCCGACCCGCGGCAGAACTGGGACGCCTCAGGCCAAGCATCTAACTGGGCACTGATACAGCGCCCCCACCAGCAGGCTGGCTGCTTTAAGACCCCTTGAGCCCACAGCCACGCTGAGACCCAGCCCAGCCCACCGGAGGGCCCAGGACCCGGCACGGCACACCAGGTCAATGGCACAAGCCCGGGGGGACCCCAGGGTCCCACAGCCAGCCGTCAAGACCCAGCACCACCCACCAGCAGGCCAGCACTAGCTCCAGACCTGGCCTCGCCCCCCGGTGGGTGGACACCAGCCCCAGGACCCCTCGGGTCCCTCAGCCAGCCACCTCGGGATCCAGCGCCCCCCCATCAGCTCTGGACCCTGCCGCCCTAGCCGTGTCGAGGACCGGTCCCACACATCAGCAGGCCGACACCCATTCCGGGACCCCAGGGCCCTGCAGCCAGAGACCCTGGGCCCTGGCCCCGCCCCCCAGCGGGCCCAGATGAGCTCTGAGACACCTTGGACCCCTCGGCCAGCCACGTCAGGAAGCATCCCTGCCCACCAGCAGGCTGACACTAGATCTGGGACCCCCTGCTCTGCAACCACCCACACCTGAAGTCGGCTCTGCCCACCAGTGGGCTAGCGCCAGCCCCAGGACCCCCCAGGGTCTGCAGCCTCCACACAAGGCAGGGCCTGACAACCAACCAGACCACGGGCCGGCCACGCCAACCAAAACACCTCACGCCCGTCAGAATGGCTGTTTTCTAAAAGATGAGAAAGATGTGTTGGCAAGGATGCGGAGAAAAGGGAAGCCTCGTGCACTGTTGGTGGGAACGTAAACTGCAAAATAAACTATGGAGAACAGTACGGAGAGTCCTCGAAAAATTAAAAACAGAACTACTATGTGATTTCACCATTCCACTCCTTGACATATAGCCAAAGAAAACAAAAGCACTAATCAGAAAAGACATATGCACCTCTATATATTCATTGCAGCATTATTTACAAGAGTCAGAACACGGAAGCAACCTAAGTGCCCATCACTGGATGAATGGATAAAGAAGATGTGGGAGAGATATATATATATTTGACCAAAAAGTTCATTCGGGTTTTTCTGTACCGTCTTATGGAAACCCGAACGAAACTTTTGGCCAACCCAATGTAATTGAATACTACTCAGCCATAAAAGAATGAAATCTTGGGAATTCCCTGGCGGTCCAGCGGTTAGGACTCTGTGCTTTCACTGCTGAGGACCCTGGTTCAGTCCCTAGTCGGGGAACTAAGATCCTGCAAGCCGCAAGGTATGGCCAAAAAAAAAAGAATGAGATCTTGCCATTTGCGACAACATGGATGGACCCAGAGGGCATTATGCTAAGTGACACAAGTCAGAGAAAGACACACACTCTATGATTTTACTTGCATGAGGAATCTAAAAAACAAACCAAATAAACAAATATAGCAAAACAGAAACAGTTATAGGTACAGAGAACAAACAGGTGGTTGCCAGAGGGGAGGGGCATGGGGGAGGGAAGAAATAGGTGAGGGAGATTAGGAGGTACAAACTTCCAGTTGCAAAATAAGTGAGTCACAGGAATGAAATGTGCAGTGTGGAGAGTGTAGCCAACAACCATGCAATAGCTTTGTATGGCAACATATTTGTAACTAGACATCATGGTGATCATTTTGAAATGTATAGAAATATCAAATTACTCTGCGTGTAACAGAAATTGGCATAGTGTAGTAGGTCAATTATACTTCAAAAACCAACAAATAAAAAAACTCAGAGAAAAAGAGATCGGTTTTGTGGTTACCAGAGGCAAGGGGTGGGAGGAGGGGGACTTGGATGAAGGTGGTCAAAGGTACAAACTCCCAGGTATAAGATAAATAAGTACTAGTGATGTAATGTGCAACACGATAAATATAATTAGTGCTGCTGTACGTTCTATATGAAAGTAAAGTGAGTAAATCCTGAGTTCTCATCACAAGGAAATTTTTTTTCTATTTCTTTAATTTTGTATCTATATGAGAGTCACCAAACTTATGTGATAATCTTTTCATGATGTATGTAAGTCAAATCATTATGCTGTACACTTTAAACTTATGGAGTGCTGTATGTCAATTATATCTCAATAAAACTGGAAGGAAAAAATAAATCAAACTATTTTTTAAAAAAAGAGAAAATTCTGCATATGTGGACTCATGCCGTTCAAACCTGTGTTGTTCAGGGTCAACTGTATAGGCCCACATTCCTGATGAACACAGACGCAAAGATCCTCAATAAAATGTTAGCAAATTGAATTCAACAGTACCTTCAAGAGATCATGATCAAGTGGGATTTATTCCAGGGATGCAAGGATGTTTCAGTATCTACAAATCAATCAAGGTGATACCCCACATTAACAAAAGGAATGATAAAAATCATATGATCATCTCAATAGATGCCGAAAAACGTTTGACAAAATTCAACTTCCTTTCATGAGAAAATTCTCAACATGGATATAGAGAGAACATACCTTGACACAATTAAGGCATATATGACCAGCCCAGGGAATTTCTTTCTAGTACCAGTTTGCTGGCAGTTTTAATCAGGAATGGCTATTGGATTTTGTCAAATGCTCACCAGGATTCTATTGGGATGATCGTATGAGGTATATATACCATCTTGAACAAATGAAATGTGGTTACAATAAGTATTTTAACATCATTTTCTAATAATTCTGTCTGTGTCATTTTCTGGATTGATTGTGGTCAATGCTCTCCTTATTATGAGTCACATTTGTCCTACTTCTTGGCATGTCTTGTAGTTTTTTATCGGTCGCCAAGCACTGTAAACCTTACATTGTTGATTGTTGGATGTTTTTGTATCCTGTAAATATTCTCAAGCTGTGTTCTGGGATGTATTCAGTTATCGGGAAAAATTTAACCCCTTCGGGTCTTGATTTCAAGTTTTTAGGCAAAATTAGAGCAGCTTTTAGGTCTAAGTCCAACTTTGTACCATTTCTGAAGCAAATTCTTTTGAGTACTTTACCTCATGCCCAGAAACTATGCAGTTTTCCTTTCCTTTCCTAGAAGCCGGTGGGACAGGAACGCTTCCCAGCCTTGTGTGTGCTCTGAGATTTGTTCTCTGTAGTCCTTCTGGGTGGTTCTCTCCCTGCCTTGGATGTGTCAGGACTCCGCCCTCACACTCTAGTTGCTTCTGCTTCCTTGACCCCCATGTCCATCTCCTCGATGTGGGGCCAGCGGGGCTGCCCCTCATCACCCTCCCCGGGCCCAGCCTGGAAACTCTCTCCGGGCAGCAAACTGGTGCATTTGAGGAGCTCATCTCACGTGTCCTCCATCTCCCTGGGATCACTGGTTTTCACTGCTTGAAGTTCCAAGTCTTAAAAACCACTGTTGTATCTAGTTTGCCCAACTTTTCACTTGTTTCGGGTGTTTGTGTAGAGGGGAGGAGGCGAAATCCAGTCTCTATCACTCCCTTTGGGGTAGAAGCAGAAGTTGAGACTTCTCATTACATGAAAATAAATACTCTTTTCTTTCTTTTTTTTTTTAATTTTTATTTTCGGCTGTGTTGGTTCTTCGTTTCTGTGCGAGGGCTTTCTCCAGTTGAGGCGAGCAGGGGCCACTCTTCATCACGGTGCGCGGGCCTCTCACTATCGCGGCCTCTCTTGTTGCGGAGCACGGGCTCCAGACGGGCAGGCTCAGTAGTTGTGGCTCACGGGCCCAGTTGCTCCTCGGCATGTGGGATCTTCCCAGACCAGGGCTCGAACCCGTGTCCCCTGCATTGGCAGGCGGATTCTCAACCACTGTGCCACCAGGGAAGCCCAAAATAAATACTCTTTAAGCCACTTTTAGATGTTCTGTCATGTGCAATAGAAAGAAAAAAAAAAAACGCTGACAAAGACGACCACCGTCTTGAACTGTTTCATTTTACTTTGTTAAAGTGTCTTCAGTTACGTCAACTGAAGATTCACCCGGTTTACTAACAATCTTTTTTTAAATGTCAGTACTTCCAGTAAGAGCAAAGAGCTATCAACTCTTTCTCATATGAATGCAAATTGTTTCTGACTGCTTCCCACCTAATAGCTGGCTGAGATTAGCCAGACTGACAATGAAAAATTTAGTTTGGGGCCGGGGGGATGGGGCGAGAAATGGTCTGAAATTTGGAGAGGAGATAGAGCAAGCTTCAGGAGAAAAATACACCTGGGTGGGTAGAAGGGAGAGTTTTGTTCTGTTCGAGGATATTGGGGAGAAATATCTAAACGAAGAGCCCGAAAAGTGTCCAATCATTAGGCTTGATCGTATGAACTTGCCATTTTGTAGGTCAAAAGGGAAACTATCGGACTCCCCCGGCGGTCCAGCGGTTAGGACTCTGCGCTTGCAATGCAGGGGGCGTGGGTTCGACCCCCAGTCGGGAGCTGAGATGCCGTGTGGTGCAGCCAACACTACCACCAACATAAAAACCAGGTAAAGTATCAGTGAATTCACGCCGTGCAACAAAATATTTTTTTCAAAACTCTGCAGTGAGTTGACTGGTCTGCTGCTCCCAGGAGGGAAAACACTGGCTGGTACAGGCTAGCCATCCTGTGAGCGAGTTTATTTATGTATTCCCCCCACCCCCCGCCCATGGTCCTGACACTAGGGATAAAGCCATCAGGAAGACAGAAGAACTCACATGGAGCCTGTGACAATGCTGGGAAACGGTGGTCAAGCGGTGCACTTGTGCAGAGCCAGCCACGTAAAAACCTTTCAGGCAAATGGGATGGAAAAGAAGGGCATGAGCGTGGCGTATTCATGGGACAGAGAGAATAATGATGTGCCTGGAGTGATGGGGACAGTCATGGCCGATCAACTGAAGAATCAAGATAAGGCTTTATATTTTATTCTCGGAGACATCAGACGTCACCAGAAGTGACTAAGTCCCATGGTTTGCCCTCTTTCAAAAATAACTCTACCACCTGGTTAAGTAAGACATTCCCGGACTAACCTAGGAACTTAACTCTCTACTTCTCACTCCCCTATGACACACAACCTGATATTTAAAGTTGGGTGAGTGTGAGTCTTCGCTTTAGAAACATAAATCTGCTTCCGAGTTGGAGAATAACACTCTTCATTTAAATAAAGCAGAAAGAGAAACCCCCACCTTCCTGGAATATATTGCTATTTAATGACCTATAAGACAGAGGTCCAACTTGACCATGGGCTCTTAAGAGATAAGAGAGAGTGTCAAACGTTTTAGCAGAGAATCTGAGAGTTTCACAGAGAGTGTAGCTGTGCACCGAGGAGATAACACCTCCCGTTCCTTCTTTCTGGCCTTTTCCGAGAGGGGGACACAGACTTTTTGTGCCCCCCTCCTAAATTTCAGTATTTGAGGGATTTTTCTATCTGCATCAAAAAGGTCAGATACCACAAAGACCACACTGATGACCTGTCTTCTCTAAAAACACTTTCAGTTCAGATCTTCCGACGTCAGGCACCCTCATCATTTCAAGACTGCTTGACATTTACGGCCTTAGGTACAAGGTTGAAGTCAGTAGACAAATTCCTTATATAATTCCAGACTAGAGAAAATAGTAAAGGATTCTCATTTCATTTTAAGAAGACAGCACACACAGGGAACAATATTCAACATCCTGTGATAAACCGTAACAGAAAAGAGTATGAAAAAGAATGTATGTGTATAACTGAGTCACTTCGCTGTACAGCAGAAATTAACACAACATTGTAAATCAACTATACCTCAATAAATTTTTTTAAATAGAAGACAGAACAACTTTTTCCTGACATTTAAGAGCACAATGTATGTCAACCCTCTTCTAAGTGTTTTACGTGTAGTAACTCATTTAATCCTCATGGCAATCCTGAGAAGTATTACCTGTATTCTCACTTTACAGATGAGGCCACGAAAAGGGAAAGAGGAAGTATTCCGTGGACACACAGCCAGTGAGTGGGGACAATGGGGCCCAAACCCAGGCAGTCTGTTCCCAAAGCCTGGCACCAAACCCTGATCATGGTAATATAAAACCAGAAAACGACTGATCTAACCCCCTCATAAAGACACAAAAATTAACAAAGAGGATGCAGAAATGCATCACATAAATCCTACAACCAATGTATTCCAGAAATTCAAGAATGATTGATATTAAGAAATCTATCACAGACATAGAGAACAGACCTGTGGTTGCCAAGGGGGAGGGGGGTTAGGGGAAGGATGGATTGAGAGTTTGGGATTAGTAGATGCAAACTATTATGTACAGGATGGATAAACAACAAGGTCCTACTGTAGAGCACAGGGGACTATATTCACTATCCTGTGACAAACCATAATGGAAAAGAATATTTTAAAAAGAATGTGTGTGTGTGTATATATATATATATATATATATATATATGTATAACTGAATCACTTCATTGTACAGCAGAAATTAACACATTGTAAATCAACTATACTTCAATAAAATAAAAAAAGAAATCTATCGACATTAAAAAGTTACATCAAAGGAGGAAAAAACAAATTATTATAAGTAGATGCTGAAAAGGCAATAGTTAGAGTTTGGTAATCGTTTCTAATAAAATCTCTATAAATAAAATTCTTAAATATGTTAAAAATTCTTTGCCAAAGACCAAGAGTAAGGATCATTTAAAGTAGTAAATACTAATGCTTTTTCCATTAAAATAAGGAACAAGACATTGATATGAATAATTGCCATTATTATTCAAATTGATTAGTGGTTCCAGAATATTCAAAACTATGAGAAAATACAATAATCAATATAAATATTAGAAACATCATAATAGTCTCTTTCTGCTAAATGTGATTGAATACTCAGAAAAAAAGCAAAAGACCTGTAAAATAAAAGAGTGTGTTAAAGCCATTGGATTAAAGATAAAGTTTAAAAACTTTTCTTTTCCATGTTAGCAATAACCACCTAAAACTTAAAAGGGAGAAAAACATTCCATTTGTCTAATGGAATGCAAATTTTAAAATAAAGTTAACATAAAAGTATAAGATGAATTTTAAAATGTGTCTTATTATGAAATAACATCTTCACAAGTAGAAAAACATACTGTGAAACTCACAGAAACAGAGCAGAGAGATGGTTGCAGGGGCAGGAGGTGGGAGAAATGGGGAGATGTCGGTCCAAGGGTACTGACAGTTATAAGAAAAATAGGTTCTGGGATCTAATGTACAGCGTGGTGACTATAGTCAACAACACTGTATTGTGTACAGTAAGTCTCCTACATACGAACCTTCAAGTTGCGAACTTTCAAAGATGTGAACGCGCGTTCGCATGTCCAATCACGTAAGCTAGTTCATGTGTCTGGCGTACATTGTCACGTGTGTGCATCCTCTACAATTGGTGGTGCTTTTGTGTACTTTACTGTACAGTACTGTTGCTGTGCAACACGAGGAGCTTACTAATGAAGACCTGATGGAATTGGGGGCCCAGAGAAAGGATGAAGAGAGACAAGAGGAAGAAGAAGTAACTGAAGAACCGAAGAGATTCACGACGCAGGAAACGGCAGGGGATTTTCTTTATTTGAGGAGGCACTGTTAGTTTTGGAGGCACAGGACCCGAACGCAGAACAGTACACGAGGGTTGCAGCAGCCGATCAGAATGCAATCCAGTGCTACCGTGTCATCTACGATGAGAAAAAAAGAGCTACTACCCAGACATCACTGGATCATTTTTTCGAGAGGGTGGATAGAATTGAATCCAGCAAGGAACCAGAACCTGTGCCATCAGAGTCAGGCCTGAGTGAAATTGCAGCTTGCCCTCCGTCTCCTATTGCTGACGACCCTTCAGCTCTACCATCTCCCTCCTCCTCTCCCTCCTCCAGTCAGTAACTCTTCTTGCCTTTTCACTCGATGCCAGCCCCTGTATGCCAGCTGTTGTACTGTACTACTGTACTTTTCAAGGGACGGCACTGTAAGATTAAAAATGTTTTATTTTTTTGTGTTTGTTAGTATTTGTGTGAAAAGTATTATAAACCTATTACAGTACAGTACTATATAGCCGATTGTGTTAGTTGGGTACCTAGGCTAACTTTGTTGGACTCACGAGCAAATTGGACTTACGAACACACTCTCGGAATGGAACTCGTTCATATGTAGGGGACTTACTGTACTTGAAGTTTGCTACAAGAGAGTAGATCTTAAATGTCCTCACCATAACAAAACTGACAACAACAAAAAATATACATATATACGATGGAATATTACTTGGCCATAAAAAAGAATGAAATATATGCCATTTGCAGCAACAAAGAGGGACCTAGAGATGATCATACTAAGTGAGGTAAGTCAGAAAGAGAAAGACAAATACCACATGATATCACTTATATGTGGAATCTAAAATATGGCACAAATGAACCTATCTGCAAAACAGAAACAGACTCACAGACATAGAGAACAGACTAATGCTTGCCAAGGGGGAGGGAGGGTGGGAGAGGGATGGAGTGGGAGTTTGGGGTTAGCAGATGCAAACTATTATACATAAAATGGAGAAAACAACAAGGTCCTACTGTATAGCACAGGTAACTATATTAATATCCTGTGAAAAACCATAATGGAAAAGAATATTTAAAAGAGAATATATATATATATATATATATATATATATATATATAAACAGAATCACTCTGCTGTACAGCAGAAATTAACACAACTGTAAATCAACTAGACTTCAATAAAATAAAATGCTTTCATGATAATTATGTGAGGTGGTGGAGGTGTTAATTAACTCTGTTGTGGCCATAATTTTGCAAAATATACACAAGTATCAAACCATCACATTGTAAACCTTAAACTTACACAATATTATATATATATATATCTCAATAAAGCTGGAAAAATTAAAACACCACCATTTGGGAACTGTTTAAAAATAGCTCATAAACATTTAGACTTAATACAAAATAAATTTGCACATTATACAGAAAATGACAACTCTGAAACAGAAGCAATGGAAACCAACGAAAGCATTAGACAAAAATATTCCGTCTAACATAATCTATTAACAAATAAGAATTAATTTTTTCAATATCTAAGTTAAAGTTAAAGAAATTAGAAAAAGATCAAAAAATTCCAGAGAAAGAAGAAGGAATTAATAAAGAGGAAATAAAATGTTAATTAAGAAACATACAAATGTGCGTGCTATCTTAAAAATCCAAGAACTTAGGTTTTTTAACTAATCTAAGAAAAATAATAGAATATTCAAATGTAAAATAAACGATAAAGGAGAATTAATTGCAGAGAAAGAAAATTGAAGAAAACTGGAGGGAACAATTTGTTTACGTCTGTGAAAATAAACTAGAAGACCTAAAGGAAATATTTATTTTTCAAAGAAAGTGTAATCTAACAAAACTGCTTTCATAAGAATTGTTATATTAGCATAGAAAGTGATAGGAAAAGACCCTTAAATATCCGCAGGTGAATATGGTTTCAGAGGATAAACCAATTCAACAGGAATTCTCTCATTCATTGCTGGTGGGAATGCAGCCTCTGTGGAAGACAATCTGACAGTTTCTTATAAACTAATCATCCTTTTATCATAAAATCCACCAATCACACTTCCTGCTATTTACCCAATGAAGATGAAAAACTGATGTCCAAACAAATGTTTATAGTAGCTTTATTCATGCCTGCCAAAAATTGGAAGCAACCAAGATGTCCTTCAGGGGACTCCTCTGGCAGTCCAGTGGTTAAGACTCCGAGCTCTCACTGCTGAGGGTCTTGGTTCAATCCCTGGTCAGGGAACTAAGATCGCACAAGCTGTGAGGCGCAGCCAAAATATTCAAAATTTTAAAAAATTTTTAAAAAGATATCCTTCAGGAGGTGGATGGATAAACTGTGGTCCATCCAGACAATGGAATATTATTCAGTGCCAAAAAGTCACGAGCTACCCACCCGTGAAAAGACATGGAGGAGCATTAGCTGCTCATTACTAAGTGAAAAAGCCAGGCTGGAAAGGCTACCTGCTGCATGATTCCCACTGTAAGTAGAAAGTGGTTCATTCTCCCTGGTAGTAAGAGAATTGCAAATTAAAACCACGCGGAATCACTATTTTTCACTGATCATAATGGCAAAATTACAAAAGTTGAATAACACACACTGTTATTGAAGCTACGGGAGAATAAGAACTCAGTCTTGCCAGGGGAAAGGTACCCTGAAATAACCACTAGGGAAGGCAGGTAAGTAACAGCTATCAAAGTTAATCGGTGACCATGATTCCACCCCTAGGAACTTATCCTGCAGATATATATGCACACACACACAAAATAACAAATGCACAAGGATATACTTACTGCAGTGTTTGTCATAGTAAAATATCATAAACAACCCAGATACCCTCAACGGGAGACTGGTTACAGAAATTCTGATGCATCCGCACAGCTGCAATGCGATGCAACTACTTAAAGAGAGATCTTGGGACTTCCCTGGCCGTCCAGTGGTTAAGACTCTGACCCTCCACTGCAGGGGGCAGAAGTTCGATCCCTGGTGGGGAACTAAGATCCCACATGCCACGTGGTGCAGCCAGAAGCAAAAAGAGACAGAGAGAGATCTCTTATACAATGTGAAATGATTTCCAATGTGAAATGATCTCCAATGTGGAATGATCTCCAATGTGGAATGATCTCCAAGGTCTATTGGTAGGCAGAAAAAAGTCAAATGCATATTGTGTAAGTAAGGTGACTTTTGTGGTTTTTTCAATGGTAGAAAAATAAGAGTCTATATTATGTGTTTGTTTATGCATAAACAAATTATTGGAGGATACATAAAGACGCTAATAAAAGCCGTTACCTGCTGAGGTGAGACAGGAACGGCCAGGATAGGGAGTTTTCACCAGGGTGCCTTTTAGTGTGTCTTCATTTTTGGACCAAATGAATGTATTACGCATGCCCTGTTCACATCATTAAAAGCATTAAAACCTCATTAAATATGTATACACACACAGTATGGTATGTGGAACGATATCCTACCAGTTTGTCACCATTGATTACTGGGTGGGAGGATGGAAGAAAAAGAAAATGACTGTCCTTTTTTAAAGTGCAAGAGAAAAAGAACATGAATGGTGACACGAACCACGAGGCCAAAAAAGGTGCTTGTCTCAGAACATGTGATTTCAGATGGCTTTTATATTAATATATATAGATAGATAGATAGATAGTCTGGATTTTTTATATAATTAACATCTACTATTGTGTAATCAAAAACTGGTTATTTTCATTTCATAGAAAATTTTCAACAAGTCAAAAATACCATTTATTTCTCAAAAAGAAAAACCAAAGAAGATTTTACACCATAGAAAGAAAACATTTAGCCCATCTTTAGAAAGAAAATTTACAAATCAGAAATATGGATATCTTCTTTTAAAAAGAGAATTTTCTTTGCTTATTGAGACACCTTACTATATTCTTAGGTAGAAATAACACATTCCAAATTCAGTTGTATTTGTGTCTTATCCTATACTTTTTTATTCTCTTAAATAGAAATCCTCAGGACCAGTATGCCTGATATTCAGTTTCAAGGCTTGGGAAACATTATTGAGATAATTATATGGTCATGAAATAATGTGTACTGTGAAACTTAGTGGTTTATAAATGCATTCGTTAATAATTGACACTAGATCATGCTAGATAGGGTTCATCATATGATTCTATTTTCTGTACATCTGGATATTTTTCTTAAGAAAAAGTCTTAAATTTTACAATACAAAATGAGTTAGTTGACGTAAATGATTCAAGAGTAAAGTTGCTGAGACGCATTCCAACTCAGTGTGATTTGAGAATCACGAGAAAAATTCACTGTTCTCTTCTTACATCAGCAGTTCTTTTAAAAAGAAAGTAATTTCTCACAGTTTTCCCTGGAAACTGAGACACACAATACTTTTGTTATCTTCCATGAAAATAAAATTTTAAATGGATGATGAATAAAATATGTCAATTCTGGTCATTGTGGGAACTAGATTGCATTATGAAATGTTCAGGGAAACTCATACAGTGTGAGGACATGATGAATTGCAGCATTTCTCTGTCAGCCTGGCCGCTCCTACCCTTACAGTAACCATCACAACCCAGATGATCTGTGAAAATGGAAGAAAGAAATCAGTTCTATGGAGGAAAGAATTGGGGCCCGTAGATTTCATGTGGTCTGAACCCATGTCTCCTTAACTCAAAAGCACTGTCTTTTTTCCACTTCCCCAAATCACCTCTGCACAAATGACTCACAGTAAATGCCTCTGGAAATAATATAAATTGTCAATGAATGGTGGCAAAGTGGAGAAAGCTCATTGTGTGTTGTGACTTAAGATCAAGCAGACTTTGCATAGCAAAGGAAATCATCAGCAAACCAAAAAGACAACCTATGGAATGGGAGAAAATATTTGCAAATGATGCGACCAACAAGGGATTAATTACCAAAATATACAAACAGCTCATACAACTTAATATCAAAAGAAAAATCCAATCAAAAACTGAGCAGAAGATCTAAATAGGCATTTCTCCAAAGAAGACATACAGATGGCCAACAAACACATGAAAAGATGCTCAACATCGCTAATTATTAGAGAAATGCAAATCAAAACTACAATGAGGTATCACCTCACACCGGGCAGAATGGCCATCATCAAAAAATCTACAAACAGTAAATGCTGGAGAGGGTGTGGAGAAAAGGGAACCCTCCTACACTGTTGGTGGGAAGGTAAAGTGATACAGCCACTATGGAGAACAGTATGGAGGTTCCTTTAAAAACTAAAAATAGAGCTACCATATGATCCAGCAATCCCACCCCTGGGCATATATCCAGAGAAAACTCTAATTCAAAAAGATACATGCACCCCAATGTTCACTGCAGCTCTATTTACAATAGCCAAGACATGGAAGCAACTCAGTGTCCATCAACAGATGAATGGATAAAGAAGATGTGGTATATACATACAGTGGAATATTACTCAGCCATAAAGAAGAATAAAATAATGCCATTTGCAGCAACATGGATGGACCTAGAGATGATCATACTAAGTGAAGTAAGTCAGACCGAGAAAGACAAATATCATACGATATCACTTATATGTGAAATCTAACAAAAGTGATACAAATGAACTTATTTACAAAACAGAAATAGACTTACAAACATAGAAAACAAACATGGTTACCAAAGGGGAAAGGGTGGGGAGGGATAAATTAGGAGTTTGGGATGAGCAGATACAAGCTACTATATATAAAATAAATAAACAACAAGGACCTACTGCATAGCACAGAGAACTATACTCAATACCTTGTAATAACCTATAATGGAAAAGAACCTAAAACAGTATATATAGATATATATATCACTTTGCTGTATACCTGAAACTAACACAACATTGAAAATCTACTATATTTCAATTAAAATTGTTTTAAAAACCAAACAGACTGCCTGAGTCAAAATCCTGACTCCATTACCGTGAAGCTTAGACAAGGTCTTAATATCTATCTTCCAAACATCCATTTTTTCTCTTCTAAAATGAGGAAAGCAATAGAATGGATCTATTAGGATTGTTAAAAGGATTAAATGACACGTCAGGAAGGTACTTATTGTGTCTGGTTCATACATGTCATAAACACTAGTTGTCTTTATTATATATATATGTTTTTATATATATTTAACACTAATAATATATATTTTATTTACATATCATATAAAAATAGATACAAACAACATATATATTATTAGCATTACCACTAATATATATCAAAAAGCTATGCCTTCCATGAAGAAACTGAGTTATTTCTAACTCAAATCAAAACCAATTTATCACCGTCTTAATCTTTTAGAGGCTATCGGGATTCTACCTAGTTGTACAAATTTGCAGGATCAGTTGTTTTGTTATTTTCCAATGCATTGCACACTCAGGCCCTTTCTGGACTTCTTTTGTATTTGCTTGAGTTTTGGTGAAAGAAAACACTGACAGTATGTATGTGAGAGTTGTTTTAATCTTAAGAAGCAAAGAAAGAGAGTTCTTAGAAATAAAATCCACATTTAAGACTTTTTAAAGGCACGCACGTTCACATTGTTGACAGCTCTAAAAATGTCATCTTTTCAGAGTTCCTGTCACAGTGCCAGGCCTAGCGTGTGACAAAAGGCCCAGAATGACCACCGTGCCCTAGCTGTGAGGCCTTGTCTGGTGACAGGATCACTCTGAGAATCAAACAATGTACAGGAGGGCCTCATCACCCCATATTCCTAACAAGAGGTTGTGAAAGGGGTCAAACGGCAAAACACAACATTTTTCACAAATGACCTTTTTTTTTAGATTAATTAATTAATTTATTTGGCGGCGTCGGGTCTCTTCTCTTTAGTTGAGGCGCGTGAGGGTTTTGTTGCCCCGCAGCATGTGGGATCTTTGTTCCCCGACCAGGGATTGAACCCACGTCCCCTGCATTGGGGGGCAGATTCTTAACCACTGCACCACCAGGGAAGTCCCACAAATGACCATTTTTAAAATGACTCCTAAACATCTCTCCCTGCTTAGTGCCTGCATCTGTCGTGGCCCAAGCCAGGAGGCAAACGTCTCCCATCTTAGTGACTCCAGTCCTCTCCAACTAATGGAATTACAGTAAAAAATCAGTAGCAGGGCTTTCCTGGTGGTGCAGTGGTTAAGAATCCGCCTGCCAATGCAGGGGACACGGGTTCGAGCCCTGGTCCGGGAAGATCCCACATGCCGCAGAGCAACTAAGCCCACGCACCACAACTACTGAGCCTGTGCTGTAGAGCCTGTGAGCCACAACTACTGAAGCCCGCGCACCTAGAGCCCGTGCTCTGCAACAAGAGAAGCCACCACAATGAGAAGCCCGCGCACCGCAACCAAGACCCAACGCAGCCAAAACCAAATAAAATAAATAAATAAATTTATTAAAAAAAAAAATCAGTAGTAGTAAAAATCTCTTTCGATTTTAAGTCCTGCAACAGATGGAAGGTTTGAATCACTGGATAAAAGGCATGTTGAAGAACTGCCCAAATTTCATACAAGGTTACCAAAAAATAAGTTATCTGGCAGAATTTGACGAGCTACAATTGCAGAATAGAAATCAACAGGGGTGATCGGTGCTCCAAAAGGGAATGATTCAAATCCTGAAAGACTAATCAAGGCCTAATCAGATATTTTTACAAAAAAAATTATGATTATGCTCTGAAAATTAAGTGTGAATTGAAGCACATACTATAACTACCATACAAATTGTATTCCTCCCAAATTAACACAGTTCATTTTTAGAGAATTAGTATATAATTTCAGTTACAAACTCAATGGCATTAGATAGAAAACTTGTCATAATTTTTAGTTTCATTTTTCAAAATAAAGCCGTAATCATTTTTCACTCTTCACTTGAAAATGTTGATCCTTGTTTTAAACAGATTTATCTCAAGCGACTACTTTTAATACTTATTAGACTACAAGGACATAAATCAAAGAACTTTATTAAACTAGAGTATTGTAAGGATTTAATATTACCAAATATTTGGTGATTTAATCTTAGAACGATCACTAACCAGCAAAATCTGCATCTTTCTCAACATCGCAGTGATATTATTGCCACCAAAAGCACCGTTCCACGCCTGTCCTCTTCATACTCCTATGACAATTCTCAATTGTCTGACATAAAAATCGGACTCTTGATTTGGATTTCGAGGTCAGGCCAGGTCCCACACACTTAACCTACACAGATACCTTTCCCTCTGTGCTGGTTTCTCGTTAAAATAAAGGTCCTAAAATAAAGTTGAGAGTCCCACTATTTCAAACCCCACTCAATTTCTATACAATGAAAATAACGAAAACTTTTAAAACCTGAAGATCTACAGATTTCTATGTTACATAAAAACTGTATAAAATGTACTGAGCCCTCTCTACACACACACACACACACACACACACACGCACACACGCACACACACTCATACACACTCTCAAATGGAAGCACTGCTTAAGCAGATACGTTTTCTGTCTCAGTCACAGGTAATGATTTAAAACCATGAAGTACCACTTATAACAGAATTCACAAATTCAGATGCCTACAAACCCATGCCTGGGCTGGATGGAAGCAAACAGACACAAATCTGTCAGCAGCGGGAGTACTGACAACCAAGAGAACCCATCCCATCCACGTGGGAATAGGAGAGGGGTCCCCAGATCTTTCCAAATCTCAAGAGGAAGAGAAAATCTAAATTTTTATGTAAAATTTTGTAAAATGAATAACTTTTTAACAATAATTGTGGCCAAAACAGAAATAAACAAACCTAACTCTGTACCAAGTTGATGGTATAAGCAAAAAGAGAAGAATTATTTCAAGTGATTTTAAAACACTGTAGTTTGACCACATGCTGTTAGTGGGAAAGAAAACACATACACAGAAGGAGATTGTAAACTACATTCAGTGTTGTTCTCATTAGTGGTAATATTGGCATTGTTATTCTAGATCTATGAGATGCAGTAGGATAAAGCATTAACATTGTTAAAAACCAAGATTTCAGCATAAAAAGATGTAACTATAAAATCAAAGAAGTAAAAAGTGCATTCTTAATGTTTACTTGAAAATAACAGTAGGAACTCATTTTTCCCTTTCAGAAAAGACTTGTTTCCTATCTTTGTCAACTGAAATGCTAGAAGAAATGACAAACTAGTAACAACAAACAGTCTTAGGGCTTCCCTGGTGGCGCAGTGGTTGAGAATCTGCCTGCCAATGCAGGACACACGGGTTCAAGCCCTGGTCTGGGAAGATCCCACATGCCGCTGAGCAACTGGGTCCGTGAGCCACAATTACTGAGCCTGCGCGTCTGGAGCCTGTGCTCCGCAACAAGAGAGGCCGCGAAGGTGAGAGGCCCGCGCACCGCGATGAAGAGTGGCTCCCGCTTGCCACAACTAGAGAAAGCCCTCGCACAGAAACGAAGACCCAACACAGCCAAAAATAAATAAATAAATAAACAAAGTAAACAATGCGTTTAAAAAAAAAAAATTAAAAAAAAAAACCCAAAAAACAAAAAAGTCTTAGCACCCAGATTCTGGTCTCTAAAGAGCATCTCTCTAGGACTTCCTGGAGAGATCTCTGAGGTCTGGAACAGGAAATGTATGGAAGGATCCGAGGATATCTTGTTCCACCTCAAGCAAAAATGTTATTAAAAGAGAGAAGGGTCGTATCAAAATTACACAGGAACTAACTGGATGGGGTCCCCATGGGATAAAGATAGTACAATCTGACCATAAAAAAGAACATAAGGACTACAATATCTTGAAGCATACCAAATATATTAAAATTATGTGTACCTAATGATACTACAAAGAAAAAAAAAACCTCATTGGTCAGTTGTGAGGGTTGCTACAGCATCAAATAATTACTCAGACAATTTATGGAGGACAGGACTTAAGTATTTATTCTGTCTGTCCCTCATGGACCATACTTCAGGGCAACCAAACGGTTGATGAAGAGAAGTTATTCCTGATAAAGAGTCCAGCCAACAAATGTAGGAGGAGTGATAGAACTAGGAGATGGCCTTTTTGCCATCCCTAATGAACCGACGGATCTAGAAGTGGTCAATGACTGCTAAAGCTATCCGGTGAAAGATTGAGGCAGAACGCTTATCAGTTAGATTTTCATTACATACATTTTCATCCACATGCCAAAGCAGACTTTCAAAAAACTTATCACAGCAAAACCAAATTAACTGTAACTCCTTAGGGTCATCAAATACATAATCAATGCTCAAATTTCTTGGATTGTCTGCCAAACACATAAATTTTTAGACTTTGTCAAAATACAGATCCAAACGAGGGCCACAGATCGCTTCCAATTCATGTTGATCTTAAGTGTCTGTTAAGCTATCATTTCTCCCTTGGTTTTTTTTTTTTTTTTCCTAGAAGGAATTTGTTCTGTTCAGTTTTTTTCATATTCTGGATTTTGCAGACTTGATCTGAACAGTGTGATTCGACATATTCCTCTGATCCCGTATTTTTATAAATTGGTGGTTAAGTTTAAGAGCTTGATTCGATCGATTTTTCAGGTTAAACTTCTGGGCAGTAATATTTCACAGGTGGGACTCTGGATTATGATGTCGGCCATGGTGGCATATTTTCACTCTGCCTCTGCCTATGAAAACAGACAGAGAACCTAAGGTAGCGAAACAAAAAGTATTACAGCATCTCAAAAAAAACAAAGAAACCAAAAACCAAAAGCTGGGGACAAATCACTGGTTCCTGGATGATCCATTTAGTACCAGCCCCTTTGATGGGAAAAGGGAAAGAAAAGACAGCAGGGCCGCTGCAGGGTCTGAAAGCAGAATCCCAAAGTAGTCAACAAGCTCGTCACCAAGAGGCAGAAAGCTGGCCGGTTTGAGAACAGCAACTGAGAGGCGTCCCACACATCAGAAGGCGGTGCTTCAAGGACCAACAGGGACTGGAACATCTTTATCTTATGAATACATGAAACTAACAAGCTGTATGAGCTGGACGTCTGTGGCCCTCAAACTCCATGTGTTGAAGCCCTAACCCCCAGGGTGGCTGTATGTGGAGAAGGAGCCTACAGGGAGGGAACTGAGGTTAAATTAGGTCATGAGGGTGGGGCTCTAATGGGATAGATTGGTGGCCTTATAAGAAGAGGAAGAGGGAGATCTCTCTCCCTCCAGAGAGCACTCAGAGAAAAGGCTCTGCGAGGACAAAGGGCCGTTTGCACACCAGGAAGAGTTTTCACTAGAAGCCGAACCCTGCAGAACCCTTCAGAACTGTGAGAAAATAAAAGTCACTTGTTTAAGCCATCCAGCCTGTGGTACCTTGTTACAGCAGCCTGAGCGGGCACAGTCCCACGCTGAGGAGAAGCTTCTAGGAGTGGATTCCCAAGTAGGCAGGGCTGGGAAAAGAAGCAAAAGGAAAACCAGAGTCCAAATAAAAGCAGGAAAGGGTAAGAACCAGGAAATTTCCAAGTAGGGAGATATTTCTTAAACGTCACGAATCCCACAGAAAATCGACTCTAATCCATCCCTCCCTTCTGAAAGTTCAGGACACTAAGCCCCCGAAAATAAACAAGAGAAAGGGATTATGGTGGAATCTCATACAAGACAGTATCTGAATGAGAGAAAATAAGTAAATAAAATAACGTAGCTGCAGACAATGAAATGATGCCAGAAAGATGCCTCCTCTAAAAAAGATTAAAACTATAACCTTAATATTTCAAAATGAGCAAAAGGAAATTATGAAAATGATGTCAGATATTAAAAAAATAAATCAGGTCCCAAAAGAGGAGTCTGACAATGCCTTTAAAACATTTTTTTATTGAAGTCGAGCTGATTTACAACGTTGTGTTAATTTCTGCTGTACAGCAAATTAACTCAGTTATACACACACACACACACACACACACATTCTTTTTCAGATTCTTTTCCAAGATGGTTTATCACAGGATACTGAATAGAGTTCCCAGGGCTATACAGTAGGACCTTGTTGTTTATCCATTCTATATATAATAGTTTGCATCTGCTAACCCCAGCTCCAAATCCTTCCCTCCCCTCCCCTCTCCCTTGGCAACCACAAGTCTGTTCCCTATGTCTGTGAGTCTGCTTCTGTCATAGATAAGTTCATTTGTGTCGTATTTTAGATTCCACATATAAGTGATATCATATGGTATTTGTCTTTCTCTGTCTGACTTATTTCACTTAGTACGATCATCTCTAGGTCCATCCATGTTGCTACAAATCGGACAATGCCTTTTAAAACACAATGATTTTCATAAACTGTGACCAGATAATCCCCTGCCCATTTCTAAGGAAAATATGTTCAAACCATATATACAAAAATGTTCATTGCAGTTATGTAAAAAATGGGAATAAGTTGGTTATTAGCAATGATTTGAAAAGTACATAATCATTTTTAATAGAGTGTGTGATCATTAGGGTGAATGATCACCCCAAGGCCCTCTCCCACCTCGGCCCTGCTGCCGTGGGAACAGAAGCCCAGCTTTGCTCTGGGTCTGCATCAGGCCCGTCCCTTTCCAAGCACCCTCTTTTGTATCTCCCACAACCAGACGAAAGGGTCTGAGGGACTCTGCCTCTTGGCTGCTCCAGCCCCAGGCTTTGAGTCAGAAGTAGTCATAGAGAGACAGCGTTCCTAATCCCGGCAAGGGCGGGGACAGCGGCACTGCTTCTGGAATCGAGGCATCAGTGGCAGAGGGCCTAGACAGAAGCCCCCAGGTGTTCAGAGGAAGTGATGATTGAGTTGGGAACTAGAGTTTTAAGTCACCAGTTTATTAATAGTTCTGTGTGATGACAAAGTTTACCTTCTAACACAATCCCATAAGTAGAGGGCCTCAAATCATGAAGACTCAGGTAACAAGACTCCTTATATTTCCTACCCACTCATCCTTCTTCAGTAGGCCCAGCGGGACTTGGCAGCAACCAAACGGCCAAACGTGGTCTTAGAAAAGAACAGGCTGGGATGTCCCTGGTGGCGCAGTGGTTAGGAATCCGCCTGCCAATGCGGGGGACACGGGTTTGAGCCCTGGTCCGGGAAGATCCCACATGTCGCGGAGCAACTAAGCCCGTGCGCCACAACTACTGAGCCCGTGCACCACAACTACTGAAGCCCGCGTGCCTAAAGCCTGTGCTCCGCAACAAGAGAAGCCACCGCAGTGAGAAGCCCGCGCACCGCAATGAAGAGTAGCCCCCACTAGACTCAACTAGAGAAAAGCCCGCGCCCAGCAACGAAGACCCAATGCAGCCAAAAATAAAAAAAAAAGAAAGAACAGGCCACCTTAGCCCCACTATTTAATTACTGCCAACTATTAGCAAAAGGTAAGATTATGCCTGAAGGGGTAAAATTGCTCACAAAAAGAAACTAGTTAGCTCCCTTCTAGAACTGGACCATCATGTGCTTTTTTGGTTTTGTTTTTGAGATTTAAGCTTTCCACTTCCTTTTCCTCAGGGCATTTTTCTTTGGTTAGCCCTACTCTTCTTCCAGATCTTCTCCCTATAATCCAATCCCGTCACCAGTCAATATTTTCTGAGCTCCAAATTGGAGCATAACCCAGTATAAATACTTGAAAAGGGGGTAAGAGTATACACCTCACTTTGAGTGTCTGTGAAAACACAAAACATGAATTCACAGAATAAGTAGCAGCAAGGAAACTATTTAATAAAATGTGTTTAATTCAGCACAGACTAGTATGTTTGCATCTTGCATCAATCAGACACGGGGATAGAAAGTTGAAGATGATATGGCAAAACACACACGCAAAAGATTTTTTAAATAATTTTGATTTTCCACCCATCTTCAAAAGTTAAAATTTAGAAACATGACAGTTTTAGTAGTACATGGAGGTGAAAGGACGTGGAAGTTCAATGCATTTGGAAATAAGAGCTAGACCCTTTCTGAAAACCAAACGAAGAGCAGAGAACAGACACATAACCCGAACGAAAGAATGTGTCTGACAATGGGGTGGCCCATCCACGCTGTGGGTTACTAGGTAATTACTGAAAGTGGTATAAAACCACCTGATGTAGAAAAGCCCCTAATAAAAAGTGAAAAATGGTTATGAAACAATATTATAGTATAATCAATCCCACTCTTTGAGGGAAGATTTGAAATGTCGACAAAATGTCAACAAGTTACCTCTGAATGGTTAAAGGGAAAATGTGCTGGCTGTGTATGTTTTAACTGTTCAAATCCCTAAACTTTTAATCCATAAAGTATATGACATTTTTCTCTTTGGGAAAAAAAAGGTCAGACGTGTGAGGAAATAAAAAAAGCAAACGTTACTCACCCCCAAATGGCCCATCAGTTCACTCTGCCAGGCTGGCTTCAGTGTTGTCTAGAATAAAGGATCCTTCCTAACAGTTTGGTTTCCCATCTTTCATGCCTAGGGGATCACAACATAACCATCTCGCCTGACCGATAGATAGTTTTGTCTGTAAACGACTGGCCTTGAATTCACAACTTTAAATAGGTTTAAGTCTCACCCCTACTGCTTGGGGAAGCTCAATTTTTTTAAGACCCCCTTGTCTTAAGAAGCAAATTTATCTACAACAGCCAAGATACGGAATCAACCTCAGTGTCCATCGACAGATGAACGGATAAGGAAAATGTAGTGTGTGTGTATATATCTATCTATACATACATCCATCCAGCCATACATATATGACAGAAAATTGTTCAGCCTTAAAAAAGAAGGAAATCCTGTCATTTACAACATGAATGAACCTCAAGGACATTATGCTCAGTGAAATAAGCCAGAGACAGAAAGACAAATAGTGTATAGCAATAGTCGCATGTGGAATCTAAAAGAAAAAGATGAACTTGTAGAAGCAGAGTAGGAAGGTGGCTGCCAGGGGCTGGGGAGTGGTGCACGAGAGGGAAATGGGGAGATGTTGGTCAAAGGGCACCAAGTTTCAGTTATGCCAGATGAACGGGGCCTGGAGATCAAAAGTACCGCATGGTGACTGTAGTTAATACTACTCCACTGTATGCTTGAAATGTGCTGAGAGTAATCCGAAATGTTCGTACTACACGCAAAAAATAACTGTGAGGTGATGGATGGTGGACGGTATTGATATACCGCAGTGCACACCGCAAACACACACAAGCTGTGTCAATTATACCTCAACGAAGTTGGGGAAGAAACGTGAGTGTGGTGGCTAGCAAAAAAGAGGGTGCCTGGCACTCCCAGCGGATATTTATTCAATTTAGTTTTCGCTGAGATGCTTGTTGGATGAACAGAGGCTTTGTCCACGGTGTCACCCTCCCTTCTCTGAAATATTGCACGAAAGTCGAGAATGGACTCGGGTGGGGCAAGGCTGGACGGTCACTGGCCCGTGGGCGCCCACTCCTGCTGCCACAGCTTCTAAAACGACGCTCTGACCCTCCTCCAGGGGCTCCCCACGTGTCCCGAGTATCGAAATCTGTACCTGGGCTTGAAAAGCCCTGTCTACGGGTCTCCAGCCGCCCCGTACCCAGCGGCTCTCCAGCCAGGTTCTCTGCCCCGGGGTTTTGTTCCCTTTGCCTCACGTGCTTTTCTCTCGAATACCTTCAGATCACTGCCCTTCCTCCCAGGACTCAGATTCAATTCCTGTCATGCTTTCACAGCGTTGTCTAAGTTTCCATCTGAGCACTCACTACGGTCATTAACATTTCTGCAGATGCCTCCTGCCTGCCCACCTCCCAGGATGAAAGCTGCCCGGCCAGCCATGATACCCATGGTCACGGAGCTCAGAATTTAGGGAGTGAACTGCCCACATTATAGAAAGACTACCCATCTGGGGTGGCTTCTCCTTTGCTTCTTAAAGGCAGGGGACTGAAAACCAACTCAAGGGTCCTCTTCCACTTCCTATGGTTCAACCTGAGGCACCGCAGACCATGGAACAGCACTGTCCTAACTTAGTGACTTGACAACTGGCAAAGCTCCCGTCGGTCCACTCTTTCCCCACTCCTGTCAAGACGACAAGCTGGAATAAATGGATCAAAGGTAGTGCAAACTACAAATTCCGGGAGGGAAAAACTTCAAAACCACCAGACTGTGATAGCGTAAAATCCTCCCTGCCTCTTCCCACCCTAATCCCATCGATCCCACCCCTATCTCCAACCCCTAAGCTCCTTTCCTCCTCAGGGTTCAGAAATTTAATATCACGAGACACGAGGGAGCAAAAAGACACGCTCCTTGGCCCCATGGCGGTTCGGCCGCCGAGGGAGACCACCTCTAACGCACATCTACCATTCTGACGCAGGCCGAGGCGGTCCAGTGATAAGGCCACGGCAGGGACCCCCGACCCAGTTTAAAACCCAACGCGTGAGCTGTAAAGGAGCTGCAGCACTTGACGGGTGGGCTTACTTCAGGAAAGAGAAAGGAGGTTCTGCAGAAGAACACTGCAAAGCCCAGAAGGGCAGGGCCCACGCGTGCAAGGCCTTGAGGCAACGTGGAGCCGGTCAGAGCCGCTTCCCAAGGACCACTCAGGGCCCTCTACTAATGGGAAGGTGCAACGGGCCAGGGCCGCCTTTCACCCCAACACGGCTCTAGGTGGGAAGGATGCGCCGCTAGCGCAGTGCCCTCCCGGCAGGGCGCCTCAGAACAAGCCCAGGTTACTGTCAGGCAGGGCACCCACACGGCTGAAGGCGTCCTCGCTACGCAAGGTCACTCATCTTCATATCCAAGGCGCGACTCCCGAGTCAGACCAATTCTGAACCACTTGCTCGACACAATTTCTTCAAGTGATGTTTGTACACAAGGGACCAGAAATTCTCACTACGAGAACCTGGTGCACCCGATCAGCCAGGCAACTCGTCTTACAAGTTCAATGCGTTTTTGGCAATCTCTACCCTTTCCTAGATATTTTGAGATCGATGAGACCAAAGACCCATTCTGTGGGGTTTGTTAAAAATTGGCCAGGGCACATCGTGCAACTGCCTTCAAAAGCACTGCATGCTTTTACTCTGACCAATTCTGTTCTTAGAAGCCATTTCTAGCTTGGCTTTCAACTGAAGGCTCCCCCCCGTTAGAGACCAGATTTCAAACTGAGGGGAAGACGTCCCCATTTGTATAAACAAGACAGAAACGTACTCCCCACAAGATAACTGAACACCAGATGATTCAGAAAATCCAGGCAAAGTAGAAGCAATGTATTTGGCAATTTTTTTCTTCCGACGAGTGACGTAAATTCTCTCCCACCTCCAAGTAGCTTGCAAGATTTTAACTGTTACATTTAAGATTCAGCGTATTTGTCATTCTACATAAGGTTACACACACATATCCTTCACGTAAGTTATCTGAATGAAAGGTCTCATCCTGATCATGGGAAGAAACTTCACATCTGCTAAAATCTGGTTCTGAATATAGCATAGCATATACAGCAATTCAAATCTGTAAGTGAATCTATTAATATTTATTCAGTATTTTAACAAATTAAAACGCATCCAATTTTACCCTTTATATTTCAGTTCTCCACATATTGACGTGATCCTTCCCTACCTTTTTAGGTAGGAAAGTAATCATTTAAGGATAATTGGACACCTAAAGAACTTTGGTAAACTGCACTATAGTACAGTAGTACTTACACGAGCAAAATAGCTCTTATTTTGACTTCTAATTGCTACAGTATGGTGTCGACGGGATCAAACTCAGGCAAGACGGACTCAATTCACGTTTACATGTGGAAACCACATGAACATAAGTGGTTAACCTACTGAGCCTTTGGCAGTCTTGTTTCACTTCACTGAGAAGCCAATCTAAGCCCTACTTTTCTGTTGCAGCAACCTGCTGTGTCCTTGCACCGCCCACAAAAATTCTTCATGGGGAGAAAAACCATCAAAGCTGTGATGCGTCCAATGAAATCCTTAATCTTTGACATCTTTAAAGCTTGGGAGTACCTGACAACAGCAGGTAAACGTGGAACATCCTCCTAGAATACCAACTTTACGTTAAACATGTTAACGCTGAAACAAAAGGCAAGTAAACGCACAATTTATATTCGTTTTTAACAGATGAGACGTCCCTCAAGTTCCCGCAACCATCTGTATGGTTTCATCAGACTCTGAGAAGCTCTACATTAGAACATGGTTACTTCCGCCATAAAAGCAACTATAATTCTTAAGATCTCTATTTGAAACGTCTAAAACAGGTACCACTTTTATTCTGACAGGTCACACAAATCTCAAACAAGCTCTTCCCTAGGTGTGACACTACCTAGGCCAAAAGGCAGGTGGGGTAGGTATTATTTTAGCCTAACTGCATTGACAGTATTTACACATCTTAACGACTTACCAAATACAATACTGTTGACCTGTCATTTCATTTGCGTGAAATGATTCACATGTACAGAAAATTAGAAGAATTTAACCTAACAGACTTCAAATTAAGTAGTAATAGCAAAGGCAATTCGAATACTAACATGGCACAATTTTCCCTGTTAGTGGTTTTAAAAGGCTCATTTAAACGAGGGATGAGTTCACTTGCTTAGATATTTGAAATACAACTTTATTCTGATTCTAAACGAAAAGGAATGGGAATGACAGTAACAAACAAGATGCCACCACTGAATATTGTGATGTGACTGCAGCAGTCTTATATTTGAAACTCAAGGAGGAAACAACTGTGTTCCAAAACACCTAAATATGCAGGTCCAAAAAAATGAAGGTTTTTTTTTTTGTTTTGTTTTTTTTTAACTGCCACATTCACTCCAAAGCCCATTCATCTCCTTCAGCATCCCAAAGATTAAGCACATGTTCTGCTTAGCTATATAATAAAGTGGCAAACACGCTGCACCACTGACATCACAGGACAGTTGCCTATAAAACTAGACTTCTGACGCTGGGCTCCAGCTTCACTTTTCTCACAGGTCATCATCTTCATCCGGGAGGGCAGTTGTCTGAGCAACCTAGACAAAGAGATGAGAGTTGTAACGCTCCAGATGAAAACCACTAGGAACCTGAAAGCATTCACTACCGAGACGCACACATCGTACCTCTAGATCGTGCTCGTACTGCGCTGCCAACGCTGGGTCCATGATCACCTCTGGCGGGGCGAGAGCAGGCATGGCGACGAACTCCAAGTTAGGGTCTCCGATCAGTTTTCTAGCAAGCCAGAGGAAGGGCTTTTCAAAATTGTAGTTACTTTTGGCGGAGATGTCATAGTACTGTTTAAAAGAGAGATAAAATTAATTTTAAAAACCCATACATCAAAGACATTAATGAAGCACTTTAATGGACTTATAATTCTACGTAAGGATCATAAGTCCAGTAAGTTCTAAGAAACATACCTGAAGATTCTTCTTTCGGTGGAAGACAATCGACTTTGCCTTAACCTTTCTGTCCTTGATGTCCACTTTGTTGCCACACAGCACGATGGGGATGTTCTCGCACACTCGCACCAGATCTCTATGCCAGTTAGGCACGTTCTTGTAAGTGACCCTTGACGTTACATCAAACATTATGATGGCACACTGAGCTGAAAGAAGCATTTACAATAAATCAGTGTAGGCCTAGGAATTTGCTACCTGGATGAAACACGCTAAGAACTATGGACTCGGATTCACAGTCTCAGGCCTAACTCCAGGTCAGCTACATTTCTCTACTCATTTTCAAGATCTCTACCAATTCCAAAAATCTCAAATCATTTTAATACACAGTATTATTTAAAAGTCCCTTTTATTGTACATGAAACCATGAAAGACCAGCTTACCATATGAAATCTACCTGTGATACTTCATAAATTCTTCCTCATCCCAAAAAAGTATCAAGTAGATCAATGATAAATCAGCATTCCAGGAAACTCACCTCCCATATTCTGAGGATCTAACAATCTACTCTTTAAAAAGGTTCTTAAATGGCTGAACACACTAGGATATAATGTGCCTAGTTTTAAAAGCTCAGTTAACTCTCTATGTTGACCTGCAGAAACAGCCATGATAAAGCTGGTAAGCCACTGGGTACGCGCGATACGTTAAAACAGATTTTTAGCTAAAGAATGGGGGCGGGGAGGGGAGAGGAGGAATCTTTGCAGTTGTACGGCAAAAGACATGGAAAGATTCGCAACGATTTTCATGAGAAGAGAAAGCCTTACATTGAGCATTTTCTTTGTTCATCTTTTTGCTGAGAAGCATTTATTTCCTTTGCACTTTTAAAATCAAGCACTCTGAAAAAAATATTCTGCAAAACCTAGTGAAATTAAAAAGAAACCGGCTGGTCTTACACAACATTTTATAAGATAGAAAGCCTAGGGCCTCTGGTCCAGGATCTGGTCAAACTGTTTACTACCTTTTTAATGGAGTGCAGAAGAAATGATCATCGACTTCCACCAAAATATACACCCCAACCTAAGTTTTCAGATCCTGGGGCTGCAGCAACACCTTGTCTGCTGCTCCCACTTTTCAAATTAAGAGCCTCAACATACATCGTTATCACCTCCTTCAAAACAGTGCCTACGGCGACGCAAGCACGCCATCAAATGGCACCAGACAACCTTCACAGGCTCCCCTCCCCTTCCACTGAGGGTCAGCTCTCGGGAGCCAGCCCAGCTCCTGAATCGAAGCGCTTCACGCAATGGCCAGTTGAGTCGGCATTAGGCATGTGTCTGCCAGAACAGACCTGATGATCTGTAAGCTGCCTTGGGCGGTAAGCTACAAATCCTCTCAAAGGCGGCTGGTTACGAGGCAGATACCTACCTTGGATGTAATAGCCATCTCTCAGTCCTCCAAATTTCTCCTGGCCAGCTGTATCCCATACGTTGAACTTAATGGGTCCTCTGTTGGTATGGAACACAAGGGGATGGACCTCAACGCCCAAGGTGGCTGGAACGTAAGCGCGGAAAGTTAGTCAGTGACCTCATCCATCTCCCACACGTTCTCACACATCCTTTCCCCCACGTACCTACATACTTCTTCTCAAATTCACCAGTCAGATGGCGTTTCACAAATGTAGTTTTCCCAGTACCGCCGTCACCAACCAATACGAGCTGTTGGGAAACACATCTTTGAAGTAAACAGCGGAACGGGTCTCAGGACCTCGGGATTGTGAGACTGTCCCGGTGCTCTGGACCGCCGTCTCACAGGGAAGAACTCTACATGCCCCCTGAGCACACCGAAGACAAAGCATCTTAAGACAGCGGCCCCGTCCCATCTCACGAACGACCCGAACCGGCGGAGCTGCGAGCCCAGCTTCCCCGCGCGCAGGGCGGGGCTCGCCCCCTCCCCCCCTCCCCTCCCCCCCCGCCCCGTTGTCAGGGGACCGAAGGCACTGCCGCAGCACCGGCCAACGGCACCCGACCGCAGTCACGAAGCAGACGCCGCCGTTAAGGCCGTCCGGACGCGGGCCCGCCCCTCCCTAGGGCCGCCTTTCCTCCCGACCCCCTCGGATCACCCACCTTGAACTGCACTTGGGGCTCTCCTTGCGCAGCCATCGCGATGCTACTGCGGGCAGAAGAGAAAGAAGTGAGGCCCGCTGCACGGCGGCGCGGCCCGGGGGCCGCATGGCCGGACCCGCCCCACGTGCCCGGGCCCACAAAGGCCTCCACCCCGGAGCCCGGCCGCCCGCACCCCACCCCCAACCCGACACACACACACGCACACGCGCGCGCGGGGGCCGCGAGAGTGCGCGACGGCGATGGCGGCGGGGGCGCTGCTCCCCGACTCGGCTCCTCCGGCCGCCGGGGCCCGGCTCGCGCCCGCTCGGAGCGCAGACCCGCTCGGCGCCGAGGCCCCGGCGCGAAAAGCGCCCGGTCACGGCCCGCGGCCGGCCCGGGCTGCCCCGACCGCCCCCCGGCACTCCGCCCGGCCGTCCCGGCCGGATCTCCCCTGCAGCCCCGCGGCCCGGCCGCCCGGCCTCCCCTCCGCCCCGGCCGCCCGCCCGGCCCACCGCGGCTCGGGTCCCGGCGCCCTCGCGGCCAGAGAGGAAGGAAGGCTCTCCTCCCGGAGCCCGGGGTCCCCACGCAGCCACCGCCTCACGGCCGCTCCCCGCCGCCGCTGCGACGCCCCGATCCCCGCCCCCGCCCCGGCCCCGCGACCCCCGCCCCGGTCCCACTACCTTCCAGAAGCGTCTCCGCACCCGCCTGACTGAGGGCTGGAAAGATGGCGGAAGCGCAATTCAAATGCCCGGAGACGCAGCCGACGCCGGCGCGCGCCGAGGGAGGGCGGGGCAACGGCGCCGCGTCCCTCCCACGTGGCCCCTCGCGCACGCGCACGCACGCCGCCCCGGCTCCGGCGGCTGTACCCGTTGGCCTGGCGCATAGGGAGAGGCTCGCGGCGCGCCGGGCGCGGGAGGCTATGCGGTCGCGCGCACGCACGCCGGCCCGCGGGGCCACGTGCGCCAGCCCGGAGGGCGTGTTCCCGCGCGCGCATGCGCCGACGGTGACGAGGCGCGCCCAGCTGCCACCGCGGGAATAGAAGTGGAAGGAGAGGGCCGAGGTCCCCTTGGGCGGGAAACTCGCGGGGTGGCCCACACAAAGGCCCTGCCCCTGCGTACAAACACGGCACGGCGGGCCCGGGGCGGGCGCCATGTTGGGGTGCGGGCCGCCCCACCCGCCCTTCCCTCCGGCCCGTTCCCCGCGCCCGCGTCTCGGTCAGGACCTTTTGGGAAGTAAAGGAAGTAGAGACCGATGCTTTTCCCACCCTGGAAAGACGGCCACCTTATTCTTAGGGCATCTAAGTGGTCGGCAGCCTTTGTGGCCCTAATTCTGCAAACAGGATGATGAAATTTAGTGTTTCCAACCGTGGCAGCTTTTCTCATCTTAGTGACAAACCAGGGATGCAATCCATGAGTATTTAGGTTCCAGGGTCAAGGGTCCAGACAAGAACTGTACACGCATAGAACTGACATTCTCCTGGGGCATAGCCTCCTCTCAGTATTGTCAAAGATGGAAAGTAAGGTACACCTCCAGCTCAACAAGTGTGGGTTATTATCCTTCATTGGCTTTCAGCAAAGATGTTGGCCGAAGGGAGTCCTCCAAACTCACACACATCCTAAATATAAAAGGCAAGTTTGGGGCATTTGTCTGGACAGCCACGGATTCTTAAACTCATATGGTGGCCCCTCTCCCCAAGCAAGCATCCACGGCTGGCAGCAAGAGCAGACAGCTAATGGCCCCATCAGGACAGTAAAGTTCCCCGGGAAAGATGCCACCATGGGGAGTCCTCCCAGAGCAAAGAGAACCCCAAATGACAAGGAGTTAGCTACCTAGTCCTGAGCACACTTGCAGGCAAGTCTGCTGGGAACCCAAGTGATGCAAGTTGGGCACAACAGATCTGAGAACCTGCCCGCTGGGAACTCAGGTCCGAGGGTCCCTAAGGACCCTCAGGCAAACGCCAAGCCGACCTCAATGCCGCTGGTGGGAGTGTAAACTGGTTTGGCCACTTGGGAAGGTAGAAACTAATAAAACACATAAGAGTCCATGACTCATGACCTTTATAGTTCCATTTCTAGGGAGATGCCCTAGAGTTCAATTCACACATATGCCCAAGAAGACAAATATCACAATGCTCACTGCAACATTATTTATAATAGCAAAAGATTAAAGTTACACAAATGCCCATCAGTAGGGAAATTTATAAATAAAATCTATTATCTAGACTATGGATTTACTGTACAGTATTTAAGAAGAATGAATCTCATCTAATCAGCAGGGTTAGGTAGATCTCAAAAGGCTAATGTTGAGAAAAAAGAAGCAAGTTCAAGGAAGATGTGATAATAGCTTTATACAGTCTATACATAATTTTATAGAGGTTATACGTATAGTATAACACTGCTTATGTAAGTTTTTTACAAATACACAGAAACCATATTAGTTCTTGAATGTAGGTTTTTAAAAATTGAGTGCAAGGATATATACTGAGTTCTGATGGCTGTCGCTTCAAGAAATGGTGAAGAGGAGTGTGATGGAACGATGAGAGGTCAACGAAGATCGTAACTTTATCTGCGATGTCTGCTTCTTTTTTTCTAAAAGGTGATTTGAAGCAAATATGACAGCCTATTAACCATTATATAATTCTGGGTGGTGAGAACACCACTGTTTATACCTTTTGTCATTCAAAAAAAAATTTCCTCCGACAAAAATGCTAAGGGGATATATACCAAACCAAGAGTACTAGCTGTTCTAGACAGAGCTCCTGGGTGATTGGTTCGTTTGCAGTTTACAGAGGTACTTACTTGTCTCTGGCATCCAGTGTGGATTGCAAGCCCATGCTTAACCTGTAGTTTAAAAAAATTGCTGCCAAATACCAAAAAAAATGTTGCAAAAATCGTACAAGGAATTTCAGCATCCATTACCTCTGATTTCCCCAAACGTTAACATTATTTACTTGATCATTTTTCTTTACCATCCTAGCCTTCTGTCACAGTATATATATCGTACATACATTTTTCTGTAGATCATATATATATATGATTTTTTTCCCACTGCGATGTTTGAGACTAAATAGCAAACAGGACACCCCTCTGTGTGTACTGCTTACAACCTCAGGACATTCTGTTACATAGTCACAGCCCACTTATCAAAATTGGGGAATTCATATTGTTATTGAATATCGAATGTTATCGAATATCGAATTATCAAATGTACAGGACTTAATTGGCAGTTGTCTCCCTCCTGCCCTTATCTGGTGCAGATCCTCCAGGATTACACGTTACGTTGACCTGTCCTGCTAATCTCTATCTCTTTTTTTTTTAATTGAAGTATAGTTTATTTACAATGTTGTGTTAGTTTCTGCTGTACAGCAAAGTGATTCAGTTATGCACATATACATTCTTTTTTTTTAATATTTATTTATTTATTTTTGGCTGCATTGGGTCTTCATTGCTGCGCGAGGGCTCTTCTCTAGTTGCAGCGAGCAGGGGCTACTCTTCGTTGCTGTGCACGGGCTTCTCATTGCGGTAGCTTCTCTTGTTGTAGAGCACGGGCTCTAGGCACACGGGCTTCAGTAGTTGTGGCGCATGGGCTCAGTAGTTGTAGCGCACGGGCTCTAGAGCGCAGGCTCAGTAGTTGTGGTTCACGGGCTTAGTCGCTCCGCAGCATGTGGGATCTTCCCGGGCCAGGGCTCGAACCCGTGTCCCCTGCATTGGCAGGCGGATTCTTAACCACTGCGCCCCCAGGGAAGCCCCACATATACATTCTTCTTTTTTTTTTTTTCTGGCCGCGCCTCGAGGCCTGCAGGATCTTAGTACCCCTGACTAGGGGTCGAACCTGCGCCCCCTGCAGTGGAAGTGCAGAGTCTCAACCACTGGACCTCTCTGTGCTATACAGTTGGACCTTTTTTTTGTTTTTTTGTTTTTGGCCGCGCCACATGGCTTGTGGAATTATAGTTCCCCAACCAGGGATCGAACCTGGGCCCTTGGCAGTGAAAGTGTGGAGTCCTAACCACTGGACTGCCAGGGAATGCCCCAGTTGGACCTTGTTTATCCATTCTGTATATAAAAGCTTACATCTGCTGACCCCAACCTCCCACTCCATCCCTCCCCCAACCTCCTCCTCCTTGGCAACCACCAGTCTGTTCTCTATGTCCGTGAGTCTGTTTCTGTTTCGTAGATACGTTCATTTGTGTCATATTTTAGATTCCACATATAAGTGATATCCTATGGTATTTGTCTTTCTCTTTCTGTCTAGTCTCTCTGAATCTAGGACAGTATCTTCCTCTTTGTCTTTCATGGCCTGGACCCTTTTGCTGAGTATTTCGTAGACCCATTGCTTTGTAGAAGGTCCCTCCATTTGGACGTGTCTCATATTTCCTCAGGACTAGATTCAGGTTATGCAGTTTGGGTTGGGACACCCCAGAAGTGATGCTGTGTCCTTCTCAGTGCATCTTATCGGGAGGCACAGAATGATCTTCTGAAAACATATCAGACCATCCTTCTCCCCTCTTAACCCCTGCAATGCTTTCCTATCTATCACATTCAGATAACTGAAACCCAAGGCCAGCCAGGTCCTACATGACCTATCTTGTACCTATCTCTCTGCCCCATCTCAGGTCTCTCTCCGTGTAATTCTGCTGTAGCCACACAAACCTTTCTGAATCTTTCCTCGGCCAAGTTCATTCCTGCCCCAGGGCCTTTGCAGTTACTGGTCCTTCTGCCTAAAATGTTCTTCCTCCACATCTTTGCATGACTAGCTCCTTCTCACCCTTCAGGTCGCAGGGCAAATGTCACCTCCTCCAGAAGGCCCACCCTGAGCACCCTTTCTCATGTGGTGTCACCACATCATCCCTTCCCCATCTCAGGCACTGTTCAACTTTTCCCCAGAGCACTTACCACTAACTGAAAATACCTTGCTTAATTATTCACATGCCTGCTTTTTTAAATCTTTCTTTCCCTCACTAGAATAAACTACGTGCCTTGTTTGTCATGATATTCAAGGTATCTCACACGGTGCCTGGCACCGAACGGAAACTCAGTAAATATCTGTTGAATTATCGAGTGAATTGCTATGAATCCCATCTGAATACAGAAAGAGTCATCAGAAACAGCAGCATTATAATCTAATAAAAATGATAGTGATTTAAATACACAACTTATTAGAATTTAAATAATGCTATTTCATATCAAAGACTAATCACAAAGCAAATAACAAACATTTATCACGTACAGGGCCAAGCCTTTCTTTTTTTAACATTGCTTCCCAAATGTGACTGTACATGTGAATCACTTGGGAATCTTTTTCTTTTTTTTGGACATGCCATGTGGCATGTGGGATCTTAGTTTCTCGACCAGGGATCGAACCCACGTTCCCTGCGTTGGAAGGGTGGAGTCTTAACCACTGGACCACCAGGGAAGTCCCCAAACTTTTCTGTTTGTGCGGTTTCCATCAATTTTGTTGACGATGCAGACCAATAAGGAAGCTATTCTTAAAAATTTCATTATCTAATTCATTCATCAATCCAGCTGATGAATATCAGAAACTTGTGAGATATTTTCTTTATCTGACAGTCAATTTTCTACATAGGGACCACAACGATGAACAGATTACGTGCTACTTCTTAGCGTTAGCACAGAAATTGTCTTCCTTAAAATCAAAAGGGTGAGGATTGCATATATTATTGCCATATGGCCCTTTGATCCCACAGAATGGTGCAGAGGATATGATTTGACGGTCCATGAACGAATCCAGCCTTCAGAGCTGTTGTTTGTCCTACACTGGGTGGGGAAGAGCAACACGCTTTATATCTGAACTACTTGCCAGCGTTTTTAAATGTGATGGTTCGGGGAGTTCCCTGGTGGCCTAGTGCTTAGGATTCCGGGCTTTCACTGCTGTGGCCCGGGTTCAATTCCTGGTAGGGGAACTGAGATCCCACAAGCCGCGCATCGCGGCCAAAATAAAAAAAAAAAAAAGTGATGATTTTAAAATGAGTCCACAATTCTTTGGTACGCCTCCCCTCAAAAACTTGAGCTTAATTCTCCTCTCCTGGAGCATGGGCTGCGTTTAGTGACTCACTTCTAACCAATGGAGGGTGTCACAATGGACAGTGGACTTCTAAATCTAAGTCACTGAGGCTCTGAGGCTCCCACCTTGCTCTCTGGGGCGACTCACTCCGGAAGCCGGTCACCATACGGTGAGGACAGGCACAGCCCTTTGGACAGATTCACGGGACAAGGAGCTGAGGCCCCCTGCAAAGAGCCAGTAGGAGCTTGCTGGCCTGTGAGGGAGCATCAGGGAAGTGGATCTGCCAGCCCCACTCAGGCCTACGTCTTACCTGCAATTTCTTGAGCCCTGAGTCAGAACTCCGCAGTTAAACCACTCCTGAATTCCTGGAAAGTGTGTGAGATAATACCGTGAATTGTTGCTTCAAGCTATTAACTTCTAGGGTAATTTGCTCTGCAGTGATAGATAACTAACACAAAAAGTGAGGATATTTCCTGTAAAAATCCAGATACCTGGTTTCTGTTGAACATCAAGATTGGAAAGCACTGGGCCTGATATCTTGCATCGCCGCGCTGTCTGGAGGTAAGTACCACTGCCCCCCACGGCTGGGGCAGACACTGCTGTTTGCCTCGGACCCCACCATTCCCCATCATGTCTCAGACTTGAGGCCTGGTGTCATTTGCTATTGGTCACTTGTCATCTGACACCCAGCCTGCTCTACTCACTGACCTGCCTGCACCCTGAGATGTCTGAATTCACAACCTTTCGTTGAGTGAGTCTGAGACACAGTGACGAAAAAATACAGATTCATTAATTCATTCAGCTGATGTTTACAGAGCACCTCGAGGGACCAGGCACTCCCTGAGGACCGGGGGCAGCGAACAAAGCAGACCCACAGGGTCCTGGGCTCACGGATCTTTCGTCCTAGAAGGAAGAACAGGACATGGACTGGCCAAGAAAGTGAGATAGATGTGTGACATAGTGATCACCGCTCAGGTGAGAAATACAGCAGGTAAAGAAGATACAGATGCCAGAGGAAGGGGGTGACAGTGAGACGGGGTGACCAACAGACCTCCCCTAAGATGGTGACATTTGAGCAGAGACCTGCAGGTGAGGGAAGGAGCCACACAGGTGTTGGAGGGAAGGGAATTCGGGGCTGGGGGTGTGGGGAGGGGAGGGCAGAGGCACTGAGGCCGAGGCTGCCAGGAGACGTGCAGCTGGAGGGCACCAGCTCAGAGAGCACAGGAGGGGCTCACACTTGGCTGTATTTCTGTGTAAACTCAGGGTCTCCACAGGAGTGCAAGGGGCCTCTTGTGTCAGGAACAACGGTTGTTTCTTTTTAGCAAGAAGAACTTTAAAAGCTGCCTGTTGGCAGTCCACTGTAGCACAGAGCCCTCTCTGTGAAAGAGGCTTTATTCTGTGTCCCGTGTCACCTTAGGAGGGTGTAGTCTGAGGAAAGAGGCTAGAAAATGCCATAAGAAAACAGAAGTATATAGTAGGGTATAACAGGGCTTCTCAGAGGTTGAGACAGGCCTGGACATTTTAGGCCTATCTACCTATCTATCTATCTGTCCATCTGTCTGTGTATCTATCTAGATCTCTAGGTATTTATATTTACTTCCAGATATAGGTAGACAGATACCTAGTAACTATATACAGTTGACCCTTGGACAACAGGGGTCTGAGCTGCATGGGTCCACTCATACAGAAATTTTTTTCAACAGTAAAAATTGCAACCATATGATATCACTTATATGTGGAATCTAAAATACGACACACATGAACATATCTACCAAACAGAAACAGACTCACAGGCCTAGAGAACAGACTTGTGGTTGCCAAGGGGGAGTGGGAGGGGGAGGGGTGGATTGGGAGTCTGGGGTTACCAGATGCAAACTATTATACATAAAATAGATAAACCACAAGGTCCTACTGTATAACACAGGGAACTATAGTCAATATCCTGTGATAAGCCAGATTGGAAAAGGATATGAAAAAGAATGTGTATATATATACATTCAGTATTCAGTATATGTATAACTGAATCACTTTGCTGTACAGTAGACATAACACAACATTGCAAATCAACTATACTTCAATAAAATTAAAAAAACAAAAACAAAAAAACTGCAGTACTGGGACTTCCCTGGTGGCGCAGTGGTTAAGAATCCGCCTGCCAATTCAGGGGACATGGGTTCGAGCCCTGGTCCGGGAAGATGCCACACGCCGCGGAGCAACTAAGCCCATGCGCCACAACTACTGAGCCTGCGCTCTAGAGCCCACGAGCCACAACTACTGAGCCCGTGTGCCACAACTACTGAGGCCCACGCGCCTAGAGCCCGTGCTCCACAACAAGAGAAGCCATCGCAATGAGAAGCCCGGGCAGCGCAATGAAGAGTAACCCCGTTCGCTGCAACTAGAGAAAGCCCGCACACAGCAACAAAGACCCAATGCAGCCAAAGATAGATAAATTAATTTAAAAAAATGCAATACTACATGATCCGTGGTTGGCTCAATCCACAGATTTGGAGGAACCATGGACACAGAGGATTATGTAAGTTATACGTGGATTTTTGCCTTCGTGGAGGGTGGGACTCCTAACCTCTGCATTGTTCAAGGGTCAACTGTAATATATATACAGTATAGTGTCTGTACAGTATCTATATCTATAGATAGATATTTAGACATGTGGATATATAGGTGTATAATTTTAAGTGTGTATGAAAAATTCCACTATATTTGTTTTCGAGTATATATTTAATAGTATATATATCTAAAATTTCAATATGTATATTTTTTCAGGGTTTCAAAAATTGTGGTACTTTTAAAAAAATATCTTTATTGGAGTATAATTGCTTTACAATGGTGTGTTAGTTGCTGCTGTATAACAAAGTGAATCAGCTATACGTATACATACAACCCCATATCCTCTCCCTCTTGCATCTCCCTCCCACCGTCCCTATCCCACCCCTCTAGGTGGTCACAAAGCACCGAGCTGATCTCCCTGTGCTATGCGGCTGCTTTCCACTAGCTATCTATTTTACATTTGGTTGTGTGTATATGTCCATGCCGCTCTCTCACTTCATCCCAGCTTCCCCTCTCCCCTCTGTGTCCTCAAGTCCATTCTCTACGTCTGTGTCTTTATTTCTGCCCTGCCACTAGGTTCATCAGTACTGTTTTTTTAGATTCCATATATATGTGTTAGCATACGGTATTTGTTTGTCTCTTTCTGACTTACTTCACTCTGTACGACAGACTGTAGGTCCGTCCACCTCATTACAAATAACTCAAAAAATTGTGATACATTTTGGATACTTACTCTGTACAAACTAACTCTTATAAGACAGAGTAATCACTAATATAGCATCCCTGTGCTATTTATAAGATAATTCCAGGGTGTACTGGTTTCCTAGGGCTGCTATAACAAACTACCACCAACTGGGTGCCTTAAAATAACATAAATTTAGTCTCTCACAGTTCTGGAAGTCTGAAATTAAGGTCTTCACGGCAGGGCCGTGCTCTCTGGAGCCTCTCGGGGAGAATCTGTTCCAGGCTCTTCTCTTGGCTGCAGGTCTTGCTGGCATCTTTGGGGCCCCTCGGTTTGCAGATAAAACTGCAATGCTTCCTCTGACATCACATAGCATTCTTCCTGTGTCCCTGCCTCCGTGTGTGTCTGTGTCCTAATCTCCTCTTCTTATAAGATGAGGACCCATCCTCGGCCTCCTCTTAACTTGATCACATCTGCAAAAACCCAATTTTCAAATAAGGTCATATTCACAGGTACAGGGGTTAGGCGTATCTTTCTGGGGGGGACACAATTCAACCCATAACACAGGGTTTACTAAATACATGAATTCACAGTATGCTTTGGTAGAATGGATCAGACCTGGGGCTCAAGCTTAAGGCAGTGTGATGACTGTTTTCTTCTGCCAGTGTTGACAGCACGTGTCAGGTCTGCCTGGATGTCTACACCTCACTGAGATGGAGGCTGGGGAAGCAGCAGGACTCTGTGTCTTCTTACATAATAGTCATTACACTGGTGAATCCCAAGTTGTTCAAATCTTCCACTACCAGTAGTCATTTGTTTTTAAGCTTTTTTCCCACTAAAACAATGCAGCAGTTAATATCCTTAAACACATCTATTTACATCCTGGGGCTATTGTTGTTATGGAACTTTAATTGATTAATTAATTAATTAATTAAGGCCGCGCTCGTGGCTTGCAGGATCTTAGTTCCCTGACCAAGGATCGAACCCGGGCCCTCAGCAGTGAACGTGCAGAGTCCTAACTGCTGGACTGCCAGGGGATTCCAGTCATGGAAATTTAGCTTCCGCAAGAGGAATTGCTACGTCAAAGGGATGTGTATTTTTTATTTTCCCTAGAAGTTGGGAATATAGTGTTGAATTGTAGTTTTGATTTGCTTTTCCTGATTATCAGGGATATGTGTATCTTTCTGATCCCCATGTGCCATTTCAGCCTCGTAGCTCAAAGAGTGTCTCCTCAGGAATGATCTGATGATAGCATTTCAAGTATTTTTTTTTTTCTCTTGGATAATATCAGTGCCAAAACAAAAGTCATGAGTCATGATCTGTGGAGTACGTCATCCTGTTTCCTTTCCACTCACATAAGCGAATACATTAAATAATTCTCTGAAAAATAAGCCAAGAGTATGTGTCATAGGCAGAAAAATGGCCCCCAGAGGTGTCCATGCTCTAGTCCCAGGAGCCTGTTGTGACTGTGTTATCTTCCATGGCAGATGGGACTTGGCAGGCATGATTAACGGTAGGGACCTTGAGTGCAGAGGCCATCCAGGTGGGCCTCGTCTGATCACATGAGTCCTACACAGTGGAGCCCTGGCTGTGTTCAGAGTAAAACATGTGATACTGGAAGAAAGGTCAGAACAATGCTACACTGCTGGCTTTGAAGACGGAGCAAGGGGCCGTGAGCCAAGGAGCATGGGCACCTCTAGGAGCCGGAAAAGGGAAGCACACAGACCTCTCCGAGAGCCTCCAGAAAAGGCTGATTTTAGCTCAGTGAGACATCTGGCCCCTATGACTGTAAGATAATAAATTTGTGTTGTTTTAAGCCACTAATATTGTGGTAATTTGTTATAGCATCAGTAGGAGATTAATACAATATGTGACATCATAGGGCTGTTTCCACATAATGTATTCAGTCCCATCTTTAAAAGGGTAGCCTGTTTCTAAACTTTACATGATAAATTAAACAAGGCTATTGCATTTCCAAATACCTTGAAAGATTCATTCTCATTTAAATGTACATTCTGTATCTGGGTCAGGAGAAGACAAAGTGAATTCTAACCCAGTCTTCAACTCACAATCAGAGCAAACAATCCTGTGGTCAATTGACAGTCTTTTTTTTTTTTAATATAAGTTTATTTATTTATTTTTGGCTGCATTGGGTCTTTGTTGCTGCGTGCGGGCTTTCTCTAGTTGTGGCGAGCGGGGGCTACTCTTCGTTGCAGTGCGCAGGCTTCTCATTGCGGGGGCTTCTCTTGTGTGGAGCACAGGCTCTAGGTGCGCGGGCTCAGGAGTTGTGGCTTGCGGGCTCTAGGGTGCAGGCTCAGTAGTTGTGGAGCACGGGCTTAGTTGCTCTGCGGCATGTGGGATCTTCCCAGACCAGGGCTCGAACCCGTGTCCCCTGCAATGGCAGGCGGATTCTTAACCACGGCGCCACCAGGGAAGGCCGACAATCATTTTTTAGAGGTCTGAATTTGAATGGATTTTGAAAATGTCCCCTAGTATATCCTTAAGTCAAATAAAAATAAGTTAACTGGTTATTTCTCAGCTTAGGAGGTGGTGGTTGCGGCGGCTGCTGATACGGATACTGTGCAAACCTGGGGCGCGGGAAGCCATGGAGGACTGTCTGCCACACTCCAGCTGCTATCTTTCCCTTTTAAAAGAGACTCAGGCTGACAGAGATGGTTCGGCCAGCAACCCCGATCCCCTCCGCCTGGGCCATGAACAGCTGAGAGAGAGTGGACCCCAAAATATGGGAGAAGAGTCGAAGAGGAGAAAAGCCATGTGGCCGACAGGGTCTTGCTGCTCCGGCCGGGCATCAGGCCTGAGCCTCGGAGGTGGGAGAGCCGAGTTCAGGACGTTGGTCCACCAGAGACCTCCCGGCCCCACGAAACATCAAACGGTGAAAATCTCCCAGAGATCTCCATCTCAACACTAAGACCCAGCTCCACTCAATGACCAGCAAGCTCCAGTGCTGGACACCCTATGCCAAGCAACTAGCAAGACAGGAACACAACCCCACCCATTAGCAGAGAGGCTGCCTAAAATCATACTAAGTTCACAGACACCCCAAAACACACCACCAGACGCGGCCCTGCCCACCAGAAAGACAAGATCCAACCTCATCCACCAGAACACAGGCACCAGTCCCCTCCACCAGGAAGCCTACACAGCCCACTGAAGCAACCTTACCCACTGGGGGCAGACACCAAAAACAACGGGAACTATGAACCTGCAGCCTGCGAAAAGGAGACCCCAAACACAGTAAGTTAAGCAAAATGAGAAGACACAGAAACACACAGCAGATGAAGGAGCAAGATAAAAACCCACCAGACCAAATAAATGAAGAGGAAATAGGCAGTCTACCTGAAAAAGAATTCAGAGTAATGATAGTAAAGATGATCCCAAATCTTGGAATTAGAATGGAGAAAATACAAGAAACGTTTAACAAGGACATAGAAGAACTAAAGAGCAAACAACAATGATGAATTACACAATAAATGAAATTTAAAATTCTCTAGAAGGAATCAATAGCAGAATAACTGAGGCAGAAGAACGGATAAGTGACCTGGAAGATAAAATAGTGGAAATAACTACCACAGAGCAGAATAAAGAAAAAAGAATGAAAAGAATTGAGGACAGTCTCAGAGACCTCTGGGACAGCATTAAACACAACAACATTTGAATTATAGGGGTCCCAGAAGAAGACGAGAAAAAGAAAGGGACTAAGAAAATATGTGAAGAGATTATAGTTGAAAACTTCCCTAATATGAGAAATGATATAGTCAATCAAGTCCAGGAAGCACAGAGAGTCCCATACAGGATAAATCCAAGGAGAAACACACCAAGACACATATTAATCAGACTATCAAAAATTAAATACAAAGAAAAAATATTAAAAGCAGCAAGGGAAAAGCAACAATTAACATACAAGGGAATCCCCATAAGGTTAACAGCTGATCTTTCAGCAGAAACTCTGCAAGCCAGAAGGGAGTGGCAGGACATATTTAAAGTGATGAAAGGGAAAAAACCAAAACCAAGATTACTCTACCCAGCAAGGATCTCATTCAGATTAGATGGAGAAATTAAAACCTTTACAGACAAGCAAAAGCTAAGAGAATTCAGCACCACCAAAACAGCTTTACAACAAATGCTAAAGGAACTTCTCTAGGCAGGAAACACAAGAGAAGGAAAAGACCTACAATAACAAACCCAAAACAATTAAGAAAATGGTAATAGGAACATACATATCAATAATTACCTTAAATGTAAACGGATTAAATGCTCCAACCAAAAGACATAGATTGGCTGAATAGATATAAAAATAAGACCCATATATATGCTGTCTACAAGAGACCCACTTCAGACCTAGGGACACATACAGACTGAAAGTGAGGGAATGGAAAAAGATATTCCATGCAAATGGAAATCAAAAGAAAGCTGGAGTAGCAATTCTCATATCAGACAAAATAGACTTTAAAATAAAGACTATTACAAGAGACAAAGAAGGACACTACATAATGATCAAGGGATCAATACAAGGAGAAGATATAACAATTATAAACATTTATGCACCCAACATAGGAGCACCTCAATACATAAGGCAAATGCTAACAGCCATAAAAGGGGAAACTGACAGTAACACAATAATAGTAGGGGACTTTAACACCCCACTTTCACCAATTGACAGGTCATCCAAAATGAAAATAAATAAGGAAACACAATCTTTAAATGACACATTGGACAGGATGGACTTAAATGATATTTATAGGACATTCCATCCAAAAACAACAGAATACACTTTATTCTCAAGTGCTCATGGAACATTCTCCAGGATAGATCATATCTTGGGTCACAAATCAAGCCTTGGTAAATTTAAGAAAATTGAAATCGCATCAGGTATCTTTTCCGACCACAACGCTATAAGACTAGATATCAATTACAGGAAAAAAAAAACTGTAAAAATTACAAACACATGGAGGCTAAACAATACACTACTAAATAACCAAGAGATCACTGAAGAAATCAAAGAAGAAATCAAAAAATACCCGGAAACTAATGACAATGAAAACACGACAACCCAAAACCTATGGGATGCAGCAAAAGCAGTTCTAATAGGGAAGTTTATAGCAATACGAGGCTACCTCAAGAAACAAGAAAAATCTCAAGTAAACAACCTAACCTTACACCTAAAGCAATTATAGAAAGAAGAACAACAACAAAAAAAACCCCCAAAGTTAGCAGAAGGAAAGAAATCATAACGATCAGATCAGAAATAAATGAAAAAGAAGTGAAGGAAATGATAGCAAAGATCAATAAAACTAAAAGCTGGTTCTTTGAGAAGATAAACAAAATTGATAAACCATTAGCAAGACTCATCAAGAAAAAAAGGGAAAAGACTCAAATCAATAGAATTAGAAGTGAAAAAGGAGAAGTAACCACTGACACTGCAGAAATACACAGAATCATGAGAGATTACTACAACCAACTATATGCCAATAAAATGGACAACCTGGAAGAAATGGACAAATTCTTAGAAAAGCACAACCTTCCGAGACTGAACCAGGAAGAAATAGAAAATATAAACAGACCAATTACAAGCACTGAAATTGAAACTGTGATTAAAAATGTTCCAACAACAAAAGCCTGGGACCAGATGGCTTCACAGGCGAATTCTATCAAACATTCAGAGAAGAGCTAACACCTATCCTTCTCAAACTCTTCCAAAATATAGCAGGGGGAGGAACACTCCCAAACTCATTCTATGAGGCCACCATCACCCTGATACCAAAACCAGGCAAAGATGTCACAAGAAAAGAAAACCACAGGCCAATATCACTGATGAACATAGATGCAAAAATCCTCAACAAAATACTAGCAAACAGAATCCAACAGCACATTACAAGGAACATACACCAAGATCAAGTGGGGTTTATCCCAGGAATGCAAGGATTCTTCAATATATGCAAATCAATCAATGTGATAAACCATATTAACAAATTGAAGGAGAAAAACCATATGATCATCTCAATAGATGCAGAAAAAGCTTTTGACAAAATTCAACACCCATTTATGATAAAAACCCTCCAGAAAGTAGGCATAGAGGGAACTTACCTTAACATAATAAAGGCCATGTATGACAAACCCACAGCCAACATCATTCTCAATGGTGAAAAACTGAAACCATTTCCCCTAAGATCAGGAACAAGACAAGGTTGCCCACTCTCACCACTATTATTCAACATAGTTTTGGAAGTTTTAGCCACAGCAATCAGAGAAGAAAAAAATAAATAAGTAAAAGGAAAACAAGTTGGAAAAGAAGAAGTAAAACTGTCACTGTTTGCAGATGACATGATACTATACATAGAGAATCCTAAAGATGCTACCTGAAAACTACTAGAGCTAATCAATGAATTTGGTAAAGTAGCAGGATACAAAATTAATACACAGAAATCTCTTGCATTCTTTTACACTAATGATGAAAAATCTGAAAGAGAAATTAAGGAAACACTCCCATTTACCATTGCAACAAAAAGAATAAAAAACCTAGGAATAAACCTACCTAAGGAGACAAAAGGCCTGTATGGAGAAAACTATAAGACATTGATGAAAGAAATTAAAGATGATACAAACAGATGGAGAGATATACCATGTTCTTGAATTGGAAGACTCAACATTGTGAAAATGACTATACTACCCAAAGCAATCTACAGATTCAATGCAATCCCTATCAAACTACCAATGGCATTTTCCACAGAACTAGAACAAAAAATTTCACAATTTGTATGGAAACACAAAAGACCCCGAATAGCCAAAGCAATCTTGAAAAAGAAAAACGGAGCTGGAGGAATCAGGCTCCCTGACTTCAGACTATACTACAAAGCTACAGTAATCAAGACAGTATGGTACTGGCACAAAAAGAGAAATATAGCTCAATGGAACAGGATAGAAAGCCCAGAGATAAACCCACGCACATATGGTCACCTTATCTTTGATAAAGGAGGCAAGAATATACAAATGCAAAAAGACAGCCTCTTCAATAAGTGGTGCTGGGAAAACTGGACAGCTAAATGTAAAAGAATGAAATTAGAACATTCCCTAACACCATACACAAAAATAAACTCAGAATGGATTAAAGACCTAAATGTAAGGCCAGACACTATAAAACTCTTAGAGGAAAACATAGGCAGAACACTCCATGACATAAATCACAGCAAGATCTTCTCTGACCCACCTCCTAGAGAAATGGAAATAAATGCAAAGATAAATAAATGGGACCTAATGAAACTTCAAAGCTTTTGCACAGCAAAAGAAACCATAAACAAGACAAAAAGACAACCCTCAGAATGGGAGAAAATATTTGCAAATGAAGCAACTGACAAAGGATTAATCTCCAAAACATACAAGTAGCACATGCAGCTCAATATCAAAAAAACAAACAACCCAATCCAAGAATGGGCAGAACATCTACATAGACATTTCTCCAAAGAAGATATACAGATGGCCAACAAACACATGAAAGGATGCTCAACATCACTAATCATTAGAGAAATGCAAATCAAAGCTACAATGAGGTATCACCTCACATGGGTCAGAATGGCCATCATCAAAAAATCTAGAAACAATAAATGTTGGAGAGGGTGTGGAGAAAAGGGAACCCTCTTGCCCTGTTGGTGGGAATGTAAATTGATACAGCCACTATGGAGAACAGTATGGAGGTTCCCTAAAAAACTAAAAATAGAACTATCATACGACCCAGCAATACTACTGGGCATATAGCCTGAGAAAACCATAATTCAAATTCAAATTCAAAACCACAATGTTTATTGCAGCACTATTTACAATAGCCAGGACATGGAAGCAACCTAAGTGTCCAGGACATGGAAGCAACCTAAGTGTCCAGGACATGGAAGCAACCTAAGTGTCCATCGACAGATGAATGGATAAAGAAGATGTGGCACATATATACAATGGAATATTACTCAGCCATGTAAAGAAACAAAATTGAGTTATTTGTAGTGAGGTGGATGGACCTAGAGTCTGTCATACAGAGTGAAGTAAGTCAGAAAGAGAAAAACAAATACCGTATGCTAACACATATATATGGAATCTAAAAAAAAAAAAAAAAATGTTCTGATAACCTAGGGGCAGGACCGGACTAAAGATGCAGACGTAGAGAATGGACTTGAGGACATGGAGAGGGGGAAGTGTAAGCTGGGATGAAGTGAGAGAGTGGTATGGACATATATACACTACCAAATGTAAAATAGATAGCTAGTGGGAAGCAGCCGCACAGCACAGGGAGATCAGCTCTGTGCTTTGTGTCCGCCTAGAGGGGTGGGTATAGGGAGGGTGGGAGGGAGACGCAAGAGGGAGGGGATATGGGGATATATGTATACGTATAGCTGACTCACTTTGTTATACAGCAGAAACTAACACACCATTGTAAAGCAATTATACTCCAATAAAGATGTTTAAAAAAATAAATAAATATATTAACTTAGAGTCACAAATTTTAAAATAGGCAGGAACTTTGCTAGGTTCAAATTCAAACTCTGCAGCTGGCCAGAAATTCACGAACCTGTAATTTTCCATTAAGTTTCCCACCACGGTAATAAAGTTTACTTTTGAATGAATACATGTATTAAGCAAATTTTGCAGCATAAGTTGCTCGACAAATATTTATTACACACCTCCTATGTGCTGGGCCCCATTCCAGGTGTTGGTGAGAATTGCTGAGCAAAGTGGACAAAAATCCCTGCCCTTGATGGAGTGGACTTTTCGGAGGAGAAAGACAAATAGTAAGCAGCATACAAAATAAGTGTGTATAGGACATAGTTGGTCAGCGGGTGTAGGTGTTAAGGAGAAAAAAGAACAAGGTAAGAGGGTTCAGAGTGTGAAGAAGAAATGGCAATTTTTAACAAGGTGGGGCAGGACAGGCCTCCCAGAAAAGGTGTCACTGGACCAAAGTCTTAAAGGAAGTAAGGGACCAAGCTACACAGATATCTGGGGGAAGAGCATTCAGACAAGAACAGCCAGTGCAAAGGCCCTGAGGTGACACATGGCTGGCTGGGAGTCAGTGGAGGGAAGTGCAGAGGGAAACAAGGCTCTGGAGGCCTTGGAGGATGATCAGATTGGACAGGACCTTGCAGGCCACTATAAGGACTTTAGTTTTTACTCTGAGTGAGTAATACTTTATATATATAGGGTTTATAAACGGTCCCATCAATCTGCACAGCATGTTATCAGTGTGCTGTAACCTCCAGAGTGTTGGCTTCAACTTTAGTGTACTGAAGAGTCAACCATTTCTGATGGATGAATCAGGTGGGGAAAATAAAACCGATGGTCTAGATGAAAATTCTAGGTTGCATAGGAGAAGGCTGGAGCCAATGTGCTGGGGTGTACATCACCCTTAACTGTGAGTCTCTGGCCTATGAATTGTCACATGATTCCCACCGTGATTTCAGGAGGCATTCAGTTCTGTTCTAGCTCTCTGTAGGCCCTTCTCACTCTGTGGCAACTAAAGGTATGATTTATTTATTCAGTTCATGTCAACCCAAAACATAGCTATGTGGGTAGCGAGGATAGATAGAAAGATCAGTGTGTCACCATCCTTGCCCTACTCATTCTTTCATTCATTTATTTGTAACACTCCTTGAAAAGGGACACATAATATTAAGATATATGCCCTATCTTCCAGGAGCTAAATTCCTAATTTTAGTAAATGACTATATTAGTTTTCTATTGTTGACATAACAAGTTATTGAAAACTCAGCAGCTATAAACAATATATATCTATTAGCTCACAGTTCCATAGGTCAGAAGTCTGGGTGGCTCAGCTGGGTTCTCTGCTTGGGTTTCATAAGGCTGAAATCAAAGTGTCAATGCCCAGGCCCTTATAGGGAGGTACAAGGAAGAATCGGCTTCCAAGCCCACGCAGGTTGTTGGTAGAACCCAGTTCCTTGCAGATATTGGACAGAGGGCCCCATTTCCTTGCTGGCTGTCAGCTGGTGTCCACCCTTAGGGCCTAGAAGTCTCTTGGGTCCTTGCACATGACCCTACATTTCAGAGTCAGTGATGTGGCACTGACACCTCACATTTGCAGTTTCTCTGACAGCCCCTTCTGCTGCATCTTTTTCATCTGGAGAAAGTTCTTTGCTTGCGAGGGCTCAGGTGACTAGACTGGGACCACCCCTAGTAATCCAGGAAAGTCCAAGAGCCTGCAAGGCCCCTTTTGCCATATAAGGTAACACAGTCACAGGTTCTAAGGATTAGGGTGCGGACATCTATGGGGGGCCATTATGATGCTTATCCCAGTGACTAATGGCCTTTCTCGTTGCCCCTGTTCTCTCTCCCTTCTCTCCTTTCTAAGGTGGCCTACTGTAGGAGAGGATACCTTTTCAGGCCTTGTCTAAGTCCAACTCACAATGACCCCCTTTCTTCGAGAACTACCCCCATCCATCAAGGGGGTGGTAATCAGATTCTCCTTCTTAGGAACATAGGTCTCTTTCAATCTTGATAAGTAGCTGTTTTGAACGCACTACCGTGATCTGACTGATATTTTGACCCCCAGAGACATTTGACTGCCTATGTATGTAAGTAATAAGGAAAAATTGACAAATTATGTATTAGTAGTCACACCCTCATTCTTCCCCTGGCAGGATAAGAAACTTCTGGCTGACAATTCAACATTATCCAACTGTTCCCCATATTATATGCTTTGGAATAATCTGTTGGGGGAGGGGGAGGAAAAGGCAGGGCCAATACTTATTGGAGAGAAATTAACAGTGGTGGTGGATGGATGGAAAGTGCTGACCCAGTACGAGTGCCCTGGTGGGGAAGTTTAGGGGGTGCTGAGTGAGAAAAAGAGTACTCTGGGAACTATAGGGTATAAAAGACATGAAACACTAGAAGACTGTAGAAAGGATTTAAAGAGTGATCTTGGGGGTTACAAATGAGACCTCTTCTAATATTCTTAGGGATAACTTAATAAAGATTGGACTCATTTTTAATTGCTTTGACTGTGGGACTCCATTTTTTCGAGTGAGATACCACAGAAACTGGATGTTTAGATGCCACATTCAGAATCCAGGGAACATTTATGGATAAACACATTTAGTCAAAATTGTTCTGACATCAGTAAGGATTCATTAAGAAAGTGTTTTCCAGAGGGAACCGTGTTAGGGTAAATCAATGCCTTAATTAGCGTTCTACACAGTACAATGGAAAGACCCCAACGTCTTCCTTTTTCATTTCTTGCTGGTGAGTTTATCTTCCCTGGGATGGAGTGGCATGGGGTGGTTATTCAGCCACGCAGAACCCCTTGTCCTTCTGCAGGATTCAGCCCCGTTCATTAGACCTCCATCTGCCAGTGAATTCCGGGAGAGGCATTTCCGGTCCCAGGGAGGTCACATGACCGGGTTTGACCTGTCACAGCCGCAGAGCCACCTGATTGGTGATTGGTTCGGGGGTAGACAAATGACCCCAGTTGATCCAATCAGAGTGAAGTTCGGGAATCTGAGGCTGCAACCCAGAAAAGGTGCTCTTTCTTTTCCCTGGGACTGAATCTGGCTCCCGCCAGAGCCAGAGGCCAATAAAGAGGAGTCACCTGGCGGATGAAAGCTGAGCCCTGACAGCTGTCTGAGTACCTGGATCAGACCAGCCTGTCTGAGTCACTACTCAAACCTGAGTAGTCTACTACTCAGTACACTACCCCTGTACTTTCCGCTGCCAAGAGTTTACTCATTAATCAGCTCTCCAGCATAAAACATTTATTTATTACAGCTTCTGGCATTGGAGAGTATTGGTGTGTGTGCAGATAGGTAAATAATTTTTACTCAGTGCAGTTTCTCCAGGCTTCATTTTGCACATCTAAGGTTTGTTAAGATTTGATGCTTTCATCAATTTTTAAAGAGCAAATTTTGCAGTGTGCATTTTTAGGAAGTTAATTTTATGTTAATGATTCTTTCTACGAAGCCTAATTTTTCTGAGTAAGTTTTTCTGCTGTTGCTAACCAGATATAACTTTTCAATCGGTTTTTTAAATTTGTAACAAATTTTACCATGTGTAGTTTAGATTTCTATTACGTGTTAATTGTTTCTAAGAGTAATAAGCATAAATTGATTAAACAGACATCATTCATACTCATTGTTTGCAATTAAGAGGGCAAATGAGTAGGGTGAATCAGTCTCTGGAGGCATAGTGGGGTCAAAATGGGAAAGTCACAGCCTTTCAGCTTGAAAGCTGCCTTTTCACCACTTCACAGGCAGGAAAATTGAGGCTTAGAGAAATTAGTCTTTTTGTCCTGTTAACCTGAAACAATAAAAGTCAGTTATTTTACCAGCAAAATGGGTTTATTCCTGAGCAGCAAAGAATTTCAATTTGGGATGTGCAACTACGGCAACCTACAAGCAAGTCTGGTAAAACAAAAGAAAGGAAACTCTTATAGAGGAGAAGGGGAACTTGGGAGGGGCTGTTATGAACAAAAAGTCCGTTGGAAGAAACTGGGAATTTGAAACACAGTGGCTTTCATTGGCTGAGGTGTGATGGTCTCTCATTGGCTGAGCTGTTGCCAGGCCAAGAGAAAATCTTCCTCTCGCTGGTGGTAGTAATGTCTCTTCCCACAGGGGATGTGAGGTACCATCTCTTCCTGCTGGGATCTGTATTGACATTGAGTGAGAGCGACATTGAGTGAGAGCACCCCCTCTGGCCTCTTGACTCCATTTTAGTGAGGTTTCCCTTTATCAGTTTTCACAATCCAAAGTTACACAGAGAGTAAATAGCAGAACTGGGATTCAAAGCCAGGACTGGACATCTATTATTATTATTATTATTTTTAATTTTATTGAAGTATAGTTGATTTACAATGTGTTAATTTCTGATGTACAGCAAGGTGATTCAGTTACATATATATATATATTCTTTCTCATATTCTTTTCCTTTATCACAGGATATTGAATATAGTTCCCTGTGCTATACAGTAGGTCCTTGTTACAATATACAATATAAAATTGTATATACAATCCTATATACAATAGTTTGCACCTGCTAATCCCAAACTCCCAAGCCATCCCTCTGCCACACCCCTCCCTCTTGGCAACCTCAAGTCTCTTCTCTATATCTGTGAGTCTGTTTCTGTTTCGTAGATAAGTTCATTTGTGTCATATTTCAGATTCCACATATAAGTGATATCATATGGTATTTGTCTTTCTCTCTCTGACTTACTTCACTTAGTATGATAGTCTCTAGGTCCATCCATGTTGCTGCAAATGGCATTATTTCATTATTTTTTAATGGCTGAGTAGTATTCCACTGTATATATGTACCACATCTTCTTTATCCATTCCTCTGTTGATGGACGTTTAGGTTGTTTCCATGTCTTGCCTATTGTGAATAGTGCTGCTATGAACATTGGGGTGTGTGTATCTTCTTGAATTAGAGTTTTTGAACATCTATTATTTTATTTTACAAATTGTGTATTGAGTGCCTACAATGTGCCTGACATTTTGTAGGAATCGGAGACACAATAGTGAACAAAACAGACCAAAGCCCCTATTCCCCGGGACCTTACATTTCAGAAGTAGCTTACCTCTTAGTCTGTAAATTCTCACAGCAATGTATTAGGACGTCTTCATTCTAAGTGAAAAAACTGAAAATGAAATTCATTGGCTCATGAAAGTCCTGCAGTATATTGGTTCCAAGTACTGCTTGACACAGGAGCTCAAACGCTGTGTCCAGGACCAGGTGTTTTTCTACCCTCACTCAGTTTTACCCCCTTTATATTAACTCCAGTCTCAGAAAAGCTCTGTACAATTACTGCCTCCTCACCCCCTGCTCACACCTCATTTTAATTGCTTAGTCAAAAGGGAGGATTTTTGTTCAACCCATATCCATCAAATTATTGATTTTGATTTAAATTATGAAAAACATAACAAAGTCATAAATTAAGAAGAGACAAATTTGCCCCTAGTCCACCCAAGTTTAAGCCCCTATCTTTGGTTTCTAAACTGTCTAGTCTCTGCTTCCCCTGCTCCTCTACTATAATCCAAGAACCCAGTCACGCCCAGAACCAAATCCAGAATTCCCTGCTTTTTCTGTCTAGACTATTTTCTTTTTTCTTTTTTTCTTTTTTTAAATTTTATTTATTGATTTATGGCTGTGTTGGGTCTTCGTTTCTGTGCGAGGGCTCTCTCTAGTTGCGGCAAGTGGGGGCCACTCTTCATCGCGGTGCGCGGGCCTCTCACTATCGCGGCCTCTCTTGTTGCGGAGCACAGGCTCCAGACGCGCAGGCTCAGCAATTGTGGCTCACGGGCCCAGCCGCTCCGCGGCATGTGGGATCCTCCCAGACCAGGGCTCGAACCCGTGTCCCCTGCATTGGCAGGCAGATTCTCAACCACTGCGCCACCAGGGAAGCCCTAGACTATTTTCAAATATGCTTCTTATGGCTGCTTTCTTTACCTTAGATCATAGCACAAAAGCCACCTATTCAAGGAGGTAGTAAAGAATTGAACCTTGTCCAAAAAGAAGTCTATCCTTTGCTCTCACTCCTGGAAGTAGTATTTGTTTGCCTGGGGGCCTTTGGACTAGCCAGATAGTGACAATGTGATTTAGGATGGGACTTTTGGGCTCCATGGGTACCGGTCAACCTGGAGACCTAGATCAACCAGGAGGGCAATTAATCAATCAGTCATGCCTATGCAATGGGGCCCCAATAAAAACTCAGAATTTGGTGGCTTGGGTGAGATTTCCTGGTGGGCGACTTCGTGTATATTGACACACATCAATGCTTGAAAGTAATGTGCCCTGACTGCCCAAGGAGAAGACAACAGAAGCCTCCTATCTGGTGCGACCGTGTCTCCCCCCATGCACCTCTGCCCTTCGCTGATGTTAATCTGTATCCTTCCCCTGTGATAAACCCTGTCAGCGCTGCAGTGTTTAGTGAATTCTGAGTCCCTCCAGTGAATTATTGAATTTGAGCGTGGTGGGGGAACCCCCGGAACTTGTAGTTGGTGTCAGAAGTGAGAGTGGTCTTGGGGACTGTTCCCTCTAACTTTGTTGGCCTACACTCTGGCGCCTCTCATGCCCACCTTTCTGATGTAGCCACCCCTCTTTCAGCTCTCCTCCAAGTGCATGCCCCTATTTTTTTTGCTTATTTATTTATCCGCTTCTGTATCCTCTTTCTCCACTAGAACTGCATCCCAAGGCCTGAGTCCCTGCATATCACCATCCCATGCCATTTTAAGTTATATTCTTTGTTATGTTCGTTAAGCATTATAGGACTTACTTTATCTCTTGTCCTTTATTCACACAAAAGGCTGGTATGAAGCCTTAAAGAGAAGGCCTATGTTCAGAATATGCATATGCAAAGCTGCACCCAGCTTATCTCCATAGGCTTGCTAAGTTTGTCACCAAATTTACCACGAATTTTTAAAATAAATAAAATGAATGCGAAAGCACAAAAAGGAAAGCAATCAAGAAGGGTAAAAGGTGACTCTAACTGACCGGGCTAAGAGGCCGCCAGAACGCAGCTCGGCCGGGCCCCGCCCCTCCGTGGCCTGCCCCGCCTTTTCCTCAACAGGCCCCGCCCCTCCAATTTCAGTCAGGTTCCGCCCCTTCCCCCACCAGGTCCTGTCCCTGTCCCGGCCTAAGAGGCCCCGCCTCTTTCCCCTCTCTGGCCGGCCCCTTCCCTCCCCGATAGTCCCCGCCCAGCCCGCCAAGGCTCCGCCCCTCCCCGGCGGGCCCCGCCCCTCGGGCCGCTGCATTCCCGCAGGAAGGCTCCCGCCGTCTGCGTGGGCCTGGGCGCGGCGCGGGCCGGGCGTACGCAGAGCGCGCCGGCGCGGTTGCCGTGGCAGCGCCGGCGGAGAGGACGGCGACCGGCTGGCTGAGGCGGCGGCTGGGCCACCGAGAGCCTGCGGCCGGCCGGAGGCGGCGCCGGGCAGGCCTGAGCGGCGGCGCGCGGTGCCCGGCCCGCGGGGATGCGGGACCGGCTGCCGGACCTGACGGCGGTGAGCGGCGGGCGGGCGAGCGGGCGGATAGCGGTTCGGGCCGGGAGCGCTGGGGGCGCGGGCGTGGGCCGGGGCCTGGCGGGAGGGGCTCGCGGGCCGGGCGGGGGCACGGGGGCGGGCGGGAAGGGGAGGCCAGGTCGGGGGGCGCCGGCCTGTCGGGGCGGCCTAGCGGGTGGGGTCGGGGCGGGGGCGCAGGGCTCCCCCAGCCCGCAGCGCCCCTCGTGGGTCGCCGTCCCCCAGTCTCCCGGACGCCCCGACGGCCCAGAGGCGGGCACTGTTCTGCCCTCGCTTCCGCGCGGCGGGGAAACAGCTTTTGAAAGGGCATCTCAGGCCAGCGGTCGGACTGGACCTCGAACCCTTTTTCTGAGCTGGGCTCTGCCGCTTCTCCAGCTTGATTCCTTCCCTGGAGTCACTCCATCCTGTCGCCTGGTTTGAATCCTTGCACAGCACTCAGCACGACCAGAAATTACTTGCTGAATTATGGTCCGTCCCACCCTAGTGGGTGTCAGCTCCTGGGGAGCAGGACTTGTCCCCTCGCGCCCTGTCTCGTCCGTGGGGTCTAAGACGGGACCCCGCGCGGTGGGAGTGAACGCACCTGACGCGCCTCCGGGGGGGGGGGCCTTGCAGGGCTGGATGCTGGGAGGGAGCGGCGAGGCAGGTACGGAGCGGCGCCTTTTGTTTCCCCTGTAAATGGTTTGCTTTGTGCTTGCTTACTGCCGGTAAGCCCAGCTAGTGGAGCGTGTAGGTGCTCAGTGAGTAGCGACAGCAAATTACCGACTATTTTAGTAAGAGGGCAGTGTTTTGTCCCCTTAGGCGTTGGACTCGGGTTTGATGCGTTCCACAGACAATGCTGTGAATGAGATGGAGACGCTGAAGCTGTAGTGGATGTTCATAGAGTGTGGGAGCGTTGAAAAATTTTAGGCCAACAGAATTCATTCTTTTTCTTTAAAAATATTCAATACAAGTACTAATTGTGCTGAACGTTTGCATTTTGTTTCCCAGCGCACAGAATCCCTGGCAGCCTCAGACCTGCGCTAGGCCCACTGCCCTAAGGCATCCATTGAATGTCATGAATTAACTTCTCTTCTTTGCTTCTAGAATGGATCTAGCTGTGCCCCAGGCTTAGGAAGGAGAGAGAATAGTCGGATTATTATCTGTGTTCTGTCAGCCAGATGAGGAGTCTTAGTTCAGAAAGGCAGTGAATTATTCATTCTTAAGATTGTGGAAATTATGCTTTTACAGTCATCCCCAGAAAGTTTCTTCATAGTGATTTTTCTTTCCTTCCCTTTTTGTTAACGGCCAGGTACTTTGACCTCTGCACTTTGCAGGTCAGCACCGTGTGAAACAGCAAATTACTGTTCTGTTATCTCACTCAAGGGAGTATCTTTCCTTGTTAGAATTAGAAACTCAAATATTTGTTAAATGAAGAAATGACGAATGTATCACGAGAGAATAGCCAAATTTATGAATGTTGGGGAATAGTAGAAAAGATCTGTCAGTGGAATATGTGAGCAGCTTTTCTTGGCTTGATTAGCAAAAAATAAAGAAGACAGTTATTTATCACTCTTCAGTGTATGCGTATTTCAGCTCTTATGGCAACAGTGTTGATAAGAACATCTTTTGATCTAGAATTTTAGAGCAAGAAGTGACCTTTTCTGGTCCAATTATCATCTTGCTGTAGATGAAGACTAAGCAGCTGTAGAGCAAGTTAGCAGAAGTTTCTACGTCTGGAGTTGTTGAATCTTGGGCAGAATTTTTAAGCCTCTCAGAACTTCACTTTTCCTGTTTAAAAAGTGGGGATAATAACATCTTTCTTGTCTACTCTCATGGAAGAAGCTGTGAAACATAAAATTATCTGTTGCGTGTGCCACTCTGGGAGAAGATGGGAGAGAGAAAATGGTCTGTAATTACAAGTGCTCTTAATATTTATTAGTTTTTAAAAATGTTTTCAGGAAGTTATAAAAAGGAACCTTCTCCCTGGCATAAAGTATTAAGTTAAAATTGAATTTGACATACTTAAAGTTTAATAACTTTTAAGATTTAAAAACTTGTCTGAAAATTATCAGATATAAAAGTTAATTTTTTTTTCAGGAAATGTGTCCTTTCCAGGTAGTTCTTGGAGAAGTTGACTGTCCTTTCACAACCATGTTTCTAAATGGCTGGTGTTTTTTCCTAGGTAAAGTTTAATATTTAATTTTGGTACTTAAAATGCCTGTGATGTCCACACTGACAAATATTTGTGATGCCTTCTAAAGATTCCTTTATTAGCTGCTAAGGATTCCTCCTGAGAAAAAGATTCCCACTGATAACTACTCAGAAAGGACTTAAAAGTTAGTTCGTCCAGTACAGTTTGTCAAATATAGAGTTAGCTGCTTCTAAGCAGTGATTCTCTTTTTGAGCAGCCAGTTCATCTGGGTGCAGAAAGTTTAAGTGAGTTGTCCAAGATTTCCTAAACTCTAAATCCAGAAAGATGTTTCTGGTTTACAGAAAAATAAAAGGACTACCCATTCAACAGGCACTTGAGTGCCAGTTCTCTACGAGGTAATGTGCTAGGTGCAGGGGACACAGAAATGAACTGGGTGTGTGCGGTGGGTGTGCACAGCCCGGGGAAGGAAGAGTGGAGAAGCAGAAGGAAATACTGTTTAGGAAATAAGTCAATCAGGACGGAATTGCTGTCCTGTAAGATAATGGCCCCAAATATATGTTGATTACCTTTAAGAAAAGTTTGCAAATGCAAATGACTATATTTATTATAGTTAAAAATAGAAAAATTGCAAATTTCAACTGTGGGAATTTGCAGGGTAATAAACATAAACACAGTAGCTATGTGGTATTCATTAGTAGATGTATGAGAAAATTACCTTTTTAAAAACATTTTATTGAAGTATAGTTGATTTACAATGTTGTGTTTAATTTCTGCTGTACAGCAAAGTGACTCAGTTATACATATACATATTCTTTTTCATATTCTTTTCCATTATGGTTTATCACAGGATGTTGAATATAGTTCCCTGTGCTGTACAGTAGGACCTTGTTGTTTATTGAGAAAATTACTGTTTTTAATACCTGGGTTCATGGTGATGAATTGCAAGTATTATTTATTTATTTATTTATTTATTTGGCTGCGTTGGGTTCGCGCGGGCTTTCTCTAGTTGTGGCGCGCGGGGGCTACTCTTCGTTGTGGTGCGTGGGCTTCTCATTGCGGTGGCTTCTCTTGTTGCGGAGCACGGGCTCTAGGTGCGTGGGCTTCAGTAGTCGTGGCACATGGGCTCAGTAGTTGTGGCACACAGGCTTAGTTGCTCCGCGGCATGTGGGATCTTCCCGGACCAGGGATTGAACCCATGTCCCCTGCATTGGCAGGCAGATTCTTAACCACTGCACCACCAGGGAAGTCCCACAAGTATAATTTTTTAAGCGGCAGGAAAAACTGCCCAGATATTTTTAAGGTTCTTTTTTGGCATCTCAGATGGCACACAGAGTGCAGATTGTTACGTAGTAAAGTTTCAGGTTCCAATTTATAAAATAAAAACGTTTTTTTCTAAGTACTTCACTGAAACTTAAAATACTGAGAATTTCATAGTACATGTATAATTTAATATATGACTATATCTATAACTTTGAATATGTTTATGGTTTAGAATTTCATAATTTACTAAATCCTGTATCATCATACAGACAGTTCCCACAGTTGGAATCTATATAGTTTCTCCAGGAACTATAATAAATATCCGTTTGTGTACAAAATAAAAGAGCAAAGCCTGTACATTTCCACAGGTTAGTTACTTCTTGTTTTTAACTTCAAGTCTGTTCATTGTGAATGTAAGGAGTAGAGAACCTAAGCGATAACCAGCACCCTCGCTCCCGCAGATCGCCTTGGTCCAGTCTCTGCTGTTCCCACGCGCCCTTCCGCTCCGGCCCTTGCACAGGCTGCTCCACGTGTGCGTCTCTCTCCCCCTTTCTCTGCCGGCCCCACCCCTTCTTTTGGCCTCAGTTCAGGCATCACCACCAGGAAGTCTTCCCGCCCTCCTTCCCTCTTGTGTCCCCAGAGATCTTCCTGTCTCTGCGCATCTGAACACACACGAGGTCCTGTTTTCTTCCTGTGCCCTCCCCCAGACTCTGCACCGTTTCCAGGACAGATGTGTGCTGTCAGGTTTGCTCTGAAGCCTCAGGATTCTGCACAGAGCACCTGCTAGGTGTGTACTGAGTCGTGTGTTTGCTTTTGAAAATGCCCAGGGTTAGGAAGATGCAGATGACAGTGGACTCTGTCGTCTTCAAGGCTCTTTGGGTTGCAAGGGACAGAAACCCCTTAGCTAAAACAGAAAAGGGAGATCGATTAAAGGGTAGAATGCGGCCTCAGACTCAGGGCGGGCTGTGCCGTGAGACCTCACGAGGGGATGGAACCAGGGCCAGCGAGCGACCAAGATCGCCTCTGTCCTTGACCTTTCGTCTGCCGAGCTGCTTCTCACTGTGTGTGTCTGTGTCTTTGTTTCCCGGGTTCTCTGTCCTTCTGTGTGTGCTTTCTCTCCGCTCCACCGCCATCTCGGTCTCGTCTCTCTGCTCTTCATTCATTCCTTCAGCTGACCTCTGCTGAGTGGCTGCTACGTGCCAGGCACTGTGTCAGGCGTGAGTTATGACAAGACCCTCGAAGTCCTTGCTCCCCTGAAACGTGTCATGAGGGAGGGGACAAGAAACAGCCAAGTCAATGAGCAATAAAATGCCTCTCGCGGTAACTGCTGGGGAGGAAATGAAACAGGGGGAGCGGGTGTGGGCGTGGCTGTTTTGGGCTGGGCCATCAGGGGTCTCTGATCGGGGGAGGTCTCTGAGCTGAGATCTGAATGAGGAGGAGCCAGCCGGGCACAGGTCTGGGAGGTGGGCGCGGGGCAGAAGGCACGGCCAGCCGCAGGGCTCTGCTGTGGGCGCAGGTTGGTGTGGAGGACAGGAAGGTGATGAGTGTGATCGTCAGTGGTGAGCAGAAAATGAGAGATGAGGAGAAATCTTTAAACATGCCTTCGAGAGGAGAAAAGCAGAAGCATCTGTGCAATACAGTGTTATTTATGTAACGTGTAAGTGCCCGCAGTATTTACATAATATTAATAATGGAGACAAATATGAAGTAAAAATATAAAATATGAAACAGTGTAATATTCTACCTAGGGCATGAAACTACGACTGATGACATAAATATATGGGAAAGAAATGTTACTGACATTCGACAGCATAATTACCAACTGGCCGACAGTCAGCTTTTACCTGTTTTTAATTACAAGTATTCGTTTTTTACTGAAGTAATGTAATTTTGAAATTAATGTATTGTAGCAGTAAAGCTACTACAACCATTGTACATATTTCAGGATAATTATTTCCTCACAATTATCATTTGCGTGGAAGGCCCTAGTGTACGTGTATTTGGAGAACAACCTGGAGAAAGAGATCCAGTGTTTTATCCAACTTTGGATTCTACTAATTTGTGATAATTCAGCTTCTGAGTTTTCTAAATGGCATTCCAGTGACAAATGATTCATCTCTGTTAAATAGTCTTTCAACATGGAAGCTACTTGATGTCTCTTCCTCAGAACAGTTTTTACAGAGAGAATTGTATTTTAATATAATGCTGCTTTTAAGGAGAATTGTTTTAAAATTTAACAGAAACGGAATGTTGATATTTGGATGTTTCTCTTGCACTTTGACACTTTGGAAATCAAGTTGGAGAGTACTCCCACTGCTTGTAGTAAATGCTTTGCCACAAGTCGTTTTGTTATATACAGTAAGTACACTGTTGTAAACAGCAGCTATTTATTGTACAGGGATCACACCTTCTCAGCTAGAAAGGTTGAACGTGGGCTTCACTGAAGACGGGGCGATTGTGCAGCAGCTTAAACAGCATTGTTTTTTTCTTTTTTCTTCTTTTTTTTTGGCCACGTTGTGCGGCATGTGGGATTTTAGTTCCTTGACCAGGAATCGAACCCGGGCCCCCTGCAGTGGAAGCACGGAAGCCCGGAACCACTGGACCGCCAGGGGAGTCCCTAAATAGCATTGTTTTGGTAGTCATTTCTTTGTTTCTTTTTTCATGAATGGAAAAGCTAAGACAGTATTACTGGGTCTATTTCCTAATGTCAGGTAATTCTGAGAATTCCAGATAGAACCAAGAAATATAAGTAAAGGTTTAAAAATGAGAAGGAGGAAAAGGCATTAGAGGAAACAGATTCCAAGTCATTGGCTCCCTCTTGGTCTGAAGGTACAGAAACGAATGATTTACCAGGAAGCGAATGACTGAATAAAGGTCACGCATGACACGTGGGCTTCAGCGGCAAGGAAGAATTGAATTTCTTTGGTAACTGTTTGTTCACCGCCTCCTGCACGGAGTGTGGTCCCTGTGTGATGTGATAGTAAAATGACTGACTTCCCGTAGGGAGAGTGTCATGTTGGAAACCTTCTCTCCTGAGCCTGGAAATGAATAAGTGTCTCTCCCGGAGCAGGTGAAGTGGCGGGCTTAGGCTCGCGACCGTGTCACACACACAACAGGCATCTTCGTGTGGGCTTCGCCTCGAGGTGGCCTAGTGCCGCGGGGGTCAGGGGTGGGGCTGGGGGCGTGCAGGTGAAGCAAGACAGGTGTGGATTGACCGTCGTTGAACCCCTGCGATGGACCCATCGAGGGCCCAGTATGTCATTCCTTCCACTTTTGTACGTGTTTGTCATTTTCCACGGCAGAAAGCGAAACAGGCCGAACGCCGAGGCCTCTGAGAACCGCCAGTGGCTGTCGGGGGGTGAGATGTGCGCCCCCGGCCCCGGAGAATCCCAGCCCTGCTAGGCCAAGTTCACGTTCACTCTCTCCCCTCCCGCCTCCCCCGAGCTTCTTTGGTTGAACCTGCAGGGAGTTGGCTACTTACAGTTCAGTCCCTTGAGCCCTACGAGCGCCCCAGCCGAGAAGCGACCGGGTGGGGCGCGGGGAGGGCGGTGACGTGCGGGGCCACTCGAGGAGCGCGTGGAGTCCAAGGCCCGGGCGAGGCCGCCCCGCCCCGGAGCTCGGAGGACAGCTGGGAGGCCGGCTTCGCCTGGAGGACCCTCGTGAAGCCCTTTCTTCCGGGAGGAGGGCGGGGGGCGGGTCGGGGGCGGGGTTAAGAGCATGGGCGTGGGCTGGAGTCAGAGGGGCAGGGCGGCCTCGGCTCTGAGCGTCCAGGGCGGCCCTCCCCTCGAGCATCGGCCCCTCCTGGCAGGGGGTGGGTCGTGAAGGGACGGGAGCGGGTGTGGGAGGTAAGTTTCGTCGCCCGGTGACTGTGAGCCGGAGGCGAGGGCAGCTCTTGCCGTTGGGGTGTGAGCGCAGTGTGGGTTCTGTGAGGTCGAGCCCACCTGGTGCCCAAAGAGGCTGGGTGCTCAGCCGTCCGGGGGGTGCTGTGTGCGAAGCGGGGATGCTCGCAGGCCTCGGGCAGCGCTGGAGGACCGGTGAGACGGCGCGCACCCCGAGCCCTCCTGCCGCCCCGTGCCCTGGCGCGCGGTACCCAGTAGCAGCCGTCTTTCACTTCAGGTGCCCTGGGAGCCCGGAGAAGAGCACTGCGGAGTAGGCGGGCGCATCTGCACATGACTTTCTGTCGCTTGTTAGCCAATTGCCGATCTGCCTTTAAGTGCTTTTTTGCTTGGAGTTAAGATCGTGGACCAGAAACGATTTTAAGAGCATGTTGGGGTATGCACGCCCTGGGAAAACAGCGCCCTTCCGAAACCCACAGCCCCGCCTCTGGGGGCGGGGACGGGATGGGTGTCGTCCCCGCCTCGTCGCAGGTTAGAACCCCGATCTGCGACTCCCGGTAGGTACAGGGTTCTTTCCTCCGGACAGTGCTGTTCACAGGCTGCAGAGTTAAGAGGAGTGTCTCGGTTAGCACGCTTGATTGGAGAAAGGGTGGCGTGAGCGCGCTTCAGCCCTTACTGGTGCGTGCGCGTCCTTGGGCTCTCGTGCTGCGGGCCCGCAGACTGGGGCCTGACCCAGGGAGACGTGCCCTCCCGGCTCTGGAGGCCAGAAGCCAGGGGGTCGCGGGGCCGCACCCTCCCCGAACCTGCGCCAGAGGCCTGCCTTGCCTCTCTCACCTTGCTGTGCGGGCGGCGGTCCTCGGGGGTCCTCGGCTTGTAGGTGCATCGCTGTCATCACGGGCCGCCTCCCCTGTGCGTCTCTGTCTCTTCTCACAAGGACACGACTCACGTTGGGTTAAGGGCCCACGCTGCTCCAGCGTGACCTCATCTTGACTGACGGCATCTTCACTGACCCTTTTTCCAAATACGGGTCCCAGGCTGAGGTCCTGGGGGTTTGCAACATCTGTGTTTAGGGGGCACGGTTGAACCCATAGTGCTCGTCCTGTTAGCGGAGCTCACATGAGACGTTCGCAGTGGCAGCGCTGCCCGACTGCAGGCATCTTTCCCCGCAGCTGGCGCCTGTGAGAGCAGGGTCCCTCAGCTCTGAGGGGCGCCGGGGGACTCCGGCCCGCAGCTGAGGGAGCTTCTGCCGGAGTCCTGCGTAGGTGGGTCTCTGCTTTTCCCTCGGAGACCGCCCCACGGCTGTCCCAGCTCTGGTGTCGCCTGGTGATAACACGTTCTTCACGGTCCTCTCGTAAAAGCCCCTTGCGTGCGGGAGCTCGCGCCTCCCTTAGAGGAACTCGCCTCTTCTCCCTTGCCCTCCTGGATTGTCTCCTCGAGGAGGCCCTGGGGTAAGTCAGGTGCCGAAGCCTTCCCTGGGGTGGTGAGAGATTATTGTTGATTTTTAGGCCAAATCGATTTGCCTTAGCGAGGGCCCTGGATGGTGCAGAGGGAGGCTGCCTTGTGCTTTCTTGACACATTTATTAAATTTTGTAGCTGTTTTCCTAGCTAAATTTAGTGGAATTTTGTTTCCACATTATTCCTGGGTTCTAGATCAGTAGAGCCACACTTCAGACTTTCCGTGGTTAAAGACTCTGATTTCGCGAGGGTTGAGAGAATCCCTGAAATCCGTGGCCGCCTCGGCTCTCGCAGGGTTTGAGCTGAGCTGACCCACCCTGCGTGTCCTGGGGAGACAGTCCCTAACAGTTCCCTCCTCTGTATTCTGGCAGGTGTCTTTCCTTTTTCCTCCCGAGTCCCCAGCTCTCGCTGGTGGATGCTGTGTCACACGTCCTTGACAAACGCTGTGTGATTCGGGTACCAGGTCCCGGGTTCTGACCTTGTCTTCTGTCCCCCGTGGCTGTAGACGGAGGTCGCTTTCTTCCCAGGAGAGACTTTCCACCGTTAGGTTCTTCTGCCTCCCTCGAGGGGTGGGGAGCCCGGCCCGGCAGCATCACCTGGAACTCATTAGAATGTGACGATGTTCCAGACGTTCTAGGACGGTCTAGGACAGTCACGAGTGCGTGGGCTGCCTCGCCCCGGCCCCGCTGAGTCAGAGACCCAGCCCTCTAGGCAGAGCTGATGCCCCTCAGGTTGGAGACCCACTGGTCTAGAATAACATCTCCTCATTCTTTATTCCTCAGCGTTATTTTAAACTGATGGTACCTGTTTGTGTCTACGTGAAAAAATTTAAAACCAGAATTTTACGTTTTATATTTTTCCATTTTAGTGTAGGAAAAATGATGATGGAGACCCAACTGTTGTTGCTGAAAAGGCCCCTCTTATGGATGATTTGTAAAGTACGGTGTTATCCTGGGTCTTCCCAGCGGTCAGTTGCTTTCTTCCTCCGTGTTACTTACTCAGGTCTTCGCTACTGAGTCTTTTCCTTAGTAAAGTGTTCCTTGATTATGAGTGTGGCCGTGACTGGGAGTTACTCACGTAGGGAAAAATGATAAGCGCCAGCTAACATATGTGCAAGTTGCTTGAAAATTATTACGTAGTCTTGAAAAGTGAACTGGTGGTATCAGTATTTTTAATCTTTATAGAGAGTGTGCTGTGTAAGCAGTTTCCCTTGTTGAGGAGAAACCTGGCCTGTGTTAAATGGACGTACTCAGCATGGGTGATTCTACGTCGCTCAGTTCTGAGAGATCTAGTCATCGTTTCCCCAGGACGTGGCTGCTTCTCGGGGCCTGCAGGCCGTCTGCCCGCCTTGACCGTGGCCTGGTGCGACTGTGGCGCGCTTCGGAGTCGTTACGCTTTGGTGCTCTTAGTGAGTTGGGATCTTGTAGGTACCGAACTGCTCTTGTCTTTCAGTTCACTATTTGTGTCTACGTGAAAATTTTTAAAACCAGGATTTTACATATTATATTTTTCCATTTTAGTGTAGGAAAAATGATGATGGAGACACGACTGTTGTTGTTGAAAAGGACCATTTTATGGATGATTTCTTCCATCAGGTAAGAGCCGTTTAATGAAACCCAGACGGACTTTTCTTTAAACATAGTTAAACTAATGTAACTGTGCACTTGTCATATTTGAAATAATACCCAAACTAATATTTTAAGAAGTTGGTGTTTGAATTGCAAAAGTTCTCTAGACTTTTTAGTGCTAGGAAAACATTCTTCCTGGTGATGGACTTGCTCAGGGGGGTGAGAATGGTGATCGTGGGTGTGGAGGGCACATGCGGAGACTGATGCCCGCAGGCTGAGGTGCTGGCCTGGCGAGGAAGGCCCGGGAAGTTGCTGCTGCATGCATGGCCAGCGGTGTTCTCCAGACTCGGGGCGGTTTGGTCCCGGGGAGGGGAAGGCCTGGGGGCGGTGCTGCCCCTCAGCTGGTGGTCAGGTGTGCACGGTACACACAGCGAGGCTTCCCTTGCTTTCCTCCTGCAGAATGGCCGTGAGTCCCACATATCAAAGAGCTCATGTTGTGTATTTCCTAAAATCTTTGATTGAATTTTAAATTCCTCTCCTGAGAAGTTTTCCACCTTTCAGAATACCGGTCTCTAGGTCATATGGACTTCTCTCCTGAGAGGTCTTATCCGTAATCAAAGATACGATTGTGGCAGCTCTGCTCTGCCGTTGCTGTTGGCCTTTCTCTGGGCTGTCTGCGTGTGGGCCGCGCCCTTGGATCTGACCTCACACCTGTCCGTTCCCTCAGGCTTCCCTGCAAGGCCTTTCCCTCTCCCTCTTAGCCCCCCAGGGCTGTTTCTAGGCTGGCATCATGTTTAAATTGTTAACCCTAAGTCATAGCTGATCAAATTTTGCATAATTTAAAATTTTTGAAATTGAGTCAGAGAACAAACATTTTGACTTTGTTACATATGAAGAAAAGAAATGGGTTCAGTGTAATTTTTTAATGATGAAAACTTCATTTGCAGGACTTGTTTTGATTATGCTGAATCTAGTCTACAAGTTTCAGTTAACTCAAATCTGTTGACAGTCTAAACCGGTCTATCAATATGTGGATTTGAAAATATGTAATATGTTAATAAAAAATATCTTAGAAGTTATCTAAGATAACTTTAGAAGTTATCTTAGAAGTTATCAGTTTTCCAGATCCAGTCAGAATTTATTGAATACCTAGTGTAAGAACCTATTCATTGGGTTTCAAGCATTTATGTTAGTTCTTAATCTTATCTAATGGAAAAAACAAATTAAATCGTTAGCTACAAGAACTTACTTTAAGGTACAAAAGAGTTAAGATGGTGGATTTCCGGATTTCACTTTGGAAATGAGACTCTTTTTACTGTCTTTAGCTTACCTACCCACTTTGTAAAATCATTACTTCTCTGATTTTACCCCCTTTACCTAGATGCTTAATTCTTCCATACCAGTTCTCCGGAAAAACATATTTCTTATTTTAAGAATCTCCCAGCATTAAATGTTGTTGTTGTATTTTATAGAAGAATTATATAAATCACTCAGAGTCATTAAGCTGTAGTAACTTAGCTTTGACCCTTTTCTTGGTTTCTTATTTAGACATCCCAGTGTTTCTTCATGTAAATGTTAACATCTGCAAGTTAATCTCTGCTTATTTTGACCTCTTTCTTGCATCGTTGCTAACATGTGTACGTGTTGTTCTGCACCTTGTGGGTATTATTTTTCTCGGTGTGTTTTTAACTTGGTAATATATCCTGGAGATGTTTTCATATCTTTTTTTAGAGTTCCGTAATGTAACCTAACAAGTCCCCTGTTGATGGGCTTTAGGGTTTTCCTCATCTTTTAAATAGAGAAGTTGTGCTTAGTTTCCTAGGGCCGCACAAACTGAGTGGCTTAAAACAGCACAGATTTACTGTCTTCATCTATGGAAGCCGGAAGTCCAGGCTGGTCCCACCGGGATGAAGCCACACTGCCAGCAGGACCTCACGCCCCAGAGGCTCCGGGCAGAGCCCGCTGCCCTGCCTTCCCCACCTCTGGAGCTGCACCGCTGGCGCACCTCCGCCTGCCAGGCCGGCAGCAGACCGTTGTGCTTCACTAGTGTCACGTGGCCGCCTTCTGTCGCCCCATCTCTATCCGCTTCCCTCTTACAAGTACACTTGGGATCATACTGAGGGCCCACTGGGGGATCCGGGATTGTATCTCCCCATCTCAAGACCCTTTGTTTCAGTCACATCTGCAGTTTCCTTTGCCATATAAGGTAACCATCCAAGGTCCCAGGGACTAGGACCTGGACATTTTGGGGGACAGTATTCAGCCTGCCACACTTGTTATGAATCCATCTGGACAGATCTTGCTAATGGATACGTTACATTTTGAAACAAATAGTGAATAATTTAGACTATCAGAGGCAAAAAATAATGACTAGGAAGGCTTGGTCTTATCAGCTGTCAGTACCTCCCCACATGAGAATATGATGGTCGGCCTCTTCTACAGGGTGAGCTCCCTTCTTGACTGCACGGAGACCTGGCGTTGGTAGTAGATGCTTCTAGCTGCCATCATCTGTGGTAATACTGGGTCTCGATTGTAAAACTTCTTACAACCAACAAGGTTTTCCTGGTGGCTGATATTGCCTTAGCCATAAATGTAGATATTTTAATATGACACATTTCCCTTTATTTTTCAAATTAAACGAATGGGAAAAGGTGGTTGTTTCTTTATGTGGTAATTATTCACTTATTTTCCTCTTTTATCCTTCTCTTTTTAGGTAATGGAAAGTGGTAGCAAATGTGAATTTGCCGCAGTGGTGATGACTTTCTCTCTCTCTCCTAGGTTGAGGAGATCAGAAACAGTATAGCTAAAATAGCTCAGTATGTTGAAGAAGTAAAGAAAAACCACAGCATCATTCTTTCTGCACCAAACCCAGAAGGAAGTAAGTTGTTGGTTTTAAAAAGAAGTGTGTCGGTCCGTCTCTCTGTGTGCCTGTCCCTCTTGCTGTCCGTAGCACAGGCCTTAGCCTGGAAACACGTGAGCTTGAGCTGGGAGCTTGTAAAAAGTGCCGGAGGCTGGTGGGCCACCCCTCGGGATTCTCATGCCTCTGGTCTGGATGAGCCAAGGCATCGGTGTGGCTTTCTACAGCTTCTGCGGGATCTGGTGTTCAGCCGCGGTGAGGACCACTGATGTGTGATATCCACGAGAATGCATGGATGTGGCCTTGCAGAACTTTGGGGTCACGTCAGTGGCTGGGCCTTAGATCCGTATTATGTCCACAGTTAAACAAGAGTGATAGAATTTTGTGTTTACATGAAAGTTAATAAGCGGTTGATTTGGAAAACGATACTTGTTAGAGCAGGTTTAAAGATGAAGAACAGACTAAAGCAATTTGAAGTCTTCAGCAAAGGCTTTTGTATGGAGTGTGCTGTTCGTAGTGTCTGTTGAGGGCAGCATGTGAGCAAGTGATTTAACCTTAACTGAACATCAGGGCGTTGTTAGTTATAAGGAGGTGTTTCCTTGATCTGCAGTGACAGATTTTGAAAACTTGAAAGGTAGGATGGATCTGGATAAGCTAGAGACTGCAGATTGGAATCCATACATCATTTGGGGGGATAATTGATATCTTCACAATACTGAGTCTTTTAATCCATGAAAATGGTCTGTCCCTTTACTTACATCTTCTGTAATTGCTCTCAGTGATGTTCTGTAGGGTTCTCTGTAGAGGTCTCACACACCTTTCATGGTAGGTGAGGCTTTTGATTTTAATGCGAACAGTATCTGCTGTAAATTTTGTTTTCCACTTGTTTCCATATATGGAAATACAGTGGGTTTTGTATGTTGACCTTGTATCCCGTTATCTTGCCTAATTACTTAATTAATTTTACTAACTTGTTTGTGGATTCTGTTAGGTTTTTTCTGTACCCAGTCATGACACCTGTGAATAATCACAGTTGTCCCTCAGTTCTTACGCTTCTTATTTTCAGTTGACTTATTTCACTGACTTTCCATACAGCATTGACTAGAAGTGGTGATGGGAACATGCTTATTCTCAATCTCGGAGGAAAGTTGAAAGCAACTTTGTTAGGTTATTTGGTGTGGCCTTACATTGAAAAAATAACTTGGTATTAAATTGAAAAAACTCATTTTGAATATTTTGCATGTCTTATAAAATAATGCTCTGGGCGTCTGTAGATGCCCTGTCTTACGACTTAGAAGGATATTTCCCAAAGGGTGTTCCTGGAGCATGCATCTCAATAGCTAGTATATGAAACAAGACTTCTGTGGCCAAATGCATTCGGAGTCCTCTTCACACCACATCCCCACTTGGAAGGTTACAGAGTAATAAAGGCTCTGAGAAGTCCTGCAATGAAGAAACCTTTGCTTAGTGGAGTGTTTCACAAATGTATTTGCTCACAGAACGTTTTGTGTAACACCTGTTAACATCTTGCTTAATTCTTGGGGAAGTTGAATTTGAATACATATTACTGTATTTTTTTCTTTGGAGAAGTTTACCTCCAAAAAACTTTTGCTGCCAAGTAACAGCGGCTACAACAATGTTGGAGTGAAGTTAGGGCTCTTAACGCTTCGCAGTAGTCCCTTCGGGCTCTGAATAAGACTGTTGCTTCCCGTCTGTGTTTCATAGCAGAGTGTGAACCAGAACGTAAGAAGCGATGTCTCGCTGCTCCCTGAGTTGGTCTCTGTGAAGAGCAACGTGGTTACTCCTGCCCCACGATGCTGGGCCCTAGGAAGTGCCCAGGGTGGGGCAGGGGGCAGTGGGCTGCTGTCCCCCCAGCCCTTTGTCCTGGCGGGTGCGGAGGGGCAAGGTGGAGCTCCAGCTCCTTGGTGCCCTCCCTGCCTGGGTTCCTGGGTGGGCCCGCAGAAGGGGTTCCAGAGCACAGTGGCCACCGGGTGGCGCCACCCCGCGGCCAGGCCCTGGCCCGTTGGCTTCTGCTCCAGATGCAGGGCTGGCTGGCCGGCCAGGTTGTTCCATTAACCTCAGTGACAAGATCCCAGAGACGGATTTGCCTGAGAAGCTAACAGAGGGCCCCTTTACTCTCATTTTTCTTTATTGACTTTACATTTCTGTACTTTCTTTTTTTAAGAGGGCCACTGAAAATGTGTAAGTTTCAGGCCCTCCAAAACATGGACCCACCTGGTGGGAGCCTGAAATGTGTGTTATTCAACTTTCTGGATCTTGCTGGTGATAGTGTCACGGCTGGCATCACCATCAGAGAATGGAGGGGATTTTACTCATCAGTAACATGTCTTGTAGTTCCTTTGAATCAGGAGTCAGAGCCCCTCTTTTCATCCCCTGTTTTAGGTATGGCGTCCTAAGGAGTCACAACCTGTTGCTAACGTTTTATCTGCCCTTCTTTTCCATCTGCATCGTCACTCTCCTGGGCTGGCCTCTCTCGTCTCTGTCTGAGCTACGACGGTTACATCCGGTTGCCTCCCGTCTCTACATCCTCTCCTTCTGTGCATTTTGTGCTTTTCTGCTGGAGTACACGTTTCAGACTCGCTAGAGAACTGTGTGGTCACCACTTAGTGTAGAAAGCCTCTTCGCAGGTGAGCGGTGGGTTCAAACCCCAGTTCCACCGTGAATTCACTGTTTACCTGGGACAGATTGCGCAACGTTCCGTGTAAATGCCGACTGCTACTGTCGTCAGTGTGTTTCCCCCTCATCACCTTGTTTCCATCCCATCCTTCCTCCTGTTTCCGCGTGAGAGGTGTGTGTCTCCTTTTTAAGGGCAACTGTGGTATGTGGCCTTGAGCCGCCTCTCGCTGTACTTCCGCCCGGGCTCCTGGACTGGAAGGCCGCCCGTCTGCCCGTCCAAGCGCGTCTATCCGTCCAAGCGCGCCTGCCCGCAGCCCTGCCTCGCCCCGCGGCGGCTGTTCCTTCCCGAGAGGGGTCTCGCGGGCCTCCCCTCACCCGGCTGCGCTGCAGGTCCTGCCGGCAGCCTCAGCCCTGGTCCTTGTCCTCCCTCCTTAGCGTCCAACCCTGCTGACCGGCTCCCCCGCCCCGCCCCCATCCTCTTCATCTTTTAAAGTTAACCTGTTTTACGTTATCAGAGTTAATTACGTGCTTTATCGTGGGTATTTTGGAAGAAAGCAGAAAGGAAGAAAAAAAAAAACAACGCTCATAACCTGTCCCGTGGTGATCAATACCGTTAACGTTTCGGTAAATACTTTTGTAGCAAAAAATATGTATAAAACATACACTTTAAAGAAGTGTACGGGACTTTGCTGGCGTACAGTGGTTAGAACTTTGCCTTCCAATGTCGTGGGTACGGGTGCGATCCCTGGTCAGGGAGCTAGGATCCCACATGCCTCGCAGCTGAAAAACCAAAACACGTAAAAAGAAGCAAAATTTTGTAACAAATTCAGTAAAGACTTTAAAAATGGTCCACATCGAAAGAAAAAAAAAATCTTTAAAAAAGTGTAGAGTTTGGAGCGCCCGGTGCCTGTTGTCTTACAGCGTGCCTCTTTTGCTAATGAACAGAGCGTTCCAGGACCCTTTTCTTAACGGCTGCCTGGTGGTCGTCTGTCGGCTGTTTCTGTGGGAGCAGAATGGCCTGGGGCCGGATGGCAGCGTGCCTTTTACTGTTTACAGGTAGCTTGCTCCCAGTGTGCGATGGGTATTGCAGGGACCTCGCACTGCTGTAGTGTCATATATGGTTCTTAACTTAGACTTGCCGCTGTGCAGAGCAGCAGGGACCAGGCTGAACACTGGACAGGTGGAGGCCTGTTCATGCCTTGCGAGGCCGGTGCTCCCCGCGGGTGTGTCTGAGAGCTGAGGGTGTTGGGGGTTGGAGAGGGTGGGCAGTTAGTACAGAGTCTCGAGCGCCCTGAGACTGAGCCGGCTCTGCCATCCCGGCTGCTGTCCTGAACCGGTGCCCGACAAGCACCGGGCGGGGCGGCAGGCTCACCCAGCGTCCGGGTTTCACGGTTACAGACCACTCCGCCCCGGGCATCCTCGCCTACCTGTGTGTCCTTGAGTACTTGTCAGCTCACCTCTCGGGCCAGCATTCCTGGGAACATCGTGCTACGTCAAGGGACTCGTCCCATTAAATGTTCTTTTCACATTTTTAGTTTGAAAGTTTTCTAATTTATGGGAAAGTTGCAGTTACGGTACAGTGAAAACTCACGTTCCCTTCACCGAGATTCACCAATTGTTAACATTTCGCCACGTTTGATTTCTTTCTCTTTGTGTATGTGTGTGTATGTGTATGCATATGTGTGCGTGTACACACACACGTTGCACATGTATATATACACACGCATACATACACACACATGTTATTTTTGCTGACTCATTTTAGACTGAGCTGCAGGCCTTGTGACCATCCACCCCTAAGTACGCCAGTGTTTATCTCCTAAGGAGGAGATTCTCTTGTAATTATCTAATTCAGAACATTTGATGTTGATAAAAACGCTGTCTAATCCACAGTCCATATTCTCAGTCAAAAACATCACGTTGATATCCTTTATAGCTGTTTTCCCCTCTTTCCAGGGTCCAATCCAGACACCTAGGCAGATAAAGCCTAGACACAAATGCCTTTATTTTTATTTATTTGTTTATTTATTGATTGATTTGCCTGCGCCGGGTCTTAGTTGCGGCAGCGGGATCTCCGTTGCTGTGTGTGGGATCTTTTAATTGCGGCATGTGGGATCTAGTTCCCTGACCAGGGCTCGAACCTGGGCCCCCTGCATTGGGAGTGCAGAGTCTTAACCACTGCACCACCAGGTAGGTCCCACAGACGCCTTTAGAGTCGTCCTGTCTCGGTGGTGAGTTGAACCTTTTCCCGCAGGAAGGGCCCCTCTCGCCTCTGGCGATGCCGTGTGCCGTCCTGTGCCCTCGCCTGACGCCGACAGAGCTCGACCGGACTCCCTGACTAGTGTGGGTGTGCTATATATTTCCCCATCATTTTTCTTTTCATCTTTCTATATCCTTGTATGTTAGATGTTTCTCTCATCTCTCTTGTAAATGAAATATAGTTGGGTTTTGTCTTTCTGTCCCCTTTGATCATTTTTTGGTCTGTAATTAGCTCTTGTAGTCTGTTTCCTGAAATTATTGATATATTGGGGCTAACATTCATTATCGTATTTGCTTTTTATTTTTCTTGCCTGTGCTATGTTACCTTTTCTCTCTTTTCCTGCTGTCTTCTGGATTCGTTTTTAAGAATTTTACTCTCCCCCATTAGCTTGCTTCTATATTGTATTTACTACTGTTTTAGTAGTTGTCCTGTAGATCTCGGTATGCATTCTTGACTTGTTGAAATCTAATATAAATCTGTATTTTTACTTCTTACAAGTAATAGGAGGACCTTAGGAACCTTTAACCCTGCCCTTTCTTATTGCTGTTATCATCATATATGTACTAGATAAAAATAATGTATATTTATATTTTATATATATATATTTTTAAATTAGTTAATTAATTTTTAAAATTTTGGCTGCGTTGGGTCTTCGTTGCTGCGCGCGGACTTTCTCTAGATGCGGCGAGTGGGGGCTACTCTTCGTTGTGGTGCGCGGGCTTTACATTGCAGTGGCTTCTCTTGTTGCGGAGCACAGGCTCTAGGTGCGCGGGCTTCAGTAGTTGTGGCACTTGGGCTCAGTAGTTGTGGCTCACGGGCTCTAGAGCTCAGGCTCAGTAGTTGTGGCGCATGGGCTTAGTTGCTCCGCGGCATGTGGGATCTTCCCAGACCAGGGCTTGAACCCGTGTCCCCTGCATTGGCAGGCGGACTCTTAACCAGTGCGCCACCAGGGAAGTCCATATATTTTCTGTTATTTTATACAGTTAATATAGATTTGGATCTACCCACATATATACTATACCAGTGCTACTCATTTTTCTGTATCTTAAAACTTTCATCTGAGATAATTTTTTTTTCCTTTTAGAAACTACTGTTCTTTCTTTTAGTAGGGGTATGCTATTGTCTGAAATTATCCTTGCTTGATTTCATTCTTCAAGGATATTTTTTTAGTGAGTATAGGAGTCCAGTTAGCAAGTTGTTTTCTTTCACCGCCTTGAAGATTTTGAAGATAAATTTTCAAAGTCTTTTTTTTTTTTTTTTTAAGTCAGCTGTCTAATTGTAGCTTTTAAGATATTTGATTTTTAGTCTTTTGGGTTTATCAGTTTTACTTTCATGTTTCCAAATCTGGTTTTCTTTTTATTTATCCTGTTTCTTATAAGGCTTCTTGAATCTTCGGGTTGATGTTTTCTGGCAGTGTTGGAAAAATCTTGGCTGTTTTCTCTTCATAAATCACCTTTGCTCCATTTTCTGTCATTTTTGTTTTGAGACTTGAATTATATGTGTTTTAGACCTGTTCACTGTGTCCTTTACACCTCTTGCCCTCTGTTCTCTATTCTCCATTATTCTGTCTTGCTATATTTTATTTTGAAATCTTTCCAATTTGTCTCCTGACCTCTCTTAAGCTATTACCTTTCAGATCAGGGAATCTCTCTTCACCCATGGAGTTATTTTTGGTTAAAATAGTTTTCAGTCCTAGAATTTCATTGGGCTCCTTTTTCTCGTGTCCTGTTTCCTGATAAAATTCTCACTGTTGTGTTTTACCTCTTTGCACGTAATTATTTTAATGTCTGTGTCTGATAACTCTGTTAAGACAGCTCTGTCATTTTTCTTGGGTGTTATTTTGTCTTTCTTTTCCTGGTTATTTTTGATTGAGAACTGGGCTTGGTATATGAAGGCTGTGGCCATAGTATGAGTCCTAGGATAGTATTTTCTTTTTTTTGAATTTTTGAATTTTATTTTATTGATGTTTTTATACAGCAGGTTATTATTAGTTATCCATTTTATACATATTAGTGTATACATGTCAATCCCAATCTCCCAATTCATCCCACCACCACCCCACCCCACACCACCCCCATCCCTTTCCCCCCTTGGTGTCCATACGTTTGTTCCCTGCATCTGTGTCTCTAATTCTGCCCTGCAAACCGGTTCATCTGTACCATTTTTCTAGGTTCCACATGCATGCGTTAACATAACGATATTTGTTTTTCTCTTTCTGACTTACTTCACTCTGTATGACAGTCCCTAGATCCATCCACATCTCTACAAACGACCCAATTTTGTTCGTTTTTATGGCTAATATTCCACTGTATATATGTACCACATCTTCTTTATCCATTCGTCTGTTGATGGGCATTTAGGTTGCTTCCATGACCTGGCTATTGTAAATAGTGCTGCAATGAACATTGTGGTGCATGTGTCTTTTTGAATTATGGTTTTCTCTGGGTATATGCCCAGTAGTGGGATTGCTGCGTCATATGGTTATTCTGTTTTTAGTTTTTTAAGGAACCTCCATACGGTTCTCCATAGTGGCTGTTTCAATTTACATTCCCACCAACAGTGCAAGAGGGTAGGCTCGTATTGCTATAAACTTCCCTCTCAGAACTGCTTTTGCTGCACCCCATAGGTTTTGGATCGTCGTGTTTTTGTTGTCATTTGTCTCAAGGTATTTTTTGATTTCCTCCTCTATTTCTTCAGTGATCTCTTGGTTATTTAGTAACGTATTGTTTAGCCTCCATGTATTTGTGTTTCTTACGTTTGTTTCCCTGTAACTGGTTTCTAATCTCATAGCATTGTGGTCAGAAAAGATGCTTGATATGATTTCAACTTTCTTAAATTTACTGAGGCTTGATTTGTGACCCAAGATGTGATCTATCCTGAAGAATCTTCCATGTGCACTTGAGAAGAAAGTGTAATCTGCTGTTTTTGGATGGAATGTCCCATAAACATCAATTAAATCTATCTGGTCTATTGTGTCATCTAAAGCTTGTGTTTCCCCATTAATTTTCTGTCTGGATGATCTGTCCATTGGTGTAAATGAGGTGCTAAAGTCCCCCACTATTATTGTATTACTGTCGATTTCCTCTTTTATAGCTGTTAGCAGTTGCCTTATGTATTGAGGTGCTCCTATGTTGGGTGCATATATATTTATAATTGTTACATCTTTTCCTTGGATTGATCCCTTGATCATTATGTAGTGTCCTTCCTTGTCTCTTGTAACATTCTTTATTTTAAAGTCCACTTTATCTGATATGAGCATTGCTACTCCAGCTTTCTTTTGATTTCCATTTGCATGGAATATCTTTTTCCACCCCCTCACTTTCAGTCTGTATGTATCCCTAGGTCTGAAGTGGGTGTCTTGTAGACAGCATATATATGGGTCTTGTTTTTGTATCCATTCAGCGAGCCTGTGTCTTTTGGTTGGAGGATTTAATCCATTCACGTTTAAGGTAATTATTGATATGTATGTTCCTATTACCATTTTCTTAATTGTTTTGGGTTTGTTTTTGTAGGTCCTTTTCTTCTCTTGTGTTTCCCACTTAGAGAAGTTCCTTTAGCATTTGTTGTAGAGCTGTTTGGTGGTGCTGAATTCTCTTAGCTTTTGCTTGTCTGTAAAGCTTTTGATATCTCCATCGAATCTGAATGAGATCCTTGCCAGGTAGAGTAATCTTGGTTGTAGGTTCTTCCCTTTCATCACTTTAAGTATATCATGCCACTCCCTTCTGGCTTGTAGAGTTTCTTCTGAGAAATCAGCTGTTAACCTTATGGGAGTTCCCTTGTATGTTATTTGTCGTTTTTCCCTTGTTGCTTTCAATAATTTTTTTTGTCTTTGATTTTTGTTAATTTGATTACTATGTGTCTCGGCATCTTTCTCCTTGAGTTTTTCCTGCCTGGGACTCTCTGCGCTTCCTGAACTTGGGTGGCTATTTCCTTTCCCATGTTAAGGAAGTTTTCTAGTATAATCTCTTCACATATTTTCTGGGGTCCTCTCTCTCTCTCTTCTCCTTCTGGGACCCCTATAATGTGAATGTTGTGTTTAATGTTGTCCCAGAGGTCTCTTAGGCTGTCTTCATTTCTTTTCATTCTTTTTTCTTTATTCTGTTCCGTGGCAGTGAATCCCACCATTCTGTCTTCCAGGTCACTTACCCGTTCTTCTGCCTCAGTCATTCTGCTATTGATTCCTTCTAGTGTATTTTTCATTTCAGTTATTGTATTGTTCATCTCTGTCTGTTTGTTCTTTAATTCTTCTAGGTCTCTGTTAAACATTTCTTGCATCTTCTCGATCTTTGCCTCCATTCTTTTTCCGAGATCCTGGATCATCTTCACTGTCATTATTCTGAATTCTTTCTCTGGAAGGTTACCTATCTCCACCTCATTTAGTTGTTTTTCTGGGATTTTATCTTGTTCCTTCATCTGGTACATACCCCTCTGCCTCTTCATCTTGTCTGTCTTTCTGTGAATGTGGTTTTTGTTCCACAGGCTGCAGGATTGTAGCTCTTCTTGCTGCTGCTGTCTGCCCTCTGGTGGATGAGGCTATCTAAGAGGCTTGTGCAAGTTTCCTGATGGGAGGGACTGGTGGTGGGTAGAGCTGGGTGTTGCTCTCGGTACTATTTTCTTTTGTAAGAGATGATTTTTAAACATTTCTGGTGGTTGGCTGTGGGCACCAGCTTTCTGGACCTGCCTCCCTTTCTCCAGGGTGTGGTCTTCAACTTCAGCTCAGCTTTTTCTTAGCTTCTCAAGGCCTCGGCTGCCTCTGGGTTCAAGCAGCTCCAATCGCTGGGCTCATTTCTCTGGGCTTCCTTCTTTTGAATCTTCTTTCCTGCCTTTATAGGTGTATGACGTCCAGCTCTTCTGATTGTTCTCAGCAGGAGGACTGATAGGAATGACCTAGTCCACTGGAAGAGGAAGTTCCCAATATTGCCCTTCTGTTCAGTGATTTGAAATCCTGCCTTTTTCAAATATAACCTCATGGCCAGCTTCGGTAGCTTGAAGGGTTAAGTGTGGTAACGCCTCTTGTATTTCTCTGATTAATGCTTGAGCCCCTGCGCACCTGTGTTAGCAGGAAGGTCCAGTGATTCCGTCCTGAGTGACCCCCAACCCTGGGGCTTTCTTATCCAGAGAGGTGAGCCCTGCTTTGGAATGTCCCCCTGCACTCTCAGTCCTCAGTTGTGTGTCTGCGGCTGGTCAGCGTCCCTGGCTGTCCCCTGACTCTGGTGCATCGTGTCCTCAGCTGGGTAGACCCCGCACAGACCCTCCTGCTCCACGTGCACTTCCCCTTGGACCCCTTCCCCGACCCTCCTTCCCCACACGCGGTGGCGGGGCCTCTGGGGGTGTGAGTTCAGCCTTCCCCAGTGCAGGAACCCGTGCTCCCGCCAGGAGCCCGCTTTGATGAGAGAGGACAGCAGGAAAGAAATCAAACACGTGGAGGCTTTTTTTCTCCCAGAATATGGTTAAATTTCTGCTTTCCTTTTTCATTCTAGGTGTTAGCACTGGGTTCAGGGAACTATTTCATCAATTAATTGGTGTAAACCAGGTGTCCTCAAACTTAGGTGTGCATCAGAGCCGCCTGGAGGGCTTGTGAAGTCGCGGTCCTGGCCCGTCCAGTGACGTTTCCTGTGAGCAGGTCAGGGGTGGAGTCCAAGAATTTGCATTTCTACTAAACGCACACCTGATAACGGAAGCTGCTGGTCCAGGACCCACACTTTGAGAACCACTGGGGTGATCAGTAGTTTTTCTCAAGAAACAAACAAACTTGACTATTTACCAAGAATATTGTTCTGTTTAGGTTTGTTGAACATTGATGTTGGATATTATAACTCACGTCTTTTTTTTTTTTTTAATTTTGTAGAAATAAAAGAAGAACTTGAAGATCTGAACAAAGAAATCAAGAAAACTGCTAATAAAATTCGGACCAAGTTAAAATGTGAGTGTAAAGTTTTGATTACATGTAATCATTGATGGTGGGAATGTGGGTAATTATTATTTTCTTCTTTGTAACTTTTTATTCTTTTACATTTTCAAAAGTTAAGATTGTGACCACTTTAAAATAAATTGTATGTACTTGGAACAGTAAGTCTTGTTTAAGTTCCTCATTATTCTAGAATTCTTAAACGAGGAGCTAAACCTAAGGGCTGTTAACCCTTAAATTTCAGAGTGAAGCACTAATTCGTGCCCAACAGTAGTAGTAAGCACGTGCTTATAAATTGTTAATCTGTTATATTTTATGACATTTGGGGCTAAACTGCAGATATTTGAGAAGGCAGCTAGCCTTTGACATGAGTTGCCAGGTGCTTCTTGAATGCCCTTGTACTCGGTGAGCTCCTTTGAACCTTTCCGTACAGTTCATCTCGGCTGAAGGTGCCGGGTGGAGGTTCACAGCTTCCCTGTGGGACCGAAACAGACGTGGGTTTTCTCCGTGTGGTAGAAAGACACACTGTATTTAATTTTTACAAAATAACATTCAAATCAAGAATATTTCTGAAGATCAAAAGGAACCTTTATTAAGGAGAATTTCAGACCTATGTCGGGGGAGGGGGTCACCACCACAAGCCCCATGTCCACGCCCTTGAGCTCTGCAGGTCCCAGCGGCCCTCACCCAGCCCAGCTGGTTTCACAACCGATCCCAGACATCTGGGTCTTCATCAGCATATAGTTTTCGGTGTGTATTTCTAAGAGAAGGATTTTTCTCCCCCAAATACAACTATAATACTACTATTATATCTAAGTCACATTAATTACTATTATTTATTATAAAATATCCAGTCAGAATTCACACTTCCCCAATGATCTTTTTATTTTTTTATTTATTTTTTAATAGTTTGTTTGAATTGGGTTCCTTATTTGGACCATATCCTGTGATTGGTTGATATGTCACTTCAGGTTTTTTCACATCAGATTCTCCTTCCATCTTTTTCCCCCCAACACTTTTTTCTTTTGGTTGGAGAAGCCAGGACATTAGTCCGTCAGAAGTTGCCATGTTGCAGAGTTTTGCTGATTTCACCCCTTTAATGTCACTTAACAGGTTCCGCTGTGCTCTGTATTTCCTGTGGATTGACAGTTAAATTCTCCAAACTTGATCAGATTCATGTTGCCTGCTTTGAAATGTGAAGCTGTAACATCTGGTTTTATTTTGTGCTATCATCAGCAACTGACAATTACCAAAACTCATAAATTTACTAGGAGTTGAAAAGATAAGAAAATACATTTGAGGTTAGGCTTGAAAACCTTTCATTTTTTAGTTGAAAAGATAACTCTTTCCTGCTTGTTTCTAGCTATTGAACAAAGTTTTGATCAGGATGAGAGTGGGGACCGAACGTCAGTGGATCTTCGGATACGAAGAACCCAGGTGTGATTATTAAATACACACTTGTCTAGACTGAAGCAATGCTGAAGAATAGGTCTCTTTACGTCTTTCAAATTCAAAATAATTTCATCTTTACCATCACATTAATTCTTTCAGCATTTCTGCATAAAAAAGGCATCGTATTTATAGACTCCCTCTCTAGATTATGAAGAAAAAAAGTGTATTCAGCCAAACAGCAGAATTCTGTTCTGAAGAGCAAAGAATTATCACAATCATTTTAGTGTTCATGGTAAAATCCTCACCTTTCATAGGTTTATGGTGCAGCAAAGTGGAATTTAGTTCACTTAACTCTACTTGACAAACGGAGATTATGTGTTCAGGCTCTGGGGACAGCTTGTCTGGGTGCCAACCTGACCCAGTCAGCCTGTAACTATGGGCTAATTGACTTCTTGAAATGATGGTTTCACTTCTATAGAATGAGGGATAGTAATAGTATAGTAGGGTTACTGTGAAAATCAAATAAGGTGATGCATGTAAAGTTCTTAGCATAGGTTCTGTTATACAGTAAGTTGCTATTAATCTTATTTTCCATTTGAAGGAGTAAGTGGCATATTAGTTTGAATTTCTATAATGTAATGTTTTTATATATCACTCTTAATAGAAGAAATGACCGATGTATATTGATCTATTTTTTTTTTTTATGTTAAAAGCATTCAGTGCTATCTCGAAAGTTTGTGGAAGTTATGACAGAGTATAATGAAGCACAGACTCTATTTCGGGAGCGAAGCAAAGGCCGGATACAGCGTCAGCTAGAAATAAGTGAGTCAGTGAACAAGCTATTTTTGTTAAAAACATATTTTTCTTCCTTAGGGTCTGACATGAAAGTATGTAACTTCAAAAAAGTAATTCCATCTCTGTTTTGGTCAATATTGTAAGCCTAAAGTGCTTTCATAGCTTCCTATTCATTGAATCAACCAACCTATTATTTATTTAAATCCTGCAGAAAGTTCTAGGTGAGTGGACTTTAGATTACTTGTAGAGCATTAATGAGACCTGGAAGACTCTAAACCGTCATTTCTTCATGTATTTTTTGTCTCCCCCAACCCTTCCTGCCCCGTCTCGGGGGACAGTTCTCTGTGAGTCTCGCGGCTCTGCATGTCTGGTGAGCAGACTCGCTGCCTTCTTGCTCCAGGCTTTCTCTCGCGGGTGTCTGTCTAACAGGCAACCTTAGAAGATGGAGCTCATGGTTCCCTCTGGGCGGAAGGCAGTTTGCTTGCCGAATAAAGGTCAGGCAGCTTTGCTTACTCCCCACTGTGGAAGATCAGGGTTCCTCAGCTGTGACACAAGCCCCCTGTGGGTGCACCTTCCACTGGGGCTGCTCTGCGTCTCCCACGGGCTTGGGGAGGGTGGAGCAGCCGTAAACGTGAACCTCATTAAATGACATTTTAGGACCTCCCTGGTGGCGCAATGGTTAAGAATCTGCCAGTGTAGGGGGCACGGGTTCGAGCCCTGGTCCGGGAAGATCCCACATGCCGTGGAGCAGCTAAGCCCGTGCGCCACAACTACTGAGCCTGCGTGCCGCAACTACTGAGCCCGCACGCCTTCTCACCGCGATGGGAAGCCCGCGCACCGCAACAAAGAGTGGCCCCCGCTCGCTGCAACTAGAGAAAGCCCACACGCAGCAATGAAGACCCAACGCAGCCCCCCAAAAATAAATAAATAAATAAATAATGCCATTTTAACATCTTTATTGAGATATAGTTGATGTACCATGTGAATGATACTCAAAGTGTACACTCCAGTGGTTTTTAGTATATTAGCACAATCAATTTTAGACCATTTTAATCACTCCAAAAGGAAACTTGGTACCCATTGTTGGGCACGTCCCATTTCTCCCCTGAGCCCTAGGCTACCGCCAGTTTATTCTCCTGTCTCTGTAATTTTGCCCATTTGGGGCATCCATATGAATGGAATCGTACAACATATAGTCTCTTGTGACTGGTCTCTTTCACTTAGCACAGTTTTTTCAAGGTTCAACCATACTGCAGCAAACACCAGTGTTTTATCCCTTTTTTACGGCTGCATCACGTTCCATTGTGTGGATGGACTACATTAACGTTGTTTACCCATCCATGAGGTGATGGACATTTGGGTTGTTTCCACTTTTTGGTGATTATGAATAATGCTGCTGTGAACATTCACATTAAATGGTATTTTAATTACTATGATGTTTCAATTGGGTTTTTCTAAAATTCTGTGAACCTGTTCATAGACAGCATTAATACATTTAACTCAAGGAAAAAGTATTAACGTCCAAACTACAGAAAGTATTAGAGCCTCTGATGCTAATTTTGCAGTCTTTATTATGTCCATTTAACATATGCTGGATCTAGTTTACCCCCTTTTCCTATAAGCCAGAGTTAAACTTTTAGGAAAACTGATACGCCAACATGTATTATCAGTTTCGTTTTTATAGTTGTTCCTTATTCAGACTAAAATTGGATTTTATTAGTCATTCCAGTTATAAGATTTTTCATGAGTGTTTTCCAGTTCTTCCTACTTCTTAGGCTTATGTTAATTTCTCTCATCGTTAATATTTGCCTAAGAAAATACATTGGAAAGGTTAGAAAAACGTTGGTTGAAAATATTAACAACTCAGATTTTAGTTGCTAACTTATGGGTGCAAAAGTCATTTTTAAATATTGCTGCATTCTGAATGGAGTTTTTAATTGTTAATATTTTAGCTGGAAAAACTACCACTGATGATGAACTGGAAGAGATGCTGGAAAGTGGGAATCCCTCCATTTTCACGTCGGACGTGAGTACGCAGGTGGCTCTGTGGCCTTGCGTGTTTGTATACATACAGATGTTTTTTTTTTTTTTTTCTTTAACTTCCAGAGCAATCGTAAGTTCGTCAGTATTTCTCTTCTGTTTTTGTCTTTCAAAGATTATATCAGATTCACAGATTACTAGACAGGCTCTCAATGAAATTGAGTCACGTCATAAAGACATTATGAAGCTGGAGACCAGCATCCGAGAGCTGCATGAGATGTTCATGGACATGGCCATGTTCGTTGAGACTCAGGTAATCACACACATCTTTACTTCTCCGAGATAGAGAGCTGTTTTCTGTAAAATCTTACATTTGATTCCAGTATACCTGAGAAAGCCATTATTCTGGATGCAGTCTTGTAATTCAAAAGTTGTAGTGTTATTGCCGTGTGAGACTGAAATGCTGTAAACAGCTTCAACTTTCAACAGTGGGGGACTGGTTTACTTAAGTTATGTATGGTGCGTCCATAGGACAGCCTGTTGGGCAACCATAGGCAACATCGACTTTGTTCATGGAGGACTTTTAATGAAATATACAAACGTTATGTGCCAGAATTTCAAGTTGACATAAGAGGGAGGTACTAAACCTTACTCGTGTATGTATAAATGTGAATATGTATACAACACACGCCCTTATACTCCTGTGTGTATGTATATATGGCATGAACTCAGCTGCATGAAACAGTACTCACAGAAGGAAAGAAATATACCAAGCAGTATAATAACAGTGGGACTATGGGAATTTTAGTCTTCTTCTCTAAAATATATGTATTTTCAAGTTTTCTGTAAGGACCATATACTAGAGTAACAATTGGGAGAAATGTATGAAAGAATAAGTCCCAAAGGGGATACACCGTGACGTAACTAGAAGCTTACACTTGCTACGCGGTGTCTAGTACCACCGGCACGGGGTGACGGGGGTGTGAGGAGACCCTGTGAGGAACCGAGGAAGTTAATACAGTTTTTTAAAAACAGAAAGTTCAGTGGAAAAACACAAGCCGGTGGTCGCGGTTAGGTGTGTGGCTGTGCTCGCGCTTCCTCTCGTGATGCTGCACAAGGTCCTCCGTGACTTTGCAAGCGCGCGAGGCTCGCCCTCGGCCACTCACTGATCGGTGGGCCGTTGAGTTCAGCTGACCGCCCTGTGAAGGGGGAGCATTCGTACCAAGTCACCTTAGGAGTCACGTCACACTCAGGTCCTCGCTCCCACGGAGGCTGGTTTCAGGATCTCTTGTGTCCTCTAAGAAGGTTTGGGTCTGACTGGCCTATTTCTCATTGCCTGGGTCACGTAAGGATCACTAGGAAGTCCATCGAGGTGCCGGTCCATCCTCCACGTCGCCACGAACATTTGAAGAACGCTGTTTAGTTTGCGGAACCTTGTCACAAAAACGTGTGCAGAGCTGAGGCGCGGTGCATTGGCGGTGTAGGGTGGGGACGGGGAAAGTTCACCCCTTTCTGGTGGGAGGGCCCGCGCCACTCATGGTGCAGAAGGGGAGAGCTGGGAGTCTGGCTGCTACCCGCTTCTTATTTTCAGGAAGGAAACCAGTTAGACAATAAGAACAGTCAGTGATTAGTTTTGTTATTGCTAAAGATTTTAGAGTACCTTGGACTTTTAGTTAGGATTGTTCTACGCCAGATGCATTGATCGCCATTAGAAAAATTGATGCATTCTTAGCTTTGTTCCATTGCTTCCTTTTAGAAGTCTGTTAGTGCTGCATTATATTGGCTCGTCTAATTCAACATATATGTTTAGTCAGAGCTTACTAGTAAGTTTAAATGTGTGAATGAGTAAGTTAATTGTACGTCGTTCTTCAATGCTTTACCCCACTCACTGCTACAGATTACGTCTGCTGGTGGACAGAAGACCAGGTAATGTGTTTTGTCGCCTAACATTTCACTGGATTCACCTCACTTTACGTTTTTGCTCATTAATTTAGTCAACGTAGTGGCCAACGTAAGCTATTCCTAGTTTACTGTATTTTGAAGAAATTGCAGCAATTTTCTACCCATTAGAAAAGATGCCATTCTTTGCCCACTGTATGTATGTGCATAATAGTAAACATTCGCTTAGCCTAAAGCTAGCCGCCTCCCGTTCACTGCACCCATCTTTAAAGAGTGTTCTCATGTTAAAGCATATCTCAGAGTGTACGTGATATGCCTCCAGTTATCAGCATTGTTGCCCATCCCATTTAGTTCTTTTTATAGTACAAGTTAGATTTTGATTATTGTACATTTATAATGGTCTCATCTTTTTGTAAGTGTGAAAAAAAATTCGGTGTCCATTACATGCACATTATGTTCCTGTGGAAACTTTACTGCTGCTCTGTGGCTGTCTTAAGATACACAATTAAGTCATTTGAAAGTACCTTCTAAGTTTGAAACTTTCTGTTCTAAGGGTGAAATGATCAACAACATAGAAAAAAACGTTATGAATGCCACAGACTATGTAGAACATGCTAAAGAAGAAACGAAAAAAGCTATTAAATATCAAAGCAAAGCAAGAAGGGTGAGTGTGGTCTTGAAGAATTAAAGTGCGTTTTTCTCTGGGTTTGGTTTTGAGTGTGCGTACATTGATGCAAGCCTACTTAAGAGGTATTCCAAGAAATGTAAGCTTCTTACATTAATGTTTCATTTGAAAACTGAAGTAATTCTTTTTGCTAAAACTTTTGAAGTTTATCAGATAAGTTATGTTGACTGTGAACCCTGTTGGTTTTAAGTGATGAAAACCCTTTGCAGCCAAAGTCGGTCTCTCTGCTTTTCTCAGTTGCACGGGTTCCAATTCCAGAGTTCTCTGTTTCTCGGGTCATTATTTGGAGGGACATAACAAAACTCATGGGACTGGAAGTTCTCAAAACCATTGGTTACACATTTTATGCAGTGAACACTTTATTCTTTGTTTACGTTATTTGCTAATCCGTTGGTTTGGAGGAAAGAAGAGAATTATTTGAGACCGTGGACCTAAGATGTTATGTAGCACTCGCACTGAAGCTTTGTAAACGAGTTTTAGTATCTTTATCTGAATCTTAACGTGTGTCGTGTGTGAGTGAAAGCTCTTCTAAGAAAACAGCGAAACTACAGAATTAAGTTCTGATTCAGGGACTGGAAAACTGTGTGTCTCATTGTGTGACCTCACCCATTACTTCCTGGTCCCTGTCTCTCCAGTGTGGAAAGGAGCAACACGGAGCACCAAACCCGTGCTTTCAGGGCCTGTCACTCTCCCACCTGCTGGAAGACGGCTGTTGGGTTTACGATGCCTTTCTCAGTGCCAGTCAGGGGGAGGTTTCCAATGTGACGGCAAAAAAGGGAGTTTCAAAAACTCCTTGTAAAGAGGGAGTTTCAAAACGTTCAGGAAAGATAGTCAGATTCTGAGCACGGATTCACTCGTAACAATGGCCCATGGACGTTCTCAAATAAGATGCACGTCTGGGCTTTAATGTCAGCCTGCAAAGCATCTCACCCTGCTTTTTCTTGGGAATATCTGAGTGTTAATTATCTTTGAGACGTAAGACATGGTTTCTTACATAATTCTGTGTTACCACCTTTTGAAATATTGAGCTTTAAAGTAAAGCAAGAGGGAAGAGATATGGGAACATATGTATATGTATAACTGATTCACTTTGTTATAAAGCAGAAACTAAAACACCACTGTAAAGCAATTATACTCCAATAAAGATGTTTAAAAAAAATAAAGTGAGGTGACGAGGTCCGCGTGTGAGGTGCTTTGGCTGGTCCAGGCACGAAATGGACTTTCACTTAAAAAAAATCGTTAAAAAAGGGCAGTTCCCTTCCTTTCTCCATGACCTAAACAGCACGTCAGTCCAGCGAAAATTTCCGTGAGAAGTTCCCTGGTTTCACAGAGATAAAAGGTGGTCGGGGGGTGCATCTTATCCTGTACCGGCAGAGCCAGCCTCGTTCTGGCAGGTGGCTGGGAGCGGTGCGTTACCCGGAGTGGCCACTTGTCGGAACGTGATGTTTGTTTCAAAAATCATCACCATCTCTCCGACTCAAGGCCTGGCATCTGAAACCACACGCAGCTTGTTCAGCGTCTCCCTCTGCTGTTCGGTGCATGGTTGTGGAGATGTTGGCCGTCCCTCCCCTCTCCTGGTGTCCTGGTTCCATTCCCGGGGCAGCTGAGTTAGCCCCTGAGAGACCAGACGGCACTAGTGGAGTGTGGTTTGTTTTATACAGTGTGGCAGGGCCAGTGAAGGACTTAACGGCCAGTAACAAACAAACACGAAAGAAAAGAGTGTAGCGGCTTAATACATAGGTAACTGATTTCTGGGTTCACTGACCTGGCTACATAGCTCTGTATACGTGAAAAAAAATCAGCTGTGTGTCTCACTCCATCAGAAATTTACCAAAAGAATGTGGTCCTGCAGCTTTCTCGTTGATGAAACCTAATATTTCGAGTTCTATAACAGTTTATCTCCCAGTACTCTGACCTCATTAAATTAAAAACCCCTCTTTATGAGAACTGAAAGTTGTCAAGCAGAATTAATCGATGTCCCATAACTTAGATTTTAAAACGAATTCCGATAGATTCTTTGATTTTAAATGAATGATGTCTTCTAACACGGCGGTGTGGAATTAACCACAATATAATCGGCTTGTTTTTCTTTGACAGAAAAAGTGGATAATTGTTGCCGTGTCACTGGTTCTGGTGGCTGTGATTGCGCTAATTATTGGTTTATCAGTTGGCAAATGATGCGGTGGATTACGTCAGCGTGCATGCCTCTCTGCCGGCGCGGCAGTAAGTAACTAATCAACTAATCTGCTTACTCACTCGCCCAATTAGCTAATAGTGGTGCTTGCCCAATTAAAAAATACTGGAAAGCAATAAAGGGCTGCCAGCGGAGCGTTTGCCTGACTTCTGTGCTGAGAGCAAGCTTAGGCTGGGCGGCCGTTCATTGCTAAACCAGGGTCGCCTCCCTGTTGGTTTCGAAGCCTCCGCTGGGTTCGCCTCTGTTACTAAATGTGACGGCGCGGGCGGCAGCCCCTGACTCTCCAGTCTTCGGTTTTTGGTCCAGGAGGATGCCCTCTTCTTAAAGGAGCCCTTCGTTAGTGGAATAACCTTAGCAGTGAGGATGACTTCTCAATTAAAAAACTAAAATGTAATGTTTAATTTCTCTCTTAAGTTTTAACTCTTCAATGAGTGCAACAGCCGAAAAGTTGCTTTGTGAACTCTGTTTATTTGCTCATCATTTTACTGTGGAATTAGAGGGAATGGAACGAGAGCTGTGAAGAACGAACGCTCTGGAATTAAAAGACTTCGTCTCACTTGTTTCCATTTGTCAGCGTCTAGTTTGTTTTAAATGTGACCGCATTAAAGAGGAGACTTGTGCTGAGTGAGCGTGCCTGTTAATTCTTAACTAAAGGATTTGGAATACAAAAGATATTCAGTTCTTTATTTAGAGTATCTTTATTTTTGTTTATGAGAATCACCCGTCTCCAAACTTCAGTAGATTTTGTGTTTTTCCTCCGTTGTTTTTTATGCATTTGGAATCATCCTTCTTGCGTTAACTCTTAAGTTAGAATGCTGCCTGGTGTATTAAATTTGGAGATACCAGTTATTTATACTAAAACGTTTGTTTGGCATGATCATTGTGATTAAAATTATATCTGGATTGTGACAAGCAGTCGTTGATGAATTCATTATTTTATCGTGAAAGCAGCTGCTGGCTTGGTAGACACTTGGCACTTTCTTACAGAGAAGGCGAGGAGTTTCCCGACGTGAGCGTCTGTGCGCTGAGGACCCACCACAGGCGAGGGTCTCGTGCTGTTCCGTCCCAGCGTCACATAGCCACCACCTTGCACTCGAGGTAGTTCCCGTTAGAAGCTCTGGGATGTTGACTTTGTTAGCGATCCATTTTTTCAGAAGGCAGAAGGAAGGAAGGCTCTCTTTTTCATCAGGCAGGATGTTATGTATCCTTCCATGCTTTCCTATTACGTCTGCTGAAAAAGTGGTATATGTGATTTTCCTTCATTAATAATAATGGTATTTAAAAACTATTTTTATAACTTTTTATGAAGTATGTATTTTCTTAGCTTTTCCTAGTGGCCATCACATGGCTAGTTGGATGTGCTTCCACTAAAGGTAAACTTAATTTTAGATTGGATGCTGTGGTGAGGCGTAGATCGACGGCAGGCTCCTCCCAGCAGGGTTCCCTTCGGAGCCCTGGGCTTGCTCTGTGCCCTGGGCCTGGCCGGCCGGTGGTGTACTTTTGTGCCTTTAAGCACAAATGAACACAAAACAATGCTTGCTAATAAGAAACACATCAGAGAGCACACCAGCAGGTTTTTTTTTTTTGTTTAATACAAATGCAGTGGTTGGTGTCTTTAATTATATACTTTTGAAAAACTATTCTTTCAGCAAGTAGCTCAGCACAGCCCTCCTCTGGGCCTGTAGGCACCGTGTGGAGGGAATCCTACTCCCTGGAGCCCTGCAGCGGGGGCGGGGGTGCCGGGTTTTCTATCCAACGACACTGCTAAGAGGACACGTGGCCCGGGATTTACGTGTAGTAGGTGGTGGCTTGACTCCCAGGGGTGTGCGTGGGGCCACCAAAGAGAAGTCCAGGCATTTGGCTTGAGCTGTGAGCAGGCTGTTGGGCAAGAATGGTCATTAAACCTACGGCACCGAGGGTTCAGGAGCTCAGCCATCGTGGAGTTCGGGGGAGCACCGCCGAAAGCCAGGGGCGGAAGCGAGCACGCACATACGTGCTACCCAGAGACGCGGCCGTGAGAATCAGAGCCTCCTGGTCCTCCGAGGTGGACAGGGGCACGTGGAGCGGGTTCTGGAGCTGAAGGGTGATGCCAGTGGGAAGGGAGGGGTGAGAGGCTGAAGGAAAAAGCTGTGTCTAGGGAGGTGCTGAGAGAGGCTCCCCGGGAGACACGTGAGGAGGCCGCGAGGACGGTCGGGACCAAGCCCTGGCTTTCCAGGAAGTGCACAAGTAACGTTAACCAGTGACAGGAAGTCTGAGGGCGTGATGTCCTGAAGGCAGCGATCCCGGGGTTCTGCATGATCGACGTGGAAGTTTACTGAGGGGCCCGGCTCTGCTCATCTTCATGCAGTAATTGATGGCGCTCGTGGCAGGCCAATACTGATGCAGAGCTGACCAGTTTGAGCAGCTGTGATTTCTCAGATGAAAGTGTGCCATGAGTTCGGAATTCAAAACCATGAATCTCTGCTGTTTACAAAGAGAGCTCGGAGTCGTCTGACAGCGTGGTGTGCCTTTCATCTGTGTGAACTCCGCCTGTTCTCCCGCAGCCGGGTTTCCTGGAGAGACTAGATTTCTTAAGCCAAAGGTTGTTTAGCTTTTCAGCTGTGCAAGGGTGCTTGTTAATTGAAAGCAAAAAGTTGAATGTTACATTGCCTTGCCCTGGGCCGTGGATGCAGCAGAAGACCGAGTTAATGGCTTGTTGATTTCTTACTTGCATCATACCTCAGTGTAAAAAAATGTATAAATAAGGTCTTTTTCAGCACGTGAGAAATAAATCCACTTAAAGTTTTAAAAAGCTGTACAACGCATCCAAGAAATAACTGTTTGGGATTTTCTTGTGATCAATAGAACGTGTTCATGAAGACCCCACCGGGTGTTAAGTAGACATTGCCTTTTACCTCCAAGAGTAAATAGTCGTTGTCTTAATAATACGTATTTTAAGTTATTAAATTCATTTAATATACGATGTGCCTATAACTTAGTGCTTTGCCTCTGGAACTTTCCTTCCCCACCCCTCCCTTTTCTATGACCTGTAGGGGTTCTTTCTTGATGATGGGCTTCTATTTTAAACCATCTCAAATTCCAGGAGAATTTTGTTAGGAAATGACGTTAGTGATTTCTTTCCTTTGATATCTTGCAAATTAATAAGTGTTTTTCTTTATCTTGCAGAAAATGATGTTCATTATTATTTGCGTAGTTATTTTGCTTGTGATCCTTGGAATTATCCTAGCAACAACATTGTCATAGCAACCATGTCCCAAGAGCCACTGATCCTTGGAGTCAGACCACACCTGCAGCAAATGAGCCTCCTCCCATTTCATGAATGAACCCTAGACATTGTGACACGTGGCATTGAGTGCTGACTTTTTATTAGTGAATTCAAGGAGAAAATGCAACCGAATGTATTGTTTGGTGAGAAAAGCAGAATGGATGTGATGAGTTAACCCAAACACCCTTGGACTCTGCATAACACGCCACAAAAAATTAACAACGTGAAACTGCTTTCAGTGGCCTTAGAATAAGGAATTATTGGAATTTTCAATTTTGTTTATATTTCAGTGTTAAAAATGTATGTGAGGTTTAATTAGGAATGTCTTGTGTTATGAAGCTACTAGATGTGAGGTCTAAGACTTTCTTCCCTCTCCCAGCTAACATGCTGATTGAGATGTTTTTGTACTGTGTTTAATTTGTGTTTGTTTATGTTTGCAAAAATTATTTTTATTATCACAGAGCTGTGTTTTGTAAGATATCTATAATTTTAAATGTTTGTAAATTGTTTAATATATTAACATCTTAATTTACTCCAATTTTATATATTAACTATTGCCTTTTAAAAGAAATAGGAAGGTTCATGATATTAGAGCCATTTTTGCACAGTTGTTTACAGAGTCTGCCATTGGCCTAGAAGACATTGGTTGCAAGGTTCCCCAAAAAGCCTTTCTAGTGCCTTCTGTTAAAATTGATTTATAAGGTTTAAATGCACCCAACACCCTGCAGGAAAAGCTCGATTATTGTACTCAGCTCCATTTCTAGCTGTTTCATTACCCAAGATAATACATTAGTTACTGCACTGTAAGGACAATGGTCTCTTCTTTTATTCATAAGGTTTGTGATTCCCTGTTTACACTAATAAAGTCTCAATTTAAGGTGGTGATAAAACCAAATTTTAAACTCAAGGGGATTATTCCCAGACATGAAGTAATTCTTTTAAATTTCAACCATTGTACAGATCACCTAAATGTTCTTGTTCAGTACCTACTCTTCTGCTGAACTTTAAAAGTTAATTCCCGAAGTTTACAGGAATCTATGATAATTAACATTTTTATTACTCATTATTTTTAGTATAATATGCTTTGTTTTTAGACTGTAACATGTATGAAATCTTACTAGTGAATGGACATCTGTAAGATAGCATCTCGTCAAAATTTTAAATGAATATGTGAAGGATACTCAAAATATAGTTAACTCTTGTTACTTCTGTATGTGATTGTGTAAGCACATGACTATTTTAACATTGGCTTGAAAACTAATATAGATACGCTTGATTGCAAACTGTAAGTGTGAATTATATCGGACCGTTTAGAAACTGTGTTCCTTATTCAGTACAATTATGAATTTCACTCATTCATACTTTATACATCTAACTGCTTAGCTTAGGCTTAAGTCTGTATTTATGCATTTTATTTACTTGCTGGTCATCACTGTGTAGTCAGAATTCGTATAGGAGTATCCTGGCTCTAGCATGTGTATTTCTTAAATCTTTAAAAAGCCTGTCAGTGGGACATGCTTTGTGCTTAAGTTGAAGGTGTGACCTGTCCTGAAGGATATTTAAATATCTAGAGCTCGTGCTTGTATTAATGTAACTTTTGTACATCCAAACATTTGTCTGTATGATTATGTCCCTGTGCGGAGGAACTTTGTGCTCCCCCCGTGTCCCACTTTTCCCTTCAAGTTAAGTCTTTTTCGTCCCCACCTCTCTTAATAATTCTGACTGTATTGTTTTCAAGACATTCTTTCTGGATTTGAAGTACTTACTGAATCTGTGTTTTATAGTTGAAGATATGGAAGTGCTTTTTGATTTGTACTTAGGTGTTCAAGTCATCCATCAGGTAACACATTTTGTATGTCTAAGCCTCATGTACCTATTTGAAATCAGATTTTTAAAAATACATATACAGGTTCATTTGTTACTTTTTATCATTTCTTCAAATATTTCATGTTTACATTAAAAAAAAAATCTCAGAGAACCAAAAAAGAAATATTTACTTTATGCCTTGTGTTCACTTCTGAAAAGATTTTTGGGGAGATATTTTATTGCATATCCATTAATAAATTGTTCTACTATGAAAATCACCTCTGGCCATTGTTATGTGTGATGATATAATGTGAGTTAATAATTTTAGGTGTTTTTGATTGTTTTATTTATTATTGTTGTTATTATTACAAGCTTCTGTGTTCGTGTCTCAGATATCAGCAGGACATATTAAGGAACCCACCTGAATTCTTGCTATTGACAACAACTGCCAGTTCAGGGGTTTTGGCGTTGACAAATTGGCTTATGCCAATTTGACAGGTTCTCATTATTAACATTTATTAACAGGGCGAACCCCTCCCCCCCATATTCTGAGTTATTTATCCTCTATACTTTCCTTAATCCTCTTTCAGTTTTTCTTATTAGGTGGAATTTCCTTGATCCATAACCCTTACTGAATTCTGACCGTGTTGGAAAGTGATGTTCAAAATCCAGAATATAAAAAAAGAAAGAAAAATAAGCTAGTCCTGGAGCACGTCAGCCCATGGAGGGGGACCCCGACCCGTGACCTCTAACTGCCTTTTTCCTCTACTTCTTCCGCGGGGACTTTCCTTTCAAGCTGCAGTCTTGATGTGCACGTTCAGTAATTTAGTGCCTTTGTCTATGCTTCTTAAAGAACACGAAGCTTATCGCCTGAATGGATTTTTCGGGTTCGCACCCTTGGGCATTTCCGGGTGGAAAGGTACCCAGAGGGCGGGGGGGGGGGGGGGGGAGGCAGCCCCTCCGGATGGGGAGGCGGCCGCTCAGCTTCCCTTGGGGGCTCTTCTGGGGCACTGCGGGGCAAGGTCTCCGCCTGCCGGCGGCGCATCTCAGAGACACACGCCTTCCCAGGGTTCGGGCACCCACGCCGCGCCAGGGTCTCCACGCCTGCTCTGTCGACGGTGGCCCCGGAGGGTGGAGCGGACATCCGGGGACGGGGCGGGGCCGGCTTCCGGGTCAACCAGCGGTCGCGTCCTTTCCGGGACCTCTTCCAACGAAGTGTTAATTTCTCCCCTAAAGCGAAGCCCACATCCTTCCACAAGTTTAAAGGGTGGCAGCCCGAGGTCGGGGGGCCGGGCCCCCGGGGGTTCAGGGGGCAGCGTCGGGGGCAGGCCGGGGGTCAGTCTGCATCGTCTCATGGCTGTGACTCATGTGCTTGGCGAGGACCCCTGTGACAGCGGAGGCCCCCGCCACCCCCAGGGCTACTCTTTCACTTCACACGCAGCACGCTTCCCGGGGCCATGGCGGTGAGCCTCGGGGAGAAGAACGGACTCCAGAGGGAGACGAGGGCGAAGCCCGGCCTCTGGAGGGCAGCCGCGCAAGGCCTGGGGCGTCTCCGCGTGGTTTCGCAGAGCGCAGCGCACACCGCACCGCCGTTGCTTCCTCCGGCGCCGGTCCCGCCTTGGTTAAGACCGGACGCAGGCTGCGGCGTGGACGGGTCCCGCCTTGGTTAAGACCGGACGCAGGCTGCGGCGTGGACGGGTCCCGCCTTGGTTAAGACCGGACGCAGGCTGCGGCGTGGACGGGTCCCGCCTTGGTTAAGACCGGACGCAGGCTGCGGCGTGGACGGGACGGCGCGCGCCCGGGGCTTAAGCGCGGCACGAGCTCTGCGGAGGCGTCCCGCGTCCTGGCTGCCGGCGGGCTGGAGACGCACCTGCGCCTCCGGAGAGGACGGCGTGTGGACTGCCGTCGTTTCGTCTGCCTCTCGGGCAACACCCCGGTCGTCATTTCCTGACTTGCCTCCCTTGAACGAGCAGGTTCCTAAACCAGGAAAATGGTTAAGGGCCGGCCTGTGAGAAAGAGGTAAGTTCCAGAAAAGGCAGCGTGATCCAGGCGAGCGAGGGCAGGGGGTCGGCAGGTTCAGCCTGCGGGCCTGTGACTGCTGTCGACTGCAGAAAAATGCACAACCTAAAAGTGGAGAGTGGTGTTTTATTTGGTGTCTTTATTGAGGCTGTAAGCCCGGGGTACGGCCTCTCAGATCGCTCTGAGGGGCCGCTCCAAAGAGGTCGGGGAGTAGCCGGGATGTATAGGAGTTTTTGTTGGAAAAAACAAAACAAGGAGTCGAACGTCGGGAGATTGCTGCTAATCACAAAACCAGACATCTCAACGTAATGATTTTAGTGCTTTTCTGTGTATGGGAAATGCAGGAGTGTGGGCTCATTGAAGTGATTCCTTTGATGCGCACCTTAGCTGTCTAGGGCCAGTGTCCTGCTTTTCTCCATCCTGAATCCCCTCAGGGTGCCCAGTCAGGGCGGCCGCAGTGGTGGATGGCTTGATAGTGGGCAACATTAACTGTTTACTGGAATGGCAGGCGATGTATGTATTTTTAATTGAAATCTAGTTGATTTACAGTGTTGTGTTAATACACACTTTTTCAAATATCCTTTTCCACTTTGGTTTATAACAGGCTATTGAATAGTATAGTTCCCTGTGCTCTACAGTAGAACCCTGTTGTTGATCCATTCTATATATAATAGTTTGTATCTGCTAACCCCTAACTCCCACTCCTTCCCTCCCTCAGCCCCCTCTCCCTTGGAAACCACAAGTCTATTCTCTATGTGTGTGAATTTGTTTCTGTTTTGTAGATACGTTCATTTGTGTCATATTTTAGATTCCACGTATAAGTATTATGACGAATATGGTATTTGTCTGACTCATTTCACTTAATATGATGGTCTCTGGTTGCATCCATGTTGCTGCAAATGGCATTACTTTGTTCTTTTTTATGGCTGAGTAGTATTCCATTGTGTGTGTGTGTGTGTGTGTGTGTGTGTGTGTGTGTATACACACACCACATCTTCTTTATCCATTCCTCTGTTGATGGACATTGAGGTTGCTTCCATGCCTTGCCTGTTGCGAATGGTGCTGCTGTGAACATAGGGTGCAGGCAATATTCTTTCCCCACACCTCAGTCCCCTCCTCTGCGGAATGGAGGGTGGGAGTCCTGGAGAGCCTTCCCGGACTGCAGATGAGGTTTACGGTTACCTCACCTAAGTTGGTGCTTCTGGGAGGAGACTGTGGCAAACGCTCCTGGGCAGAAACCCCTATGGAGGTGGCGGCTGGCACGGCGGCAGCGCTCCTGCTGTGCCCCTGTGCCAGTCGTGCTTCCAGCTCGTCATGGAGTTTCCTGGGCAGGTCCAGGCTCTGTCGTCCAAGGGCAGATCTGGGACGATCTAAGATGCCTGGGTTCAATGTCGATGGAGCGGCAAGGAGGCCTGTGATAGCGAACAGCCTGGAGGAGCAGCTGCAGACACAGCCCCGCCTGCCGGGCGGGAGGCCAGGTGGCCAGGCAGCGGGTGAGACTGTGGACGGAGATCCAGCCGAGGGGCTCAGTGTCCAGTGTACCCGCGGGGCGCGGACAGACAGCAAAGGCTGCCTGAAGTGCGGAGCACAGGTAACGGGTAGAGGGGGCTCCGTGAAGACCAGATGGGGCACCGTGACACTCCGCAGCAAAGACACGAGTGATGCGGTGTGGCTAGGGAGACAGGCGGGAGGCCGAGGACGATGGCCACGTGTGGACACAGCTCTCCACCTGCTTCCCATGTGCTCAGAGGGGATCTGCTCACCCTGGGCTCAAAGCCCCCCAAAAGTTCCCGTCTGCAAGCTGGGGTGGCCTTGGGTCATAGTGCTGGGTCTTGCGGGACCAAGACTTGGTCCACGTAGCTCCTGGCACCCCATGTCTTTCTGTGCTTCCCCAGACGTGGAAATCTGAGCCCCTGGCTTGTGCTGGAGGCCTGGGTACAGCGAGGCGGGGGAGAGGGGGGGGGTCTCGATTTGCTTAAAGGGCAGAGGCCGAAGGCCTGGGGTGATAGGAGTGTATTATTGCCTGCCACACCTTTATCTTTTTTTAAGTGCCATTTATTTATTTATTTGGTTGCACCGGGTCTTAGGTTGCAGCATGCGGGCTCCTTAGCTGCGGCACGCATGTGGGATCTAGTTCCCCGACCAGGGATCGAACCTGTGCCCCCTGCACTGGGAGCGCAGGGTCTTACCCACCGCGCCACCAGGGAAGTCCCTTAAGTGCTTTTTGAGGTATAATTTACCATGAATTCATCCATCATAACTGCATAATTCTATGATTTTTAGTAAATCTATCGACTTGTGTGACCATCACAATCTTCCAGCTTCAGAACATTTCCGTCAAAAATGTCCATTTGTTGCCAATCCTTACCTCCCACTCCCAGCACGAGGGGCCTCTGGTCATGCTTTCTCTTTATAAATTTGTCTTTTCTGGACATTTCATGTATTGAATACTTGGAATCATATAGTATGTAGTCTTTTATATCTGCGTCCTTTCACTTAGCATAATGTAATGGAGGGCCATGCATTTTGTAGCTTGAATCAGTAGTTTCTTCCTTTTTATTGCTTTTTATGGTGGACCACACTTGGTTTATCCATTCACCAGTTCACAGACATTTGAATTATTTCCAGTTTTAGCATTTTAGCTATTACGAGTAATGCTGCTATGAACCTTTGTGTGCATATATCTATGGACATCTTTTTTTTTTTTAATTAATTAATTAATTTTTGGCTGTGTTTGGGTCTTCGTTTCTGTGCTAGGGCTTTTCTCCAGTTGCGGCAAGCGGGGGCCACTCTTCATCGCGGTGCGCGGGCCTCTCACTATCGCGGCCTCTCCTGTTGCGGAGCACAGGCTCCAGACGCGCAGGCTCAGCAATTGTGGCTCACGGGCCCAGTCGCTCCGCGGCCTGCGGGATCCTTCCAGACCAGGGCTCGAACCCGTGTCCCCTGCATTGGCAGGCAGATTCTCAACCACTGCGCCACCAGGGAAGCCCTGGACATCTGTTTTCATTTCTCTCGGGTAGGTTCCTAGGTGTAGTATTGCTGGGTCATATGGAAGTTTATGTGAAACTGCCAAACTGTTTTCCCAGCGCTGTACCATTTAACATGCGCCCCAGCGATGTGTAAGGATTCCAGATTCTCCACGTCCTGACATTCCGTCTCGACTATCTTTTTTATTATAGCAGTGCTTGTGGGTGTGGAGTGCTGTCTCACTGTGGTTTTCATTTGTATTTCTCCACTGTTTAATGATGCTACACATCCTTTCATGTGTTCGTTAACCACTCATATCTTTTTTAGTGAAATATCCATTACATCTTTCGCACAATTTAAAAATTGGGCTGTCTTATTTTTGAGTTGTAAGAGTTCTTTGCGTATTCTGGGTAAAATGATTGTTTTACACAATCTTGTGACTTAAAGAAGTTAAGAGAAAGCTGTCTTTGCAGTGCCTTTTATGTTAACACACATATTTACATTTCTGGTGCTTTTCATTTCTCCCTGCAGATTCAAATCACTGTCTGGAATCATTCTCTTTCAGCTAAAAGGACTTCCTTTAGTATTTCTGTAAGACAGTTTGCTAGTAACAAATTCTCTCAGTCTTCCTTTATCTGGGAATGCCTCAATTTCATCTTCACTTTTGAAGGGTACGTTCTCTGGACGTTGACCTCTTGGTTCACAGTTCTTTCCTTCTTTCAGCCCTTTGAATATGTCATCCCGTTGCTTTCTGTCCCCCATTGTTTCATTGGGCTGTTATCGTTTGTTTTGTTTTGTTATTTATTTATTTATTTATTTATTTATTTATTTATTTATTTATGGCTGTGTTGGGTCTTCGTTTCTGCGCGAGGGCTCTTCTCTAGTTGCGGCGAGCGGGGGCCACTCTTCATCGCGGTGCGCGGGCCTCTCACTATCGCGGCCTCTCCTGTTGCGGAGCACAGGCTCCAGACGCGCAGGCTCAGTAATTGTGGCTCACGGGCCGAGTCGCTCCGCGGCATGTGGGATCTTCCCAGACCAGGGCTCGAACCCGTGTCCCCTGCATTGGCAGGCAGATTCTCAACCACTGCGCTACCAGGGAAGCCCTATCGTTTGGGTTTTAATGGCATTGATGCTCCCCTGTATCAGATGTCATTTTTCTCTTGCTGCTTTCAGGATTTTCTTGTTGTCTTTCAAGAGTTTGATTATGATGTGTCTAGGTATGGATCTCTGAATATTTTGGGGAGTTTTTGCCCATTATTTTTTCAAGTATTTTCTCCAGCTCCTTCTCTTCTTTTCTCCTGGCACTCCCCTGACATGTATATTGGTGTTCTTGACGCTCTCCTCCACGTCTGTGAGGGTCACTTCATTTGTCTTCAATACAGTAAGTCCCCTACATATGAATGAGCTCCGTTCCAAGAGTGCGTTCGTAAGTCCAATTTATTCGTTAAGTCCAACAAAGTCAGCCAAGGTACCCAACTAACACAATCGGCTATATAGTACTGTACTGTAATAGGTTTATAATACTTTTCACACAAATAATACATAAAAAACCAAACAAACACAAAAAATAAAAACATTTTTAGTCTTACAGTACAGTACCTTGAAAAGTACAGTAGTGCAGTACAAGAGCTGGCATCCAGGGGCTGGCATCGAGTGAACAGGCAGGAAGCGTTACTGACTGGAGTGGGAAGAGGAGGTGGGAGATGGTAGAGCTGAAGGGTCGTCAGCAATAGGAGACGGAGGGCGAGCTGCAATTTCACTCACACCTGACTCTGATGGACCGCACGTTCGCATCTTTGAAAGTTCACAGCTTGAAGGTTCGTATGTAGGGGACTTAACTACTTAACTATACTTTTTCTTTCTGTTCTTCATATTGGGTAATTTCTACTGCTGTAACTTCAGGTTCACTGATTCTTTCTTCTACCACCTTGAATCTACTATGGAACCCTTGTAGTATATTTTTCTTCATCTCAGTTATGATACTTTTCAACTCTAATTTTTTCAAATGGATCTTTTTTAGAAATGTAATTTCTGTCCATTTGAGACTCTCTCTATTTGTTGACTCATTACTGTCATACTTTTAATTCTTTAAGCATAGTTTCCTTTAGTTCTTTGATCAGATTTATAATAGTTGCTATGAAATCTTTGCTACATTGAAAATCTGGGGGCACCGAGAGACATTGTCTATTGACTGCTTTTTTCCTGAGTATGAATCCCATTTTAATGTTTCTTTGCATATCTCATCATTTTTTGTCTCAAACTGGACCTTTTAGATAATATATTGTCTCTGCATTATATACCTGTTAACTGCATCCTGGTCTCCCACTTAAAGCCTGTTGCTGCTGCATCTCAGTTTGTTTATTTCTTTGTTTCTTTGCTTAGTAACTTGCCTAGGCTGAATCTGTGAGGTCTCACTCTATGGCGTGTGGCTATCAGTTGTTTTCCTTAATTCTTGTCCTTATTTTAAGCCTACTTTCCTGAGGGTTGTCCCTTTGTCTGCATAGGTTAGTGGTCATCCAGTAATTGACCACCTTGATCCAGGAGGGCTTCATCCTCTACCGATGGATCTGTAGGAGAGCAGGCAGTGCGTTCACGGTTCAGGCTGCTCTCAAGTCGGCCTCGGCTTTTGTTTTCTTCTAGGCCCTCCGAGGTCGGTACCTGGGCCTGCTGTTCTCTATCTGTGCCACCCCTGTCCCTCCTCTGCCCTCCTCCTGCTCTACCCCCCAGAGGCTGACCCCTGGGACCACATCATCCGGCCTCTGGCTCTCTGATTTCTGACTAGTTTGTCCAATGGGAAGCACTAGTAGGAGGGAAAGGTTAGGGTATTTCTTCACTGCTCCCACCTTTCTTCAGAACCACATCTCTGTTGACTGTCTTAGCCCACTCAAGCTGCAATAACAAAATATCACAGACAGGGTAGCTTACAAACGAAAATTTATTTCTCAGTTTTGGGGGCTAGAAGTCTACCATCAGGGTGCCTGCAAGGTTGGGTGAGGCCCTCTTCCAGATCACAGACTTCTCGCTGTGTCCTTTGGAAGCTCTCTGGAGTCTCGTATAAGGGCACTAATCCCATCCCTGAGGGCTCCACCCTCATGACCTAAGCACCTCCCAAACCCCTCTACCATCACTTGGGGCACTAGGACGTCGACATGTACATTTTGAGGGGACACAAACATTCAGATCTTAGCAGCAGCTTTGTTGTTTTGTTACAGAACCACACTTGGGTTCACGCGCCACGTGCAGTAAAGCCAGTCTACTGACACCAGGTTGTGGTGAAGGAAAATGTGGTATTTATTGCAGGCGCCAAGCAAGGAGAATGGGCAGCTCATGTTCAAAGGACCCAAACCCTCTGAGTTTGGCTTTGCCTGTTAGGGAAGGGTTTTTAAAGACAGCGTGAGGGAGAGGGTCACAGGGTACGTGATCAGCTCGTGCACATACCTCTGACTGGTTGGTGGGGAGGTAATCGGGAGTCAACATCCTCAGCCTTCTGGTTCCAACCTTTCTGAGGTCTACGTGCTTGTGGGCAGCATGCTGTTATCCTGGTAGCAGTTTCAGTATTTGTAAAATAACTCAAGGATGCGGCTCAGGATGTTATCTATAGCCCTTGAGGAGGAACTAAAGGCCCTTGATTTTGTTTTATGGCTAAACGGTTTTTGTTTTGTCTTGCTTGATTGCTTTTGTTTGTTTCTGCACTTCCTCATTCTCTGATTAAATTTGCTCTTCGGAACTGGGGGAAGGCCTGGGAGGCTAAAGCTTGTCTACAAACAAGAGGTGGGGGACACGTGGGAGGGTTCCTGCTCAGTTACAGTTCCCTGATTACACTTCTCACCATGAAGGGACGCAGCTTTCCTGGCCTCTGGGAACTCTTTTTATCCTCTTACAGGTCTTTGGGCCCCTTAGCATCCGTTGTACGTGTATCTCCCCCGACCTTTCTCTGAAAGTAGCCCTTTCAGTAAAGGCTCTTCATTTAAACCATCTGTCGTAAATCTGTTTCTTGGAGGGACCCTGGCTAGAAGAGAGAGGAGGCAAGGACGGCAGCCAGGTGTTCGGTCCAGGCCAACAGGTGGATGGGAGGCCGTTTGCTCCGAGGAGGAGAACTCAGAGGCAAGTGTGTTTGGAAGCGGATAATCAAGGGTGATGCTTGTTTGGGGCGCCTGTTAGACACGGAAGTCAAGGAGTTAAGTTGGCAGTTGAATATGGGAGACCAGAGCTCAAGAGATGAGGGGCTGGTGATCTAAAACTTGGAAGGCATCCGAGTATTGATGGTACTTAAACTGTAGGCATGAGATCATTTAGGGAGAGGGTGCGGAGAAGTGGTCCAAGGATGAAAACTAGGGTGTTTCCAAGTGAGAGGTCTGGACACGGAGGAGAATTCAGCCCTGGAGACTGAGATGGGGTGACAGTGAGAGAATGAAGAGCGTGACGACCCGGAATCCTGGGAGGAACGTGCCTCGAGAAGGAGGGAGTTATGCTGCTGGGAAGGCATGGGGGGCGGGGACCCCTGGGCTTGGGCGCATGGACATGGCTGGTGAAGGGCTTCAGCAGGAATGGGAAGCAGGGAAGCGGAGCTTCGTTACGAAGAGAGCAGGGAAATTGGGGGAGAGCTGGGGGGGAATGTAGATCCATGGAGTTTTGTTCTGTTCTTTTTTGAATGGGAAATGAATGTAGAGAGAAGAAGTGATATGCAAGAGAGAGAGAGAGGGGTTAATTGTAGCAACCAAGACCTTGACCTTCAGGGTGTGGGACCCGGGGCAGAAGCAGAGAGTGGCAGGGGCAGCGCCTCGGCTGGACAGGAGAGTAGAGCCCTTGTGCAGGCATCAACGCCCACAGTGGTGGGGGGGGGTGATGTTTGGAAGAACAGGTTCCTACATCAGGCACCGCTCTCCCCAGGCTTCTTTGCCCAGACTGACTTCACCTCTTATTTCCCGGAATCAACTGAGGCCAGCAGGTGTGAATCCTCGCCTTTTGCTCCCAAAGATCTAGCCCACCTCCCATTCTCCTGTCCTCCCTAGACAGGCTCCTGCAAAGGTGACTCCCTCCCCTGGGTCCGCACCGCAGAGCATGGCAGGTCGTGTAAACAAGTGACAGGGACCTCCCTGGCGGTCCAGTGGTTAAGACTCTGCGCTTCCACTGCAGGGAACGTGGGTTTGATCCCTTGTCGGGGAACTGAGATCCCACATGCCGCACAGCGAGGCATGCATGCATGCATGCATGCATAAATAAATAACAGCACCACGGACAGGTCACATAGAGCCATGTGATTTTTACATTATGTGCAAGAACCAGCCTCACCTCCAAGGAGAGGCTTTCTCTGCTTTCTTTTTTTTTTATATAAATTTATTTATTTTATTTTTGGCTGCGTTGGGTCTTCGTTGCTGCGTGTGGGCTTTCTCTAGTTGCGGCGAGCGGGGGCTACTCTTTGTTTTGGTGTATGGGCTTCTCATTGTGGTGGCTTCTCTTGTTGTGGAGCACGGGCTCTAGGCCCACAGGCTCAGTAGTTGTGGCTCGCAGGCTCTAGGTGCGCGGGCTCAGTAGTTGTGGCGCAGGGGCTTAGTTGCTCCGCGGCACGTGGGATCTTCCTGGACCAGGGATCGAACCCGTGTCCCCTGCATTGGCAGGCGGATTCTTAACCACTGCGCCACAAGGGAAGTCCCTTTCTCTGCTTTCTTGAACACGCTGCCTTCTCAGATTGGGTATCATTTCTCCACATTTGACGGCAGCGCGTTTCAGGAATGAAGGAACCCCATCTGTACAACAGGATGATGGCTGGTGGTGGGTTAGTCAAAAGAAAATACCGCTAAAAAGGAATAATTAAAAATGATACACTCAGACTATGAATAATTAAAAAGATGTGAGTGTACACACGCTTTCCAAGCTTTTAAGGAATGGCGAACCTTTTCTTTGATTATGGATCTGCTTATAGATTCCTTGGTCTTTTTTGCTTCCCTGAGTCTCTAATCTGTCACCTCCCATTTCCAGTTTCCTTCACGTGGGACGTGAGCCTAAATGTGTTGGGAAAAAGCCGGGCACAGCAAGTTAGATTTTAACTTATTGTTTTCACTTATCTTTCCTTTTGTCGCACACACCTTGTTGGGAGCCTGACACTTTCCAAATCTGAGATTGGGTAGTCCAGGAGGAAGTGCCCAGACCAAGTCAGAATGCCTTTGCCACTGCCTGGCTGGTGATCATGGGTACGTTCCAACCTCATGGTCCAGCTTGTCATCTGAAAAGGTGGGAATTAGAAAAGGTGATGTCCAAAAAAAAAAAGTGTCCAAGTCCCCCCCAGCTCAGTTAGTTATTGGGATTAATAACACAGCAGGTAATCTCAGGAAGGTCCCTTGAAATGCTCTAAATAGCTACTAGTGAAAGAAGATATATTATTCATATAGCTAGAACTAGTGTATCCTTTAGGTGATGCTCTTGGCTGCAGTACTAGAAAACCTAGTTGAAATGGCTTTAAACAACAAGGAAAATGTAGTATTCCACATATTAAGAAATTTGGATTCAGGACGGTTCCTGATCTAGTTAATTTTCTGAGTCTGTACCATCAAGGACCTTTCCATCTCTCAAGCTAGTTCTCCTCATGGTTGCAAAATGGCTGCCAGAGATCCACGCATAGATGGACACAAAATATCTACAGAACAGAAAAGAATACAGTGTTATTTTTCCTGTGTTGTTTAAAAATAAATGTTCCACTCTCCCCAGTTCTGCCCCCAGCCCACTTGCCCCAACATCTCAATAGCTGAATTGGAAGGCATGCCCATTCCTAAGCCAGTTACGGGACAGGAGAAATGAAGTGGCCAGGATCGGCTTTGATCAAGCAAAATTGAGCCTTGTGGGCTGGCTCCCAGCTCCTGATACAAAATCGTGTTCTGACAAGAGTGAGATGGCATGGGAACAGGTAAAAGATCTGCCAGCATTAAGCATAATCAGTGCTCAGAAACAATAGAAATGAAAATATATAAGGAAACAGAGTGTTTAAATAGATGGTTCTTATCTCCTCAGGGGCCACAGACAAGTCTGAGAACCTATTGAAAGCTATGGCCCTTCTCCTTAGGGAAAAAATGCTCAGATATACTTACTTAATGGGACTGCCTTAAGTACAGGCACCGGCCAATTAGAATGCTCCAGCTTAGTGGTGACCAATCAGAATGAGTGCCAACCCGTTACTGACCAATCAGAACAGAGTGTGCTCAGGTACCAGTCAATGAAAATGGATGTCATACCCAAAGGATGACTAGGGCCCTCCACAGTGCATCCTCCTTGATGTGTTCTGTTTTGTCAGTCAGCGTGTACCTTTTCAAAATAATTTGCCCCCAGCATTTGAAATGGTAGCTTTTCACATCTAGAGCCAGATTTCTGCTCCTCTTTACACACTTGAAGATGTGGCCATGCTGGAGCCACCGTGGGAGCTGAGAAATGGTTGCCCCGGAGGAGGTTGGTACTTTCCAGTTTGCCACACTCTCCACCCCTCTCTATTGCCTGTTGCCTCTCCCACTTCACTCGGGTACATGTCCTGCCGGCCCTTGTAGGTACTGGATTTTGCAAATGCTGGAACTGGCCATGGCCGTCTAGGGGGGGAAGGTGTTAATGGGGTGACTGGGTTCATGTGGTTATCACTCTTTGCTCCCCAGTGTGCTGGCATTTGGGAGGGACCAGTTTACTAGTTCCCAAGGGAAGTGCCCTTGACCACGGCCCCGATAATCCAGGCGCCCCAATCCCAGACGTGTACTAACCCCCAGTGAGGTCATTCTCCCCACAAGGAAGAGGACCTTTTTACCCTATGGAACTAGAAAGGTGATTGAGTGTGAAGATCTCAGACTCCGGAGCCAGACTTTCTGGGTTTGAATCCAGACTCTGCCACTTACTTGCTGTGTGATCTTGGGCAAGTTGCTTAGCCCCTCTGTGCCTTGGCTTTCTCATCTGTTAAGTGGAGTTGATAGAAGGATTAAATGAATGGTAAATGTACAGTGCTTAGATTTACACCTGACACATAGTGCACGTGTTAATTATTATCATGTGACTTTGATTTTTTGAACATTCTGAATCTGGACTAGGCTGTTGGCTTTACCTTTGTGTGTAACCAAAAGGCTTACGGAGAGAATTTCCCCCAGACTGGAAACAAACGTCTTCCCTCCGCGATGCATTCCTAAAGGGGATTCTTCATGACCAGAAAAAAAAATTACTGTGGATACTTTGTGGCTGCTTCTGGGTGGCCGTGCAGAGTTTTGGGCATCAGCCCAACTGGAGGAGGAGATTTTTGTGGTTTGTTTCATTTGTCGGTAAGACATAGGGTTTGTTTGCTTTCCCCTGACCGTGGCATCAAGAGCCATTCAGCGGGAGGCGGAATTTTCCATGTCTCTGCTAAGAGGAGTTGTCACAGGAATGTGGACGATGTACACACTGGACTGGGACCCACCCCCCCGCAAGGAGTGTGCCCGGAGCTGGTGGCTGATGCTGAGACAACCCGGAGGACGAGGAGCTGGCAGCTCAAGATGGGCAGCAGGATGGAGACTTCACATAGAAAGATCTGGGCATCTTCCCACCCTACCCGGGCTTTGATGGATTTTTAGGAATTGCTTTTCTAGAGAGAAGATTCTGGGACATCTGTGATTCTGAGCTACAGTTGGTGTCTGGACAATTGTCAACTGCAAGAAGAGAGAGTGGGCGGCGAGTGGGCTCCAGGTGGAGGGGGTGGGGAGAGTCTAGCTTCCGAAGCGGGCAGGGCTCCTGCTGTTCCAGGCAGAGAAGGAAGGTAGGAAACCTCTGCTCCCCCGACTTGCTCCTGGTCCCTGCTCAGGAGTTTTCTGTCTGTTTCCATCTGAGCTTCTAACACAAGAACTGCCAACTCAGACCCTTCATCAGATCCTTCTTCCTCCACCTGGTATGGTTGCCTTCATTATGCCTCTTAGGTTGTATTCTCTTGACTTGGGAAACACATAGCAATATTCTGCCCTCCCACAAGAAATATGCATGCTCCCCTCCTCTTTTATTTCACAAAACATGAAGCTGTTTTGCTCAACAAATACTTGTAGAACACCTGCATGCCAGGCAATATTCTATGTGCTGGGGATACAGCGGTGAATTGTCCGGGCAAAATCCCTGCTCCTGCAGGACTTATAGTCTAGAGGAAGAGGACAGGCAATAAACAAAATGATTAGGTAAAATCTACGCCAGGTGTGAGAAAAGTTTTGGAGAAAAATAAATCTCAGAGGAAAAGGAGTGCTGGGGTGTGGGAGGGCCAGAGAAGGTCTGACAAAAAGATGATCTCTGAGTGATGACACGGAACAGGTCAGAGTGTGGTCCATTTGGATTTCTGGGCCAAGAGTTGCCAGGCTGAGGAAGCAGCATGTGCAAAGGTCCTGAGGTGGGTGCATGCCTGGAGTGTTGAAGGCTGGCGCAGGAGGTGGTGGGAGGTGAGACGAGAGATGATAGTGTGTGAGTGTGTGCCTGTGTGTGCTCATGAGTGTACGTGTGTGCATGTGTGTTGGGGGTGGGTGGGTGGGGAACCAGATCACTCAGGACCTTGTGGCCACTGTAAGAACTTGACTTTCACTATGACAAAAATGGGAGCCATGGAAGAATGCGTACAGAGATTGATTTATGTCTTAGAGGCGTCACCTTGACTCTTGCGTGAGACATATCTAAAGGAGGACAAGGATGGATAGAGGAAGACCAGTTAGGTTATTGAAGTGTCTTTTATCGAATAGAGTAGGGATGTCTTTTATTTATTTGCTTATTTAAAATTGTTTATTTATTTATTTATTAAAAAAATTAAAAAAAAAAATTTTTTTAATGCTATTCTTGTCTGCTTACATTCTTTTTATGTATGTATGTATGTATGTATGGCTGTGTTGGGTCTTCGTTTCTGTGCGAGGGCTTTCTCTAGTTGTGGCGAGCGGGGGCCACTCTTCATCGCGGTGTGGGGGCCACTCTTCATCGCGGTGCGCGGGCCTCTCACTGTCGCGGCCTCTCGTTGCCGAGCACAGGCTCCAGACGCGCAGGCTCAGTAATTGTGGCTCACGGGCCGAGTTGCTCCGCGGCATGTGGGATCTTCCCAGATCAGGGCTCGAACCCGCGTCTCCTGCATTGGCAGGCAGATTCTCAACCACTGCGCCACCAGGGAAGCCCAAAATTGTTTATTTTTATTATTTTTATTGAAGTATCATTGATTTAAAATGTTGTGTTAATTTCTGCTATATAGCAAAGTGGTTCTGTTTTATATATATATATATATATATACATATACACACGCACACATTCTCTTTTAAATATTCTTTTCCATTATGGTTTCTCACAGGATATTGAATAGAGTTCCCTGTGCTATACAGTAGGGCCTTGTTGTTTATCCATTCTGTATAGAATAGTTTGCACCTGCTAATCCCAAACTTCCAATCCCTCCCTCCCCACCCCCATCCCCTTTGGCAACCACAAGTCTGTTCTCTGTCTGTGAGTCTGTTTCTGTTTCATAGATAAATTGATTTGTGTCATATTTTAGATTCCACATATAAGTGATATCATATGATATTTGTCTTTCACTGTCTGACTTACTTCACTCAGCATGACAATCTCTAGGTCCATCCATGTGGCTGCAAATGGCATTATTTTGTTCTTTTTTATGGCTGAGTAGTATTCCATTGTATGTGTATACCACATTTTCTTTATCCATTCATCTGTCGATGGACACGTAGGTTGCTTCCACGTCTTGGCTCTTGTAAATAGTGCTGCAGTGAACATAGGGGGTTGCATGTATCTTTTTGAATTAGAGTTTTGTCTGCGTATATGCCCAGGAGTGGGATGGCTGGATCATATGGTAGTTCTATTTTGAGTTTTCTGAGGACCCTCCATACTGTTCTCCATAGTGGCTGCACCAACTTACATTCCCACCAACAGTGTAGGAGGGTTCCCTTCTCTCCACACCCTCTCCAGCATTTGTCATTTGTAGACTTTTTGATGATAGTCATTCTGACCGGTGTGAGGTGATATCTCACTGTAGTTTTGATTGGATTTCTCTGATAATTAGAGAAGTTGAGCATCATTTTCATGTGCCTGTTGGCCATCTGTATGTCTTCTTTAGAGAAATGCCTATTAGTAGGGATTCTTTTAGATGCATGTGTTGTTCTATAGGAAAGCCATGTCTGATATAAACTGTTTGGAGATCCCTGGATAAATAAAGTGCTTGCTAAGGGACCCAGGAGACCCAGAGCAGCTCTGAGGCTTTTGGTTCGAGGGCGATGGCTGACAGGTCTCTCTCCCCAGTCGGGAAGCTGGTGCCCACGGTGGATGGCCTCCTGTGACCCCAGCTGCTTGGTTTGAAGCACAGTGACTCACGCTTCTGCGCACCCACTTGATGCCCGTCAGAACCCCTTCCTTCAGCAGGTAGATTGGAAAGCAGAGTCGTGAGCAGAGTATTCTGGGCAACATCTCAGCAGAGAAAATACCAGCCATGCAAACACCCCGGGGAGAGGTCTCCTGCAGGATCCGACTTCGCGGCGGAGCTCCCCTCTCCGGCTCCTGGGACAGCGATGGTGCGGAGTCGGGATGGTCCGTCCGGCTGTCGGCACCTCCGGGGCTGTCCAGGCCGGGTGCTTTCCGTGAACAGACACAATCCACCACGACGTGAGTGCTTCCAGCCGTCCCTGACCACCCACCATCCCTCCACGGGGAGAGTTGGACTCTGCCAGCTTCCTCTGCCTGTCATGAGCACGTGCCTTCCTCGCGGCTCCCATTTTTCATGAAGCAGGACAGAGTCAGGGCAATGGGTGGCGAGAAGGGAAAAGACAGAGAGGATGAGAGCGGAGGGGCTTGTGTGCTGACCTGGTTCTAGCACTCTCTGTCGGGGAGGTGGGTGTTGGGAAAACTAGGGTGAAACCGGTGAAGTGGAGAGAAAACAAACAAAAACCCAGAGGCCGCAGTAGTTGAACAAGAGGGGAAGCCAAGAAAGAGGAACTGAAAATTCCTGGAAGCTGGGTGCTAGGAAGGGTATTTTTCTGGGAGGAGTGGGCTAGTGTGGGGAGTCAGTGAGAGGTTTCCAAGTGTGGAGAACTGGAGACAAAGGAAATAAGATGCTCAGAGGAATGGCTACAATGTTTCCAAATCTAGAACTCTTCCAGAATAAAGAGTAGATTTAACAAGATGGCTGTGGATTATGAATTAGATGCCTGAAATCTTTTCTAGAAGCACAAAGATTGGAATTGCTTTTTATTCTGCCTGGTTCACGCAGGGCATCTCCTTATATGCAGCCTGACCCACCAGGGCCCTGGGACCCACGTGGGTTACACTAGAAGCTCTTAATTCTCTGGACTCCCAGAACAGTTAATGTGTTTCTTTCTAAGACTTATCACACCTGACTTTATATTTGGATTCTGAAGGAAAGAATGATCTGAATTAGAATAAACCCCAACCCCTCGTGACACCTGCAGTGTCCCTGGGGTGTGTGTCCCAGCCTCCTCAATGGAGCACATCCTACTCATCTTTTTACCCCTTGTGATACCTGGGAGGTCCCCAAAAGGAGTTCTGAACCTCTAGGCAGAGCCACATAATAATAATCCATCTGCCAGCTACAGAGAGGATTGATAATCTATGACCCTTGATCTTTCTTCTTTTTTCTTTTCTTTTTTTTTTAATTTTTTGGCTGTGCCATGCGGCATGTGGGATCCTAGTTCCCCAACCAGGGCTCGAACCTGTGCTCCCTGTGTTGGAAACATGGAGTCTCAACCACTGGACTGCCAGGGAAGTCCCATGACCCTTGATCTTAGGCAAGTTTCACCGAGATCTTTGTGACCTTCCAAGGGATAGGTTGCGTATTTGCAAAGAAGAAGGGGAGCAGGGGTCAGGCAGTGCCCTGAAATCCTCCCCGCTACCCCTGCCCTGCTAGGAGCCTCATTTGTTTACAGGCCTGCCCGCTTGCTCTTGTGATATATTTCTGATTAATTAAGGTTAATGCATCTGTAGGGAAGAAAAACTTAAGAGAAGTAACCACCTATGCAATGTGTGAACCCTATTGGGATCTTTTTTTTTTCCCCTAGATTTTTATTTATTTATTATTTATTTATTTAATTGATTACTTTTGGCTGTGTCCCATCTTAGTTGCGGCACGCGGGATCGTCGTTGAGGCACGAAGGCTCTTTGTTGTGGTGCCAGGCTTCTCTCGAGTTGTGGCGCGCGGGCTCCAGGGCGCGTGGGCTCTGTAGTTTGCGGCACGCAGGCTCTCTAGCTGAGGCGTGTGAGCTCAGTAGCTGCGGCGCACGGACTTCGTTGCCCCGCGGCGTGTGGGATCTTAGTTCCCCGACCAGGGATCGAACTCGTGTCCCCCTGCATTGTAAGGCGGATTCCTTACGACTGGATCACCAGGGAAGTCCCTCCTCTTGGGATCTTGATTTGAGCAAAATCAAATGTGAATTTTTTAGAGCTAATCAGATAAATTTGAAAATGGAGTGGGAATTAGACGACAGTAAGGAATTCGTGTTAATTTTGTGGGATGTGACAAGGACCTGGTGCTATGTTAATAAAAAGTCTGCCAATGAACCTATCTAGGAAGCAGAAACCGACTCACAGACATAGAGAACAGACTTGTGGTTGCCAAGGTTGGGGGTGGCGGTGGTGGAGGGATGGAGTGGGAGTTTGGGGTGAGCAGATGCAAACTATTCTATAGAGAATGGATGGACAACAAGGGAACTGTATTCAATATCCTGGGATAAACCATAAGGGAAAAGAATAGAAGAAAGAATGTATATATATGTATAACTGAGTCACTTTGTCGCACAGTGGAAACTAACACAACACTGTAAATCAACTCTACTTCAATAAAAAAAAAACCCAAAAAACATAAAACAAAACTAAACAAAAAGCATGGGGAACACCCCCTTCTCCACCTCGTCAAAGGACAAAGCCTGAACGTCAGGGCCCGGGCAGTGTCCCGTCTCGTAGGGCATCAAAGGGAGAGGGAAACCTTTAGGCCTCCCTCTGCCCCTTGCTGTCTTGTACTGTCTCTCCCACTGTGTTCTAAAAAAAAAAAAAAAAAAAAAATCCAAGTATGGCCGCCCTCGGTTTGGGGGGAGTTCCTGATTTGGGCACACGGTAGACAGCACGATCATGCCTGTGAAGAGATGGGCATGAATGTGGGCTCAGCTGAGGGGACCCGGCCAGGGTGCCCCGAAACGCAGCACCTCCAGTCTCATTGCCCCCTCCCGGCTCTGTGGAGGCCCACTCGGGAGGGGCTCTCAGTGAAGCATGGGCTCCCCCGGGCTGCATGAGGGGGAACTGGACGCGACTTCCTGTGAAAAGCACAGTCACCAGAGGAAGGGCGGGAGAGGGGGCCTGGGGGTCTGCGCCGGGGAGCTGCTTCAGGCTGGGAAGTGGCTCCTTTGCGACGCTGCTGGTGATGGGTCACCAGCTCTTAGGGACGTCCTGGTCCATCCCCGGGGCGGGGTGGGGTTGTCCTCAGAGCTGCCTAAAGCTCATCTGGAAATCCAGCCACTTTTTCATATATGTATGCATATATATTGAAATATATGTTATTTTTATTGGAGTACAGTTGATTTACAATGTTGTGTTAGTTTCTGGTGTACAGCAAAGTGATTCAGCTATACATATACATGTATGTATATATTCTTTTCCAGATTCTTTTCCATTATAGGTTATTAGAAGACATTGGATATAGTTCCCTGTGCTACACAGTAGGACCTTGTTGTTTATCTATTTTATATGTAGTAGTGCATATCTGCTAATCCCAAACTCCTAATTTATCCCTCCCCCCGCTCCCCCTTGGCAACCACAGGTCTGTTCTCTATGTCCCTGAGTCTGTTTCTCTTCCGTAGATAAGCTCATTTGTGTCGTATTTTAGATTCCGCATATAAGTGTTACCACATGGTATTTGTCTTTCTCTTTCTGACTTAGTTCACTTAGTATGATTATTTCTATGTCCATCCATGTTGCTGCAAATGGCATTATTTCATTCTTTTTATGGCTGAGTAAGTATTTCATTGTCTATATGTACCACATCTTCTTTATCCATTCCTCTGTCGACGGACACTTTGGTTGTTTCCATGTCTTGGCTACTGTGAATAGTGCTGCTGTGAACATTGGGGTGCATGTATCTTTTGGGGTTTAGAGTTTTCTCTGGACGTATGCCCAGGAGTGGGATTGCTGAGGAAAACCCAAGCTCTTTTCTTTGCTACGGTGTATATGTGTATTATTTATATGTATGTGTATGTGTATTATTTATATGTATGTGTATGTGTATATTTATGTGTATGTGTCTATGTGTATGTATATATGTATGTGTATGCATATATTTATGTTTGTATGTATGTTTATGTGTATATTTATGTGTATATGTGTAAGTGTATGTATATATATATTTTTTTTCTTTTTACAATAGGGACTGATTAAAAATATCTTGGTCTCTGAATATTCCCACATGTCTGTAGCTACACGTGACACCTCAACATGTTTGCCCTTTTCTGTGTCATTCTGGAGACACCACCGGGCCCGCTTCACCATGATCTGAGGTGGCTGGAAGCGACCTTACCTCCCCCCGAATCTTTCCCAGACGCCTGGAAATTTCTCCTCGCCTCTTTGGGAGCCCCCTTCAAAGGACATGCCTCCCATCTTCACGCCGGGTTAGGGGCACACGTGGGCCCCGGAGGCCTTGGGAGAGGGCAGTACACACCACCAAGGGAGGCAGGGCCCAGCTGAGGCCAGCCGGTGGGTGCAGGCCCCGCTGCGAGGAGGCCGTGTGCTCTCCCTCCTACCCGCAGGGCCGCTGTCCCGGGCTCCTTGGCGTGAGTCCCCTCTACTCCTCACTGCGGCCACTGTCATGTCACCGAGTCCCATTCCCAGCACCGGCGCTGTGCTGGAAACAAACGATGTGCTGCCGGATGGCAGAGAGCCTGTTGCCTGATGTCAGCGGCCAAAACCCGAGACCCGAGGTTCGCAGCCAAGAGAGGGTTCGTTCGCAAGGCGGCCAGGTGAGGAGCCAGGAGAATGAGTCTCTGATCCGCCTCCCCGAAGGAGGCCGGGGGCTGGGGAACTTACGGGATGAAGAATAAAGCAGCAGGGTGGGCGTGGGGAGCCTGGGGAAAGGTGATCGGGAAAAGGTGCATCATTGTGTTTCTGTGCAGGCGTAGCTAAGCTACGTTCAAAGCTAGGTGTGCTACTCAGTACTCTGTAATGGCCTATATGGGAGCAGAATCTACAAAAGAGTGGAGAGACGTATATGTGTAACAGATCCACTTTGCTGTACACCTGAAACTAACCCAACACTGGAAATCAACCATACCCCAATAAAAGTGTTTAAAAAACGGACGCGCTTAGCATGATCTGAGGGTGGAGTTTTCAGCCCTCTGATGTGAAAAGGTCACCGAGTGACACCCACACGTGCCCGGTTGGAGGGCGGTTGGTCCCATCCAGTCGTAACCGGCTTGAGCTCAGACTGGACACCGCCGGCTCCAAGTTCCTGGAACGCAACTCAGGGAACCATCTCACTGTTTAGCAGACGTGATGCTGGGGGGACCCGCCAGTCTTCAGACGACCTTGATCAGTGAAGGCGGGCGAAGTGGATGTGACCGAATCATCACCCCCGGTTTCAAGCCCAGAGAGAGGAAGCCGTCAGCCGAGACAACGGCGCATCCCGTCCGAGGCCGAGAGGACCCAGGAGGCCGCTGGCCGGCGGTGCTCGGCCCACAGCACTTGGGAGGCCAGCCCTGGGCAAGGTGGACGGGCGCCCCTGCCCCCGCTGAGCCGGGGGTCCGGGGAGCGAGGCGGACAGAGGCTGCGGAGAAATGGAACCCTGGTGCCGGGAGAGAGCTCGGCCAGGTGGGGTGAAGGTCAGAGCGGCGGCCGCGGCGGCCAGGGTGGGGCTGTCCGAGGAGATGACCCTGGGGCTGAACGAGGGAGCGCACGATGACGCCGGGGAGGGGAACGACCCTGGCGGGGGGTCCGCGAGGGCAGGGCCACGCGCGACGCGGGCGTCAGCTCCGCTCCATCAGGGTGTGCGGAGAGGGGGGCAGCTTGGGGCGGAAGTGTGGGGCCTGTCAGGTTTGGGGGGCAGGCGGTGAGGGTCGGGGAGGGCAGGGAGGGACTGAGGAGCGAGGCCGCATTTAGGGGTCATCCGGGAATCAGGGAGCAGAAAAGAGCCTGGGCTACCAGAGCGAAGGCCAGAGGTTAGGTGGCAATTTTTTTTTTTTTAATTAATTTATTTATTTGTCCACACCGCGCGGCACGCAGGATCTTAGTTCCCCGACCAGGGATCGAACCTGAGCCCCCTGTAGTAGAAGCGCAGAGTCTAAACCACTGGACCGCCAGGGAAGTCTTAGGTATCAATTTTAACTCCTGAAAAGTAGAGAAAAGGAAGGGGATCCTGATCCCCAGGGAAGGAGCTGGTTTTGGCAGCCAAACATTTTAAAGAATTGTGGTGAAATACACATAAAGTTTCCTGTCTTTAAGCCTTTTAAGTGTACAGCTCAGGGGCCTGAAGTACATTCGCATTGTTGTGCAGCCATCACCCGCGTCCGTCTCCAGGACTCTTTTCGTCTTCCCAAACTGAGACTCTGTCCCCATTAAACACTCACTCCGCATTCCCCGTTCCAGTATCTCCGGGGGCGCGCGCCCCAGCTCGGTGGTCTTGCAGCCCGCGCGGCACGGAGATGCTCATCTGGTAGAAGAAGGCAGATTCGTGCTTCCCCCGCCTCCCCCCATTCACACTCCAGGCACATCAGCACCACGAAAAACTCACACTTAAGGTTCTGTCAGATTAATCAGGACGAAATTGTAGACTCTGCTGTTTTACATGACCGCACAACATTTTTTAAAGTTAAGATATTTATCTCGCTTTAACTTCTTATTTACCTGTGATACTGAAAAAAATTCCAGTAGTAGGAATTGAGTGTTCTGTGAATTCCTCCCATGGAATTCCTTTCGTATCAAGCTATCGGGCAAAACAAAAGTTGTTGAAAAATCACCGAGATGACCCTCTGGGGTGAGTCACGCCTATGCTTGCAGGACCAGAAGCGTCACATTATTCTATCAAAGAGGCCCAGGTCTGGAGCTTGCCCAGGGATGGTTGGTCTATAAACGGATTAAGGGAAAATCACATCTTCTTTCCACACGTGACCCCCAGACAGTTCGGCGTGAGAAACCCAAGGGTCCGAGGAGGTGAAGCCTTCGGGCTTCATTCCAGCTGAAGTCACGCTGATGCCCGGGAAGGGCTGGGTGGTTCTTAGTTAGTGGGGCTCATTGGAATCATTTGGGGCAGCTTTTCAAATACAGGTGCCGTACCTGACCCGGAGGATTCCTACTCAGAAGGTTGGGGTGGAGCGTGTGTATTTTGGAAGGATGGCCCAGGGGATTCTCTTGTGCAGGTCAGGGTCACAGACCTTTCAGGAAGGCTGTCTCATCTGCCAGGGGAGCTGCTGGACGCCCGGGCTGGCCCCGTAAAGACGTTTTGAGCCATCACAGAAATGCGATGGGAAAGCAACAAAGTCCGCCTCCCAGATCCCTACCAAGGAAAGTGGATCTCGTTAGCCGAGGGCTCGACTTTGCCGGGAATGGGGATGGGCTTGCATCCTTCCCAAGCCCAGACTCTCTCCTTAAATACAGAACAAATGTTTAAAGACTACTTGTCAGAAGAGGTGCCAGTGGTCAGCGTGCCCAGGGTCTGTGTGTCCCTCAGGCCCCTCCCATGCTGCATCCGTCCCCTGGCCCAGAGGAAAGCTGTCCTGTGAGTGTTGCTGAGGCCTCTCTGGGTCCCTTTCCTGGTCCTGGGAGGACCTGAAAGTGATTCTTGTGTTTCACCCGCGTGTTCTTGGTGTCTTACAGGGCACGCTGAATGTCGGCCACGAGGGGGATGGCAGATGGCCCCAGGCTGGGGTGCGGGTCCCATCGCTGCCTTGGGCAAGAGCTTGGGAGATGGGTGAGTGAGGGGAGGGCCCTGGTGGCTGGCCACAGCTATAGCCCCACGTTTTGGTGGCTCAGAGGAGTGGTCCCCACCTGCGGTCTGGGAGGGGGTGGAGGGGAATTGTCAGGGACCCTTTTCAGAATATTGAAAAACCTATCAGAAATGATACATTTCCCTAAGATAAACAGAAATGATTCATTTACTTATTCTTTTACTCTAAGAATCTATATTTAACAGGGCTCAAGATTTTCATAGATATGATTGTCTTCTTTCATCTAAATTCTCATCGTTGTTCATATCTAAAAATTTAGTATCTTCAATTCTGACGTTATAACACGGGTTTTTTTTTTTTTAATATGCAAGTAGAGAAGTTTGGTTGCTTGTTTAAAGAAAACTGAGCTCTTACAAGGGATGTAAAAGGAATTTGAAATAAATGAAGATAAACATCATAATTCTGGGTAGAAAGACTCCATATTTTAAGAGGAAAATGTTTCCTCCAGTATCTTTGAAAATGTCATTCACTGATTGTCAAATTCATCTAGGAAGAATAAAGAGGACATTTCTGATAAAAAAAGAATAATAGGGAAGGACTTCCCATAAATAACGTTGAACTGTGTGCGACATAGTCATAGAACGGGTGCAGTACTGGTGGCAGAATCCACGAGACCAGCGGCAGAGAATAGGGAGCTGCTAGGAAATCAATATGAATGGAAGTTTCCAGCAAAGAGTGTTAGCAGAGCTTGATAACCTGTTCCTCTCCTGTCCCGTGCCAGCCCGAGTCCCACAGTGTGGACCTTCCTCAGGCCGCCCCATCCAGGAATCAGAGCTAATGATAACAGTACCGTCCTTGCAGAGCGGGGACTGAATTTGCGAATATGAAACATCCTGAAGGGTGCAAACAGTAGGCGCCCAATAAGTATTCTGTCTTCAACTCTACTTTGAGTTCTTCTCTGTCTTGCACAGCCTTTTTTTAAAAAAATCATTTTATTTATTTTTATTGAGGTGAAACTCATGAAACATAAATTCAACATTTTAGTAATTTTATTAACCATTTAAAGTCTGTAATTCGGTGGCATTTAGTAATTTACAACATTGTGCAAACACCACCTCTGCCTAATTCCAACACAGCACCCTCACCCCAAAAGGAAACCCAATGGTGGTGACCTCCCCACCCAGCCCATGGCAACTACGAATCTACCTTCTGTCTCTGTGGGTTTGCCTCTTCTGGATGTTTCAAATCATACGACATGTGTCTTTCTGTGTGTGGCTTCTTTCACTAAACATAATGTTGTCAAGGTCCACGCATGTGGTAGCATGTGTCAGTGACTCGTCCCTTTTTGTGGCTGAATAATTTTCCATTGTATGGATAGACCGGCAGTGAGTTTTTTTTAAAACCTCCTGGCCAGAGGATATCCGGCCAGAATTGAAAACACTTTTTAAGGAGTTTATCGCACTGTCTCTTGCTTTGTGTAGCAGACTCTGAAGAGATAAGTTTTACAACTTGGGCCCTGAACTTCACATCCTTTGGGCCAGTGGGCAGCTGTCCATCGATCCGTTGGGTCAACCACATGGGAACTGCCTGCTCTTAAAATAGCATCGTGACTGTGCATTGGTCAGTTTGGTGGTCTGACCTCGGCCTTCCTCACAGACCTCATTTCCCACGGTCATCCCCTCTGGTCACTCTCCATCAGCCTTACTTAGGACTCCCCTCTGTTCCTCTGACCTCAGGGCCTTTGCACCTGCCATGCTCTTCCCTTCTGTCTTTGCGTGGTCGCTTCTTTCTCATCATGTGGGCCTCACTTAAACGTTACCGCCTCGGGGCAGCCTTCCCCACCACCCCGTCTAAAGCAGCCACTGCCCCCGACGCTTCTACCCGGCTTGTCACCACGGCGCTCGTCTCTGTGGGAAGTTGTTTTATTCGTTCATGAGTTTCTTGTCTTCCGTTTCCCTCCGGAATGTAACCTCCACCAGGGTGGGCGCTGTTTCTGTCTCGTTCACTGCTGTGTTCACGGTACTGCTTACAGGGCTGGTGCTCACTGGAAGATCTGTGATGGACGGACAGACAGAAGGAATGAAATAGCGCTGAAAGTTCTCTACCGCATTTTCTAGTTTTCGTGGCTGTTTCCTCCTGGATCTGCTCTAATAGGGAAGCTGCTAGCCACAGGTGGCTATGAGAATAAACTTAAAAATAAAATAAAAACCAGCTTCCCAGTTGCGCCAGCCACCCAGCAGGTGCTCAGGGGCCGCGTGTGGCTGTGACTGCCCCGTTGGAACGGTCCCACCCCGGCAGCAAGGGCTGCCGGGACCCCCAGGAAGGGGCAGGTGCTGCCTTTGTGCACCTTTCTGTCCCCGGGCCGGCTCCACCTCCTGGTGCCTGGTGGGTTCTCCGTGGCTGTGAAGTGAAGGAAACACTGCTCAGCTGATGAACAGGCAAGTGCGAGTAACGGCGTGAATGACCCCCCCGGGGACTCCAGGTCTGTCTCTAGTCGGGCGGGCATGCCTGGCTTGATGTAGCCGTCCAGCAGATGCGCTGTGGCCGCCTGCTCCGCACCAGGCACCGTGCCGGCGGGAGGGGGCGCCGGGATGCTGTGCTTCACTCGTGCCAGCGCGGCGAAATGAGCTGTGGGCGGGGAGGTGCTGAGCGCGTGCAGGGCGCAGGCCACAGCGAGCTCGGGGGGGCGTGTCTCTGTTTAACTTGGGGCGGGGGCGGCGGTGATGTGCTCGACTTCTCCAGAGCCCGCGTGGGCCATTCACTAGTTCATTCATTCACCAAATAACGATTTCGGGTGAGGCTGGTATCAGCTCCACTCAGCTGGACCAGAGACGGTTTGGGGAGGTCGGTCGCAGGTGGGAGATCAGAGCGCTGGGTACCAGAAAGGGAGACTGTATCCCGTGCGAGCAGCAACGCCAAACAAATGAAAGGACACACAAAATGCACACCGACTGTCCACACGGAGGGCTCCTCCCCGTCCTGCTGTCTCCTTGGCCCCCAGAAGCGCCCTGATCTCCTGAGGGACCAGGGTCTTGGGGTTTCTGGGCCACCAGACCTAAGGCTTCCCTTGCAGACAAATGACCTCCCTTGCCATCTCCCTCTAAACATTTTCTGTTTTTGCCAGGATGACTAGTTGGGTGGGCGGATGGGCACAGGAGGAGGGAGGGAGCAGGAAAAGCAGGAAAGCTGTGTCTGCCCAATCTGTCTTCCGGGTGGGAGCAGCTGATTAGACCTCGGGTGCTCTGGGGGGATGGGGAGCAGCTGCTGGCTGGCAGGGCGACGAGGGCCGTGGACCCAGAAAAGCCCCTGAGAAGCTGTCGCCGTCCCCAAATCCAGCCTCGCCGTCTTTGTATTAATGGGGCTGGTTTGGGTGGAGGGGGCAGGCCACGTCCCTGCCTTCCTTCCTGCCGGGGTCAGCCACCTGACGCATCTGGCCAGCGAGGGGCAAGCAGGAGATGCCAGGTGGGCTTCTGGAAGGTCTGGGCAGAGCACAGAGGGCGGGCTCGGCTCCTGCCTCTGTCCTCTGTCCTTCGCCCTTCCCACACTCCCTCCTGCAGCCGCTTGTAACCATGGAAACGGGGTTGCATGCTCAGGATGGTGGGGCCGGGAGACGGGGCCCCTGGGACCTTGATGGCCCCAGGCCTGGGCCCCATTTCACGCGGGAAGTCATGGGGAGGCCACTAGTGTCCATAGAGCTGAACACAGTCCAAGCTGAGCGTCTTCCTCGCTGAGCTTTAAACTTGGACGAGAAGGGAGAAGTCAGGACAGCATTTTGTTTCTGGAAGCATAGATGGAAGTCGAAGAAATGGACTGGTGGGCATTTCACAGCCAGTGTGGTACGTTTCACTGCATCCCCTAAAAAGATAAGTTTATGTCTCAGCCCCTGGGAGCCATGAACGTGGTCTTATCTGGAAATAGGGTCTTTGCAGATGGTTAAGTTTGGAGAAGGCCACGCTGGAGTAGGGTGGGCCCTGGTCCAACGAGTGGTGTCTTCGTAAGAGAAAGGAAAGGGGAACTTGGACGCAGATGCACCCGCACAGAGGAGACACGCGGGGAGGAGGCCGGGCGAGGGTGGAGGCGGAGGCTGGAGTGACGCATCTACAAGCTGAGGAGCCCCGAGGATGCCGCAGCCCGGGAAGCCGGAGAGAAGAGGGAACTTCCACGCCCGAGCCCCCAGGAGGGACTGCCCTGCCGACACCCGACACCTTGACCTTGCACTCGTGGCTTCCGGAGCCGTGAGAGAAGACATCGATGGTGATTTAAGCCCCCTGTTTGGGGTGTTTTGTTACGGTGGCCCTAAAACCTCTTGCAGCCACTCTTCCATTTGTATTGGCTCTGCCAGCGGTGAGGGGGACGAGGCACAGTAGAAATGGGAGGGGCAGCTGGGGTCTGGTCCGTCGTCTTGGAAACCCAGAGCGCGGGATGCGTCGCCCAGACGGGCCCTGGGCAGAGCCCAGGTTCTCTCTCCCTGATTTGGTCTGTGTCGCTCAGGGCACCTTTTAGTTCTACACGGGCCAAATAGTTGAGTCAAAGCGGCGTCAGCAAAAGAAGGGGATTTTTTGGGCTCACGTAACTGAGAAGCCCGAAGAGGAGTCCCGGTTTCAGACACGGCCAGATCCCGAAGGGCCCGACTCTGGCCGCTGGTTTCATCTCCCCCAACCCGTCCGGGTCCCCCGGCTCCTGCAGCCCCTCCTGTGTTGGCCCTGCTCTCAGCAGCTCCTCCCAAGGGCACCGACGACTCCAGGCTAGTGTCCCGTCAGGAGAGCCACCCTGTAACTGTGGCGCCTCTTGCACCTTGAATTCTAGGGGCTGAGACTCAGTCCCGGCTAGACCTCTGAACACAGCACCACGGCCAAGGGACTCTGCTCTGCCCGCCTGGGTCGTGTGCTCAGCCCTGGAGCTGGGGATGGGGTCGGCACCCCCTGCGCTCATGGAAGGAAGGTGACAGCGGTGGTTCTCAGAGGGAAGATGGAAGCTGTTTCCAGAAGGAAGCGGAATGGATACTGGGTGCAAAAGAAGGAATGTTTGTGTCCCCCTCCAATTACGTTGAAACGTAATCCCACTGTGGTGGTGTTTTGAGGTGGGCCTTTGGTGATGAGGTCATGAGGGGGGAGCCCTCGTGAACGCGATGAGTGCCTTTTTTGAAGAGACCCCAGGGAGCTCTCTCGCCCCTCCCACCAGGCGAGGACACGGTGAGAAGACTATGAACCCGGAAGCTGGTCCTCACCAGACACCAGATCTGCCAGCACCTTGATCTTGGGTTTCCAGCCTCCAGAACCAGGAGAAAACCGTGTAGAAATACCACCCGTCTGTGGTGCCCTGTTACAGAAGTCTGAATGGACTAAGACGTCGGGCAGTGAAAGCCACACGGGCCCACTTTGCTGTCGCCTAGTGCCCTCCTTCCTGTGTGTCTGTTGTTATCACCGTGTCACAATTTACCCCCAAACCAGGTACCTGAGACCACAGCAGTCATCTCATCATCCTCTCCCGTGATTCCGGGGTTGACAGGGCTCCGCGGGTGGTTCCCGCTCTGCTCACTCACGCAGCTGCAATCAGGTGGTGCCCGGGGCAGTGCGGAAGCTCCATCCCCCTCACGTCTGGTGGTCTGTGGTGGCCAAGCACCTGCACGTGGCCTGTGCACGTGTCCTGGGCTTCCGCACGGCACGGCGGCTGGATCTCAGAGTGAGCGCCTCCGGAGCACCAGGCAGAAGCCGCATCCCCTTTTACGAGCTGGGCTTGGGAGTCACATCCCAGAGGTGGGATGTGAACCCTTGGCCTCGGCTCCCATGCCCTCGGTCACCACACCCCTCCCCGACGCCGAGCTGCTTCTCGGAAACACAATCCTCTCCCGCAGCCTAAAGCAGCCACCCGGAGCCAGCCCGCAATCGGGAAACCTTTGGAGAAAGAAACATCCCTTTCAGGTGGGAGAAAGCCAGGCCCCCGCACTTCCCGGCTCTGCTGGGCCAATCAAGGTACAGTCATAGCCGAACTGGTGAATTCTGAGGTCACGTGGCTTGATCTGGGCTTTTGAACGTTCTGGGAATGTAACTGCTGGACCGAGAGGGGAGAAGGTTCCAGGAGGAGAGGATGTGACAGCTGTCGGAGGGATGACGGGCGAGCACGGAGGGAGCAGCGCGGTTCCTCAGCATCCTGGGGAAGACGTGGAACGAGGCAGGAGGGGCGGGCCGATCATTCAGAAGGCATCCGTTAGAATCTCTTGACGGAGGAGGTAAAACACCCACTCCCATGAGTTTGAGAGAAGCTCACGTTCATGAAAGTCCGGGGAGAGGATGGACTCCAGGTGCGGCTGGGGCTTCCTGCTCTTACTCTGGGCTCTGCTTTCCATTCTGTTGATGGTTCTCAAAGTGGGCTTCCTGGGCCAGGGCCATCGGCGTCACCTGGGAGGTCACTGGAGATGCAGATTCTTGGTCCCAGCCCAGAACTGCTGACCCACGGACTTCGGGGACCGGTTTAGCCATGTGTGTTACTCAGCCCCCGAGATGATCCTGAAACACGTCAGAGCCTAAGAATGTCTCCCCTCTGTTAGTTCTTTCTCGGTCAGGCCATCTCCAAGTTCATTGTTTGTCCCTCAGAACTCCCAGGAGTACAGGCGCTGTCCAGGTCGGGTCATTTTCCCATCCCTGTGTCTACCAGGCGTGGCCGGGGAGATGGGATGGTGATGGCCACCTGGATAGCCTGGTGCCCAGAGCTGGGGCAACCCCCCAAAGAATGCACATGGTGAGCTGGGGGTGCCTCCCACCCAGATCAGAGCGCCATTAGCCGAAGAAGGGAAATGCACGCTCAGGAGGCAAAATCAGGAGGCGTCCACGAGTGGGACTCGGAAGCCAGCAGGCCGGCCTCCTGGGTGAGACCGGTGTGGGCACACGAGGCCCCATACTCAGGAGGGCCTGTGCGGGGGGTTCAACGCACGGCAGTCTCTTTGTACGTGTCCCGGGGCGGCCGTGACGAAGCACTGCAGAGCAGGCAGTTTGACCAGCAGGAAGGAATCCTGTCACGGGGCAGGTGCCGCAGGGCTGGCTCCTTCCGGGCCCACGAGGGAGAATCCGTCCCGGGCGTCCCTCCTTGGCCTGCAGACAGCCCCGTGTCCCCCCGTGTCTTCACAGTCTTCTTCCTGCACTCCGGTCTGTGTCCAAATTCCCCCTTTTCCATAAGACACCAATCCTGCTGGGTTAGGGGCTCACTCAACCCCAGGATGACCTCATCTTAACTAATTCCATCCGCAAGGACCCTATTTCCAACTAAGATCAGATTCTGAGGTCCTGGGTGCTTGGCGGGGGGGGGGACAGTTCAGCCCGTAACACTTGCCATCTTATAATTCTTAATCATTTTGTTTTTGAGCGGGTGTCTCGTGGGTCCGATGGGACAATGGAGCTTGCGCTGGGGGGTTGGCTGTGCCCTCAGGTGGCCCTGCCTCTGCCTCCTGGGACGGGTCCTCAGGCGCCCAGCCCTCACCCCCGCCACCCTGCATGCCTGGGCCCTCCCTGCTCACCCTCGCTCTGTGACACGCAGCCTCCTGCCTACACCCTCCTCGGGGGCGGGGCTGAGCACAGGGAGTCGGGGCCAGGTGCACGCGTGCCGCGGGGTCTCAGGCGGGGCCTGGCAGTGGCTGCCGGGTGACTCAGCGGCTGAATCCTCACCTGCCCCAGTCCAGGTACCGAGTGCATCCTGGCCTGGAGGTTGCCAACTTTTGGGGGGGGGGTTGCCATCCAATGTGGGCTGGGTCAGTGGGTCCCTGGGGAAGGGGACTGGGTCCGGTGGCCCTGCCGGGTCCAGTGGCTGGTGGAGGGTGAACTGCGTGCCGAGTCACAGGACGGGGCTCCCAGAATCTGTGCGGGTCTGTTCTCACCTCGAGAGTATTTTCATCTCCCAGGAAGCATGACATTAGGTAGCAAATAAAGACACCATGATAAAACACCAAGGTCCTACTGTATAGCACAGAGAGCTGTGTTCAGTATCTCGTGATGAACCATCATGGAAAAGAATATAAAGAAAAGAGTGTATGTATATGTATCACTGAATCACTCTGCTGTACCGCAGTAATTAACACAACATTGGAAATCATTATACTTCAATTAAAAACATAATAATGAATTGAAAGACTCATAAAAAAAAGCAACAAACCACCAGGAGGGGTCGAGAACGAGACCACACAGATGGGGCAATGTCCTATTTTAGTGTCTCTAACGGCACTTTTTCCTGCTCCCCGTTTCCATTTTATACTTGGCCCTACACCTTAGACAGAAGCCAGAGGGAGGAGCTGAGACATTCACGTGACGGGTCATGGGGGCAGCCCGGCCCCCACTGGGGGGTCCACGTTGCCCTCTTCCGGACAATGCCACTGACCTTCTCAGTGATGGCTTCTCCCTTTGAGGCCTCTATACGAATTGTAACCGTAGAGACTGCAATTGGGGGTCTCCAGAAGTCCGCGGCAGGGGCTTGCCAAGGGTGGAGCCATGGGCTTCGGAGGAGAGGACAGACACAGGGGTGTTTAGAAGGAAGCGCTGGCAGAGCCAGGGGACCAGCCAGGTATCGGGGATGAAGGACCAGGTGTCTCCATTGAGGGAGAAGCTGGGATGGGGCCTCGCTGTTGTGGAGCTGAACCCCTACTGGGGACGTATTTTCGTTTGAACAGGTAGATGCCAGGCTTCCCCTCTTTTGAAACCAGTCTCGAACAGCACAATTTCAGATGACATCACCTGCTGTTTTCACTGCCTGCTCCGTCAGTGAATACGCTTGATTGAGATCAGTTGAATGATCAGTTTTCGTAGATCCTGAGACACGTTTCATCCCATCACCGTCACTTTGATGATGGTATCTTTTCTTGACTCTGCTTTCTTCTCTGGGCCTCGATCTCCCCATATGTAAGAAGGATGTTGGGTTAGCCAGTGCCTGAGGAGTCGGGAGAAGCGTCTGGGGTGCTGAGACGGGACCCGTGGAGGACACGGAGCTGCCCCTCTGCAGGAGGGTCCATCACAGGAGGACACGTCCCACTGCACATTCGTTGCTCATCTCAGTATCGAAGCTTCGTGACAACCCCTGCAGGTCATCCTTGTTGACCAGAGCATTCCCGTGGAAGGCCTGTTCCAGGATTTCAAAACAAGGCCCCAGGAGCGGGCCCATCCCACTGTCCTGGGGAATAACAAGAAGAGCTTCTCTTCCAGGGGTGTCAAGCAACCACAGCTCATGTGGCCTTAAAAACACTTAGACAAAGACAAGTATCATATGATACCGCTTATATGTGGAATCTAAAAAAACGGTACAAATGAACCTACTTACAAAACAGAAATAGTCACAGATGTAGAAATAAACTTACGGTTACCAAGGAAGAAGGGGGGAGGGATAAATTGGGAGATTGGGATTGACGTATACACACTACTGTATATAAATAGATAACTAATAAGGACCTACTGCATGGCACAGGGAACTCTATTCAATACTCTGTAATGACCTATATGGGAAAAGAATCTAAAAAAGAGTGGATATATGCGTACGTATAACTGAGTCACTTCGCTGTACACCTGAAACTAACAGAACGTTGTAAATCAACTATACTCCAATAAAAATTAAAAAGTAAGAACACAGTGCCAATTAGCAACTGATTAAAATTTTGTGACTGAAAAAAAAAAAAACCACACTTGGAGAAATCATCACTTTAAGTATCTGGCAACCATTGCCCCTTTGGAAGGTTCGGGGGGAGGAGAGCTTCAGGTGCGGTGGGTGGAACCCGCACCATTTACCCCAAATCTTCTTGCCTCCCAGGCTCTCATCTGTTAAATGTTCAGCGACGGTTCTAGCAGGTGAAACGCATCTTAGTTTGATTCAGTTTTCCTGCTTCTGCTCATTCATGACAAAATGAACCATTTCCGTGAGAGGGAAACTGCATTTCCTTGTGAATGACAAGTGAATGGATCATTGGAAGTCAGCGCCAAGGCCTGTTAGGAATAATTCCATCACGTGCCAGCCTTTGCAGAAGTTATTTCAAAGCTTGGCACTTTGGTGGAAAAATCCACCCTGGATTTTTCTTGGATGCTGTCGAACTGGCCGAAGTCTCTGAGACCATAGACCTCAGACCTGATTTGGGGTTGTGTTACATCACACAGCAGTACTTTGAAACCTACTTTTGTCCACGGAAATGAGTATTTTTGCTGAAGAATAAAGGACGAATAATTAACAATGAAACTTTGAAAGTTACCGTATGGCTTTTAAATTACCTTTGGCTGAAGCAAACATTTAGAGTGACGTGGTGGAAAATATCCCAGGAGAAAAACCTCCTGGGCTGGGTACCGGGAGGAAGCTTGTCCTGGGATAAACGTTGGTCAAGGTTAATATCAACATGGATAATTAACATTCAGATGAGGCAGTCTGCCTGCATCTCACGAGCCATTGCATGTGTATTTTGGGGGCCATGTACTGGACTTGAACTCAGTACCTGTTTGTTGGAAGAATGAAATAATCAAGGCTCAGAGCCGGGAGTCACCAGCTCAAATGCCAGTGGCATCACAGGGGACCCAAATGAGTGACCTTGAGCAGGTGGACGAAACAGAGACATGGCCTTTACTTTCACAGGGGAAATTTGTTTTCTCCCATTTTTTTCTTCAAATACTCTCTAGGACTGGTTAGTTTCCCAATTTTATTCTAACCGTATGATTAAAAAAACCCAGTGGGGCACATGGCAATGGCCCTGACCTCAGGGATGCAGAGGCAGCAGGAAGTGGTGTGGACTGTGGGGACCAGGACACAAGGCTCGTCTGAAGCAGCAGATGCCACCCAGCGCCAGCTGACTGCCGCCGGCCAGGAGCGCGGGGCAGGCTTGCCAGCACATCCCAAGTTTTCAGGAGAAGCTGGCCATCCAGGTCTTCATGTGAGACTTATTTGCATTTATTTTATTTATTAAAAAAAATTTTTATTTACTTATTTCGTTGTACCGGGTCTTAGTTGCGGCAGGCGGGGCCCTTAGTTGCAGCACATGGGCTCCTTAGTTGCGGCATGCATGTGGGATCTAGTTCCCTGACCAGGGATCGAACCTGGGCCCTCTGCACTGGGAGTGCAGAGTCTTAACCACTGCACCACCAGGGCATTTAAATGTTGCAGCTGCAAGTGAACTTATCTACAAAACAGAAACAGACTCACAGACATAGTGAACAGACTTGTGGTTGCCAAGGGGGAGGAGGGGGAAGGGAGAGGAATGGACTGGGAGTTTGGGGTTAGCAGACGCAAACTACTACATTTAGAATAGATAAACAACAAGGTCCTACTATATAGCACAGGGAACTATATCCAATCTCCTAGGATAAATCATAATGGAAAAGAATATTAAAAAGAATGTAGGGACTTCCCTGGTGGTGCAGTGGTTAAGAATCCACCTGCCAATGCAGGGGACACGGGTTCGAGCCCTGGCCCGGGAAGATCCCACATGCCACAGAGCAACTAAGCCCGTGTGCCACAACTACTGAGCCTGCGCTCTAGAGCCCGCGAGCCACAACTACTGAGCCCGCCTGCCACAACTACTGAAGCCCACGCGCCTAGAGCCCGTGCTCCACAACAAGAGAAGCCACTGCAATGAGAAGGCCACAAACCGCAACGAAGAGTAGCCCCCACTCACTACAACTAGAGGAAGCCCGCGTGCAGCAACGAAGACCCAATGCAGCCAAAAATAAATAAATTTATAAAACAAACCAAAAAACGAAAACAAAAATAAATAAAAAGAAGCAATGGGATAATATAAAGAATGTATATATGTGTATAATGAGTCACTTTGCTGTATAGCAGAAATTAGCGTAACATTGTAAATCAACTATACTTCAATAAAGAAAAAAATTTCGCAACTGATTTTATTTTTATATATATATATTTTTTTAAAGATTTATTGATTTATTGATTGATTGATTGCTACGTTGGGTCTTCGTTTCTGTGCGAGGGCTTTCTCCAGTTGCGGCAAGCGGGGGCCACTCTTCATCGCGGTGCGCGGGCCTCTCACTATCGCGGCCTCTCTTGTTGCGGAGCACAGGCTCCAGACGCGCAGGCTCAGTAGTTGTGGCTCACGGGCCTAATTGCTCCGCGGCATGTGGGATCCTCCCAGACCAGGGCACGAACCTGTGTCCCCTGCATTAGCAGGCAGATTCTCAACCACTGCGCCACCAGGGAAGCCCCTATATTTATTTTTTTAAATTAGTTTTTATTGGAGTATAGTTGATTTACAATGTTGTGTTATTTTCTGTTGTACAGCAAAGTGAATCAATTATACGTATACATATATCCACTCTTTTTTAGATTCTTTTCCCATATAGGCCATTCCAGAGTACTGAGTAGAGTTCAGTAGGTCCTTATTAGTTATCTATTTTATGTATAATAGTGTGTATATGTCAATCCCAATCTCCCAATTTATCTCTCCCCTCCCTTATCCCCTGGTAACCATAAGTTTGTTTTCTACATCTGTAACTCTATTTCTGTTTTGTAGAAAACGTCCCTTATGTGGGTCAAATATGGGGCAGTGAGAGGGGGAACCTCTTAAGTGCACTTGAGCCCCCAGAATGGGGAACAGGTCCAGAGAAAAGGATCCATCGCTAAGAGGCGGGAAGCAGGCGTGCCCGGGCTGTGATGGCCAGGACACAGGGAAACTAAAAGCCTCCTACTTTGTTGGTGGGCGTGTAAAATGGTGCAGCTCTTTTGGAAAACAATTTGGCAGTTTTTGAAAAAGCTAAACATAGTCTTATGTGACCCAGCAGTTTTACTCCTGGGTATTTACCCAAGAGAAATGAAAACACACGTTCACACAAAGACTTGTCTACAAATGTTCTTAGTAGCATGATTCGTAAAAGTCAGAAACCCAAATGTCCACCAACAGGTGAGGGGATACACGAAACGTGGTAAATCCATACAAAGGAATACTATCTAAAATGTTTCCATTTTATATTGGAGTACAGTGGATTTACAATGTTGTGTTAGTGTCAGGTGTACAGCAAAGTGAATCAGTTCTACATACACATGTATCCACTCTTTTTCAGATTCTTTTCCCTTATAGGTTATTACACAGTAGTGAGCAGAGGTCCTTGTGCTATACAGAAGGAAGACTATTGAACCCTGCAGCAACATAAATGGACTTCAGAATCATTACATGACGTGAAGGAAGCGGATACAAAAGCCTGCTGACTGCAGGATTTCATTTATGTGAGATTCCTAGGGTGGGCAAAACGATAGAGGCAGAAAGCAGCTCAGTGGTTTCCTGAGGCTGGAAACTTTCCCGGGTGATGGGAACATTCCAGAACCGGATTGTGGTGATGGTTGCGTAACTGTAAATGTACTAAAAACCGTCCAACTCTACCTTTACAATGGGGGTGTAAGTCATAGCTCAATGAAACTGCATTAAAAAAAACTCATGGTCCCTCTCCACGCAAGGCTTGGGAGGATGAGGACATTTAGCTGGTCCCGTGGCCTCTGCAGTCTCTGGGTTTTTCTCTGCATTTGCTTTCACGGCCTGCAGAGCACTGAATGAGCAGCAGAGGGCGCTCTGTCACAGTCCCTGAGTCCAGGCTCTTGGCCCAGCTGTGGAATGCGGCTTCTTTTTCTCCTTGACAACTGTTCTTAAAATCCTTGGGTCAATAGAATCGGTGTCAGTCAAATCTCATTTCTCACTGACCTGTGCGACCCTTTAAGAGCTGTTTATCATCGCTTCTGAAGGCGGGCCCCTTCCGACTTCAGGCCTCCAAAGTTAGCAGGACATGAATAATCCGCAGACAATGGTTACCTGTAGGACGGCACCGTCTAAAGCTTCCCCGCCGCGACTGCTTTTGTAAACTAGAGCCTATTCAGGCCTGTGAAGGATCCCAAGACAGCAGGGGGCTCTCTGGTCAATAGGTGGAATAAAACACCGGGCCTGGGTTTTCACAATCAAGGCCTCCTGAGAAGGGAATTGGAGGGAGTTTCCCACAATGCTTAGTGGCGTCTCGTAATCCTATTGGAAACGGGGAGCGGGGCAAGGAGGGAAGGGATACCTAGGTGACCAGAGCAGGAGCCAGTGATTTAGCCGTGAGCTTGTCCGCAGGCCCTGTGGTGGCCTGAGCCCCTGCGGAATCCCCAGGCTCATAACCATACAAACCAACCACCTGTGCCATATGAACTTCCTCTGCCCCGGCCCCTGTCTTGTTAATAATTCTCCCTCGGGAAGCTGAGGTCGGCCAGATGGTGAAAGAGTTTGACCTTGATTCTTCAGTGGTGTCGTGTCCTGAGAGGTCGGACCCGGTGCTTGCAGTGCGGACGTGCGATGGGGTTATTTTATTCTCGTGGACAGAGGGGAAGGTGGTCCTGGGACGCTGCAGCACAAACGATGCCAGCGCTGGGCTGCGAGCTGCAAGGGAGGGTTGGAGTGGGGCTGGATTGGGGGAAACCTGAGGCTCTTTTTTCTCAATTCAACTGAAGTTGATTTACAACGTTGTGTTAGTTTCAGGTGTACAGCAAAGTGATTCAGTTATATATATGTGTGTGTGTGTATATATATACATATATATTATATATACATTTTTTTTCAGATTCTTTTCCATTATAGGTTATTACAAGATATTGAATGTAGCTCTCTGTGGTATACAGTAAATCCTTGTTGCTTATCTATTTTATATAGTATGTATCTACTAATTCCAAACTCCTAATTTATCCCTCCCCTCTTTTCCCCTTTAGTAACCATAAGTTTGTTTTCTGTGTGTTTCTGTTTTGTAAAAAAGTTAATTTGTATCATTTTTTAGATTCTACATGTAAGAGGTATCACATGATATTTGTTTTTGTCTGTCAGACTTACTTCACTTAGTACGATAGGTCCATTCATGTCGCTGCCACTGGCATGATTTCATTCTTTTTTACGGCTGAGTAATATTCCATTGTGTATACATAGAACTTGAGGTTCTTGATGGTAACGGTGCCTCTGGTTTTGATCTGGTTGAACTTGAGGTGCCGCTCCGGTGTGTCAGGGGAGGGCTGTGCATGGCTGTCAGTGTCGGGTGGCCCTCCCTGAAGGGGCGGGTACTGGAGACAGGTGTGTGGGCCGAGGGATGGCTGAAGCCCCCAGGGCCATTAGTCTTTTGCTGGAGGAAGCAAATTTACAAAGGGGAAGGGTCACAGGCAAGACCTCATGACCCCAGCACTCAGAACTCAGCCAGGGAAGACAGATATGCTCAAGAGACCGAGGAATCTGCTTGGTCAGAGAGTGAAGAAATGAAATAATGTCTCAAAAGCAGCTCCCGCCATTAGTGACTTTTAAGATATTTGTCAAACACATAAAAACGTGGACGAGTTGTGCCATGAGCACCGGTATGCCCACCATCTAGATTCTACAGTTAGCATTTTGCTATATTTGCTTTAGCTCAAATGTGTCCACCTCCCCATCATACTATCTATCTATGAATTCATCTTGTTATTATTATTTTTAAATCAGAAGCAGCTTTTCAAATTCTAAAAGACCATACAATTGAAAGTTATCCCTTCAGGTTAGTATCCTAAAGTCTTTTCTGCTCCACTGGGTAAAATGTAGATCAAATCTTCCTAATGGTAAATGTCAGAGAAACCAATGTTGCTCACAAATAAATAATATTGTTTCAAGAGAGCTGCTATGAGCTTGGGGTAATGACACCCGTCCAACCGAACATATTGCTGAGAAATGCAGCCCTTCTCTAGTTAACCGAGGGAAACAGTGAGAGCGACGTTTGCACTGCCCTCTGTGTGAGCCGGTGTCCTCGGGGCTGTCCACATATTGGCTCATTCCAGACTCACACAAGCCCAGGAGGCATCACTACTCCCTTTATTCCCATTGTACAGTCGAGGAAACTGACGCACAGAGAGGTTAGGTGACTGGCCCAAGGTCACACAGCCGGTCCGTGGCTGGACTGCACTGCCCCCCAAGCAAATTAAAGCAAAGAGGTGCCATTTTAAAACATACCAAGTGGGCTATTATTTTTAACAAATGATAACACCAGATGTTGGTGAGGATGCAGGGAAAGAGGCGCTGCTTGTGGGGATGCAAATTGGTACATCCTAGATGGCAGTTAGGCAGTGAGAAGCCAGAGCCATATAAAAACCTACAGTCGGTGGATTCGGGGATTTTGTTCCTAGGAATAAATTGCTATGAAATCATGAAACCATGGAATTCCTAGCAAGCAAGTTTGTATCCAAGGATATCATGCAGAATCAAGTGAAATATCAAACAATGGGAGGTGGATATTACACAGTCACGGAATGTTTCTATGATGACAATGTTCAAACACCTCGACTTAAAAGAAAAAGTTATTTTGTGGGAAAGTGTGTATTAAGTAGAACCAGTCAGGTTACAGAACAGAATCTAGGAAAAACAAAATAAAGGAACAATAATCTTCCCCTAATGTTATATGTATAGAGAAAATACATATAATAAATATAAGATGCATATAATACACATAAGAAAATAATATCATAAGATAAACTGGAAAGGTTGGTACCAAAAATAAGAACAACGGTTATTTCAAAGTGGGGCTTTATGGGTGGGAGGGCCTTGCTTATAGTTGGGATTTGTCTTTGGGCTGTTTCTGTGTTTTCTACAAAGGGCAAGCATGAATGTACCACTTTAGGAATCAGAACGCCATCTCTCCACTCCCACAATTGTTATATTGATAGAAGAGAATGCGACCAGTGCAAAATCGTCCCTTTTTTCTGATTTTTGAGCCTGAGGAAGCTCTGGGATGGAGGGGGAAGAGAGCCAGTAGGTGGCGCCAGAGGGCAGCAGGCGCCTCAAGCTGCGGCCAGCCCGGCCCAGGTGAGTCCCATGTCCTCGGAGACCTCAGGTTCCTCCCGCCGGGCCGCAGTTTGGGCATTTGTGTTGGCTCAGCTCCCTGTGGCTGGAATGGGGGAAATTCCCAGCGACACCAGGACGAATTACTACCATCCACTGCACCCAAGTGCACCTAAGGCTTCATAAACACCTGCCCTTAAAAATCGGCTGGGATTGACATGGACACACTGCTATATTCGAAATAGGTAACCAACAGGGACCTGCTATAGAGCGCAGGGAGCTCTGCTCGATATTCTGTAACAAGCTAAATGGGAAAGGAATTTGAAAAAGAAGAGACACGTGTATACGTATAACTGAATCGCTTTGCTGTAGCCCTGAAACTAACACAACATTGTTAATTAACTATACTCCGATATAAAATAAAAGTTAAAAAAAGAAAAATTCAGCCTTCAACCCCTCAAAAGGCCTTTTCAAACTTTACAACTTATGCTATTAGTGTTACATGTGATTTGTTCATGAACAGGCATCACTTATGAGCCAATGTTGTACCTAAAAAAAAAGCAAACTGACTTGTCTCTCTATTTCAGAATTAGAAAATAAAAAGGCATTGAGAACCACAATAAACTCACAATTTCAAAAAAAAAAAAAAATCAGCTCATCTCAGGCATGTGGAAACAGTGAGAAGAGGATCTGCAAGACGGCCAGAGAAGTTATTGTTGGAGAGAGAAACAGTGGAAAGTTTCGCTAAGAATTTTGCGCAGCTTTATTTTCCGAGGAGAAAGAAGATGAAGCGGGAGGATAAAATCAGATCTTACTGGCCTAGATCCCGACCTGTAGAGGAGATGTGAAGAGTAATAATAGTCATAATAATAACAACGACAGGACAGGTATCATCTACACGGTATAGTCAGTTGAAGATGCTGTGAGTTGGGACACACAGCCCAGAGATCGATGGGTTGGGCCTCTCAGAGGAAATACAGTAGATTTTGTTCCCCATTAATGAGAGTAGGTAAATCTAGTTCAGCTAAATTCTAAAAGTGTTCACTGAATACCTTTGAAATGGTAAAGATGATGATAATAGTGACTACGATGATAATAGCCCCTGACGGTGGTATGGGCTTTCCGTGTCACTGTGCATTTCTGTCCCACTGCAGTGCTAGCAGGCGGGTGTGATACTATCACTCCTGTGTCACAGACGAGGAAACTGCAGCTTCAAGAGATGGAACATCTCCTACACTGTTGGTGGGAATGTAAATTGGTACAACCACTACGGAGAACAGTATGGAGGTTTCTTAAAAAACTAAAAACAGAGCTACCACGTGATCCAGCAATCCTACTCCTGGGCATATATCCAGAGAAAACCATAATTCGAAAAGATAGATGCACCCAAAGTTCATTGCAGCACTATTTACAATAGCCAAGATATGGAAGCAACCTAAATGTCCATCAACAGATGAATGGATAAAGAAGATGTGGTACATATATACAGTGGAATATTACTCAGCCATAAAAAAGAATGAAATAATGCCATTTGCAGCAACATGGATGGACCCAGAGGTTATCATACTAAGTGAAGTAAGTCAGACAGAGAAAGACAAGTACCATATGATATCACTTATAAGTGGAATCTAGAATATGACATGAACGAACCTATCTATGAAACAGAAGCAGACTCACAGACATAGAGAACAGACTTGTGGTTGCCAAGGGAGGCGGGTAGGGGAGGGAAGGATTGGGAGTTTGGGATTAGCAGATGCAAACTATTGCATGTAGAATGGATAAACAACAAGGTCCTACTGTATATAGCACAGGAAACTATATCCAGTCTCCTGGGATAAACCATAATGGAAAAGAATATAAAACAAGAATGTCTATATGTGTATAACTGAGTCACTTGGCTGTACAGCAGAGATTAGTACAACCTTGTAAATCAACTGCACTTTAATTAAAAAAAATTTCTGTGGGATTTCAAAAGACAGGCAGGAAATCATCACGGTTGGAGGCCACTGTCCAGTCTTACGGAAGGAGTAACTCCGAGCTAGGCCTGGGTGGGATCAGAAGGTGGGCAGGACGGTCACTCCCGCGGGGAGGAGAGGCAGGAGCCAGGCGCCTTCAGGCTCTAGGCCCCCAATAGGCTGGTACAGCCTTTCATCAGGCCATGTGGAATCTAAAACAAGGATACAGATGAACTTAGTTACAAAACAAAAATAGACTCACAGACATAGAAAACAAATTTATGGTTACCAAAGGGGAAAGGTGGGGAGGGGAGGAGGGATAAATTAGGAGTTTGGGATTAACATATGCACACTACTATAAATAAAATAGATAACCAACAAGGACCTACTGTATAGCACAGGGAGCTCTGCCCAATATTCTGTAATAACCTATATGGAAAAAGAATCTGAAAACGAATGGATATATGTATATGTATAACTGAATCACTTTGCTGTACACCTGAGACTAACAGAACATTGTAAATCAACTATACTCCACTATAAAATAAAAATTAAGTTAAAAAAAAGAGATGAAACAACTTTTCCAAAGTTACCCAAAGCTAGATTTATCACACACTTCATAGGAAGCATGTAGAATCAGTCAGGATGGGTTAGCTTATGCTGCTGTAACAAAACGAATTGCAAATCTCAGTGGTTTAAAAATATGTTTATTCTTGAATCATGCTTTTGCCTGTAACAGGTCACCAGGGGGCTCTGCTCATTGTAGTTCTGAGGGACCTGGGCAGAAGGGAGATCCATTTCAACGCATGTTTCCATGATTGTGGAGGAACAGAGAAACAGAGAAAATAGCAAACCAGAGGTGACGCTTAAAGCATTTCACCTGGAAGTGACACACACACAAACTGTTCCCAGTGCGTTGGCCAAAGCAAGAACGTGGTCCTCCTGGGTCAATAGAGAGGATGTACGTGTACATTCCTCTCATGAGAAAGGGGGCCAGTTATTGTGAAAAATATGCATTATTTCATTTAATTCTTACCATGCTACGTGTTAGGTAATATTAGTTCTGCTTTTTAAATGGATGTATAGTTGATTGACAATATTATGTTACTTTCAGGTATACAGCATAGTATTTCTGTTTCATGCAAGAAAAAACAGAGTTTACACAACATACTTTAGGACACAGAGCTTCGTAGTGGAGGGTGTGAGATTCAAACAGCGCTGGGAGAATCTGGAATCCCAGCTCTGAAATTTCAGTCGTATCCCACCCAGTGTCTCACCCGTAAATATGTTCCCGGAAGTACACTTGTTGGTTTTTAATTCCAAATTTCATTATATATATGTATATGCATATATTACATATATAATGTAGAATATAGTACAGGTATATGATATAAATATATCACTTCTCAGATATGTATTTAAAGAGAAATATAAATTTTGGATCCCAAGATTCAAGATGGCATTTTAAACAAAATGATAAGAGGACAAATTTTCAACGTATACTCGAAATACAGGTGGTAGAACTTCAAAATCAAGTGTAGATATTTGGAAAGGCTAAAGGGCCGTGCAGCTCACATATCCCAGAGGTACCGCGTCCAGAACAACTGTGTGACAATTGTATGAATTGTCTGATAGTCAGGAATTGATGCTGTAAGATTTTTACCTGCTCCCAGGACAGTTTGTTATGTACAGGTAGGAGTTTTACTGCTTTTTTAAAGTTACATTTAGGAAATTGGTTGGGGCATTTGGGTTGACGTGTAACGTGTAATAACTTTTTCAATTTGAAATAGTAGAAAATAGGATCCTGGAAAGCAATTTCCCACTGGGCTTCTGATTTTCTTTCAGGATTGTTGAGACATTAAGTGAAAGATGCTTGTACAACGGAGTGGCATATACGATACAGTTGAAAAACAGAATAAATTCCTGAGTCCCTGACATCAAATAAAGGAAATAAGACATACATGTCTGTGTGTGTGTTTTGGAGGTTGTCTATTTGATTTTGTAAAACAAGGACTAACCAGGACCGCGTGTGGGACTGAGACCCCCAGGCGCCCTGAGAAACAGCCACGGCAGGCTGGGGGTGGTGGCGGCTGAGGACTCTGTCATGCGTGTTGTGATAAACCAGCGAGCAGCTCATTCCTATGTTAACTCACATGTGTAGACACGTGTTGGTGATACACATGGATATTCAGTCTATGAAATTATAACGGGACACCCTGGGGTAACCTCCCATGCGAAGCGTAAAATCTCTTGCGTTACCATATAATGATTTTCTTTCTCTCCAAAGGCAGATGGGATTAATAGGCTGCACGGATTGACTATTGTTCTTGAGCACAGATCACAGACTTCTCTGCTCCCCTCTGTGACATGGGTAGCCCATCTTCAGCAGGGGAAGCTAGTCATTAGCGACTGCTGCGTAACAAACACCCCCAGGTCTCCGAGTCAGAGGAGACAGCACATGGCTTCTCATATCAGGGTGTGCAGGTCAAGTGAAGCCCAGCAGAGTGGGCCGGGCATGCATGGACGGCTCTGCTTCAGGCTCGGGGTTCAGCGGGGTCTCCTGTAAATGTCTCACTCTGGGGATCGGGCTGCAGGCAAGGCTACTGCCAAGGGCGTGGCCATCTTATGATGGAGCAGAGGCTGAACAAGGGGAAGGTCAACTGTGCAAACACCTTTCATTCATGTGATACAGTTACACCTCCTGATGCTTCCAGGATTGCTGTCAGTTACACCTGTCCCCCTCGTATCCCCAGAATCTGATAAGTTGGTGCCCAGTCCCCTGGTGTCCCCAGGGTCTCTCTAAGTGATGCCTGTCCCCTGGTGTCCCCAAATCTCTTTTGGTGAGACCTGTTCCCTGAATCCCCCATCCACCCCCAGACCTCTGTCAGTGTTGCCCATTCCCTGGTGCCACAGGAATCTCTGTGCAATGCTACCTTCTCCACCTGATACACCAGGTTCTTTTTCTGCTTTCACCAGAAGTTACCTCTTCTGTTGCCCATTCCTCCATGGCCAGCTCTGTGCAATCTTTTATAAAAGTACTACAAAGCTGCTGAGGTCTCCCGTCCCCTGTAATCTATCCAGAAAAATGTCCAATTGTTTGGGGATTTTGGAATCATAATATCCTTTTTTTTTTTTTGGGTTTTTGTAATTTTTACTGAAATATAGTTGATTTACAATGTTGTGTTAGTTTCTGTTGTACAGCAAAGTGACTCAGTTATACACATACGTACATTCTTGTTTTATATTCTTTTCCGTTACGGTTTATCCCAGGAGTTTAGATATAGTTCCCTGTGCTATACAGTAGGACCTTGTTGTTTATCTATCCTGTATATACTAGTTTGCATCTGCTAATCCCAAACTCCCAGTCTGTTCCTCCCCCTCCCCACCTCCCCCTTGGCAACCACAAGTCCTTCCTCTATGTCTGTGAGTCTGTTTCTGTTTTGTAGATAGGTTCATTTGTGTTGTACTGTAGTGGAATCATAGTATCTTAACCCAGATGAATACTTTGCAGCTGTAGAATTTTTGAGCTGCGGGAAATAAACTGTTGACTGAGCCACATTGACCCTGATATTTCATCCTAGAGCTTCCGCTGGTGCCCAAGTCTCACTTTGCTGTTTCTGCTCCCAAGAATCTGTTGGTTTCTCCTGTCCCAGTCTACGCGTTCTGGTTGCTAGCGTTTCTGGATCGTGCACGAGGTCTAGGGTGGGCAGTAGGCAGAGGCTGGACCCTTTTCTGTGCCCCATCCTGAGTCAGGCTGGAGAGAATCTGTTTCTGGAACTCGTCTCCCTCTTTAGATCTGTCTTGACAAACGAACCTGACACACAGCCTCTTGGCTGGTGTTCACATTTGCCATTCCCCGTGGAGTCCTGGGCTCACAACTCCTCCGAGCGTTATCCTTATGATGATCCTATCAACTGGCTGGGCAAACAGACCAGGCAGAAGAGCTGCCAGCAAAGCGAGAAGCGTGTGGGAGCAGCTGAGCAATGAGGGGAAGGCAGGCTGGAGCAACTCATTCTTTATTTATCAGCGTAATGGAAATCCTTGCTAGAGTTTTAAATATACTTTATGCTGGGGTCGCATCTTAAATATATCTGCAGCATATTAGTAATTAAACAGAAGTGGAAAATGTTCAGTTTGGGGAAGGAAAATAGGAATCTTCAGCTTTATGCAGAGAACCCTCCCCGTGGGACTTTTGTCTGAATCAGGACTGAAGAGTTAAGTCCACAGTTTAACTGAAAATTCTCTTCTTGTGGGAGGGGGAACAGGAAGGGACCCCAAGAGAATATCATGCAGTATATTTTATCACAACTCTTCTCTGGAGCCTGAGATAAAAAAGGGAAAGATTTATTGTTATATCAGTTAAAAATGGGTTTTGACAAAAGCAGTAGAATACACAACTAACAGTGTCTTAAACAAATAAGGCTTTATTTTTTCTCACATGAGAAGTAGGCAGCTGCTGGCCATGATTCAACGGCTCAAGGATGGCAAGGCTGTCATTATGAGCCTCCTGGCCTTTCCCTCATGATTGCAAGACTGCTGCCACAGCTCCAGCCATCACATCTCTAATCAGGACAGTAAATAGAATGGGGGATAACACTAACCTCATCTACTCCCCTTTATGAGGAAGGCAAACGTTTTTTCCAGAACTCTTCCTTCCTGACCCCCAATCAGCACAGCTCCTTGGCCAGAACAGCATAACATGGTTACTTCTGCAGAACCTGGGTACATTGCCACCTAAATAAATCGGTATCTTGTTAGTACAGGAAAAAGGGATGAAGGACATTAGAAAGGATTAGCAGCAGTATAGGCCACACCAGCCAAAGCAAAATTTGTACAACTTTCAGCATCTCTCTTTTTTTGTTTTAAGAGAACTAACCATGCTGTGTCTCATCTGGGAAAAGGGCAGCACACTCTAAAGGCTGCTTTCCACTGGATCCAAAGGTCATTAAGTTCCATGGAGAAACCCAGCCCCTGCAGCAGGTACCCAGGGAAGCCAGGCTGGGCAGGCACCCAGAAATCAGTACCTGGGGGATGAAGAGGGGGCACTCGAGGGACCAACCTGGGGGCCGCAGGGTAAATCCACTTTGCGTTTTTGGCCTGAAAATAAATGAACCCAGAGGGCATGAGCTGCCAGGAATGAGTCAAAGACAAGCGCTCTGCCCTTGGGGGTGCTTTTGGGGATTTTTGTCCTGCATTTTAAAAAGTCTTATTTTGACATAATTAACACTTACAGAAAAGCAGCAAGAATAGCATAAAGAATGCTTTTGTATCTTTTACTCAGATTCATCAATTGTTTATATTTTACCCCCATTTCTTTATCATTTTATCTATCTCTCTATCTATCTATCTGTCATCTATCTATCTATCATCTATCTACCAATCATCTGTTTATAGACACACACACACATACACACACACACACACACACAATGGGAGAGGGAGAGAGATTTTCCCTCAGAACCATCTATCTGACAGTAAATTGCAGGTATATTGTCCATGATCCTAAAGTATTTCAGTGTGCTTTTTCTAAGAACAAGGACATTCTCTTACATGACCACAGTTCAATGATCCGCAGATTTAACACTGATGCATTACTAGTGTCTCACCCACAGCCCCTGTGCAGATTTGATAAGTTGCCCCCATAATGCCCTAAACAGCCACTTTCTTTCCTGGCCCAGTGTCCAGTCCAGGACACATTGCATGTTGTCATTATGTCTTTTCAGTTTCCTTTAATCTGGAACAGTCCCCAGCCCCTCCCAGCCTTGTGTGACCTTGACACGTGTAAAGAGGACAGATAGGCCAGTCATTCTGAAGACTCTCCCTTGATTCGGGTTTGCTGAGTTTCCTCACGATTCGATTTAGTTTTGCATTTTTGGTGTGATTGCTTCCCAGGTGATGCTGAGGTGGGTGATCTCTTTGGGCGTTATCCCAGGACACACGTGATTTTGGCCTGTCCTTTGTGGGAAGATATTTGAAGCTATATAAATATCCCGTAACTTAGCTGTATAATAGGGCTGCATGGTCCATACTTTTTATCAGTAGGGATATCTGATCAAAAAGTTTGGAAACCTTTGACCAGGGAATGCAAACTTTTTCTGTAAGGGGTCAGATAGTAAATATTTTAGGCTCTGCTGGCTGTATAGTCTCTATTGCAATTCCTCATCTTTGCGATTTAGAGCGTGGAAGAAGCCATAGACTTCATGGCTTCATGGTTTTCACTCATGTGAAAACAAATGAGTAGGACAGTGTTCCAATAAAGCTTTATTTACAAAAACAAGTGGTGGGCCAGATTTAGCCCATGGGCCACAGCTTGTTGACCTGTACCTTGTACCACTGTCAGTGATCTACCCCTGAAACCCAGGAATTTTCCCTTATGGGTGATATTCTTACTTTATAGGGTCTGACCTCGAAGCTTCAGGGTCTTAATTTTTGGTGCACAGATTTTCAAAGGATGAATCAAATTATGTAGCAGCTGATGTACAATCTCAAAGTTGCTGTGACATCAACTGAGGTTTGAAAGGCCAAGTCCCCTTTAGTTCTTTTTTAAAAAAAATATTTATTTATTTATTATTTATTTGGTTGCACCGGGTCTTAGTTGCGGCAGGCGGGCTCCTTAGTTGCGGCATGCATGTGGGATCTAGTTCCCTGACCAGGGATTGAACCCGGGCCCCCTGAATTGGGAGCTTGTAGTCTTAACCACTGCGCCACCAGGGAAGTCCCTCCCCTTTATTTCTGTCAAGAAGTTTTCCCCTAGAAACTGTCAAGAAAGACCCCAGCCAGGAACCATGATTTGTTTGCTTTGCACACTTTGAAGTTAACTGAAATTATTTTTGGTGGGGCTTGAACTCTCCCAGTTACCACTTCGGACATGGATGGGTTCACTTGACCCTGAAATCATGTTTCTTTTCCTCTCCTTTGTGAAGTGTTGACAATTAGGGAATAGCTTTCTAGAATTCCTATCTCTTGTAGGCATAGAATGCGAAATCCCAGGTGGAAAATTAACCAAATCAGGATGTTTATATTTAGTGCCCCAATTAGCCACATTCCAAGGAAAGAACCTCTGTCATTGTTAAGGCTCCCTCCAAGGAATTTGATAGCTTTGGAAGGATGTAGTTATTAACTTAATTTGTTTAGCTCTGTTTGGTTCTGCAGATTGGGTAATCTGGCCTGAAACAGGCAGGCCAGTTCTGGATCACAGTATTTGTACTGGTAGCTGATTCTGGGAAGTTCAAGAGCCCCAGGTTTCTAGTTCCAAGCTACTTGTGGGGGATGGGTGTAAGCGATGTCTTGGGAAAGTAGGCTTGAGTGTTGGTTGGGGACAGTCTGTTGGTTTATTTCTCAAGGAGGGAGGTTTGTGGAAGATTCCCATGTGGGACTAGTCTGAGATTACTATCCCCCAGTGGTAACACCCTTCAGACTGGTTCTACTAAGAGTGGGTCCCCAGTGGAGAAAGCAGGGGTGTGACCCCTTTTTAATCTAACAGGGAGGGTCATGGTGAGGGGGAAGTAAAGATTTACATCTTCATCCGCCTCTCTGTACTTTGATTTTTTTCCTTTCCAAAGGGGATCGAAACTTAGTTCTAGAAGTTAAAATGGATGCTTCACCCTGTGGCTTTGATTTCTGAGTTTTTGGAATTGTCCAGAAAAAGCTGAGTTGATTCCATTAAAAAACCCAGCTACAGATTTTCTCATCCCAAGAGAATGTTCCTTTCACAAGACAGCTGAGAGCACCCAGAAAGGGAAGAGAATCTTCTTAGGAGGAAAGGTCAAACTGGAGTCAAGTGTTAGAGACAGGGTGGGGTCAGATGGAGGTCAAGTTCGGGGCGGGGGGTGGGGGGGGTCTCTCTCCTGGGCTTTCTGCCACGAGGTCTTCTCCGAGGACAGGGGTCCCTTGGTTTGTCTCCCTCCCCACGGGGACACATCTGTTTTCCTTCTGTCTCTGTTGTATGATATGCTGTATCTGTGTGATCTGCCCGTAAGTTTGGCAGGGGTCAATGGCCTTAGGTCATGTGACTCAGAGCTCAGAAACTCACATGCTCCCAGGGGCCAGGCAGGTGGGACCGAGGCGAGCAGGAGAGCTGGTGACCTGAGAAAAGTGAGCGTCCACTGCTCACACTGTCAACTCTTGACCTCAGGGCGTCAGGGCCCCTGTCCGTCAACCTAGTTTTTCAACAGAAGTCAGAAATCTAGATTTGGTACATGACGATGGAGTTAGAGTCTGTCATACAGAGTGAAGTAAGTCAGAAACAGAAAAACAAATACAGTATGCTAACACATATATATGGAATCTAAGGGAAAAAAAAAAAAGGTCATGAAGAACCTAGGGGCAAGACGGGAATAAAGACACAGACCTACTAGAGAATGGACTTGAGGATATAGGGAGGGGGAAGGGTAAGATGTGACAAAGTGAGAGAGTGGCATGGACATACATACACTACCAAACGTAAAATAGATAGCTAGGGGGAAGCAGCCGCATAGCACAGGGAGATCAGCTCGGTGCTTTGTGACCACCTAGAGGGGTGGGATAGGGAGGGTGGGAGGGAGGGAGACGCAAGAGGGAAGAGATATGGGAACATATGTATATGTATAACTGATTCACTCTGTTATAAAGCAGAAACTAACACACCATTGTAAAGCAATTATACTCCAATAAAGATGTTAAAAAAATAAAAATTAAAATTAAAAAAAAAAAAAGAAATCTAGATTTGCATACGGTTTAAAAAATCGTGTCATCACATTCAATTTAAAAAGTTTACGGGCCCTTCCCTGGCGGTCCGGTGGTTAAGACTTTGCCTTCCAACGCGGCGGGTGCAGGTGCGATCCCCAGTCGGGGAGCTAGGCTCCCACATGCCTCGTGGCCAAGAAACCAAAACATAAAAACAGAGGCAACATTGGACCAAATTCAAGAAAGACTCTAAAAAAAATGGTCTACATCAAAACATAAATCTTTAGAAAACAAGTTTAGGGACCAAACACAAATAACGGAGACCTCGGGGCAATCACAGAGACCGTGATGGGGGTTAGGGGATCTGACATTATCTCTCCACTGAGAGCTTGGCCGATACTCTCCCCGTGGGCTGGACCCAAACCCCATCTCGTCTGTCTCAGGTTGTGCAAGTTTGACGGTTGTTTGCCATGTGTCGTGTCCTCTTGACCCGTCGTGGGCCGGGGACGTGGCCTTGTGAGATCACAATCCTTGTTGCTATGTGCTCAAGACCCTCTGTTCTAGGAACTCTGGGAATTCAGCTCGGGTGCACGCTCACCCGTGACTTCTCCGATGAGTGCCCCTGTTCCCCCTTTATCCAGGGCCCCAGTGGGGGCTGTGAGCGCCCGTGGCTCGCCGGGCTCCCTAGTCGTTTTCCCACCGTGGTGCTGCCAGGCCGGGAGTGTGACAGAGTGACTCAGGTCTGAATGACCCTTTATCAGTCATCTCTGTCACTTTAAGTGAAACTGCCCACCGGGGACCTACACGGAGTTAAAATCACGGGAAGACAGCAGATGGAAATGCAGGTGCCCGGTGTGTCCTGCAGAATCAGAAGATCAGGGTCCCACAGGGCGACCCTGGAACACCCCCCTACACTGACCCCCGCCTGGTTGCCCTCAGCCCATCCTGCACGCCCAGGTGTCCTTGCTCAGTGGCTCCAGGGGGGCTCAGCCAAGGGGAGGGGCACGGGCCAGAGACGGGGGAGCAGAGAGAAGCCAGCGGATTCTCCCACTCCCCTGCTTTGAGACCCACGTGTAGCCGTGGCCGTGTCTCTGTGGCTTCAGCTCCCACCAGACACTATCTCCTTTCGTGGCCCCGACCTCTGGGCAGCAGCTGTGTCCTAGGGGCCTGGCGAGGCCACCTCCCTGTCCCCGCCCATCCTGGGTGTGGCAGTGACTCCTAACTGATGCTAAGCTCACCGTCCCTCACTGTTGTGGGTTGGATTGTGTCCCCCTAAAGGCATAGGTTGAAGTCCTAACCCTCAGTACCTCCGAATCCTGATCCAATCTGACTGGTGTCCTTACAAGAAGAGATTAGAACACAGACACGCACAGAGGGAAGACACGGGGAGAACACAGGGAGAAGACAGCCGTCGGCAGGTCAAGGAGAGAGGCCTCACCTTGCTGACACCCTCATCTAGGACTTCCAGCTTCCAGAATGGTGAACAAGTACATTTCTATTGTTTAAGCTACCAGTCTGGGGTACTTCGTTATGGCAGCCCTAGCAAACGAATGCCCTCACCGTACTCTATTTGGCAATGGATGCTAGTTTCCTTCTATTAACTTAGTACCTAACTATTAACACTATGCCACGTTCTTACTGTTTATATTATAGTAGAATTTTTTAATCATTTTTATTATAGTAGAATAAAATGAAAGTGACATATTTTAAATACCCATGTCTCTATTAAAAGTAGGAGCCTAAATGTCCATCAACCGAGGAATGGATAAAGAAGATGTGGTATGTATGTATACAACGGAATATTACTCAGCCATAAAAAGAATGAAATAATGCCATTTGCAGCAACATGGATGCACCTAGAAGTTATTATACTAAGTGAAGTAAGTCAGACAAAGGCAAGTATCATATGATATCACTTATATGTGGAATCTAAAATACAACACACATGAACATATCTACGAAATGGAAACAGACTCACGGACATAGAGAACAGACTTGTGGTTGCCAAGGGGGAGGGGGGGAGGGGAGGGAAGGACTGGGAGTTTGGGGTTTAGCAGATGCAAAGTAGTATATATAGGATGGATAAACAACAAGGTCCTACTGTAGAGCACAGGGAAGAGTATTCAATATCCTGTGATAAACGAGAATGGAAAAGAGTATGAAAAAGAATATATATGAATAACTGAGTCACTTTGCCGCGCAGCAGAAATTAACACAGCACTGTAAATCAACGATACTCCAATAAAATAAAATAAAAAAAGTCGGACGATACGGATCTGTACTGGGAACCTGTTTCTCACCCTCAGTACCTTTGCTCCCTGTAGGCATCTGACTCTGCAAACCCTGATTTAAACTTCAGGCTGTTCTATCAATACTAAAGCAACATCTAAGGAAGATCAGCACATTTCATCTTAGCTTGTTGGGTTCCCTGATTTTCTGGACCATCTCTGTGCTCGGCAAGATACACAGTTTTGAAATTCCTGATAGGAGTTTCCCAACCAACTAAAAACACAGTCACGAACTCACTCTCTACTCCTTGCCTCTGCTCTTGCGTGGGATATTCGTAAATATTTTTTCACGGGAGGCAACAAAGAGGAGGTGAAACGATTCACGGCTGCCTAAGACAGCCTGAAACGTCCCCCATCCAGGCCCCTTCAGGGGCCATCAGTGCCCTGTATTGTGGGGTGTCAAGCAACGCTTTCTGTAAGCTTTTGGAGCAATTCCAGCCGCTGGAAACCACTCTCAACTGGGACTCCAGAGAAACACGCGCTCAGAGCAGGAGAAAGATAAAACGGGAGAAACCGCAGCTCTGGGATCTTTGGGTCTGAGCATTCCGTCTTAGCGGATGTGAGAACAGGGGCTGAGCCAGCGAAGGGCCAGGCCAGCGGGTTCTCAGCAGGTCCTTTGGCTCCTCTGCTGGGGTTGGACAGCAATGCTGGGAAAACGCCAGCCACCTCCTTCCCGCCCATCACTTCTTTTTTTTTTTTTTTTTTTTGGCTGCGTTCGTTGCTGCGCGTGGGCTTTCTTTAGTTGTGGCCAGCGGGGGCTTCTCTTGTTGTGGAGCACGGGCTCTAGGCGCACGGGCTTCAGTAGTTGTGGCTCGTGGGCTTCAGTAGTTGTGGCTCACGGGCTCAGTAGTTGTGGCTCGCGGGCTCATTAGTTGTGGCTCGTGGGCTTAGTAGTTGTGGCTTGCGGGCTCAGTATTTGTGGCGCACAGGCTTAGTTGCTCCGCGGCATGTGGGATCTTCCCGGACCAGGGTTCGAACCTGTGTCCCCTGCATTGGCAGGCGGATTCCTAACCACTGTGCCACCAGGGAAGTCCCCCCGCTGTTGCTTCTGACACGGGAGCCCCAGCAATCTTGCTGCTTCTTTCGAAGATTCCTTCTCTCTACACTGGCTTCTTTCTTGGCCCTTATTAAATTCTGTAAACTTGGAGTCAGTGGAGGAGAAGGGGATGTGTGACTTTCTGGCCCCCGGGCATGGCCCTCCCACCCGGGGACTATTGGGGTGACCTTCTGAAAACAGAGGACATCAGGTTGTGCGCCTGTGCTCAGAACCTCCAGTGGCTGGCATCTCACTCAGAGAAATAAGAGTTCTTGCCACGTCTAATAAAGTGCACCTGGTACGGCTCTCCCCCCACCTCCAGCCGCCGTCCTGTGCCCCCTCCAACAGCCCTGGGCCCTGTGCACTCCCCAGCCCCCTGCCTACGGCAGGCCAGGTGAGTTCTCATCTTCCCACTGGCTGTGCCCACCTGGAAATGCCCCTCATCTACGTCTTATTCCCTCCCTCGCCTTAGGTCTCTGCTCTGCTGTCACCTTCTCAGAGTGGACATCCTGACCGCCCCAGCCTACCTCTGTCCACCCCCCTTAGCTGCCTCAAGTGTCTGTTTTTTAAAAATATTTATTTATTTATTTGGCTGCGCAGGGTCTTAGTTGTGGCACGCGGGCTCTTTAGTTGCGGCGTGCGGGATCTAGTCCCCTGACCAGAGATCAAACCCGGGCCCCCTGTGTTGGGAGCGCAGAGTCTTAACCACCGCACCACCAGGGAAGTCCCAAGCTTCACGTGTCTTTGTGGCCCCATCACAACCCACGTTCCAGGTTCCTGATCTCTCTGTGTCTGTGCGTCGGCCCCCTCCCTGTCCTGAGGACACGTGCACCGTGACAGCAGGGACTGGGTCTCCTCTGGGTGTTCTGAGTGCCTGGAGCAGGTCAGGGTGCACAGAGAGAGCTGGAAAGGATTCCTCGAGGGAGTAAACGCCTTGAGTGGACGCATTTAAACAGAGACCAGGCCGATCCTTAGATACATGCTGAGGGCATGGAAATACTGATTCTCTCCAGCTGGGTATTCACTCTGCAGCTCAGAACAGCTGGTGGAGGGCATCATGGCTACAGGCAGAGTTTCAGGGTGGTGGAACGCTCCCTGCAGCCAGGGCTTGTCCATCCCTCTCCCCTTCTCTGTCTGTCTGTCTGTTTCTCTCTCTCAGAGCCCCAAGGGTCATTTTTGTCTTAGCTGCTTTTTTGCTTATCTTTCTATTGCAGTAGTTTGATGTGTTCAGTCTTTAGGTTTATACAGGATTATGGGGTAAACCTGATGCGAAGAGTAACAGTAACACATATCAAATCTAGTATAAATGTTTTAGAGTTTTATACTACCCTGCATTACCTCTATCCCTATTCAATCCAGTAGCTAAAGTATAGTGAATGTTAAATAATGGGCATTTTTTTCATTATGTCCTGTGTGTGTGTGTGTGTGTGTGTGTGTGTGTGTGTTAGTCGTGTGTGTGTGTGTGTGTGTGTATATATATATATATACACACATACATATATTAATTTACTATATATTTATTACATAATATCTTTTTAATAATCATGTTTTAAAATATCTATATTTTTAATTTTAAATACAGCTAAATTTACCCATTTTAGGTTTACAGTTCATTGAGTTTTAGTGAATAATAGCACTTGGAGTAAAAAAGAAAGCAGTATCTGCACTTGGTAAACAATTCACACTGCACCAAAGTAACAGAGAGCTTTCACTCTCAAACCCTTAGTCCCTAGTCTGTCTTTCAAGAGGCAACCACTCGTACGTTGTAAGCTTTCTGAAACAGTCTGTGCACATATAGATGTTCCTTTATTATATGCAGGCTAGAGAATGCATACACACTATTTGCTTTTTTCTTTCTTCACTTAATATGTTTTGGAGATTGCATTGTGGCAACACGTCATCATTTTTTTTTATTGGGGGGTGCTGAGCTGTGTATATACAGCCTTTGCCAAGTTTTCAATTGAACGGTAGGTCTTATTGATTTGTAAGAGCTCTTTTTATATTCAGGAATTTAGTCCTTAGCTTGTGAAGAGGCATATTTACATGAAGCCAGTGAAGTCTAAGCTTCAGTTGTCCTCACCTGCACAAACCCTTACAAGACCCTGAAAGGATCCTAGCAACGTGTTCACAAAATTTACTCAGCTAAGTTATTTTAACTGCAATAATTTAAGACAACTATATCTTTTCATTGAGAGTTTCCCTCATGCTCGTTTTGTTAACCAGACTGTGGGTGCTTTTGACATCTAGCTAAGAGAAAGTCCAGTTAAGATTACATTTAATTTGGGTTTAATGAGATATGTTAAATGGGTTTCTGCCATTTCTAGGTATAAATTATCACTGGCCATCATGGTATGTGATGGCTTCCTGGAATACATCTATTGCCCTCCATACTGAATTATCCTTCATCACCCTGTGTAGCCAAAGATCATGTCATAATGTGAGCATATCTTAGGCATTTGACACTGGAAGCATGTGGGGAGTGGATGAGACAAGGGGTTTGAAATGTACAGAGATGAAGGCCAGTCCATGGAAAATTCTTCCAGTTCTCAATGTACAACTGTAAGCAGAGAAGCCTTTCTCACCAGTGCATGACAAACAGGAAGTTTTCCTGTCTGAAGTATCCTCAGTAATCCAGCCAACACCAATATAATCCATCGTACATTTTGTTTTCTTTTTTGATGGTAATCAAATAAAATAAAGTTGATCAGAATTCCTCTGCTTTTTGGACACATTCTGGAATAGTAGTTCAGGAACTACTCTAAAAGTTAGTTGTATGTGGAATAAATTCGTTAAAGAAAAGTTAAAAAAATTTTTTTAGATACTTTATTTTTTTAAATTGAAGAATAGTTGATTTACAATGTTGTGTAAATTTCTGCTGTACAGCAAAGTGACTCAGTTATACACATACATACATTCTTTTCCATTGTGGTTTATCCCAGGATATAGGATATAGTTCCCTGTGCTCTACAGTAGGACCTTGTTGTTTATCCATCCTAAATGTAATAGCTTGCCTCTACTAACCCCAGACTCCCACTCCGTCCATCCCCCTCCCCCCTCCCCCTTGGCAACCACAAGCCTGTTCTCTAGGTCTGTGAGTCTGTTTCTCTTTTGTAGATAGGTTCATTTGTGTCATATTTTAGATTCCACATATAAGTGATATCATATGGTATTTGTCTTTCTCTTTCTGACTTACTTCACTTAGTATGATAATCTCTAAGTCCATCCATGTTGTGCAAATGGCATTATTTTATTCTTTTTTATGGCTGAGTAATATTCCATTGTATATATGTACTACATCTTCTTTATCCATTCATCTGTTGATGGACATTTAGGTTGTTTCCATGTCTTGGCTATTGTGAATAGCGCTGCTCTTGAACATAGGGGTGCATGTATCTTTTTGTGTTATAGTTTTGTCCAGATATATGCCCAGAAGGGGGATTGCTGGAACATATGAAGAAAACTTTTAAACTACCAAAAAAGCTTCTAAAAAATCCCCAAATTTGATGAATTATGCTGGGAAAGAATTTTTCTTTTATTCTCTCAAAAGAGAATAATGCCACAAAATCATTGTCATATGGAGAGGTCATTAAACATTACACAGCTAATAAAATATTTTAAAAAAAGTATTATAGAGGTATCTCAGGCACTTAATTCAACAAACATAATATTATTTTTCTAGATTTTGTGATATTTATGGGATTCGTCAGCTTTTTAAAGTCTGGAATTCGTTGTGATTTATTTTCTCATTCTTTAGATGTGATCATATTTGTACCATTTTGCATTGGTGGGTTTGTTTTTTGTTTTTATTTTTCTTAAACAGGGTCCCCAAGTTGAACAAACTCCAGGTCCCACAAAACCTGGACCCATACCTGAGTCTGAAATTTGTGTTGCAAATATTTTATCCTGGTTTGTAACTTATCTTTTGATTTTATTTATGGCATTTTTTTTTACTGTGCAGAAGTTTTAAATTTCCATGTTGTTAACTTTAATCAGCCTTTCCTTTCATCATCCCTGATTTCCTGTCTTGGTTAGAAAGTCCTCCTTCATTTTAAAATAATGAAAAAAATTCATGATTTCTTCAAAGATGTCTTATTTTTCCTTTATGTGTTTAAATACTTGATTCATCTGGAATTGATTTTTGTGTAAGAATTTAAAAAAATTTTCCCGTTTTCTGAATATCATATATTGAATAATCAGCCTTTTCTTATTGATTAGAAGTGACACTTATCATATAGTAAATGCTGTTATATGATAGGATTTATTCATCCAAGTCTGTTCTATTGATCTATCTGTTCATGCCCCAGGACCAACAATTTTATTTATATATAATGTCTGGTAAGGCTGGTATTCTTTCCTTACTCTTTTCTACCCTAAAAGTTTTCAGGTTATACTTTTGTGCCTTTATCTTCATACAAAGTTTAGAATCAGCTTCCATAGGTCTAAAAAAATCCTGCCTGTATATCTTGTGTAATCACATTAATTTTTAAGATTGATTTAGGGAGAATTTTATAGAATTTAAGCATCCCATCCAAGCATAGGGTATACTTTTCTCTTTATTCAATTTTCCTGTTTTGTTCCTCAGTTTTCTTCATATATTTCTTACATATTTCTGGTTCAAATCATTCATAGGAATGTTTTTCATTTTGCATACTGCTACCATAAATGGGATTTTTTTCCCTTTCCATTATATTTCCTAACTGGTTGTTCTTCCTATACAGGAAAGCTATTGATTGCTACGTATTATTAATATTAAATGCAATAATATACAGTTTTTTTCTGGGAACAAAAATAATATATGATTGTATTCTATTAAGGAATACATGAAGAATTTTTCTATTCTGTTGTATTCTATACTATTCCATTCCATTCTATTCTTATTTGTAACAGTTTCTTGGTTCACATGGGTTTTCCCAGTAGACCATCATAACATCTACAAAAGCGACTTGAAAGCGACTTAGGTGAGCACGCCTCACTGCTGGCCTTGGAACTGGCCTAGTGGAAAGCCCCCTGTGCTTTGCGGCAGCTCAGGGCCTGCTGAGACCCTGATGTTCAGGACCGATTCTTAGCTCCACGACGATGGTAGATTCTGCTGCTTTAATGTTGAACCCTCAGAACCACATTGCAGCCGACACCTGGCATTTCCTTGGAGAGCCGGTCCAAATGTGCTCTCTCCGGCTCAGCTGTGCTTTCTCCATATATACGACTGTAAGGCTCTGGACAGCAGTTATGCAACTTTGCATCTGGTGCTTCTCTGTCGTCTTGCAAACACTCTTTGCATTCGGGATCAGATAAACAAACGGCGTGTTATTTATAGCAGCTCGTAACGGCTGAACAGGCCCGGTTAATAGGGATGCCTTTGTGGGCTCTGTCTTTTGAGTTGCCTCCAATAAGTGTCGAAGGGGTGAGCTTCTTTGATTTCTGCAAGGAAGCGAGTCTCGGCCCTGGCAGCCCGTCTTCCAGACCTCGGTGATCCTTTCCCGCTGTGTCTTCATGCCCTCGTTCTTCACAGCGGCAGCATGGCTTCCTCTACATCGTGAGTTACCCAGGAGCCTGCCTATGAAATTCTCTGCTTTGTTACATTTTCCAGTGTCTTAAGCCCAGAACTCGCCTGGTTTTTGCGAAGTTAGAACATGGTACCCAGAGGTGGAATCACTACCTTCCTTTTCTTTTCTTTTCTTTTTTAAAATTTTATTGAAGTGTGGTTGATTTACAATTTTGTGTTTAATTTCTGCTGTACAGCAAAGTGACTCAGTTTTATATATATATGTATGTATTCTTTTCCATTATGGTTTGTCACAGGATATTGAATATAGTTCCCTGTGCTATACAGTAGGACCTTGTTGTTCATACATTCTATATATAATTCTTTGCATCTGCTAACCCCAAACTCCCAATCCATCCCTCCCCCACCCCTTCCCCTTGGCAATCACAAGTCTGTTCTCTGTGTCCGTGAGTGTGTTTCTGTTTCATAGATATGTTCATTTGTGTCATATTTTAGATTCCACATATAAGTGATCTCATATGGTATTTGTCTTTCTCTGTCTGACTTACTTCACTTAGTATGATCATCTCTAGTTGCATCTATGTTGCTGCAAATGGCATTATTTTGTTCTTTTTTATGGCTGAGTAGTATTCCGTTGCATATATGTACCACATCTTCTTTATCCATTCATCTGTTGATGGACACTTAGGTTGCTTCCATGTCTTGGCTATTGTGAATAGTGCTGCAATGAACACAGGGGTGCATGTATCTTTTTGAATTAGAGTTTTGTCTGGATATATGCACAGGAGTGGGATTGCTGGATCATATGGTAGCTCTATTTTTAGTTTTTTAAGGAACCTCCATACTGTTCTCCATCGCGGCTGCACCAACTTACATCCCCACCTGCCTTCCTTTTCTGATTGGACAGGGGTAGTGTCCTCTCCTGGCCTCAGCGTGCCTGGTCCTCTAAGTGGGCTCGCACAGAGACCCTCGGGTGAGCAACTTCCATTGACATGAAATACTGTGAGAATGATTCTGGAGTCTTAACAAGGCCGGTTCAAGTGGCTGTAGCCCAGCGTGGGGAGGATTCAGCATCTTAAAAGTATGTGCTTTTATAGGTGAATTGTTTCAGAACCTTGGACTTTAGGCCTGTCTGATCTATGGATTGCTCCAAAACGACCTGCTGAGAAAAGAGGGGGAGAAAGCCATATTCATACCATTGAACGGCCTTCTCAAAGAACGAGTTCTTTCTAAGGGGGAAGAGCTTTCTTTTCTTCCGTCAACCCTGTTCTTTTTCTCCCATGATAGCCCCCATGGGTGGATGCTCTCTAAGAAGCAGATATGATACTTTTGTAGCTGAGGGAACAGACTGACCTGCTCAGGGTCACACAGAGTCAGGATTTAGACCTTGGCCAGCGTGACTCCCAATTCATGTGCTTTTTTTTTTTACTTTTTTATTTGAGATGAGGTCCATGTAACATAAAGTTAACCATTGTAAAGTGAATAATTCAGTGGCATTAGTGCCCTCACAATGTTGTGCAACCACCATCTGTGTCTAATTCCAAAATGTTTTCATAGCCCCCAAAGGAAACCCTGTGCCCATTAGCAGCCCCTCCCCCTCCCCTCTCTCCCCCTCCCCTCAGGCCCAGGCGGCCGTCCCACTCATCTCCTCTCTGTGTCTGTGGCTTTGCCTATTCTGGACATTTCATCTACGTAAAATCAGATGACACGTGGTCTTTTGTGTCTGGCTTGTTTCCTTACCAGCATGTTTTCAGCTAACCCACACTGTAGCCTGTGTCTGTGCTTCCACCCTTTTGACGGCTGCATAGTATTCCACTGCCTGGACAGACCACTTCTGTGGATCCAACTGCCCATCAGCGGGCATTGGGTTGTCTCCACCCACTGGCTGTTGTGAAAGGAGCTGCTGTGAACAGGGGTGTACAAGCGTTTGCCTCCTCTTCCCTGGTCGTGGTTACGGGGAACGGATAGCTCTGCCTGCAGAATGAAAAAGGGAATGGTGTACACTTCATAAAGAAAGTTAAATGTCAAGTTCCCACATGACCCGTTAATTATATTCAGTAACGTTAAGAGCAGCATTTGCAAATTGCTTCTGTGCCTAGTAGTTTAGAGTCTGGTGACAAATTTATGATCTTGACCCTCATGATTAAATTACTTCATTCTAAAAAAAAAAAAGGAAATTGTGGGGTGGTTTGCTTCCCACTCCTGAAAGGGGCACAGAGCTCTTGGTTCAACAGAAAGAGGCTGGGACTAGCGTACACAGGGCTGTGGGAAGCCTTCCGTCTTGCAGGCAAATGCAGACGCTCTCCATCCTCGGGGAGCAAAAGTGGGTCCTGATTAGGAAAACTTCTGCTCCGCCTGTGTACCATGGTGACACAGAAGCTGTTTGGGGAAGGAGTGTCCTTCTGGCCAGTTAGCTTTTTATTTTTTATACTATGTTTATTTATTTTTTAAGAAGTTCAAAAATTTTTTTAATTTTTGGCCACGCCACTAGGCTTGTGAGATCTTAGTTCCCCGACCAGGGATCGAACCCACACCCTCGGCAGTGAAAGTGCGAAGTCCTAACCACTGTACCGCCAGGGAATTCCCCAGTTAGCTTTTAGCTCATGGTGGTTTGTGTCAGGCAAACAACCCAGCCACCGTGGTGGAGGGCATGTTGGATTTTCCCAATGCCCGTTCGGTAAGCCTGTTAATTGGAGAAGCAACAGAAGCCCTCTCGGGAGACCCTTTCCTTTTTGCACAAGGGACCTGCAGCTAGTGTATGCCTGCCTTCCACCCCGTGGTCCCCGTCCAGGCAGGCGGCACTGGGTCCCCTCAGAGACACAGGCCAGGTTCATGGGACCCAACACGGGGCTTTCCTTCCACAAGCTAAATTATTTAGCATCTTTAAATCACACATGATGGGGTTTTCATCCCAGGGAACAAACTGTGCGTGCCCGTGTGTGTGTGTGTGAAGTCCACGCACATTTTCCTATTTTGTCACTGTCTCTGCCGCGTTGCTAGGTAGCTGGTACCTCTGTGCGAGGGTCTGAACTTCTGCGAGGACGAAGAGGACACATGTTATTTTCTTTGGATTCGGGAGGCTGGGGGGCGGCGGGGGAGCCAGACCAGAGGGTGCAGACCCGAACAGCTTGGGTGGTTGCACGTAATCACTTAATTGCTGGCTGCGCTGGAGTTTCTTAGCTTTGTGGGGCGCGCGAGGGCAGGTTTTCCCTCCCCTTGGCAGCCCAGAGGGCCGGCTGGCTGCAGGAGGCCCCCGGCAGCCAGCAGGGGAGAGCTAGTGCTGTTATTCCGGGGAGGGAGCGTCACCCACCGGACCCCAAGCCCTGCTGGGCTAAGAGGGCTGTTTCACCTTCCTTTCTGGCCCAGCTTTTGGCCGCAGCTCGGTGGAAAAGACACTGGCAGGGAGAGGAGAGCCATCTTGGGGTGTGTGTGTGTGTGTGTGTCTAAACACTGATGTTTCCGAGGCTCTGGGTACCGCTGCATGGCGGATGATTCCTCCCCCCGCCTTTCTCTCTGTGGGCCTGCTTGCCTGCCTGCAGAAAACTAATGAATCATTTCTAGCCGAATCCGAGCAGGGCAGACACACCAATGCCCTCTCTCTCTCTCCTCCTCTCCCCCCTCCCTCCCCGCCCTCCCTCCCTCCGGCCCCAGTTTGTAATCTGACACAGCAGACTGCAGTTGTCTCCGGGTGAACCTCCCAGTCTTGGCACTGCTGCTTCTAAGGTAGGCTGAGATTTATTTTTTTCTCCTAAAAATAGCTTCACGTTTCCCTTTTCACCCCTCCGCACGCACCCGGCGCTGCAGCGGCGGTGATCTCCGGGCGATAGCCGGAAACTGTCTGCGCTGACAAAGTTTATTTTCCAGCGGTTTGAGGATGCCCTTCAGCACGGGGTCCCGGTACCGAGCTGCCATGGACGCCGGGTGCAGGAGAGCCGCGGGGAGGGGGGGCACCGTTTCCAGACGATTCCTTCCGCGGATGTGGGGTGCTGCTGCTTGGTCCCCATGGATCTTGTTTCCCAGGGCAGGGCTGACGGTTCTCTGTCACCGTGGGGTTCTCGGAGACCCCTCCCGCCCCCCTACCCCCCAGCTTTGCAGAAAAGCCCCTCTGCGCGAAGTTGGACATCACACCAGGCAATGCCTTTCGAACCCAGAAGTGTGAGCTTGGATTGTTTCACATCTGAGCCTCTGGGGGCTCTGGAAGTGGTCTTCCTGGGGGTCAGGCTGGAAGGGGGAAGGGGTTGGGGGCCAACAACTAAAAAATAAGAGTTGTATCATCCACAGCTCGGCTCAGATTTGACATGCATTGAGCCAGGAACTTGCACGTTGAGAATTTGTCAATTCATGTCCCACAGACTGACTTGAATAATATGTTTGTCAAAACAGATGTTCTCGGCAGAAAGTGTGTGTGTGTGCGCGTGCGCGGGTGTGTGTGTGTGTGTGTGTGTGTGTGTGCCCACGGCTGGTGGTTTGCTGGGGCAGACTCTCCCCCTGGAAGCCGTGTTTTCACCTGGAGATCCAGTGTTTACAGGACGACCTGCCCAGAGGGAAGTTGGGTTTGGGAGGTCTGGTGGGGTCAGGGTGCGGCTTGCTCTCCTCAAGCGGAGGCCTTGTAGAGTCAGGTTTGCTGCTGTCCCCAGGGTGTCCCCACGGGCTGTCCGCAAAGTCCGGCTGAGGGTTGGGTGGACGCAGCTCAGCACCGGGTCGTTGGGCCCAGGGGATCGGGGCTGCTGGGGGATCCTGCAGGGATGCGGGGCAGGGTCTGCGTGCCCCCAGGTTCTTAGGATGGCCGGCTGAGCGAGGAGGGGAGGGCCTTGGGGAAAGGGGTCCACCCTCACCTCTCTCTGCATCATCGCCTTTCACTAGAGAGACCCCACCTCATCAAGGGACAGAAAATGTCCCCAGAGTGAGCGGGCTCTGAAAATGGAAGACGGGGTGGAGCGAGGAGGGCTGTCCCGGCTTGCGAGCCTCTGAGTGTGTGGGCCGTGGACCAACTCTCCTCACGTCCAGTTTCTGAACCAGGAGTGAGCGAGGTGCCAGCAGGAGGGGAGCCCTGCAGGCTCAGCCTGATTGCAAGGTGGCCAGGCCCGGGGGCTGGGGACCCTCTGGTAGGAACCTCTTCCCCATCCCAGACGCCCCAGCCCTGCTCCGGGATCTCCTGGAATTTGCTTCTGTCCCGGCCCCAGCTGCTGGTCCCTGGTATTTGGGGCTTCGTATCTTGGAGTGGGGTGTGGGCTCCTGTGACTCTGGAGCCTCGGAGCGGGCAGTTGGGTACCATCCGGGCTTGTGTCTCCGGCACGGGTCTGTGGTGTAGGAGGTGGGCCGGCAGACGGCCCGGGTGACTGGGCTGGGCCTCAGGGTCTAGGGCTGCTCGGCCAGCCCTACGGCACTGTACCCGGGACACAGAGCAAAGCATTTTGAGGTTATTTCAGGGAAGTGGCCGGCAGCTGATATTACCACCCTCCCCTTCTGAGAAGATGACAAAGTGGGTCAGGGAAAGGTTGGTGCTGTCGGCGTGCCAGGGGAGATGGTGGGACCGTAGGGGCCAGACGCCAGCCAGAGGTCTGTGTCCAGCTCCCCCCAGCCCCAGCCTGCGAAGACGGGGACCCGGCCACATCCGAATCCCAGGTGGGGGGAGTCTGAAAGCTTCCCCACGTGAGGCCCCGTGCAGACTGGGCTGAGAACTAGCAATTAAAAAAAAAAAAAAAAAAGAAAAGGCAGCAAACCAATTCAGCTGATTCTCTCCACTGTGGGTTTTAGTCTCATTTCTCTTGCTCGGGGCCTGGTTGGCATCTGGGAGGAGAACAGCGTGTGCTTAAAGGGCAGGAGGAGGGGCACGGAGCAGGGAGGCTCTTTCCTGAGCTCCCACTTCCAAGCCTCCCTCCTCTGTGTCTTTGGAACGAAGCTGGAAGTTTTCATTAGTGGGGGGGCATCCGAGCCATCGGAGGCAGGGCGGTGGGAATGGTCTGTTAGCAGAGCGAGGGAGGGGTCCCGGGCTTGCGTCTCTCAGTTTCTGGTGCTAACGCTGCTGGGACCTCCTTCTGAGAAGCGCCGGGCTAGGGTGTGACCCCTCGGCGGTTAAGCATCCGTGGGAGGTGTCCTCCGTGCTCTTGACTCTGGTTGCGGATGTAAAGGAGGTGTGACTCTGGCATGGCCCTTGCCCCTCAGGTGGGTCTAGGCTCGTAAATGCTGGAACTTCCTTTGTGCCGAGCAGACACCTTTCAGAGCCACTCGAGCAGCTGCTCCCGTGGAGGAGGTGGAGGGTTTTACCGCTGAATTTCCCAGCCTTTTCCGTGTAGCTGGAAGGTTGGAATCTGTGCGGTTCTGAGAGCCCAGTGAAGGATGCACCTGCTGTACTGGTCTGTGGTGGATGCACTGGAGTGGCTGACACCGACTTCTAGAAAACTCTGTTCTTCATTTCTCTGGTTCCTTTTGAATTAGCTCGTTATGTTCTATGAGCAGCGTTTCCCTAACTTCTCTTCGCTTGTGCCCATCGGTTTGAAAAGCTGCCTGATCTTGTTATGGCATTTGCTCCAAGCTCATCTGGGCTTCGTGCTGAGAAGCAACGGCCTGTTGATGTGGGTGCTGCTGCCTTTTGTGAAAACCACACTCCTCGGTCCTTAATGTGCTGTCATTACAGGGTCTCCTTTTCCCTTTCCCCCTCTCTCTCACCCTCTGTCTCTGTCTCTCCCTTGCCTCTTCCCTTTCACCCCAGTCTCCACATCCTTTACCTTCTCCATCTCAGCCAGTCCCTTTAACATGTTTGATATCTACCCTTGAATTTGCATCTATGTGAAATATTAGTGCTGCTGTATTCGCAGGTGTTCTGGCGAACGTAAATCCCGTTGTGCCCCAGACCTTGTTCTGCTTCCTGCTTCTCTCACGCAGTCCTGTCCCTTTACAGCCCATCCGTGTGGCTGTGTGTATTTCTGGTTCGTTACTTCTAACTGCTGGGAAATATTCCATAGAGCCCATGGACCACGTTGTGCTTGCCCATCCCCATCGAGGGCACCAGGTTGGCCCCAGAGCCCTGCTGCACAGACGACGCTGCGGCAGAATCCTCGCACGTGTGCCTTACGGTCCCACGTGAGAATCGTTCTGGGTGCGTCTCAGAAGTGGATCGCTGGGGCGGAGGGGACGTGTCGACTTCATTTCAGCAAGTTCTTCCAGCTTGCTCTGCAGGGTGGGTCCTCTTTCCCCAAGTTCTTGCCAACACTTCACATTGTCCGACTTTCTAATGCTGGCAATGGCTTTTTCCAGCCCCTGTAGATCCGGTCCTCCCTGAAGATGTTTGGGGAGTGGGCATTCACAGACACTACAATTCCAAACTAGCATCTGTGGGTGGCAGGGCGGGAGGGTGGGTGTCCCGGCGACTGGGGTGTATCTCTTCTTACGTCTTAGGAGGCCTGCCCTGTGTCTCAGGCTCTGTAGATAACGGGTCTTCCTCTTTGAGAACCGGATATGGTTCCCAGGGGGATCTGGGAGGGCCCTTTTGCCCAGCCTCGCAGTGGCAAAGAGTCTCAAATTAACCCTTGACATTCGAAGCTACGGTTTCAATCGCCAAGATCCACTGAGAAGACTGCAAGAAGAAGTCATTTATCATGCGACCTTAAACCGTTCCCAGCAACTGGACCACCCACCTGTGTGGATCCATCTTCATAGGTCAGTCATATTGCACTAGAGTCTGTTGGGTTATAGTTAATGTATTATTAATACATTATACATTATATGTATACATTAACACATTATACATTAATGTATTAAATGGATACCTGAAAAGTAACAATTTAAACCTGTCTTGACATTTCTTAGTTTTTCACTGGGCCACGAGGCTCCTAAAATGGGAGAAGCTGGGTCTCCTCTGGGATTCTGAGAGGCCAGACAACCTATTCTTTTTTTTTTTAATTTATTATTATGTTTAGTCAAAGTATAGTTGATTTACAATGCTGTGTTAATTTCTGCTGTACAACAGAGTGACTCAGTTATACACGTATATACATTCTTTTTGATATTCTTTTTTATTATGGTTTATCCCAGGATATTGAACGTAGTTCCTTGTGCTATACAGTAGGACCTTGTCAGATAACCTATTCTTAATGTTCACCCACCCGGGAAAGAGATGTCACGACTTCCAGGGCCTGAGGGGCTATGCAGGGACACAGATGTGTGAGGTGGCAGAGTCTGTGGCAATCGGGGGTAGTAGGGCTTGCGGAGAAATGGAGAGAGCAGGGTGGCCTAAGGACATTCATCTGAAAATATCTTATTTGCTGACATTTTTATGGTCTGTTTTTCTGCCCAAGCAAGCGCTTTGCACATAGTAGGTGGTCAATAAATATTTTTTTGGAAAGAATGAATGAAGGAAATGAAATGACCTATAGGATGCCCCAGGGTGGGGTGGGCACCCCTCCCCTTGATCTGGTTACTGCCTGTACATTGTTTGTCTCTTCACCATCACCACAATCTATACAATTATCTGTTACCATGACGGTTCTCTCCTCTAGAATGAAGTTCCTGGAAGGCAGTGATTGTGACCTTTTATTTTTGTATGCCTAGTGCATTTGCTCATTCATCCAACAAACATTTGAGCACCTATTAAATATTAAGTAGCATTTTATCTATTTATTTTTTATATCTTTATTGGACTATAATTGCTTTACAATGTTGTGTTAGTTTCTGCTGTATAACAAAGTGAATCAGCTATACGTATCCCCATATCCCCTCCCTCTTGCGTCTCCCTCCCACCCTCCCTATCCCACCCCCCTAGGTGGTCACAAAACACCGAGCTGATCTCCCTGTGCTATGCGGTTGCTTCCCACTAGCAATCTATTTTACATTTGGTAGTGTATATATGTCAGTGCCACTCTCTCACTTCGTCCCAGCTTCCCCTTCCCCACCCCCGTGTCCTCAAGTCCGTTCTCTACGTCTGCGTCTTTATTCCTGTCCTGCCCCTAGGTTCATCAGTATCATTTTCTTAGATTCCATATATGTGCGTTAGCATGCGGTATTCGTTTTTCTCTTTCTGACTTACTTCACTCTGTATGATAGACTCTAGGTCCATCCACCTCACTACAAATAACTCAATTTCGTTCCTTTTTATGGCTGAGTAATATTCCATTGTATATATGTGCCACATCTTCTTTATCCATTCATCTGTCGATGGGCACTTAGGTTGCTTCCGTGTCCTGGCTGTTGTAAATAGTGCTGCAGTGAACATTGTGGTACATGTATCTTTTTCAATTGTTTTCTCAGGGTATATACCCAGTAGTGGGATTGCTGGGTCATATGGTTTTTAAGGAACCTCCATACTGTTCTCCATAGTGGCTATACCTTCCCACCAACAGTGCAGGAGGGTTTCCTTTTCTCCACACCCTCTCCAGCATTTATTGTTTGTAGATATTCTGATGATGGCCATTCTGACCGGTGTGAGGTGATACCTCATTGTATTGCATTTCTCTAATGATTAGTGACGTTGAGCATCCTTTCATGTGTTTGTTGGCCATCTGTATGTCTTCTTTGGAGAAATGTCTATTTAGGTTTAAGTAGCATTTTAGGGGCTAGGCACAGAGCAGCCAGCAATATAGCTGAAGTCCCTGTTCTTATGGAGATGACATTAGTGTGTGTGTGTTTGACAACAAGCAGGTGAATAAATAACAAACAAGTGGAGGTAACACCATACAGAGGGTTACAGCAGCCTGATGTGAGAGACTGTGGTGGGGTGATCCTGGAAGGACTCTCGGAGGAGGTGACATTATGCTGAGCCCTGAATGACAAGAAGAATCCAACTGTACAGATACCAGTGCAAAGACCCTGAGTATTTGAAGGAAGGAAGGGTGTCTTCATTCCTTTTAGATGGCTGTGCAGGAAGTGCTGACAGGATGTCTCTGGAGCAGGTGGGATGACAAGGGTCTGGAGTCCCCAGGCTTTCACCCATGGACCCTGAGCATGAGCTGTGAGCTCCCAGGAGTGTCTGGAACCAGTGGGCGGGTGTACTTTGCCAGTTCCATCCTCAGGGAGTTGGCTATGGGGGGGGGGGTCCCTCTGTTGAGGCGCAAAGCTTCCCCTTCTCCCTTCCTCCTGTCCCCACCCTGCCCCATCCCCCATCCTATGCCGCCAAAGAAAACCCAGTTGTCTTGCTTTTGGAAAAGAGGCCTTTTGAGGGCGGCTTGTAGCTGCCGATCTGGCGGTGGGACTTCGGTAAGATTCCCTCGGATGAAATGTTCTTGTTGCCAAAACATGGATGCTGTGATAACAGTATTTAGAATTGTCTGTTGCAGTTGGTTCAACAGAGTTGGTTTCCATTGGGATGTTACGGGTGGTTATTGTTGACTGATTGTTTCTAACACAGAAACACTCCCCATCATGTTGCTCCGTTGTTACTTCAGACTCAGAGATGTAGAGAAAAAATAGGGCAATGGTTTTGTTGGCTTCTTTCTGATGCTTCCCTCCTACCTCCCACCCACCCCACGAAGGAGCCCTGGAGTATTAGGAAGTTATGTTTGGGTTGTTAGTGCCAGGTCTTTAAAGAGCTCAGATTTAGCAGCCCAGGATCTGATCTGTGCATCTACCTAGTTAGCTGGGACCTGCTCCGGGGCGGGGATGCCGGTGAGCTTGGAGCCTGGGGATGCCGGTGAGCTTGGAGCCTGGCGCTTGGACAGGTGACAGGGGAGCCTCTGTTGACATCAAAACCGCACAGACAGTCCCTACCCAGCTCACGGCATGGGTTCTGCAAATTGAACTTGGTTTTTTTTAATGACATCTTTTAAGTTTTATTATGAAAGTAATGACTGTTCATTGTGGGAAAGTTAGAAAGTATCAAAAAAAAGAAAAGCAGGAAGAAGAAAATATTTATGACTCACAGTTCTGTCACCCAGACACAATCATGGTTAATATTGGCATGGTTTTCCGTTTCTTTTCTCTATGAGGATTTTTATTCCATTAACTGTTTTGAATTATGTTTTTAAAACATTTTACATGATAAGGTTGGCATTCTTCCATGACATAAAAAAACTGCAAAAAACATACCTTAGAGTAGCTGCATATACTTGAACAAGGCTGTCCACAGCTTACTTAGCATACATGACTACTCAGGCTGTTTCGATGTTTCCTCATTATTACAAACAACAGGCGGCCACCACACCCAATCTGCTGTCCTTCTGGGTAACACGCGGGGCTGGCCGTTTGGAGGGTCGTGGGCTGAGTTTTACAGCAGGGTCCGCCACGGCACAGAGCAGCTACACGGGAGAGTCTCAAACTGCCTGTCAAGGTAGATTAAAACCTGGTGACCACCGACCTCATCTTCCCTCCCAAACCTCCACTGCCTCTGGAAATCTCTGGACATCAAAGTGAATAGTGCCACCTGCCACTCAGACACCCCATCTTGAGGATTGGGGGTCACTTTGGACTTCTCCTGGCCCACCCCCATCCAAATGGTCCCGTGACTTTGCTTGAACGTAGCCGTGGCCAAATCCCCTGTGCCAGCAAGTGACTGACATGTAGTAGGTGCTCAGCTGACACACAGCAGGACGGGCTGGGTGCCTTTGTCACCCCCAGGCTCTGGACAGTCCCCAAGCCCATCAGCTCTGGGTGGTGTCCCTTCTTTCTAGTTCTGGGCCATTTTTTAGGCTGAGAATTCATAAGGGAACTTGTGTGAACAGTTCTTGAAGCTGCAGATGCAGTAATACGTGTGCCGCTGGCTGGACGTCTCCGCATGCCTTCGCTTTTTACATGTGCGACACCGTGGCTTCACGAGGTGGGCCTTGGTGCTAGTTTAGACCCATTGTACAGACAAGACAATCATCTAAGAGAAATGAAGGGACCCTTCCAAGGTCGCACAGCTGGGGAGGGACGGGCCAGGCTTCAAACCTGGGTCGGCCAAGCTTGGAAGCCAGTGGGTACCCACCGTGTGGTGCTGCCCTCGCGGCCCACCTTTTCCTTCCTCGAGGGAGGACGAGCAAGCTGGCCGGCGTGTCTGGAAGGTGCTGGGCAGCAGGATGAGGGCATGGTGGCGATGGAGGTGGGAGGAAGCAGGACCGGATCACGCAGTAGTGATCGGAAGGGCCTCAGATCCGTTCCCGGCGAGGATACAAGCGACCAGAAGGTTCCCAGGGGGTGGCATGGTCTGCCTGTTTTCAGCAGGATGCTCTGGCTGCCGTGTGTGGGGGGGCTGTAGGACAGAGACGGACAAGGAGGCGGGAGGGGCCGACACAGCCACCCGGGGGTGAGTCGGTGGGGTCTCAGCTCAGGTCAGGGCGCAGTAGCGGCCATAGTGAGGAGAGATCAGACTCGGGTTGTGAAGGGAAGAAGAGGGAATAAATCGGAGGGAACAAATCTAGGGTACAGCTGAGGAGGGAAGAGGAAGCAGGGAGGAGAAACAGTATGGGATTACACACGGCTCTGTTTCCAGCAATGGTTCTCAGATCTTTTAAAAAATATGGATGCCTGCTGATGAACAAAACTGGTAGATCCATACATGGGAATACTATTCAGCTGTAGAAAAGAGTGACGTTCTGATGCCTCCCGAACCATGGGTGAACCTCGAGAACATGATGCTAAGGGAAAAGAGACAGACACAGAGGACCACCTGTTGTATGATTCCACCGGCATGAAATGTCCAGGACCAGAAATCCACAGACAGGAAGTGGATTCGCGGCGGCTCAGGGCTGGAGGACTGGGGGGGATTGGGAAATGATAAAGGTGTAGGGTTTCTTTCTGAGATGACGAAAATGTTCTAAAATGGATGAAAATGTCCTGAAGTGTACTGTGCTGATTGCATGTATCTGGGAATAGACTAAAAACCACTGAATTGTACACTTTAAATGGATGAGTTCGATGCTATGGGAGCTCTATCTCAATAAATCTGTTTTAAAAATACTGATGCCTGTGCCCCATCCCAGAGCACCCACTCCAGGAGGATTGAGTGGGCCCCGAAGGCAGGTCTCAAAGGCTCCGGGGACTGTGGGGTGGCTCGGGGCTCCAGGAGCTGGTCTGTTCTGGTCCGGTTGCCTGTGCGGCTGTATCCCCCTGCAGGAAACCTGTTTCTTCCTCTCTCCTCGAGGGCGGGGCGGGCTCCCTTTGTCCTGGGCCGCTTCCTCTGGCCTTCCTTCAGGTGGTCACTATTCGGAGGGTGCATGACCCCTCCAGGCATGGGTGTCTCCTCCCGGCCAGCCCGGCATTCCCTGGAGGGCGAGGCCTGGGTGTGCAGACAGCGGCGTGTGCAGGGTCAGAGCGGCGAGCAAGGCAACTGCACTGATGTGGGTGGCATGTGACTCCCGAAGGTCCGTGGCACCCGAGGCTGCTTTCTTGTCTGTAACTCAGCTTGTTTTAGCTCCGCTTTTCCTCAAGAGCAGGAAAGTTAATCTTATCACCGGAGGATAAATTCAGTTACTTTGTGTTTTCTCTAGCATTTCAGGATTTCACAGTTAACTTTTCTTCCACGCGGGGAGGAGCATACAGCTGGCCGGGGTCAGCTCTGCCATCAAAGTTGAGCCTAAGCAGAACCGGTCCAGAATACTCTTTCCCTCTTCCCTGGGGTGCAGGAGGTCCGGGGTGAAGGCCTCCACCACTATGTCAGAATACGGTCCTGCCGCGTTGGGGGCCATTGGTGTTTTCTGAATCATTCCATTATTGATTAGTAATAATCCATTATTGATTCACAGCTCCAGTCGTGATTAGTCTGTTTGGGGTCAAGTCATAACAGCGGTACTAACAATAGCTAATGCTCTAGGGCGGGAGCTGTCATTCTCCGCACCTTGAAGGTGGGGACTGAGGCCAGGGAGGGGAAGTCACTTGCCCAAGCTCATGTGGCCAGTGAGTGGAGCAGCCGGGGTTCACCGTGGCCCTTTGGGCAGAGCTCACGCCCTAACCACCTTGCCACACTGCTGCTGAGGAATGAGCTGACCTGGCCCTGCACTTATGTCTCTCCCTACGGCACCTGCAAGGGGAGTTAGTTCCACAAATGGGACTGTCTGAAATGACCTTCAGTAGGTGGCACTGGCCGTGGTTAGAGTCTTGAGCCAGACTGGCTGGGTCTCATCTTGGCTCTGTGATCTCCTGGCTGTGTGACCACGGGTGTGTTTCTTAAACTCTCTGTGGCGCATTTTCTCATCTATAAAAATGGGAGAACGATGGTATCTACCTCCTCCTCAAAGGATCGAGCTAACACAGGAAAAGTGCTCAGAACCTGGTAAGCACTCAGTAGATATTAGCTATTACCATTATTCTCATTCAGACGGGGAGACTGCAGATGGGGCGTTTGGATGATTAAATGAGTTAAATGATGTGAAACATTCAGGACGGGGCCTGGCGTGTAGTGAGGGTTCAATACCTGCTGGCTAGTATCATCACTGCTGTGATTCTTGGATTCTAAACAGACCAGGCAGTAAAATGACAATGGAATTAGTAGGCTAATATCAACAGGACAGGATCCCACCTGATATATTAACGGGGACCTTCTCCCCGCACTCCCTGCACTGGATGGGGGTTAGTCCCCGTAAGCTCAGCTGACTGACGGCAGAGCTGACCCCCTGCACAGGCCCCCCCTTCAGCGGTGCCCTCTACCGGCACGGGATGAAAATGTCACATTCTCCCCGCTCTCAACAACTTGAATGTTTAAGCAGCCACGTTACGTCTTGGTGACGCGCGTCCTCTGCAGAAACGGCCACGTGGAGGGGAGGCTGGGCTCTCGTGTGGCTTCTTTATGAAATGCCTGCTGCCGTGTTGACCTGGGGAACAGCTCCTTTAAAGCCCGGACCCCCGGCTTAGTTCATGTCAAAATCAGGCTTGACGTCGGGCTCCGCAGTTCTGATCTGTTTCAAGAGCCCAGAGCAGAGGTGCCAATTGCACTGGTCCTTTGAAGTTTGTCTTGACTGTTGTCTCCTGGGCAGTGTAACCTAGATTTTTTTAGTAGATTTTTCTGCAGTTTATTTATTTTCCTTTTCTTGTGAGCAGAGCTGCCTAAACTGCGTGGGAGGGAGAGACTTGTGCACGGAGTGACATCCGTGTGGCCCTGCCGGGGTGGATGAGCTGTGATGGGCTCGGTCTCCCTTTGTCTATCTCCTGCATGGGGCCTTGGGGTAGATGCTCGCGTTTGGAGCCCTGCCCAGGTCTGGGCAGACAGGACGTTTCTGCAGCTGGGGGAGCCCAAGCCTCCTTCCTTCTGCCCTGCACAGCGACCTGGAGGCCTGTAGAAGCAAGGGAGAGGGAGAAAACAGCGGGAGCCTCAAACACAGTAGCTAAGGCAGGAAGTGCCTTCATTGATTTTTCATCAAGGAGGAGCACATCAGAAGCAGGGGTGCCCACGGGGGGTTAATCGGTGCTCCTGGCCCATGGGACAGCTGCGTCCCCTCCGGGCCAACCCCACCCCCAGGATGGTCCTGTGGCTTACAGTCTTGGAAAAAACAAATGGGGGAAACATAACTCCTTTCCCCCCAGCAGTAAACACGCACTGGAAAACACGGGTTAGCTGCCCCAGGAGCCCTGGGTTCTGGTCTTTGTTCTGCAGTGAACAGGCCGGTGCCACGGTTCCAAGGTGGAGATAGTAATCTCACGCCCGTGTTTCCCAAACTCGGGTCACGCAGGCATCCTCTCCCCACCTCGTGCACCTGTGTGTTGTGAGCTATCGCAGCGCTTTGCTTGCTCCTTTATCCCTGGAGCGGGGTGGATGCACCCCCTGCCCCCCGGAATGCCAGCTTTGTAATTTCTTTTTGCCCCCGTTGTTGAAACCTATGCTCTTACTGACTTAGTATCTGTTTCAATGGACTCGTTTTCCTTTTTAAATGGACTCGTTTTCCTTTTTAAAGACATTTATGGAGGCTAAAAAGAAACAAATACAATTTTATGTGATTACCATAAATGAAATCTTTATATCATCTTAGATGAAATAAGCCTAACAATGAAAATAGTAAAGATAAGAGAAATCTAATATTTTCTAGGCATTTGCTCCTGCTTGCCTGGGCTCGGCTCTCGAGGCCTGCCCTGTTTTGGTAAAAGAAGGATAATAATAATACTAACAATAACTAACGCTGTGACAGCTGACAAAGGCATTCAGCTCTCCCTGGGTGCCAAGCAATGTCGTAGACACTTGGCAGGTTTTAGCTCATTAAGTCTTCCTAGCAGCCCTACAGGGTAGGTGTAGGGGGCTGAATGCATCTGTGTCCTAATCCCTGGAATTGTGACTATTGCCTTATATGGCAATAGAGTGAGTTTTACCAACATGGCAAAAGATGGGATTACGTTAAGGACCTTGAGAGGAGGCGCTTATTATCCTAGATGGTCTGGTGGCCCTGAATGCCGCCACCCGTTCAGACACAGAGGAGGAGGCCGTGGGACCACGGGGCAGAGATTGGAGGGATGCGGCCACAAGCCAAAGAAAGCCTGGGGGCACTAGAAGCTGGAAGAAGCCAGGAAGGACCCTCCCCCACCAAGCCCCGGAGACCTTGGTTTCAGACTTCTGGCCTCCAGATCTGCGGGAGAATGAATTTCTGTCGTTTTAAGCCACTCAGTTTGCTGTAATTTGTTACTGCTGCCACAGGAAACTCATACAGTAGGCGTTGCTACTATCACCATAGTGTAGACAAAGAAACTGAGACACAGAGAGGTGGAGTAATTAGCCTGAGATCACACAGCCAGGAAGTGGCAAAGCTGGGATTTGAACCGGGGTGGATGGACCGCGGAGTCTGGGAATCTCAGACCTTCCAGAGGCTGCTCACTGCTCGTTGGTGGGCCTTCCCTGCTGTGGGAAGACTGGAGGCCGGCAGGCAGATTCATCACCGGGAGCGCATTTAGGAAGCAGGTCAAAACGTGGAAAGCGCCACATAACAGAAGATGACTCCGGGGTTTAAAGGCTGCCTTCTGTAGGTGCGTTTGTTTATTTTTCAGAGAAGAGGCTGGAGCTCAGCCTGTCTGAAAGCCCACGGGGGGAGGGGCTTGGCCATGACCGAGGACCTGCAGAGGCGGTTTCCCCTCACCCCTGCCTCTGGCGGCTCAGCCCTCCTTCTGGCCCTTCTCAGCACCCTCTCCCATAGTCCTGGTGCCAGGGGAGGGTCCCCGTGGCCACGAGGTCCCCCACCCACTCTCCGGAGGTCCCTGGGCCTCTCCAGTGCCGCTCCAGCCAGGAGGGGGCTCAGCTGGGGCGTTTGGGGCACAGAAAGGGGAGATTGTAGGAGGACTTTGCCGATGCTCCTGAAAATACAGCAAAAGCGGAGCCGTCTCCTTCCCCAGCGTGTGACAGACCCAGTACACCCCAGAGGCACGCCCTTCCCCAGCGCTCGGGCCCCAGGCCTCTGCCTTGTGCTGAGTGACCTGGGGCTGTGATTTCTCCTGTTGCTTCTAGATCTTTCTCTCCTAACCCAACCCCTCCTCCTACCCCCGCCTCTGCATTTCCTACACTGTCCTATTATGGGGTGCTATTTTATTTTTCTTTCTTCTCCCCTTGGAATCTCCATTTACACACACACACACACACACACACACACACACACACACAAATACTCCACCAATTAGACTTGTTGAATCTTATTCAAAATGTGGAAAGTCAACGTGAGCCCAGAGCAGGCTGCGGGCCGCAGCTTATGGCTGGAAAGTTAATCAGGGCCAGGAGGGGTCAGCCCGGTCACGTGAGGGCTAATGCCTCTCAGATCCCGATTACCCATTACTCTGGGCATCTGACGTGGCGCCCCACCAGAGCCAGGCAGGCAGAGCCCAGGCTGGGGCTGAGTCAGGATGGGGTCCGCCGTCCCCAGGCCACCAGGGCTGGGTGGCGGGTGGCTCGGGGAGAGGATGTGGGATGGCAAAAGGCATGTCTACGCTTTTAAAACATAATGATCGTTTAAAAATACCCTTCCTGCCTGACTTCTAAAGGTAATTTTCAAGCACTGACACTAGGCTGTCATTTTCTTATCAGCGAATCAAGGATTCTGGGGCAGCCTGTGTAATAAGTGAAGCCCCCACGCGCTGGGCAGTGAGGGGCACCGGCATGATGACTAGTGGTGACTGTAAACGGCAGATGAACCAGGGCGTGAATGGTGAGCCTCCTATCCCGGGTTAACTGGCTGCCCCGGTGGTCCTGGTTCCGACCCTCTGGCACCTGCAGCAATTATTTTAGGCTTCGAGACAAACGATCCAGCCTGTGCCCACTGAGGTGACCCAGTGACCTGCGAGCATTACCGGGAAGATCCTATTATCGCGAACTTCTCGGGGCATCTAAAGCGAAGCAGCAGCATTTACTGAAATGAGAGAACTGCCGGAAATCAGCGTCTCGTCGTCTCGGCCCGGGAGAAAAGGAGGAGAAATAGACGATGATCCTGCTGTCGTACAGAGCCAGGTCCTCTTCGACGCTCTCTGAGTTTTTAATTTGACTGAATTTCCACAGCCCTGTTACGAATTCCGGTTTTAGGGACGGGCTTTGGATGAGGCACCAGGAATTTAAGTAAGTTGTTCAAAGTCACACAGTTTGTAACTGGGGGTGGGGCTGGGGGCAAGATTCTAATCTAGGTCATCTGATTCCAGAGCCTTCTATCTTAAGCAATGTGCAGTGTTTCTTATTGGAAGAAATTGATAGCTGAGAAGACATTCTTTGAACGCCGGTGGGGAAAGGAAGGGCAAATACACAGAGTCTCTCTCTCTCTCTCCCTCTCTCTCTCTTTCTCTTTCTCTCTCTCTCTCTCTCACACACACACACACACACACACACATACACACACACACCCCCCATTTCCACCTGTTTTCTCCTCCAGCTCCTTGATAACTGACTATTTCATTGCTGAGTTTGGTGGAGCCCATGTTGGAATGCACCTAAAATCATTCCCAAGGGTTCAGCTATGAGTTACATTTTTCTCCCCACTCTAATGCGAATAGTCAATCCCATTCTTTTGTTAAGAAGAGCGGTTGTTTGGTTAACTGGAAGTCTAGAAATTTCTCGTACTGGATTATTGGCTGAAATCAGCGGGAACTAGGAGCAGCGCTGTCAAGGAACTTCTAGGCCGTGTTACTATTAAAGGGCGCTTCTGCCTGCAGTGCTCTTTCCTACAGCTCCCGACCCCCTTCAAGTGCATGTGTGAGGGTCGAACGTGCAGCCAGCAGGGCTGAGCGGCACGTGCCCGGCAGAAAGTGCCGCTGGCCGGGAGCTATGGGGGGGGAGAGGCAGGCTGCAACAGCTGCACCCCCCCCCCTTCTTTGACTTTAAGGTCACAGAGTCAGTTGTAAACCTATTTTGCCCACTGAACTTAAGGATCCATTATTAAAAGACATACTATTGTTTGGCCCAAAGATCTTGGAGAAAAACGAATGAATTCTGCAGCTGCCCATCAGGTATGAGTGATTTGGGTTCTGTTGCTTTCAGGGCCTGGAATTAGCAAAATGCTCTAATGCTCGGTACCCCTTTCAGGAACCTTGGAACCCGAGGCCCCGTGTTCTAACCCCAAGCCAACCGTGAAGCTTTCCCTTGAGTATTCTCCACCCTCCAAACGTGCTCTACTTCCTCTTAGCTACTGTTATTCCTCTTTGTTCTTTGGAGCCCTTATTTCTTCAGGGGTTGTGTTATGGGCTGAGTTGTGTACCCACCCCCCCCAATCCGTATGTTGAAGTCCTAACCAGGACCCCCAGGACCTCAGAACATGACTCTGTTTGTTCTTTAAAGGAGATGGGGGCCTTTAAACAAGTAACTAAGTCTAAAGGAGGTCATTAGGGTGGGCCCTAATCCAAGAAGACAGGTGTCCTTATAAAAGAAAATTGGGGACACAGAGAGACACCAGAATTGTGTGCACGCACAGAGGAAGCCCACGTGAGGACCCAGCGAGAAGGCGGCCGTCCCCACGCCAAGGAGAGAGGCCTCAGGAGAAACCAACCCTGCCCACACCTTGATCTTGGACACCCAGCTTCCTGGGCTACGAGACAATACAATCCTCCCTCCCTCGGTGGTGTTTTGCTCTGGCAGCCCAAGTGGATCAAGCCAAGACAAGCAGTTAAATGTGTGACCCAGGCAAGGCGTCGACAGAGGTGACACGACCTGCCCGGCTGGTCTACATCTTTACAACTCTATGCGGGCATCCCCACATGGCTGTACCAATGTACTGATGAAAGGCTGTACCAATGTACTGGGGGCCTAGAGCCTGGAGGCGCCTGGCTCCTGCCTCTCCTTCCTGCGGTAGTGACCATCTTGCCCACCTTCAGATCCCACCCAGGGCTAGCTCGGAGTTACTCCTTCCGTAAAACTGGCCAGTGGCCTCCAACCACAATGATTTCCTGCCTGTCTTTTGAAATCCCGCAGGAATTTCTTTTATTATTTTTTTGAATTGAAGTATAGTTCGTTTACAATGTTGTGCTAATCTCTGCTGTACAGCAGAGTGACTCAGTTATACACATACATTCTTTATTTTTTATATTCTTTTCCTTTATGGTTTATCCCAGGAGATTGGATATAGTTCCCTGTGCTACACAGTAGGACCTTGTTGTTTACCTATTTTAGATGTAATAGTTTGCATCTCCCGACCCCAAACCCCCCGTCCATCCCCCTCCCTGGAAAACCCGCACGATGAGGTTGGAGATGAGGCGGGGCTGGACTGCAAAAGCCACAGTCAGGGCTGTGGACTCGCTCCTCGAGGCAAGGGGCAGCCTCTGAAGTCCTTTAAAGAAGAGAGTGACACAATCAGATGTCCATTTTCCCAGGACTGTTCTGCCTTCTCGGAGCATGAATTAAAGGGAGGCGTGGCTAGAAGAAAGACCACTGAGCGGGCTGGTTACATGATCCAGGGGGAGATATCGGTGGCCCGGATGAGGATCGCAGCATGGAAGGAAGCAGACGGATTGGAGAGTTAATAGGAGGCCACCTTGGCAGGACGTGGTAACTGGCTGAGTGACAGGAGAGAGCTGAGTCGGGAGTTCTGGCTTCCTCGTCTGATCGGCGGGCAGGGCTGTCAGGGTTGCTCTCCTGGAGAACCTCGCTCAAGGATTACGGTTCTTGCAGCATGGAATGGCCCTCTGGTCCATGGGTGTCCTAGATCCATCATTCAGGATTACGCTCAGTTGCATGTTAAAGAAAATGCAGTGCCTCAAACAAGATACGGCTTTGTATTTTTGTGGCTTAAAAATGTCAGATGTGGGAAATCCAGAGCTTCCAAGTGTGTTGGCTTCCTGGAATCACTGGGGACTCAGGGTCCTAGGTTGCTGCTCTGTCATCTTGATGACAGTGACCCTCATCTTGATGCTCTCAGGATGGCAGCTGGAGCTCCAGCCAGTACGTCCGCATTCCAGGCAGGAAGAAGGGGAAGTGGATGGAGGGCAAGAAAAAGTGAGGGACAGTTGAAGCATCCCCCTTTCATGTGTGTTCTTGGGGACACCATTCAGTGACCTCTGCTTATATCTCATTTGTCACACCTGCCAGGTGCCCAACCCAAATTGCACCAGAAGCTGGGAAATAACAGCTATTTTCCTGGGGCGAGACCACCTCCAATAAAACTTGAGTTCTGTGAGAAAGAAGAAGGGTAAGTGCATACTGGGTAGACCAGTGATCTTCAAAACACCTGCTCTCCTCACCCAGTGTACATTTATTTTCTGGTCCTTAAGCCTCTCTTGTGATGGACCTATGAGTGGATTCTCCGCACAATCCTTGGGTTTCATTGGCCTTGAGGGTCACTGCATTTAAAGGGAAGCACATATGATAAATAGCCATCACTTTTTGTGGTTCATCTAATTTCACTGGGTTGATCCTCTCTTTTGTAGGTTGTCATTATGCTAGAATGGCTTTGTGTGTGTGTGTGTGTACTCAAGACTTTTCCCAATTGTCTAAATTATCTTTAAAAAGAAAGCTTGGGACTTCCCTGGTGGTCCAGTGGTTAAGACTTAGCCTTCTAATGCAGGGGGTGCAGGTTCGACCCCTGGTCAGGGAGCTAAGATCCCACGTGCCTTGTGGCCAAAAAACCAAAACATAAAACAGTAGCAATAGTGTAACAAATTCAATAAGACTTTAAAAATGGTCCACATCAAAAGAATCTTTAAAAAAAAAGAAAGTTCTAGGAAGTGCATTTTAAAAAATAAATTTATTTATCTGTTTATTTATTTTGGCTGCGTTGGGTCTTTGTTGCTGCGCGTGGGCTTTCTCTAGTTGTGGCGAGCGGGGGCTACTCTTCGTTGCTGTGCGCGGGCTTCTCATTGCAGTGGCTTCTCTTGTTGCGGAGCACAGGCTCTAGGCATGCAGGATTCAGTAGTTGTGGCACGCAGGCTCAGTAGTTGTGGCTCGTGGGCTCTAGAGTGCAGGCTCAGTAGTTGTGGCACATGGGCTTAGTTGCTCCGCGGCATGTGGGATCTTCCCAGACCAGGGATCGAACCTGTGTCCCCTGCATTGGCAGGCAGATTCTTAACCACTGCATCACCAGGGAAATCCAGAAGCACATTTTTAAAAGAGTGTTATCGTTGGGTGACTTCATCCTTAAGCTGCCCTCTTGGGTGGGGATGAAAAGGTATAATTACATGAGTCCCTTCAGGATGCAAGCTTCTGTCATTGCTGATTGTTTTAAGATTGGAGGTGCAAGAAAAAGTGGACAAATGAATTTAGAGATCACCCTCTGCATTTTCTTCACATTTCATTCATTCTTTCAATCAAATTGGTGCATGATGATTGCATATAAAGTCATATCACATGAAGCTTACAGGGAGAAGGGCAGTCAGATGTGTAACTTTTGAGACTGCTATAATAAAAATCCAGGGGGGGGGCAGCTTGAGAGTTATAGGAGACAGTTCTGTGTTTAAATCGTGTCTTAGCTACTTGCTTATGGAGTGACTTTCCCTCTGTTTCCTTGTCTGTAAAATGGAGATGTTAATAGTTCCTAACTTGTAGGTGAGTGTCTATTCAATTTCATCCCATCCCATCCCCTTGTATGCTATTTAAACAAATGGTGTTAAGACCTCCTAAATCGATTCCACAATCCAATCGGTCATGCCTTGACGTTTGGACAACTCCCTTCCTGAACCTCATGTTTGGCCGTCCTGGGGCGAGATAGGGAATGGGTGGGGCTGGGATCTTGAGAGAGGAGATGGGGCCGCGCTTGGGAAGTGGGACCCACCCGGAAGGAGACCTCCAGGGTCTTTGTGAGATTTATTTCTATGCATCAGGACAGGGCGCCTTTAATGGTTTTTAATTACAATTTAATAAATAAAACAGAGAACAAAGGACTCATCAAATCATTCTTCGTTGTTCGCTGTTCAACACCCGCTGCTCAACACCAGTCAATTAAGAGGCTTGGTCATAAAGCAGCAGTGGGTGGAGGGGGAGCAGGCAGGAAGAGGCGTGGAAAGGACACGCGGCACAGATGAGGGTTTGGGCGGCAGGTGAGAGCTGGACCTGGGTGGGTCCCGTGGCACTCGGGCCGCCGCCGTGCATGGGAGTGTGTCGCCCAAATCCCCCTTGTTCGGGGACCCTCTCTCTCCCTTCCCACCTTCTCCAGGAGGGCATGGATTTAAGGCTTCCAGCTGTGAACCGACTTATTTCCTGCTCTGTCCTGAGAACCCTGAGGCTTTCTTCCAGAAGCAGGAATAAAAGCCACCCCTTGTCTCCGGGTCTGGAGGACTCTCCCCGGGGGCTGCCCTTGCTGCACATTCAGCTGCCCTTCAGCCCAGCCAGTGCTCTACCGAATGCCTTTCTCGCTGGTGGGTGTCTGAGACATGGCCAGCTTCCTTCTTTCTGTGCAATCATCAACAAATAGATTCTCCTTTTCCATCGTGGCGGCATCCGGTACTGGCTTCCTAGACCCCTGGAAGCACCCACAGACCACGTCTCTCAGTTAATGACAAGCTCCCACTCACCCGGGGAGCGTTTATCGGTGACCTGCCGCGCCCCAGACACAGCTGCAGCTACCTGCGGGGTCGCGGTGAATAAAGCACCATTCACACCATGAAGGAGCCTTTAACTTCCAGCCGATCGCTACTTAAAAATAGTTTTCGACCACGTCCGTGCGGCACACCGCACGCTTGCTGTGTTGTTTTTCTCTCCTGAGAGCTGGGGTGGGTCCCACCTAATACAGCTTCTTAAGCAGAAGGGGCCTCCGGCAGTTGCCCTCCTTCCCCCGCCCCCCCTCCGTCCTGGCCTTTTAGGAAGGCTGGATGGGAAGCGGGAGGGAGGGAAGGATGCGGATGCCGGGCTCTGCTTCCTTGCGGGCAGGCTCTCTGCACACGGAAGCCTGGAGCCCCATTCCCTTCGCGTCTCCACCATCTCCATGGGAAACCTGCTCGGACAGTCACTCGTTTGCAGCTTGACGGAATCACAGGCCTCCTTCAGGTCCTGTGTGGAGTTGCCGAGGCCCGGCAAGGATGCCACGGTGAGCCCTGCCTCCTGGGGGCGCTGTCGGCCTCTCACTTTATACTTACCCTGAGTCCGTGGAGAGGGGACGGCAGGCGGTCTGAAGAGCTCACCTCCGTTGAAAGCGAAGTCCATTTACACCTTCCCTCGGACAACAAACACACCCCTTTCATGGGGGACCGCGTGTGAGTTACAGAGCGCCCATCTGGGAGGAAGTCATCCCTGCGACCCTCTTCCCCGTGGACCATGGGGTTCCTCAAGCATCTCCTAACGACCGACCTGTGAGGAGTTCCAGCAGTGGGGGGGCGGCCCCGCCCATGCGCTCCTGACACGTGAGATCACATCCTCCCGGAAGGAGAAACTCAGCCTTTTTTTAATCTTCCTCTGGAGTTTCCAGTGGTGGCCGTGGCGTCTGAGTCACGCGGCCGCTCTCCAGCAGGAATATGCTCTGTCCGTCTCCTAAGCGTGTCCCAGGTGCCTCCTGCCAGACCTGGTTACAGGTGGTGACAGGTGCTGTGAAGACAGGGACGTGAGAGAGAGAGTGGCCGGCATGGGCTGGGTGAGGCCCTTAGACGGGGAGACCTGAATGGGGAGTGGGGCCCTGGGAGGGAGAGTGTTCCAGAGTGTTCTAGAATGTTCCATGTGTTCCCTGATATCAGGGCTAGCTTGGTGTGTTGGAAGAATGAGAAAGCCAGTGAGGCTGGGAGGTGGGGAGAGGAGTGTGGGAGGGGATGGGTAGATCGCGTGGTACCCACCGTGGGTTCTACTGTGCAGGCAGAGCCCCAGCGAGTGCCGTGACGTGACTGATGCATTAAGGGACTGCGTGTTTGTGCAGAGAACCTGCCGGGCAAGATGGTCAGGGGTCTGGCGTAAGTTCCAGGCAGGAATAATGGCTCAGACCAGTCTGGGAGCTGGGAACCACGTCTGGGATGGCAGCAAAGCCTGATGGGAATGTGCATGATTTCACAAGACGTCTAATTACCCCTATGGCGTGTCCCTTCTTCCCTCGGTACGAATTGGGTTGAACAGTTGATGTAACCGGTGGGCTGAGATCGTGTGGCCCTTTGGGCTTGTTCTGTTGGGTCTCATGGTGGCGATTCTCTAAAATCACGCTTTTCTTTGAGTGCTATTTTAATTCATTCCTGGGTATGTGTTGGGGACTAATTGTTGGTCTTTATCGTGCTGTGGAGACTCTCTCGCGCTCTCTCTCTCTTTGAAGCACACGCCCAAAGCATGCTAGACGTTCAATAAATGTTCCCATCAATGAATTAAACTAGGCAGTTAATACGCTTCTCAGTAAAGGTCCATGTGTTTCCACACGGGAATATGGGCAGAAAGTGTCTGGACGTCTTATGCTCTGGATGACAGGAGGTTCTTAGTTTTTAACCTTTTTCCTTCTTACCTTTCCATTTTGCCTAAATTATCTCGCTTTGAGAAAGCATTGCTTTTATTTCCTATTTACCTCTTTTGTCCAAAGTCCAGTCACCGGGAGGCTTTTAGTAAAAGAAACAAACATCTGGTAAAATAAACACCAGAAAACCACATGGAACAGACACACAATAATCACCTTTTCACGCATATTCTTTCTTCCTTTAATTTTCCTGTAGTTCACGAAAAACAATTGCAAACGGAAATGTGCGGAGACTACGACACGTACGTGTGTGTGTGCATGATTTTTAGCGTGAAAATGATATTTTCATCTTTATAAAGGTAACATTAAGGAATTAGCGAGAAGGAAAATGCACACTCTCCGTCCAGGGCGATTTCTCCTGGAAGCTGGTCTCGCATCACCGCGTCGCCGGGGTTACGGGCATCATCCGCGTTCCGGGCTGGTGTGCGCGGAAGGTTACCTGTAAATGGCATCGTGGAAACTGCGGCCCGTCCCTCCCGCCCGTCTCCGCCGTCGCGGAGCCCCCTTCCTCCTGGGCAGCGCCTCTCCCCGCCACCATTTCCAGTTCACACCCTTCTCCTCCGAGTCACCAAAGCCACCTGGTTCCCCAGCCCCTGGCCGCCGAGGCGCCTCCCGTGGGGTCCGGCCAGCTGGCAGGTGCCCCTCCGGCTTGTCGGGTGGTGTTGGAAGATGCAGCGGGGCTCCCGACAGCTCCCGACGCCCCCGCCGGTGTGCAGGCCTGTGGGCTCCAGGCCAGGGCCGCTGTGCCAGCAACTTGCTTCATCGGCAGCTCCGCATCTTGGCCTCAGACTCGGCCCCCTCCTGGCACGGCGAGCGCGTTTAACCTCAGCAGGGATTTAAGTGCAGAGATCAGCTCATGGGTCCAGCAGAGCGTTGTGACTCCGACACCAGGGCCCTGGTGTGGATCTCCTTCCCGCGCGGGATGGAGGTGGCGATGGCTTCGTGGATCCTGTCTGTGCAACAGTTTCGGTGTCCTGGGCTCCGAGCAAGCCCGCAAGAGGTGTGTAGCGTGTGCCGTTCAATCCGCCGAAGAGGACGATGAGAAGCAGAGATGATTCTTCACCGTCTCGAGCCGAGCGACACATGGAATTGGTGATGAACATAAAATAAGCAGCACACCTGGGCCTTGTAAGGAGGCATCACTGGAGAGGATGCTGGCCAGGGGGGCAGCAAGGGGCCACTGCAGTCGGGGGGCTCCGAGCGTCGGTCTGCAGGTGGCTCCGAGGGCAGGCAGAAAGGGTTTTCCTTTACTGGGAGGAGAAGGTGCTGGATGTGGGGAGTGGCATCAGCCGGCAAGATCCGGGTGCAGGTGAGAGAGTGTTTTATCCCTGGCCGGGCTGTCCCCAGCAGGGCTGTCAGCTGGCAGGACCTGGGGGAAAACAGCCCCCGAACCAGCATTTTGTTCTGCTTGATCTGTGGGCACAGATTTCCCGTGATCTGTCGCTGACACCAATCCAAGGGATACAATTCTCAGAGGGAAGTTTCCGGGGAGAACTGTGAGGGTTCATGGGAGGCGTCCGGAACTCAGTGAGGGGGGAAGGAGAGGGGAGGAGGCCTGGGGAGGTTGCAGGGCTGAGGAGAGGCCAGGCTGTGCGGAGGAAGGTCCCTCCCGCTTCCATGCAAGGCCAAGGGCGCCTGGACGGCGCGGCACTGGGGGCATGCGGGAGCCTCTGAACACAGGCACGGAGGTGAGGACCAGCGTGCCTCGGGCAGGGAGCTCAGCTCAGCCGGGAGGCACTCTGCTGGCGGGGACGAGGGTGGAGGGAGCGGACTGGGGTGGTCATCCCCGTACAGAAGCTAGAAGCGCCCACGGTCCCTGCCCGGCCAAATCCACCTAGTGAGAAGCGCAGGGCAATGCGTTCGTCCTTCTTTCTACCACTGTTTGGGCACCACCTGGGCGGTGTTTCAGGGAGACCTGGGTTGCAGCCCTGGCTCTGCCGCTCAGAGTTTGTGTCTTTGGACCAATGATCTATTCTGGAACTTTGCTTCTTATCTATCAAATCTCTAAAACGTGTATAACAATCTCGATCTATGAAAATGGGTGAATGAGAACATTATGTAAAAATCCTACTACACGCCCATCAACACATGAAGGGATAAACAAAATGTGGTCCATCCACACAGTGGAACATTACTCAGCCATAAAAAGGAATGAAGCACTGCCATGTGCCATAACATGGATGAAACTTGGAAATGTTATCTGAGTGAAAGAAGCCAGACACAAAAGGCCACGTATCATGATTCCATTTAAATGAAATGTCTGCTTCTCCAAGGAAGACATACAGATGGCCAGTAGGCACATGAAAAGATGCTCAACATCACTAATTATTAGAGAAATGCAAATCAAAGCTACAATGAGGTACCACCTCACACGGGTCAGAATGGCCATCATTGAAAAGTCTACAAGTAACAAATGCTGGAGAGGGTGTGGAGAAAAGGGAACCCTCCTACACGCTTGGTGGGAATGTAAGTTGGTGCAGCCACTGTGGAAAACAGTATGGAGGTTCCTTAAAAAAGTAAAAATAGAGTTGCCATATAATCTAGCAATCCCACTTCTAGGCTAGGCATATACCTGGACAAAACTATAATTCAGAAAGATACATGCACCCCTATGTTCATAGCAGTGCTATTCACAATACCCAAGACATGGAAGCAACCTAAATGTCCATCGACAGATGAATGGATAAAGAAGATGTGGTACATATATACAACAGAATACTACTCAGCTATAAAAAAGAACAAAATAATGCCATTTGCAGCAACATGGATGCAACTAGAGATGATCATACTAAGTGAAGTAAGTCAGACAGAGAAAGACAAATACCATGTGTTATCACTTATATGTGGAATCTAAAATAGGACACAAATGAACCTGTCTACAAAACAGAAACAGACTTGCAGACATAGAGATCACATTTGTGGTGGCCGAGGGAGAGGGGGTGAGAGAGGGATTGGGAGTTTGGGATTAGCAGATGCAAAGTATTATACATAGAGTGGATAAACAACAAGGTCCTACTGTTTATAGCACAGGGAACTATATCCAGTCTCCTGGGATAAACCATAATGGAAAAGAATATAAAACAAGAATGTCTATATGTGTATAACTGAGTCACTTTGCTGTACAGCAGAAGTTAGCACAACATTGTAAGTCAACTATACTTCAATAAAAAAAATAAATGAAATGTCTAGAATTGGCAAATCCATAGGGACAGAAAGCAGATGAGTGGATGTCAGGGGCTGGGGGAGAGGGAACAGGGTGTGGCTGCTAGTGGGGGTGGGGGTTCTGTTGGGGGTGATGGAAAACTTCTGGGAGTAGATGGTGGTGATGTTTGCGTGCAACATTATGAATGGACTTAATGTCACAACGTTGCACACTTTCAAATGGTTAAAATGGTAAATGTCATGCAGTGTGTATTTTATCCTAATTTAGAAACAACCTACTGGAGTAAGTACCACCAAGTAAATGTTAGGGATGGGTACGATGACCTTGGGGACAGGCCACCCTCACTCCTGGTTAATCCGGCCTTGCCGATCAGGTCCGGTGCCCGGGTGGGCACAGGTGTTACCAGCCATCCGCCCTGGCTCTGTCCCCTGTGTGGCAACCATGCTTTGTGTGGCCACGTCCTCGTCCCAAAGAAAGCTCTGTTCAGTTTTTATGCAGCCACTTTCCTCCTGGCTGGAAGCTGGACTTGTGTCGACCCATATGCTTTATGTACAAGCCCACCTGTGTTTTCCTTCCAGACCTCAGTGGTCCACCGAGCGCTGACTTTTCCCAGCCAGTGAAATGATGAGCTGTTGGGAATTCATTCATAGCATAGCGATGACACGTTTCCACACTGCCTCGGCCGCTTGGTTCCAGCTTGAAGTTTGATTTGGGGTGTGGATCACTTGTCCAGGGCTTCACCAAATGGGCTTTTGGCCTCTTTGTGCCTGGGGTAGAGAGAGGGATGCCTGCTCCAGGTTGACATGGTAGCACCCGGGGAGGCAGGTAGTGCCCAGCTCCTGGGGTGAGATGGGTTTTTCCGGGCTGGGTACCCACCTCCTCTGCTGACAGCAGTTCCTGTACTTTCCTGGGAACCCAAACAGAGAGCGGTTTTGTGGCTACTCTAACGATTTAGCCCCAGGTACATTTCTCTATAACGGTCAGGTGCAGGCGCTGTGATTCTTAGATTCCCAAGTGGGAGCCGTTCCTTTGAGGAATCTCGTGTTCCTTTCTGCGATAGACTACCCGTTCCTTGGGGACTTCCTTGCGTGTCTGAGGGCAGAACAAATTCCTAAGTGAGAAGAAGGAGGTGAGTCGAAACTGCCTCTTAAGGAATGAAGGTATGTGGGAAGAAAAAAGGTGAGGACCACAAAGGATTGATCTAAATGCCCTGCTAAGGTCTGCAAACACACTGTGTTTTCAATCTTGAAGACATGGCCAGTGTTTAAAATAGGCGCCAACATTTCTCGTTGATATTCCAGATTCCTGACAATTTTCTTGAAAAAAGTCAGAGGCTCTGGCAACACTCTCTCAGTTTCTGCGTGGCCACAATCAGCTTGCACGGGGGAGCAGCAACTCCTTAAATTTAAATTTCCCCACCAGCCTGCTTCTTTCACCCCCACTACCAGCCTGCCTTCTGCGTTCGGCCCCTGGCATAGGATGTACCATTAAAACTCTCAGGTTGTGGTTCTTGCTCTGTTGGTAACTTGGCCAAGCCTTTGAACTCCCTCCTTCTTCCATCTCCCGCCTTCCAAAGGAGCCACTGCAAGGCTGTTACAGGAGATGAGGTGCCCTGGGTAAATTTGAAAGTGCTTGGGAACCTTAAAGATGCGTCAAGAAATGGAAGGTTTGGTTCATCCAAATGAGGTGCCTATGAGCTCAACTCACCCCGCCAGTTTGGAGATGGTGTTTAGCCACGCTCAAACTTGCTGATGGAAAATGATTTCTTATTTCTGTAAATAATCCTGCCAAGCAAGTGAATTAATTGATTTAATGAGTCGTATGGCGAGAATCAGACCTGGCCAGGAGCGTGTATTTATTTCTGTCTCCATCTGTGGAACTTTCCTTAGAATTAGAGCAGTGCAGTTTTAGTGAGGGATTTGAGGTTTTAACTGGAATTATCTTAGGACTCTCAGAGCGTCGACTGAGAGACTTGGAGACACATTCTGAGCCGAACAACCATGGCGAATCTGTGGAATTCTAAGCTTCCATTGGAGGTGGGAGAGAGAAAAATGCAACCCTTCTCCATCCTGAAATCATATCACCTCCCATCTCCAATTATGTCAAAGGACAAATAAGCAAAGAGGCTGGCCCATTGACCATTATATCATTTGATTCCTTTGATGATAAATGATTTTCTTCTAAGTGGCATTTTCTCCTGAGATTCTATGATCTGCCAGCATCTCATAGGGCATAATTTTTGTGTGCACTTACAGAAGGCCATTCGTTCATTCACTCATTCATTCATTAAATCAGCGGTTCTCAACCAGGAGATTTTGTCCCTGGGGGACATTTGGTGATGTCTGGAGAGGTTTTTGGTTGTCATAGTCTTGGGGCCAGGAGAAGGTGTGCTGCTGGCAGCCAGTTGGCAGAGACCAGGGATGCTGTTAAACATCCCACAATGCACAGGACAGCCCTGTGCAATGGATGATTCTCCAGCCCCACACTTCCATAGTGCTGAGGCTGAATATTAAACTAATATTCACTGGGTGTATTCTTTTTCACAAGCACCGTTCTAGGCACTGGGGATAAGGTGGTGAATAAGACAGAGAATATTCCTGATCTCATGGAGCTTATACTCTAGCTGTGGGGTAGAGGAGGTCAGAGAGGCAATAAAGTAACAAGATAACTTTAGTTCCTGCAGCACAGGAAATGAATCAGTGTCACGTGGTAGAGATAGCTGTCTGGAGGGGACAATGTTGGTTAGGGTAGTTATGGAAGTCCACTTGGGTGAGGAAATAGATCAGTTAGGAATTGTATCATCTAAAATAAGAAAATGTCACATACCATGGCTGAAACAAATGAGGGTTTAATTGCTCACTTAATAAGGAGTCTGGAAGCAGGTAGCTGCTGATACTGATTCAGGGTCAGGGTCTCTGTAAGTCTCATGTGTTTTTTTCCCTCAAGGTCACAAAATGGCTGTTGTAGCTCCAGACAGCACATCTGTGCACACAGTGGGGAAAATGGCACCAGCCCCATCTAGCTCTCCTATCAGAAGAGTAGAAACCATTATGAAACCTCCCTCGAGAGACTTCTTATGAGCTGGTGGGCAGATCTAGGTCACATGACAACGAGGGCTGCCAGGAAGGTTGGATAAGTTAGTATTTATCCTTTCTAGCCTCTCTAGTGGGAGAAAGGTGTTGAGGATAGGTGTCAGGTCAGCCAGCTTTAGGGTGCTGGCACGTGTGACATTTGAGCTGAGATCTTAGGGTGTCCCCGAGGGAGGGGAAAAACACGTGTAGGGGCCTGGAGGCTGGGGCCAGAAGAGCAAGAGAAATATTGATGCTGTTATGAGATTCTCCATCACCCTATTCACTAATTTCCTGAAGGAAAGTGCCCACGCAATGGTCGCTGCCAGGAAGATCTGCTTCTCTGAGCATCCCAGGGGCTGTATGAGCTTCCTGCAGCTGCTGTAACAAATGACCGCAATCTGGGTCATCTGTGACCAGTCACAGCTGGGTCACAAACTGGCTTGAAGCAACAGTTCCTGCTGTCAGAAGTATCAAGTGGCCAGAAACCCAGGTGCCTGTGGGACAGCACAGTCTCCAGAGGCTCTCGGGGAGACTCCATCCTTTGCCTGTTCCAGTGGCCGTCGGCACTCCTCAACCTGTGGCCCTGTGACTGCAGTGTCCCCCGCCGTGGTCATACCGCTTCCTCCTCTTCTGTCTGTGTGTCTGTCTTCTCCTTTGTGGAGTGACTGGATTTAGGGTCCACCTGGATAATTCAGGATGAGCTCATCTCAAGACCTTTAACTGCACTTCAGCAAAGACCCCTTTTCCAAATAATGCAACGTTCACAGTTTCCGTGGTTTAGGATGTGGATACATCTTTTTAAAAAATTTTTATTGAAGTATAGTTGATTTACAATGTTGTGTTAATTTCTGCTATACAGCAAAGAGTCTCAGTTATACATAGATATACATTCTTTTTTATATTCTTTTCCATTATGGTTTATCTCAGGATATTGAATATAGTTTCTTGTGCTGTACAGTAGGACCTTATTGTTAGTGGATACATCTTTTTGAAGGACAGCATTCAACCCATGACAGATCCTAAGTACAGGTATTTGGAGAGAAATCTTGTTACCTCTTGAATGGTTTTTACAGTCAGCATCTAAGCTGTTCAGAATGAAGAATCCTATTAAAATTTGAGAGGTTATTCCAAACACGAGGCATGGGGGGGTAGGCTGCTGTCTTTCCTGGTACATCTTCCCTCTGAGCTCCTCTTTTGACGTCTAACCTAATATAGTAAGTCCCCTACATACAGACGAGTTCTGTTCCGAGAGCGCGTTCATAAGTCCAGTTTGTTCCTAAGTCCAACAAAGTTAGCCAAGGTACCCAACTAACACAGTCGGCTACATAGTACTGTACTGTAATAGGTTTATAATACTTTTCACACAAATAACACATAAAAAACAAACACAAAAAAATAAAGAAAACATTTTTAATCTTACAGTACAGTCCCTTGAAAAGTACAGTAGTGCCGTACAAGAGCTGGCGCACAGGGGCTGGCATCGAGTGAACAGGCAAAAAGAGTTACTGACTGGAGGAGGAGAGGAGGTGGGAGATGGTAGAGCTGAAGGGTCGTCAGCAATAGGAGACGGAGGGCGAGCTGCAATTGCACTCACGCCTGACACTGATGGCACAGGTGCTGGTTCCTTGCTGGATTCAATTCTATCCACCCTCTTGAAAAAATGACCCAGTGAGGTCTGGGTAGTACTGTACCAGCTACATCACCATTGCTTTTATGCTTGTTTCTGGACATTCTGGACTTCAAATAAAGATACTGTACTGCTGTACTCTACACAGTACTGTACAGTACGGTACACAAAAGCACAACCACTTGTAGAGGATGCCCGCACGTGACAATGTACGCCAGACACGTGAACTAACTTACGTGATTGGACATGCAAACGCACGTTCACATCTTTGAAAGTTCACAACTTGGGGCTCCCCTGGTGGCGCAGTGGTTAAGAATCTGCCTGCCAATGCAGGGGACACAGGTTTGAGCCCTGGTCCGGGAAGATCCCACATGCCGCGGAGCAACTAAGCCCGTGCGCCACAACTACTGAAGCCTGCGCGCCTAGAGCCCGCGAGCCGCAACTACTGAGCCCGCGTGCCACAACTACTGAAGCCCGCACGCCTAGAGCCCGTGCTCCGCAACAAGAGAAGCCACCGCAATGAGAAGCCCGCGCACCGCAACGAAGAGTAGCCCCCGCTCGCCGCAACTAGAGAAAGCCCACGTGCAGCAACGAAGACCCAACGCAGCCAAAATAAATAAATAAAATAAATAAATTTATATAAAAAAAGATATTTTCTTTAAAGAAAGTTTGCAGCTTGAAGTTTCATGTGTAGGGGACTTACCGTCCCCCAGTTTCTAAGCTGATTTAACAGTGACACCGCCCCCCCCCCCCCCCTCCCCCAACCAGCCCCATCACAAATCCTGTGCTTTGGCCAAGGCCACACGTCCTGTCTGGTTAAGCTAGGCTCGGGCTGTTCCCCGCGTGGAATGTTCTTCCCTCTTCTCTTCAGTGGGTCCCACCCCGCACGTCCGCTGCCACAGCTGCAGTGTGGGGAGGACACAAAAGCGTCACCTGTTTCTCTCGCGTGTGCCGTGCAGCCACGTGGGCTCATCCCAGATCGCTGTCTCTGAGACACAGCCTGCTTGTCTGTAAAGTGAGGATGCTGAGGAAGGTCGACCCTACAGGCTGTTCGCGGGGTTTAATGCTTTATTGTTGGTAAAGCACCTGGTACCTTGGAAGCATTCAGATGTCACCGTCTGCTCAGCATTTGGGCGTGCAGTTGCAGTGCAATGCTGACACTGGTTGCAGAGAGCTCCGTCAGATTTCTGCACGATCTCCAGCCCCTCCCGTCCTGGAGGGTCAGGCTGACATCACCTCACTCAAAGCCCCAGCCCTCTGGTCACAAGGTTTTTCCTGCGTGACCACCACCCACCCTGCCCTGAAACGGCCTATGGTCCCACCAGGAGCTACCTCATTAGCATCAACTCAGGTGTGGCCCTGGCAGCCCCGAATAACAAGGACACTCCTGTGACTTGGGAAATCCCAAGGGTTCAGAGACTGCCTTCTAGGACCGGGGGCAAAGGCAGCCAGATTCTCACTACACGCCAGCAGCTGTGTGTGTTCTAGCTGTGCCTGCATCCTGCTCGTGTCCCAGCAGGCTGACCTGCAGGGCCTGCCTTGTCCTCACATGCAGGGCTGGGGCTGGGACAGCCAGCTATCTGCTCCGTACCTCCTTAAACCCACAGCGCCTGCCCTGGCCCTTTCTCCCACCTCTGGAGCGTGGTCATTACTCCTCCTCTTCTCTCTTCTGGGGTGGGTGTGGGCTTCCAGATGTCGCTGGCCCGGGGGACCTCCCCATCTTTTTGATTCCTGTACCTTGCCCACAACTCTGTAAACAGTTCCTCTGTTCAACTCTCTTCCAATTACCCAATTTAGGTGAGCCATCTGCTTCCAGCCAGGATGCAATAGGGTGTGTCAAGTCTGCTTTCTCCCCACAGGGACATTTGCCTCCCCTCCCCATCCCTCCCCTCCCCTCCTCTCCCCTCCCCTCCCCTCCCCTCCCCTCCCTCCCTTCCTTCTTTTTTTCTCCTGTTCAGGATTCAACCCAGGATCACACACTACATATAGTTGTGATGTCTCCTTAATCTCCTTTCTGTAACAGTTTCTCAGCCTTTCTTGGTCTTTCCTTACTTTGACCATCCCTGAAGAATGCAGGCCAGTTATTTCATAGAATGTTCCTCACTTTGGGTCGGTCTGATGTTCTCTCATGACAAGATGCTGGTTGTGCATTTCGGCAGGGACACTGCAGAAGTGATGCCGCCTGTGTCTTGGTGCATCCTGGCAGCGCAAACACAGGATGTAAGTTTGTCATATTTCTGGGGATGTTGACTTGGTCACTTGGTTGAGGTGCCATCCACTGAGCTCCTTTGCTGTAGAATTGCTCTGGTCCCTTTGGTAAATTAGCAAGTGATTTGTGGGGAGGTACACTGAGATCATGTAAATATTTGTTCTTCATATTTTAGCATCCATTGGTGACTCTTATCCAAATCAATGACTATTTGTGACAGTTACAAAATGGTGATTTTTCTATCATTCCTTCAATATTTGTTAGTTGGTTTTCCTCTGTAAGGGAAAACGTCCCTCTTTCCCTCCGTTTTATATTGATGTTTATTTATTTCAGTTTAGGTTAATGGATCATTCTTTTATTCAAGGGTTAAATTTACTATCATTATTTATTTTTTTTTTTAATTGAAGTACGGTTTCTACTGAATGCATATCACTTTTTTTTTTTCATAAATTTATTTATTTATTTATTTTTATTTCTGGCTGCGTTGGGTCTTCGTTTCTGTGCGAGGGCTCTCTCTAGTTGCTGCAAGCGGGGGCCACTCTTCATCGCGGTGCGCTGGCCTCTCACTATCGCGGCCTCTCTCGTTGCGGAGCACAGGCTCCAGACGCGCAGGCTCAGTAGTTGTGGCTCGCGGGCCCAGTTGCTCCGCGGCATGTGGGATCTTCCCAGACCAGGGCTCGAACCCGTGTCCCCTGCATTGGCAGGCAGATTCTCAACCACTGCGCCACCACGGAAGCCCCATTATTTATTTTACTGCTCACCTTAACGAGCACTGGGAGCTCCTTCAGGCTGGTTTCTGTGTCGTTTTGATGTGTGACCATCATTTTTTAGCTCTTCTTTACTTTCTAGCTTAACAGGATGCCCCAGCTCAGCTTCTGCTTTCCCTGCTCCAGTCCTGGAATTAGCCATTTCTTTCTTTTTTTTTACTGGAGTATAGTTGTGTTACTTTCTGCTGTACAGCAAAGTGAATCAGTTATACATATACATACATCCACTCTTTAAGACTCTTTTCCCATATGTGTCATTACATGGTATTGAGTAGAGTTCCCTGTGCTATATAGTAGATCCTTATTAGTTATCTATTTTACATACTGTAGTGTGCATATGTCAATCCCAATCTCCCAATTTATCCCTCCCCTTTCCCCCCAGTAATCATAAGATTGTTTTCTACATCTACAACTCTATTGCTTTTGTAAATAAGTTCATTTGTACCATTATTTTTTTTTTTAGATTCCACATATAAGCCATTTCTTGAAGGAGGCTTTGTTTCTTTTGGTGGAGAATGATATTTAGAAACCAAAATCTGGGTGCTAGGTGTGATCATTGCAACTGGGGTGTCATAATTCTAGGACCACTCAGCAGCCAGAGGTAGGGGGTGTGTGTGTGTGTGTGTGTGTGTGTTTGAGTGTGTGTATTTCTGTGTCTATTTCTATTTCCAAGTCTATCTATGTATCTGTTTCTCTCTACTGAAACCATGAGTTCATAATTATACTTCCAAACCCAATCTGACTCGATAGGTTTCCTGCAATCGCCCCGCATCCCTGCCTTCCATATGTCTTACCCCCTTCTCTGACAGTGAGAAACCTGGATTCCATTTTACACCAGATATCTATTCATCTGCTCAACCCTAGAAGACAAAAGCACTACTAAGGAGAGTTTAATATATATTCACAGCTCTTTCTGTCTTTGGCTTGAGGGCACATCCGAGTACTGCATTTATAAGTTACTTAGGGAACCCCCGCTCTGCCCTTCATGGGGTCTTGTATTCATTTGAAATACAGTTCAGTTCCTTAGTTTCTGTTTGTATTCTGTTTTAAGAGCCCTTTCCCCATCCTGTTATATAATTTTTGAGATCATATGGCTTCTAAGAGGGCAGGCGAGGGATGTTTGAATACAAGATCTCCCTGACCCGGAAATGTGTTTTCTCATCCGTGGCAGTGACATTTCCAGGAGCCTCGGTGGGCCTTGCCGTTGAAAGTTGCTCATGAAGGGGCTCTTGGCACCTTACCCTTGAATGGTCAGAGGAAGCAGAGGGTCCAGTGAAGGCTTTCCTGGCCACAAAAGCAGTTGCCCCTCCTGCAGACTTCATTGTGTGGTGAGAGAGAGTTTCTGCCACTGGTTTCAGAGTTCAAGGCAGATGAATCCTGCATGCAGACTCTTTCTGATCCAGAGTCAGGAGAATCTCACTATGCTCCCCGCAGTGTAGACCAGACTTCCTCACGTTCATGTCCTCTCTATCACCTCCCCCCGCTGTGTCTCCCACGATTCCCCACCGTGCAGTTTGCACTGGAATCTTCTCAGGGACCCTACACATTCCCTCAGCTCCCTTGCTCATATGGCATCTGTATAAAGACAGTCACTGAACTGGAGGTTTCCATGAGATGCCGAAGAGGAGAATATAAGGAAAGAAGAGAGAGGCACGAGGCACAATCTTTGGGATAATTAAATCCCAGTGACTTAGCCCAGGCTGCCAGTGGTCCTGTGTCCCGATGTCTCAAGGGTTTTATGCCAGCAACTGCTCCTTCCTTCCCAAGCCTCTCCCCCCCTAATCCAGACTCTCGCCCTTCCCACCTCCTCCTCCTGCCTCTCAGCCCTGCCTGCCCATCACAGAAGTGGCCGTCACACCCTCGAGATGCGGCCAGTCTGAATTTAAACGCGTAATTACCAATCGTGCACCGGTTTTCGAAGGCTTGGAGAAAAAAAATGTGAAACAGCATTAGCAATGTTTATACTGGTTACAGATCTATTTGGATATTTGAGTGAAAGTGTACTGTTAAAATTAATTTGATCTGTTACTTTTTACTTTTTTAAAAGTCCCCCCTACCGCCAGTGTAAGATTTCGTGTATGGCTCACGTTATCTTTTTCCTGGACGGCCCTGGCTTAGGCCACGCCTGCCCCCTTCACCACGCACGCCTCTCTTGATCTTGCTTTGTCCAGATCTTCTGATCTTTTCCTCAAAGGCGGCATTACAGTGACTGACCGGGAGCACGGGTGCGGGAATGTGGGGGAGAGGGAGATGGAGGAGGGTGAGGCCTGTAGGAAACACCAGGGTGAACGTGTCACAGAGCCAGGCTTGAAGCATCTTTTCAGTTGCGTGTTTGCAAGCCTCCACCTGGCCTGTTACCCCGCAACATCACTTGTGTTCTTTTAGGGTCCAGGGCACAGCAGTGAGCGCTGGGCGGAATCCTTCCCAGAATCTCCCTCCGAAGGGAACTTGGTTAATTTCTCAGAAAATGGTCCCAGCCTGGCTCGGATCTGGAAGCGTAGCCGCAGCTACAGCTCTTGCCTATAAATATTTAAATGGCAGCTCAGCTTTCAGACAAAGCACATCAGTGGCAAAGATCAAGCTTTTTGACCTTTTGTCAGTTTACTTGGTGAAATATGATTCTCCTGGTCTCCGTTTTTTTCCAAAACGATGTCTCCTTTTTTTTTTCATAGTGGAAAAGGCTGCATTTTCTCCCAATGTACAAAGGAAAAGATGTAAGAGTTTTGGCGTCTCTTTGTGTTTATATCTAAATGTATCTAAATGCAAATAATAAAGTTCCCATTCCTGCCTGCAGGAGAATGTCTCAGGTTAGGGTTAGCACCTGGCTTCAGCACCCGGGGAGGCAGGTGAAGTTAGCTGAAAGAGTTGCAGCCGGATGAGAAACCTGGAGGTCCGAATTCAAGTCCTCTGGCTGTGCAGGTCTCCCCGCCTCCGCCAACCTCACCAGGCTGCCTCGGGCCCCCAGGTGCTGCAACTTCCTTCCTGTGGCCAAGCCCCTCTCGTGAGCTAATTGTTAGTTAGGGTGTCTTTTGTAGGTGCTGGGAAGGTCAAATACAGTAGTGAAGAGAGGAGAGGGAAAAAATCAAGCATCTTGGGATTTAGCATCATATGGCAAAAACTCTCTGCTCCTAAATATACACGTCTTTGAAATATGGTTTGGCTCCCGTCCAGCCTTCATTCTCTGATTTTGAATATTCTCAGCATATGCATATTTAAAGCAAGATACGATATATACCAAAAGGGACATTTAAAAAGAAACACAGTCAGGCGGCTGCTTCAAAGTAACCTCAGGGACTGGAAACCACATACTCTGCGAAAGAATGAAAGCTATGAGGTCGAGCAGGAAGGACTCAGGAGTGTGATAAAATAAAGCTTTATTTGCTCTCACTGCCCCCGAGAAACCCTCGCTGTAAGGCCGGTTCCTCCCGTCCCCTCAGATGAAACCTCGTGTCGATGCCTTTGACTTCTCTCAGGCAGTGAGTATCCTCTGTCTTTGGTCCCTCGTGGGGCACTGGTTTAGTTATTAGCATATCCAGGCCCACACGCAACCTCATTTAAACTTAAGCTTTTCGTCTCTCCTGGGAAGGACCTGACTTGGGTTGGTGCCTGCAGTGTGTGGGTCATGGGTCCAAAAGGGCTGGTTCTTTGGGAAGACTCAGCTCAGAGGCTGTTTCCAGACTCTGCCCAGGTGAAGTCGGGGTCTCTGCTTCTGGAGCCACCACCGCGCTGTTAGGTCATAGGCTGGCGCTGCTGGGGCCGGGAGGGTGCCATGGGAAGTGGACCGTCTGGGTTTGGACCTGCCCCTCTGCTTCCTGACTATGCGCCGTGAATGAGTAACTCAACCTTGGTGTCGCTCACAGCTTTCTCATCTATAAAATGAGAATGACAGTGTTACCTGCTTAACAGGGGGCAGTGAGGACTAAATGACTTCACACGCTGACGGATGACCGGACGGCACGCTCACAACTCCTGCCCGCTCACGGGAAGAACTCACGATGTCCGTCGGCATCCTCACTGCCGTCATCACACTGCCCGTCTTATCATGGTCCGTGCACCTCATTCTAACGATTTCTTCTTTTCAACCTGTCTTCCTGAGAACCCCAAGGTCTCCCTGGTGGCCAGTGCGGGGCGCTCCCCGCTCTTACCCCTGCTTCCCGTGGTAAGGGGTCCAGAGGCAGTGCTGGCAGATGTTGGGAAGCCCCGTTTCTCTGCAGAGTGAAATGGAAAAGTGTCAACCTTTGTGGGATGCAAACGCCAAAATGCCCCTCCAAAAAGCATCACTCTGGAAGTTGAGACGCTCATAAGACCCCGGAGCCTGGAATCTCAGTGCTGGGCTAGGTGTGGCCCTTCTCTCTGCTGGAACCTTCTCATCAGCGCTTAGCATCCTTCCTATGACATTTACACAGCAGTTTTATTTATTTATTTATTTTTAAAACAGGGTTGTGCAAATTTTTGTTCAAGGAAATGCTGCTTGAAATCTCTTTGATATTTGCCTCCAAGGTCAGGAGGCTCGCATTTATTCCTGGCAATTTCCTTTCAGGGCACAGGCTTAAAATGCAAAATATAAATTTTAGATGCTGTCACTTGTTTTGAAGGGAGATCTCTCTCCTCGTCGCTCCTTGCGCCCCCGGAAAACAACGATCTGTTAAGAGAACAACCCTATGCGTATACATATATCCCCTCGTTTTTGGATTTCCTTCGCATTTAGGTCACCACAGAGCACTGAATAGAGTTCCCTGAGCTATACAGTATGTTCTCATTAGTTATCTATTTTATACATAGTATCAATAGTGTATATATGTCAATCCCAATCTCCCAATTCATCCCAACCCCCTCTTCCCCCCGACCCGGTATCCATACATCCGTTCTCTATGTCTGGGACTGTATTTCTACTTTGCAAATAAGTTCATCTGTATCATTTTTCTAGACTCCACATGTAAGTGATATTATACGATTTTTGTTTTTCTCTTTCTGATGTACTTCACTCTGTATGACAGTCTCTAGGTCCTTCCACGTCTATGCAAATTTGTAAAGCAACTATACTCCAATACAAATTAATAAAAAAAAAGACAACAACCCTAACCCTTCCTGTTTACTGAAGTGGTGAAAGGGACTTCAGACAATTAAGTGAGATTTGGGCTTCCTTGGGCAAAAGATTGAGGTCAGTATCTGTGTGTGCAAGCAGGATCTTCAGAATGTTTCCACGTGGATCTCGAATGCCAGGTCAGGGCATATGGGCCCATTGCACCGCATGATGGGGCACAGCGCGCACCCCCCATAGACAGAGGGACCCTGCCCCTGGGTCACACCCTGTGGGAGGGCTTCCCTGGCAGAGTCCACAGATAAAGATGCTATGAGATGCCGAGGGCTGTGCCGAGTGGAAATAGCACAGGTGTCGTGTTAAAAGCAGGTCTATCTGGAGCCCAGACTGGGAGCTAACGACACTTTCCCGCAGGTGCTTCAACATGACCTTGGAGGATTTTAAGAATGGAATTGGCAGCTGGCTGTTGGGAGAAGGGGTGCAAGTCGGCCCCCAGAGAGCACAGTGCACGTGAGGGGCAGAAACATACCCCATGGCACAGCTTGCAAGCTACCCACCCAGGACATGCCCCTCCATTTTGGTGCCAAAGGAGCAGATGCAATTTTCTCCTTTTACCCCCTCCAGCCCCGGCTGGATCTTCCCAAGCAGGTTATCAAATCAGTTCACCCCACACTTGCTGGGTACATCTTCACCTTTGGCATCTTCAGCTTCAATCGTATACTCGGTGTACACTCTATATACTCTGTCTTCTCTCAGAGCCTCGGAACACCTGCTCCTATTTACTCTCTGACCTGCGGACAAGGTTCCAATTTCGATTACCCTGAGCATCTGGGCGGGCGGCCTGTGGGGTAAGATTCTGTACCTGCCATCGTGAGAGTCACTGAGTGCAGGGCTCCCAGGCCTCTGTGTCCTCTTCTGGGGAGGGCAGCCAGGCCTCAGGCCCCCACCCCTTGTCAGGTTATCTCGTCAGACTCCTGAGTAGGTGGAGAATGATCAACTCTCCAGGTCTGCCCAGGACGCAGGGGACTTGCCGTGCTGACTGGGAGGGTCCAGGACAAAGCAGGATGAGCTGGTCACAGGAAGGGGGCCCGTCGTTTGGGGGTCTCCTTTGCTGCCCACACTGTCCCCCCATGCAATAGGAAGTGGCTGTTCACCTAAGATGTGTCCTCCCGTAGCGTCGACTGGTTGTGGGAAGCTGCTTCTCAGCTAAGGAGCCCATTTCTGGGCAGCCCCAGGTCTGGGTGGTCCACGGGACTGGTTCCGGCCAGTGAGAGGAGAGAGGAGGTGATGTGTGATGCTCCTGGGCAAAGCTGATGGGGAAGCACAACCCTTCGTAACCCACCTGCGGGCCGGATGTGAGGCCCGTGAGCCCCCAGGGAACAGGGGAGCCACAAGATGGCAGGGGCCTGGGTCTCCAGGTTGCTGCATGCAGGGAAGCTGCCCCCAGCTAAGACCACCTGCATTGATGGTTTCGTGAGTCGAACAAATGCATATTCCTTTAAACCCCACGCTGCAGTGCCTCCCTTGGTAAAGAGGCTAGTTTTATACTAACACCCTAACCCTAACCCTCTTCAATTACTTTCTTGTCCATCGGCTCCCCCCTCACCCACCCCCCCCCCCGACTCCCCAATTTATCTTATCACTGTTGTGTAGCGCATGAAATTGGGAGCCCTGTTACTGGTGCCTCCAAGTTATGGGTCCATCAGGAACCATGGGATCCACACGACTCTGTGATCAACTGGAAAAACAGCATTTGCGTCCCACACTGTTTAACTCTTCTTGCAGTGACAATTACTGTGCACGTGCCATTTCCTCCTTTCCTTCTTCCTTCCTTCCTTTCTTTCTCTTTCTTTTTTTTAAATTAAAATTTAAAAAAATTTTATATTGGAGCATAGTTGATTAACAATGTTTTGTTCGTTTCAGGTGTACAGCAAAGTGATTCAGTTATACATATACATGTGTCAATTCTTTTTTGAATTCTTTTCTCATTTAGGTTATTACAGAATACTGAGCAGATTTCCCTGTACTATACAGCTGGTCCTTGTTTGTTATCTATTTTAAACGCAGTTACTCTGTTCATGTCAATCCCAAACTCTCCCAATCTATCTTAAATTATAGAATTTTAGATTGCTTTTACTTAACTCATAGAGTAATATATATTCATTGCAGAATTTTTTTTAGTAAAGAAAATAATTTAGAAAAAAATTAAATCATCCATAAACATACCTCAGCACCATCCTCACAGATAACATTTGATATTTATAGCTTGAATCTTATTTTGCTAGAGTATTTAGAAAATGTATATGAGTTGAATGTATTTTGGGGGGATACTAGGTAGTTTTCATTTTCATCTTTATGCTTAGTGATTTTCTTTCTTTAAGCAATGAATACACTATGTGTTTAATTCTAAAAGATAAGATGATTCAGTCACATCCATTATTATCCTTTAAGATAAACTTACACAAGCAGAATTTCTGGGTCCAAAGATAGACATGTTTGTAAGGCATTTGATAAACAGCTTAGATTTGATAGCTTATCTATTTGATAAACAGGTTGTGTCCACTTTCTCCCCCATTAGCAGTATACAAGATGTGCTTTCCCCTCTTGTCTTGAAAGCCTTGGGGAAATTGTTTCCATTTGTCATTATTTATTAGAGAAGAGTTAGAAAATAAAGACGTGTAAACATTAAGGAAACAGTGATTAGTGATAGAGGCACTCAGTGATCGTCAGTGCTGAAATTTTAGTGATTCTCTTTAAGCTAGAAATACATGGTATGAAGTGCGTGTGTGCACGTGTGCACACGTGTGTCCCGCGAGAATCACATAGGCCAACTCCAGTCCCCTAGACCAGGAGGTGGGGAGTGGCAAAGCCCAGATTTCACTGCTCCGTGGCTGTTGGAATGTCCTGGCTGGGATGGCCAGTCCTGCTCGTGACCCCGGGGTCGGGAGAGCGGGCTCCAAGGCCTGGCTCTGGGACTCTGAGTTGTAAGACCGTCAGTAAGTCATTCAACCTCGGAGCCTGCTTTTTGCCTCTTGTTCTTGAGTAGATGACTCTTGTGGCTTTTTCCAACCGTAGCTTTGTATGATTTTATGTTTTAAATGAGGCAACCCCTCTCACGACAACGCCCCTGTTTAAAGCTCCAAAGTTGAAACATCCCTGTTATTTCCACGGTCCTCTGCTCTTCCATCACAGAGATGTGTGTATTTTGCAACCCTTGACTGGTGCCAGAAAAGCATCTTTTAGACTGATACCTCAAGGATGGAGTGGGAACAGAAAGTCATTAAGAGCGTGGAAAAACAAATTAATCACCTCTGCTGTGTGAATATGCTTCAGCATTCACGGATTTTAATGCTCGGGTGCAACGTGAAGTGTGGTTCACTGGTGGTGTTATTCTTCTTTTCTCCTTAAAAGCTTGGGAGTACAAACAAAGCTATTAAGTGATTTAGTAATTTGAAAGAGCTTTAATGAATCCATTTAGTTAGGCAAGGAGAAGCCACATGTAAAGGCTTGGTTTCAGATTTCTATTGGTTGGGAATCTTTCCATTAAAAGAAAACACATCTCCAAGAGGCTTAAATATTAAAAGGGAGTGTATAGACTCAAATAACCTCAGGGTCCATAGATCAGGAAGACATCAGGCATGGTTTGATCCAGAGACTTAATGTCGTCAGCCAAGACTTTGCTTCTTTCCATCCTTCTCTGTGCTGTCTTTGGGCTAAAGCTGTCTCCTAGCTCAGGAGATGGCTTCTTCTTCTTTTTTTTAAAAAATATTTATTTATTTATATTTTTTGGCTGCATCAGGTCTTAGTTGCGGCATGTGGGCTTCTCTCTAGCTGCGGCGCGTGGGCTTAGTTGCCCTGAGGCACGTGGGATCTTAGTTCCCCGACCAGGGATCGAACCCGCGTCCCCTGCATTGGAAGGTGGATTCTTAACCACTGGACCCCCAGGGAAGTCCCGCAAGATGGCTTCTAATACCTCCCCCAGGCTACGTGCTTGATCACTTAATTCCAGTAGGAAAGAGCATGACTTTTCTCAATCTTAAGGTTCCCTTTGGACCGGCTCAGGTCCTAGGCTCACCTCTGCATCATTACCATAGTTAGGGGAATGGAACATATTGCTTGGTTTTCTTAGTCTGTTCGGACCACTATAACGGGACACCACACGCTGGGTGACTTATGAACCACAGAAATTTAGTTCTCACAGTTCTGGAGGCTGGGAGTCTGAGATCAGGCTGCCAGCCAGCATGGCCGAGTTCTGGTGGGGGCTCTGTTCTGGGTTGCCAGTGGCCGTTTTCTCCTCGCGTGGCAGAGAGGCAAGTCAGCTCTCCGGGGCCTCTTTGATAAGGGCACTAACCTCGTTCACGAGGGCTCCCCCTCATGACCTGATCACCTCCCAAAGGCCCCACCTCCTAACACCATCACCGGGGGGCTTAGGGTTTCAACACATGGATACTGGGGAGACACATCAGCCCCCAGCATCACATGAAGCCAGTGTTGGAGAAGGCGCAGGGTCGGGGGAGACTCTACAACAGACATGGAGTATGCGTCTTCATTCTGATTTATTTTCTTGCCTGGATAATAGAAGTGGGTTTTAGGAGATGGTGTCTTGCTAACCGGACTCTGTGGGGAAAAACAGCACTGCTTGAAGTCCTCGCCTGATTCCATGGTGTAAATCCTCCAACGGTAGCTGATTTCAGGCTACAGCTGCTTCAACATCAACTTTCCTGAGTATTTAGCAATTGGAGAAAGTGGCCTCTGGCTTCACTACACCGTTGGGAGCTTCTCTGTAACTTGCAGCTGGCTGTACCTGGTTAGCCCACCCAAGCTGGCAATACCCGCAGGCTACAGCTACCTGATGTCAGGCAGAGCTTGGAATTTCCTAAAGGGTGCTTTCCTGGTACTTCGTGAAACTTTTTCTTCCTAGAGGGTGATTTCAGGATGCACTGAAACAATGTGATGACTGTGGCCGTGCAGACATGAGCTGGGGGTCTGTCCTCTGGTTTTTCTGATGTCGTTTACGGGCCGTGCTGACTCTGGGATTAGAACCCTCTGGTCTTGAAACATCTTCCAGTGATCCCTATGCATCACACCCAGCTGTTCGGTTTAGATCCAAGTGTGGTGCCCTGCACAAATTAATTTGTCCTCGATCTTGAGGCTCCTTGAAATAACGATGCTTTTAATCTTTCCCATCCCATGGATATAGATTTTTCTTAATGGTTAGCCTTCCTAGACTAGATAATGAATAAGGCCACTGATCGAGTCTGAATCAGTATGCAATTGTATTTTAAATGCAGCATGCATCTCAGGGCTGGGTTTTACTGCACTCTTAACCAAGGTTACACAGGTCTGCCTTAATAGATTAAAAGATGAGAGGGCTGTGAAAGCTAATTTATCTGAGACCACGATGGAGGAAATGATGTATCTCCTTCTGCCACCTCCTCCCTCTTCCAGTTTCATAGCAGGTATCATTTTGAGCAAATTTGAGGCCCTCAGTGTTTAGTCTGCCTCCGCACTTCCTCCCCTTTGTCTTAAAGGAGGAGGGTGACAGACTCTGGGACCTCACAGGCTAGCTTTTCTTGCAGGGAGAGGCGGAGTCCTCAGTGAAGAGGGCAGTGTTCTGACAGAGTGGCTGTAGACTCTAGTGCCTGCCTCAGGACCTTTGCACATGCTGTGCCCTCTGCCTGGGGCGCTCTCTCTCTCCATGTCTCAGCATTGAGACTCTTTCTCATCAGTCTCTAGGAGGGACACCTCCTCAGAGAGGCCCACCCTGATCACACTCTCTAAAGTGGCTCCCCCTTGGGGGAGTGGGGCAGGGATAAATGAGGAGTTTGGGATTAACAGATGCACACTAAGATATATAAAATAGATAAACAACAAGGACCTACTGTATAGCACACGGAACTACCTCAATATTTTGTAATAACCTATAAGGGAAAAGAATCTGAAAAAGAATATATATTCTGTACACCTGAAACTAACACAACATTGTAAATCAACTATACTTCAATTAAAAACAAAGGTTAAAAAAAATAGCTCCCCCTTAGACTTCCCACCCTTTGCTTTCACACGTTTTTATTCTATCTCCTCCTCGGTTTTGTGAGCTGAGATTATCTTGTTTGCATGTTTGTTGTCTCTCTCTCCCACTGGAATGTGCACTCCTTTGGGGCCAAGACCTTATCTTTCTCTCCCTCTTGTTCACCTGCGCTGTAGGTGGGCCACACATATTTGAATGGATGAGTAAATGGGTGAGTGAAGAGCTGTAGATCTCCACTTCCAGGAAGCCTGGAGCTTTCTCTCCCTCTACACGTGTGGGATTCAGCTTCCTCATCTGTAAGATGGGCGGCCTGCCCTCAGCCTGGGTGATTTCTGGAGAAACCTGTTTTCTTCTTCCCAGTTTGATGATTCTGGTTGCCACCCCCCCTCCCGCAGTCTCTCCTGTTGGTTGTCTGTGCGGCTGGCCTCTTCCTGCTGTAAACTGCCTGCCCCTCATGGAGGGCACAGATGACAACAGGGAGGCTCCTCTGTGGCCTGTGTGACCGGGGCCAGGACACGTGCACGTGCCTTACACAGTGGACGGCTCAGGCAGGGGCTTCCCTGTCATCTCAGAACACGAGGTTGGATGGCAGGTCGCCATTTGGGGGAGGGCTTCATTTTATTTAAAAAAATTTTTTTATAAAAACTTTAAAAAAATTTATTATGATTTATTTTTTATTTTTTTTATATTTTGGCCATGCCACACAGCTTGTTTCCTGACCAGAAATTGAACCTGGGCCACTGCAGTGACAGCACTAAATCTTAACCACTACGCCACCAGGGAACTCAAATTTATAAATTTTTAAAGGTTATTTTCCACTTACAGTTATTACAAAATATTGGCTCTATTCCCTGTGTTGTACAATACATCCTCGAGCCTATTTTACACCCAGTAGTTTGTACCTCCCACTGCCCCACCCCTATATTGCCCCCACTTCCCCTCCCCACTGGCAACCACTAGTTTGTTCTCTGTTTCTGTGAGTCTGCTTCTTTTTTGTTGTATTCACTGGTTTTTGTATTTTTTAGATTCCATATGTAAGTTATATCTTGCAGTATTTGTCTTTCTCTGTCTGACTTATTTCACTTAGCATCGTGCCCTCCAAGTCCATCCATGAGGATGCAAATGGCAAAATTTCAATCTTTTTTTATGGCGGAGTAGTATTCCGCTGTATCTATGTACCACATCTTTATCCATTCATCTGTTGATGGATGCTTAGCTTGCTTCCATATCCTGGCTATTGTAAATAGTGCTGCTGTGAACATTGGGGTGAATGTATCTTTCCGAATTAGTGTTTTTGTTTTTTTCAGATATACCCAGGAGTGGAATTTCTGGGTCATATGGTAGCTCTATTTTTAGTTTTTTGAGAAACCTCCATACCGTTTTCCACAGTGGCTGCACCAATTTAGGTGCAGCTAGGAAGCTTCCCACCAACAGTCTAGGAAGGTTCCCTTTTCTGTACATCTTCTCTAATATTTGTTATTTGTGTTCTTTTTTTATTTTTAATTTTTTAATTTAACTTTATTTATTTTTTTATACAGCAGGTTCTTATTAGTCATCAATTTTATACACATCAGTGTATACATGTCAATCCCAATCGCCCAATTCATCCCACCACCATCCCCACCCACCCCCGTCGCTTTCCCCCCTTGGTGTCCATACGTTTGTTCTCTCCATCTGTGTATCAATTTCTGCCCTGCAAACTGGTTCATCTGTACCATTTTTCTAGGTTCCACATATATGCGTTAATATACGATATTTGTTTTTCTCTTTCTGACTTACTTCACTCTGTATGACAGTCTCTAGATTCATCCACGTCTCTACAAATGACCCAATTTCATTCCTTTTTATGGCTGAGTAATATTCCGTTGTATATATGTGCCACATCTTCTTTATCCATTCGTCTGTCGATGGGCATTTAGGTTGCTTCCACCACCTGGCTATTGTAAATAGTGCTGCAATGAACATTGGGGTGCATGTGTCTTTTTGAATTATGGTTTTCTCAGGGTATATGCCCAGTAGTGGGATTGCTGGGTCATATGGTAATTCTATTTTTAGTTTTTTTAAGGAACCTCCATACTGTTCTCCATAGTGGCTGTATCAATTTACATTCCCACCGACAGTGCAAGAGGGTTCCCTTCTCTCCACACCCTCTCCAGCATTTGCTGTTTGTAGATTTTCTGATGCTGCCCATTCTAACTGGTGTGAGGTGATACCTCATGGTAGTTTTGATTTGCATTTCTCTAATAATTAGTGATGTTGAGCAGCTTTTCATGTGCTTCTTGGCCATCTGTATGTCTTCTTTGAAGAAATGTCTATTTAGGTCTTCTGCCCATTTTTGGATTGAGTTGTTTGTTTTTTAAATATTGAGCTGCATAAGCTGTTTATGTATTTTGGAGATTAATTCTTTGTCCGTTCATTCGTTTGCAAATATTTTCTCCCATTTTGAGGGTTGTCTTTTCGTCTTGTTTATGGTTTCCTTTGCTGTGCAAAAGCTTTGAACTTTCATTAGGTCCCATTTGTTTATTTTTGTTTTTATTTCCATTACTCTAGGAGGTGGATCAAAAAAGATCTTGCTGTGATTTATGTCAAAGATTGTTCTTCCTAAGTTTTCCTCTAAGAGTTTTATAGCGTCTGGTCTTACATTTAGGTCTTTAATCCATTTTGAGTTTATTTTTGTGTATGGTGTTAGGGAGTGTTCTAATTTCATTCTTTTATGTGTAGCTGTCCAGTTTACCCAGCACCACTTATTGAAGAGACTATCTTTTCTCCATTGTATATCCTTGCCTCCTTTGTCATAGATTAGTTGACTATTGGTGCGTGGGTTTATCTCTGGGCTTTCTATCTTGTTCCATTGATCTATATTTCTGTTTTTCTGTTCGTATTTTCTGTTTCTTCCTGGTTCAGTCTTGGAAGGTTATACCTTCCTAAGAATTTGTCCATTTCTTCCAGGGTGTCCATTTTATTAGCATAGAGCTGCTTGTAGTAGTCTCTTAGGATACTTTGTATTTCTGCAGTGTCTGTTGTAACTTCTCCTTTTTCATTTCTAATTTTATTGATTTGAGTCCTCTCCCTCTTTTTCCTGATGAGTCTGGCTAATGGTTTATCAATTTTGTTTATCTTCTCAGAGAACCAGCTTTTAGTTTTATTGATCTGTGCTGTTGTTTTCTTTGTTTCTATTTCATTTATTTCTGCTCTGATCTTTATGATTTCTTTCCTTCTGCTAACTTTGGGTTTTGTTTGTTCTTCTTTCTCTAGTTCCTTTAGGTGTAAGGTTAGATTGTTTATTTGAGATTTTTCTTGTTTCTTGAGGTAGGCTTGTAAAGCTATAAACTTCTCTCTTAGAACTGCTTTTGCTGCATCCCATAGGTTTTGGATCATCGTGTTTTCAGAGTCATTTGTCTCTAGGTGTTTTTTGACTTCCTCTTTGATTTCTTCAGTGATCTCTTGGTTATTTAGTAACGTATTGTTTAGCCTCCATGTGTTTGTGTTTTTAATGTTTTTTTTCCCTGTAATTCATTTCTAATCTCATAGTGTTGTGGTCAGAAAAGATGCTTGATATGATTTCAATTTTCTTAAATTTACCGAGGCTTGATTTGTGACCCAAGATGTGATCTATCCTGGAGAATGTTCTGTGCGCCCTTGAGAAGAAAGTGTAACCTGCTGTTTTTGGATGGAATGTCCTATAAATATCAATTAAATCTATCTGGTCTATTGTGTCATTTAAAGCTTCTGTTTCCTTATTAATTTTCTGTTTGGATGATCAGTCCATTGGTGTAAGTGAGGTGTTAAAGTCCCCCACTATTATTGTGTTACTGTCGATTTCCTCTTTCATAGCTGTTAGCAGTTGCCTTATGTATTGAGGTGCTCCTATGTTGGGTGCATATATGTTTATAATTGTTATATCTTCTTCTTTCATTGATCCCTTGATCATTATGTAGTGTCCTTCCTTGTCTCTTGTAACGTTCTTTATTTGAAAGTCTATTTTATCTGATATGAGTATTGCTACTCCAGCTTTCTTTTGATTTCCATTTGCATGGAATTTCTTTTTCCATCCCCTCACTTTCAGTCTGTATGTGTCCCTAGATCTGAAGTGGGTCTCTTGTAGACAGCATATAGATGGGTCTTGTTTTTGTATCCGTTCAGCAAGCCTGTGTCTTTTGGTTGGAGCATTTAATCCATTCACGTTTAAGGTTAATTATTGATATGTATGTTCCTATGACCATTTTCTTAATTGTTTTGGGTTTGTTTCTGTAGGTCCTTTTCTTCTCTTGTGTTTCCCACTTAGAGAAGTTCCTTTAGCATTTGTTGTAGAGCTGGTTTGGTGGTGCTGAATTCTCTTAGCTTTTGCTTGTCTGTAAAGCTTTTGATTTCTCCATCGAATCTGAATGAGATCCTTGCCAGGTAGAGTAATCTTGGTTGTAGGTTCTTCCCTTTCATCACTTTAGATATATCATGCCACTCCCTTCTGGCTTGTAGAGTTTCTGCTGAGAAATCAGCTGTTAACCTTATGGGAGTTCCCTTGTATGTTATTTGTCGTTTTTCCCTTGCTGCTTTCAATAATTTTTCTTTGTCTCTAATTTTTGCCAATTTGATTACTAAGTGTCTCAGTGTGTTTCTCCTTGGGTTTATCCTGTATGGGACTCACTGTGCTTCCTGGACTTGAGTGGCTATTTCCTTTCCCATGTTAGGGAAGTTTTCGACTATAATCTCTTCAAATATTTTCTCTGGTCCTTTCTCTCTCTCTTCTCCTTCTGGGACTCCTATAATGCGAATGTTGTTGCGTTTAATGTTGTCCCAGAGGTCTCTTAGGCTGTCTTCATTTCTTTTCATTCTTTTTTCTTTATTCTGTTCCGCAGCAGTGAATTCCACCATTCTGTCTTCCAGGTCACTTATCCGTTCTTCTGCCTCAGTTATTCTGCTATTGATTCCTTCTAGTGTATTTTTCATTTCAGTTATTGTATTGTTCATCTCTGTTTGTTTGTTCTTTAATTCTTCTAGGTCTTTGTTAAACATTTCTTGCATCTTCTTGATCTTTGCCTCCATTCTTTTTCCGAGGTCCAGGATCATCTTCACTATCATTTGTCTGAATTCTTTTTCTGGAAGGTTGCCTATCTCCACCTCATTTAGTTGTTTTCCTGGGGTTTTATCTTGTTCCTTCATCTGGTACATAGCCCTCTGCCTTTTCATCTTGTCTGTCTTTCTGTGAATGTGGTTTTTGTTCCACAGGCTGCAGGATTGTAGTTCTTCCTGCTTCTGCTGTCTGCCCTCTGGTGGTTGAGGCTATCTAAGAGGCTTGTGCAGGTTTCCTGATGGGAGGGACTGGTGGTGGGTAGAGCTGGCTGTTGCTTTGGTGGGCAGAGCTCATTAAAACTTTAACCTCCTTGTCTGCTGATGGGTGGGGCTGGGTTCCCTCCCTGTTGGTTGTTTGGCCTGAGGCAACCCAACACTGGAGCTTACCCGGGCTCTTTGGTGGGGCTAATGGCAGACTCTGGGAGGGCTCATGCCAAGGAGTACTTTCCAGAACTTCTGCTGCCAGTGTCCTTGTCCTCACGGTGAGACAGAGCCACCCCCTGCCTCTGCAGGAGACCCTCCAACACTAGCAGGTAGGTCTGGTTCAGTCTCCTGTGGGGTCACTGCTCCTTCCCCTGGGTCCCGATGTGCACACTACTTTGTGTGTGCCCTCTGAGAGTGGAGTCTCTGTTTCCCCCAGTCCTGTCGAAGTCCTGCAATCAAATCCTGCTAGCCTTTAAAGTCTGATTCTCTAGGAATTCCTCCTCCCGTTGCCGGACCCCCAGGTTGGGAAGCCTGACGTGGGACTCAGAACCTTCACTCCAATGGTGGGACTTCTGTGGTCTAAGTGTTCTCCAGTCTGTGAGTCACCCACCCAGCAGTTATGGGATTTGATTTTATTGTGATTGCGCCCCTCCTACCATCTCATTGTGGCTTCTCCTTTGTCTTTGGGTGTGGGGTATTGTTTTGGTGAGTTCCAGTGTCTTCCTGTCGATGATTGTTCAGCAGTTAGTTGTGATTCCAGTGCTCTTGCAAGAGGGAGTGAGCGCCCGTCCTTCTACTGCACCATCTTGAACCAATCTTCTATTTTTGTTCTTTTTGATGATAGCTATTCTGACAGCTGTGAGGTGACATTTCATTGTGGTTTTGATTTGCATTTTCCTGATGATTCGTGATGCTGAGCATCTTCATGTGCCTGTTGGCCATCTTTATTTCCTCTTTGGAAAAATGTCTCTTCAGTTCTTTTTCCCATTTTTTAATAGGGTTGTTTGTTTTTTGATGTTGAGTAGTATGAGCAACTCAACTAGCTCATACTAGTGTATATATGTTGGATATTAATCCCTTATTGATCATGTCATTTGCCAGTACCTTCTCCCATTCAGTAGGTTGTCTTTTTGTTTTGTTTATGGTTTTCTTTGCTGTGCAAAAGTTTTTAAGTTTAATTAGGTTCCATTTGTTTATTTTTGCTTTTATTTCCTTTACTTTAGGGAATGCATCCAAAAAAATATTGCTACAATTTATGTCAAAGAATGTTATTCCTATGTTTTTCTCTTACGTTTAGCTTTTTAATCCACTTTGTGTTTATTTTTGTATATGGTGCTAGAGAATATTCTAATTTCATTCTTTTACAAGTAGCTGTGCAGTTTTCCCAGCACCACTTGTTGAGGAGACTGTCTTTCCTCCACTGTATATTCTTGCCTCCTTTGTTGTAGATTAATTGACCACACGTGCATGGGTTTATTTCTAGGCTTTCTATCCTGTTCCGTTGATCTCTATGTCTGTTTTTATGCCAGTACTGTACTGTTTTGATGACTAGCTTTGTAGTATAGTCTGAAGTCAGGGACCCTGATTCCTCTAGCTCCGTTCTTTCTCAAGATTGTTTGGCTATTTGGGGTCTTTTGTGTTTCCATACAGAGCTGAAGGACTCTCTTGGCCTCTTACCAACCCCTCATTCCCAGTGAGAGGCAGTGTGGTGTGGTGGTTACAGCACGTGTTTCAGTTAAGAGGGACTGCCTGGTTCAAAGTCTGGTGCTTGCTGACTCGCTGTGTGATCTTGAACACGTAGCTTGGTTTTCTCATCCAAGAAATGGATATAATGAGAGGACTGGATTCATAAATTTGTTTCTATAAGGATTAAATGAGGTGAATAGGGCCTGGCACTTAGAAGAGGATAAATAAATGTTAGTTGATGTTGGTTGTTAAAATAACAAAAGTTGTTATTTTTATTGGGACAGCCTGGCTTCTAAGACTAAACTCAGAGCCCCAGGTAGAGCAAGGGACCTCCCTGTAGTTTGGGCTACCCTTTGGGACATCCCGGATAGAGAACCATGTTCTCTCTTTCAATCAGTCTTTAAAATTTTTTTAAAAATCTTTTTTTCTTTCAGTTTTATTGAGTATCATTGGAATATAGCACTGTACAAGTGTAAGGTGTATGGCATGATGTTTTGATTTACATACCTCACGAAGTGATTATCACATTAAGTTTAGTGAACATCCGTCATCCCATATAGATACAAAATTAAAGAAATAGAAAAAAATTTTCCCTTGTGATGAGAACTCAAGATCTAGTCTCATAATAACTTTCATATATAACATACAGCAGTGTTAATTATATTTAGCATACTGTGCGTTATATCTCTAGTACTTATTTATCTTTTTTTTGAGTCAATATTTTTATAGATTATACTCCATTTAAAGTTATTATAAAATATTGACTATATTCCCTGTGCTGTACAGTATATCCTTGTAGCTTATTTATTTATACATGCTAGTTTGTACCTCTAATCCTCCACCCCTATTTTGCCCCTCCCCCCCCCCCCCCCCCCACTGCTAATCACTAGTTTGTTCTCTGTATCTGTGAGTCTCTTTCTGTTACATCATATTCAATCAGTCTTTTATTTTATTTATTTATTTGGCCACACCACGTGGCTTGTGAGATCTTAGTTCCCTGACCAGAGATCAAACCCGAGCCCCTGGCAGTGGAAGCTTGGAGACCTAACCACTGGACCACCAGGGAATTCCCTTATTTTTATTTTACTTAAACTTTTTTTTTTATTGAGGTAAGAACACTTAATATGAAATCTACCTTCTTAACAAAATTTTTAAGCGCATAATTCAGCATTGTTAACTATAAGCACAACATTTTACAGCAGATCTCTAGAACTGAATCATATTGGATGAGGGAAACAGAATAGAGAGTCCAGAAATAAACCCACACAAACACAGTCAACTGGTCTTTGACTGGGGCACCAAGGCCACACAACAAATGGCGCTGGGAAAACTGGATATCCACATGCAAAAGAATGAAACTGGACTCATATCATACACCAAAATCAACTCAAAATGGATAAAGATTTAAACATAGACCTGGAACTATAAAACTCCCAGAAGAAAGCAGAAGGGGAAAGCTTCATGGCACTGGGCTTTGCAATGATTTCAGCCTTATAGTTCCACACTGTCCCCAATCTTTGCAAAAATGCAAAGATTTTGCAGGCACCGAGGGCAGCAGGCTGCAGAGTGCTGTGGTTAGATATGGGTTCGACCCTGGGCTCTGCTATTTGCAAGTTGTGTGACCTCTTGTGGGCCTCAGTTTTCTCATCTGTACAATGGGGGTAGATGGACGTATGCACTTAGGTATCACTGGACTTGTGCTTGTGCTGATCAATGCTCGTTGCCCAGCATCCAGGGGCCCAGGTCTGGTGCAGCAATGCTTGGCGACCCCTCTCTGTGCTGACCACGACCTGCAGTGCTTGTGGTACATTCTCTGCCCTGTACCTGTAAGGGGAAGTTGAGGGGCCCTAAATGTGCTGACTCATTTTCCAGGGCTCGCCCAGCAGGGTCATGCTCTTCATTCCCTACGATGCTGGGACCAACATATACGCAATCTGTTTTTCTGCTTTAAACTCCTGTTAATTCTCAGGCACTAATGAGGGCCTCTCAGCTCAGGAGGCTGATTAGAAGAGAGGAATTGAGTGGGACAATTCTGATGCCAAAGAAGGGAAGGACAGCGAGAGTCATAATCCCAAAACAAGCTGGTGTGAGATCAGGCTTAATGTTAAACACGTCATCTGTCAAACAATCATCCTCCGGCCACTTGGAGGGCTGCCCCCCGAGGTTCGGGTCAGGTGGTGTGATCTGGATAATCACTTAGCTTTCTCTCTTTGAAATGGCAAACAACAGACTAGGAACGAGGACTCTGGCACTTGTGTAATTTTGTAATTATGATGTCGCACATTTAAGTGGCTCAGAATAAACAGGGCACTGGAATCATAAAAGATGTGTAATAATTGGTGAAATTGATGGTGACGCCGAGGTTGTTCTGGGTGCTGGGAGGGCTGCCATCTTGGCTCGATTTAGCTTTAACAGGGGTAGGTGTTTCTTGTCTTTGGTTTAGAACATTCCTACAAGTTTTCTAGTATTAAAGTTTTCAATTTAACATTTCCAAAGGCTATTTCTCACGTTTGGAAAGAGAAGGCTTTTTTCTCTGAAAACATTGGCAGTTGAGAGTCATTATCTGTTTCCCCTCGGTCTACACTGGCCAGCTGACCTATGGGGCTGCTCATCACGGGTCAGCAGAAAAGCCCTGTGGCCGAGTGCAGTCCGTGCCGCCCGACTGCCACAGTACGTTCAAACCCTGACTTCTCGCCTCCCAAGCTGTGTGACCCACAGGGTGACCAGCTTCTCTGTGCCTCGGGGTCTTCCCCGGTAATACGTGCAGAGGATCACAATACTGACCTCGGGGGTCCTTTGAGGAGTCAATGGGACACTTTACTTAGAGCAGTGCTTAGTATATAATAAGTACTTACAGTCGTAGCTGCTCTTATTGATGCTAATAGTTAACATTAAAACAGAAAATCAAATTCCTGAAATAAGTTTATTTTAGAAGTAATACCAGACGAACCGGTTTGCAGGGCAGAAATAAAGACACAGATGTAGAGAGCAAACGTATGGATACCAAGGGGGGAAAGCGGCGGGGTGGGGTGGTGGTGGGATGAATTGGGAGATTGGGATTGACATGTATACACTGATGTGTATAAAATGGATGACTAATAAGAACCTGCTGTACAAAAAGAAAAAAAAAAAAGAAAGTAACACCATACACTGAACTTCAGTTTGAAAATAAAGAAGTGATTGGGCTGAAGAAAAGCCTCATCTGTGATAGACGGGTGGACACACAACTGTTCCAGGGCTTTTAGGGAGAGCAAACTTTATTTTCATGTAAGATGATTAAGCAGATGAAATAGCTCTTGTGCAGTAAACGTGTGTAATTAAATGCAGGCGTTGCCTCTGGGATCTAGGCTCAGGTACACACCATCCTCTGCAGTGGCCCCTTTCTCGTGCTCTCAGGGCCTTTATCTTTGAGCAACATTGATGCTTCCAGGTGGTGGGTCTTTCACCACCTTCCTTCGTGGCTGAAATGGCTACGATGGAGAGTAACACGGTGAGGAATCCACTGAGTGGGTTTGCGAGCCCTGGGGCGCCTCGTGCAGCCTGGAGAAATGGTGTGTGTCTGAAGGGAGAGTTAATAATTCAAACCAATGAGGGCCAACGAGGGCCAATGAAAAAGTAAGCAAGCAGCCCCGGGGGCAAGCATCCCAGATCAGAAATGCCGGATGCTGGGCGCTCCCTTGCACACCATCCTTTATGGCGTGGTCCACGCGTCTGCGGCTCTCTAGGATTATTTTATTGACTTAACATCTCTGGAGAATGTAGCAGCCGGACTACTTTTCCTGGGGGAAGTTTTTATCTCGGCTTTCAATTTTCACTAGTTAATGTACTGTCACTCATGGCCAGGCAGAAACACAAGAAATGAAATCTTTTATTCAACAGATAGTCACAGAGCCCTTTCCGTGAGCCAGGACCATTCTGAGGACTGGGGTCATGACAGGGTCATCCCAAGCTCTGGCCGTCGGAGAGTGCATATGCTCCTTGGGCACATCGGATGCCCTCAACGTGGTGAAAAGGAAGAAATCCACTCACCCAGAGTGGGGCAGAAGCTTGTTGTGTACAAAAGAACAGCAATGAAAGGGATGCAGATACTTTTTGGGTCAATTAAAAAATCAATAGACTTTTTACAAAAGATCAGTTTTAGGCTGACAGAAATGATGATCAGGAAGTAGAGAATTCCCACAGACCTCCTCTCTTCCCGGCCCACAGTTGCCCCTATTACCCACATCTTGCATTAGTGGGTACATTTATCACAATTGATGCGCCAACGTTGATACATGATTATTATTATTATTTATGGTCATAAGCTCAATGAATTTTATTTTATTTTTATTTATTTTTTTAATTGAAGTATAGTTGATTTACAATGTTGTGTTGATTATTGCTTACAGAAAAATGACTCAGTTATACATATATATATATACATTCTTATTCATATTCTTTTCCATTATGGTTTATCACAGGATACTGAATAGAGTTCCCTGTGCTCTACAGTAGGACCTCGTTGCTTATGCATTGATACGTTATTATTAACTACAGTCCAGAGTTTACTGAGGGTTCACTCTTGGTGTTGTACGTTCTATGGGTTTGGACAAATGTATATGACATGTATCCACCATTATGGTCTCATACAGAACAGTTTTTCTGCCCTAAAAATTCCCTGTGCCCTGCCTATTCATCCCTCCCTCCCTTGCCCCACCCCCCAGTAACCACTGATCTCTTTATTTTCTCCATAGTTTTGCCTTTTCCAGAATGTCACAGAGTTAGAATCATACAGCGGGTAGCTTTTCCAGATGGGCTTCTTTCACTTACTCATATGCATTTAAGGTTCTTCTACATCCTTTCATGGCTTGATAGCTCATTTTATCTTAGTGTTGAATCATAACCCATTGTCGGGATGGACCACAGTTTGTTTGTCCATCACCCACTGAAGGACATCTTGGGTGCTTGTGAGGGTGTTTTTAAGCAGATCCCAACAGTGGATATTCCAAAATAGGGCAGCTTTCCTATCTATTGATCCAGGGAGACCCCGGAGAAATCAGGCAGGTGAAACATTGGGGGATGTCTATGCTTTTGGACATGAATTGAGTAATTCACAAGTTATTCACCTAATGCCATCTTGTAGCAAATAGATATTGTTGATGTCACCATACCAAGGAAGTTGGAGGTGGGTCTCAGGGGTCTTTACAACCCACGGTCATTAAATTCAAATATTGCAAAACCTGATTTTCTCAACAGTCTAGCCAATGCCCAAAACACTGACAAAATTCACCAAATAACCAAATAACTAAGAAAATCTTAATAACCAAAGTCAATAGAGCTGGTATGATACAGGGTACTAGTAATTTGGACAATCTTTCTTCCTTTTCTCATGAGCTATACACTAAGAGATCCAAGTGTAGGTAAGAAGGTTGCTGGATGAATAACAAATAAAAAAAACGTACACAAATAGCTAAAGGATATTTACACCAAGCTTCTATAGCTCCATCTCACTCTGTTATTCATTAGGACTGGTTCCGATCAAGTCTTATAAGTCTTTTTCTCCTAGCAAACAGTGCAGGGAATACTTTGACAAGCCCTTCATCTTCATTAATTTCTGGTTTCCTTATATGTGGCCCAAATCTTCTGTTTTAATTATGCTACTCTTACTATATTATACTACTTCCATTTTAATGAGACTGCTTCTTGAACTCACTGATTTTATAACTAATTACACCAAAATATTGTGCTTTCTCCAGTGTAATCTGCTATTTTATTCATTCATTCTTTTATTCAACACACGGTTATCGTGCATTTACTGTGTTCCAGGCACCAGTCTCAGGGGACATAGTGGGGAGTGAGATGGATAAGAGCCCTGACCTTCTAATGGGGCCACAGAAGATAAACATTTTTAATTGGTGATGGTGGGGGGTGGGTAGATGCTGTGTGCTTTAGATTGAATGGTCAGGGGACAGCTTCCATGGAGAAGCGATGTCTGAGCCAAGACCTGAAGACAGAAAGGGAGCAGGGTGGGTAAAAATTGAAGATTCAGTTCAGCAAAACATCTCAGGGCAGAAATCCGGTGGCTATGGAGTATGGAATATTTTATTTATGCCACTACAAACACTTTCCTATTTTTGATTTTCTATTTCCTGTTTCCTACTCCATCGGTCTGGGTCCCATAGTAAGGACGATGTGGGGCAGAGCTATAGCTGACCCTCCACAGACACAGAGTATGAGTGCGAAATAAACCTCTGTCATTTGAAACCACTGATATTTGAGGGCTATTTGTTACCACAGCATAACCAAGCCCATCCTGACTGATACATATTTCAAGGCAACATTGAAGACTTCATTCAATTGGTATTTCAACAAATGTTTGAGTAGCTTCTTTGGCTGGACAGTGTGGATTGCTTAGAATAGCACACAGAACATGGTAGGCAAGGTCCCTACCCTCACGGGGCTTATGGTCTCCTGGGGGACAGGCAGTTGGGACATGGGCCTGCTTGGGTTGTGGGTTTTCTGCAGTGGTCATCAGCAGCCTGTCCAGTAGGTATAGAGAAGGTGGGCTGTTGGTTAACCTAGGGGTTGGGGTCTTGCCAGGCTGATACCTGGGGAACAGAGGGAAGAAAAGCTTAGGATACACTGACAAGAGGGTAGTTTGGAGGGCAGAGTCCAAGCTCTATGGGTAAGGAAATGAAGAGAGGAAGGGGCTTGTCGGGGGTTGGGACAGAGGAGAAAGAAGAGGCTGGGCAGTAGTAGGGCTTCATGTGGCTGAAACAAAGAAATCAGACGAAATACAGGTTTTAAATTCTCAAGAAAAAATTACCAGGAGGCAGGAACAGTAGCAGGAATGAGAATTAAGAGGGTACCCCCACTACTTCGGGTTCTCTGGGGACCAGGAGTCGTTCACGCTGCCATCTGACTTGAGTCTTCTCAGCTCTAAACGTCAGACCATCCTCGGGAGCCTATGGCTTAATTAATGCCACTATTTCCGGGTGCTGGAGCCCCCGCTGTTATTGAGAGACTGCATGTAAAGCATTCCACAATGGAAAACTTTTGGTAGAGATGAGCTCTTTTCCCACTGGCTTCGTCGCCCCTTCAGCTTTTCTTGCCGACTCCCAAACATCTCCACCTTCTCTCTCTCTCCAACGGTGCACGCTTCTTGCAAGAGAACAGAGATGCATCCTTGTTCTTCTCCCAAGAATCCAGTCCCCCCAAGAGTGGCCCCCTCTCTGTCCTGCATCTCAGGGAGGCTGTGTTCGGGCTGGGCTGATTCGGAGGGGAGACGAGTGATGGAGGAAGGGAAGGCGGTGTCCTGTAACACTATTCGTTGTCAAAACACACGTTTCACCCGTGGCTCTGAAAGCCATGTTCTTTTTTATCTGCGTGACTCATTATGACAGATATGCCATGTGCCGAACAGTTCCCATTTGGAGATTGAATTACCATCCTATTCAGCTGACACAAAGCAGTTCCTGGCCGGCTCGGGCAGTCCATGAATAAGTAAATAGTCTTCCAGCTTGAAGCCGAGCACAGATATCGGAGGAGGCTTGGAGAGGCTGGCGTCTACGGGGTACAGGAACTGGCGCTGGCTGGGGGGCAGGCAGCCCAGGCTAGCCCGTCTGATACACTAGGGCACTGAACCCCAGCATCTCGTAAGTACCCGCTTTGGGGGATGGGGAAGGGTCTGCAGGGTTAATGAGATATGGCTTATTCACAGAGGCAGGAAAATCACCCTCCTGGACTGGGCTGGCTCAAGACTGGAGAACTGCCCTTATGCTCTGAGACCCAGGTAGAGGTATTTTGCAGCCTCGGAGACTGTGATCCTTCCCGGTTTCAAAGCCTTTGGGTCTCACTTGTGGCTTCGATCCCTGTTGCTACCCTGTACTCATTTACTTCCAGATCTGTCCCCAGGCCAGCGTCAGGGCTGCAAGGATCCTTTGCACCAAGGGTCGGTTCATTGGGTAAATTGTGAGCAGGACACTCAGAATAAATATACTGTCCCTCAGGACAAAGGCAGCTGTTTAACTTGCTGAAGTGTGGAGCGTTCCTTATTTGTCCACTCAACCTGACTTCCTCAGGAAAGCTCCGCTCCAAGTGAGACCATTTGCTTTTGCTCATTTGAGCATCACACAGTGGGCGTTACAAACAGCACATATTTAAAGTTGCAGTGTCTCCGGTGGACGTTTTAACCTTTGTTTTGTATTCAGTTTGGGGACAGCATTTGCCAATTCTTTAAGCCCAGCTTGTGAGACTGGGTTTAACACTGTGAAGTTTTCAGGTAATGAATATAACTAGAGAATGAATGTCATTGTAGTATTTTTATATCATGTAAGTGCAATATTTGTTGAAATAATATGTGTGAAAATGTCAGGAAGCTTGTGCTGGCTGTTAGATCCTATGTACTGTGTGTACGTATGTATGTATTTTTTATTTCATATTGGAGTATAGTTGGTTTACAATGTTGTGTTAGTTTCAGGTGTACAGCAAAGCGATTCAGTTATACATATACATGTATCTATTCTTTTTCAGAATCTTTTCCCATATAGGTTGTTACAGAGTATTGAGCAGAGTTCCCTGTGCTCTACAGTAGGTCCTTGTGGATTACCTATTTTATTTATAGTAGTGTGTACATGTTAATCCCAAATTCCTAATTTATCTCTCCCCGCCCCACCTTTCTCCTTTGGTGACCATAAGTTTGTTTTCTAAGAAGGCCAGTGGATTCTATTCTATTTTTTCTATTTATTCTGGTATTAAACGGATAGATGAAATGAATGGAGTGTATTCTGAACATTAAGTACCTAGAACTGGATTTTCCCTCGTGGCAGAAGGATTTATTCCATACTCTGTGATAAACATGTTTATAGGGCAAAGCAGGTGAGCAGTGTTTTCAGTGGCTTGGCATTTGATAGCAGCAGTAAATTGTGCATTAATAAATCATTGCTTTTCTTTCCCTATTTGCCCCAACAGTTCTGTTAATTAAAACTTTGTATGAAGTGATCGTTGAGCCGTACATCCAATTTTACTTCAGACGCATTAGAGTTGGTTATGCACATCCCCTCAAAGGCATTATCTTGCCGGACCACTTTTGAATTAATAATAAGCATACTTCACATGCAAGCATGTAGAGGGTTTTTTTGTGCTTTGTAATCATTAACAAGCTCTCCAGTCAGTCTGGTGAGATGCAGCAACATTAGAGCCGCTTAGCCCCTGTTAGGAGTGGGCTGGGGAAAAGGCGCAGAGAGAAGAAAGGTGGCTGAAGATGCATGATCCCAGAGCCCAGAAAAGTGAAGGAAGAGAAGAGGTGAATTTACTTAATCTATGCAGAGAGAACCCAAATTCACTAAATGCATTGAGAAGCTAGGAATTATTGTCCTACTTATTTTTTCTCTTTCACAGAATTAGGAAATATTTGCACAACTTGCAAGTTATCATGATGTCTTGTATTCTTTTTTTTTTATGTCATCCTTAGCCATTTCTCTTAGAGAGACCTTGTTGGAAGGTCTTGGGGGATTTGCATGAAGAGGAGTTGGTCAACACAGATGCAGTGCTTCTGCCGGTGGGATTCTCACTGGAGATCTCCGTGCTTTGAAGCACTTTCCATTTGGCCCACTTGATGGTGTATAGAGACCACCCTGTGTTTTCACGGCTTAGTTTGTTGTTCAGTTTTAGAGCAAGATCGTGACAACTTGGTGGATGTCTGTGGGGCTTGTCAGTGGTGGGCTCACTCCAGGGTCATTGCAGGGAACTGAACATTTTGTCATGGAAGTTCCCAGTGTCACCATATGGAGGTCTTTGCCCTTGGATGATTGTTTTCTACCAAAATGGTATTTCCAGTCTCCTGCCTGGCTTGAGGGTCGTGTGGGGAAATGCCCAACTACTTCCGTCATGCATCGGGGCTGGGGTGGGGTCTCCACAGGCAGCCTCTGTTAATTTCTCTGTTTTCAATATGGCACTCCACTGCTGTGAGCTCTTCCTGCTGCCTCTTTGTCCTGAGCTCTGCCATTAACTACGTCCAGGAAATAAACCTCCAATATCCTGTCTAGACACCTTCCCCTCACATCTCCTTTGCACATCATTCTAAATCTTATTAAAGTCTAGCTTGAATTCAAATTACACATGCATGTTCCAGCCTCCCCTGTCAGACTGTGGGTCCTGGAAGGACCCAATCTTACTGATGTTTGGGTCTGACAACCGCCAGGAACTTCATAGGTACTCAGAAGATGTTTGCTATATTGAAATAAACTGAATTTTGGTCCTATGGACTGTTTTTCAGTTCCAAATTCCAGGCTAAAGCCCAGCTTTCTGTTAGTTCTTCCACTCGCCCATGCTGCTTACTTTGAACCTGAGACACTTTCGAGCTTTTGGATGAAACCTAAGATAATTCAACGTATCATCTTGTTGTGCAGTTCTAAGAAGTTTAAAGACATTTTATTAACAAAATAAGGGAGAAGTAAAATAACTTCTGATTTTTTCATTGTTTATGCCAACCTGAAGGTCTACTGAAATATGGGAATTTTTGTTTCTAATATTTGGCAGAAAGATGGAAATTTCCCAAGAGTTTGCTACATGCAGCATGCTCGTTGGTTTTTTTTTTTTTTTTTTTTTTTTTTTTTTTTTTTTTTTTATTTATTTTTGGCTGTGTTGGGTCTTCGCTGCTGCGCGCAGGCCCTCTCTAGTTGTGGCGAGCGGGGGCCACTCTTCCCTGCGGTGCACGAGCCTCTCAATGCAGTGGCGTCTCCTGTTGTGGAGCACGGGGTCTAGGCGGGTGGGCTTCAGTAGTTGTGGCACGTGGCCTCAGTAGTTGTGGCGCACAGGCTTAGCCCCTCCACGGCATGTGGGATCCTCCCCGACCAGGGCTCCGAACCCGTGTCCCCTGCATTGGCAAGCGGACTCCTAACTGCTGAGCCACCAGGGAAGCCCACTCGTTGGTTTTTATGTTGATTTTTATTCATTAATTTGACCTACAGTAACACTTCTTATAATCCTCTGGCATCAGTCATGTTGATATAATTAAGGGAATGTATAGAGCAAGCCTGGATGTTGATTTGGGTCTCCATTCTGTCCCTCTTGTCATCAGCTGGTGGCATGTCACAATTATACAAAGAGGGATAATTAGCCCTACACGGAATTTCTCTTGTCACATTCAGGAATGTGGAACTCTACTCAGAGAGTCATGAAAGCTTAGTGTCAGGGTATGTGCATATTTTTGTGTTATTCTACACCAGGACATTTGGGTGAAGGAAAGGAAAGTGTCAGGCTGGGAAGATCACGAGTTAAGTCTCAGCTATGTCACTTACTTAGCCCTCAGCGCTATGAACTAGAAAGTAAGAGCATATTCCTTGACTTTGCCTGTGTCTTAGGCACAGAGGAAGGTGAAAGAGGCAGAAAAGCCAACTCATAAGCCATTCTTTGTGATAGAAGATTATACCCTTCTTCCTACAGTTTAGAAATGACCCATCATACCTGAAGCCTGTGGGTCCAGAAGACACATTTGATCAGACCCAACCTTTGGAAGACCCTCTTGGGAATTTCCCACTTTGTGTCCTGACACCTGGAACCCAGCAGTGGAACTTTGTGTTGAGTTGTCCTTTCTTCCATCTGAGGCTCTACCCACTGCATCACTCAGGGCTGTGTCCATTTTTTCATTGTTTAAGGGTCTATTCAAGACATGTTTATCAAGGCCAACTGTATGTCAACTAGGTGGAGAGGTCAGAACAGTGACCAAAGCAAATGTCTGTGCTCTTGCGGAGATAGCAGTGTCATGGGGGAATGGCAGTGCAAAGGTCCTGAGGCAAGAAAGAGCTTGATGCATGAAAAGTCTTTGTATGGATGCAGATGGGGAAGAGGTGGAGAGGGGCAGCCCATTCAGGACCTTATAAGCTGTGTTAGGATATAGATTTTAGGTCTTAAGAACAATGGCCAGCCAGTAGTGACCGATTTTACATAGGAAAGTGACATATGATCAAAATTCGCCTCCTAAAAGTATCACCCCAAATTCTGAGTGGAGATGGAAGCAAGTGTGGTAGCAAGGAGAATTAGGAGGCCACCAGATAGCCCAAGGAGTGGCCGTGGTGCCTCGGATCAGGGTATTGGTGGTAGAAGTGAAGGCCACCGGAGACATTGCAGATGAGCTTGGGCAGTACAATCTGCCCGTCATTGCGATGGATCGGGGTGGACGAAGAGTGAGAGGGGTCATGAGCATGACGTCCAGAACTTTGACGTGGACCACAGAGTGCAGGGGGAGAGGCATTTCCTACGATGAGAAAGATTGAAAGAGAATTAGATTCGTGGGGAAGATTCATTCAGATTCAGTTTTGCGCTGAAACTCTGTTTTGAGTTTGAGTCACACCTAAACACGGGGCAGGTGGGGGATTGGGGAGGAAAGCAGCAGTTAGATGGCCAGGTCCAGAGTGCAGGAGAGAAATCTGGGCTGGCTCGATCATTCCTTTATGTGGGGTTCAGGTTTGAGGGTTCCTGGGTGGAGCCTTGGTCTGAACACAGTAAGCATGGTGGTAGGGGTCAATGGGGACGATACAGGTGCTGATGGTAGACCTGGTGATGGCGAAGGTGATGGTGATGGTGGTGGTGGGAATGGACCCAGCCAGGATGTGTTTGTTAGACTTAAATTCACACCCAGTCCTGTGATTTCTATTTTCTGTGTTCATTTTCCCTGGCAGGAAGCAGAAAGAGTCTGTATGTGAAACTAAGCTGTTTCAGATATAGGATATACACTTGGTAACCATCCGTTTGCCATCACTCTAGAGCCAAAAACTCCCCAACATTTAGTTAGTAAAGGCAGGGTCCTCGGAGGTGGGAAGATGCCTGGATAATATTCCAGATCCTTTATCTTTCATCACGATCAATCTAACACTATCCGTTTCTTCAATGGATATCATTTATAAGCAGAGGCGTTTATCTGCACGCCCTCAACAGACAAATTGTGCCATTAAGAACACTTTCAAAGAGGATACGTCTCAGTTGAGTGATGCGGGTTATTATTTGTGTGTAATTTTTTCAAGTTCATTTATTCTACCTGGCCTGGGGGACCTAGAAGTTACTCGGTTCTCTTAGGGGTAACAGGCAGGTTATTTTGGGAGCTTATTACTTTAGGTTTTTAAATTTGGTCATTCTGGGGTTGAAAGCTACAGAGAGGAGTGATGTGCATGTGTGTGAATCTTTCCTATATTTGGAATGGGCTGATCTTTTTTTTTGATAGATCGTTGGCTGCTTGGAATTGCAGATGCACCATTACGTTATTGCATTTAAATTTAGCTCTTGTTCTCACTTTGGAAGGGGATGGAATGTTTGAATTATTTCACTGTGAGGGGAAAGCAATTAGAATACAGATCCCTGTGACTTATCGAAATAGGAGGTGTAGCCAGCGAGTCTCAGAGGGGGCTGCATATTGACTCAGAGGAGAAGGCTCTTGAGAGTACCTTCAACGTGGAGGACATTAACATTTCCTTCAACACACCTTGATGATCAATCACTGAGGTTTAAGTTCGCCTGGGGCAGCACATATATAAATCTGTCGTGATCATTATTTTCAATAGGATTGTATCCATTCTTTTAAACAGGGACCAGGGCCCCTTTGTGTAATGAAAACATTAAAATGTTTATTCCTAGACCCAAGTTGGAGAAATTATGTCATCAACAACACTTTCATAGAGGTTGTGAATGTGTGGAAACATCTTTAAAATCATTTTCCTTTGTCAGATTTCAAGGGCAAGAGATGTTCCTTGAAGTCACATCTTAAAGAGGTGTATAAAGTAAAAGGTTAAAGTCGCCTGTATAACTTTCCCATCCCTGGTCCCCATCCATAATCACTATTAACAGTTAGGTGTTCCCTTTTAGAATTTTCAGACCCTTTCCCATGCATACACAAATCTACATGCAGACATAATGTCTTGATACATGGTTATCTATGCATATACAAAAATGGGATGTATATATGTGTGTGTGCATACATTTACGTGTATATGTATCCAAGTACCTACACATACTGCTCTGTGACTTTTAAAATTCATTTTCCATGACTCAGTCAGGAAATTGATATATTCAGTTTGCAAAAACCCAAGTGTCTTTGACTCTCTCCCTTTCACCAATCTCACCAGTGTCATCAGTTTGGTCCTTCTGGACCTTTTTCCTACACACTTGTGTGTGTGTGTGTGTGTGTGTGTGTGTGTGTGTGTGTGTGTGTGTGTGTGTCTAACAGCCTGACTTTGTACATTATAGGCGTTCAGTCAATATTTGCTGATACGGGGGGTCATTGACGCTGGGAGGAAATGGACCCACCATCCACTGGCACTTGGGCCACCCCATCTGTTTGTTTACTCCACCTCTTAGATAAGTTGTATCATTCCTGTCTCCTGGAGTTGGCTGGCTGTTTACTCAATGCCCTGAGCTCATGGAACAGACATTCTATCCAAGCCCTGAGTAGGGTCAGAGAGAGAAAAATTTTGTCTTCTCTGCTTCTGTGGAGAATTTTGTGACTCAGCCTGGGGAAGGCATAGCCTAAACCTATCGGCCTGCCCAATATTTCCAGAGTGTTCTACAGCTAACCAAATAGACAAATACAGTCAGCCAATCCCAGATACAGTCATAGTGTTACTGGGAAAAAATATAATTCTTTATTAAAAAATTATAAGTAGCACATTAACCAATGTTTTCATGGTAGTAATATAAAGTTTCTCTTTTCTCAAGAAATAAATCTGTACCTTTCATCTTTGTTAGGTTAATTATTTCATGGTCGACCAATATATTTTTCAATCTTTTTTTATTATGTAAGTTTCAGGTGTATAGCATTATAGCTCGGCAACTGTATACACTACAGAGTGGTCACCACTGAGTACAGCTACCATCCTTCAGCATATAGTTGACCCCCTTCTTCACTCATTTCACCCTCCCCCTAGACCCCTTTCCCCTCTGGTAACCACTAATCTGCTCTCTGTACCTATGAGTTTGTTTCTGTTTTATTGTTTGTTTGTTTGTTTCTTAGATTTCACACATGAGTGAAATGATACGGTGTTCGTCTTTCTCCATTTGACTTATTTCACTTAGCATAATGCTCTCAAGGTCCATCCATGTTGTCCCAGATGGCAGGATTTCATTCCTTTTTTTTTTTTAATGGCTGAGTAGTATTCCATTGTGTATATGTACCACACCTTTTTCATCCATTCATCTGTTGATGGACACTTAGGTTGTTTTCATACCTTGGCTATTGTAAATAATGCTGCAATGAACATGGGGCTGCATGCATCTTTTTAGATTCGTTTTCCATGTTCTTTGAATAAATACCCGGAAGTGGGATAGCTGGGTCATATGATAGTTCTATTGTTCACCTTTTGAGGAACCTCCATTCTGTTTTCCATAGTGGCTGCACCAATTTGCATTCCCACCAACAGTGCACAAGGGTTCCCTTTTCTCCACATCCTCTCCGACATTTGTTATTTCTGGTCTTTTTGATGATAGCCATGACGACACGTGTGAAACTGGACAGCCACAAGCAAAAGAGTGAAAATAGACCACTGTCTTTCCCTACACATAAAAATTAACTCAAAATGGATTAAAGACTTGAATGTAAGACCTGAAGCCATGAAATTCCTAGAAGAAAACACAGGTGGAACCCTCACTAATATCAGTCTTAACAATGTTTTTGTGGACCTCACTCCACAGGGAAGGGCAACAAGAACCAAAATAAACAACTGGGAAAACGTCAAACTAGAAAGCCTCTGTGCAGTAAAGGAAACCATCATCAAACCCGAAAGGCAGCATACTGAATGGGAAAATATATTTGCGAATCATATATGTAATGAGAGTAAATATCCAAAATGTATAAAGGACTTAGGCAGCTCAATAACAAAAAATCTGATTAAAAAATGGGCAGAGGACCTGAACAGACATTTTTCCAAAAGGGACATACAGATGGCCAACGGGTACATGAAAAGATGCTCAACATCACTGATCATCAAGGAAATGCAGATCAAAACCACAATGAGATAAAATTTCCTTTTTTCAATATCATGATGTCCATAAGGCATACATGCTTGTTTAAGAAAAAAGGGGCAGTTATTAGGTGGGACACAAAAATGGCAAAACTTGTGATATTTGGGGAAAACAAGTTTCCTCCAACCTCAGAGAATGCAACCTTGTGAGCTGCAAGGGGTTCCTGGGCTCCAGGACCAAACTGAAGACTACTGTTAGACTGTACTTCCCGCAGGTTCCGGGGTCTCGCTTTTGGTTGGGACCTCAGGACAGACTGTCTCAGCGTAATGTCATTTGGGTGGAAATGTCTAGTTAAAATGGCTCTTAATGTGATTACTCTTCATGACTAAGGCAATTATGTATTTTAAATTTCATTTTGTTTGTTTCTTTTTTTTTTAAGTAGGCAAGCCAAAATGGAAAGGGCTCTGTTGGCTATCGAAGTTCAGGGCCAATTATAGTCACATGATCATTAGTGCTGCCCTGGGCCTGCAAGGGCAGTAAAAATCAAGAGAGTGCAAAGGTGTTTGGCAAGGGCTTCAGAAACCGCTGTGAAACTCAGACTCTCAGCTACAGTATACGGGTCTTGATAGCGTCTGTTTCACTCTGCTCTCTGGGCAAACCCAGACCCTGGAATGTAGCTGACGTGCTCCTTTTGTCCTGCAGAAAGAGAAATGCGGCTGCTGGCATGGCTGTACTCTCAGAAAGGCTTTTGGTGCCCGAGATGCACTATGCTATTGTGTTTGTCAGGGCTCTTTAGCTTGCAAATGACAGAAAACCAGCTCAAAGTAGCTTAAGCACAAAGGGGAGTTAATTGAAGAGAGTGTAGGTTCTGACTTCAGGAACGGCTTGATCCAGGACCTCAAACTATGTTTGGGGTTTCTGAGCCAATTTCCTCTGTGTTGGCTTCAGTTTTAATCAGAGTCCCTTAACCATGCATTTAGGGTTCACAGGCCTGGTGCTGTTTCCCCATTGACTTGGCATCTCTACAATTAGGCTCAAAAAGGCAGCAGAACTTTGTATTATCATTTCTTGGGCCCCATACTTTTCACTCACGGAGAGGATCCACCCAAATTCTACCACCTTAATGCTCTTGTTTCAGAGGACCCGTTTCCTGAAACCTTGTGATCAGGATCAAGAGTTTTCAAGTTCAGGGGCTTCCCTGGTGGCCCAGGGGTTGAGAATCTGCCTGCCAATGCAGGGGACACGGGTTCGAGCCCTGGTCTGGGAAGATCCCACATGCCGCGGAGCGACTAAGCCCGTGAGCCACAACTACTGAGCCCGCGCGTCCGGAGCCTGTGCCCCGCAACAAGAGAGGCCGCAACAGTGAGAGGCCCGCGCACCGCGATGAAGAGTGGCCCCCGCTCGCCGCAACTAGAGGAAGCCCTGGCACAGAAACGAAGACCCAACACAGCCATAAAACAAAACAAAACAAAAAATCTACTCTCTTAGCAAATTTCAATACAGTGTAATTGCAATACAGTGTGATTAACCTGCTGTTCATAGATCCTCAGAATTAAAAAAAAAAAAAAAAAAAGAGTTTTCAAGTTCAGCTAAGGTTATTTCCCATTTAAGAGTGACCATGCTCCCCAGGAGACTGAGGTAAAACATGCACTCATCCTTCACCAGGAGACCACCTCGTCCTCCCTACAGAGGTGTGCTTTTGCTTTTGCAGCCCTCTGCATCCTGCCAGATCACCAGGCACGTTGCTCACCTGCCCGTGGCTAACATAACTATTCCATGGAGCACTAACAGGGGTCCCAGCCTTACCGCGGGGTCCAGGTTTGTTGGCTCCCACATGCTCGCCATGGCTGTATGGGGTGGTCCAGTCTGGATCACTTAGAGATCTGTTATGGGTTGAATTGTGTTCCCCCCAAAACGCTAGAGGTCTGAGCCCCAGTACCTCAAAATGTAGCTTTCTTTGAGAAGGGGTCTTTACAGAGGTAATCAAGTCAACAGGAGGTCATTAGGGCGGGCCCTAATCCAGTAGGACTGATGTCCTTATAAAAGGGGAAATTAGGACACAGACAACGCACACAGGGAGAACACCATGTGCAGCAGAAGCAGAGATGGCGTGATGCTTCTACAGGCCGAGGGGAGTTGCCAGTGGGCCGCCAGGACCTGGGGGAGGGCCAGGGACAGATCCCCTTGCACGGCCTCAGGAGCGGCACCTTGATCTCAGACTTCCAGCTTCCAGAACTGTGAGACATACAAGCCTGTTTTCTTAGCCACCCAGTTTGTGATGCTTTGTTACAGCAGCCCCAGCAAGCAGACACAAGGCCTTTGGATGCAAACAGCACAACCTAGTTCTGGCAATCTCAAAACCAGGCATTTTCTAGAAGAATCAACAGGAAGGAGAGGACTTGGCAATCTGGGGAGTGGGTATTCATGGCTGATCGCTCAGAATGACACCCAGAGGAACGAACCTGCTGCAGACACTGGCTTTGGTGTTTGGGTGTCTCTGCTCAAGATTTAAAGTCACGAGACTTCCTGATCCGGGTCTCTTTCTCATCCTGTGGCTGGAGGGGGCTGGACGCCGTGCTTGCCATTCTCACCAGACAACGTTCAAAGCGAAGCCGGGCGCTTTGGCTGGAAGAAACGTGAGCACAGCCTCCACTGGCCCTGTTGCTATTCGGATCCAGGAGCCTCTTTCTTTCTTCTTTCCTGCGTCAAATCATGGTGCCAGGGCGCGCACCCCAGGGAAACACTGCCATGCTGTGGGCGGCCATGAGTGGGGTCCTTCATACTTCCATGAGCCTCCTGCGATGAGGGTCCTGTCCCATGTGGCCTTGTGTTGGCTCCTGAGTACAAAGGGCCAAGGACAGTGTGCTGCCTGCAGGACCACATCCTCACGGACACTCTCCAGTCAGCATGCCCAGCCTTCAGGCGTCTTTGACCTGCTGCCGTCCAGCCAGGGTTTGTCCCCGTCACCAATTAGTAACCAGGCAACAGAGCCTTTGCCACTGGCAGACGCTATCAACAGAGAGTGGCCAGCTGCCCAGAGTAAATGGAAGGGCTTTGGGTTCCGAGAGGAGATTGATAAGGGAACATTATCACAGGTGGAGCTTAATTTTTAACCTGTGGCCAAGGACCAGGTCTGGTTCCCATGACGACATGGCTTTGTCAGATTAAGGCTACATATGAGTCAGTCACTATGGAAAGTAGCGGATATTCAGATAAAAATATCCCAGGCTGTTAATCCAGAACTGTGGCTTCTAAAATCTCTACTCGATTTAGTTCCCTGTTTGATTAGGGCCGGTAACTCACAGGCAGAAGCTCCATTCTGTAAACTGGGCAGTTTTAGGTTTCTTTGAATTTGAAGGGTCTGATTCCCAAGGAACTAAGAAATCAATCATGACAGGGCAGGTAAAGGGCATCCTGATTTCCGTCCTGGAAGAGATGAGGGAAGAAAAGTTCTCAATAATGAGCTGCAGCCATTGGTTTTGTGAAGAAGTTATCTTATAGCCTCCACACTCCCTGACACCGTGTTTATTTATTTGCTTGTCTGCAGACTGTGTGACCCACTTCAATAGAGACTTCATGAGGGCAGGGAATTTGCCTTATTTTTTCAGGGTTCCAGCACCCAGGATGTTTCCCTGACACACAGCAAGCGCATATATTTGTTGAATAATTGATTGAATGATTGAATGAATCATGAAATGACTGAATGAATACCAACATGTTAGAAAAACATTTTTTTTCCAGTTTTTCCAATTTGGTGCCATAATTGGAAGGTAGTTTCTTACAGAGTAATTTTTTTTTTAAACACAGAAACTTCAACAGCAAGAAAGGTGTTAATTTCTGGCTTTTAGACAAAGACCTATCGCTGATCAAAGTCTGGGCTGGAGGTTCAAACTAACTTCCTTCCTTCCTTCCTTCCTTCCTTCCTTCCTTCCTTCCTTCCTTCCTTCCTTCCTTCCTTCCCTTCTTCCCCCCTTCCCTCCTTCCCTCCTTCCCTTCATCCTTTTCTCCTTCCCTCCTTCCCCTCCCTTCTTCCCTCCCTCCCTCTCTTTCTAAATGGGCTGTGTGCCTTGCATTATTAGCAAGATCACTGTACAATTGAATATGACTGAAAGATCTCTTTTCCATCCTTTTCATGTGCAGTCTTACATTTGCTTTCTGTTGCTGGAATTTTGACTTCAAGGTTATTTACATTACAAAGCTATAAAAAAAAATTCCATCTCAACGCTTTTGAAGAGGCATTTTGCCTGAATTTCTACTTGAAATTCCATCAGCTGCCAGGATGATTGTTCAGATGTGGCCACGCAGTATGAAAAGGGGCAAAGGCCCCTGGGAGCAGGTAGCACCAGGTAGAAAGGAGGCGACACGGCCCGTTGGGATGATAGAGTGGGAATCCTTCCCCACCTGCTGAACAAGCCCTATACCAGGAAAGTTGAAGGAGGGAGAAAAAAACCTGAGAATGAAGAGGAACTGATCTTTTTGTCTTCACCAATAGGAGAGGGTGAGAAGATTTTTGAGTCCTTGGTCAATTTGCCCAGAAACCTGTCCTGCTTTGGGGAGACCATCCTACCCTCATGAGATCAGTTACTTGGGAAACTCCATACCTGTTTTAGTTACAATGTGTTTTGTTAAAAATAATAGAAAATCCGTTTGAATTAGCTTAAATAAGAAAAGATATTTTAGGGCAAGTCCAGATGTAATTTAGACTCAGATGAGGCTAGATGTTTTATCACAAATATATCCAGCTCATTTCTCTCTCTCCTTTACTTTGAAATTGCCTTTCAGGAGTTGCAAGGCAGTAGCTGTAATGGGTTGAATTTAGTCCCCACAAAAGATATGTTCCAATCCTAACCCTGTTACCTGTGAATATAACCTTATCCGGAAATAGAGTCCTGGCCGATGTAATAAAGATGTAAGTTAAGATGAGGTCACACTGGATTAGGGTGAGCCCTAATGACTTGGTATCTTTATAAGAAGGCAGTGTGACGACACAGAGATACAGTATCTTCCTCTATTCAAATGGTTAGTACAGAGAAGATGGACTTCTGAGATTCAAATGTTGGTGTATTAGTCACAGATTTTTTTGTTTCAAGTTCCTGAATAGTCAACTTAGTCTGGCTTAAGCAAACAGGATATTTATTGAGAGAAGGACTTCAGGCAAGGATGGATCCAGGGGCTGAAGCAATGTCATCAGGATTTAGTCTCTTTCCATCTCCCACCATCTCCCAACCCACCTTCTTCCACACCAGCTTTGTCTCAGCAGGTTCTTTCCACACAGTGGCCACCAGCAGCTCTAGGCTAACCTTCTCTTTTCCTAGCTACCTAAGCAGGAAGAAAGGGATCTGCTTCTTTCTGATAGCTCAGCAGAAGTCCCAAGATTGTCTCTGATGGGACCAACTTGGCAATCAACCTGAGACATCATCTGTTTCTTAACAATTATTTTGCTGAGGCACTTTGTCCAGGTCTGGATCATGTGCCCACCCTGGCTTGGATAAGAGAACGATAATTGCCCTGAGAGAACTTGGAATGTTAGAACTAGGAGAATGGGGAATGGATGCAGAGCAAACCAAAGCAGATTCTTCATAGAGATAAGGACATCATGGGCCAGGGTGATCAAGGAGGGCTTTCTGGAGGAGGAACACCAAAGGCCCTGGAAGAGAGGCTGGATTCATAGAGGCAGAGGGAAAACTCAGTTCGTCAGACTTTATCCAGTGCTCCTGCTGTGTGTGCTGTGGGAGATTTAGGAACGAGTAAGACATGAACTAGCCACTCCATGGATCTGATGTTGTGAGAAGATAATGTGGGTTCATGAAAGTGATAACCAGCCAGCCCAGGCAAAAGGTGAGAAGCAAACATTATGGAGCATTAGACAAGGGAGCTGGAAACCTATGGGTCTGGAAGAGAGGGAACTGTGTTCATTAGTTTCATAAATATTTATCTGGGAGAATCACCACCCTCCTGATTTTTGCCCTATCTGCTTTATAACTTTACTATTACTTATAATAATATTATATTTCTTTAAATTAATATCCTGGGTAAATCTATTTGAAAAAACCTCTATATCACTAGATTAAGTGGAAAATCCTTCTAGAAATAGAAGCTAAAAGTAGTCATATACAAGGAAAACTACACTGTTATTCAAATCCAGCTAGATTCTGGGGACTACCTAAGTCTTCAGACTTGATGCCTGCTCACACTTACGCCAAAAGGGAGATAACCAAGTATCCCAGAGGTATAAAAAAAATACATTTTAGTGCCAAGCGGAGCCTTTCTCATTGAAAAAAAATACTGAGAGAGGATATTAAAACAGTTATGATTCTATGGTTTATAAATCAAAGACTAATGAAATGCCTGACAGGTCTGTACCTGAAAACACCTTGGGTTCCATGAAGGACCATCCTGTGTGGGGTCTGGCGGATTGGAAAGCAGTGGCAAGGTGAATGAATCAAAGATGAAAGGTCAAAGGTTAATAATTCAAAAAGAGTCATGCACCACAATGTTCACTGCAGCTCTATTTACAATAGCCAGGACATGGAAGCAACCTAAGTGTGCATCGACAGACGAATGGATAAAGAAGATGTGGCACATATATACAATGGAATATTACTCAGCCATAAAAAGGAACGAAATTGAGTTATTTGTAGTGAGGTGGATGGACCTAGAGTCTGTCACACAGAGTGAAGTAAGTCAGAAAGAGAAAAACAAATACCGTATGCTAACACATATATATGGAATCTAAAAAAAAAAAAAGGTTCTGAAGAACCTAGGGGCAGGGCAGGAATAAGGATGCAGATGTAGAGAATGGACTTGAGGACACGGGGAGGGGGAAGGGTATAAGCTAGGACGAAGTGAGAGAGTGGCATGGACATATATACACTACCAAATGTAAAATAGATAGCTAGTGGGAAGCAGCTGCTTAGCACAGGGAGATCAGCTCGGTGCTTTGCGACCACCTAGAGGGGTGGTATAGGGTGGGTGGGAGCGAGACGCAAGAGGGAGGAGACACGGGGATATATGTGTACGTATAGCTGATTCATTTTGTTATACAGCAGAAACTAACACAACACTGTAAAGCAATTATACTCCAATAAAGATGTTAAAAAAAAAAACGGTCAAAGGTTAATCTTTTCAGTAGAGTCAGTGTGGAGTCTTTTTATCCTCTCATGGCAATTACACCAGTGGGGAAATGCCCTGAGTAAGAAACTGGGCTCTTGGCTTCCAAGGGGGCGGTTTCATCGTGTTCCAAAGCCAGGTGGGGATGGCGGGTAAGCCTCCCGACGCCTGTCTTTCAGGGGTGGTGGTCTGGCTCTTGTTTCGGCTGGAGGCTCAGTGAAGGAACAGAGGGGGCTCTTGGCCCTTTTAGCAAGGAGATTGAGTATCTCTGCTCTGACACTCACAGCTGAGTGCCTCTGTCCTCTGAGGTCTGCAGATGGACCCAAGTTCTGAATTAACAGGAGGTACCTGAATTAATTTCGGCAGACCAGGAATAGCTTAGTTGTGTGGGCAACTTGGAGATGGTGTTCAATGGTTAGAAAAATTTGCATGAATCAACTGATTTGCAGGTTTCTGGTTTTTTTTTTAAGAGCTCTGAGATATTTCCAAAGCGTAACTCTCATAAGAAGCTCCTGGAGGCCCAAAGCAATTTTGCAAATAAGCGTTAATGATGTTGTCCAAGCCTGGAGTTGGCAGTTTGTTTGTCCATAACCGTATCAGTGATGGGGCTTCATATATTGTCTAAATAATCATTCATGCCTCCTATGTGCTCGGCACTCAATGCTGCCCCTTCATTACCTTCACTCCTGGTTTAATCAACACAAAAAGGCCTTCTCAGAGAAAATGGGGTTGAAATGTTACACATGGTAGTTACCCTTTTAAGAGAATGTATGGAAGCTGGATATATTGTAGGGTGTTTCATCTCGCTCCACGGGCCAGGCCCTGGTTATGGTCTTTAATATAGAGATCAATTATTGGAGGGACATTAGAAGATCCTTCCTTTATCTCTGCGGAGGTGGATTCGTGGAAGAAGAGAGCATCTAACCAGAGTGGGAGAGGAGCTTCCTAGGTCTGCATTTCATGCAGAGGGGCAAGGAGGCATCCCGGCTCACACCTGTGCTCTTCTGGGGTGGAGGAACGAGCCCCTGGGGAGTGATGTCGTATACGTACGTGGCAGAGTGGAGGTTTGTTGACTGCCTATCCAACTCCACTCCCCTTTCCATCACTCCCTCTCGTTTCTCGATTCCCGAGGCTCAGAGGAAGCTGACTACCCCTGACTCTAGGGATAGAGCCTGTGACCTTGCCGGTGGTGGGTGCATTCTGTCTCTCCGGCCACTTTCAGATCCCTATGCGTGGCCTCAGCCAGTCCAATCGGAGTGGCTTTGGGGAATGTGGTTGCCATGCTGTGATGAAGATATTCTCCTTTTCCTGCCAGCGGATAAGAACGCTTAAAACACCTGGACCTATTAGCACCCAGCCTGGGATCAGAATTAGGTATTGAAGCCATCCCTGGGGAAGGCAGCCCAGACCCTGGAAAGAAACTGAGCAGTATCATCCAAGCCACTTGATCCAACCCTACCTGAAGCCCTTCTCAGGGCTCTTTGAAAGCTAAGTTATCCTAACCAACACATACAATACTCCCCAACCTCTTGCCCGTAGCACATACTGCTGATTCTCTGTGGCGCTCTTTCCTTCTGAGCCTGGTCACAGCCTCCAAACCCTTCTCAATGCCATTAAATAAAGGCATTAAAGAAAGTTGATATGAGATGAAATCTATTTGTCATTTCTGCTGAGAGAAGCAACTGGCATGTGCTTAGAGCTGGCGTGACCAGAGCTTTTATGGAACTCCCAGCTCATGTCCTAGGGCAGTGTTTGCTAAGGGAAAAGAAATGTAGTCTAGGGAAGACAGATATGCCATTTGGAGGCAGACGGACCTGGGCTTAAATCCTGGCTCCATCACCTACCAGCTATTGGATGTGGGCCTGTGTTTTAATTTCCATAAACCTACCCATCACCGTGTGTTTAACCAGGATGGGAGCTGTAGCACTTATCTCGGGGGAGCTATTTGTTTGTGAGGGTTAAAGGCAATAAGACTGGTAAGGTCTGAGCGCCAGGCGTGGTCCACAGGAAGGGCTCAGAACAGTTGGCCCTGAGGTATGAGGTTGGAGGTTCTAAAAAATTAGGAGATGGGCTGCAGTATCTTGGCAGTGGGATGCGGTGGGCTCCATGAGGACGAATGGGGTCCCAGCACCCCAGCTTCAGGCTGACGGCCGAGACCGTGTCCGGGGACCAGCGGTCCATACAAGCGGTCCTCAATGGAGAGGGTTTTGGCCGAGCTCTCTGTGGCTTCTGTGCTGGAAAATAAAGCTGCCTTTCCTTTGCGTCTCCTTCTTTGGATCCTTTTTCCTGCCCAGTCAAGCTCCTTGCTTGCTGCTTCATAGAGATGCAAGAGAGGAGAGCTTCGCTGTTCTTGGGGAAGGGCCCCAGGGCTCGGTGCTGGCCAGGTCTCAGGACACTCGCGGCTTCCCGCCAGCCCCAGCTCCGCCCTGTGTGAACTGGGGTAAGCAGTTCCTTAGCCTCTGTCTTTCTGGGTCACTGCCTCCTGCAATAGCGCCTGCTGCATCGTAGGAGCTCAGTAGACATTTGTTGATTGGTTGAGTGGATTTTTCTGTGCCTCAGTTTCCTTGGATGAGGAATGGGTTTAACAAGAGTAGCCATCTTGCAGACGGGTTTGAGGACAAGGGTGTGAGTAAGTGCTGTTGTGGTTGTTATTCAGGTGATTCTATACCAGCCTGAGTCGTGAGTCCTCTTGCAGGTGGCAAGAGCCAGAGAAGGCAGTGAGGGGAGGGAGACAAATGGGGAGAGAGGGAGAGGGAGAGAGAGAGACAAGAAGGGGGAGGAGGAGGAGGGAAAAGAGGAGGGAGGAGGGGGAGGAGGAGGAAGGAGAGAGATGGGGAGGGAACGGAGGAGGGTGTGGAGAGGTGAGGGAAGGAGGGGAGGAAGAGGGAGAGAGAGGGAGCGGGGATGGAGGAAGGAGGAGAGGAGGGGCAGCCAGAGACGCGGGGAGAGACAGAGAGCCAGAGAAAGTGTGCTTGTGTGTGTGTATGGGGTGGGGTTCCTCTTTGATGTCTGGGTCTGGAACAGGATACCTTGGACAGCTCCCCTCCTGGCCTGTGAGCCCTGTGCAGACAGAGTACCAGAGTCTGTAACAGGAGACATCCTTTGCTCACGGACACAGAGCACCCGGTCTGTAGGTTCCTTTAAAAATTCAAGATGTTTGTGGAGTGGGTGCCTCCCCCTGCTTCACCCTTCTACTGGGCAGGAAGCTTCCTGCCTGTCCAAAGTGAGGGAGCAAACGCCTTTGTCTAGAGCAGGAGGATGGGGCATCTAGGGGGCAGGGGTGTTCACACGGGGGCCTCCGCACCCAGCTCGTCCGGGCGGACTAACGGCTCTGACGGTCACGCTGGCAGAAGTTTGAAGCCTGTGCCCATCACCACAGGGAGAGGCCTACCACTGTGCATGAAAAACGGTACTTCCTGTATTTATTAGTTTTATTTTTCCTTAGCTCTCCTCTCCAGATTTCTCACATCACTCTCCCCCTGCCCAGGTAACCAAGGTGGCTCCTCCACACCTTTCTCCCCTCTGTAGAATCCAGCACAAATGCCTCTATGCCCACCTTTAGGCCTCTTTGTGTTTTGTCAGTTGGTTTAGTAAAAATGGAAACGTGCCCTGTGTGTATCTATTTCTATAACTTGTTTTACTCAAAAGTGTGTCTTGAACATTTTTCAGGCCAATATATACATTTCTAATTCATTATTTTGAATTTGCTTTATGGTAACCCATGGTATGGATACACCACAATTAAAATTTTCCCCCAGCTTTACGGAGATATCATGGAAATAGAACGTTGTCTATAGACCACAATTTTATTCAACTGTTATATTAAAAGACATTCCATTTTTTTGCCTCTACAGGGCTATCATAAAGATCCTGTGGCTGTATTCTTATGATTTTTATTTTAAAGAATCCATTTCTAGGAATTTATGGGTCAGAATATGTTTATATTCTTTTAAATTATGCCTCTGACAGATGGTTTTCCAAAAAGACGCTAGGAATTGACCTTCCTACCGGTTATAGATGGAGTTTCCTATTCCTTATATACTCACCAGCACTGAGTGTTATCATTCTTTCATGTCGTTTTCAAATCTGCTGTGTGAGAAGCATCATGTCGTCTAGCACGTGTATGGCGTATTTCATCATCAGAGTTTGTTTACGTTAGTCATTTAATTTATAGCTCCCTGACTCTAGGTGTTTATTCATCATTGAGTTTTCCTCTTCTAGGACACCTTAACAGTCTTTGACCTCCAAGAAGGCGTGGTCCTGAGTTGGAGGAAAGACTGTCTTGGCGGCCTGAGAGGCAGGAAGGAAGTGTGCTCCAAGTGGGGCAGAGTCACGCGGCCCTGGAGCGGGCTGGGGGCAGCAGGAGCTGTAGCAGCGGGGCGGGTGGCGGGGGGACCTCGATGCAGCGTGTCAGGAGATTCCTGTGAGGCTGCCCTTCAGGGGTGACTTACTTACCTCTTTCTTTAGGGAGAGGGCGCGAGCATTCGTTTTTCTCACTTCGAATCAGAGGATATACACGGGGCTGTGTTGCCAAGTACAAAGCGTTTCAGAAGTTCAAGTGCAGACTCGACAGGTGCAATGGTCGGGTCCAGCTGCAGGCAGAGCCTTGCAACACGGCCTGAAGGAGGCGGGGCAAGTCTGGCGGCAGCTACCCCCGGGGCGGGGCCCAGGGCTCCAAGCGCACAGCCTCCGGGTGCCCTGCTGTATTCACGGTCAGGCTGCGGCGCCTTCAGACATCGCGAAGACAGCAGAAGTGCAGGGGGAGGGCTCTCTCTGCAGGACGCTGTCTTAGTATCTGGACAGGACAGCTCAAAGCCGGGTGTCCTCCGGGTGTGTCCCAGACCCACCCTCTCCGCCTTCCTATTCTGCCCTTTGCCCTGGGAGTCTCCATCCTCTGGTTCTCTTGACCTCTGGGTTTGGCCGATGGAGGATGGAGAGGCTGGGGTATTTACAGCTGCCCCACTGGCTCCCGAGCCCGGGTGGTAACAGTGGAAATGCTGTTACCCTGGGGCTGTGTCCTCCTTCCTGGCCCCGAGCCCACCCACGTTGCTGCTGCCTCCGTCCCCCCATAAATTCTCTCCGTTACTCCCAAAGCGGGGCGTCTGTCTTGTCCTGGATCCTGACAGATACAACCTGCCTACAGATCAGAAATGTCTCCTTGTTGATCAGAAAATCACAGGATCGCCTTTGCCCGCACGGGGAGCTGGAAATCGTACAGGAGGGGAAGGCGAGGGGCCAGTGGGGTGAATGGCCTTTTGTCAGCTCGCTCACGGCGTGTAAGCAGGTTGAAGCAGGCGGACCAGAGCTCCGTTAGAGGTTCCTGTGATGATCAGGGACTAAGAGGCTAGTTCTGGGCTGGTGGGAGGGGGAGAAGGGGAGGTGCCCGAGCTTCGGGCCAGGAGGTAGCCGGATGGCGTGAAGGGCCCGCAGCGAGCCTGGGCCGAGGCTGGCCCTGCTGGGCACTGGGGGAGCTCAGCCATGAACAGTGTGACCACTCTTTGACAGGCTTCCCCGTGTTTCTCCGGATCCTACACGCACACGCTTCCTTTAAAGTCTTTGCATCAGGTCTCAGTTGTCCTGCTAAAATGTCCTGCTTAAACATTATTTTAAAAACACCATGTTTTTCATAATGTACCCAGGGGAAGCCGCTGTTCTCCTGCTTCTTCCAAAGTGCAGTTAGGTTTTGGGGTAGAATGAATGACTCCGAGAGAGAGAGAGAGAGAGGGAGACAGAGAGACACAGTGAGAGAGAGAGAGAGAGACAGAGTGAGAGAGACAGAGAGACAGAATGAGAGAGACAGACAGAGAGAAACAGAGAGACAGAGACAGAGACAGAGAGACAAAGAGAGAGCGTGAGAGAGACAGAGAGAGAGAGAAACGGAGACAGAGAGTGAGAGAGACAGAGAGAGACAGAGAGACAGAGAGAAACAGAGGGAGACAGAGAGAGAGAGAGAAACAGAGACAGAGAGAGAGAAACAGAGGGAGACAGAGTGAGAGAGACAGAGAGAAAGAGAGAGAAACAGAGAGAGACAGAGAGAGACAGAGAGAAACAGAGGGAGACAGAGAGACAGAGTGAGAGAGACAGAGAGAGAGAGAAACAGAGAGAGAGAGACACAGAGAGAGACAGAGAGAGAGAATCTCCCGTGTGGTTGAAGTGGGACTGGGGGTCAGAGTCTCTGGATGCCGAGGGGAAACGTGAGAGCTGAGCAGGGCTGGCCATGATCGCTGGGCGAGGCGGGGCCTGCAGCGAGCTGGAGAGCATGTCTTCTGCCTAGAGACACCTGCCATCTAGCTGTTGTAGAAAACAAGATGACAGTCGGCGCTTAAAATAAGAATGTGCTTTTATTAACAACTGCGTGGAAGACGGACGTGGACAGGGCCCCCGTCTGGCCAGAGCTGGTTCTGGCTTGGCCGAGCCAGCGATGCTGTCCACTGATCGGGGTCCGTGTCTCCTCACCCTGCCCGGCACGTGGGCTTGGCCTGCAGGCGAAGCGGAGGCTGAAACACGCTCTGGTCTGGGAGCCACGCGTGGGCAGGAGGAGGGCTCCCGCCTCAGGCCTGAGGCTGCCGTCTGTGCAAAGTCTGCCAGCCAGACTGGCCCTTGCCCAGCGTCTGGGATCTGGGATTTCCAGAGGGTTCCCACTGTTCCCCAACTGACCAGGGTGGCTTGCTGCGTCCAGACTGTTTGTACAAGCGATTTCATTGCTGTGGACACCTGCCTTCCCCCCAGGCGTCTGGGATTCTGGTCCCTCCCAGGCAGAGGTACTGACGTGACCAGCTCCCAGCGAACCCTGGGCACTTGGTCTCCACGGGCTGTCACAGTTCGATGCTGGGGGAATTAAGTTTGTCCTGCGTGACTCCCCAGGAGAAGATTCTGGACACTTGCTCCTGGTCCCCTAGATCCCGCCCCTGTGCCCTTTCCCTTTGCTGTCATAAATCAGAGTCCCAGGCACGACCGTGTCCTGAGTCCTGTGATTCCCGCCAGCGAGTGTCTGCCCCCAGGGGTGGTCTTGGGGACCCTGACCCAGGGCTGCTTTCCTTCGCTGAGACCCGGTCACACCGTTTGGATCAGGGATTCATAAAGAAGAGAGTAGCTCACGCACCGTGACCTGCCCACCTTGACCCCAGGGTTTGCCCAAACCAAGTAGATGGAAAAGAATGAGAAAAAAGGTGGCACCTGATGAAAATGCCAATATAATTTTTAAAGAGTTATTTAAGTGGGGATGTGGAAAGAAAGTCTTTCCCTGGCCTTCCAGAACATGCCTAGGGGCACACACAAGCCTCGCCGGCCAGTCCTTGTGAAATCTGTGGGGCCCACAGGTGACTCAGCTCCCATCCTGGATACACCCACAGGCCATCCATCCCCAGCAGATGCCCTGTCTGCAGGCCTCTTCTCTGGCCCAGAGATGTGACAGTGCACCGGGCCAGCTGTGCAGTGTGACGTGTCCCGGGCCCCGCCCTCTCAAACTGTCCCTGTGAGCACCCAGATAACCGCAGGTCCCACGGCCTGAACTACCCGGCAGACGGCTTCTCAGAGGACGCACTGGACGGGCCTCGGGTACAAAACGGCATCCAATCCCCGTTTTCCCCGACCTTCTGCTCAAGGAGCCTTCCTTCCGTCTGGAGTCGTCTCGGCGTTCCCTGCATGACAGAGAACTTGACAATCAGAGCATCTCCTCCACAGGCAGTGGCTGAACACGGCTCCTGTGTCCTGCTTGCCAGGCGTCCGCCCTTCGTAAAGTGTGCAGTTAACAGCATTTCAGGCAAGAATTCACAGCTTTCTATCGCGTGTGGTGCCGGGGCTGGACGAGAGCTGTTGGAGATCAGATTTGCAGCTGCAGTCGAAGGGCCGCCTAAATCAAGGCTCTGTGAACCTCCTGGGCTTCCCTCAGCCCTCGCACTGCAGTCAGTGCATTCTGTAGGGGGTGCCTTCGTCGCCAGCACGGTTAATACCTGCAAGTTCTACCTGCGGCCTGTATCCGGCAGGCAGCGTCTTCCAGCCGAGGACCGGAAGGACCACTGATGATAGATAAAGCGCCCTGGGCCCTGTGGAGTGAAAGGTGAACGGGCTAGGAAGACAGCCCCGCGATGTATCGTATGTCACAGGCTGCAGCCCGGAGAGACGGAGGGAGCGACACCACTGTGAGCCCGAGAGGACACAGCGGCTCCGTGAAAGCCAAGCAGTGACATTGGAACCCTGGGAGAAGTCGGCGCAGATGCTCATCGGATGAGAGGAGGAGGGGGAGTCCAGGAAGCCCTGACGTTTCTGGGCTTCTCGGGGCTGAGCAGTGATGCTGGCAGAGTCCCGGGGGTGCTGGTGGGCCTGGGGCTTGGCCCTGAGCCTGGGTGTAGGCTCTGCCCCTTAGTTCCCTGGCCTGTGAAATGTTCGGATCGATGACTCTCAGGGCCCTTTTGGCTAAACCTTCTGAGTGAGAAGTGAGCAAGCTCTGAAACAGTCATCGGTCAACTAGGATTTCTAACAAATGCATGTTTCTGAAGCATCATAGGTATCCTAGTGATGGTGGGTTGGCACTGAATTTAGAGGAGGAAAGATTTTTTTTTTTTAATGAGTCACAAAATGTCTATTTACAGTCTATGGTAGGTTGCTAGGAAATGTTTGTTTTTACCCTTTTTTAAAAATAAATTTATTTATTTATTTTTGGCTGCGTTGGGTCTTCGTTGCTGCGCGCGGGATTTCTCTAGTTGCGGTGAGTAGGGGCCACTCTTCGTTGCGGTGTGCGGGCTTCTCATTGTGGTGGCCTCTCTTGTTGCGGAGCACGGGCTCTAGGCACGCAGGCTCAGTAGTTGCGGCACGCAGGCTCGGTCGTTGTGGCTCGTGGGCTCTAGAGCACAGGCTCAGTAGTTGTGGCTCGCGGGCTTAGTTGCTCCACGGCATGTGGGATCTTCCCGGACCAGGGCTCGAACCCGTGTCCCCTGCGTTGGCAGGTGGATTCTTAACCACTGTGCCACCAGGGAAACCCCTACCCTCTTGTTTTTGCTTATCAGAAAGACAGGTGTTTACTGATTTAAAAATCTAAGTATATACAAGCACGGAGAGGTTTTTCAAAATTATCCAACTTTGGGTCCACACAAGGTGATGTAGACCCTCCCCACTAAGTACAACTATCAACCCTGCAGGTAAAGCCAGAGGCAACCACAGCAGAGCTCTGAAAGTTGGGAGGAGAAAGGGGAGCTGGTTAGGGACCCCAGGACTGAGGAACAAGATAACAGCAGGGCACTTTATGTTCCTCACCCAACAGAAGATGGGGACCCAGGTCCCAATCCAGCCACAGAAGGCAGCTGGAGGAGGCTCATTCCTTCCCCGATGGCTGGGGGGTCCCTCTGATAGAACCAGGCGTAGCCCCGCACCCAAGCTGGGGCACCGACCTGGAGTCCAGCAACGATGGCCAGCCAGGGGGCCAGCTCCTCCTCCCTGCAGGGCCCGATTCCCCTGCCCTCTGCACCCAGAGACACTCCCCCACCTCTAGCTGGGGTCCCAGCCAATAAGCTTGGGAATGCCCCCAGAGGGACCCAGCCACACCAAAAGTCTCTTTGGCCTGCAGGGTTGAAACTTCCCTGAAACGCCCGGAGACGCCAAGATAGACAGGGAGCTGCTTGCAGACGGCTGGGTGGGTTGGGGCTGGTTCACACAGGACCACAGAAATGATGGTCCAGAGCTGTATCCCTGCATCCCTGCCCAGCATCTAACCTGTCCTCCTAAAGGGCCAGAGCTGTATCCCTGCATCCCTGCCCAGCATCTAACATCTCCTCCTAAAGGGCCTTGGTTCCCACTGCATCTCCTCTCTTCCCCTTTTGTGTACAGCTTTATTCAATTGGTTATCTACGTACCTCACCCACTCACTGGAGAAACCAGCGTTTTCTAGAGGCTCTTCCTACAAGATTTTTCTGTTTTCCCACCCTGGTATCGAGGTAGGGGGAGGTTGGATATGTAAGCTTGACCAATTGGGTGCTTTCGTTTGGAACTCTGAATCTTTGTGGAGTGAAGTAAGGGAAAAAGTCAACAGTTGGGGAATATTTATTTCAATGGCAAGTTCCCAGGTTGGGGGATAGGAACTTCCTAGCAGTTCCAAAACTCTGGGGCAGCCCTCTGCTTTCTGAGTCTGGTTCTCCAACCTTTCTTTTTTCTTTAAATGCAATTTTTAAAGGTTACACTCCATTTACAGTTATTACAAAATATTGACTATATTCCCCGTGTTGTACAATACCTCCCTGTAGCCTATCTTCCAATTTTTCTTTTCCTGTGTGTTTCCACGTCCTCCCCATGAACTCTCTTGTTGATGAAGTCGGCCACAGTTTGGTTCCTTTTCTGTTGCTTGCACCCGGTACAGAACGTAAGCTGCTGGGGTAACGATGCTTCAGTTTAGTCAGAGTTGAGAGCAGAGGCCAAAAGGGAACTGAATGCAGCCCAGGCTGGGTGGGTTCCTCCGTGGGCTCCCCTGCACGACTGCCCAGTGCCGTCTGACCAGCGTGTGCTTCTTGCCAGGAAGGCGTTTGTGTCTGACTCACTCCCAGGCCGAGCCTGGGGAAACAGTCGCCTGTTAAGATGACTTAGGGAGCTGGTGTTTTCATACCTCTCGCAAAGAAACTCACAGGAGACGATCAAAGCATCATGAATAAGCAATGTGTTCATGTCAACATGGTCCTGGTCTGGAAATGTTGCAGAAATCCTGTGAAAGAAATCTATAAGCCTTTGGGAAGTGACAATTAGCTGGGGCAGTGTGTGACGAATGTGAAGAAGTCAAGCAAACAGCACAGTCTATCAAATCGAATCCCAGTCGGCTGTCACGTTGTGATCCGAGCCCATGCTGTCATCTGGAGCGCTCTTTCTCCCTCTAGAAGGAACGCGGTCAAGACGCTCCAGGAGAATGTTTCGGGCGCTCAGGTTCATGGCCGAATGCTCTGTACGTGCTTGTCACGGGATGTAAACCACATGGACGCAGAGGAATTAAACTCGGCTGAGGGGCCTCATCTCAGCAGCTGAGGCCGGTGACTTGGGACAAGCTGTGTTTCCATTATGGAATTCGAGTCCTTTGTCACGGTGAGTCGGACTCTCTTTTGTCACCTTTAAACCTTTTATTTTTGACTTTGCTCAAGTGAAAGACATCCTTCTGCACCAGGACAAAGGTCTGTCCAGGTCATAATTTGAAACTGAGAAGTAAGTTCTAGAATATCTCAAGTTCATAGTCTATAGCTTGCTGTGAAAATGTTCATTTCACGACATGCACACTTTCAGATAAGGTTTGGACGAAAGCCACCAACAGTCTTGCTACGAAAGAAGAGATACTCGGCGGAATCCCTCTTGGAGTGTGTTCCCCCTGCCTCTGTGTCTCCAATCCCAGTGCCATCACGGCCATGAAAATCTGCTTTCCTGGATGGAGTCAGGAAATGGAGTAGATGAATGAATTCCTTCCCATGTGTCATCTTAGGCATCTCTGGAAACTCAGTGCTTCCTTTCTGCGACCTCTTCTGGGCAGTTAGTGGTGGAAAAATAGTGGGATGGTGGCCATCCCAGGAATTCAACATTCTCAGTGTTATTTATTTATTTATTTATTATTTTGGGAGCTTTTTTTTTTTTTTTTTTTTAAAGTAAAGTACAGGGACTTCCCTGGTGGTCCAGTGGTAAAGTATCCGCCTTTCAATGCAGGGGATGCAGGTTTGATCCCTGGTCAGGGAACTAAGATCCCACGTGCTGCGGGGCAACTAAGCCCACATGCCACAACTACTGAGCTTGAGCACCTCAACTGGAGAGCCCATGTGCCTCAGACTACAGAGCCCATGAGCTACAACTAGAGAGAGAAAACCCGCCTGCCACAACTAGAGAGAAGCCCGCACGCTGAGACAAAGATCCCGCATGCCGCAATTACGACCCAACGCAGCCAAAATAGATAAATAAATAAAATATTTTAAAAAATAAGAAAAGTGCAAAGGAGAAAATAACACACGTGCAGTTCCCATCACAGAGAATCCCAGGGCCAATATTTTACTGTATTTGCTTCCAGTTTTTTTTAACTAACTTTTTTTGGCTACTCCATGTGGCTTGCAAGTTCCCAGACCAGAGACTGAACCGGGCCACGGCCGTGAAAGCCCAGAATCCTAACCACTAGACCACCAGGGAACTACTGCTTCTAATTATTTTTATTCTTTTTACTTTCAGAAAGTTACACATTGCCCTTGCCTTTTAAAACTTTTTCCATTTTTCTTTTTTTTGGGATACAGTTCCCTGTGCTATGCAGTAGGACCTTGTTGTTGTTTATCAGCTTTTTTAAAAAATTGAAGTACAGTTGATTTACAATGTTGTGTTAACTTCAGGTGTACAGCAAAGTGATCCAGTTATATATATATGTATATATATATTCTTTTTCAGGTTCTTTTCCCTTATAGGTTATTACAAAATATTACAAAATATTAAGTATAGTTCCCTGTGCTATACAGTAGGTCCTAGTTGGTTATCTATTTTACGTATGGTAGTGTGTGTATATTAATCCCAAACTCCTTAAACTTTTTCTTATGAAAAGTTTCAACCATACTAAGAAATTGAAAGCATAGTATAATGAACCCTCACAGACGCAACATGTAGACTGTTATTTAAAAAAATTGTCATATTTGGTAGAGTCACTTCAATACACACCCCACACCCCAGAAGCATCCATTATATTATCAGGATATTGTGTATCCTTCCAAGTTTTAAAATGTAGTTTTATATATCTCTATGGACCTATATCTCTAGAACCATCTATCTATCTCCTTAGGACGTATATGGTGTTTTTTAATGTAGATTTTTTTCATAAATATATCACACTGGGCACATGATTCCTCATGTTGCTCTCCTCACTCTGCCTTATGTTTTGGAGATGTGTTTGGGTTGATGAGTTTTCCTTATTCATCTCCCTGTTGGGTTTTTCCATTTTGTGTGATGGGTGTTCTTTGCCTCCTCCCGGAGCACACAGCTCCAATGGTTATAAGGGTTAATATCTGGGACGTGCCTGGTGCAGAATCAGCACCATAGACATGGCTGAGTCCGGCTGAAATTACTGGGGTGGGACAACACGCACACTTCGGGTTTAGCAGGTGTTCCCAACTGCCCTCTCCCAGCTGGACTAGTTTACACTCCTGCATGCGCTGTGTGAGCTCTCCGCCTTGTCAACACCTGATCGAGTCAGATTTGTACATTTCTGCACATCTGATGGGAACGCATTTGAATTTGCATACTCTTGGTTGCTAGTGAGGTTGAACATGTTTTCATGTACTTATTAGTAATTTGAATTTAACTTTTGGCCCGTTGACTCCCTTTTTTTTTAAATTAATTAATTAATTGTTTATTTATTTATTTTTGGCTGTGTTGGGTCTTCGTTTCTGTGCGAGGGCTTTCTCTAGTTGCGGCAAGTGGGGGCCACTCTTCATGGCCGTGCGCGGGCCTCTCACTATCGCGGCCTCTCTTGTTGCGGAGCACAGGCTCCAGACGCGCAGGCTCAGTAATTGTGGCTCACGGGCCTAGTTGCTCCGCGGCATGTGGGATCTTCCCAGACCAGGGCTCGAACCCGTGTCCCCTGCATTGGCAGGCTGATTCTCAACCACTGCGCCACCAGGGAAGCCCCTCGACTGATTTTTAAATGTTAAATTAACTTTGCATTCCTGAGACGAAGTCTGTGCTACCCTTTTTAGATATATTGTTGGATTCAGTTTGCTAAAATTTTGTTTATAATTTTTGTGCTTATGAGATGTAGCGTCCTGTAGTTTTCTTGTAATGTCCTTGTCTGGGTTAGTATCAGGGTAATGCTGGCCTCAGAGAATGAGTTGGGTAGTGTTTCCTCCTTTTCAATTTTTTGGGAAGACTTTGTGCAGAACTGGGATTATTTTGTCCTTAAATGTTTGTTAGAATTCCCTGGTGAGACTATCTTTGACTGGAGTTTTCTTTGTGGGAAGCCTTTTACTACAAATTACATTTCTTTAATAAATGTAGAGTATTCAAGTGGTGTATTTCTTCTTGAGTGGACTTTGGTCGTTTGTGTCAGATTGCAGAGAGCAGGGGACATGATGATGATTTTCCCGATGGCACAGAAATATCAGAGGTGGTGCTAGGGGCTCCTAAAATGTGTGTCCATATTTCATTTCACAGATGTTTACTGAGCACTTACTATGTCCCAGGCCCTGCTTGAAGCACTGGGACTACAGCAGCAAACAAAACAGAAAAGTCAATCGTTCCAGCCTTCTGCACTTTGTGCACTGGTGTGTTCACTCTTCACAGTTTGCCTACGATGGGAGGGGACGCTATGGATAGTGGTCATAAGTGTGAGTTTTAGAGCCCTGTCGTCTGGGTTCAAACTCCAGCCTTGGAACTTCTGGGCTGTGTGTCCCTGGGCAACATTCTCTGCGCCGGTCCCTCGCCTGTGAAATGGGGGCTAATCATGCCCCCTACTGGATTTTGTGAGTATTACATGAGAAAAATGCAAGTAACGCCCTTGGTATAACTGGCATACAGTAAGTGCTCAATAAATGTGGATGTCGTCTTTATGAACAGATTTGCAGAGGTCTGTTTACTGCTGTACTGCCTGCTTGCTTCCACGTGGCTGTGAATTTAAAGAATAAACCAGCTGACTAGTTAGAACTGTGTACAAACTAAGAGTCAGTAGGTGCTGAGTGAGGGTCTGACATGGGCTTCTAGGAAGCAAACTGCACGAAGTCAGGGACACAGTTTTGCAACATCTGCTCTGGTGACTCAGAGGTCTTTCTAGTCGACTTTTTGTCCAGTACGATGTGTTCAGACAGGCAAGGTAGTGCTGAAGCAGATTTTCAGAAAGAAGAGGTGTCACACGGTATAAATATCAGATTCTGTTGTGTTGGTAAATGCCACCAATTTCCATGTTGTGCATGTAGAGTCCTTTTGTTCCAAAGCCCCCTGTGCACTTTATTTCTAGAACGAAAGTCTTCTCCACAGACCTGTCGAAGACGTTTCCTCTCCTCTCTGGCCACCAGGGGTTTGCCCTCGTTGGCACCAGGGAGTCCTGTCTTGCAGCCAAAATCTGGAGGTGACATTTTCCCTTCCTCATCTTTGGTGAATGAACAGGTACACCTGCTTCTAACACGAGGCTCTTGCCATTTCCAAAGCAACTGCCGCTGTTAACTATTCAAGGCAATTGGAAGTGTTTGCCAAAAAATGTAATTTTAATAGACTGAGTTTAGCTGAAGATACAGATGAGTCTTGGGGAGGGTTTGCTGTGAGAAGCTGTGTGTGATGGTTGTGAGTGCAGCTCTGGAGCTGGGCTTCCTGAGGTCAAGTCCAGGCTTTGTCCCCAACTAGCTGTGGGTCTTTGGGCATGTTGTTTAACTTCACTGTGCTTTCAGTTGGTCATACGTGGTACCAGCTAGTGACTATCTTACAGGGTAGTTACAGGCATAAAGGCATTAATAATAGAGGTAAAGCATTCACACAGCGCCTGGCAGTGTATACAGTTTAATAGACATGAGCTGCGATCATTATTGTAATTGTTGTCGCTATATATCATTTTGTTACTTACTGGGGACAGTAGTTTGCTCAGGACACTATCAGGACATCCCAAACAGAGATGGAAGATGATTTTCAGTTAAAATTAAATCCAAAATATCTCTGGGAGTTTGATACTTTAGAACAGTGGGTTTTCAGACTTTTTGACTGTGAATTATGGAAGAAATATACAAGGAGATGCAGTATTCACATGTACAAACACGCACACAACACACACACACCCCTTAAAAGACAAGTTTCATGAAAGCATACCTGCCTTTCCATGTACAATCCAGTCTGGGAGCTTCTATTCCATTCCATCCTGTTTTATTCTCTTCTGCTTTGTTTACAAAATACTGCTCATGACCCACTAAACGGATGTGAGTTGTGACCCGCATTTTATAGGACACCTCCCTAGAAAGAGGCCCGTCTGAGAGATCTGTCGAAAGGTGGTGAATTAGGATTGGGGTCAGGCATCCCCGCACAGCCTGGCCAGCAGATAACCTGCCACTTTAGGCAGGACCCTCCCATAAGCTGAGACTCACTCAGCCTTGGAAAGCTGAAGAAAGGAAGATCGGAGCAACTCCTATTTGAGCATCTGCAATAGATGACTCTGCCCCACCAAAATGTTACGGGAATAAAAAGAAATTATGGGTGTCAAGGGTTTTATGGATAAAGACACAGCCTTCTGGTATTACAAATCATCTTAGCAGTAGTATCATGGAGATAAAGTGTGGAGCTAGAAGAAATTTCTCAAGCAAGCTACCATAAGAGAACCCTTATAACCTTAAAAGTCATTTAAAAATGATACAAATGAACTTATTTACAAAACAGAAACAGACTCAGAGATTTAAAGAACGAACTTGTGGTTATGGGGGGAGAGGTGGGGGGAGGGATAGATTGGGATTTGGGGATTGACATGTACACCCTGCTATATTTAAAATAGGTAACCAACAAGGACCTGCTGTAGAGCACGGGGAACTCTGCTGGATACTCTGTAATAATCTAAGTGGGAAAAGAGTTTGAAAAGAATAGATAGATGCATGGAATCACTTTGCTGTACACTTGAAACTAACAGAACATTGTTTTTTTTTAATTTAATTAATTTATTTTTTATACAGCAGGTTCTTATTAGTTATCTCTTTTATACATATTAGTGTATATATGTCCATCCCAATCTCCCAATTCATCCCATCACCATCCTCACCCGCCCCGCCACTTTCCCCCCTTGGTGTCCATACATTTCTTCTCTACATCTGTGTCTCAATTTCTGCCCTGCAAACCGGTTCATCTGTACCATTTTCCTAGGTTCCACATATATGCGTTAATATACGATATTTGTTTTTCTCTTTCTGACTTACTTTACTCTGTATGATGGTCTCTAGATCCATCCACGTCTCTACAAATGACCCAATTTCGTTCCTTTTTATGGCTGAGTAATATTCCATTGTATATATGTACCACATCTTCTTGATCCATTCATCTGTCGATGGGCATTTAGGTTGCTTCCATGTCCTGGCTACTGTAAATAGTGCTGCAGTGAACATTGGGGTGCATGTGTCTTTTTGAATTATGGTTTTCTCTGGGTATACGCCCAGTAGTGGGATTGCTGGATCATATGGTAATTCTATTTTTAGTTTTTTACGGAACCTCCATACTGTTCTCCATAGTGGCTGTATCAACTTACATTCCCACCAACAGTGCAAGAGGGTTCCCTTCTCTCCACACCCTCTCCAGCATTTCTTGTTTGTAGATTTTCTGATGATGTCCATTCTAACTGGTGTGAGGTGATAACCTCATTGTAGTTTTGATTTGCATTTCTCTAATAATTAGTGATGTTGAGCAGCTTTTCATGTGCTTCTTGGCCATCTGTATGTCTTCTTTGGAGAAATGTCTATTTAGGTCTTCTGCCCATTTTTGGATTGGGTTGTTTGTTTTTTTAATACTGAGCTGCATGAGCTGTTTACATATTTTGGAGATTAATCCTTTGTCCGTTGATTCGTTTGCAAATATTTTCTCCCATTCTGAGGGTTGTCTTTTCATCTTGTTTATGGTTTCCTTTCCTGTGCAAAAGCTTTTACGTTTCATTAGGTCCATTTGTTTATTTTTGTTTTTATTTCCATTACTGTAGGAGGTGGGTCAAAAAAGATCTTGCTGTGATTTATGTCAAAGAGTGCTCTTCCTATGTTTTCCTCTAAGAGTTTTATAGTGTCCAGTCTTACATTTAGGTCTCTAATCCATTTTGAGTTTATTTTTGTATATGGTGTTAGGGAGTGTTGTAATTTCATTCTTTTACATGTAGCTGTCCAGTTTTCCCATCACCACTTATTGAAGAGACTGTCCTTTCTCCATTGTATATCCTTGCCTCCTTTGCCATAGATTAGTTGACCATAGGTGCATGGGTTTATCTCTGGGCTTTCTATCTTGTTCAGTTGGTCTATGTTTCTGTTTTTGTGCCAGTACCATATTGTCTTGATTACTGTAGCTTTGTGGTATAGTCTGAAGTCAGGGAGTCTGATTCCTCCAGCTCCGTTTTTTTCCCTCAAGACGGCTTTGGCTATTTGGAGTCTTTTGTGTCTCCATACAAATTTTAAGATTTTTTTGTTCTAGTTCTGTAAAAAATGCCATTGATAATTTGATAGGGATTGCACTGAATCTGTAGATTGGTTTGGGTAGTATAGTCATTTTCACAATATTGATTCTTCCAATCCAAGAACATGTTATATCTCTCCATCTGTTGGTATCATCTTTAATTTCTTTCATCAGTGTCTTGTAGTTTTCTGCATACAGGTCTTTTGTCTCCCCACGTAGGTTTATTCCTAGGTATTTTATTCTTTTTGTTGCAATGGTAAATGGGAGTGTTTCCTTAATTTCTCTTTCAGATTTTTCATCGTTAGTGTATAGGAATGCAAGGGATTTCTGTGCATTAATTTTGTATCCTGCAACTTTACCAAATTCATTGATTAGCTCTAGTAGTTTTCTGGTGGCATCTTTAGGATTCTCTATGTATAGTATCATGTCATCTGCAAACAGTGACAGTTTTACTTCTTCTTTTCCAATTTGTATTCCTTTTATTTCTTTTTCTTCTCTGATTGCCGTGGCTAGGACTTCGAAAACTATGTTGAATAATAGTGGTGAGAGTGGACATCCTTGTCTTGTTCCTGATCTTAGAGGAAATGCTTTCAGTTTTTCACCGTTGAGAATGATGTTTGCTGTGGGTTTGTTGTATATGGCCTTTATTATGTTGAGGTAGGTTCCCTCTATGTGCACTTTCTGGAGAGTTTTTATCATAAATGGGTGTTGAATTTTGTCAAAAGCTTTTTCTGCATCTATTGAGATGATCATATGGTTTTTATTCTTCAATTTGTTAATATGGTGTATCACATTGATTGATTTGCATATATTGAAGAATCCTTGCATTCCTGGGATAAACCCCACTTGATCAGGGTGTATGATACTTTAAATGTGTTGTTGGATTCTGTTTGCTAGTATTTTGTTGAGGATTTTTTTTTTATGCTATGAAATATCAGTTAAAACATTAGTAGTATTTTTTTTTAAGATTGATTGATTGATTGATTGATTGATTGCTATGTTGGGTCTTCGTTTCTGTGCGAGGGCTTTCTCTAGTTGCGGCAAGCGGGGGCCACTCCTCATCGCAGTGCGTGGGCCTCTCACTATCGTGGCCTCTCTTGTTGCGGAGCACAGGCTCCAGACGCGTGGGCTCAGTAGTTGTGGCTCACGGGCCTAGTTGCTCCGTGGCACGTGGGATCTTCCCAGACCAGGGCTCGAACCCGTGTCCCCTGCATTAGCAGGCAGACTCTCAACCACTGCGCCACCAGGGAAGCCCTTGCTGAGGATTTTTGCATCTATATTCATCAGTGATATTGGTCTGTAATTTTCTTTTTTTGTAGTATCTTTGTCTAGTTTTGGTATCAGGGTGATGGTGGCCTCATAGAATGAGTTTGGGAGTGTTCCTTCCTCTGCAATTTTTTGGAAGAGTTTGAGAAGGATGGGTGTTAGCTCTTCTCTAAATGTTTGATAGAATTCACCTGTGAAGCCATCTGGTCCTGGACTTTTGTTTGTTGGAAGATTTTTAATCACAGTTTCAGTTTCATTACTTGTGATTGGTCTGTTCATATTTTCTATTTCTTCCTGGTTCAGTCTTGGAAGGTTATACCTTTCTAAAAATTTGTCCATTTCTTCCAGGCTGTCCATTTTATTGGCATAGAGTTGCTTGTAGTAGTCTGTTAAGATGCTGTGTATTTCTGCGGTGTCTGTTGGAACTTCTCCTTTTTCGTTTCTAATTTTATTGATTTGAGTCCTCTCCCTCTTTTTCTTGATGAGTCTGGCTAATGGTTTATCAATTTTGTTTATCTTCTCAAAGAACCAGCTTTTAGTTTTATTGATCTGTGCTATTGTTTTGCTTGTTTCTATTTCATTTATTTCTGCTCTGATCTTTATGATTTCTTTCCTTCTGCTAACTTTGGGTATTGTTTGTTCTTCTTTCTCTAGTTCCTTTAGGTGTAAGGTTAGATTGTTAATTTCAGATTTTTCTTGTTTCTTGAGGTAGGCTTGTATACCTATAAACTTCCCTCTTAGAACTGCTCTTGCTGCATCCCATAGGTTTTGGGTCGTCGTATCTCCATTGTCATTTGTTTCTAGGTATTTTTTGATTTCCCCTTTGATTCTTCAGTGATCTCTTGGTTATTTAGTAACATATTGTTTAGCCTCCATGTGTTTGTGTTTTTTACGGTTTTTTCCCCTGTAATTGATTTCTAATCTCATAGCATTGTGGTCAGAAAAGATGCTTGATATGATTTCAATTTTCTTAAATTTACTGAGGGTTGATTTGTGACCGAAGATGTGATCTATCCTGGAGAATGTTCCATGCGCCCTTGAGAAGAAAATGTAATCTGCTGTTTTTGGATGGAATGTCCTATAAATATCAATTAAATCTATCTGGTCTATTGTGTCATTTAAAGCTTCTGTTTCCTTATTAATTTTATGTCTGGATGATCTGTCCATTGGTGTAAGTGAGGTGCTAAAGTCCCCCACTATTATTGTGTTACTGTCGATTTCCTCTTTTATAGCTGTTAGCAGTTGCCTTATGTATTGAGGTGCTCCTATGTTGGGTGCATATATATTTATAATTGTTGTATCTTCTTCTTGGATTGATCCCTTGCTCATTATGTAGTGTCCTTCCTGTCTCTTCTAACATTCTTTATTTTAAAGTCTATTTTATCTGATATGAGTATTGCTACTCCAGCTTTCTTTTAATTTCCATTTGCATGGAATATCTTTTTCCATCCCCTCACTTTCAGTCTGCATGTGTCTCTAGGTCTGAAGTGGGTCTCTTGTAGACAGCATATATATGGGTCTTGTTTTTGTATCCATTCAGCAAGCCTGTGTCTTTTGGTTGGAGCATTTAATCCATTCACATTTAAGGTAATTATCGATGTGGATGTTCCTGTGACCATTTTCTGAATTGTTTTGGGTTTGTTATTGTAGGTCCTTTTCTTCTCTTGTGTTTCCCACTTAGAGAAGTTCCTTTAGCATTTGTTGTAGAGCTGGTTTGGTGGTGCTGAATTCTCTTAGCTTTTGCTTGTCTGTAAAGCTTTTGATTTCTCCATCGAATCTGAATGAGATCCTTGCCAGGTAGAGTAATCTTGGTTGTAGGTTCTTCCCTTTCATCACTTTAGATATATCATGCCACTCCCTTCGGCTTGTAGAGTTTCTGCTGAGAAATCAGCTGTTAACCTTATGGGAGTTCCCTTGTAAGTTATTTGTCATTTTTCCCTTGCTGCTTTCAATAATTTTCCTTTGTCTTTAATTTTTGCCATTTTGATTACTATGTGTCTTGGCGTGTTTCTCCTTGGGTTTATCCTGTATGGGACTCACTGTGCTTCCTGGACTTGAGTGGCTATTTCCTTTCCCATGTTAGGGAAGTTTTCGACTATAATCTCTTCAAATATTTTCTCTGGTCCTTTCTCTCTCTCTTCTCCTTCTGGGACCCCTATAATGTGAATATTGTTGCGTTTAATGTTGTCCCAGAGGTCTCTTAGGCTGTCTTCATTTCTTTTCATTCTTTTTTCTTTATTATGTTCCGCAGCAGTGAATTCCACCATTCTGTCTTCCAGGTTACTTATCCGTTCTTCTGCCTCAGTCATTCTGCTATTGATTCCTTCTAGTGTATTTTTCATTTCAGTTATTGTATTGTTCATCTCTGTCTGTTTGTTCTTTAATTCTTCTAGGTCTTTGTTAAACATTTCTTGCATCTTCTCGATCTTTGCCTCCATTCTTTTTCCGAGGTCCAGGATCATCTTCACTATCATTATTCTGAATTCTTTTTGTGGAAGGTTGCCTATCTCCCTTCATTTAGTTGTTTTTCTGGGGTTTTATCTTGTTCCTTCATCTGGTACATAGCCCTCTGCCTTTTCATCTTGTCTATCTTTCTGTGAATGTGGTTTTTGTTCCACAGGCTGCAGGATTGTAGTTCTTCTTGCTTCTGCTGTCTGCCCTCTGGTGGATGAGGCTATCTAAGAGGCTTGTGCAGGTTTCCTGATGGGAGGGACTGGTGGTGGGTAGAGCTGGCTGTTGCTGTGGTGGGCAGAGCTCAGTAAAACTTTAATCTGCTTGACTCCTGATGGGTGGGGCTGGGTTCCCTCCCTGTTGGTTGTGTGGCCTGAGGCAACCCAACACTGCAGCCTACCTGGGCTCTTTGGCAGGGCTAATGGTGGACTCTGGGAGAGTTCACGCCAAGGAGTACTTCCCAGAACCTCCGCTGCCAGTGTCCTTGTCCCCACGGTGAAACAGAGCCACCCCCCGCCTCCTGCAGGAGACCCTCCAACACTAGCAGGCTGGTCTGGTTCAGTCTCCCCTGTGGTCAATGCTCCTTCCCCTGGGTCCCGATGCGCACACTACTTTGTGTGTGCCTCCAAGAGTGGAGTCTCTGTTTTCCCCAGTCCTGTCGCGAAGTCCTGCAATCAAATCCCACTAGCCTTCACAGTCTGATTCTCTAGGAATTCCTCCTCCCGTTGCCGGACCCCCAGGTTGGGAAGCCTGACGTGGGGCTCAGAACCTTCACTCCAGTGGGTGGACTTCTGTGGTGTAAGTGTTCTCCAGTCTGTGAGTCACCCACCCACCAGTTATGGGATTTGATTTTATTGTGATTGCACCCCTCCTACCGTCTCATTGTGGCTTCTCCTTTGTCTTTGGATGTGGGGTATCTTTTTTGGTGAGTTCCAGTGTCTTCCTGTCGACGATTGTCCCGCAGCTAGTTGTGATTCTGGTGTTCTCACAGGAGGGAGTGAGAGCACGTCCTTCTACTCCGCCATCTTGGTTCAGGGCCAAAGTATAGTTGATTTATAATGTTTCAGGTGTACAGCAGAGTGATTCAGTTCTACATATATATGTATTCTTTTCCAGATTCTTTCCCATTATAAGTTATTACAAGATAGTGAATCTAGTTCCCTGTATTTATCTCTTTTATGCATAGTAGTGTGTATATGTTAATCCCAAACTCCCAATTTATCCTTCCCCCCGTCAATTATACTTTGATAAGTCTAAAGAAACACATACAAACAGAGTCTCCTCGGGAGGTAACCCTTGGATTTAGGCATCAGGGATGGGTGGGAATCAACAAGGGAGAAACAGGAAGAATATTCCAGGAAGAAGGAACAGCACAGGGGTGAACAGCTGCCCTCAAGGAATTGAAACCATTTGAAGGATTCGGAGTCTTTCCTAACCGACGCGGGGGCCCTGGGAGGATTTTAAGCAGAAGAACAGAATGACTGGATTTGGGTGTTTGGAGTTCTCTATGGCTGCAGAATAAAGAATGAAACCGGAGGTCAATAGTAGAAGCTGCTGGTTGCCGAGGGGGTGGGAGGTGGAGGAGGTGTGGATTGGGAGTTTGGGATTAGCAGATGCAAACTAGTAGTTGTAGAATGGATACACAACAAGGTCCTACTGTAAACAGCACAGGAAACTATATCCAATCTCCTGGGATAAGCCATAATGGAAAAGAATATGAAAAAGAATGTGTATACATGTATAACTGAATCACTTTGCTGTACAGCAGAAATTAACACAGCATTGTAAACCAAGTATATTTCAATAAAATAAATTTTTAAAAGAGAGTAGAAGCCACTGTTGCCTGCTCTCCGGGCAACACTGCAGCCATCATCTTTTACCTGCGCCCAGGCTCTCGTGTTACTGAATTCCTGCCCCGTAAATCCTTCTCAGAAACGCAGCCCGACGGGTCCAAGCGTCGGCCTCAGTGTCCCTGTTCTGTGCCCCGTCCATGACTGCCCAGTGAAACAGTGCCAGAGGGCAGAGGTTGAGTGAGAACAGAGGGAATTCTGCTGCCTTCCATGCCCTTTGTTAACAATCTCCCTGGCACTGGGACTCAGGGGAAACTGTAGTTTCCAGATAACTCACACGGGGCTGGGTAGTCACAACTGGGGGCAAAGAAGCTTGATCTGACTCAGCTACACGGTGGGATTAGGGTGTTACTAACCAAGAGGTCACTGGCCCGACCAGTTCCTAGCATGTGCTGGCCATTCAGCCGTGAAGCGGTCGCGCCAGAGCTTTACGTTCCCACGTGTCTGTCGGAAGAGATGCAGTTGACGCCCATCCCCACATCCTTGGTCCAGCCCCAAGTTCATCTGCAGACACAGCGGAGAGTTCACAGAGATGCTGCTGGCCTCCACCCCACGCACGGCCCTCTCCCTGCTTCTCTGGCCCGGGGGGACCTGCCCAGCAGGGGCAGAGCAGCCAAGAAAGGCTGAGACTCAACACCTCTGTACGGTTGCCAGATAAACAACAGGATGCCCAGTTCAATCTGAATTTCGGAATAACCAGTAATTTTCTGTGTATCTGTAATGGGTTGAATGGTGTCTTCCCCAAATATATGTCCATGCCCTGATCCCTAGAGCCTGTTAATGTGACCTTTGGAAAAAGGGTCTTTGCAGGTGTCATTAAGTTATGGAGCTGTCGACGGGATCATCTTGGAATGTCTGGGCGGGCCCTATATCCACGGAAAGTGTCCTCCTTTCAAGAGACAAAGAGGAGGCCACGTGAAGACCGAGGCAGAGACTGGAGCAGGAGCTGGAAGAAGCGAGGAAGGATCCGCCCCCGGAGCCTCTGGAGGGAGGACAGCCCTGCTAACATGCCTGGCCTCCAGGGCTGTAGGAGAATAAATGTCCGGTTTTTTTAGCCACCAAGTTAGGGGTCATTTGTTATGGCAACCCCAGGCCTTCTCAGAGAAGTGACCAGCAATCTTGGGTTATCGCGGGATTTTTATTCTCAGGTGTCCTTCAAAATACTTGGGTTGTGGGGTCTCTGAGGTTCTCTTTTCTCCACTTTTCCAGCCTCTAGAAGAGTTGGCAGACTGTGGACCCAATCCTGCCAGCCACCTGTGCTTGTTAATAAAGTTTTATTGAAACACAGCCACACCCACTCACTTGCTGTCACCCAGAGCTGCCTTTGCTTTGCCGTGGTGGTGCTGAGCCCTTGTGCCAGAGACAGCCCAGCTTGCCAGACCTAAAAATATACGCGTTCTCCGGCTTTTCACAGAAGATGTTTTGCTGATCCTGCTTTCTCTGGGGAATGGACTTTCTCTGATTCCAGCTCACAGTACTCTGCCCACGTGAGAGCCTGCAGAGTCAGTCTGCAGACGGCGGTGGTCTGTCTTTCTATTCGCCTCCTAATTTTTGAAGTGAGTTTCCGCTTCTGGACTCAGGATCCAGGAAAATTAGGCTTAATCAGTTTCTTTAGGAGCAGAAACAAGCTGACCCAATGAAGTGGAGCCAAAGGCACGTGCCCCGAGGGACATCCCCTTGCTGGAGATGGGAGTGTGGGCTGTTGTTTGTGAATGCTGGGTGCTGGCCTCCACGCTGCGTCCTCCCCCAGCCCAGCTCTGCTCTAGGTGACCCCCTGCTTCCCCACAAGAGGCTCACGGAGTGTGCCCTCAGCCGGGGGAGGATTGCTTTGCTCGTAAAATGGAAGATGGAGTCTTTACAATTCTAGCCTTTTCTGGATGATCTTTAACAATTGCGTGGCTTAAAAGGTATCAGAGACAAACCAGAAGGTTGAAATTCTCTGGCTGTTCCCAGCAAGGGCGGTCTCCAAAGGGACACACATCAGGTCTGTGTTCAGGAGAAATGCGAGGAGCTCCGTCTACAAACTCAGACGTGAACCTTTTATTCTTCTAACTTCAACTGCCATTCTTCTTGAGTTGCAAAATTTTCAGCTTTGTCTCTAGCCATGGTATGCATGCTTTGTCCTGATGAGCAAGGGCTGCAGAAAACCCTGGAGGAGACTGGAAGTCTTAGTGACGCTTTGCTGGAATTATTTTTCCTGCAGGGGCCCTGATGGTGAAGCAGAGAGAGAGAGTGAGCGCCGCAGGGCACTTGTTGGTTTGGGGCTGTCTGGCCTCCATGCTTTCTCACCGGGTCTCCAGGGAAGATGGTGGCTAATTAGGAGCAATTAAGCATGTTGTCAGCTGGGGGTGGACTTGAGCTTCAGCCGAGGTTGTAGGGATAACGTGCTTCAGGGTGGGTTTCTGTCTCCGGGGCATTCAGTGACGCGCTGAGAACTCATCACGGAGACAGTTTTCACTGGATTATTTAACGGTGAGCTTCCCTTTGTCCATTGGCATGGGGGTTGCCTTCCTGGTGTAGAAGCTTCTACAGGAAAACTCTTTTCATGGGTTTCCTGTAAAGATTTATAGCTTTATATGCTTGAGAGCAGAGGTCCCTAAACACATCTGTACCCGGAGGGCATCAACCCACTGATGCCAGCATCCCTCCCCAGAGCCTGCGATTTAGCTGGTCTGGGATGTAGCTCAGGCTTTGGCTGTTTTAAAATGTCTCCCAGTGATTCCAGCATGCAGGTGAGGCTGGGGACCATGGCTAGAAGGCAGCCTGGTTTGCTCAGGGACTAAATTTCTTCATGGGGTGAATGGAGGTACCCGGGGCACTCAGACCAGCCTCAGCCTCCAGGTTGCTCTCACCCAGACCTTTCCCTGGTGCCGGGCAGCGGGACCCTTTTTATTTTCCTTGGTCCCCTGGAGCCCCTGGTAACAGGGGTGCCCTGGCCAGTGAGGTTGGTGTCCTGGCTATTTCCCTTGTTAGCTGGAGGCTGTTGTTTGGAATTTCCGTGCTTCAGTTTTCTCCTCTGAAAAGAGGAGCAGTAATTGGACCTACCTGGTAGGGTTCTTATGAGGAGTGAACGAGGTAAAGCACGGAAACTTTCGGCACATGTGTGAGCTCTTAGCAAGTGGTAGCTATGTTTTGTTACCATTATTTTCTCATGATTATTTCTTCTTATTACTATTACTAACTTCTCGGCTTGGCTGATAGTTATAGGTGGAGGAAATAATGATGGTTAGAAATATTTGTCATAGGAATAAAGACGCAGACGTAGAGAATGGACTTGAGGACACGGGGAGGGGGAAGGGTAAGCTGGGACGAAGTGAGAGAGTGGCATGGACATATATACACTACCAAATGTAAAATAGATAGCTAGTGGGAAGCAGCCGCATAGCACAGGGAGATCAGCTCCGTGCTTTGTGTCCACCCCGAGGGGTGGGATGGGGAGGGAGGGAGGGAGACGCAAGAGGGAGGGGATATGGAGATATATGTATACGTATAGCTGATTCACTTTGTTATACAGCAGAAACTAACACACCAGTGTAAAGCAATCATACTCCAATAAAGATGTGGAAAAAAAAAAATATTTGTCATGAGATGGAGGGTTGGCTACTGAGTTTTTAGAGATTTTAAAGCATCAGCGGATACAAAAGGGAGGCACTCTTGTCAGAGTAAACATGGCAATCAATCACCCCGCTCAGAAAACGGGGACCCACATGCCTTTCTGAGGGAGGAATGAGCACCGAGGTGACACCGTGTGTTCTGGAATACGGCTGCTTGCGTCCGATTCTTCTTTCTACCTACCTGCCAAGTGACACTGGGCAGCTTCCTTCCACCAGGGGTTCTCACACTGGAGGGTGCACGGGGTCACCTGGGGGGGCCGGTCAAACCCCAGGCGGCTGCCCCCATCCCAGGCTCGGACTCCTTGGTCCGGGTGGGGCTGAGCACGTGCATTTTGAGCAAGTTCCCGGCGATGCTGCGGGTGGTGGTCGGGGAACCCCACTTTGAAAACTGCTGCTTGAAACTGTCTACACTTCAGCGCCCTTGTCGGTAAAACAGGGTTAACGACAATATAGACCGTGTGCAAAGTGCTTCCCACAGTGCCTGGCATACGGTGCGCGTTCAGGAAGTGTTGTTTGTTATTATTGCACGTGAGAACTTGGTATTTGAAACTGTTTTCTTTTGAAGTCGGCAGCCCAAGAAAAGACCATTCCATAAAGGGATTTGGGCTCGAGCACCTGTCAAACTGAATTGCAGAGCATATGCAGTTAGATTCTTTCCCCAGACCTCACACCGAAATAAATGCCAGATGGACTAAAGATCTGACGGCACAAAATAAAACCCTAAACCTATAAAAACGCTGAAGGAATTGATAGGGACACTTTTCCAGGCAGGACAGTGAATACTGGAGTCTTGTAACAGGAGGAAAAGGAGCTGGGTGGGCTCCGTGCCACTGGCCCCCTGCCACCTGTGGGGAAAGCTGGGGAGACCACAGGATCTGCCTTCTAGAAGCTTCTGGAGAGTTAAACTGTAGGGTTATGAAATAGCAGGCTACATACAGCCCAAGGCAGCACTTAGGGTGCCTGTTGAAGGTGGAGGAGCCCACAGGAAGGCGAGCTCGTGCGCTGGGGCTTTAAGGATGCCTGGGGGGATGGTGAGGTGCGGTCCATTGCGGATGCCGCAGAGGGTATCTCAGGTGGAATGCCACAGGTGTTCATGTGGGTGCCCAGCTCATCCCAGTTCCCCCCGAGACTTACCAGCTTCAGCCCTGAATGCAGGGTCCACCCCTAGTCCCAGGCAAACCAGGACGGTCAGTCAGCCCGGTTCGTGGGCAGGGCCTGGCCCACCCGGCTGGCGTGCACGGTGTTTGTCAGCGAGCTGTGTGGCTAAGGCGGGGTTGATCGGGTCCTGGGCTCACCGGGAATCACCTTCCTGTGTTGAAGGAGCAGAAAGGCACGCTCTCCATCTGGTTTAGGGGCTGACCCCTTCCTCTAGCTGGGATTTCAGAGGACCCTGGTTGGAGACGTGAGGAGCTTTTTTTACAGAAGGAGAAGTGATTCCTTGGATTCATAAATGAATGTTTCTCACTGAGAGCTATTAATATTTCTTTTAAGAAAAGTGAATCTGTTTCTACTCATTTCAGCAGGAGAAAAACACTGCAGAACAGAGAAGTGTGTGTGTGTAGAATCTTCTGTTTAAGGAGATCACGGTACGTTGCTGGGATGAGTAGCGTTGGTGGCCCCTGTGAGGGTCTTCCCTGCTTCCTTGCTGTTACTGACTGGAGCTGGATTATTAAGGGAAAGTCCTGGAGACGAGAGTATTGATGTTTCAGTTCCTGGTTAGCAAGTCTGATCTACGTTCAGTTACCAGCTTTCGCAGAGAGGGCTTAGGACACAAGGCCAAGCTCCCAAGCATTTAACCCGGGATGCTCTACACAAAGCCTGGAGGAGATTAACATCAGAAGGAATCCCTGATTTTGCCGTTGAAAATCCCGCCTCCCCGGGACTTGCAGGTACCAAAGGAGAATTTTAATCATATTTGGGATGCCACTTTCATCAAAACATACATCGCATACGTTCTGTGAGCTCAGCTGTGTGGTTGCCTCGGTGGACGCCTAGGGGAAACTTCATGGAGCTCACTGCTTCCTTTGGGAATAAAACCAGAAACTCATGTGTTAAACTGGTAACAGGACGATAGATGTAATCAGGTGACAAAATGACCACGCTGTGAAGAGGGGCGGCCCCAGATGCTTTAGGTAACATCAGTCCCGTGTATTTGAATGGCTCCCTCTCGCGGTCTCCTGCGATCTTTCTGATTCTGAAAATGACAACGTCTTGGGTTGGTGCGGAAGCATCGTTACGGCCTCTCCCGTGAGAGTCAATCTCCTTTCGGCTCTGGTGTGAAGGGCAGGTGTTGGGCGCAGTGACTGGGACAGACCAGGGGTTTAGCTAAGACCTGATAATGCTCGGGTTTTCTTGTATTTATTTTCATGGTTACCATCTAGAGTAAATGCTACTTGTTCTTCATTTCAGTGTAATGAAATCAAAGTGAGTTTATTTGAGAAAGTGTTAATAGAAAGTGAATTGACCTAAACACAAAAGATTTCCAAATGAACAGCACAGGCGGCATGGGTATATGGCACAGATAGGGAAGGGGGAGCTGCCTGCCCGTGGGCTGGGAAACACTGTTGTGGAGCTCACAGCGCGAGAAGGGGCCGGAGGCTGGAGGGGGTGGAAGGAAGGCTTCTTGGAGGAGGTGGGACTTGAGTGGGGTTGTGGAGATTGGAGAGGAGTTGGAATGGTGGGCTAGAAAGGAGGAGGGACATTTCAGGCAGGGGCTGGGGGAACAGTGGGTGCAAAGCCTTGGCAATAGGAATGGTGCTGGAATGTTCTGAGGGCTGAGCTTCTGCCTGGGAGGCACCTGCAGGCTTGCGTGGGAGGGAAGGAGCGGAGAGATGATTCGTGCCTGCAAGTGTGCAGTGGGCAACTGCCAGCCGTCTGGGTGTGACAGCAAGTGGAGGACATTACTTCCCCCTGACTCCCTCCATCTTAATGTACAAATTCCCCTCGGGGCTGGACAAAGCTATGAAACCCAGTGATTTTGTAAGAGACGGTCTATTGCATATCCCCTGGTGGATCACTGAAAGGGCTTGTGGTCATTTTAAAAATGACTTTCAAAATAACTTTAAGCTGCTTAAACACATTTCAGAAAGACTGAGGAAATCGATAAATAGAAAAACAATTAGCTGGCCTCCCACTCTCTACTTTGGTCCATTTTTTCTTGGTCTTTTCTTATTGACACTTTTTTATTGTCTCGGGGTTGCATGCTCTGAAGCCTAGGCGGCCGGGTCAAGGGAAATGAGTGAATCAGGCAAAACGCGGGAGAATTGGTACAGGTGCGGGCACAGCAGGGATTGGTCTTCCCTACAGAATTTTGGGAGCTCCGTGTTGCTACCTGTTTTTGAACCCAAGACCCATGTTCAGGGCAACAGCTGTAGTGGAAGACAAGATGGGTGGTTCTCCCAGGTCGGGAGAGGAAAGTACAGCCCGGCCCAGCCCAACCAGATGGACCCAGAGAGACCAACATGGGGTCAGAGCCGGCCACATGGGCTCCTCCAGCTTTTCCTGAGATGGTGCGAGAGGGTCTGGGCCATCCTTCACTTCTTTCTGTGCTCGTCTCTGTCCAAAAGCTCTGCCCACCCAGCCTCAGCCACTCGTTCAGGCGTTTTTCGACACAAAGATCTTTGCTTCCAGGCATGGCACCTGCCCGATTGCAGTGGAAACACGCCGTTTTGCAATCTGTCTCCTGGTGTGATTCGTTTAGGACTCGGGGCTTCAATTGATGGCATGTGGAGAGTGCATATGCCTCTTGGCTCCACAGCAGGGCTCCTAGGCGCTCGCAGCATTTGGTGCTAAAGAGCTCCGACCGTCATCCTGCCCTGCCAGCTCTGTCTTAATCCCTGTCTCGCTCTGGTTTCCATACCCAGAGAGATGCACATTTATCCACCACTTGGCCGGGGAGACGAGAACAGTTTGGTTTGATTCTCTTTTTTGGGTGATTTCTTTGGTCCTGGGTGTGAGCAAGTGCACACAGGGACCCATCTGCTTCCCCCTGGAGGGGGGAGGGATGTGCCTCCCCGGGGCTGCTCAAGGCTGGGATGCTAGCCTCTGAGCCGCTCCCGCGGGCCGGCTGCTTAAGGCTCTGAGGGTTGCGGCCCACCTGCTGAGACCTCAGACACATCGGGGGTGGAAGCCGCACCCCAGAGCATCTCACACATTCAGTAGCGAGCCACTTATTTCCTCCGTGAAACTCCCATGGCCCTGGACATGAGACTATGCATTTTCTCCTTTCCTTCCCTTCGCCCCCCTCCCTCCCTCCCTCCCTTCCTTCCTCCCTTCTTCCTTCCTTCCTTCCCTTTTTCGTCTTTGCTTTGGTCCTATAGCTTTAAACTGTACATTTAAAGATACAGGACTGTCAAAGAGATGTCTCCACACAGGATAAAATTCAAAGCTCTCGCATTGTCTACAAGGCCCTGTGTAACTTGCAGCCCTTCCTCCTGGACTTCATCTACCCTCCCCGCTCCATGCCACCCCAGCCGATCAAGCTCATCCCCACGTCAGCGTCTTTGCACTGCAGTCTCTTCTACCCACAATGCCCTTCCTAACCATTTCACTCCCTCCCTTACTCCCTCTCATTCCGAATTCTGTCTCCATCCAAACATCCAGGGGGGTTCTGGTAAACCATCTCCTTGGGGAAGAAATCCCACCCACACCAAAACTCTGGTTTGTAGTGTTTGCCCATTTCCATGGTGCAAATACTTCCACTGGGATTGTTTTCGAGTTACTGGGTGACCTCACTGAACACAGAGCCGGGAAGAGGTGCACAGACTCGGGTCTTGGGAGCCTGCGTGAGCGCATCACTCCTCTTTAATTCATTCTCCATCTTCTTTACACTGCTTTGTTTCTACAGTACTCATCACTACCTGGCCTGCCATGTCGATTTGCTGTGTGTCTCTTCCCTCCATGAGAACAGGGGCTTTGTATGTTTTGCTCGTTGCAGGATGCACAGTGCCTAGAACAGTACCCGGCTGTTGCAGGCATTCAAGGAACGGAAAAGAACTATTAACCATAAATAGATATAATGTAGCATTGTTTGGAACAGTAAAAAAAAAAAATACAACCCTGGAAACATCTTGTATTTTGATTGATAGGGGACCTGTCTCTACTTTGTTTGAAATTTCACATGTGTGCTGCTTAGAGATTCGCATAGTTGGCATCTAATCCTGTATCAGCCTGAGAAGTTTCGATCATGCTGCAGTAACAAACATTCCCCAACTTCGGATGCTTATTTCTAGCTCAAGCTGCACTGCTGTCCTGGGATGGCAGGACTCTGCTCACGGTGGTCCCTCAAGGACACGGGCTGGTCTGGAGGCCGCCGTCTGAACCGTTGCTGGCTGCCCTGCAGAGGCATACAAGCTTGGAGCATCTGGCTCCAGTTGTTGATTCCTCTGGTCCAGAAAGTGGCACCTGTTACTTCTACTCACAACTAATTGGTCAGAGCTGGTCACGTGATCCCACCCAACACAGGGGTCCAGGAAGTTCAGTCTTCCCTGTGACCGGAAGGAGACTGGGTTGTCAGGTGGGGCTGCTCATGGCTTCCAGGTACCCCCTCTGGTGTCCAGGAGGAAAGTCACAGACCACCTGTCACACCGTCCTTAGATCCCCGGCAGTTTGAATCCCCATGTGCCAATGAGGGTGCAGCTTATGAAACCTCTTTCTCACCTGGACTCCGAAAATGCAAACCTGCCTCTGGGGCTGGGCTTAGAGACCCTCAGTCTGAACCCAGAGGGGTGCACCTGGAAAGGCACATTGCACGTGGAGCAATGCATCGCCCTGCGTCGTGCACACACATGGGGAATTTTATTTATGTAAGAAGTAAAACGATGGCAGTAACAGAAATTCTCTAGGAGGAAGTAATTTGCCCCAGAATTCCCCTAGCTCTTTTGGGAACAGAATGAGATGAGAATTCGACTCTCCAGTGTTTGGATTTTCTTCAGTTGGCGGGGGGAAGGGGCGTTCTTCCCTCCCTGTCCATGTTTCTGGGGAGCTGGTAGCTCATGCACTTCGATGTTTCCTCCTGCAGGGAGGTTCGCCCTTGTTTTCCAAACGCTGCATCTTGAGCTTATGTATCTCCAACCTGAAACAATGTGGTGTGTGTGACGGGATTTCATCTTCATCCATTTGATGGATTTTCCCCCTCATTTTGGTGATGTCCCTGTTAGTTTCGTTTAACTAGAAATCCTTTTGAAGGGAGGAAAATTAAGCTTGACCTTATTATAAGAGCGTCACCTGAGCATGGTGATAATCCGTTTAAATGAAAACTCACAAGGAGACAGCAGAGCTTCGATCTCTGCTTGCCATTTTCATTCCCTTCAGAAATGGCAAGCCTTTTTTCTCCTTTCCTTCTGAATTCCATCCCGTGCCTGCAGAGTCGTGGGCAGAGGCTGGAAAGAGAGCCGGGGGCGACTTGAGCTGAAGGGGGATTTCTGCACCGAACAGTCGGCTCTGAGTCCGGGAACAGCCCCAGAGAGGCTTCAGAATTACCCACATCTCAAGTGGAGCAGCGTTGGGCTGCGTGCATCTTGCTTCCAGGGTTTCTCTGCTGGCACCGTCTCCACTGCGCTGCTCTGTCCCCATCCCCAGCTGCTCCCCATCACCAGGGACCAGAAAGAGTCAGCTGCCCCCAGCAAACACCCCCAGTCTTGCCTCCTCCCGCCCTATTCTAGAGCCAGGTCTCCAGATTTCAAAGAAAAGAGCAAGGGAGCGAAGGGTGAAAAAATTATTTTAAGACCCATTGCTGATGGCTGATCAGACTCAGATCCTGCAAATAATTAATTTATTTATATGGCTCATGTTATTAGCTCACCTGGATCTTCAGTAAACACACACACACAGATTTATCTTTAAAATCATTATACCAAAAATAAAGAACATTTTTATTTTTAAAATTAAATTAAATTAATTTTATTTTTAATTGAAGTATAGTTGATTTACAATGTTTCAGGTGTACAGCAAAGTGATTCAGTTATATGTGTATATATATATGATTTATATATAATATAATTCATATATATGATTCTTTTCCATTATGGGCTATTACGAGATATTGAATATAGTTCCCCATGCTATACAGTACTTCCTTGTTATTTATCTATTTTATATTTTTATATTATTTATTTATAGACTATTTTAATAATATTTATTATTTATTTATAATTGTAATAAATAATATAATTATTTATTGTTTTAAATATATAAATATTTAGTTATATAACATTTTTATATTATTCATTCTATTTAGCTATTTTATATATAGTAGTGTGTATCTGTTAATCCCAAACTCCCAATTTATCCCTCCCCTAGTTTCCCCTTTGGTGACCAACAGTTTGTTTTCTATGTCTGTGAGTCTATTAAAGAACATTTTTAAATAAAAGAAAGTATTTACCTCTGATCCTACCCCAAATCAATAATTGATCAATCAATTTTGCTTTCTCATCTCCTCTATGCTCTATGAGTTTTTTCATATAGATATGAAAATACATACATACATATATATATATATATACATTTTTTTTTCCTGGCAGAGCTGTCACGCTACAGCACCGCAGTTTTGCTCCGCTGCTTTCCTAAGCGTTGGCATCTGCCCCCTTCGTGCTCTGTGTGGAAGGCTCTGGGCTCCTTTACCGCCTCTGCTGGACGGCGGTTAATGTCAGCCCGTGAGGAAGGTGAGCGCCCGAGTCGCTGCAGCTGCTGTGGGCATTTCGCATGCTCTGGAGGGAGCAGGACATCTCTGCAGCGGAATGTTGGATTTCTCACCACTTGCTTTCATGCCCCTCCCACCCCAGTCCCACCACGAGCTCCTGCCGCACTTCTGATTGAAATTCTAGGTTGTCAGGCAAAGCCCCTCTGGCTGCTTACCGAGCCCGTGGAAAATGACTGTGGTCCAGTTCTATGTCCGATGGCATTTTTCTCTCGGTCTCTGCTGCGTATTCAATTCTGAGCTCCAGGAGGGCAGGCGCTTTGCCTAGTTTCCCCCCATTTTTGTGTTCCCAACACCTACAGCGGTGCCAATTATAAGTATGTGCTAAATTAATTAGTAATTTTTCTACCTACTGGAAAAAAAACAAACACTGGCTACTGTTAACCATTACTATTCCCATTTAATTGCTGCTGTTATTTTTCTTATGGGACTTTCGTTGATTTTTCCTAGTAATCGTCATCATGATGAAAGTGTGATGAGTGCTCAAATAGGGCCAGATGTGTCTCATTGAATTATTAGAACTGTATGTGGTAGGAACCAGGACAGGGAGAAGTGAGCATGTGAAGGGGTTAGACACCTTTCTGATGGTCACTCACAGATCACCTGTACGAGCTGGCACTTTCGTTCAAGCCTCTCTCGAATTCCAGGGTCCCATCTGTTAATTATCACATGATATCGTTCCTTGTTTGATGTTTCTTCAGGTGTTGACATTTCAGCATTTTCCTCCTGCCTGATGTTTATTCCAGTAAGAGGTCTACAAGTTCAGGTTTTCATGAGTCACGTAGAGGGCAAAGAATAAGGTGAGTCTTTCTGTCCAGCAAACCTGTGCATCCTCTTAGCATCTGAATTTTAGAAACTACTGAGATATGTCCTTTTGAGGCCAACGTGGTGGTGTTCTCTCCCTGTAAAGTTGTGTGTAAAACGAGTTCGTGTGTGGCAAAGTTGGTTTTTAACAAGTTCATCGTTTCCATAAACCCTTCAGTAGATACCTTCCGATGCAAGCATCAGCCCGGTCCCGTCCAGTTTCCAGAGACTGGATTTGTGTCCACGCTGGGATCCCCTGCTGCAGGGTCTGTGGCTTAGCCCTGACTTGTGCAATAGCATCAGTGGGATGCAGTGAGTCTTTGGGGGCTGCACAAGGACCAAGGAGAGGGAGCCCTGGAATTCTGTTAGTTAGGTGGTTGGAGGAGCTGCTTTATTCTCTAGGCCAGTGGAGGTTTACTCCTCTCCTGAAGGTCCCCTCAGTCGTCTCTTTAGGTATGAGGTGCCTGCCCTCTAGGTAATGATCAAGGTCATTGTGCCTCACTAGTGACATGAGAAGAGCCACGTGAGACTGTGGCAGGTGTCCGCAGGGTCGGCGTACCCTAGGCTGGCAGAGCACTGACTGCCTCTTCGGTGTTCCCAGTGCATCATTTCATCTGATATGAATAATATTTTATACGCGGAACTGAGACAACTATAAAATACAGGGACGCCTGCCCAAGCTGCTATGTAGGGTTTGCAAAGGAAGTAGATGGCCAATAGATGTTCCCATCATCAACAACTGGCTCAGATGTTTGGGCTGGCTGTGTAAGGAGGGTCGATGGCATTTTAGAAATCAACCCCAGGACCGTCTCTGTTTTTCCTCATTGGATCACACCCTGCTGTCCAGAAATAGTTTTATACCTGTGCAAACGCCTGCTTGGCACGCAGGTAACTCTGCCCATAGAACAGGATCTGGCTGGAAGAGAGAGCTTACAAAGTAGTTCGTGTTAAGTCATTTCCGTAAGACATGTGTCTATGGGGTCAGGGAACTGGAAGTGTTTTCAACAGATGTTTCAAAGCAGAGCATTTAGCTTTAAGCACCTGGGAAGAAACCTGCATATCAAGTTAGCAAGAGGGTCTATTAGTGTGACAGCTGCTCTGACTGTGATGGGGTCTCGGGAGCCCGTCTCTCTGTTCTTCTGAGTTTCCCACGGGGCAGCCTGTCACCTTCACCTGGTATGAAAAGTTAGGATCAGAGGGTGGAGGGTTGAGCTTACAACAGTTCCCCGCGCTCAGGGACTGGCCCTGAGTCGGTGTAGGGACCACGAGACCCGTCCACTTGCTGGAGCAGATCTGATCAGAAATACCACTGATCCGTGCCTGGCCATCAGATTTGGGCTCCTGGGAATTTACTGTTCAGAGCGGAAGGTTTCGGGGTGCTGAAGCAAGGAACAGCAGCCCTCTGGGGAGAAGGTTCTTGAGCTCCTCTTGCTGGGTCCCCTGAGATATCCTGGGTTTGTCCTCTGGCAAGGTTGGCTGCTGAACTTGGCTTTGGGTGTTTCAAGACCCCACCATCCCAGCTGACGGTAGCCCGAGGCTATTTCTGTTGCTTGCAAAGGAAGAACCTTGACTAATGTGCAAGGGAGGGAGATGTTAGATTTCAAATGATTAGGAATTCTTTTGGAGGCTACATGGCATAGGACGACAGTTCTGTGACAGCAGTTCTTATTTTCCTTCCTTGACATATGGCAGGTGATCTTGACAAGATGGCTCCAAGGCACGGATAAGAGGGACTGAGGCTTATTTGAAAGACACAGTTGTATCACTAGGGGTCGAGTCAGGAGATGGAGACCACACCAGTTATTTCAACAGAGAGAATTATATATGTATATACACATACGCAAGCAGAACTGTTAATCAGGTATTAGAGAATGACAAAGGCAGAAAGGGGGGTGCTGAGTGGCTAATATTATTAACATTCAGAGGCATGGTGGATGGGACCCAGAGCCTCAAGTGAGGGCTGCCGACTGTTGTTGGTCCCCCAGGGGGCATAATGATGTGAGAACTCCAAGTAGGCACCAACTGCTGCTCCTGGAACAACCTGCCCCTTTCCAGTTAAGTGCCAGGGCAGGGACAACAGTGACGGAAAACCTAAGAGATGATGCCCTTCTCCTTCCTCCATCCTTCCTGTCTCCCTAGCACCCCCTACTGGCAGAGTCAGACAGGGAGCAGAGGAGAGAGGGTGGGCTTGAGTGCCAGACAACACCCCTTCCCGCAAGGATACCAGAATGCACAGGACTGTCAGTCGTAATATAGTGGCATTATAAACCCTAATTTATAAGAAAAGAAACAAACTAATAAATGTCCACATACTTTATTAGTAGTGACAGATTGATTGTAGGACAGTTGACCTCGCCTTATAATCATACACCTGTGTGCCAGACCCCCTGCCTGAAAACCTCAGGTCTGGAAACATGTTTTTGTGTCTTTAAGTCACTGTTGTGTCTTATGAATCTACAGGATGTAATTATATTGATATGAATACATTCTCATTATAACATTTTCAACAGTTTAGGTATTTCAAAAGATCCCTTTGCTATAAAGAATTTTTGTTCTCCTGGACTGTATTTTGTGTTTCAGACTTTTCTGAAGGGAACCACTGTTTACATAAGCAAGTTAAATCTGGTCACAACTCTTTTAGTTTTTAATTTTTAAAATTCAAGTATAGTTGATTTACAATGTTGTGTTAGTTTCAGGTGTACAGCAAGGTGCTTCTGAAAAAGAATATGTATACTTCAGATTCTCTTCATTTATAGGTTATTACAAGATATTGAAGATAGTTCTCCGTGCTCTACAGTAGTAGGTCCTTGTTGTTTATCTCTTTTATACACAGTAATGTGCATCTGTTAATCCCAAACTCCTAATTTATCCCCCCACCCCCTTTTCCATTTGGTAACCATAAGATTGTTTTCTATGTCTGTGGTCACAAATCTTTATACCAACTTTCCTCACTCCTTTTAGTTGCTTTATACTCCCCCTCCCAACTCTTTGTGCCCTAAAAGTATTTTCTGTTCTCTCCTGTTCTATACACTTAACCCCACCCTAACTACCCAAGTTGTAGATGTAGGTAGTTCACAGATTTAACTCTTTATTGATGACAAATTCCACTGCATGGTACTCAGTAGGAGCCTGTATTTGACAAACTGCTGATTAGAAAGTGCATTGTCTCCAGTACAAGTTTTCAGCTGTTTCTCGCTCCTCGTTGAGAGTCAAAGTGATATTACTTAAAAGCCCATTGAATGTGGCAGTGGATCGGTTCCTGCTCCCCATCTGTCCAGCAAAGTTGGGGTGTTGTGTGGTTACAACCTGGAGATACACAGTTTCTATTTATTTCATTAACTATTCTTCTTTTTTTTAAAATTAATTAATTTATTATTTATTTATTTTTGGCTGTGTTGGGTCTTCGTTGCTGCACGCGGGCTTTCTCTAGTTGCGGAGAGCGGGGTCTCCTCTTCGTTGCGGTGCACAGGCTTCTCATTGCGGTGGCTTCTCTTGCTGCGGAGCATGGGCTCTAGAGCACAGGCTCAGTAATTGTAGCTCGGGAGCTCAGTAGTTGTGGCTCGCGGGCTCAGTAGTTGTGGCTCGTGGGCTTAGTAGTTGTGGCTCGCGGGCTCTAGAGCGCAGGCTCAGTAGTTGGGGCGCACGGGCTTAGTTGCTCTGCGACATGTGGGATCTTCCTGGGCCAGGGCTCGAACCCGTGCCCCCTGCGTTGGCAGGCGGATTCTTAACCACTGTACCACCAGGGAAGTCCCTGACTATTCTTCTTGTGTTAACTTTTCTGCTGCTGTGTGAACAAGTGTGGCTCCAATAAATAAAAAGATCTACGGAGTGAGGCCCCATACATGTGTTGGAGCCAAAAAAATTCAGAGAGAGGAGGAAATGGCTGTGCTTTGTAGCTGAGACATCAGCAGAAACACTGAGTTATCCTACAGATATCAAGAAAGTGGGGAATGGCTTGGTGCTTTTCTAAGGTGAGAAAGGCCGGTCATGTCCATGTTTATCTATTTAATTTACAACAATTTATTGAGACGCTGTTCTTTTCCAGGCCCTGCTGTAGGTGCTGGGATCCTTTGAAAACAAAGCAGAGCAAAGTGCCTCTCCCACAGAACTCACATTCTACTGGGGACAGACAGAAAACAATAATACATAATCAAAAAGCAAGAGAGTGGACTTGCTGGCTTGTGTGATAATTCTGTGTTTATGAACCTCCAAGCTTCTTCCACAGTAGCCGTACTGCTTCCCAGGCCTGCTAGCAGTTTCTGCACATTCTCGCTGACACTTGTAATTTTCCTTTTTTTTTTTTTTATTATAGCCATCTCAGTGGGTGTGAAGTGGTGCCTCCTTGTGGTTTTGATTTGCATTTCTCTGATGACTAAGGATGTCGAGCATCTTCTCAGATGCTTGTTGGCCATTTGTTGGACTCTATGCCACCAAGTTGTTTATGTTACAAAGGTTAATTTTATTTTTTATGAATCTCACCTCAATTTTAAAAAACACCTTTAAAAGGAGTAAAAGATGTCGCATACTTTAATGGGAAATGTTTTGGAAAAAAATATAGTGTTTAGGGGACCAGGGACATGAGATGGGGAGGAGCTGGCTGGAAGGAAGTTGGAGATTTTTGAAAAGGTGGCAGGGTGGCCTCGGCAAAGAGATAAAATATGAGCAAAGACCTGAAGGGTAAAGGAGTTAGCCAAATAGATTTCTGGGAGAACGGCTTCCCAGGTAGGAAGGACAGCCAGTGCAAAGGCCCTGAGGCAGGGACTGCCTGGTGTGTTTTAGGAACAGCAGGCACAGCTAAAGCAGAATGAGTGGGGAGGAGGGGGGGATGTAGCAGGAAATGAGGTCCAAGAACTCAGATCATACAGACATTTGTAGGCCTTGTAGGAGTTTGGCTTTTTTTGTAGAATTAAATGGAAAACCTCACTACAGATAACTCAATTTCATTTCTTTTTATGGCTGAGTAATATTCCATTGTATATATGTGGTGGATGGACCTAGAGACTGTCATACAGAGTGAAGTAAGTCAGAAAGAGAAAAACAAATACCATATGCTAACATATATATATGGAATCTAAAAGAAAATGGTTCTGAAGAACCTAGGGGCAGGACAGGAATAAAGATGCAGACGTAGAGAATGGACTTGAAGAAACAGGGGTGGGGAAGGGTAAGCGGGGACGAAGTGAGAGAGTGGCCTGGAGATATATCCACTACCAAATGTAATATAAGTAGCTAGCGGGAAGCAGCCACATAGCACAGGGAGATCAGCTCGGTGCTCTGTGACCACCTAGCGGGGTGGGATAGGGAGGGTGGGAGGGAGACGCAACAGGGAAGAGATATGGGGATATATGTATACGTATAGCTGACTCACTTTGTTATAAAGCAGAAACTAACACGGCATTGTAAAGCAATGATGTAAACAAAGAAAGAAAGAAAGAAATGGAAAACTACTGCAGGGTTTTGAATGGAAAAATGATGTAAGCTGACTTACAGTTTCAAAGGAGCCCTAGCAGCTGTGTAGGGGGAGGGAGAGACGGTATTACGATAATGCAGGAGGGATGCTGGTTGTATATACACCCCAATTACTACTCAGTTTGCATATGGGATGATTTAACCATGGGTTTGAAGCAGCTGACCAGGTTTAACTAACATCATGGAAAAAATAATTGCTCTCATGTAGAGCCCTGGCTTCAATAAGGTATACTTGTTTACCCTTTCAAAGGATATTAGCATTTACTATAAAAGCTCGCAACACAGACTCAGTTATGAGTTACCATTTTTATATTTTATTCCCTGTGTAGCTCCGCTGCTCATTCCTTTGAATGACTTCATTAATAACTGGAGATGAATCCCAAACCTTCTCCTATTAACTTTTGATCTGGAAATTCAACCCCACTGACATTCAGACACACATTTGATCTCTCCTTGCATTTTGCATTTGAACCGATTTCGCTTCCTCACGTTCAAGCTAATTATTGGACTTGCAGCCTGAGATGCCACCCAGATATCTTGTTGAGAAAAAGCCTCCGTGGGAGCCTAGGAGAGTGTTCCAAGCGTCTGGCAGTTCACTTCTTTGTGGAGGAAAAACGTACCCTGGTTTAAAGGGCACTGGAAATATTACAAAATCCACTGGGTGGGTCCTTTTGTGTCACTTGCACGTAAGACTTTTAAGTGCTGTTTGAAAAGCCCTCTTAGATTTAGAACAGAATACAAGGTAACAATTTTTCAACGCCTGCCTTTTGTGCCGCGTGAGTGGGTTTACAGCTTCTAGTTTCGTCCTGGGTTGGACAGAAAGATCAGATTAGCCGAGTCCAAAGCGAACTCCACCAGCTATCAGTCACAGCAAGTCACACTGTCAGAGATTTCTGTTTAGATTTTATTAAATGCACAGCGAGTTACTCCTGGCCCAGTGATTTTCCTCTGCCTTTCAAATTCCCTGCACTCTTGCAGGTGCCCAGTGGAATTCTGACGAGCTGTCAGACCCAGGCGATTCCTACGGAACTGACACGACACCTGGTTGCTTATTAATATCTGTTTCCACCCCCCCCCACCCACTTATTCCTGCCAAACTGCTTTCCAGGTGGCTCACATGCTCTCAGTCTGTGCACCCACCCTGCAGCCAGGGTCCATCTCCCCTGGTTTTAGAGCCGCCCAAGTCCTCACGAGGGGGTGGTCCTGATGGGGGATGTGGTACAACTGCGGCCCATAAGGGTAAGGAGATACTTGCAGGTAGCTTCTAGAAAAGGTTTTCCTCTCTCCTGAGCGAGCTTCAAGAGGTACCCCTCCTCTTGCTTCCCCTGGACGCTGTTACACAAAGATGTCTTGCTGAACCCATCTTGATTGCAGCTGAGGGCGGATTGGATACCTGGGAGCGAGGAGAAGCAGGCTCTCACAGGGTGGGACCCTGGATCAAGTCAGCCCTGAAGGCTGCTCCATCTTCGACTTGCTGTTACAAGAGCTCATGATCTTCCTTTTCGATTAAGCTGGTTTAAATTGGTTTTCTGGTTCTTGTAGATGAAACCCCATGCTCTCAAGGATTTTGTAGAATTATTGTTCCTTGTGGATAAAGCACTCTCTGTTTCTTGGAGGGTAGCTTTGAAGTAATTTGATAAAATTCAATGTTTGGATAGACACAGATGTTTCATTTGTTGAGTATTAAGGACATACTGGGCTAAAAGAGGAGAAATAAAAGTTAACAAGGTTTACAAACTGCGGATGTGTGAGCTCTACCTGTGTCTTCTTTCACGCTTCATTTCACAGATAAAGGTACCACCACTTTCGTAGAGTTTGATAGTTTTCAGTTGTCTTCTTTTTATTTTATTTTATTTTATTTTATTTTATTTTTTATTTATTTCTGGCTGTGTTGGGTCTTCGTTTCTGTGCGAGGGCTTTCTCTAGTTGCAGCAAGTGGGGGCCACTCTTCATCGCAGTGCGCAGGCCTCTCACTATCACGGCCTCTCTTGTTGCGGAGCACAGGCTCCAGACGCGCAGGCTCAGTAGTTGTGGCTCACGGGCCCAGTTGCTCCACGGCATGTGGGATCTTCCCAGACCAGGGCTCGAACCCGTGTCCCCTGCATTAGCAGGCAGATTCTCAACCACTGCGCCACCAAGGAAGCCCCAGTTGTCTTCTTTTGTACTTTTTTATGTGTAACTTTAAAATTTTCCTACAATGAGCATATATTACTATAAAATCAGAAAAAGTTATTAGTAAAAGATAAATTCAGATTAATTGAAGACACTTTCCAAACTCTGGAGAATGGAAAATCATATTCTAAAGTCTAACAGGCATATAAAGCAAGAGGTCGTGAGGGGAAGTCTTAGGTTTAAAATGAGTACAGGATCAACACCTTCCTAGTATTGCTTCCACTGTTTTCTGAAACTTTTTATTATATTTGGTGAATGTTCATCCCTTAACTGAAAAATGAGACGTGAGATGTATAGTTTGGAGATACCCAATGTCCACTTATATATAGTGGTCGGCTGGGAATTATAAAAATCTGTTTTCTGCATTCGGTTTGCTGGAAAAATCACAACTGATGACACAGGAAGGACCAGCCCCAGGGATCTCTGTATCAAGGAAGTAAAGGCTTCAAAATGCCTGCGATAAAGAGGAAAATGATTATTAGGTTTGGGGTTATTAGGTTTATAATTACCTGTTATATTACCTAGTAATATTACCTATTATTAGGTTTATTCCTGTTGGTCAGGAACTATTGATTCCATACTTTTGACCACATTGACCTAGTTCTGGCCTCCCTAAATATGTTCAGTTAACCCCTGGATTGAGATCTCAGAGAAATTAACAAAGACCTAAAATATATCGGACGATGGGAAAATAAGTGCCTTTGTATATTCGTTTGCCAGGGCTGCCATAACACAGAGCACTCTGAACTGGGGGCTCTGATAACAGCAACTTTCCCTCTCACAGTTCTGGAGGCTAGAAGTCCAAGATCAAGGCGTTGGCAGGTTTGGTTCCTTTGAGGACCAAGAGGGAGAATGTGGTCCCCCCTCTCTCCTAGCTTCGGGAGGTCTGCAGTCCATACACCATCCTCATTCTCTGTCTCCATCTTCACATGATGCTCTCCCTGTGTCCGTGTCTGTGTCCAAATTTACCCCTTTTATAAGGACACTAGTCATGCTGGAAGAGGGAGAACCCTACCCCAGAATGACCCCATCAGAACACAACTAATTATATCTGCAATGGCCCTATTTCCAAATTAAGTTACATTCTGAGGTTCTGAAGATTAGGAAGGATTTCAACCTATGAATGTTAGGGGGGCACAATTCCATCCATAAGAAGAAAGTGTCAGTGTGGGCTTTTAGACCCAGAGCAGGAAAAGTGATGAGATATTTCTGGCAGAGTCTAAAAGGTTGATCTATACCAGTTGAACACTTCTTTTGGAAGCAGGTTTACGTTTGGTGTAGAGCAATGTAGTTTATGAGTTGCTTTCATGAGTCATTGAGATGGATCCAGGACAGGACAAGTTTGGCGATGAAAAGAACGACTGTTGCTGTAGATTCCTGGTTCTCAGAGTGGGGCAGGCACAGCCGGTTCTGCCCCCAGAGGACATTTGGCCTGCTGAGCGGTGGTGGGGTGCTACTGGCATCTAGTGGATAAAAGCCAGGGATGCTGGTGAAGCCCTGCACCTGCACGGCACCCAGGAGTCCCTCCCAACAAAGAATTATCCAGCCCCAAATGTCAGTCATGCTGAGGTTGAGAAACCTTGGGTTAGATGCCCCCTCCCTCAAAATAAATCTGCAATGAAGTTAAAAAGGGAGATGAATGTAAGGGAGAGAGTTGATCAGAATGAGAGACTGGATCTGGAACATATGAGTTCTTTTGCACATTCACTGAACATAAAAGGGAGCATAGAAATTCCACCTCAGCCTCAATCATGTTCTCCTTTTAGGACAACTTTCTAGCCCATCTCTGAGAGGTATAATTCCCACGTCCTGTATTAACAAAGCCTCAGACATTGCATTGTGTTTTGTCTGAGTTCCCGTGCTGCCGTGTATACCAGCTGTTTGCCCCAAAGCAAATCACCCCCCTCTCCAAGCCTCAGTTTCCCTCTCCATAAAGTGGGCGCAATGATCGTGTTAAGAGCTAACGTTTCATGTGTGTTTACCATGCTGTAAGTGCTCTGCATAGATTTCCATACGTGGATGATTAGCTCCACGTATGGAACAACTCCACGTGCACAACTCTCTGAGGCAAGTATCCTTTTTTATTTTACAGTTGAAGCATCTGAGGTGTAGAGCAGGTAGGTAGCTCGCTCAAGGTCCTCTAGTTGGAAAGTGGTGGAGTTGGTGAGTGTCTATAGACAGGTAAATGGATAGAGAAGATGTATGTATACTGTGGAATAGTATTCAGCCACGAGAAAGGAGGAAATCCTGCCATCTGCAACATAACGGACCTTGAGGACATCACGCTGAGAGAAAGAACCAGAGAAAGACAAATACTGTATGATACCACTTATACGTGGAACGTGAAAAAGCCAGATTCATAGAAACAGAGAGAAGAAAGGCAGTTGTCAGGGGCAGGAGGGGTGGGGATGGGTGAAAGTGGTCCAAGGAACAAACTTGCATCTGCAAGGTGAGTCAGTTCTGAGAATCTCATGTACTGCATGGTGATCAGTGTTAACAATACTGCATCACATAGACCTGAAAGTGGCTACGAGAGCAGATTTTAAATGTCCTCATCACACGCACAAATGGTAACTGTGTGAGGTGATGGAGGTGTGAACTAACCTTATTCAGTAATCATTTCACTTTGTCTATACATGTATCAAATCATCATTGTACACCTTAAACTTACACAGTGTTACATGTCAATTACATCTCAGTAAACCTGGGCCCAGGGAAAGAAAGCAGTGGAGTTGAAATTTAAGCCCTCGCTAGTTTCAGGGTAGTGAGACTTCCAAGCTGGAATCCTTGGTCACCGCACCCTGCAGCCTCAGAGCCGTGAAGACTGAAGGTCTCGCGTAAATCAGGATCCCACAGCCGTGCTGAGTGCACGGTCTGCCCTTGGCTGATGGGAATTGTGGTTGTTAAGAGAAGTCTGGGTTTACTTGACAATATCAGTACCATGACCAAGTAGATAAATTATTTGACAAAATATAGTGTGGATGGTAAAATATAGCAACATTTCAGCAAGGGGAAGTATTGACCCAGAAGGCGGCTAGAAATGCAGAATCACAGGCTCCTTCCTACCGCCAGTAGATCAGAATCTTCTTTTTCACAAAGCGACTCAGTGGCCCTCTGGGATTTGGGAAGGGCTCCTGTCAAGCCACCTGCCCCTTGCACTTGAACCCAGAGCAGTGAGTTAAGGTAGGGCTGACTTCACCGCTGCCCTGTCCCTCCTCTCTCAGACTCTCCATCCTTAGGTTGACAGGACGTACTCCTACTTGGGTCCCCGGAGCCGGCTCTGGCTCTTTTGCTACCAACGTGCTTGATGTGCACTGGGCCTCCGTAGGCCGCAGGTGGCCAGTGGCAGCTCCCTCTGTCACCGTCGCTGGGAGGAGGAGGGTTCATGCCCTTAATCTCAGGAAGTGGGAAAGCACAGCTCCGCCCCAGCAGCTGTGTTTGTTTGCAGAGAGAGGTGTGTTTGTCGCTGATCACAAAACATTATGATCTCATACGTCCAAACCGATCATAACCATGGAGACGTTTATTTTCAGACTTATCTGGGGTGCTAATGGCTCCCATGTCGTTAGTGAGCTATTCTCCGTGAGACAATGAGAGAGAATGATTCGGGTGGGTTTGGTCAGCTGAAAAAACGCTGGAGAATGGCCCCAGGAAAATTGACTGTGCTGTGAATTTGTTTGTTTCATTCCTGGGTGAACAGAATCAAATCATCAGCATCCTAATGATAGTAACAATAGAGGCTAATAGTCAGTGAGTGTGTACTCTGTCCAGGCCCTGTTCTGAGCTCTGTCTTTGGTACATACTTATACCTGTTTGCTTAGTTATCTGTCACAGCGACCCCATGACATAGGTGACATTGTCACCCGCACTTTTCAGAGGAGGAAATGGAGTCACGGGGGCTAAAGAGATTGCTTAGAGCCGCTACCACGTGGGCAGGGTGAGGGCAGATGTGGAGCAGGGCCACGGTACTGACCACACACAGCTCCAGGGACAAAACATAATTAAAAATTTAGCTTTTTATCAGTCTCTCAAGATAGCCATATTAGTCACCTATTGCTGTGTAATAAATCATCCCAGAGTCAGTGGCTTTGGACCACACACACTGTCTCACAGTTTCTGAGGGTCAGGAATCCAGGCTCAGCTTAGCTGGGTCTCTGGCTCAGGGTCTATCATGAGTTTGCAGTCAAGCTGTCTGATGGGGCAGCAGGCATCTCACTGGGGTGAGATCCTCTGCCCAGCTCACTCACCTGGCCGTGGGCAGGTCAGGAGATCACCCCCAGCTCACTCACCTGGCTGGGGGCAGGTCAGGAGATCACCCCCAGCTCACTCACATGGCCGTGGGCAGGTCAGGAGATCACCCCCAGCTCACTCACCTGGCTGGGGGCAGGTCAGGAGATCACCCCCAGCTCACTCTCCCAGCTGCTGCAGGTTTAGCTCCTTGCTGGCTCTTGGATGCAGACATCTACATGGGCCTCCCCATAAAGCCGTTCGCCAAATGACAGCTGCTCTTCCCCAGATTGAGGGACGCAAGGCGAGAGAGAGAACCAGAGATGCCCTACAGTCTTTTAATCACCTAATCTTAGAAGTGGCACGCCATCAACAGTGCAAGTGGTGAATAAGCAGGGAATGTTGATACAATTTTGGACAAAAAACCCAGAGAGAGTTACTGAGCTACGTCCTCCCACTTTAAAGACCCCAGCAGACGGGGAGATGGGGGCAGTCGCGAAGGAAGAGGTCCGGTGACCAAGGCGCCACGGTGATGGGGATTCGGTGCGGACGGCTGCACCATGTCTGAGGCAAGATGTATATGAGTGTGGGACTGGGGGATGGAATCATAGACACCGCAGGAGCCACAGCTTTCTGACCTTTGAACTTTAAGCCAAACTTTTAAGTTGTGCACCCAGACCTGGCCTCACTGCACACGTTCTCAGGACCTGCCTCTTTCGAGGCACTTTTATAAAGGATCTTTAATCTTCAGTGGAATGGCTTGGGTGGAGGACACCATTTATTCCACCAGCTCTGGCTGGAAGAGAGTGGGTCTTCCAGCACTGATCGGCTGGTCCTCTTGGGGCCTGGGTGCCTGACCCCCACCGCCCAGGGAACTCTCGCGCCCCGGCAGCACTGACCCCACCCTGGACCACGCTGGAGGACCCGCTGCTGACGAGGATGGAAAGGTTTCTGTTAAAAGAGCAATAATGAAAACAAACATTTTTGCTGTCTTAGTGGCCCAGGCCCAGGGCTGAGAGGAATCCTGCCTTTCTGGTGACCAAGTCTGTCCCCATTTGACCAGTTAAAAATGCACCTGGCTGTAGCACGGAAAGCCAGGGACGGAGCCTGGGAGGTCATTTCTTCCTGTGTCCTCATGATCGGCTTATCCAAACTCCTTGGCAGTAGAAGATGCTTTTTGGTTGGTCTCCCCCGGATGCTTTCAGCCGCCAGCAATCTTGAGTCTTTGCTGGGAAGGCAGCTGTGTGGAGGCAGCTAGGAGGGCAGGCTTGGCATCAGGCTTCCCCGTTTATACCCGACTCCACCTCCTGCTTGCGTGTGACATTGGCTGAGGGACCCTCTCCCTGTGCCTTGGTTTTCCCACTCATAAAATAGGGGTAACAGTAGTGCCCACCTTATGGTGTTTGGTAACTTAAAATAGACGCAGAGAAAAGGCTTAGAACGGCACCTACTTAGGGGTTCAGTGCTTGTGAGCTATTGTTGTTCTATTCCTCCAGTTGGACAGAGGGTAGACAGGAGAGCTGATGTCTCTTCCACAGTCAGAGAGAAAGAATCCATTGAAAATATTCTATCATCTGTCTATCTATCTGTCTGTCTATCATCTATCATTTATATCTATCTCTCCATCATCCGTCTATCTATGTATCTGTCTCTCTTAAAGTAGGCATTTCATTGTTTCAAGGAAGGATAAATACATTCCGTCCCATATTCTCTGATCCAGACATTCTTCTACTCCGATCTGGCTTTGCCCACACTCACCGATGCAGTTTACTGTCCGTGGTGCTTTTCTCCTGTCTTGTACCCAGATCCACAAACTTTCCCTGCCTGCATGTTCATAGGCAGGCTGGTGGTGCGTGTGTCAGTGTGCTAGGGCTGCCATAACGAAGTGCCATGAAGAGGGTGAACTAAACAGAAATTTACTTTCACACAGTGCTGGAGGGCAGGAGTCTGAGACCACGGTGTCTGTCCGTGGGCCAGGCTCCTTCCGGAGGAGGCTCAGAAGGGGCTTCTCCTGGCTTCTGGGGGTTGCTGGCAATCCTGGGCTCACAGGGGCATCACCCTGCTCTCTGCTTTCATGCTCCCATGGCGCTCTCCCTGGGTGTGTGTCGATGTTCAGGTTTTCCCTTTCGTAAGGACGGCAGGCGTATTGCATCCGGCCCACCCTTCTCCAGTATGACCTCATCTTGACTAGTTACATCTGCAAGGACACCATTTAAAAATAGGGTCACATTCTCAGTTTCCGGGTGCTAGGACTTCGGCATATGAATTTTGGGGATACACAATTCAAACAATAACAGGGTAAAGCCATTTCCTTTGGATCAGGACACTGAGACTCAAAGAGGTGACACGTCTTTTAAGCCTCGGCCCTTGAGATCCAGTAATGCCCGGTCACACCCGATGGTCTTGTGCTCTGCGTTCTCCCCTCCTGACCTCCTGACCCACTTTCAATCCTCTCCATCCCATCCCGTGACCCCAGGAACTGATCCTGTGCGCTGCCCCACCTGGGCTCCCAGCCCTAGACCTCCCAGGTGGGTTCGTCCAAAGAGAAGAACCACCCTGAGATTGAAGGGCGGTGGGAGAGAGGTCGGGGGTTTCTTCCCCTCCCCTTCCCTCCCTGGGTGCGGTATTTCCGGCTGGGCTGCACCATACCCTCATGGCTCCAGCTTGTCCCCTTGTCCCTTCAGGCACAGGGCTGGTAATGGCCTCCCACGGTGCCTGAGCACGGGGTCCCTGAGCCTTCCTTGTGGGACATTCACCCTACCCACACCCTTCTAAACAGTTCCTTCCTTAACTCTTCAAAATCCCAGCTGGAGGAGCCATCTGTTTCCAGATTGCACCCTGATTGATACCACTTCCTAAGTTCCCATCATTTGTGTTAGACACATGGTAAAAGAAAAATGATGCAAAGAGCTAGAATGGATTACAAGTCTCCAGGGCTGCTTGGAAACCCCTTGATCTATTTATTGGCTGTGAATTTATCCTGTGCAAGCAATGAAAGGGAGAGGTCATGGCTGCGTTGCTTCTTATTCTTAATGAAGATCTGGCCACAAACAGAGTGCATATATATGCCACCAGGGCAGTCCTGCTGTGGTGTGATTACAACACACACACGCACACACACACACACACGCACACACACCAAAGAACCTACTTTTTAAAAATAGAATCTCTTGAAGCCAGGAACCAGAGTACAGCAGGCCTTGAACCCTAGTCAGAATCGAATACACTGCTGTTAATTCTGTTCATTTTCTCTCCTCCTTTCCAAAGTACAAGGGGACAGAGAAACTCACCTGCGGTGCCTTGCGGTTGCCATGACAACCGCTGATATGCCTGTGGGTGCTGCTTCCTCTCTGTGCGTGGCAGTGAGCCTGGCTTGTTGAAATGTATTTCTGTGAGCTGGCCGGCACAGTGGCCTTTTATGATTATCGCTCACAATGGAACCAGATGATTATTAAGTTTCGCCAGACATGGAGCGTTATTTTCAAGATCTCAAACAATCTCCCTCCTCTGGTTTTTGCGGCTCGGCTTTGCATGAGCAGCTTTGTGCCTTTGCTGTTTTATACAGAAATCCTTCCAAGGTCAAAGTCATAATAACATCATAAAACGCCTCCCGTAAATCAGTGGTGAGGCTGCTGATTGAATAGTGGTCCTCCCTCCACCCCACCCCCCTAAGATAGATCCCCTGTTAAATTTTAAGCCATTTAAATTGTCTCCTGGGGAAATAGATATATTTACACTTTTGTTAGTTGCCACATCGTGTATTTCTCTGTAATATAATCATGTCTTTGCCATCAAATGAAATGCAGTGGTGTGTGCTCAGAGCTGTATTTATGATCCTTGAGTTCATTAAATGGAATAAACTTCAGAGGCTCAAATATAAATATTAAAGGTCATTTGTGTCCAAGACAGTGAGGGACGTATAATGTGAAACCCTTTCTGTTCCTGATTTTGTCTAACGGCTGCCATAACCAGAGGCTGAAATGGGCTTTTGGAATTTTTTTTTCCCGCTAGTCCTTTATGCTGACTCTTTCAACAGAAGCACTTTCCTGATTTATCTTAACAGAGGCAGGAGTTAGCCAAGAGGAGCCAGTGCAGGGTAGTGGTTAAGTGCCAAGCTCTGGAGCAAGATTACCTACTTGGGTTCAAGTCCCTGCTTTACCTTTGCCTCTCTGTGACATCAGGCAAGCCATCTGACCTGCTGTGCCTCAGTCTTCGCTCTACAAAATGGGCATGGTGATGGCACTTACTACTTCATAGAGTCATTATGAGCCTTGAATAAATCAGTGTTTCTAAAATGGTCTGAACAGCGCACGATAAATGAATCCAAATGTTTGTCCAATGAATAAAATAAATATTTAAGAATGCTGTTCACACCGGGTATGCTGTACACAGCGGAAAGACCAGTGAAGACACAAGGGAGAAGGGGGCCATCTGCAAGCCAAGGAGAGCGGACTCAGAAGATACCTAACCTCTGGACACCTTGATCTTGAACTTCCAGCCTCCAGAACTATGAGAAAATACATTCTGTTGTTTAGGCCACCCAGTCTGTAGTAATTTTGTTATGGCAGTCCTAGCAAACTAATATTGTTGCTGTATAAGAATACTGTAGAAATGAAATTTTAAAAAAAGAATGAGGTGCAGTAGTGCTTTCACTAACAACTTCTCTCGTTTCCAGTTTTATTCTTCAGCCTAGGAACTGTCGTTGAGTCATGAGAGTGATGTTAATATGGTCACGTTAAGAGGACTGTGTATTATATCCATTTTCCATAACCGCAAACATGAGATTTCATATCTAGTTTATATCCTTTCTCTACCAGGTTTTTTTTTTTTTAAATCTCAGGAGAGTCACTAAAGATACTTGAATGATGGAACAGGATGATAGTAACTTCTAGTGTTTTCTCTGACCACTTGCTATGTCCTAGGCATTGTAGCAAGTGTTTAATCTGAATTATGATTTTTTTAGGGCCCAGAAAAGGCCTAGGAGTTGGGTAAGAATTGAGGAAGCTACAGCTGACAGCAGTTGTGACTGATCCAATACTGCGCAGCTAGTACGAGGTGGAGCGGGGATTTGAAATCGGGATTGCTGTATCTGCTGTCCTTTCTCATTACATGTGTTTTCTCTTTTGTGGTCTATGTGCAACTCTCTGCTCCCCAAGATCAATGGGTTAACAGACTGTCACCTGTTCATACACTAAACTTGGAAAACAGCTGGTCCACAATTACTGTTTGCTGGACGTATGGATGAGATTATTGATTGCTTTCCACCTTGGAACTTTTACTGTGATGTCATAAATCTGGAGTCCTTAAATTCCATACATTTTCAGTATTCTTAGGTTCCACCACCAATCAAGTGAATTTAAGTATAGTTTCCTCACAGCTTCTCCATCTTGGTGTAGAGTTTGGGGGAGAGACAGGTTTTAGTTCAGGTCCCAGAACTACCACTTGGTAACTTTATGACCTTGGTCAAATTATTTAACCCCTAACATTCAAATTCCACATATTAAAGTTGGGCTACTAATACCTGTCTTATAAGATTGTCATTAGTGTTAAAGAGAAAACATTGGGAAAATATTCAGCACAGAAGCTGACACACCGAGGCATTCAGTAAGTGTTAATCAGTATCATACCAACGCTAGTTAGATTTTATCAAATGCCTCTTTGGTGTGGATCTAGCCAGACATATGTTGTCCTTTCTCTCTGCGCTTTCCTCAAATCTACTCAGAAATAACTGCTGTTACAGAACGTAATGGCCTTGGCCATCTTCTAATCAGCACCTTGGATAGTGCACAAGGGTCCGTCAAGTTTGGGGTGCAATTTTCTAATCAGTTGCAATGATCAGTGCAGACCAAAGACAAACTTTATGCTTTTTAATCACTGAGTTGTCTACTGACTTTTACATGAAACAGGCAGAATCAACAAGTTGATTTGTTACGAAAATATGACCTTGCTGTATTAATTCCTAGTGTCAGGATTAATGATGCCCTTTTCCTTATCAACTCACCAACAGCTTTTAAAATGTCATATTTTAGTAAGTATTATTTTGGAAAAGAATACTCTAGTTATCTTTATTGCCATTATTATTTCCCCTTACATTTTAGACGCAAATCTTGTCCTAATTTACTGCAGTTGTGTAATTGTCTCAGAAAATATATTAATATGCTAATTTTATTTCATGAATTTATTTACTTATCAAGTCCCTTTTGGAAGGAAGAGATGCTTTGTGTCAAAGGTAGCTCTGCATATGTGATTGTCACATTAAATAATTTTTTTTAACTGAGGCTTTGCACACTGCCCCCTCCCCCCATCCCCACTAACCAAAACTATTTCAGAGAATGTGGACTTCATGGGTTCTCCATTAAAACACATGAATCAATTCTTATGTCTGCATTTATTAGAGGCTATGTTACTGATTTTTATGTCACTGCCATGAATTAGCATCATACCAGTGAACTCATCTTACAGGTGTTGAAGCAATTATTAGCACAAGCAGCCCATTATCCGGTTCAACCCATGCCTTGGAAACTGCTTTAACAAGGGTTTAATGATTCATGTAGTTAATGTAGGATCTGAAATTACTGGATGTGCTTCTGTCATTTGAAACTTTTTCTTTTAAGCTTGTATTTCATAATTTACTGCTAACATTAAATGAAACTACTAGACCATTTTGTATTTGGTGGGGGGTTTAATGTATGAATAAAATCCTGTAGGATAACTGGAAGGTCCCTTTGTGGAAAAGAATTACCTTTAACTGGAAATCTTACTTGAAGCATCCTCTAGGTCTTTGCAACACTGGAGGGACCCACTGGAATGCTTACATATTGGAGTTCTTGCTCGGTTTTCTCTGGTCCCTTTCTTCCCTGACTATATTCATGATTTTTTTCTTTTGGTCAAGAATACATACTTCAGTGAATTGGACATAGACAACTATAGTCACTAGGCCTGACATGACTCCTACAATTCACCATTAGACTAGCAGACTTTGCCAAAGCAACAAAAGAAGAAAAATAATTAAGAAATAGAAGAATTGGCAAGTAAGAACAAAATTATCATTTTTTTTGCATTTTATTATTTTAAAAATAAGTAAGCAAAACTCATTTATTTTTTAAATTAACAATTCTTATTCATACAAAATCTGAGTGCCTATGGACTTGTTCACATGAACACAGATGGGTGAGATGAAGTGAGAAATATTGTGTATTAATTAAATCATGAGAAATATTTTGTGGGGTCCTGGGGAAATGACACAATCATATAAATTCTCTTTCTGGCATTGAAGCTCCTCTCTGGTCTGATTCCAGCCTATTCCCACCTATCTCTATAAATGTGACTTGCCAGGCCAACTGGCAGAGACTCTATTTCCCAGGTAGAGTTCCACACCTGGAGGTCCCACTCAGGTCATCCTCTTTTTGTAATTCCTGATCCATTCAATTCCATGTAAACCCTTAGCATCTTCATTCATTCACATCCAATCCCTCATGCAATAAAAATTGAGTCAGTGATTATTGTGTGTCAGGTGATGTGGGAATCAGAAGTGAAAGGCACATTGTAAACACCACCGTCTGGGAGGTCACAATACAGCAAGTCATCGTTTTAACATGTGCACACATGCTTTTTTCCCACTGAACATATTACATCCACTTTTCATCTCAGTAATTCTGTAATAAGTCATGTGCAACGTTTAATGTCAGTTGTGTTCCATTAACATCAGTTTTAAACATTTCCTGTATTTCTGGACTCTGTTTCTCCAAGTAGACTATAAAGTTCTTCTGGACAGAGGCTACTTCTTGTACATCTTTTAGAATCTCCTACCGAACTTAATACCTTGCCTTAGGTGTTTATATGTTAAATCATAGACTAATTGGCAGAGAACAACCCATGTTCTGTCTAGCATTTTATGGTTTAATTTTTAAAACCTTTTAATTTTGGAACAAGTTGAGACTCACATAGACATTGCAAAATTAGTACAGAGGGTTCCTGTGTCCTTTTTTAAGAATTTCATTTTACTGAAGTATAGTTGATTTACAATGTTGTGTTCATTTCTGCTGCATCCTGTGTACTCTTTACCCATCTAACTCCAATGATTACATCATTCATAACCACCAAGCTCTTATCAAAACCAGGAAATTGACATCTCAATACGATGTTCCCAGAACCCTGTTTTTGTTTTTTTTTGGTGGGGGGGAGGAAGCTTTCTGAACATCTTAACTTTTCTCTCTGCATGCCTTTTACATTGAAACTTTCAGGGGATTGAGGTGGAAGTCCCTAGGAATCTGAGGTAGAGAAGCAGAACACATGTGGGCATGATATCAAGTGGCAATTGAGGCAGAAGACATTCCCTCCCTGTCACAAGATAAACATGCATACTTATCCCCTTTCTCTTACTTTAGCCCATGTGTAAATTATAGCTACGCTTGGTTTTGTGGAGTATTTGAATTACTCTGCCAGTGCGTGCTGTTTCATCTCTTCGTTGTAGCAATAGATAAATAAGGCCAAGTTCTCACATGATTCCCCCGGAATGGGCATCAGGTGTCTGCTTAGTCCGTCTATCAGAGGGAATTTTTATTTAGATTTGAGATTGCTGACCGTTGGTTCAGCTTTACAGAAAATGACAAAATACTTATGAGCCTAGGGTGACATGTTTGACTCGGCCAGTCCTCCCCCAAATGGAGAGCACACTGAATAAAATGTGCTCTGTCAGCACTTCTTACCAGTTTCCTAGGATAGTTTAATTAATTAATTAAAGGGGAGATGAAATTATTAGCACAGATGTAGAAGTTTTCTCAGAGATACTTTTGCAGAATCATTGGTACCCAGTCAATTTTGCAAAAGTCCTTTGAGAGGTGTCTCACCACACAGCTGCCACCCAAGAGTGGGTATCCCAAGAGGGGTCTTACCTGATTCAAACAAAGTCCTACAGGTAAGATGGATGTGAACAGCATCCTTCCCAAGAAACATCAGAGATGGACTCTTAGGGGAAGTTTCATGGAAGTGGTAAAAAGAGCGTTTGAAAACATTCTGTCATCTAATTGACGGGAGATCAAAATCTTAGCTTCAGCTATGGAGTGAAAGTAGGAGTTCATACCAGGAAGAGGTGGCAAAAAAGGAAACCAGAAATTACGGAGGTAAGGAAGGGATCTCAGCTCTCTTCCCCAGTTTGGGCCAGAGAAAGGAAAAAAGGAAACCAGAAGTTATGGAGATAAGGAAGGGATATCAGCTCTCTGCCTCAGCTCTTTTGCCCCTACTTTGTTCTTTGTATCTTTCATGTTTCAGAATCACGTCTATGACTCACGTTCAAATTCTTCATTTCATGACACAAGTGAAACCGGTCATGGATTTCTCTTCTTCTGTTACTTCCGTTCAGTCTTTGAAGGAGAGTGGTTTTTAGTCTTTGATGGGTTTTGGATAGTGGCCAGTTATTGGAGGGTGGCCAGGGCAAGTTATTCTGTTCATAACGGCCACTACTTACGAGATGATTATCCTGAGCCCCAGGCAGGAAGGTCTGGGTACCATCCACAGCAGAATAAACAGTTATTTAGTAGAAGGAAGGAGATCTGAGAGAGGCATTGGGTCTTTCTCAGTGGAAACCTCCTGCTTAGCAAACTGAAATGGGTATTTCTGAAATAGAGTGAGTCTCTTCTGTCTGTCTTCACTGGGAAGAAAATCAAGAGAATCCTTGGGAGCAGGAAGCGGCTTGGGCAGTTTTCTGTGATCGTGTTTTCCCAAAGATCCCCCTGGCATCGGGAGAGTTAGTGAGAGCCAGTTGAGAACAGCCAATGATGCGGCCACATCTTGAATCCTCCCCGTTTCGGGCTTGACGTGAGAAAGTAAATCAGGCTTTTCATTTCCCTCCTGCAGCAGGGAGCGATGTAATCTCACACACCTTGTTGCCAGGCCACGATTGCTTCTGTTGGGTTTCATTATGTCCCAAGGCCTCCCCATGGAAAACTGTTGGAAAGCAATTTCTGCAGCCAGTGTTAGCGTGGAATGTAGACCTTTGATTAACATCATACTAAGTCTGCTAACAGGATGATAAAATATGATGGGGAGAAAACCACCTGCCTTTGGTCTCTGTGTTACAACTGAAGCTTATACTAATAAATCAGGGGCGGGTGTTTCTAAACAGTCTACACAACTGTGGTCAAGAGTTTTTTTCCCCCCATTATTTGGCTGGAAAACCAACTATACTAAGTAATAAGAAAGAAACTCAAGGCTTGGAGAAGTCTTTACATAGGAATGTACACATGCTTAGAAATGATTTTAATTGTCTTCAATACAAAGAGCCTTGACCATCCCGAGTTTTGCTCTATAAGAGGAACACAGAAACATCTTCATTCAAAGAATATAATAGAGAAGGCACACAAAGAATATAATAGAAAATTATGCAGACACAGGAAATAATTTCCCAGTCTGCACTTCATTTTCATAATCTCTGTGGAAGTAGGGGTCTAGGGAGATGTTTTCATACTATGAGAAAGATAATAGCACAAGTGTGATAATAAGTAACCACTGGTCCTCTCATCATCCTCAGGGTCGGGGAGACAATAGAGAGTAGTGGGAATTGGGGCAAATCAAAGGGTGGGCATCCCATCTCGCAGGGCTGGCCTTCTTACGCCTTCAATCCACCATGGGTGCCAGCGCTTCTGATTTTTCAGGAGGAGACAGAAATTCAGATTTTTTATGTGAATTGTTTTGATTTGTGAAGGATTGGCAAATAACAAGGGAGGGGGGAGGGATTAACTGGGAAATTGGGACTGACATATACACACTACTATATATAAAATAGATAACTAATAAGGACCTAATGTATAGCACAGGGAACTCTACTCAATACTCTGTAATGACCTATATGGGGGAAGAATCTAAAAAAAGAGTTGATACATGTATATGTATAACTGATTCACTTTACTGTACAGCAGAAACTAACACAACATTGTAAATCAACTCTACTCCAATAAAATTTTTTTAAAAGACAAACAAAACACACAAACAAACAAATAAAAAATGCTGTGCGGACTAAGTGATCCACAGGCCTTATTCCGCCACTGGGCTGCAGTTTACCAGCATTATCACAGACGTAGTCAACTTAGTTTTGCCCTCAAAGGAGGTTGCCTTTGAGGCAAAATAAAAAGACGCTCATGGTTTCTTAATCTTCGGCTGAAGAAAGAAAGTCGATGGAAAGAAACAAGGAGTGATTTCTACAAGCACTCAGGGATGTCCTGGGAGGGAGCTAGACTCTATTCCAGGAGAAGGTGTCATACCAAAGCCGTCCTGCTTCTGTGCTGCTTATTTATTTCTTTACACAAGCTTGGTGAAATTTTCTTCTTCCAAGCAAGACACTGTGCTGAGAACGGGACTAAGTCCTTTCTGATGAATCCCAAATTCTGTGGCTTTTTGTTTTTTCACAATATCATAAACTAGAGAAGAAGGATGATGGCACAGGACATCACATTTTAACACCTGTAGAAAGGAATTAAAACATCCATGTTCTGACATGCCTACCCTGGTGATAAGGTGACATTCATTGCTGATACAGAGACGGGGGCTCGTTAGCTTAAAAGAAGGCTTTTTCGGAGGGGCTTTAGTATGATACGTCCCTTTTCTGCCACTGATGCGATATTTGACGGTTATTCTGAATCGGGCTTGTTCCCCTGACATTCTCCTATCCTGTCTGTCTAATAGGAATACACAGGAGCCTCGAATATGAGGCACAAATATAATTTTACGTTTTCTAGTTGCCACATTATGGAAAGTAAAAAGAAACAGGTGAAATGAATTTGAATAATATATTTTTATTTAACCCAACATATTTCAGTAGTATCACTTCCATATGAAATCAATATAGAACAGTGAATACTTTATTTTACATTGTGTTCAGTATTAAGTCTTGAAAATCTGGATGTACTTTAAGCCCAGAGCACATCTCAGATGGGACCAGCCTCATTCCAACGCTCAATAGCCGTGGGCCACTAGAGGCCACTGCCCCAGACAGCAAAGATCTGATGTGATTCGGATACATACTGGCGTCCCGTGTGCTCACCATTCTTTTAGGTCCCAGAGTCTCTAAGAGAAGGTTTGCCTTGAAGGACCTTGCAGTCCTGTTTTTCTTTAAAATTTACAAATGAAACAGTTGGAAGATAATGTTTAATAGATAAAATTTAGTCCCAAGAATCCTATCCTGCCAAACACACTTCCCGCAAAATATGTTCCCAAGACACATACACATTCAGGAGCTGGAACATGATGCACTAGGTCACAGTTGGGTCACTGCCAATGTCATGACTCTGAGATCCAGGGGCCCTTTTTGGCCAGACCATTGTTCTGTCTCTGCTGTCACCCTTCCAGACCATGGAGCCAGCAGGCAGAGCCAGCCTTATGTAGGCTGCAGATATGACAAATTATGTTTTAGGAGAATATTTTATGACCTATGGAAATACTTGTAACATTCGAAGTTTTGAAACAATGCATGCAATATGGTCTTAACTTTGTAAAAAAAAAAAAAAAGATACGAATATTTAGATATCTGAGAGAAAAAAATGCTGACAGTAAGTACAACATAATGAGAAGAGAGGTATCTCCAATACCACTGAAAATACAGCTGATTTTTCTTTTCTATAGTTTCTAGATTTCATAAATCCTTTGTAATGAAGTTATTTTCAAAAGAAAAATGGTGTATAATATACAAAAATATATTAATATATTATATATTTATATATGTTAAAATGTATATTCAATGCCTCTGCTCTCTAGCTTAATATCTACAGGTCTTCAAAGAAAATAATTTCTTCATTTGGAAACACGTGGAACTTATCTAAATCAAATGGTAACATCCCTGTGCGTGTGTGTCATATTTTATCATGGTCAGAATGCTTTCACATACCTTGTATCATTCAGGGCGGAAACCGCTCTGAAGATTTCAGACACAGTAAGGTGATGAAGCCGACATCCCTTTCTCTATAGGTTTAGCACGTGGGTCCTGGCCTGCTTCTGCTGGCTGGTTCCCAGCACAGATTGATTGGTCGGAGCCTTTTCTATTTTGGTGTGTGTGATTCGTCTGGTGCCTGTGGGGCAGTGCTTTGATGCACATGCTGGCAGCAGGGACCTTCCCTGGCCAGGCTGCCTGACGTCTTTTGGCCATGTATACTGGTTTGAATGGTGTCCTCAAAAATTCATGTCCACCAGAACCTGTGAATAGGACCTTACGTATCTGGAACTAGGGTCTTTGCCGATGTAATTAGTTACGATGAGGTCATGCTAGATCAGGGTGGGCCCTAATCCAATCACTGTGTCCTTATTAAAGAGACACAGAGATACACAGGAGAAAACACGGCGTGACAATCGAGGCAGGGAGGGAACCAGCTCTAAGCCAAGGATTGCCACTGGGGGCTGGAAGAGGCAGGGAGGATTCTTACCTGGAGCCTTCAGAGGGAGTGTGGTCCTGCCGACACCTTGCTTCTGGACTTGGCGGCGTCCAGAGCTGTGAGAGGATACATTTCTGTTGTTTTAAGCCACCCAGTTGACGGTGCTTTGTTAGGGGTGCTGTGCTAATATTCCAGAGGAGCGGCTGTGCCTCCTGGGCCCGACCAAATGATGTGCTAGGTTTCCGCTGCTGCTGCTGCCGCCAGACTAGCAGGTGCCTCTAAGCCTCAATACGGGAGCTTTCATACAGGGTATTTATGATACAATGTTGCAAAGCTAGAAGAACCGGAAAGGAGAGCTGAGTTAACCCACAGATTAGTGCTCGCAGGAGGTAGCCAGCACTCCTGAGCCTGGGGGACAAAAGGAAGGCGGTGGGGTCACTAGGAGCCCACCTAGTGGAGGAGGGGCTGTCTCAGCATCCGGCCCCCTAGAACATGGGCTGCTACTGTGCTGGGACCACCAGGGTGGTGCCGTGGAGCCAGTGCCCAGATTTTCTAGGGAATGTTGCCCAGCTGGGAATGTTAAGGATGCTGGAATTGCCGCTGCTGTTGCTGGAAGGAACTTGGAGATAGGAAGCAGAAAGGGCCCCCTCCCCCTCCCTCCTCCCCCTCCCCCTCCCCCTCCCCCGACCCTACCCTACTCCCACCTGCCACTTCCTGCCAGTTCCACCGCCGGGGAGTCTGGGAAGCGTGGTTTCCGCCTTCCAGCCTGAGCCTTCCAGCGTTACACAGGGCAGAGCACTGAAGACTAAGCATGGGGTCCAGAGACTGTAGGAAGACAGCCAGACATATTCCCATTTCATCATCAAAACCCTGAGAGATGGGATCAGCTCCATTTTACATGTGAAGACATGATGCGTCCCTAGTCCACGCCCTCCCCCAGATATGTGACGGCTCAAGGTCCAAACACCAAGTGCCCAGCTCCACAGGGACGTTGTTTTCATGGATCAATGAAGAATAATGGCCAGACAGACCATGGTTTTCCATTCTTCTAGAGCATCGTTTTAAATCAGTTTTGCTCCTACTTACGAGAGCAAGGCTATTTTTCCCTTTTTACAATTAAAAAGTCCCATTGGAAACCTGGGGTCCCAGTGGATGAAACTCATTGTTTCTGAGACCAGATCGCATTAGTCAAGTGAGATTATGCTCTGTGGTCACAAGGAAGCTACGGAGAGCAGGTATCTAGCTGGGACCGGTGCCAGGTGTTGGCCTACCTCTGACTGCGGGTCTTAGAATATGATTGTCATACAGAGTGAATCCTTTCTGACAACAGGATTCTTTCTTTAGTAATTCTTTGAGACCATGGAGTTCAGAAACTCTTCTTCAGCCACCACTCTCTTTTCTCAAATTCTATTTGCTGTTTTCTTTTTCTGCAACATCATTATGTGTGTTTTCAAAAGCAAAGGATTAAGCCGATACCCTGTGATAAAAATTGATGTCAGGTTCAGGTAGAGAATTGATGGAGTTGGTTTGAAGTTTAGAGACTTTGCTTCACGGCAGATGTGCGTATGCTGAGGTCCCCACCCATCCTCCTCCAGCCCCTGGTCACTTCCTCTCTCATCATCCCTAACCCAACCCACCCTCTTCTCTGTGGCCAGCTGCACTAGCCTCCAGCAGGTCTGCCTGGTCCCTCCCTTATCCCTGCACCACCCATTCTTCCCTGTTCCTCCTCTTCTAGGTGATCCTTCCAAGACGTGTGCTATATCTTGCCACTCCCCAGCTCTCAACCCTTCAGGGCTTTCCATCAACCTTTGAATAAACCCCCAGCTCCTGCCGTCGTCTACACCCGGCTGCCTGGCCGTCTACACGTTCTCTACTCTCTGGCCCCGCGCTGCTCTTGGGGACTCTGCACTTGCTGTCACTGATGCCGAAAACGCGGCCTTTCTGCGCACGTGTGGAATCAAATCTCGGAGACAGAGTTTTGGGTGAAGTAGAAAAGAATAGCTTATAGCTTTGTCAGGCAGAGGGGGCCACAGCAGGCTTGTGACCCTCAAAAACTGTGTGTCCCAACCCAGGAGAATTTGGTGAGGAGTTTTATAGCGGTGGTTCAAGGGCGGGGTTGCTGGTAAGGATTAGGGTGTGTGCAAGGCCTGCGCTCCTTTCATCTGGCCTCAGGGGGGTCTCCTGATGAGCTTCTCTGGTTCCTTTAATCTGGGCTCAGGTGGTTTCTTTTTTTTTTTTTTTTTTAATTAATTAATTAATTTATTTATTTATGGCTGTGTTGGGTCTTCGTTTCTGTGCGAGGGCTTTCTCTAGTTGCGGCGAGCGGGGGCCACTCTTCATCGCGGTGCGCGGGCCTCTCACTATCGCGGCCTCTCTTGTTGCGGAGCACAGGCTCCAGACGCGCAGGCCCAGCAATTGTGGCTCACGGGCCTAGTCGCTCTGCGGCATGTGGGATCTTCCCAGACCAGGGCTCGAACCCGTGTCCCCTGCATTGACAAGCAGATTCTCAACCACTGTGCCACCAGGGAAGCCCACAGGTGGTTTCTTGATGAGCTTCTCAAGGTTATCAAACTGTGATCTTCTCTGGAATGAAGAATGCTAACATCTTCCCTTTGTTGGGGGTTTTTGTTCTGTAAAAGAGCTCAAAGCTATTGTCCTGTGTTCCCCTTGAGGGGGAAACCAGGACCCTGACCCAAGCCTGCACTACTGTGTCCTGACTTCTCCTCCCCCATCTCCGCATACCCTCCCTTCCCTGATTAGCAGCTGTTTGAAAGGCTTCGAGCCCAGGAGCCCTGCAGGGTCCTGCTCTGTTTCATCACCCCTGCCCTGGACGTCCTCCCCCGTGATGGCCACCTTGCTCCCTCATTGCTTTTCGGTCTCTGCTTACATGCCCGCTTCTCAGAGCCACTTCCCCTGATTGCATTTGTCTAGAAATCTCTTTATTTGTTTCCTTCTTTATCTCCCTATGTAATATTCATAGCATCAGTGAATGCTGTACAATTAGCGGACCCTTGAACAACATGAGTTTGAACTGTGTGGATTTGGAGGGACCACGTGTGAGGAGGAACGACCACAAGTTACATGTGGATTTTCCATGGCACGGAGGGTCGGCGCCCCTACCCCCTGTGTTGTTTAAGGGTCAGCAGCCTAGGGAAATAAGGAAACAAGCAAACAACAATAACAACAAATAAGTGTGTATATATTTACAAAAATCTCTATCATTATAGAGCTGTGGGGAGAATATATATATATATTCTGCTCACTGTTTATGAGCCTCTGGTGTCCTGGGCCTCTCTCCCCGGACATGGCAGCGTCTCTGAGTCACAGATCACCATGTCCTGCACTGCATGACTGAATCGCTTCTGAAAAAAAATTCATTTTGTAAATGAATTAGCATGACAGTGTTCCAGTAAAACTTTATTCACAAAAACAGGAGGCAAGCTGGATTTGGCTTGTGGGCCGTGGTTTGCTGATGTCTGGTCTAGGAAGCCACAGAAAGTAACTGACGACCAGCTCCAGAGGGTCTGCAGAGCCATAGGCACGTCCTGCCCTTTTATCACCCTCAGGCTCACCCTGCCCAGCCCCCTCCCTCCATACTTGGTACTACATCGTGGTTCCTCCCCACCACCAAACATGATCGCCTGGCAACGGGATAGAAGAAGAATGGGAGGGAGAAGCCAAGTTCGTCACCCCCCTTGACTTGAGAGCACATGAAGTCAGTTGAGTTCTTGGCTGCCTGGCCCGGCAGTGGACCTGTAATGCTCGTGACTCACTCTACTGATGCAAATCCTGTAAAATCTATTTTAGGAAACGTGCTCAGACGTTGAAAAGCTCAAGTGTGTAGACTCCGGCTGCAGGGCAGCACGGGGGGGATGCTTTCACAGCAGCAGCATGTACTAATGTGAGTGCGGGCTCAGTCTTCTGCGAGGGCGGCAGGTGTGGAGGAGGGGTGCTGAAGGCATGGATGGAGGTTCAGCCTCTGGCACGGACCAGCTGTGTGAGCCTCCTTATTAAGTCATCTGACCTCTCTGAGCTGCGGCTTCCTGAGGAGCTCAGGGATGAGTAAGGACGCTTAGGACCAAAGATAAAACAGCATTGAGGTTTATGGCTAATTGTGACCATGTGGAAATGCAGACCCAAGGTTGCCAAATTTTCTGATTTTTCACCGGAAAGTGTAAATCTTCATTTTTTAAGAATAATAAATTTTCTATTTTAAAATGTTGATGACTATTTCGATAACTTGGGCCACATGAAACATTGTGGGTGAATCCAGTCATATGTTGCCATTTTGAATAATCGCCCTTGTAAAACACTGAGAAATTTTTAGTCCTTTTTTCCCTCCACATTGAAGGATTCTACAGGCATACATTTTGCTTTTGTCAGCTCTTGGAGTCTAGTGACCCTGCATGAATGAAAATGGAAACAGCAGATCTGTTGACAGTCCCGTCCAGAGAGAGACAGAGTAAGAGCAAGCATGCTTGAAACTAGCAAGGCTCTCACCTTGGGTGCGGCCTCAGCAAAAGGGGGAATTTTAAAAAATGATCTGGATTTAGCTCTAAGCACTGACGTGGACCCTCTAATGACATCTCCATGCCAGAAGGAGAGGCAATCTCATTTCCTCCATCAAAAGAAATCAGGATGCTTCCTGTGTTCCCCGAGGCTGAGGAATTTGTGATAGGAGAAGATTTTCCTTCGCTATTTGAGATGCTCTGTATATGTCGTACAGCCTGGGTTGAGAATTCTGCACGGGGACACCAGAAACTTACATTTGCTTTCTTTCGAATGTGTAGCAGGATCTTTCACATGGACTGTTTATTTCAATCTCCCCAATGACCTTGCGAGGGTGTGGGTTGTGAGGCTCATTTCTATAGGGGAGGGGAGGGAGAAGTAGAGAAGTTAAGTAATTTGCTGACAGCAGCACAGCTGGCCATTGGGTGAGCTGGGGGCCCTCCAAGGTCGAGTCTCGATCTGCTTTTTCTGAATCTCCACTGACCTCATACTTTGGACCTGATACCCTCTTCCCAGCCCAGCACCCTCCATCCTGCATCGCCAGTGGCAAAATGGGATTCATGGAAGATAAGTCTACTCATAGAAACGTCAGCTACAGAGGCAGAAGGCAAACTTTGGGGGCAAAGTCAGGTGGTTCTCCTATCTGCCCAGGAGTATTCCATGGAACAATTCCAGCATTTGCAAATATGCACCTACAGCTGACATCGTGTCTAGGTACAAGGGGCACAGGTCGCCTTGGTGGTGTCCCAGTGTTCTGTTCCAGGATTCCACTCAGGACCCCACATGGCCTTTAGTCATCCTGCCTCCGTAGTCTACTCAGATTTCTGAGAGTTTCTCAGAATCTTAGAATATCCCCAATGTGGGGGTTTCTGATGATTAGACTGGGGTTATAGGTTTTTGGAGAAAATACCACAGCAATGAAGTGCCCTTCTCCTCTCATCACATCATATGATGTCAATGTGATGATGGTGTTCTCACTGGTGATGTTGACCTTGATCTCTTGGTTAAGGTGGTGTTGGCCAGGTTTCTCCAATGCGAAGTTGCTGTTCTTCTCTAAACATATTCTGGTCTCTGGAAGCAAGTTGCTAAGTCCAGTCCGTACTCAAGAGGAGGGTAATTAAGCTCTATACTGGAATTTTACTTGATTTTAGTGAACTTAAATTTAAAATTAAACAACCAGATGTGTCTGGTGGCTACCATATTGGACTCCAGTAGTGGAGGTGGGCTGGGGGATAGATTATTGCCAAAGTCAGCCAATCCATAAATGCCCCAAATAAATGAAAGTCCGGATACAATCATGTAATTGGAGTGTTGATTTTGAATGTTTAAAAAATTTTGTTGAAGCATAGTTGATTTACAGTGTTGTGTTAATTTGTTCTGTACAGCAAAGTGAACCAGTTATATATACATTCTTTTTCATATTCTTTTCCATTAGGGTTTGTCACAGGATTTCGAATATAGTTCCCTGTGCTATACAATAGGACCTTGTTTTATATCCATCGTATATATAATAGTTTGCCTCTGCTAATCCCAAACTCTCCGTCCTTCCCTCCCCTCCCCACTGCCTTGGCAACCACAAGTCTGTTCTCTATGTCTGTAAGTCTGTTTTTGTTTTGTAGGTTTGTTGATTTGTGTTGTATTTTAGATTCCACATATAAGTGATACCATATGGTACTTGTCTTTCTCTTTCTGATTTACTTCACTTAGTATGATAATCTCTAGGTCCATCCACGTTGCTGCAAATGGCATTATTTTGTCCTTTGTATGGCTGAGTAGTATTACATTGTGTATATATACCACATCTTCTTTATCCATTCATCTGTCGATGGACATTCATGTTGCTTCCATGTCTTGGCTATTGTAAATAGTGCTGCAGTGAACACTAGGGTGCCTGTATCTTTTTGAATTATAGTTTTGTCTGGATATATGCCCAGGAGTGGGATGGCTGGATCATATGGCAACTCTATTTTAAGTTTTCTGAGGAACAACCATACCGTTTTCCACAGTGACTGTACCAATTTACATTCTTACCAACAGTGTAGGAAGGTTCCCTCGATGGTGAATTTTTTGATGCTTAAAAAGGATTCTCAAGCCCTTCTGGGAACCGCTCCCAGAGGAGGATTCATAAAATCAAGAAAGAGTTTGGTTTTCCTTCTCGAGCTTCTATTTGGGGATAAGTTGAGTCAATCATTATTAAGTATAGGGACTAAAAGTGTCAACCTATTCTGGGATCACCTGCATTTCAGAAGGCAGTAACCACGGGATGATGTTTATTTGACCAAAAATAATGTCTGTGGGTGAGAACCTCCCTCCACAGGCTCCACAGGCCAGTCTCCCCCCCTCCCCTCTCCTCCCCTCCCCACCTCTCCCTCTCCCTCTTGCTCACATACACCCCTACCTCTGTCAATTATTTTTATTCTATTTACATAGAGTTAGCAAGGAGGCAAAACAATTAGTGGTTACCTTTTGGGAGAATCTTGACTGGGAGGAGACAGGAGAGAAATTTGGGGGGCTGTTGAAAAGTTCTATGTTGTGATCTTGGCTATGATTGTGCTGATGTGCGCACTTTCTAAAAATTAACAGAGCTGTACGTCTATGATTTGTGCACTTTTGTGTATGTGTTTTTTACTTCAATCTCAAAAGTTAATGAGGGATGTCCCTGGTGGTCCAGTGGTGAAGAATCTGCCTTCCAATACAGGGGACACGGGTTAGACCCCTGGTCTGGGAACAGGTATCCCACATGCCGTGGGGCAGCTAGGCCCTTGCACCACAACTACTGAGCCTGCGCACCTCAATGAGAGAGCCCACGTGCCGCAAACTACAGAGCCCACCTGCCCTGGAGCCTGCGGGCCGCAACTAGAGGGAGAAAGTCTGCACGCCACAAATAGAGAGAAGCTCGCACACCCCAACGAAGAGCCCATGCCGCAGTGAAAGATCCCGCATGCCTCAACAAATATCCGGCACGCTGCAGCTAAGATCCGATGCAGCCAAAAAAATAAATAAATAAACAAAGAAAGAAAGAAAAAAAATTTTTAAATAAAGAAAAAAATTTTTAAATAAAGAAAAAAAAAGTTAATGAAGTGCCCATCAATAGATGGATGGATAAAGAAGATGTGGTATATGTACAATGGAATAATCCTCAGCTGTAAAAAGAATGAAACCTTCCCATCTGTGGCAACATGGACGGACCTGGAAGGTATTACGCTAAGTGAAATAAGTCAGACAGGGAAAGACAAGTACCATACGATATCGCTTATATGTAGAATCTAAAAAACAAAACAAATAAAACAAACAAAACAGAAACAGACTCGTAGATACAGAGAACAAACAGGTGGTTGCCAGAAGGGAGGTGGTTTGGGGGTCAGATGAAGTAGGTGAGGGAGATTAAGAGGTACACACATCCAGTATAAAATAAATATGTCACAAGGATGTAACGTACACATAGGGAATAGAGTCAGTAATACTGTGAGAACTTTGTGTGGTGACGATGGTAACTCGTCCTATTGCCGTGATTATTTCATTATGTATAAAAATATCAAATCACTATGCTATCCATCTGAAACTAATATAATATTGCATGTTAATTATAACTCAATAAAAACAAAACAAAACAAAACAAAAAGTTAACTTAAAAGTACCTGAAACATCCAGGAACTTCCCTGGCAGTCCAGTGGTTAAGACTCCATGCTTCCACTGCAGGGGACACAGGTTCAATCCCTGGTCGGGGAACTAAGATTCTGCATCTCACGTGCCGCACGGCCAAAAAAATATATATGTCTGAAACATCCAGGTAGAAAAGGAATTTGGTCTGTTTTCTATGATGTTTGATGCACCACGATGTGGACAGAAGACAGATTTGGACCTAAACTCAAATATGTATTTTTCTAACACCTGGAGGTCTCTGAGTCATAAGGCAAATCCACTCACTAATCAATTGGAGTGATAGGTCTTTGGGGGAGACACTTGGTATTACTGAGTGAGTGGCTACTCATTTTGCCCAAGGTTACAGCCTGACTCTGCCTGGTTGGGCCAGTTTGCAGCACGACTGTTTCCATTTGCTTGTATAACTCAAAGTTTCCATGATCAAGAATTTGGAGTGTGGTGAAGGAAAGAAAGCCCCTGGGTTGGCAGGAGTGTAAGACGCTGAAGCTCTTGAAGGAGTGGTGCCATTTTGTAACAATACTGTAACAATATGGTTACTGATAAACTCTCTCTTGAAAAAGCAAACACTTTTTAAAAAGGCACTCAAGTATTTTTTTATCGCCATGTTATTTCTGGAAGGATCCTAGGAGGCTCATCCTTTACATGAACAAATTTCTAACTGATCGCTTGTCCTTCCAATTCGTAGCTGGCAAGCTCAGTGCTCAAATGTGATGTTCAGTCAATGGGTAAAATCCTCTATGTGATTCCCTGGTATACATTTTTCTATATATTGTTCTGTCTTTTCTTTTTTTAATTCTTAACCACCCTATTGCATAAATATTTTATTACAGGCATCTTTAAATTCTTTTTGGAGAGTAGGTGGAAGATGGTTTTAAAATTCTTATGCACTGTGTATGCTGAACAAGCCTATGGAAGAGTTGCGTTGTATGCCAGCATTCAGTTCCAAAGTCAGCAGGTTATGCCAAAGTCATGTATAGAAAAAGTGATCCTGAAGGTCCCTTCGGCAGGAGCCATACTGGAGGTGAACCTAACAGGTCTCAGCTTTTCCCTCTAGCGCTGGGGTGGGGGGGGGGCACTGCTGCTTATTTGTTGAGGACCAGATGCAGTGTTGTTTGCACCTAGGGGACCAGTTGTCCCAAGTGGGTCTCAATGCGGGAGATACTTCCAACCGGAAAAGCTTATGGAGAAATGGTTGGGGAATAACCTCTCTTCTCTCACAGCACTTCAGGCTCTGTTGCTGGAGGGATTGATGACAATTTTCAAAAATTGAGGTTAAATTCATGCAACATAAAACTAACAATTTTATAGTAAACAATTCAGTGGCATTTAAGCACGTTCACAATGTTGTACAACCACCACCTCTATCTGGTTCTAAAATATTTTCATCACCCCAAAGGGAAACCCCGTATCCAGTGAGAAATCACTCCCCCTTCCCCCCTCCCGCCAGTCGCTGGCAACCACAAGTGTGCTTTCTGTCTTTATGGATTTACCTATTTTTTATATTTCATATCAAATATACACAGTATGTAACATTTCGTGTCTGGCTTCTTTCACTTAGCTTGATGTTTTCAAGGTTCACCTTGTAGCGTGTGTCAGTGCTTCATTCCTTTTTATGGCTGAATGACATGCCATTGTATGGAGAGACCACATTTTGTTTATGTGTCCCTCAGCTGATGGACATCTATCTGAGTTTTTTCCACATTTTGGCCATTGTGAATAGTGCTGCTGTGAACATTTATGTACAAGGATTTGTTTGGACCCCTTCTTTTCAGTTCTTTTGGGTATATATTTAAGAGTGGAATCACGGGGTCATAAGGTAATTCTGTTTAACCCTTTCGAGGAAACATCCAATTCTTTTCCACAGCGGCTGCACCGTTTTATGTCCCCACCAGCAACGTAGGAGAGCTCCAACTTTTCTACGTTTTAACTGTCCTCTCTTCCTCTCCTCTTGCTCCCCTACCCTTGTTAATCCCGTGTCGAGTAACTCTCCTAGGTCCAATCCCACCGTTTTTGGTAGAGAAGAGCAATCTTTGAGGCCAGCCTGTGTTCTGACGATAGTGACCAATGGAAATCAAGCATAAATTTCACTGTGCTTATTTTTAACCATTAGAAGGACCAAGCACACATAGTAAGTGCATGTAAACTGATGAAATACAATCACTGAGAGACGCCTTCTTTAAAATACAAATGTTTGTCTGGGTCATGAGCTTAGCATTACAACTTGCTTGGTGTGTTAATATTTTTCCATTTCAGCTCGTCTCTAACCTATATCAGAAAAATAGCTTTTAAATAGCACGGTGTGCTTTTCCGTAATTGCATTATTGGCATATGCACGATGCCTGAATATCAAACAGGTCAAGGAATAGCGTGTATTCCAAGTGCACATTTATGGGTTTTTCTGAATACAGACGGGGGCTTAGAGATTTGGATTTCTCTCTTCCTGCCCTGAACCCCAGAGCATTACAGGAAAACAGAAGCAGTCCCTTTATTTACATGACAGTCTTTCACATTCAAATTGCCCTTTACAGATTGCAAAGTGTGCTTATGTGCATTATCTCATTTAAATTGCCAGGAATGCTCAGAGGGTTAAAGAATTTGCCCAGAATCACACTTGGTAAATGTTAGAATTAGGTCTCAAACCCAGGTCTGAGTCCCAGTGTTTCTCCAAAGCATGTGATGACTTAGATGCTGTCCTGGGCCTTGACCCCAAGGGGCAGGAGTGGGGCTCAGCCATGGTCAGGACCCTGGACAGGAACAAAGCAAGTTCCTCCCCCTTTCCTTCAGGCTCTCTCACCCCAGGCACTCCATGCTCTCCTGTTCCTCCCCTCTCCTTTCTCTCCTCCACTTACTCCATCCTCCCTGCCCATGCCTTTAGGCTAGAGCCACTCAGGAAGACTTTTCAGAAAGAAAAAATATTATCAAGCACATCCCAGTGTTGACTTTAATAATTTTTACTGTATATTATTATAATTGGTAATTATATCACTCTTACACAATATGATTCTACTAGACTTGCACATTATAACAACATAGTCTTTATTATATTTGAACATAGTATGATTATATATTTATAATTCATAATGTAATTACATGTGCACAGTGATAAAACTGGTTTATAAAATTTTTACAGCTTTTCTAAACCATACAGCCGACACAAGTGAACAGGTTAGGAAGAAACAAATGAGAGACGCCAATAAAGTTCAAAATTCAAACTTATTGTAATTTAATGTGTCGGATGATATTATTTTATTTAAACTGAATTTTCCTCTGTAAGTAAAGATAGTGCCCTTTACTTACTTTACTTAGGCAGATGGTGACAGCTGCCTGAAAGTTGGTTCAACATTCCTACCGTTGATCTCTTTCAAACTTCGGCAAAATCTTTGATTCTTAAGCACATGTGAAGGCATGTGGCTTGCACTTGGTATGAAAGCACCATTTACGTTAGCCTTTGTTATCTTTTCATCATCTTGGGGCAGTCAAGATGGTAATTCTTCAAGCCAGGGCAGACATACACACACACACACACACACACACACACACACACACACACACGCACTGAAATTCAGTAGAGTGGTAAGGAGGCAAGGGATATGCTTACATTTATTCCTTTTAGATTTCATGGAAATAAAAAATACCAAAATTTTCTTTTCATAGACCACCCCCCAAGACTGTATCTTCAGCCCCCAGCCTGAGGAACGCTGTGCCAGGTCTCCCAGGACACCCACTCCTCCCAGCTGGAGGCATTTCTGAGCCCATTGGCAGCTCCCAGGACCAGGAAAGCTGCAGGACCTTGCTCTTCAGAAAGAGAGTTGGGGGCGACGGGGGTGCAGGGATCAGCGTGGTCCAGTGCTCGGGAGCTGCCCCATCTGCTACGTGGAGGTTACCTGTTCAGGTTACTTAACCCTTGGTGCCTTAGTTTCCTCGTATACCAAGTGGGGATAGTAGTGTCCACCTCACAGAGATGTTGTGAGAATTGGATGAGCTTTTAAAAAGAAAAACAAGAAAGCAACGAGCTTAGGTCAGCTTCTGGCTCAGAGTAGGAGCTCCGTGCATTGCAGCGGCGACGTAATTGAATGTGCATTCACCTCCCCTCACGCGGTCTCATCCCCCAAGTGCTTTGTGCTTCTCTCCTGCCCTCGCTCCTTCCCAGTGTGGCCTGCTGCTCGCGTGAGCGTCACCACCTGCAGCCTTCACTGGATTTCCCGCGAGTGTCCCTGTTTCCATCACCCGCCGACACCCACTCACCTGCAGGAGGAGGGTGGAGCCACTGGGTTTTGTCACCTACCACTGCTGCTGCCACAGCCTGCATCTCCTCCGCCTCCCCACGGCTGCCCACGTCCCTCGGAGGCTCATCTTGGTCTCGCTGCTCCTGTTCAACCCAGTATTCTTCCAAGAGCTATCGCCTCTCAGTTTCTGGACCTCTCCCGTCTGTCATACGGTGACCTCTGCTATTCCATCCTCAGCACCTGTCTTTGTATTTTTATTTTTGTTTTATTTTTTTGAAAGCTTTTAATTTTTTTATTGAAGTAGAGTTGATCTACAGTGTTTCAGGTGTACAGCAAAGTGACTCAGTTATGCATATATATTTATATATTCTTTTTCAGATTCTTTTCCATTATAGGTTATTATAAGATACTGAGTATGGTTCCCTGTGCCACACAGTAGATCCTTGTTATTTATCTGTTTTACCTATATAGTAGTGTGTATCTGCTAATCCCAAATTCCAAATTTATTACTCCCCCCCTTCCCCTTTGGTAACCATAAGTCTGTTTTCTATGTCTGTAAGTCTATTTCTGTTTTGTAAATAAGTTCATTTGTATCATTTTTTTTATAGAGTCCGCATATAAGTGCTATCATATGATATTTGCCTTTCTCTGTCTGAGTTACTTCACTTAGTGTGATCATTTCTAGGTCCATCCATGTAGCTGCAAATGGCATTATTTCATCCTTTTTATGGCTGAGTAATATTCCATTGTATATATGTGCCACATCTTCTTTATCCATTCATCTGTCGATGGACATTTAGGTTGCTTCCATGTCTTGGCTATTGTAAATAGTGCTGCAGTGAACATAGGGGGGTGCATGTATCTTTTTGAATTAGAGTTTTCTCCAGATATATGCCCAGGAATAGGATCGCTGGACCATATGGTAGCTCTATTTTTAGTTTTTTGAGGAACCTCCACACTGTTCTCCATAGTGGCTGCACCAGTTTACATTCCCATCAAGAGTGTAGGAGGGTTCTCTCTCAGCACCTCTCTTGAAGGTCACGGGGGACGTCTTCAATGCTGCACCCACTAAGACCATGTCTATCTTATGGTCCTCACCTGGCTTGGGCAGCATTTGATTCTGTGGACGCTCATCCTCAAGTTTGTGCTTCCTTAGCTTATAGGACATTACACACCTTTTTTCCCATCACTCCTGCCCAGCCCTTTGCAGGAGCCTCTTCTTCTGCCCATTTTAATATCTGTGTTTCTCTCACTCTGTCCTGGGTCCTCCCTTTAGTCTCACTGGCAGATCGCACTCACTCCCATGACTCAGGCTTCAGGGGTAACTGGTGAAGCCAGGTGTCCTCAACCCAGTACCAGAGCTCTCTGATCAGCCTTCTGGGAGCTGGTCCTCACCTCCAAATGTTCATCTACACAGTGGAAATAAGGACTGTGCCCTTTTCTATCTGTGGTTGCAGACAACTAGATTCAACAAACTGTGTGTTTTGATTCCTACAGGGTAGACCCTGTCTCATGCGTCCACTGTTTGGTGAATCCTAAACCCTCCTACTTGGATGGCTTTAAATGTAAAGTACCCAAGACTCAACCTGCTCCCATCACGATGTTGAGAATCTCCCAAGGTCAGGAAAGCTGGACCATTTCCGAAGAAGTGAACAGATACCCAGAGGCTGGTTTTTCTCTCTTAGCGATCGTTATTTCAGGTCAAGAAGACGGAGCTTAAAGGGTGATTTCGTACAGCTGGTGTTCGGAGAGTTCTTGGTTATCACGGTCCTAGTGATGCGTGAGTCACTGGCGTTGCATCTCCAGGCGGTGGGCGTGGGCTGTCAGATTCAATTCCTGGGCCCTCAGATGTGGTCAGTAGTCAACAGTGTCAAACCCCCAGCACAGGGGAAGCCGGCGTGGCACAGATCACACTGTAGCGGGGACGTGTGTGTGCACACCTGTGATCTGGGCGCTGGTGTGTCCGGCCGCCTTACCCCAGGCTGTGAGAAACCTCGTTACTCAGCAGGAGTGTCAGATTATATTAAGTCCGCCCCATCCTCCTCCTCCTCCTCCTTCTCCTGTGAATTGTCATAGCTTGTGCACCCGCGCCTGTTGGCGAGTCTCATTTTGTCGTGTTGCAACCAAAAGCCCACATCTTTGGGGGGCCTTCTGGTCTCAAGCATGCGACCAGTACGTAAGGTGTTCCGTCTCTTGCTTGGCAGCCCTGCTTTGGTGGCACTGATTAATCCAGAAGGGCTAGATTTAATTGGAGCGGTGACAGCTTCCCCGGGTGGGCAGCTCTGGTCCTGCACGGTGTCAATGATGAAAGCTTCCAGGGTAAGTCTTGCTGCTTCTCAGCATCTGAATAGGACTGGAAGCGTGAGCCGTGGGCTTTTTCTGAATTTTCCCCCAAGCGATGCAAGATGCATGCATGCCTGAAGAGCACCCGTGCTCTGTTACTCCAAAGGGCGGGAGGACCCACGTCTGCTGTCACTGCAACACTGAGGGCGAGACCACATGTGTCCCCTGCCCCATGCCCACCTCTGGGCTTTTTCAGGGGTAAACGACAAGTCTGGATAAGCGAGATGCTATAATCTGGCAAAGAAATCACAGAGTCTGTGTGGCTTCAGTGGCACCTTCACCCTTCTTTGGGCTTTTACCTGGACGTGTTGCTTGCTGAATGGGTTCTTTCAGCATCACTGTAAGAGGGGCTTTACCTTCTGCTAAGGAGTTTTCTGTGGGATGGAGGATTGTTCGTCTGGGGATGAGTTTGCTTTTCTTTCTGTTCCTAGCTCCTCTCGGTTGGGGAGCCAGTACAGTAAGCTGTACCCCGATCGCGGATTCATGCTTGGACTGATTTGGGGAAGCGATGGCCACGTGTCCCCCCTTTTGCCTGGTGACTCTGTGGATCGGAGCTTCCTGGACTGGATTTAGATCCTGGGCTTTTTTTCTTGCGAAGATTGATTTTATCAGGTTAAGCAGCTGACCTTGAATCACTGAGATGGAATATAGATAAAACAGATGAATGTAACTTTTCTACAACCACCGTAAAACTGGATGAAAGAGTCAGCACTGCTTCTCTTCCCGATGTTGCCTTCTTGCAATCCACTTTTCTAGGGGAGGTGCCGAGGGAGGTGATGGTAGGAACTGACTGGGTGGATATGGCAGAATGCGGAAGGTGTGAGCAGTGACAGTGGTGCCTCCAGTGGGGAAGGGGACCCCTGCTTGAGCTGCCATCGTGCGCAGGGAAGTGCTTGGTGCTCTACGAGAACCATCTCGTTTAATCCTCCCAAAGGCTGCTTGGGTAGACGCTTTCACATCCTTCCGTCTTAGAGAGCGTGGAGATGTCGGACAACCTGCCAGAGGTCACAGGACTTACACACAGAGGAGCTAGAGTTTGTATTTAGCCAGTTTGACCTCAGAACTGACATTCTGACCCTCTTTAAAGTTTCTCCTGAAACTCCCTGAGACACGGCCACCGTAGGTCACCTTGGGGCATCCAAGCCCTCCAAGGTCAGGAGTCAGGTGTCTGAATCAGTGCACCCACCCCTATGATCGCTGGTGGTTCTCACACGTGGGACGTCTCAGAATGTCTCCAGGTTCTTCAAGGAGCTGGCAGGGGACTCCACTGTAATTGCTTGACTTAAGAAAGACAGCCATGAATTTATGCCGCTGGGGACATCTCAGAGGAGGGAAGCACTTTCCCATAGGTTGGGGATCATTGTTTTCCAGAACCAGACCCCACGGGTGAGGCGTGTGGAGATTGCTTCCTTGTGCTTCATCACCATGGAAACCTGGGAGATGCCATGGAGAGGAGGAGATCGTAATGACGGTGGCCGAGGGAAAGGGGGCTTGACTGAAATACGGGACCTGAAAACAGCCAGGAGGAGCCTTTCTTCTTGTGGGAGGTGTTCAGAACCGTGTGATTCCTGCCCCTTTCCTATCGTGAGTGTGAATGAGCCCAAATTCAGAGCTCTCGAAGTATTGCAGAGGAGATTCCCAGGTCAGTTCAGACGTGGGTGCTCCCCAGATAGTAACTCACTTAGGAGGTGAACAGAGAACACACTTGTTTTCAAGCAAACAAGAAAACTGCAGACCTGACTACTGGTGGCCATTGCTGTCACCTTCCACAGTGGGCCACTAAGTGTCCCTGTTGCTTCTTCCTTATGCTTTTTGAATGGATGTCATCCCTTCCTTTATCTTTGCGAGGATCCTCAACTTGCTCACTGATGTCATTGTCAGGTTGCTTTGTCATTTTTATTTCTTCTGGAGTGAATTCACCCTGGTTACTGATTTTGTTAAATCTCTTTAGTAGTGTGAGTTTTCCTTCTGTGTTTTGGAATTTCTATTTTCAGACTCACCTTTCATGGGAGATTTTTTACCCCCAATCTATCTCTTTCTGTGCTCATCCCCACCCACCCTGTCTTACTTCTTTGTAGTCCTATCCCACCCTGTGGATGCTCCCAGTCTTGAATTAGGTTTTATTACAGGTAGCTCAGATTTCCTGCACAGGTGATATCACTGAGCCAGGGGGTCTGGTCCCTCTGCCTCTCCAGGGAATTACCTTACGTGAGCTAGAGCTCTGGGCAGCCTTCTTTGGGGGTTGGGGACTTGACCTCAGTCTCGGGTCAGGTGGTGACCTTTGCTCAGGTCTCTAGCCTCAAGTGGGACACTTCCAGTCCTGCGTAGCAAGAAAAATTGGGGTCCTAATTCTCTCTGCCCATTTCTGGACTCAGAGTCTGGCGGGTCCTGGGAGTTCCACCACCACACGTGTTCCAGCCATCCACAGTCCTCGTAGATTTTTATCTTCTTTTGGAGCAAGACACTTACCTATTGTTTATTATGGCAATGTGTTTGGAGCAGTGTTTGTGAGGAAAGGGGGGCGGGTCAAAGCGTGACATAAACTCCAGTTGGAGAACAGTTCTGTTGCCTCTTTAGGACACAAACGTGTAATGCAGGTCAGCACACCATGTATCGGATGTGAATTATCTTCTGGACACTTCACTACAGGCTTTATAGCTATTATTTTATCATCTGCTTGTAACATCATCGTAAAGTATCATTCCTCCCGTTTTATAGAGTAGGAAACTCATGGCTCGGAAAGAAGAGAAGAAACCGGTCCAACACCACAAGTCTTGTGAATCGCAGAATCACACCCAACCCAGGTCTAATTTCAAATCAGAACCCTTCACCACTGTGTTCCACGTGTCTGTGGAAGTTGGGGCTTCATCTCACGATGCCCTTTCCTTTTGTTCTAGGAAAATGTGCTGAAGGATGCTGCCCAAGGAGACCATCGCCTGAGACCCCATCATGCAGGCCTTCCCGCAAGGGCCCGGCAGCTGGACAAGGTAACCGACGGCCACTGTTGACAGGTCACCGGGAGGGGGGCTGGGGAAGGCGAAGAGGGGTGACTCACTGCAGTCCACCCAAAGGAGGGTGGCCGGGACCCTGGGTCCCGCCTCTCATATTTCATCATGTGGCCACTGCACGAAGCACTTGGGAAAGGTCTCGTTTGCTGTCTGCTAGGTATCCCTACTTAGACGTCTATTCGGTCACATCGGGGCCAGGACAAAACTTCCCATGTCCGATCCCCAAACCATTGCCTCTCCTAGTTTTCTCATCCCAGTGACTGGCCGTCGCCCAGCTGCTCAGGCTGAGACGCTGGGAGCGGTCCTGGATTCTTCCTTTCCTCACTCTCAACAGCACATGCCCACTGTGTCCCACCAATGCAGGCCGCCATGTTCTCTGGCCCAGATGCTGAAGTGGCCTGCTTAGCACCCTTCCTGACATCCTACAGTCATTTTCCAGCAGGATCAAGAGTGATCTGGTGATTCACACCAGACGGTGTTTGCTCCTCTGAGTAAACTTCCTCCCAAAATAAGAATGCAACCCTTCCCCATGGCCGCCATCTTGCTCGGCCTTGTCACCTGCCTCTCGACCTTTGATCCCTGAAGTTCTGTCCACCCTGAACTTCTTTTTGCTCCTCTGACCACCAGGCCTGCCTGGGCGTGCAGTGACTTTCCCTCCCTAGAGCTCTACTCCCTTCCTTTCCAATGGCCGTCAGCTTCTCGCCCTTCATATGTCAGCCTGAGAGTCACCTCCTCAGCCAGACCTTCCCTGCTTCCCACTCTGCGTCCCTCCCTCCTCCTCCTTTTAACCCTGTGGCTTCACCTGGCTTTTGTCTTCTTGTGTCTCTTATTACTTCGTCGATCATGTGTCTTCACTAATGTGTGTGTCTGTCCCCCCCCCTCCGCCCCGTAAGAATGTCACCTCCCAGGTAGCAGAGGTCTTTGCCTTCATATTCATCCCTGTATCCCCAGCACCTGATATAATAGGACACATAGTGGGTGCTCAGAGTAAATATTAGTTAATGATTGGTTGGTGGTTTGGAGTCACTAATTTCACAGATTTACCAAAGCATATTTCAGTTTACTATAAAAATTAGAGCTTTCTTGATTCCACACTTATTTTCCTGCCTTCCTGTTTGGCCTTTTTTTTTTTTTCTTTTTTTTTTTCCCCCAAAAGTTGTGCTTTTCAGAAAATAGCAAGTGTTGGTGGGAATGTAAAATGGTGCAGGGACTACGGAGAACAGGATGGCAGATCCTTAACAAATTAAAAATGGAATCACACCAAGAACCAGCAATTCCACTTCTGGAGATACACCCAAAAGAATTAAAAGCAGGATTGAGAAGCAGTATTTGTCCACTCCTGTTCATAGCAGCATTATTCGCAATAGCCAAAATGTGGAAGCCACCCGTGTCCATCTACAAATGAATGGATAACAAAAGGTGGTCTATACATACAACGGACTATTACTCAGCCTTTAAAGGAAGGGAATTCTGACAACGTGCTGCAACATGGGTGAACCTTGAGGACATTTTGCTCAGTGAAAAAAGCCCGTCACAGAAGGACAAATCCTGTAGGATTCCACTTATATCAAGTCCCTAGAGCAGTCAGATGCCTAGAGACAGAAAGTAGGATGGTGGGTGCCGGGGCTGGAGGAGGGGGAGGGGGAGGTGGTGTCCAATGGGGACAGAGTTTCAGTTTGGGAAGATGAGAAAGTTCTGGTGGTGATGATTGCACAACTATGTGACTGTACTTCATGTCACTGAGCTGTACACTTAAAAATGGTTAACACGTTACATTTTATGTCATGAATATTTTACCACGATTAAAAAAATGATGTGTTTTTTCTACACCCCCAACTCTCGCTTTAGCTCCCCTTGCCCCCTATTCCTGCCAGGCCCTGTGTCCTCTGTCCTTTTTCCTTCCAAACAGGAAAGTCTCTGATAAACTCACTCACACTGAGGTGTGAATCCATAATGAGGCTTAGTGACCTTGTCAGCCCAAGAGTCTTTTTATTTAAACAGGAACAAAGATGAAAAAAAATGGTGGTGCTTCCGGCATCAGAGGCGGGCTGACGACAGGGCTGGGCGAGCTGGCCAGAGGAAGGGTTGATCCTGGGATGGCTTTCTCTCCTTCTTTCTCTTTTTTCCTTTTTTTTTTTTTTTTTTTTTTGGCTTTCTCTCTTTCGCTCAGATCACTCCATGTGTGCGTCTGTCTGCTCCTAAGCTGGGTTCCTACACCTGGAGTGTGGTCCCTGCTTGGTGACGGCAGACCCAGGTGGTGGGTACCACCACCGTCTCGTTCCCGGACCTGGCTCTCTAGCTACCCTGATGGGCACCTCTGCTCCCATAGAACTTTCACCAAATCTGACATTATTTTTTCACTTTAAGATTTAAAACTTGTTCCCCTGCTGCCTCCACACTGTGGCATTTTATAAATTTATTTATTTATTTACTTTATTTTTTTTGGCTGCGTTGGGTCTTCGTTGCTGTGCGTGGGCTTCTCTAGTTGCAGCGAGCGGGGGCTACTCTTCGTTGCAGTGTGCAGGCTTCTCACTGCGGTGGCTTCTCTTGTTGCAGAGCACGGGCTCTAGGCGCGTGGGCTTCAGTAGTTGTGGCTCGTGGGCTTAGTTGCTCCGTGGCATGTGGGATCTTCCCGGACCAGGGCTCGAACCTGTGTCCCCTGCATTGGCAGGAGCATTCCTAATCACTGCGCCACCAGGGAAGCCCCATCGTGGCCTTTTAAACAAAGCTTCAAGGCCCAGAAAATAAGCTCCCTTCACCATTAAAAGACTCGCAAGAGGGAGGAGATATGGGGATATATGTATATGTATAGCTGATTCACTTTGTTATAAAGTGGAAACTAACACACCATTGTAAAGCAATTATACTCCAAGAAAGATGTTAAAAAAAAAAGACTGCCCTCAGGGACCAGCGTCTGTGTCCCAGGGTAACTTGGGGATGTACAAGGGGCAGGTCGGTTTGTGCTGCTGCTGAAAGCATTCAACCACGGCACCAGATCCACTGGGGGGCCACCCCTGTGACCTGTAGAAACACGAGGAACCTTCCTGGTTCTCTGGAAGACGTCTGGGAATTCCCAATTCCCCCAGCTGATTCGGGCTTGGATTTGCAGTCTGCTTTTTAGTCGCCTTGATTAAGTAAGCACATTTAATGATCAGAGCTCTTAATTATTGAGGCAAAGGGATGCAGAATCAGTGTCTTTCCTGAAGCCTGCCCAGAAGGGATTGCCTCTTAGGTGCAAAATTGGATATTGGACCTTCTGGAATATTGCATTGAATTCCCCTGGGCAGGCAGCCCTGTGGAAGGAAACAAATGAGCTGGGAATGCAGAACACAGCGCAAAGGATGGGGTCAATGCCCTCGAAGGCTGCAAACCAAACTTTTTTTTTTTTTTTAAACTGATTTCAAATTTCTTACTTGCCTGGGTTCAAAGGAGCCCATTAAACTCCCCCCCAGACTGGGCAGCTCTTCTGGTAGCTAACTGGAGGTTCAGGCTACTTTCTCATTGAGTAACTGTTGCCAAATGTTTTAAGCTACTCTCCCACCTGGTGCTACTGCGGCTGCCACCGAAATCTGTATTTTGATAGAGAGACGAGTCGAGTGGCTGGATCTGGTGCCCGAGTCAGGAATGCGCCGCTGTGCCTGTGTGCGGTGGGAGGTCCCGGGCAGCAAGCAGGACACGGTGGTACCCATGTTCTGAAGCCAGGTACTGTGTGGGGTGTTAAGTTCATGACCTGTGAACCTATGACCTGTGAACTCTTTTTACCTGCTGGCCAGAAATCTGAGGCTGGCTGGAATTCCGGGTTCGGTTACAAATGACTGGTATGAACAATGGTCATGCCACTCCCTAGCTGGTTCTCCCTCTTCTTCATCTTATTACTGAGAAAACTGGGCATCTGTCGGATGCCACACGTGGACGTTTGGGATTCGTGGAGCCACATACCTTTGGCTGGAAAAGCCCAGCAGGCACACCTGAGTATCATTATCTATTTTTCCTTTATTAAAAAACAAAATCTTGTAAGGGTCCACTGTTCTTAGCTTTCCATCTTAGGAGGAATTGTCTGGGCTTTTAAGTTTGAGCATCTAAGAAATTTTTTTTCTTTTTTGTGGAGGAGGGGAGTCTATAGGTCTTAGTGAAAATCTCTTTCCATCCTTTCTGCTAGTCCGAGACCTCTTTCTCCTTTAGTAGGTAACCTGGCTGAGTTCCCAGGAGAATGTTCTAGTCCAGGTGCCAGGACATAGGTGTGGCTCTATGGGGTTCTCTGGTCATGAAAGTGACTGGCTTTGAGCTCCGGACACTGGGCAGCCGGGGACCAGGGACTTGTAAGCCGATGGGCCTCTCCTCCAAGGCTCCTGGGACGGGCAGGGCTGGAAAGGCCGGCTGGGCAGTGGAGTGAGGTCCTGAGACTGCAGCGCTGCAACCAGCCCGTTGAGCTGACATTTAGAGTGTTTTCTGTTTGGAGCCTCGGTCCTGTTTCCAGACAAGATCGGCTGTTACCAAATCAGAGAGAGCCCCCTTCTCTGCGAGAATCAGCTGCGGTTCTTTCAGCTGCAGGTAGCAGGGACCCAGGCTGGGTGACGTAAACACCCAGGGGGCATTCTTGTTCTCATGCGACTGGAAGTTCCAGAGCCCAGGGCAGAGGCACCTGCTGGAGACGGACGGGGACACGGGCTCCTGCTCCCCTGCAGCGCCGTCCCGCGGGGACCGTGGCTCTTGCGGTCACCACGGCTCTTGTGGTCACCGCAACATTGCTGAGGGTCCCATCCTCGCTGCAGCTGGAGCAGCCCAACCTTTCTTATAAAGCATCGTGTTCATGTGGGGTCATCGTCCCCCAGAGATTCCCGCTGGCCTGTCATGGAGAATGGGGCCACACGGCATCTCAGTCTGGGTCCCTGCCGGAAAGAGATGATACACCTCGAAAAGCAATGGGGAGCGTTACTAAGGGCCATTTAGATGGGTGTGGGCGAGTTAAGGGAGCTGAGCTGGAGGGAGACGTGACCAGTGACAGTGGAGAATTTTCATTTCTTGGGAAAGAGCAGAGATTTTCACAAACAGGTATTTTTTCATGTGAGAGATTAGTCTTTGAGATTTCCAAGACTAATTTTACCTCATGTTTCCAACGCTTTCTTTTTCTTTTCCTTTCTTAATTGTGGAGTCACTGGAACCAGACTGGTCAGTGTCAGAAGTCCTAGAATCAAGGTGTCGGCAGGGCTCATTCCTTCTGGAGGCTCCAGGAGAGAATTGTGTTCTCACCTTTTCCAGCTCCTAGAGGTGCCCGCATTCCTTGCTTGGCTCATGGCCCCTTCCTCCCTGTCCAAATCCGGCAGTATAGCATCTTTAAAATCTCTCTTTTCTGACCCGATTCTCCGCCTTCCTCTCATCAGGACCCTTGTCGTTACTACACTGGACCCACCAGGATAAATAATCCAGGACACTCTCCCCATCTCAAGATCCTTATCTTAATCACCCCTTCCCAGTCATTTTTGCCATATAAGGTCACATTCACAGGCTCCAGGATTAGGATGTGGACATCCTTGTGGGGTCTTTATTCAGCCTACCTCAGTCTCTCCCCAAATCAATCCTTTTGTCTCCTTACCAACAGACTTTCTTTCCATTGTTGCAAACCAGGGAAGTGACCTTAATCATTCCGATAAACATAAAGGGGACACAGTGGAAAATTTTAAGTCAAAGAAATGCAAAACCACAATCTTGGCATGAGATGAAGTGTATTAGATGTATTAAAGTGCAAATGCCAACGACCTCCGGAGCCTTTTAGTTGCCCAGAAGTCCACGGCAGGCAGATTCTTCCTCATCCACAGCTGCTATCCTTTAAAGCATTGTCTTCAAGACAAATAAAGCTTGTTTTTTTCCCTCAACAGTATTGCTTTAAGTTACTATATACAATGAACACAGTATTTCCCACAACAGAAGCACAGCATTTTAGCTCCACGTGGGGTAAGCGGGATTTATGGGTGGGCCTGACCCTCTGATGTCTGTCCTAACCACCATTGGCAACATCCCTGTGGGAGAGCAGGTCTGGTGCCTGCCAGCCAGTTACCAGAGTCACGTCTGGGTTGTGGTGTGTCTGCAGGTTGGGGATTGGCTATTCTTGGCCAAAGGCCTGGTCAGTGCCCTTGGGAGGGTGATTCCTGACTGCCCGGTGCTCTTATAAGGGACTGGATAAAAACTAAATGTACGGAAATAAATGAGGTCAGCAAACGGAGCCCGAAACCCAAGTCGGTGGCTTCCCTACAACGCGTGAATCTGAGTTTCTTGGAAACACCTGACTTATGTGGACTTTGGCTGTTCATTCTGCTTCTCCTCTCTGACGACAGGGAATCGGATCGCAAAAGAAAACTCCTTTTGCATCGGAGCTTACATTCTAATGAGGAGAAACCCCAAGAAAAACGTAAATCGCTCATAGGATAATTTCGCATAGTGATAAACGCCCGTGGAAAATAAAGCAGGGCAAAGCAGTGAGGGGAGAGGAGGCAGACAGGTGGGGAGGATTTTGGTACCCGAGGGCTTGTCTGAGGAGTGACATAATTGATGAGAAGGAGCCAGACTGGCAGAGACGGGGGGTGGAGTGGGAGCTGGGTAGGGATGTGCCACAATGGGAAGAGCACGTGCAAAGGCCCTGGGGCGGGAATAAGCTTGGCTTGTTCAAGGGACAAAAAGAGGCCAGGATGGCTGAGCATGGTGAATGGTTGCAGGTCAGATCAGAGAGGTGGGTGGGCAAGATGCTACAGGACTTTGGGGCCACATCAGGAGTTTGGATTTTATTCTAATTTCCATGGCAGCCCCGGGAGGTTTCAATCAGGAAGCAGCAAGATCTGATTTTTATTCCGGAGAGCTTATGCTGGCTACTGTATGAGACTGGACTTGGGGTATTCGAACACTAGTCCCAAGTCTAGTTTCCTTGATTAGCCAGAACATGAGAAGTGATGGCTTTTCAGCAAACCCGGTGTTGAGGTTCAAATGTGGGTACTGCTTAATTCCTATAGGTCATGACATTTTCACATGGGAGCATTTGAACTTTTCCCCACGTTCATTGCCTGATGCATCATGCTGTAGCAAAATGGCGTGAAAATACTTCTGTGAATCAGACCTCTCTATGACCTCTTAATAACAGCTTCCATGTAACCCTGTTCCACTTAGGAATGCCAAGTGGGTGCCTTCCTTTCTTTCTATGCCACAGGAATTGTCAGGTTAAACGAACACTCTGTACCTAAAGCATTTGAAACAGGACTTCTGTAGCTAAAAGAAACATGACTTTGTGACAGTCTGTTATTGAAGACATAATTCATGTTGTAAGGTTTGGGGAGGAGGGAAAGAAATTAAAATTCTGTGGCTGTGTTAAAATATGCTGCACAGTGAAAAATAAAGGAAAATAAATCAGATAACTTTTCTCATCAATGGCTGCCCTTATCTGTTTCAAAGAAGCTAGAGGAGAGATTGAGAATTAGTGGAGCCTCCCAGATAAGTTCTAAGCGTGGTCCTGGGGGCTGTGGGCTTAGGATGGACATGATTTCTGAGGTTACTGGAACACCCATCATTCTAATCCATGTGGAGGCTTGTTGCCATTTTTGTCCACTTTTAAGACAGGGGTGAAAATTTTAGACAACAGAAATTAGTATGGCTCGACAATTCGGGTAACATTTTGTGTCTGTTAGGACTTTCAGTTCAAAGGGACAGAAGACAATTCAAATTGGTACAAGCAAACCAAGGGAATCTGTTGGCCCAAGTAATAGGAAAGGAAAACATTAGCTTCAGGCACAGCTTGATCTAGGTGCTCAAATGATGTCATCAGGACCCTGCTTCTCCCTCTGCATCTCTTGGCTCTATTCTCAGATGAGTTCTTCCCTCATGATGGCACATGGCACTGTAGCTCCAGCCTTTGTCCTCAACTTTCCAAGTCCAGAGGGCAAAAGAGAGAGTCTCTTCCCAGATTCCTACACAAGGCCAATATCTCATTCTCTGTGGATGCGACTGGGTCCTGTGCCCTGCCCCAACCAATCACCATATCCAGGGCATGGGATTACACTGATTGGCCAGACCTGGGTCACATTCCCAGTCCTGAGCCAATCACTGTGGCCGTGGCGAGGATGGGCGGGATGAAGAGGGAGGCTGTGTGCTGATTGGCCAGCCTTTGGTCCCACGTATTCACCCCAGCAGGAGTGGACCCACCATGAAGTCCATGACTGAGGATGACGGAGGGGAAGAGTCTCCAAAAAGGGGAGGTGACAGATGACAGCTGGGGACAAATACCCACCGCAGCTCCCATGCATGTTGTAAACAGCCCCTTCTCTCCATCCTTGCTACTTGTAGGTGAAAGCAGAGTATGCTCGGCTTAAACACACGCTCACCATAGTGACCAGAGAACGCGATTTGGCCGTGAAGGAGAAACACCAGCTCCAAGCCAAGCTGGAGAACCTAGAACAGGTCCTAAAGGTAGGATGGGCTTCCACTTCCGCTTTCCTGAGGGTGAGCGTGAGGGAGGAGGGGCTGCGGGATTCCAAAGCAGAATGTGGTTGAAACTCCTTTTGAGTTTCAAAAATCATCAAAATTAAGGGCTCTTGGCGCTGCTTTTACCCTTTCTGTGGTATACAAAGCAATAAATAACAAAATTTGAATGTTTCTGGAAGCGATCCTGTAAAACCTATTATGCATTTTCATTTCTTAGAATGTTAAACACTGCTGAGCAAGAGATGGTAGGCAGCGCTCCGGAATGGAAATTGGGCTTATGTTGAAGACCAGAGGTGTCTACCTTTGGTTTTTCAAACTTCATGAATTTTAGGCTGTTCTTCAGACGGTTAACGACCTTTGTCATAAAGAGAATAGCTAAGTCAGAAAATTGCTTTATCAGGTTGCAGGTAATTGGATAGCTTTATGCATTCTTGATGAGCTGGGATCTCCTTCAATATTTAATGGGTGGGTTGATTTGCTATTGATGTTACTGAGTTAAGCTGAATGAATTCTTCGGCTTTTTTTTTTTTTTTTGAGTGTTAACATTTTATTGGATTCTCATAGTGGGAAAAAAAAATTTAAACATAAAAGAATAAAATAATCATCACCTGCAGTCCTACAGTCTAGTACCTAGATTAAGCCTTTGTATTTCACACGCATGGAACAGATCGCTATGCTGCAGCCACCCACCCTCCTGCATCAGGAAGTGATTTTAACTCCATCTATACCTTATTTGGGGGAAATTTCTAGAACTCTGAGGGGACGCAGATCAGTGGTTGGCGAGGACTAGGGTGAGGTGAGAAATAGATACGGGGTTTCTTCTGGGGGTGATGAAAATGTTCTGGAATTAGTGTGATGATTACACAACCTTGTGAATGTACCAACACCTCTGAAATGTACACTTTAAAAGGGTGAATGTTATGGTATGTGAATTACATCTCAGTTTAAGAGTGAAGATGCCCTATTCTCTCACTGCTGGCCCTGAAGGGGAACCACGCCCCTCGTGTGGCTCTCAGGAGGTGGCAGATCTGTACCCAGTGCTGGTGGCATGTAAGATGCCCCCGTGTGTCCACCTGACACTCTCTGGAGGAAAGGCCAAGGCTAACCCTGACCATGCTGCTTTTTACCATTTGCTCTGAGTTTAGAACATAGCCGTAAAGGAACGAGATACCACCATGTAATTATTCATTTCAGCAGCTGCCTCGACCACTGACTGCACGTTCTCTGAGGCACAAACCGTGCTTCATTCAACTGTCTACCTGTAAAGCTTGGGAAAGTCAGGGTTTGGTGAATTCAGTGGCGGATGGGCTGGGAATCCAGGGCGCACCCGGGGGCTTTGCTGAGGGTCTGTTGGAGTAAAGTCAGCATGAAGGACAGTGTACGTGACTATACCCCCAGGAGCTGTTTGACAATCTGGAGACATTTTTGTTGGCTGGGACCGGGGAGCGGGCTATTAGCATCGCGTGGGCAGAGGCCGGGGATGTTGTTAAGTCTCCTACGATGCACAGGACCGCCTCCACGGCAAAGAAATAAGTGGCCCAAAATGTGATTGGCACCGAGGGTGAGAAGCTCTGTGAATTAGTTTGTTATTGTTGCTGTAACAAATTGTCCCCGCGTGAAATAAAACAAATATATTCTCTTACAGTTCAGGAGGTCAGATCCAAAATGAGTCACACGGGCCTAAAATCAAGGTGTCAGCAGAGCTGCCTGCCTTTCGGAAGGGTTTGGGGGGACCCTTCCCTGCCTTCCCCACCTCCTGGCGGCTGCTCCCAGCCCCTCCCTCTTATTAGAAGATGCTAATTGCAGAGCCAGCCATTAACATCTTCTCTCCTCTCTGACCTCCTGCCTCCCTCTTATAAGGACCCTGTGATTACGCTGCATCCACTTGGATGATTTCCACATCTCAACGTCCTTAACTTAATCACATCTGCAGGGTCCCTTTGTCGTGTAAGGGGACGTAGTCACAGGCCCCAGGGACTGGGAGGTGGACATCTTTGGGCAACATTATTCAGCCTGCCCTACCCTAGAGTATTTGAAGGAGGTGACCAATAGCACTGATGCTACCTGTGGGTAGAGGAGGCCCCGTTTATAATTTCAGGGCGTGAAATTCCCGTCTTTGTCTCCTGCCTGCCTGCCGGGCTTCAGGCCAGTCTCTCCTGCTGCCTGGAGTGGGTGAAGGGCCGTGCACTCGCACTGGCCTCGGGGGGCCCGCCGTCCTTCCTTCTGACCTGGGGACGAGCCTCATCACCGGGGCCTTGCACACGTGGAGACACCCCGAGTTCACGTCCAGGTTCTGTCCATGGCGCCCTGCAAACGGCCCTCTCCTCGGCTGCCCACCCTCTCCAGGGGGTACACCCCAGGGGTGTCACCTGCCCTTCTGGGGGGCAGACTAGGGAGGAGGCCTGTGCAGGAGCTGGCGGGGGAGCTTGGGGACTTTGAGACGGGGAATTCCAGGGTCTGGGGAGCTGGATTGTGGTCCAGAGGGGAGAGTGTGGGCTGTGGATGGGCTTGTCCCTTTCGCCCCGTTTCTGAGGGTGGAATTGGGTAGCTGATGGGCAGGCTGTGAACAGCCATCAGGAGACACGGTCATCTTTGTCACCAGGAAAGCAGCAAGAGCGGGAGAGGTTGGAGGCTGTGAGGGGCCCAAAGGGACAAGTGACAGCGTCACAGGGCCGGGGTTCTGGCACTCGCCTCCACTTGGTCACCACCTCCCACTGTGCTGTTTTCGCCTGTTCTTCACAGGGTGGCCAGAGCAGTACCGTCCAAATCGAAGTCAGGTCCCAGCACCATCCCCAAACCATCCCCAGGACCCGCCAGCCCAGCTCCAGCTCACTTACCCAAAGCCTGGCGCCCTCCCTGGTCACAGCCCTGTAGCGTGTAGCTGCCCTCACCTCTCGGGACCCCTGTCCTCTCTTCCCGCCCTGACTCCATCCTCCCCCATTGCCCCACCCCTTTCCTGGCTCTGTTCCTGGAGCAAAGCCAGGCCCTGAGCACCTTCTCCATAAAGTTCTTCTCCATTTCAATGCGTGACTGGATGATGGGGACCCCACAGGAGGGCGGCAATGCCGGATGCGCCCGACCAGGCTGGCCTGGGGCAGGGGCCTTGTTGTGAGCAAACGGAGCTCTTTCTCAAAAGATTTTTGCTCTATGCAAAAAGGGAGAGAAAAAAGACCCGGAGATTAGGAGAGGCATGTCCTTTGCAAGGGGTTGATTCCATGGCAGTTGAAAGAAAGCGCATGTCTTGAAAATTTGCAAAACCTTATGTGATCTGCCCTTTCCCACACCCAGCACTGAGAGCCTTTGGGGCTGAGAGCAAGGAGGGAAAAGATCGGGGAGGTGATGATTCCACTACAGTTGCTGAAATCCCTGGGCTCCTGGACAGAACCTGCCAAACTTTGCTGCTTTCAAAGAACCCCCCTCAAGTGGGGTAACTGCATGTTTTATATGCATTGCCTCAATTTGGACCGATTGAAAGCACAGCGATTTCCATGTTCTTCTTCTGATATTTTGGTCATAATAATAAAAGGGCTCTTCAAAATCAACCTTCTTTTTTTCTCTCTTCTTTTTGTTTTTCAATTTGGTGGTTGTATTTTATTTTTTAATTTTATTTTAAATTTATTTTATTGAGGTATAGTTGATTTACAATGCTGTGTTAATTTCTACTGTACAGCAAAGTGATTCAGCGATACGCATATTCTTTTTCGTATTCTTTTCCATTATGGTTTTTCACAGGATGTTGAATATAGCTCCCTGTGCTATACAGTAGGACCTTGTTGTTTATCCGTTCTAAGTGTAATCGTTTGCATCTGCTAACCCCAAACTCCCAATCCATCCCTCCCCACCCCACCTTAGCCTTTCTTTTTTTCTTGAGCAGCAAAGCCCATCAGTGGGCGATGGGGAAGGGAAGAGGTGATTGCCATGCTGGGCGGAGATGCAGCTGACTTGGCTTAGAAAATCCTGTCGTTTCTGTAAACTTGGGTAAAATGATGACCTTGCATTTCCAGAAGTTGCCTGGACATCCCCAGAACTCCAGGAGTGTGATGTATGGTCTCTAGTTGTCATTGATTTGAACGGAATTTGATCCCCAAACCAGTGTCGATCAACCTGATTTGCTGAGAACCAAAGAGAACTTGCCCAGGCTCGGGGGCCATGTGAGGGGGAGGTTGGGTGGTGCAGGATTCCAATCTCAGAGTGTCTGCCGCCAAGCCTGGACGGCTGGCTGAACCCTGACCGTCATCTGGGAGAAGCAAAAATGCTGAGCTGCTAGTTTGGGATGGGGACCGGTGAGTGGCCCGCAGAATCACACTGTCACTGGTTTTTACCAGATTGTGAATGGAATGTCTGTTTTCCTTCACAATACAAAAACTATTCGTAAAACAGAGAAGACAGGATTTGGGGCTGTTTTCTAAGACAATCCAATGAGAATAATACCCCCTGCACGAACCAAACCAATAATAGTTAACCTGATGTGAATTTGTCCTGATTTTTATACTTTTAAAAATAATGATGAATTCATTATCTGTGTATATGTTTTTATCATGCTTCTTTCCAAGAATATCGTCAAATCACTGAAACCGTCACATGTAATAGAACATGCTCAAATGATATGAATGGAAGAAGTGAAAAATTCAGATAAAGAGAAAGGAGAATTCAAATATGCCAGCCTGGAGGTTAGACACAGTTACTCTAAGATTCTAATTTGGCCTGTGTTTCCATGCAGCCTGGATATAAAAGGAAGTATAGGCAATTACATAATTCTCACTCCCTAAGAGAAGGGAACCTACTGTTTCCCCAGGAAAATGAGCATGGAGGACTAAACCTGATTTTCTTACTCGGAATGATATCTTAGAGGAGGATGCAGAACAACATAGTAGAAGATGTCTTCAGCAGCATCTTCATAGCAATTGAGGAGCAATTTTCCCGTGTGTCTTTCTTCGGGGGTTTCTTTGGGGAAGAAGACCTAAAGGCCATTTTCCTGAGCTATTAGCAAGGAAAATTGGGAGGAATCATTAAAGCCAGATTTCCCACAGCTAGGAAGAACCCAAGAAGAGTTCTTCATGGTGGGAATTCAAGAATAGGAAAAGTAATGTTCCTGGACCCATTCCTATTCTATGGAATTAAAAATACCAAGAGATGGAAAACATCAGAGTTTGAACAAAGATGGGATAAGAAGGCTCCCCTTCGCCTGCCCACCTTATCTGGTTGGGAATCACCCCACACCCAGCGTCCTCACCAAGAGAAAGGGATGTACCCGTGCATCTCAACAGGGGTCTGCATAGTCAGGACACACCGTGGTGTCCCTGGCCCACAAGTGTTTATTACACGACCATTCATTCATTCATTCACTCATTCATTCATTCATACATGTTGATTGAGCACTGCCTGTGTACCAGGCCCGGTTCCCGGCAGCAGGAATGTTGTAATTAGCAAAACAGAGTCAATGAGAAGAGTCCATGCAGAAAAAGACATGCATTTGTAACATGATGTCAGGCAGTGATAAGTGCTTTGAAGGACAATAAATTAGGGCGAGGCAGTAGGAAGTGATGTAGTGACCCTTTTAAAAAGTAGCTGGGGGGCTTCCCTGGTGGCGCAGTGGTTCAGAATCTGCCTGCTAATGCAGGGGACACGGGTTCGAGCCCTGGTCTGGGAGGATCCCACATGCCGCGGAGCAACTGGGCCCGTGAGCCACAACTACTGAGCCTGCGCGTCTGGAGCCTGTGCTCCGCAACAAGAGAGGCCGCGACAGTGAGAGGCCCGCGCACCGCGATGAAGAGCGGTCCCCACTCGCTGCAACTAGAGAAAGCCCTAGCACAGAAATGAAGACCCAACATAGCAATCGATCAATCAATCAATCAATCAATCTTTAAAAAAAAAAAAGTAGCTGGAAACAACAAGGTCCTACTCTACAGCACAGGAAACTATATTTAATATCTTATGATAAACCATAATGGGAAAGAATATGAAAAAGAAGGTCTGTATATGTATAACTGAATCACTGTGCTGTACAGCAGAAATTAACACAACCTTGTAAATCAAGTACACTTTAATAAAATAAAGAATGGTTGGGAGGGGGCTTCTCTCAGACACATCAGCTGAGCAGAGTGGGTGCTTCTCAATGCAGGGGGTGAAGGGGGCTTGTCCACATTCAGGGGAGGAGCACCAGGCAGGTGGAAAGTGCAAGGAGCTGAGATGGGCAGATGTTTGACGTGTCCGAGGGTCAGCCAGGTGGCTGGTGAACAGGGACTGAGGGGCAGGGGGTGGAAATGACGCTGAGATTGGGGTGAGGTCTGGCAGTATCTTATGAGCCCAAGTAGAATCCCAAGGGTTTTGGAATCTGCTCTAAGTGTCGTCAGACACCTTTGTCACAATACTGCTGCATAAGAAACCGCCCCAAAGCCCATGGCTCAAAACAAGAACGATTCGTACTGTTCCCGAGTCTGTGGCTTGGCTGCACGGTGCTGTCGTCTTGGCTGGACTTGGCTGAACACGCAGTTGGCCGGCTATTGGTTGACGCCGGATGGTTTGGGTCAGGGTGACTGGCTTCGTTCCCTGCTGTTCCAGCCCGCAGCAGGCTAACTAAGGCTTCTAATAGCGGCATAAGGGGCCATGAAAGAGAGCGATGGGCGGGAGGACCCGTGAGGACCAGGCCGGAAGAGTGCAAGTCCCTCCCTCCCTCCCATCGGCCAAAGCAACTTTCAGGCCGGCCTGGTTTCAAGAGATGCAGGAACAGATGCGACGTCCCCTTACCAAGCCAGTGGATACAGGCGGGGAGGGGATCGACGCTCCTGGGGTGGGGTGCTGGAGAGCTGAGGGACTGCATCTGCTTTCCATTTGTCGAGGGTCACTGCCGCACCGAGAGAAGAAGGCGAGGAGGAGGGGTGGAAGCAAGGAGGTGGATTAGGAGGGATTCTCTAGACACGGGATGTGGGTGCTTCCCCCAAGGTAGGAGTAGAGGGGAGAGAGAAGCGGTCAAGTTTGCATATATTTTCAAGGTGAAATCAACAGGATTTGCTGACGGATTGGCCGTGGGGTATGACAGGGGAGGGCCAAGGATGATGCCAAGGGTTCGGAAGTGTATTTGGGTGAGGGATGGAGCCATTGGCTGTGACGCGGATCATTAGGGGTTTGGATTGGGGGTCAGGGAACCACCTCGTGTTGGAGACGGGGTGCACCGTGAGCATGGGATCCTTGGTGCAGGAGAACCTCTGTCCCTCACGCTGGGGACCACCCCGCTAGTCCTCAGGAAGCGGCTTCATTCAATTATCAGATGACGTGAAAGGCAGGAACAATTCATTGGGGTTAAAGTGTGAACCACAGCGTCCTGTCCTTTGAACATCTGGTGGTCACAGTCGTCAACTAAATTGTGTTACCTTGTACCTGACACCATCTTCTTCCAAGTTCTCAGAGTGATGGGGGCAGAGAGGACATGCCATTCAGTAGATGAAGAGTGTGCATTTTACGTGGATGTGGTGTCACACAGCTCTGGAGTTGGGCCAACATGCGTTACGCATCTGTCTGAGCTGATAATTACTCCATTGATCACATCCACGTGTTGGCTTTCTTGTTTCCAAATATCACTGATGGGCCACGTGTCTTCATGCTGATAATTCAGTTTAGCAAAAGACAACGTGTGCCTTAAGGTCTGTAATGGGTTATGTAAAGCAGGAGTGCACCAGCACATCGATATGTTAATATTTTTTTTCAGTGTCCTTTTTTGCTCTATCAGGGGGGCCGCCAAGTAACTTTGCACTTGAACAGCCAGAAAAGTAGGACCAGATATGGTGATATTCAGAGGAAATGGGTCCCAGATGCCTCAGACACTGGTTTCCTGCAGACCTTCCAGTGTAATAGCCCTGATGAAAGCCCACACATAAAGACGTACTCAGGACTTCCCTGGTGGTCCAGTGGTTAAGACTCTGTGCTCCCAATGCAGGGGGCCCAGGCTTGATCCCTGGTCAGGGAACTGGATCCCGCGTGCATGCCGCAACTAAGAGTTTACATGCAGCAACTAAGGAGCCCCCATGCCACAACTAAAACCCAGCGCAACCACATAAATATTTAAAAAAAAAAAAAGACACATTCATGCAACAGATATTTATTGAGCACCTAATATGTGTCAAACACTTCCTAGGTGCTGTCGTTGCTTCTGGCAGAGAGTTGATAAACAGATTGATGTATGCATCAGGGGGTGACAAACACAAGGGGATAGAGTATGATGAAGATGAAAGTGCTACTTTATATTCAGTGGTTGGGAAGGTCTCACTGATTATGTGACATGTGGACGGAGACCTGGGTGAAGGCAAGAAGACAGTTGTGAGAAGTCTGGGGAAAGAATGTTCCAGCAGAGGGAAGAGCAGATACAAAGGGTTGAGACAGAGGGCTGGTGCCTGCCATGTCTGAGGAACAGAGCAGAGGCCAGAGTTGCAGAAATAGAATGAAAAGGGGGATAGAGAGTTAAAAGAGGAGGCCAGGGAGACAAATAACTTAAGGTGTGGAAGGCCAAGCCTCCTCCTCACTCTCAGACACACTGCCTCCTTTCTGGTCTTTTCCTGGGGTGCTCCAGCCACCGCAGAGCCTTTGCACTTGCTGTGTCTGCTCTCTGGATTGCTTTTGTCCTGGTCACCCTCCAGGAGAAGCACAATGTGGGCAAGTTCCATATCTTTTTTGCTTATCATTGTATCCTCAGTGCCCAGCCTGGCGTAGAGAAACCGTACAATACATGTTTGTGGGCTGAACGAATGAGAGAGGGAGGTAGTATAGTCTCAAGTCTGCCTTGCTTACAATAGCCAAGAGGTGAGCCCTCCGCTTTGCAAAGCCTTCAGGCATACATGCCCTTCCTCAGATGGTCTATCCCCTGGTGTCGAGCCACAGCCACCTTGATAAAACAGAAATTGCGTCATGTCCCCGCTGCTTACCGCCCCACCAATTGCTTCTTACTGCACAGAGATGAACATCTAGACTCTTTCCCGTAGGACCCTATGCTCTCTGGCCCCCACGTAATCCTTCAACCCTCATCCTACCATGACCCCTTACAGCCTGGAGCCGGCTACAGTGGCCATCCCTGTCTTTCTGGAACTTACTGCACTCGTGTCCACCCCAGGACCTTTGCACTTACTGCTTCTTCCACCTGGAAGGCTGTTTCCCTCAGCACTTTGTGTTTCTGACTCTGGGTCCATTAATTAGGTCTTGCTTTCGTGTCACTTACTTGGCAATGACTTTCTTGACCATCTTATCTGTGATAGGAAGTTGCTATCACATCCTCCAATTCATTTTCTTCCAAGAAAACTTACCTTGCTTGTTTTAATTATTTGTATATTGTTTGTTTTGTCCTACCAAAATGTAGCCTCTTTGAGAGAGACTTTGTTTCAGTGCGTAGGACAAAATCTGACATCTAGAAGGCATTAGGTAAATATTGATTGATTAAATTAGTAAACGAATGAATGAGTGAATGAGTGAACATGTGAGCGAGAGACCGCATGATACTGACATGGCCTGTTACTGCAAACACCTTCTGCCGTCGTGGAGAATAATGGAGCATGTGAAGGCTTGTGGTCGAGGAAGCTTGTCTAGAAGGATCACTTCTTTGGGGCTTACAAGTGCTTCTGTAAAAATGCAGCCACAAGTCAAGTGCAGCCTCTTTCTGGCAGAGACTGAGATTCTCCAAGAGGACAAACCGCAGGAGAGTTGGTGATTTCCAGCCTCTGCTCGGCCCAGGCTGGGTGACTGTCTGGCAAGGGGGTCCCCCCACGGAGCTCCCCACCTTCAAGCCCAGCAACCCCTGGATTAGGTATTGGCGCAAGTGTCTAACCTTGTGATAAACGGAGTAAACCAAGCGATTTTTCCCTCCAGCTTCTCGGACTCAAGGATTCTGCAAAAAAAAAAAAAAAAAAAAAAAAAAAAAAAAGCCTAGTGTTTTTCATGTAAATTTCCTGTTGCCAGATATTTAGGATATTCTAGATCCTTAGCCTCTTACCAGCTCCAGTGAAACGGAAAAGGAACTTGTGAAGCTCCGGTTTTTGTGTATGATCGGAGCACATCCTGCCTCTCTTCCCTGTGTCTTCTTGCTCAGGACCTGAAAGATGGCTCTATTTGTCAGATGCAACAGAGACGTGTGCCTCTATTTTAGGACAGCATTAGCATCCTGGCAGGGAACGATGCCACACTCCAAGCGTTTAACTTAAGAGAGCTCAACACAGAGACCATTTTGAGAGGCGTGGACCGGGGGAACCGACGGGGGTGGGAAGGCAGAGAGAGACCAGCAGAGCGGGCAGCTGTCCCCCGCTTCCCTGGGCCTGAGGGCAGTTCCTGGAGCTCAGTGGGAACTGAAGTCATGGAGAAGCTGCTGGACGGCTCTGTGTGGGGATGAAGAGCGTCCCCCAAATTCACATCCACCCAGAAGCTGTGAATGTCACCTTTTTTTGGAAAAGAGTTCCTGGAGAGAGAGAGAGTGTGTTATTCCCTCCCATCCCCACTGACCACTGGGAAGCCCCAAATCATTTAAGTATTTGGAGGTCTCCAGTAAGACCGTGGAGTGAGGTATTTCAACACTGACTTTCATTTAAATTTAAAAAACCATGAGTTAATCAGGACCATCCTTTTCCTTGACTTCAAGGATCCCTGAGCACTTTGTCGACTGGCCATGCTGGCAGCAGGTTTACAAGGGAACCTTTGCAGCCCCCTTTCCGGTTATCTGACCAGCACGCAGTGCAAATTCTAGAAATCTGACCCAGGTCTGTAAAAATATTTTTGATTAATTAAACTTAACCCATTATAGTTTATGATTCAAAGACAAGGGAAAAAGTATTCTGGACCAGATTTTGTTCTCATAATCAACAGATTAGCCAATTTCAGTGAAGATAATCTGACGCTTATTTTGTGTTAATGAACAACTGATTATCTGGGATGAATGAGTAACTCTCGAGGTGACAATCTTCCCTTATCTCCAGCTCCTTCCCTCTTCCCCTCCCATTACTTTGCATCTGTGCACAGAGATTCATCCTTATACCTACGAATACAAACCTGCCTGCGGTCATTGTCAGGTTTAATTAAGGTTTTGGAGTTCATTCTCTCTGTGCTGATACTCAAATGCCAATAAAACCCTCCAGGGTTCTCTGAACATGAGAATAACGTTTAGGGCTCCATCTCCAGCAAAACCCTTGATCCGAACAGATGATAGCTTTATCTAGATGTTCAGAGACTGGCAAGAAACAGGAAATGTATTGCTTTTGGATCTTCATTCTCCGCTCGTCTCCATGGGGAGAGATTTAGGTAAGAGGCACTGCCAGTTCATCGGCTGGTGCTACGGGACACACACGTGTCTTCTTTGCATCCAGCAAAAGTATGGGACCAGATCTCATTCTGAGGCTCGGACCCCCCCCCCCGACCCCACCATGGAGTTGACGATTTTCTCCGTGCAGCAGGCAGCCCAGTTCTTTGTCCTCTGCTGGGATCCCCACCCAGCCCTTCAAAATTCTGAGCTACTAAGCATATAAAGTGTTCAGCTTCACTGATCATCAGGAAAATGCAAATTAAAACGACAGCGAGATGCTGATCTCTTCATCAGATGAAGAAACTCTTAGGAGTGACAGTGCCCAGGGCCAGCGAGGAGTGGGGAGCAGGCATGCTTACATGATGCTGGCCGAAGGTGAATTGCTACAGTCTTTCTGGGTTCTGGAACTGTCCATATTTAGCTTCTGCATACTCTTCTCCCACAGTCTCCCTTCTGGGAGTGTACAGAAGACATAAAGCTCCCACTATGTGCCCCAGATCTTCATTGTAGCATTAGCCATACAACCGTGATGTTCACCAGAAGCAGATCATTCATGCAATAATTTAAAAATGAGTCACGTCTGTATCTAGTGACCAAGACATGTAGTCAAGTGAGGGCTTCAACAAGTCCATTTGGACCCACAGCAGGTGGACCCCTGCTGTCCAGAACTGCCCAGAACTGAACCCACAGCAGGGCGATCACCTCATTTGTTCCCAGATCTGCCCCTCTCCCTCACCTCTCACCACCCCCAGCCCCTCGCAGCCCTGCAGCCAGTGGACACACGCCAAGCTGGCTCTTGCCTCCAGAGCTTGCCTCAAAACGTTGCTTGTCATCATGTAGGTCTCAGCTAAAATGTCACCTCCCTGACCGGCTTGAGTAGAATCGGTACAACTGCCCCTCTCCCCTGCACATCACCTTGCTTTCTCATCCTCCTCTATCAATCTCTGAAATTCTTATTATTTGCCAGATTCCTTGTTTATTTTCTGCATACCCTTCCCCAGGAGAATGTAAACTTCATAAGAACAGAGATGACCTTTGACTTACTCGTTATTCTACTCCAAACATCAAGTATCTGGCACAGAGTAAGTGTTCAGTTAGGGTTAGAGTTAGATTGTTATTTTTACTAATGTAATAGTTATTAAAAGAATAATTTCACAATTATTAAATAATTAATAATTTAATAATTATTAATTATTTTTGCATAAATGAAAGCACGTGTCCAGGAGGTAAACTCCATTTCAGCACAAACCCACAGGCCCTGAAATAAGAAGCCCAATCGGGTTCTGTTTCCCCGTTTCACCATCTACCCAGCTGCTGCATCCGGAGGTGTGCAATTACCCGTCCCTCGTCCTGGCCGTGCAATTCATGAAAAGTCCTATAGGTTTAAAGCAAGCCATCTAAAAACCTCCTGAGCCAACCTAACTGTCCTCAATTTCTACTCCTGCTGCCTGAGACCACACAGCTGCTCTCTTGCTCAGGTTATATTAAAAGTTTCCTAACTTCCTGCCTCTTCCTTTCCTCTGCTCTGGCTCCCCTCTGATCTTTTCTCCACACCACAGTCTTTGCAAACACAAATTCCCTCATGTTATACCCTGATCCACATCCTTGCATCCTTGCATGGCTGCCCATCGCTCTGAGAATGAGGACGACATGCCTTCAAGGCCCTGGTGGTCTGGCCCCTGTCGGCCCCCTTGGCTTCCCCTCCAACATTCTGCATCTCTCCCCCCATGCCAGTCACAGCAGCCTTCCTTCACCCTTGACCTCACTTTGATCCCTTCTGCCACAGGGCCTTTGCACATACTGCTCCCTCTGCATAGAATGCTGTGCTCTTCCCTCTTCTAACCAACTCCTATGCATCCTCAAAAATCCACTCGTCTGTCACCTCCCCAGGGAAGCTGACGTCCCCAGGGCTCATCTTTTAGTGATGGAAGACTCTCAGCATTCAGCACTTCTCTTTCATGACACTTGTCACAAGTTTGCATTTTTATATCCTTATTTGATTAACACTTATCCTTACCACTAGAAGGTGAATTCCACACAAGCCAGGACCACTTCTGTTTTTGTCTTTATGGTGTTGCTAGCACTTGTCACATACTGGGTGCTCAATAAGTCCTGGGTGGATGAGAGAAACAGAAATGGTAAGTAGCTGGGGAGATATAATAGGCTATTTTTCTCCTCTTAGGTCCTTTAAAATATGTATGACAGTTCAAAGAAAAATTATAACACTGAGGGTTTTCCATGTATGTGGATGTAATAATCCATGGGAAGACCGTGACATAGAGAGAAAGTAAAGATGCTGAGACAGTGGTAGTGTTTCTACATTCCACTTGGAGTGGCAAAATTTAATTCTGAATAGATTATTTTAATTTAAACACGTATATTGAGACCCCTGGAACAACCACTGAAAGGTATATAAAAATATATAGTCAAACACCCAGTAAATACATGAAATGGGACACTAAAAAACATGCAAATCATTGCAAAGAAGGCAGGAAAGGCGAAACAGAACGATGAAAGGAGAGGGAACAAACAGAAAACAAATAAAATGGCAAAAACAAAATCAACACTTACCCATAATTGCATCAAAGGTAATTACTGTGCAGGTCACTTTGAAGCTCATATTTCATCTGGTCCTTGCAATGACCTTGGGAAGGTTGGATTCTTCTCCTTCACTCGATAAGTGAAGAAACTGAGGCTCAAAGAGGTACACACCTCACCTCAGAGCACACAGCTTATACGTGGTAGAAATGACATTTGAACGCAGGTCTGGCTGACCATATGCCCTGCACCTGGCTGGCCTTAATCCCCAGGCCTGGCAGGCGGGGACCACTGGGACATGGTGAAAACTGTGCTTCGGAAAGATGATCTTAATAACCCTGAGTGCCACTGTCCCCGTGTTTTCAGACTCCATCAGGGTCAGAGGAGCAAGAGAGAGGCTTGTCTGGAGGCTTAAGGACAAATCAGGAATCAGGAGAGCTCCAGTGTTTTATAAAGGGGCTCCCGACTTCCTAATTTTGTCCAGTTTGAGAAACTGAGATGCTTTGGCTAAAATATATTTCGGCCTCCATGGCTCTTTTTCATGCTGTTCCTCGTCATGAATGAATCTGACTTCCACAGACGGGAGAGGAGGTCACAAGGCATAGAAAACAAACAGCTTTAAATGCCGTCTTTCTTGTTTTTGAAGACATGAACTCAGCAAGTGCTGTGTTCTTTTCACCGGGTGTCTCGTAGGAGGAAATTGTGGGCACAGAAACGCTTCATTGTTCCGACCAGGCGTACCAGATCCCATGAATGTGACGTCGAGAGCATCGCTGTTAACTCCTGCTAAGGGAAATGACTTTTTCCTGAACTTCGTTGCCCAGGCAGGGCAGGAGCCAAAGCAGAAGACGAATCCCCCTTTGCTCTAACGTGGATGAGGTGACTCCATTTGCTCCGCACTCGTTCCCACCACCGTCACATCTGAGCTTTCCCGGGGAAGCGGCATCTTGACATTCGTAGGCTACGTAAGCGCTTGTGTTAATGCCGACATCCGGCTATAAATATCACCGCTTTAAAGATACATCCTGCCACAGGCAAAGCATATCAAACAGGCGCTTCTCGCTGGGGCGCACGATCTTCAGGACTTTTCAGACGTGAAATGTTCCCATGGAACGTGGCCTGTGCCCTTGGAACTGGGAAGAGATTTGTAAAAGGAAACAGAAGCCAAACCTTAGGAATTTGGTGGGGGTTTGTCTTGGGATGAAAGCCGGGGATCTCCAGACTCTCTGCAAGGACCCAGGGGCCCCTTGTGCTCCCAGGGACAGCCTGGATCATGAGGACTTGTGGAATTTACACAAGTGATGATGATGTAAATTTCCTCCCTGGAGAAATGCGGAGGGCTCTGTGCACTGGTCACGAGGCCAAGGGCAGCGTGTCTTCAGTGGCCTGAGAACTCCAGAGGGACAGGGAGGAACTCCAGGGCACTGCAGGAAAGGTTCTTGCATTGACTTTCCTGCGAAGTCTGCTGGATGTCAGCACATCCCACAAATAAGGGTGGGGTCCTGCAGGAAATCTCCCGTAGAGCAGACAGATGAGTGGAGAGAATGTGAGCACAGATCTGTGTTCAAATATGGCCTCATCATTTACTAGCTGGGCAACCTTGGGCAAGTTACTTAACCTCTCTGGGCCTCGGTTTCCTTCTCTGTAAATGGGAATAAAATATTTCCTGCTTCAAGTGTTGTTGTGAAGATTCAATACGTTATACGTGTTAAATACTTAGCACAACAATACTCGAGAACTTAGTAAACGTTATACGCTTAGATGAGGAGGAGGATGGTGATGGCTGGGGCTAGGTACCTCGGGCAGGGCACTCTGGGAAAACCAGGCCCGCAATCTGCTTATAGAAACAAGAAGGATGTAGATGTCCACCAGTTGTACCATCTGCAATAAACACCAAGGAGGGTTTAACTGCGGGGGCCACACACACGGGATCAGGAGCTCCCGTGAAGGCTCACGGCTGCCCACTTCTCTCCCTCCTTCCACCCGAACCCTTTCCCAGGGTGGCAAAGTTCCGGAGTGGGTTTAAATGTGGTCTCTGTTTCAATCCTCTGGACTGGCCATCCAGCCCAGAGTTTCACTGAAACCCCCTTGGTTGGTTCTGATGCTGGACTCATGGGTTTCAACCTATACACACCACAGGTACCCTGTGGATAAGAGTAATTTCCTTGAATAACGAAACTTGCTGCCAGTGACTTTGATCTTAGGACTTTGCTTCCTGGCCCCAGGAGAGAGATGGCACCAAGCACCTGCCCCCGCCCCACCTCATTGCACCCCACTCCACCCCATGCCCTTGCACCCCAGTTTATCCTCTTTCTGCTACTGAGAAGTTGTCATTTTACTTCTGGAAAGTGCCTTTGGGTCTCTGGCTGTTTCTTCCCCAAAACAGGGAATTGAAAGGACTCCAAAACTGTCATGATCCACCAGCTGTCTCTTTAGTTTAAGAAACAAGACTAAAAAGTTATGAAGGTTCAGTGCATAATATGAGACGTTATAGAATTAAGTTTTGTGGCAGTCATAAATGCTGTTGAAAAATATTTTAGTGAGGACCATTTGGGATAAAGTTCATGCAAACCTATGTCAAATGGTTTTAAGAGACAGAAATAATTGGTTTATAAAGTGGGAAATATGAGCGAGGTTAGGCTTCAGGCAAGGTTGAATCAAGGTGCTCAGATGATGTCATCAAGAATAGTCTCTCTTCATCTTTTTTTTTTAATTTTTATTTATTTATATTTATTTTTGTCTGTGTTGGGTCTTCGTTTCTGTACGAGGGCTTTCTCCAGTTGCGGCGAGCGGGGGCCACTCTTCATCACGGTGCGCGGGCCTCTCACTGTCGCGGCCTCTCTTGTTGCGGGACACAGGCTCCAGACGCGCAGGCTCAGTATTTGTGGCTCACGGGCCTAGCTGCTCCGCGGCATGTGGGATCTTCCCAGACCAGGGCTCGAACCCGTGTCCCCTGCATTGGCAGGCGGATTCTCAACCACTGTGCCACCAGGGAAGCCCTTTCTTCATCTTTTATCTCTGCTTTTTTCTGTCAGTCCAGTTCACAGGCAGGCTCTCACCAAGTCATGTCAAAGATGGTACCCAACATCTCCTGGCCTGCATCCTACCAATTTAGTCACCACGGAAGAGAATGTCTCTTTCTTTCCTAATATTTCCAGTAAATGTCTCATGCTACCAAAATTTGTCCCTTTGGTCTAGCTTTGGGCTCATGTACCTAGAAGAGTGTAGATCACATGCAAACCCTGGAGCCAAGGGTTGGGGTTTCTCCCCGCAAAACATGAGGCTGAGAGTAGGGAAAGGCTGATGTCCTTGGGATAATTCAGGATACTGCTATCATTTGAACAGGAAATACATGCTGGGCAGAGAAGATTAGCAACCGTCCATTGCAGAACAGGGAATCAGTAGGATGAGAGTAATTGGGACAAATTAGAGAAAGTGAAGTTTGAGTTACGCTTGGGGCACAGGGGGATTCGTGAATATTCAGGAGGAAATCAGACCATTAAGGGAAGAGGGAACCTCCTAATTGAAGTCAGGGAGGCAGAAATGACCTTGAAACGTTACTGGGACATGAAAGCTAGCCGAACACTGGGGTACTTGGTGGCCTGCCGAGGGGCTGATTGGCAAGCCCGGACAGTGAGGGAAATGGGGACAGCTACAGCTGTCAGAGTCATCCAGCCAACCATCCATCCTTCCATCGATCCACCCATCCGTCCGTCCGTCCACCCATCCGTCCGTCCGTCCGTCCGTCCGTCCATCCACCCACCCGTCCGTCCGTCCGTCCGTCCGTCCATCCATCCATCCATCCATCCATCCACTGGACATCTTCACAGTAACTGTGAAGGGAAGGTGAAAACCGAGATAGAAGGATGTGTTTGTTTCCCTTTTTCATCATTTCTAAAGTTTCCAGTATTCAGCTGATGGGTGTATGTCAGAAATAAAATGGAAAGATGTTTGTGTCTTGTCCCATTTCTAGTAAGTTCTCAGCCCACTGGACTTTCAGCCTTTGGTGTTTTGGCAAGAAGACTTCCTAGACAGAAGGCTGGGGCCTGGACCCAGGGAGTGTCATCCTTGAACTTTTTCCACCCACTATGCATAAGCCACAGGCTTCAGGGCTCACTGAGATTGCATGTCTGTGCCCTACCTTCCAGGGGAGGAGATAATACAGACTCATTAAAGCAGCTCTCAGTCCAAGATCAACTACACTGAGAATGAAAGGAACAACTTTTCCTAGTTGGGAAGAAGCATCAAAACCATCTCTTTTTTTTTTTTGGTAGAAAAAGTTTCAAGCAAAGTAACGAAGGGATATTAAAACAAACCAGTGAAATTGTGGGTTAGGTAAATGAAGCCATTCTCAGTCTGTAAATGTTCCTGGACTGATTAATCTTTACTTTGCAGGGTGTCAGCAGAGTTCAGATTTCAATGGGTTTTCATTTTTTTCTTCCAGTCGTCACAGTAAATCTATAAAGCAGATTTGAATCTAATTGTAAAAACTCAAGTGAAAGAAATATAACATTTTCCCCCAAAGTTACTTAATTCCCTTAAGACGCTCATTTTGAAAGACTGCTAGAAATGTAACGTCAATTTGGAGTTGGCTTCATCCTTTTCCTTCAGTCTCTCAGCCAGATTTCAGTTGAAAGGCAGACAGCAATCTAGGTGTCTTCAGGTGGAGGGACTTTAATGCAGGGGATTAGTTACACAGGCAAGTAGAAGAGCTGAGAAGTCAAATATGCACTTGGAGATATCACCTCTAAGGCTGCAGAGATGGGGGCGGGGTGATGGTCTTCCCAAGGGCCAGAGGCTGAAGCCATGGGTGAGGGCTGCCCAGCAGGAGCTAGAGCCCCAGGGGAGGAAGGGCCGCCTCTGGAGACAACACAGGAAGCAGAGAGAGGGAGAAATACCTGGCTTCTCTCTTCTTCCCACCTTCTGGTGCCTCCAATTGGCCAGTCCCCAAGAAGCAGGGGCAAGGCCGTCTGGGAAATGTAGTTCTCTGTGAGCAAAGCAGGGAAGGGAGAGAAATGGATCTGAGAGCATTAGGACAGTTTACTGGCACACACCAGGGTTATACCTAAGTTGGGGTTGGGGCCACATGATACCAAAAGATGGAGGATTTCATCTCGCACCCACCCATGCGTGAATATGCTGAGATTTCCACCATTCTGTCCAATTCTTATTATTTACATCTAGGCTTTAAAAATCCACAAGCCACAGTCTAACAGTTTTTTCCCATCATTTTGGAGACAAGGCTTAAAGTTACATGACATCATTGTAAAATACAAGACCAAAGGATTGTATCAGTTTCAGGTGTAACATTATGATTTGATATTTGTCTGTGTTGCAAAACGATCACCACCATAAATCTAGTTAACATCCATCACTGTACCTAGTTACAGAATTTGTTTTCTTGTGATGAGAACTTTTAAGATCTACTCTCTTAGCAACTTGCAAAGTATAATTAACAAAAGGACTAAAGAATTTAATCGTTTAGTTGTATGAGTTCATATTGACTCTTGGTTATGCCACTGCAGTGCAGAAACCTCTGCCGGGTGGTTCAAAGCTTTGTTTTCTGGACTCACCTGTTAGCCATAAGTTCTCTAGGGTCTCACCTCTCTGGAACTTTCCAGAAAGCAGAGCCAAAGCCCTTCTCTCCAGAATTCACCAGTGTCTATGCACGTGTGAGCCTATCTGTCAACCTCTGATGAAGCAATGTTTTTCTGTGGGTGAGGAGGGAAGTTCTAGTCTCAGGTAGTTCTCACAAGTAGTTCATCGGCGTAGGGTTTGTGCACCAAAGCCCGGGAGAGTCCTTTTTTCTGCCCTTCACCCTGTGCACCCTCCCTGAGGCAATGAGTGCAGAATGGACCTGCCATCTGGATGGGACGTGGGGGAGGAGTGGAGGAGAAATCGAAGGAGAGACAGAAAGAAATATTGATGAATAGCTCAAAAATATTAACCTTGTAACACTGTGGTTTTCTATGTGTGTTTCAGCATAGACATATCTGCTGGCTCTATTTGGAAAATCAATGCTGTACTGGATGAATCAATAGCATATCCTTATGCCAGGACATACGAGTATTTTGAGTACGTGCGTGTGTTTCTGAGTCTTGTCTGTTTCTCTGCTTTGGCTGGTTCACAGCTCTTACTAACGTTCAACTCGCAGGTCCAACCCCATCCGTCGCCTGAGTTAATTTTTTCTCCCCACCATCCACTTAACTCCACAGATTTCAGCCTTAAAAACCAATCTCTCTCTTATTTTTAGTTTACACTTTTTCTCACCATCCATTTAACTCTACTCTTCCTCAGTCTTCAAAGCCCATCTCCTAGAGGACATTGGACAAATGGATGACACTCCCCCTACCAGCATGGTTTCCCTCCGGGAGAGTTAGTTGATGTGTCTGGTTCACAGTTTGGTTAAAATGTGGTGAGAACTGTATCTCCTCTAGTCTCTCCAAAGACAGAAATCTAGTTTTCTGACAGCCACAGGGTGGATCTTCCATCCATAAGCATTGGTTGAATTCCATTTGGCAAATGTGAATTAGGCTTCTACTGCCTGTGGAGTATGGGTGTGGAAGAGACATTTAGAGTCCAACTGAGAAAGTGAGAGTTACACAAAAAAAATCAGAACAGTACAAAGCCTATTATAGTCTATATGCAGAATAATGATAATAATAATGAATATATAATAATAAGGCATATATTATATGCAGAATAATAATAATGCATATAATAATGATGACAATACCTCTGTTATATGCAGAATAATGATAGATACCATCAGTGATGGAGAGACTAGAGGTGAGGGTGAGCTGGAGCCATGGGGAAGATGTTCCGGGTAAGGGGCTTCACTGACCTATCATTTATGCCATCCCACTGTGTGCCAGAGACTGTGTTAGACCCTGGGGTGTATCAGCAGATGGAGATGAGTTCTCTAATCTCGTGCATCTCACAGATTAGCAGGGGGAGGGAAGACATAGAATAAATAAACATATAAATAAACAAGATAATCTCTGAAGGGGATAAATGCTGTGAAGGGCCAGCCATGTGAAGATGCAGGGACCAGCATTTTAGGTAGTGGAATGGCATATGCTAAGACATGGGGGTGGGGATGATCTTGACGTAACAGTGGAGCTGATCAGAGGCCGGCATGGCTAAGGTGTAGTGAAGGGGGGAAGTAAGAGATCAGGCAGAGAAGTGGGCCCCATCACGGAGGAACCCATCAGCTGCAGCAAAGAATTTGAATTTTGTTCTAAGTGCAGCGGCAGCCATTGAGTGCCGTGAGCAGAAGACAGTGTATCAGTCAGGGTTCTCCAGAGAAACAGAACCAGTCGGATATACAGAGAGAGATATGTAGATACAAGAGGAGGTTTATTCTAGGAATCGGCTCATGCAATTATGGAGGCCGAGAAATCCCACGATCTGCCTGCCGTCTGCAAGCTGGAGAACCGGGAAAGCTGGTGGTGTACTTCAGTCCAAGTTCAAAGGCCTGAGAATTCAGGGGCTGATGGTGTAAGTCCCAATCTGACCCCCAAAGCACGAGATTCAGGAGGCTGACGTCCAAGGGCAGGAAAAATAGATGTCCTAGCCCAAGCAGAGAGCGTGAATTCCTCCTTCCTCCGACTCTCATTCCGTTCGGGTCCTAGGCAGATGGGATGGTGTCCTCTCACACTGGGGAGGACCATCTGCTGTACTCAGTTCCCCAATTCAAATGCTAATCTCTTCCCAGAAACACCTCCCAGACACACCCAGAAGTCATGCTTTCCCAGCTCTCGGGGCATCCCTTAGCCCAGGTGAGTTGACACAAAATTAGCCATCACAGACGGCCGTGTATGGGAGAGAGCACCCTGGCCTCTCCTGGGGACCTGTCGGGTAGCAGGACCGATGGCAGAAGACCAACTCCAAGGCTGGCTATGGTCCGGCCGAGGGGTGATAGCGGCCGGTCGGGCAGTGACGGCAGTGGACACGGAGAAAGGAGCCCATCCAGGAAAGGTGTTGGTGCAAATGCAAGATTTTCTAAAGACTTGGATGCTGAGCAAGGAGGGAAGGGGGGCAAGAATGACTCCTGGCTTTTTGGCTGTAGGAACTGAGTGGCTGGTGGGGTCCTTGCTGGGATGGGGCAGCCTGGGGACAGAAGTGGTTGGAGAAAGAAAGTCAAAGTCTGTTTTGGACAGGCTGAATCTGAGCTTCCTCTTGTACGTCCACATGGAGGTGAGGAGTAGACACTTGGATATGAGTGTAGAGATGAAGATTTCATTTGGCAGCGTGAGTTTGTAAATGGCGGTTGAACTGGGATGTGGGATAAGATCCCGTAAAGAAAGAATGTCAGCGGAGCAGCGGCCACTCCAGTGTTCGGAGATCAGACAGGAGTGGAGAGGAAGACGGGACACCGGGCCAGTGTGGAGATCCCTGGGCCGGGAGCGGAGGGAGTTTCATGACCCTCCGCCATGTTACACGTTACATGCTGCTGAGACATGGGGTCCCTGGGCAGAGAAGTGACGGCTGGCTTGGACAGCAGGGAGCCCCTTGGTCATCTTGGCAGGAGGCTGCCAGCTGAGTGGTAGGAGGGGAGCCTGGGTGAAGAAGCTTTGAAGGGTGAGTGGGGTGTGAGGCCGTGGAGACAGTGAACAGAGACACCCTGTGAGCAGCGTGTCGAGAAAAGAAGCAGATACATGGGCAGCTGCTGGAGGGGAACCTGGCTTGGAAGGGACAGGCAGGATGTGGGAAGATGCAAAAGAAGCTAAAACAGTTCCCAGCTAATCTTGTCCCCCAAGCTGCGATGCTTATCATAATTAACCTCAAACACCATGTCCCTCTGAGACAGGCTGAGACCTGGACCCTTTGCTGCAGTGCCGGCACCTGGACAAATGTCTCCTCAAGCAAGAAAATACAAAGAAATTATAAGGGACTAAAAATAACTGTGTGCATCTGCAGTTGGGGCAAATTATGGATAAAAAGATACAAAAAGACCAAAAAAAAAAAAAAAAAAAATCCAACTGCTACTTCTGAAGAGCCTGGAGGAAAAACAGGTTGTCAGGAGTAAAGGCGGGGCACTGCGCATGCCCGCTGCACTCAGTACCACCCAAGCGGTGGACAGACCACCTAAGCTACTCCTCTGCCTAACCGCCTGGGCCCACGCCTACCCTCACCCCAGATAAGGAGCCAGCAAGGGAACCTGTTGTTTGTTTTTGGCTCCCGCTGCTGCAGCAGAGGCCCCCCTAGAGCCTTGCCGGAATTTCTTGTCTGACCTTCTATCAATTTCTGTTGATTAAGGAAGGCCAAGAGCCCTGATCAGTAACACCCCGAGGGGCATATATTTTTACACATTTTGCTTTTCTGAAAACTACTTTATATTGACTCGGTCAGTCTGCCTGAGGACAGCTATCTCCTTCCCAGTTGGTCCCATCCATCTGACCTACACACCCCCGTCCCCCTTTTGCCTCTAAGCGAGGAGCCCGCTAAGTGTCTGTGTCCCCTCTGTCCTTCAGTGACCCCGATGCCTGCGACAGCACACCTGGAGCAATTTTGTACTCAGTTAGTCTTTCTAATGAACCCTTGTAAGGAAGATGGTTTCCTTCCTCCACTAATAACTTCCCCTCACAAAGCTAAATAAAGATTACACAGGCTGCATTTGGCAGTGACCACTTCCAAAATAAACAGAAGCGCAAAGATTAGCTGGAACAATAGTATCATTAAACAGCTGCATAATTGTTCATCCTTCGGGAGCCTGAAAATGTGGATCTGGCCCTGGTAGAGTTTCACGGTGAAGACGGCCGTGGAGAAGTGGCCTCAGGCCAGCAAAGGGTCAGTGTTCGGGCCCCTGGCTCTGTGGTTTGCCACTCTTGGGGTGGCTTCCAGGCTCTGCTGCAGCACCCTGTGTGGCTTAAGCAAGTCACTCAGCTTCCCTGAGGCGGTGGCCTATTGCAAAAGTGACCACAGCACCCAGCTGTCAGCATTGGGTGAGATAGGGCCTGGTACTTAGTCAGTGCGTACTAAATGGTAGCACGTTTTGTTTAACTCCATCACCTTACCAGTGCCATCACCCTAGTCACTCGTTGCCTTGCTGGTAGAGTCCCTGGTCACCAGATACGTTCTACCCCGACCCCCCTGCCCCGTGCACCTTGAGTTTTATACTAAAGTGGCATCACGTGATACTTCATAACATGATGCTGCATTACATGATACTGAATTGCGTGATACTTTATAACATGTTGCTCTATTACACAATGCCAAATTACATGATACTCTACCACATGATACTGTATCACATGACACTTTATTACATGAAGCTGCATTACAGGGTCCTGCCTTACATGATACTGCACAAGGTCCATGGGAAGGGGTTTTCTTATATTTAGAGTAAAAGGTAATAGGCTTCATAGATGCCAGGTAGTACCCTAAGTCATGTAATAGTCAAAACCCCTTTTCGAAGCAGGTGTTCATTCATAACTAACTAATCAACATTGTTAATTAATTACCCATCTAAAAGTTGATCCATATGCTAATAAACAGTTCATCCCGAAGAAGGAAATGAAGCCCAGAGAGGGTAAGTCACTAGCTAGAGGCAGCAGAGCTGGGATTTGAACCCAGGCCGTCTGGTTCTTGATCACCTCACCCTGCCCTTTTATTGACCCGAAATACCGGAAGCACACCTCCACCATCACCGTCCCTGCAAGCACCTGCTGGGGAATGTTCAGAAAATTCCCGGAGCTGGGCGAGGCCAATGTGGCTGGAACAGACTGGGTGGTCAGAGCTGAGTCCGAGGAGTCACGAGGGAAGATCACAAAGGATGGCTTATTTACTGAGTGACCTGTCCAGGGGCAGGGACCACAGCCGGAGACAAGGAGCCTGTTTACATCCTAGGGAGGGGAAGCAGACAGTGGGCTAGTAGAGTGTGAAATATATTAGATGGTGCTAAGTGCTCTGGAGTGAAATAAAGCAGGGGTGGAGAAAAGGATGCTGCAGTGGGGTTGGTTATAGTTTTAAACATGGCTTCCCTGAGAAGGTGGTATTTGGGCAAAGCCTGGACTTTGAGAGAACAAGCTCTTCCAATATTGGGGATGGGGGAAGAGTGTGGCTGGCAGAGGGAACAGCATGTGCAAAGGCCCTGAGGTGGAAGTTTGCCTGGTCTTTGGAAAGAGTAAGAAAGCCCGGGTGTGTGCAGCGGAGCGGGAGAGGCGGACAGAGTGCAGCCTCACCGCCACGGCAGCACCGCGGTTTTACTCTGGGTGACGAGGACCACTGAGGGGTTCTGAGCAGAGGAGGGGCACGACCCACCTTCTGGGTGCAAAGACCCCTCAGTCTGCGCGCGGCCGGGGGTTGGCCTCAGGGTGGGCATCTGGCCAGTTCGGGCCAGCAAGACCAAAGGGGAGATCGTCAGGCACACTCTGGAAAGACGTTCCTCCTTGAAGTGATGGAGAATAAAGGCTCCCTTTCCTTCCTGTGGGACATTGTCCGCACCAGAGAGCGGTGTCCGGAGCAGGGAACCTTCTGGAAGCTTCCTAGGAGCTCAGTGCAGCCCCCATGCCCCCCAGTCCTGCTAGCAGCTTGGCTCAGTGCCTCGTCTCGGTGGGAATGGGCGGCATCCAGGTGCCATGCTGTTCCCACGCCTGGACTCCTCCCACAGCCCTTCCTGGGTGGGGGGGGGGTGGCGCAGGGGGGCTCCATCACCTGCCTCTGGTCTCCGCTTCTTCTTGGTGAGGCTCCGGCCACTTCAGTGAATACCTCCAGCCTCTGCCACACCTGCAGCTCCATAGCCCCCCGTCCCACGCCGTATTTTTCTCCTTAACACTTAGGACCACCTGAAACACTCCATATCGTTTAATATACTTGGGTAGGGTCTGTCTCTCCCTCTCGAGTGTGAACTCCAAGAGACTTGGTTTTGTGTGTGCCTGTTTTCACTGCTGTCACCTTCAGAACCCAGGGTGGTGACTGGCACATGACAAGTACTTGGTAATTGTTTGTTGAATGAATGAGTGAATGAGCGAGTGAATGAGTGAGTCTTCAATATAGTATTGGATTGACATTTCATCACAGGATTAGGCTATGTGAAATAGCCAGTCTTAGAAGTCAAAATGATTGAATATCAATTTTAGTGGTTCGACCGAACGCTTCTTGTTGCAATTGACATTTCCTTGTTTATTTGCTTGCCTATGTCCTTTCTTACCCGCTCGCGCAATTAGAATGTCCATCCGTGGAGGCAGGACCCTGTTGTTCTGGATGCCAGTGTCGTGGCACATGACAGGTACCCAATAAATGCTGGCTGAATGAATAAATATACAGAAGTAAATGAATGAAGGAATGGAACAGAAATACTCCTCTCTAGAACGAAAAGCCTCACACACACGGTCCCCTCGACCCTCTGACAACCCCATGAGAGTTGGTGGAGGATAGGTTATTAATGAACTCTAGTGCCCTTAAGAAGAAACCCAACACCAGACAAAAGTAATATCCCTCTGAGTCAGTGACAAGTGTTTGTGGAAGAATTTCCACAGCTTCTTGGAAGCTCAGAGAATTCCTGACATCTTTAGAGGCTCTGGGGGTTCGTCTTAGTGTTCCTGAAAATGCCCGGTGCCTTGGGCCACTGGTTGGGGGGGAATCAGGGTGGGTTGGTGGTGGGCAGGGGGGAGTCGAATCTGTCACAAGAGATCATCAGAAATTGCTAGGCCCAAATTGGTAATGAGAGCTCCGCAGGGCCAGGAGAGCCGTGTTCAAGACTGGCTCTTGGGAAGCTACGTGGCAATAACCCCCTCCTGTCCAGGAAGGCGAGGCGCAGTCAGAGCAGGAGGGCTGGAGGCTGGAGCGGGTGCAAGAAGACGCGTGTGTGCTGTTTCTCCTCCCGCCCACGTATAGACACAAACGACCCACTCCAGTCCCAACTCGGGGCAGGCTATAGTCATTGACAAACACACCCATTTCCACCTTTTCAGGGGATTTGGTTCATGTTTGAGGGGTTCTAACTTCCCAGGATACTGGGTTCTGGTGAGAGTTTCCATAGCGACAGTGAAACCAGCACTGGTCCACCAAGGGGCCAAGAAATTGCAACTTCCCAGGGAAGTAAGACAGCAGAGGGGCTGCAAGGTTGTTTAGCCCCAAACTGGAGACAAAGCCAGAGCGTGATGTCGCCACGCATGTAACACGTGCAACACCGGCGGCAGGAAGACTTCACTTTTTAATGCAAAAACAAAAACAAAAACGTAGAACTTTGGGATGTGAACCCGCAAAGCTTCCCCATCTGCAGTTAAAATCGTTGAGTGCCAAGATCTTTCCTAGAAGGAAAGAGCTTTTGGTGGCAGTGGGTGGGATGGACTTGGGAAAAATGGTGAAGAGAATAAATGTGCCTCTCTGCCCTTATCTCTCCGAGACCCCTTCCCCAGCCTGGGGGATAAAAATAAGTAAAAGAATTAAAACAAAATTTAAAAGTAGTAATAATAAGTCATCAACATTCAAGCTAAGGAGGAAGGTATGTTAGGGTCCCTTCCCCATTATATCAAGGTGTCTTCTGTCCGTATACCATGGGTCATGCCCTCGGATGTCAGGTCACAGGAAGGTGGGGCTGGGCCTGCAGGGACAGCGGCAAAAAGGAGGCGTGTGCTCGGGAAGGGAGCAGCTCTGACTCAGCCTCTGCCAGCCCCTCCAGGTGGGACACATAGCTAAAACTTTTGTGAAAAGATCCAGATTTTTAAAATGTTGATTGCTAAGCCACCTTTGGCATAGATCTCGTTATAAAAAAGAAATAGGAAAGAAAGAAGAAGGAAGGAAGGAGGGAAGGAAGGAAGGAAGGGAGGGAGGGAGGGAAGGAGGGGAGGGGAGGGGAGGGGACGGGAGGGGAAGTGGGGAGGGGAAGGGAGGGGAGGGGAGGGGAGGAAGCTGAATTCAAATGTTGTGCATCTGGTTTGCCATGAAACATTCCCTGTGATTCTGCCTGTGTGAAAGTCTATTCCCCCCATGCCTTTTTTCTACATGGTGTCATTTCTCATGTTTCCTCCCCACCAGGGTTCACAGGTGGTCACTGTTAGGGCCGGGGAGGTCCCGGTGTCCTCGGATGCTTGCTGGTGGGTTCTCCTGGGGGATGACTTTGGGTGACGAGAAATCATCAGAGGTGGGGAGAAGATGCTCTGGTCAGAGGAAAGGTCCAGCCCTGGGACTCCCTGCCTCGGTGGGACCGTTGCAGAGGGACAAATGAGGGGGCATTTGGACTTGTTGGGGCTGAGCACCCCGCTTCACCAGGGCGAGCGGACAGGACCAAACCCTGAGATTCAGAGGCTCCACGGAGGCGTCCGATTTGAATCCCAGACGGCCACTCGCCATGTGTGACAAACAAGGAATGCTTGGTGTGTCAGTTTTCCCATCTGTAGAATGGGGCTAGTTACAGTACCTCCCTCCTACGATTGTTGTGGATGACGTGAGTTAAATGGTAGTAAACAGCTTGGAACAGTACCCCTCTGTAGGGAAAGGTCCATAGGTCTTGGCTGGTATTTGCAGAAGACCTGGGGGAAGAACACGGAGAGAAGGGAGGATTTTTTCCAGACAGGAAGAAGAGGGCTTCACCTCCACAGCACGGGAACCTGCAGCTCTGCTCACGTGCTCCTGGCATGTAAACTAGAAAATGTGAAAACGGGGGAGGAAGGCTTGTGGGTGTGAGGGTTTCCCCGGCTGGTCCTGCTGCCCTCGGGAGAAGCCGGGGATGCAGGCGGTGAGTCAGAGCGGGGAGCCGGCTGTGGGGACCCAGGACGCAGCTCCCTGCGGGACGCTGGGCTGACCTGCCCTGCCCTCCCCCCAACGCAGCACATGCGAGAGGCCGCGGAACGGCGGCAGCAGCTGGAGTTGGAGCATGAACAAGCCCTGGCCGTCCTCAACGCCAAGCAGCAGGAAATCGACCTCCTGCAGAAGGTGAGCCGGGCTGAGGCTGGGGGCTGGGAGGAGGTGGGCGGTGGACTGGGGATCTGGGTGCGGGCGGCCGGCTGCTCTCCCGAGCCCTTCCTCCCAGGCTAGGGAGCGCCTCCCTCTCCTTCCTGGTGCGGAAACAGTCCCTGCGCTCTCTAGTTTCTCCTAAGTTGACTTGTGATTATGTTCTAAGCTGCAAAAAACCAAAGGCAAAGCTCGAACAGTCGATGCTGGCGAGATTGTAGGGAAAATGACACGCCTGTGGATTATTGAAAAGGGTATGAATTGCTTCCGCTCTGGGGGCAAGCAACCTGACAGCATCAATGAAAACTAAAAACACAGGTCTATTTTGACCCTGCAACCTTCCATTCTGGGAATATGCTGAAGATGCCCTGTAAGAAACACAGGAACCCGTTCAAACTGATGGTTTGGTTTGGTTTGGTTTGCAGTTCTGTCGTGTGGGCACAGGTAACGGGGTTAAATCGAATGCTCATCCCAGGGCGTGGTTGTGTGAATCGTGGGGCATCCGTACCACAGAGCAGCGCGACAGCATTGGGAGGAATCATTGTGGTTTACAGCTGCTCTCTTGGGGAGGTTTACATGATGGTTTGCTAAGTGATCTCATGAACGAAGGACAAGAGAGAAAGAGAGAGACGGAACACAAAAGGAAGAAAGAAAAGGAGAGAAATAAGGAGAGAAAAGAGGGAGGAAGACGAAAGAACAGAAAGCAGAGGGAGGGAGGAGGGGAGGGGAGTGGGGCACTGAGCAGCTCAGAATGTGTATCCCCACGTGTCCCAATTTGATGGTTTGGGGACCAAGAAAGTTAATTCCTGCCCCATCCTTAGTCACAGGCCTTGGTCCCCTTGTCTCTCTCCAAATGCGTCTGAGGATTCCTCTTTCAGAGCCATGGGTCTTGGGTCCCTGTGTCTATCTCTCATTGCGTTTCTTTCCCAAAGCCCGGTGCCCCCCACCCATGGGAGGGCAGCCAGCCTTTCCAGCCAGGGCCCAGTGTGACCGTTGGCACAGGTGCTGGTCCCTGACGCCCCCCGGCGCCAGCTGGGATGAGCGGCAGACATCTCTTCCTCCAGTCGGTGGGTCCTTCCATCCCCCAACAGCCCCTCCAGGTCTTTGATCTCAAATAAAGGACACGATGGCTTACCCTGCCTGGGTGGTGACCCCTATCTGTCAGAGTGGTTTTTCTTCTCCCGAGTTTATTAGCGGAGCGTGTGGCATCGGGCAGATAACTTCCCATGCTGTTTCTCTTATCACTTATGGAGACCTCGTGCTAAGGATAGATTTCATCGGGCCGGTGCGATGGAGAGAGTCGCAGGCCTTGTTACCTGTCACAGTAAGTCGGCTGGCCCGCTAAGCAGCTCTGTTTCATTAGATGCTCTCCAGAAAGGATATTGCTGGGGTACAGACAGCGATATTACTCTTCTCTTCCCCTGCCGTGTGGGAGGGACCTTTCTGTGCCTGGAGATACCTGCCTGGGACGCACGCTCCTTCACTGCCTCCCCAGAAGCCGTGTCCCCAGGCTGGGAATTTCCAGGACAGGTAATAAGCCGACAGAAATACAAGCATTGTCCAGCAAGGGTGACAGGCCGGTTTTTCTCAGTAGAGCATCATTTTCCGTGAGCCTGGAGTTTTATTTACGAAGCACTTGATGCCGGGGAAAGTGCACTAGAGCCAAGTCCGTTATTCAGCCCCCAAAGTCTCTCCTGAGCACCATACAACTTCTTTTGCTTCTTTTTTCCCCTGTGTTCATCCTTGTCTCTATTTTGGACATACTGATGCTTCATCAGTGGGGGAGCACAGGAAGAAAAACTAATGAAGGATGAATGTGTCGACTTCGTAATTTCTTAGAGCTCTGATTTTTTTTTTTTTTAAAGTGTTAGAAGAGAAAGGTTGAGACTTGAATGGAACAAGACTGATGAGTTCTTTCCAGAGTTTGCGTGTCCATTTGATTTCCAGCACGGACGGCCCTCGTGCTACACTTGCTGCCCTGATCACTCATTCCTTCCTTCCTTCCTTCCTTCCTTCCTTCCTTCCTTCCTTCCTTCCTTCCTTCCTTCCTTCCTTCCTTCCTTCCGCAAATGTTTGCTGGCTGCCACCTATGTGTTGGCTGCTCAGCCATTGTTCTGAAAACTGGGAATGCAGTGCAGGGTAGGACAAGACCTCAGCCTTACAGAGTGAGAGTAAGTGAACAAGTACATGAAGAATTCAATAAGTTCAGATCAAGAAAATGCCATGAAGGAAAACACACAGAATGAAGTGAGAGATTGATGAGGGCAACGGCTTTAGATGGGGTGAATTTGAAATGAGTGGCAGACACCCATTATGCAAGTGCTCATGTCCTATGGAAAGACAAAGTCTAGCCCTTGTCCCCCTACCTCAATAAAAGTCACCAGAGCTCTCTGAGTTCCAGTTTGATTCTCATGAGACCACAGTGTGAGATATCTCCAAGGGGCTGTCTATTCTGACTACAACTCCCATTATTTCTTTTTTTTTTAAATTGAAGTATAGTTGATATACAATGTTGTGTTAATTTCTGGTGCACAGCAAAGTGATTCAGTTATACATATATATACATTCTTTTTTTTAGTATTCTTTTTCATTATGGTTTATCATAGGATACTGGATGTAGCCCTCTGTGCTATACAGTAGGACCTTGTTGTTCACCATGCCATATATAGCCTGCCTCTGCTAATCCCAACCTCCCACTCCGTCCCTCCCCCAACGCCCTCCCCCTTGGCAACCACCAGTCTGTCCTCTGGGTCTGTGAGTCCGTTTCGCAGATACGTTCGTTTGTGTCGTATTTTAGATTCCACGTGTACGTGATATCCTATGGTATTTGTCTTTCTCTGTCTGACTTGCTTCACTTAGTATGATCATCTCTAGTTGCCTCCATGCTGCTGCAAATCCCAATATTTCTTGAACCCACTCCCATGGGACCCACCTTCATCTCCCCAGTGCTGCGGCTCTTGTTAAGTCACCCGGGACGTCCTGCTCAGTGGTTAGTGCCCTGCCCTCATCCTCTTTGACCCAGAGGCACAGTTTGAGGGGGTCCACCTCCCCACCCCCCAGGCTTCCAGGACCCCACCCTCTTCCAGTTTTCCTCCTTCCCCACAGACGCCCTCTAAACATCCCCAAGAATCAGTCCGCAAGCCACATCTCTTCTTGACCTACACTCGCCAGGTCCCCGTGGGTTTGAATGCCACCTGTGTGCCAACTGCCAGATTTGGTTCTCCAAGTCACACTCTGCCTCTGAACCCCACTTCTTTTGTCCAACTAGACATCCAGCTTGGACGGCCTCAAATGTCACGTCCCCAGTTGAGTTCTGTTCCGTCCTCCCCGACATGTGCTCGGCACACGGCCTGCCAGGCTCTGCAAAGGGCAGCTTTTCCCTTTTTGTACAGCTTTTCCTTTTCCCGGGAGTGAATTGCCTCTTTGTGTGTTTGCTCAGTCCTCTGTGCACCCGTCACTCCCCTATTCCCAGACTTTCTGCCAGAGCCGTAGAGTTCCCCTCAAGATGGTCCTGCTTCTCAGGGGATGTTTTAATTCCATTCTCCCCCGAGACGTCCTGCCTGGAGCCCGGCCTCTTCTTCCCAGTCCAGGCTGGTTGCTCCAGAGGCCAAATCAGAGCTGGGCCTGGAAATGCCCTTCCCCATCGTCTGGGGAATTCCCTTTCCGCCTTTCTGTACTTTGTTGGATCCGCTGCTTCCTGGCTCCCATAATATTTTTTTTTCTTGATGCACAGGATGTGTCTAAGGAAGCTAGGGGTATATTTTCCCATGAAATGTAGGTGGATTTTTTGACATTTTACACTCCTTGGAGATCCCTTTGTGGTTTCAGCCTCACCTCTGGACCTGGCCACCCTAAGGAAGGTCTGGGCATTCAGCCAGCTCGAGGGTCAGGAACCCGGAACCTTCTCCAGGTGCCTCTCCCTCCCTGGAGGCTCAGCTTATTCCTCTGCTGAACACGGAGGTTGGGAGAAGCAGGTGAAATAATGTGCAAGTGAAAACACTCGTTGAATTAAAGAATGAACGAATGATCAAACTGCCCAAGGCTATTCTAATGGGAATAAGGTAAGATAGGACCATCAGCCAACCCTTATCTCTGGTAGCTGGTGGAGGCATAGCTTAAAAAACTAAAAGTCCAAGCAGAGCAAGTCCCATCTACGAGGACTTTTCCACGGGACACCTGCTCGTGGAGATCAGGGAGCCAAGAATCCTCACTTCCATTCATTCAAAAAGCAGCTCTTGGGCTTCCCTGGTGGCGCAGTGGTTGAGAATCTGCCTGCCAATGCAGGGGACACGGGTTCGAGCCCTGGTCTGGGAAGATCCCACATGCCGCGGAGCAACTGGGCCCGTGAGCCACAACTACTGAGCCTGCGCGTCTGGAGCCTGTGCTCCGCAACAAGAGAGGCCGCGACAGTGAGAGGCCCGCGCACCGTGATGAAGAGTGGCCCCCGCTCGCCACAACGGGAGAAAGCCCTCGCACAGAAACGAAGACCCAACACAGCCATAAATAAATAAATAAATAAATAAAAATTAAAAAAAAAAAAAAAAGCAGCTCTTGGGCACCCTGTGTCAGCCACGTGTAGGGCCAGCGGCACAGCGGTGAGCGTGAGCGAGGCTGTGACGTAGGCTGTGGACGGTGACAGTACTAGTAAAGCTACACCGTGAGCATTCGCTGTGAGTGCAGCGCGTTCTGGGCCCAGTACCTGGACTGCACATGTCGCCTTCTTGAAGTCCCCGCCTGCCTCTGTCTCCGCCTGTCCTGTGTCACTCTCCGCCCAGAATGCCTGGTCCCCAGATAACGGCAGAGCCGGCTTACTGCTGGCACTGAAGTCTCCACCTGTCCTCCCTGCCTGAATGGCCTCAACCCGCCAGCCCTGGTGCTCTCTGCCACCTCACCCCATTTAGTGATGCCACTTGCCCTTTGATGTACCTATTTGCCTATTGTCTGCACTCCCAGAACATTGCCTGCCACAGAGCAGGTACTCAACAAATGATGCTCGGCAACTTTGAATGAATGAATGGATGAGTTAGTGGGGGAATGAATGGATGAATTAATGGGGGAATGAATGAATGAATAAACGGAGATGCTTGGGAACTTTGAATGAATGAATGGATGAACGAATGGGAGACCTAGTAAGATTCCATCCATTGATGTAGTTCATGGTCATATGAAATTACCGGGATAACTGATGGTAAGTTCTAGGCAATCCTCTATAAATGTCTGTTGAATGCATGAGTGGCGGCAGCCGTCACCCGTAACCTGTGGGATGCGGGTCCCCTTACAGATGCAGGACCTGGAGGCCCGACTCCGACCCCGATGTCTCTAGGGAAACGGTGACCGGAGTCCAGCTGCTTTAGCTGCTTCACATTTCCAGTTTCTCGTGCGGGTTACATCCTTGTCTTATTACAATTAGCAGCAGAATAATCCAGATGTATGAGCAAAAGAGTTTTTCCACATTTAAAATTCGTCTGCAGATCTGATCAATGTGACTGTCCTTTCAAATTCCTCCCATGTGGGAAATGAAGGTTCCAGGTTTAAGGCCATTACTGACACGTGGGTTGCTAAAAGAAGCCAACTCTCACCCCACATCTCATAAAAGTGCTTTGCCTCCATGCCAAGTGCTTCCCTTGGATGTTTTGGATTTAGCTGTTGTACGTGGATGGTGGGAGGGGGGGATCGCAGGCTGACCCTCCGAGTTCATTCAGCGTCTTGTTTTCTCCTATGACACATGCCTGGAATATTGGTTCATGGCTTCCTCAGCTCTATGGAACTCAGGGACCTGACTTGAGGACCTGTATAGCCCTCAGTCTTGAGTCCATGAATCTTGTTCACTTTTCTGTGGAGCTGAGATTAACAGCGCCCACAAATGACCCTCCCCCTGCTCATACCAACCAGCAGCCGTACTCCCAACCCCATCGCCAAGGTGCTTGGGTACTTATTATTCTGAGTGTTCCGTGTCCAGTCTGTCTGAGCCAAAAGTCCAGAGCTTTGGCAGCGGGAAATCTACATCCCCTCTACACAGCTATGCCTCCCCTGAAGCAAATGTGTTTGCTGCGGTGTCAACCCACCCCCTGGACATTTGATCCCCTAGATGGCAGGCCCCTTCTTCTGACAGCAGGACTGTGGGCCTCCCTAGGAGTCGTGGTCCCTCTCAAGTTCACTGTGTTCTGTAGGAAATCGCGTCTGCGTGAAGATCTCAGCTTCCCCCATGCGCTGGCAGTGGCCCCCGAAATGAGCCTTGCTTAAGCTGTTGCTTAGATTCTGCAAGAATTCAGCGCTGCCAATTTTAACTGTTAATTTTATCCATCTATTCTGATTGCCCAAATGGCCCAGCTTGCAAGTAGCCTACAAAAACGAACTCCTGATTTTCACTTGAAGCCAGAAATGAAGTTGTTACTGCCAGCTTGGCTGTGTTTTAACAGCCTGCGATGGAGTTTTTAGTTGTTTTTCATTCTGCCACTTGAAAACTATCTTTGACTCAAGTGGCTCAGTGATGGTGTTATTTATATAATCCCTGTATGTTCTCTGGTTGTTTGTCTTTTTTTTCCTATTTCGTGATGTATTGTCCCTCTTGTTGTTTTTGCTCTGAAAGGAATAATTTTGAGCCTTTGAAGACTGAGCTGAATTCAAGAATGGTCTAGTTAATTTGCTGGGTTCTATTCACTTCCCCAGCTCTTAAAAGCCTCATTGGAAATATGTGAGAATGAAATGCATATGAATGAACTCTATGGAAATCTCAGGCTACTTTTCGCTTTTAGTCTGTGCTGGGGAAGCCAAGCCCTTCCCTCTTTCCGACTCACAGAAGTTTTCAAGTGAGAAGCAGAAGCTGTTAAGATAGCTCTCACTGGCTTATTTATGATGTTAACTCTTCTCCTCATTATTCTCCAGGCACCTGGAGAAAATATTCCTCCAGAAATGAGAATTCTAAATGTAAATCTCAATTTAATACATGGATTCTTCCTTAGTGCTCAATTTTCAGAGGCAGCTACCCTATAGCATCAGGAGAACATCTTCTCTAAATGTTTGTGAGACCTGGGAGACCAGTTTGATGGGAGGCATCAAGGTGGTGATGTGGAGACAGGCCTTCCTCCTCCGTCTTATGACACCCGCACCCTCTCACTAAATTTCGGTGTCCCCAACGTTAAAATGGGAGGTGTCACGCCTTCAGCAATTGACAGTTGTGCTCATTAGGACTTTTGGTTTCAAGTGACAAAAAACACAAAAAGAGAATTTCAGTTGTACACGCAACTGAAAATCTAGCTTCAGATGCAGCTGGATCCAGGGCCCAGATCAGCTGGCTTCAGGCGTGGTTGAACCCAGCACCTCCCAAATCCCATCAGACCTCCATGGCTCTCCTGCCTCTGCTCTCCCTTGCCTTGGCTTCATTTCTGGTTTCCACGTGGAGGCCCCTGGCTGCTGCAGGTTTGCCCCTCGTGGTGGCAAGATGGCTGCAGCTGCGCCAAACTCTCCTCCACTCAGCCTCAAGTTCCAAAGGCAAGGGGCCTCCCTTCCTCCCAGCATTCCCAGGCAAAGTCCCTTTGTTCTAACTGGATCATGCACTCACCCACTAACCAATCACTGTGAGTCTAGAACCTTTCTCATGTATTCAGTGGATCCCCAGCAAAGTCAGGACCTCTTCCCAGGACATAGTTCCAGGCAGGCAAACACAACAGATATTTACTGTCATCACAATATTAGAACTTCAGGGTCCATGAGGACAGGAAATAATAATGTTGCATCTCAGTTTTGTGTGAACTTACCATGTGGTCTGGGCAGCAGCCATCCTGAGAAATTTCTTTGGTGAAACCTGTACAGTTTCTTATTCTGTGGAGCTGATGGCTTTGTGTCAGATAATTTGAAGAAGGCAGGCCCCCTGCTACAGCTGAGAGCCTGGGCGCTCAGGACCACCCGGGCAGCCCCTCCTCAGGGCCTGGTGGGATCTCAGCAGACCTTCGGTTATCCGGGGGTGAAGTTCGCATGATTGTGTTTTATTTCTCAAGCAGTTAAGGACATTTGAGAAAATGATGGTGCTTCCTGAGGCTTTGGGCAGAATTATCCTGCTGTCTGGGTTCAGCCACGTACCGTGTGTGGCCCCTTCTCAAGAACAGAATCGGGCTCCTACCCTCGTGCACCAGCTGAATCCCACCAGCCTCCCTGCTCTCTGCCAGATCAGGGGGCGCGTTCCAGTTTTTACAAAGAGCATCAAACCCACATCCATTCCATCTTGCCCAAAGGGAGAGAAAAATGAGAACTGATTTAGACCCTTAGAATTTAGGGGTTTAGTAGAGGAATAAAAATCAATGACCCACACTCCCTGATAATTTAGACATTAATCTTTAATTCTCTTTTTCTCCCTCTAAACGTTCACTCTTCTGTCTTTTTATCATCAAAAAAGGCTCAGGTTGAAGCTAAGAAAGAACATGAAGGTGCGGTGCAGCTGCTAGAGGTAAGCGAACCAGCCATGATGGCTTTCTTCCTGGGGGTGGGTGAGGTCAGGGGATATTGCGTTACTGCCTCATAGAAGCAATAGCTAACCTTTACTGAGTGCCCACTGGGTACCGGTTACTAGTGCTGTTCACACATCCTCCTGTGTCGTCAGCTCAAGCAGCCTATATGATGGGCGCCATTAGGGCTCCCATTTTACACGTGAGGAAGTGAGGCACAGAGAAGTTAAGCAATTTTCCTGTGGCCACACAGCCAGCACCAGAACTGTGGGTCTCAGAGGTGGTCTGCTCTCCTCTGCTGGCTCCTCCTGGATGGAAAGCAAGGAGGGTGAACCCGCTTGGGGGGGCATGATTTCCTCGAGGAGAAAGGTTGGGGGATGGGCCATTCCAATGGGTGTCAGATGAATGGGGGAGTTTTAAGTGACAGCACTAAGCCCAAGGAAGCACTTGGCATCTGAGGGGGGCGTTGGCAGGAATCACAGCAGTGAACACGATCAAGGTGCTGCCACGGGCACCGTCCCCATGAGCACAGCGGGAGTGACCCTCCCCAGCTGCCCAGAGACCTTTCTCACTGACCCTGATCGTGGGGGCCTGGCAGGAAGTGTGTGGCATGTCTGGACCACTCTTCTGTCCCTAGCTGATGGCCTAATGCCAGCATCCTCGGGAGCAGGGGGGAACTCCCGGGATCACCCGGGGGCCTTTGCCGTCTGCGTTCCTCATGCATGATAAATGGACGGAAGGAGTGTCCCTGCCGAAGACAGAGGTCACCAGTTACTGACCCCTCACTGCAGACACAGCAGCGGGGTGTGGCTACACAGCTTGGGGTGGCCCCACGAGGCCTCCTCCCCTAGTTCCGTTCCGTCAAGAAAGGCCAAGAGGGCCTTTCCGCTGGGCCTGCCACCTCCGCACATGGGAAGCACCTGTCCTCTTTAACATGACCTTGTCTCTTGTCCCCAGGGGACCAGCAGCCACTTAAAACAGAATATATTCATCTCTTACATTACCTTTTAAAATCTATTCCTCCCCCAGGAAAAGGTTTCATCATTATGGTCATGTATATTAAAATTGATTTTTTGAAAGCGTCCATTAGCTAATGAATATCTGGAGGGCTGAGAGTAATAAATAGCAAGTGGGAAAATATATAACCCAGGAGACTGGAAACAGACCTCCAAATGGCCATACATCTCCCTGAAAAATCATTTCATTCCCCCCGCCGGAATCACTCACCGCACTTTGATTTACATAGTCTCCTGGCTGGAAGTGCAGTTTCTTTTTTCCCATCACCCCAAGCCCATCGATCTGATCGTCTGTGTTGTTTTATCCGCCTTCTGAGCTGCTGCTCTGTGACAGCCCCACCGAGGTCATGTCACCCGGCGCTGGTGGCCGTGCGTGCCCCGCACGTGGGGATGGGCGTAACGTGCTTCGGTTGGAAAAACGGGAAAGGCAATGCAGATGCACTGAGAATCTGTGTCTTCCTTTATTCACAACGTCTTCCTGTCATTGTGTCTTGCTTTGCTTTTCACCCAGAACACGCTGGACAGCATGCAGGTATTTTAGGGAATGATGTCTGCCCCTCCCCGTGTGCTTGGTGGTGCTTTCCCCAGTCATGGACCAGCCGTGCACCCCTGGGCCCGCTCCATCCGCCTCTTCTTCCGAAAATGGGTAGCTTTCTGATGCAGTCGTGGGTGCCTGGGGCTCCCTGGGGCCAGGGGAGCCAAGGAACCGCCCCTGGGGGCTCCACCCCAGGGAGATGCTTTATTTTGGGCATTGAGGCCCAGGGCTCTGTCCTCTGAAGTGATGAGCGGGGCCAGCAAAGCCGGCTTCCATTCTCAGGCTGGAAGAACGTTCTGTGAATTCAGATGGCCTCGGGGAGGAGAATTGTCGGGATGATTCTACCCTTGGGCCAGCCACGTGCTTTCGAGCCCGGCCAAGAGCCCAGAATTTGGTGGGTCCGTCATCGGAATTCAAACCTTGCACCTGAGCGGTCCCCCATTCCCATTCTGTGTTGAGTGAGGGCAGCGACCCTTCCAGCAGCTGGGGGCCCTTGCTTGTTCTTCTCACCGGCATCCGCCTGGCGAAGAAGAGAAATGAGCTGCCCCTCCAAACAGGGTTTTGAGCCTTTTCCAAAACTCTGAGTTTGGCCGTGAGTTTGTAGAACCAACGACTTGTCTCACTCTTGGGTGGTTCTCCAAGCGGGGTTCTGGGACCCGCAGTATTGGCATCACTGGGGAGCTTGTCAGACCCACTGAGTCAGAAACCCGGGGTGGGGGACCGAAATCTGCGTGTTAACCAGCCCTCCAGGTGCTTCGAGAAGCGTGGTTTAGAGAGTGCCAGGCTGGTTACAGGAAGGGGAGCTATCTGAAGGAGTAAGCCCCCTGGGAATCTTGGCCAATCCTGGTTCAGCACCTTAGTAACCAGAATTGAGGACCAAGAATAACCCGAGTGAGACCCCACCCGCCTATCCTCCAAGCATCCCTAGCGGGCAGTGTAGTCTTCGTTTGGAAGTTCATGTTCTCTGTGCCTCCTACTTGGCAGGCCGGTGACTTCCTTTAGTCACATAATCTACCAAGCAGAACAACCCACGTCCTTGCGCAGCTAGAGAGAACGCAGTGACGGAGAAGGGCTGCCCCGGAAGACGTGTTAGGTGAACCCCTCAAAACACCTACACGCACACATCCGGTTCTGTGGACGTTTCTCAGTGCTGTTTGCTGATGAATGATTGGCCAGGATGTTTGGAGATGGGGGGGTGTCTTTATTCCTGGTCAGGACACCCAAGGACCGATCCGGGCTGGCTTGGGGGCTGAGCAAAGACAGGGGTCAGGAGTCAACTGAAAATAGAACAGAGCTTTTCAGAATCCAGATGGAGAGCTCTGTTTGCAAACCTAACAGCCTAAGAGCAGGTACCGGCTACGTAGCTTCCTTGGCACTTTATGAGGGAGTGAGTTTAAGACAAAGAAGCAAAAGAAAATAGTTATAACAACAGCAACAGTGCCAACAGCAGGGTTTATTGAACCCTTCTCTGAGCCGGGCACTGTTCTAAGGGTGCATCTGCGGGTTACCTAGGAGATAACGGGCGTATTGTCCCTCTCAGTCTCCATGACAACCAGGGGAACCGAGGCACGGTCAGGCGAAGTGACTTCCCCAAAGCCTCGGAGCTAGTCAGGAGCAGAGTCTGGATGCAAAAGCCCCAGGAGTTTGGCGCCAGGATCCAAACCCTCCACCACTACACGGCAGAATCTTCTGCCCTCGGAATCCTGACCTCCCTGCGAGGTGGGGTCAGGTCTCCTGCCAGCAAAGCTGTACCAAAAGGCGGATCAGCTCCCGCAGCAGCCAGACTTGGAAATGCCGGCCGAGCAGCCCACCTGCCGTTCCCCAGCAGCAGCAGAGACAGGAACGCACACCATGTGGTCACAAGTGACAAGAGTGATGGAACTTAATCCTTTTAATACCACCCAGGGAGGTTGATATCAGCCTCCTCATTTCGCTGATCAAAAACCAAGGCACAGAGACGCTGAGCCGCCCGCCAGGGACACACAGCTTCTAAGGGCAGAGCCTAGGTCCTGAGGGTCCACGGGTAACACCATCTCAAGTCACTGAGAAAAGAGTGTGCAGAGAAGAGATGGCCCGTGACTGGGGGGCCCATAAATCCTAAATCCTGCTGGGTTAGGAGGCAGCGAGTTCTGGGGCCCGTTGCCAGGGGACTCTCGCCCACGATAAGCTGGTTCCCGCCAGTGTGTCAGTGCTGAGGGCTTCGCATGTGCATCTCGCATGCTTTGTGGCTGATTCTCCAGGGCTCCTTCCTAGGTATTTATGGCCTCACTCCCAGCACTTGCTGCCCTCCTCCTGGACCGAGGCATCCACCTGCGGGCGATGCCAGGACAAGCCTGAACGGGCTCCGTTCATCCCTGGGTCTCATTCGAAAGGAGACAGGGCTCATCTGGAGGCAAGGGTCCAGCATCTGAGTTGCACAATGACTCTCCTGGTCCCTGGGCTCCTTTTGCTTTCATGGGTCCTTTCTTCCATAAAAACATTAAAATTATATTTTACATCTGCTTAGGTACAAAGGCGAATATAATCCAGGTTGGATTCATTATTATTATCTTCAGTTTTCCTCTGATTGTAAAGGAAATTAAAATGAAACCATTTCTGTGGGTCCCTAAACAAGGCCCCAGGTACCATGCTGCTTGCCTGACTTGTGTTAAGATGCTCAGTGACCGTCTGGCAAGGGAGCGTGCTTGTGAGTAAATGAGTATGTTTGGTCCCATCAAACAGATGAACTTGGTCTCTGGTGTGTGTGTTAGGTTAGGCCAGGGTGTGCTGCAGTAACAAACACCAAAGTCTCACACTCAACACACAAAGGTTCATTTCTTGCCACTGCAGATATAGGAACACGCCACGAAGCTCCCCTCCACGTGGTGACTCAGGGATCCAGGCTCCCTGCATCTTGAGGCTGTGCCATCCAGAGCGTACGGCTTCCTGATCACCATGGCAGGGAGACCTCTTCCGTGTCTCAGCTACAGAAGGCACAAGTGTCACCTCTGCTTACAGGCCACGGGCCAGAGCTAGTGACCCGGCCCCGCTTCACTGCAGGGGAGGCTGGGAAGTGCAGTCTCCCTGGGTGGGGGCCTGGTGGCATGGCTCTGCCACATCTGAATTCTGGAATCTTTACAGGGCAATGCAATTTTGATACTAAAGTGGACAGACAGAATATTAGCTAAGCTGAGAATCTGAGAAATGCACAGATAAAGAAGTTTATACTTAATGCTTTGCCTTTAAATCTCTTAGGAATTCTCTGTCCCCCAGGAATTGAGGGGATGGGGTCTCTGCCTCCCTAGGGTAGACTTGGGTACCCTGTAACCATGAGTCTTAGCTGGAGGGCGAGGTTGTTAGGGACAAAGAAACTGGGGATGCTCAGGTATTTGGGGGTTCAGCCACCCAGGACTACCTCTGGCTCCAGCTTCATCTCCCTAATGCTCCCCTTCCCAACCGCAGTTGGGAGGACGAAAGCTACAGTCAACGGGAAGCCCCAGGTTTGTTTTTTTTTTAAAGGAACTCATTCATTCATTCATTCATTCATTCATTCATTTATTTATTTATTTATGGCTGTGTTGGGTCTTCGTTTCTGTGTGAGGGCTTTCTCTAGTTGTGGCGAGCGGGGGCCACTCTTCATCGCGGCGCGCGGGCCTCTCACTATCGCGGCCTCTCTTGTTGCGGAACACAGGCTCCAGACGCGCAGGCTCAGTAGTTGTGGCTCACGGGCCCAGTTGCTCCGCGGCATGTGGGATCTTCCCAGACCAGGGCTCGAACCCGTGTCCCCTGCATTGGCAGGCAGATTCTCAACCACTGCGCCACCAGGGAAGGCCCCCAGCCCCAGGTTTTGAAGTCTCATCAGTGAAAGGTGTTTATCTGCACACAGGGTGCCTCTGTGACTAATGCTTGTCTATACAGAAGCAAAAGACTCAAATGATCCAGACCCACCAGCAGCAGAAGTCACTGTGCTTTAGTTGGGCAATTTGATAAAGGCATTAATCGTGTGAACCAAAGCAAACGTTTAAGACACTTGTGTTTTAATAGTGCTGACTCCATACACATTAAAGGAGGCGAAACATTAATTAAAAAGTCATCTTCACCCAAGTCTCCCCTTGGTTATTACTTTGTTACATTTTAGTATCAAGATGGCATTGTCCTGTAAAGATTCTAGAATTCAGAGCAATTACTTGTCAAGATCCTGGAATTCAGAGCCGGTTCAGATGAATTGATGGGGTTTTTCTGTGTATATTATAGTTGCAGGCAAGAGCTGGCTGCGGGTGTGGGTATTAACCTGGCAGTGGAGGGTATTTCTTAACTGGGAATCACCGTGAAAGAGTATGGAGAGACCCTTAATGTCTCCCGCTGATGATGAAAAGTGGGGAAATTCTAATATACTTGCATGGGCTGAAATGCACCATCACCTTTGCTGAAAGCAGAAGTTCGGCCGTCTGAGAGGCAAGGGTGATTGAGTCACTAGTTAGCCGTCCCTCTGGCACTGTCCTTTGCCCACAGAGGACAAAAGATCTTAGTTTCTGCTTATGGAGCCCCTACCATGCCCGCCAGAGTCTGGACTTACAATTTGCCATAGTTCTGGAAGGCAAGCTTCTCTCCCATTTTATAGATGAAGAAACTGAGGCCCAGTGAGCTTATGTGACTTTCCTCCAGGCCCTCTGAGTGAATGAGGGAGTGGGGGGGTCTGGGATCTAGACACAGCCCAGAGCCTGGAGTCAGAGAGGATTGGGTGTGTCCTGCCACTTACTGGGTGTGTGACCTTGGTCTTTAGTCCATCTGGCCTTGTCTTCCTCACCCATGCAACGGGCTCACACCAGCTTACCCCTGGGAGTCTCTCTGGCCATCAGCACTCATGCATAGAGAGCCCCCAGCGGGGCCTGGCACACAGTAGGTACTCATTAAGCAATAAATAGCACCACAAACCTTGTTTACCCCTAAAGACACCGCACAGAACAACTTACTCCCAAATCACTCCTGCACTGCCTGGGACGCCCTGGCTTGGCTGTGCTAGCGTGAGTGTTCACAGCATCCCTGGACCCTCAAAATGGTCCTGGTTTGGACGCTAATTACAGGGCACAGTGCCCTACTCATCCGCTCCCCTTTATGAAGCCTGGAAGTCAGATGAAAGATACAGAGTGGAGGACCTTGGGAACGCTGGCAGGTGCATCTTTGGATGTGTTTTCCTTCGTCTTTATAAATACCCACAGCCAAATTTGCAAGTCTCTGCCGTTTATTCCAGTTCGAATTTACTCGCCCGATGACGGTGCCGTCTGTCCCCGCTGTGGCCAGAATGCAGCCGCCCTCCGATCCTGATGCGCAGGTGGTGGGTTAGGGTGAGGAGAAGCGGGGCCGGGACACACCGGGATGGGGACACTCAAGCAGCCTGGTTAATTCAAGCGGGCGTGGTTCCGCCCCACCAGTGTCGCCACCCAGCCCGGAGAGGGTGTCCATGGAGGCTCTGGAAGGGAAACCTGCTTCCTTCCTGGAAGAGGGAAACAGCAGGGAAGCTGGGTGAACTTTCCAGAGGGAGCGCTCCCCTGTGGGACGTTCTTCCGGTTTAATGGGTCCCTACGCCTCATCTCCTAGTTGTTCAGACCGTTTCCCCCCTGAAATTAGCGAGAAAAGGCATCTGGAAGCTGCCTGACTTTTGGGAATCGTCATCCTGCTGTCTTGAAGCCGTGTCCTCGGATACCCAGAGGAGAAACAAAGCAAGGAATTGATGAGAGAGGGGCAAAGCATTAGGTGTGATCACGCAGGACTCTTAGAATCTTTGAGGTAGAAATGGGAGGTGGGAGAGGCTTAGCCCTACAGCTTCACTCCCGGGTCACAGTGGAAGCAAGTCTCAAACCAAATTGTCGCACGTGTGCAGACGTGTATTACAAAACGCTTGTTGACAAGAAGGCACGAAGCGGCACATCCCTCTTCTCTGCCCGCTTAGGAGCTTCCGCCACCAGCCCCCATGGAAGCCGAGGCCCCGGCCCTGGTTCTGGTAGCCTCGGGCAAAAGCAGAAATCCTCCGAATCAGGATCTGGACACAAGACCACTTTGAGGCCAAGCCTTGGGCGCCATTCCCCCATAACACACTAGTCTTAGACACTGTTCATTCAAGGGTGGGGTAGCGCTAAGATATCCCATATTTTGAATACCTTTAATTTCACCAACAAATGCCCATGTCTTCCATTCATCATGTCTAGGGCTAGGGTTAGGGTTAGGGTTACCAATATTTTTCTGATATCGACCATACTAGGTGGGCGTGCCTGGGCATGGATGGAGATGCAGGTGGCGGATGGCTTCGGGGCAGCGGCCTCTGGAGTGTAGCCTTCCCAGCACCTGCATTGACCTCCCCTGGGGTGGGATTCTCAGTTACGACACCGATTGCCCCAGAATGAAGTTCAAGTCCCTGGGACATATTCTCTCCATCCAGAAGGATCGTATTAATAAACTACAGATCCCAGAGCCCCCTGGCTCCAGACCCTGCGGGGATCATCCTGTGTGTCTGGGACTTAGGTGGGTGCAGCTGGAGCCCATGCACGGGGCCACCAGGGCCATCCAACCCAACCTGACCAGATTGGCTGGGATTGCCATCCACGTTGTCATGTAAAGTGGAATCACAGAGCGGCTGCCCCCAGGCCACGTCCATCTCTCCGTGAGCCTTGTCAGGACAGACAGTTTGTAAGCCTTCGAAATACCCTCCAACGTTTAACGATTGAGAGATTTTACATCAGAACGAAGATTCCCTGAAAACCGGAAGTTTTGCCCAGGGTGGGTCTGGACCGATGCTGAGAAGTAGACGCCCCTCTAGACAGAATGTACACACCCTGGTTCACTGTGTCCCCAAGATCCTGGGGGTTTGCCTCGCTCCTCCTCTCGTGGGCACCTCCCACCACCTCTGGGGATGTTCAGTTTACAAAGATGGTTTGACGTCGGCTCCAATCCACCTGCTCCCAGGACCCTCCCCTCATCACTCACATCAGAGCCAGCCCCCCCTTTCTACAGGCACGTCCTGTGCCAGCTGCCGGGGAAAACCGCCTGTCACAGTCCCCATCAGGGAAGGGGACCCTGAACAAAGAAACGCTCCCTGGAAGGAGGCCGTCCAAGAGCTGGGGTCCTGGCCAGCCAGCAGTGGTACCCAGGAGATGGAGTTCACTGTAGCACCCAAAACGTGCAGCAGTTCAGCACCCCTGCGTGAGCCCCGACCTTCCTCTCTGGTTTTGTCTGAGTCCCGCAGGGCCTGCCAGGAGTACACAGCCTGCCCTCCTTCCTCTCTGTGCCGCCCCTGCCCCCGGCCCCAGCAAATCAAGAGCTCCTGCCCGGGGCCTCTGTTTCCAGGTGCCTCAATGCTCGACCTCCGTGTGGGCTCCTGAGACCTCGGCTGCCCTAACGCTCAAGGCTCCTGATCTGATGTTCCCACAGCACCAGCTTTTCATGTACCGCCTTTGAGATTTTCTCCATGATTATTTCGTATTTTTTTAAAATCCATTCACTTTCTAAAACTCTCTATTTTGAAATAATTTTGAGATTCCTGAGAAGTTACAAAAATATCACAGGTGGTCGCTGTGTACCTTCACCCAGCTCCCCAAGGACAGCGTCGTAGGTGACCAGAGTACACTGCTGAAACCGGGAAGCTGACGCAGGCACAGTATCAGTAACCAAACTACAGAGGGTCACTCTTTGCCCTTCCTTTGGTGTTCAATTCTGTGGAATTTGATGGTACGTATAGATTCATGAACCGCTACCGGGAATACAGATGGCTCCACCCCCCCAAAGACACGCCCTCATCTTAATTCTTAGTACTCGGACCTTCCCCCAACCCCAGACCCTGACAACCATTGATCAGCTCTCCATTGCTTTAGTCTTGTCATTTCACGAATGTTACATCAATGAAAAATCTATCTGCTTTTTGAGTTAGTTCACTTTTCACACACACGCGACATGAAGGATCTGATTACCAGTTGTATTTTTCTTGTGCACATTACAATGAGGACGTGGCCATCTAAATGGCGTTTGTGTTCTTCCACATTCACCTGACACCCTCCCACACACACCACCACGGCACCTGGTGGCACACCTGGATGAACAGGTGAGCTCAGGGCTCTTCTAATGCCCTTCTTGCCTGAGGCTGGGTTGTTGGCGACTGTTCCCTGCGTGAGGACCTGTCGCTCAGCCCTGGAGCAAACATTTAGTCTTCAGGGCTGAGCAGGGAGAGCCAGAACCCTTGGCCTTGAGGCACCTGATGTCGCCATCCTGGGGTCACCGCTGCTCCTGGGCGGGTGCTGCGTCTCCCCGATGGGGGGTGCCCGGGCGGGAGGCGGATCTCTCCACGTCCCCACCTGTGCCCAGGGAAGCCCGGCGTCACTTCTGTGCCTTCCTCGGTGGTGACGGCAATCGTAGCCAAGCTCATTCAGCCTTTTAAGAGAAGAATCCTGCTGATTTTGTTAAATGCATCGAAGAAATTAATTATTGGTTTGGGATTGTTAGGTCTATTTTTAGAATTCCATGATCTCAGACATAAACAGCACTTCATTCTGGCCTAAGGAGCTGAAAAGCTTAACACCAGTGGAGGAGGGACAGGGAAGGTTGGGGGGGGGGGGAGCGGGGAGAGGAGGAAGAGGAAGAGAGCATCAGTCTACCACTGTCCCGCATCCCTGCGTGCACACCTCCATGAAACCAAACATCTCTCAAGCCCCGACTTGGTACCAAGCTCTAGTCCGAGTGCTGGGGACACAGCGGTAAAGAAGCAGACAAAAATTCCTGCCCTCGTGGAGTTGACATTTTAGTGGAGGAAGCCAGACGGTGCCCACGGTTAATAATACAGCAGATGGGATTTTCCACTTATCACAGACTGAGGAAGGGAGACAAGGCAGGACCTCCATGCAGATGACACAAGCTGCTGCCTCTAGGAACGTGATGCCTGCAGATCAGGGGGTCCCCTCTTCTCTGCTTCAGCAAACATTTACGGAGCACCTGCGATGTGGCAGTGCTATGCAACGCGTTGCGGGTGTCTCAGGGAACCAGAAAGCACAAGCTTGGCGCATAAATGATCTAGTCACGGAGGCAGATGAGAAATAATCAGGGAGCTACTAGAATGTGCCAGGAAGGGAGCGTGCAGGGGAAGGGGCAGAGCGGACCCTCCCTGTGCCCCTCTTCCAGTGACCCAGGGCAGGGAGCTCTGACAGCAGGAGAAAGGGCACCAGGGGAGGAGGTGTAGGGAGTGTGCACCACGGTTCCCCAGGGAGAGGAGAGTGGCTGGATGACGCCCGCCCCGCTGAGAACCAAGAACAGGCAAAGATGGGGGTTAATGGGGGGAGCTGCCCGCGGTACCCTTCCCTGCCGTGTGTGCCCAGGGGGCACTCCCAGCTCCCTAGTGCTCCCGAGATGTCTCCGATGTCTGCAAACGGCAGCGATGTTGCTAAGCCAATCCAGCAAACAGCAATTTCCTTTAACGCCAAAGCGGGGTGCTTTGGGGTTCTGCAGCTTACAAGAAAACTGCATCCAGGGGTTAGCAACTGACTGTCCGCAAAGCTGGGCTGTGTCACCGCCTCACGCTCCAAATTTCCAGCAGCTACAGTGAGGCGTGCCAACCGCAAAGTGCCCGGGCTGTACACAGAGCCCAGAAAAATCCGCAGTTGGCTGGGATCTGAGTGTTTGCAAGGTTTCTTGGCTCTTGTACTTTCCCACGTTCGCCCTGAGAGGAAACCTGGCCAACGGCCAGGGTGCACGGGAAGCTTAGTTTGTTCAGACACCGCTCTCGCGTGGAGGAAAGAGGCAGCCCTCCCGCTACACACACGCACACACACGCTGTCATTCACACATGCACACGTGGCACGCAGTCCTGTGCACACCCATGCAACACACATGCACACAGTACACACGCACACGCACTGTCACCCACACATGCACACGTGGCATGCAGTCCTGTGCACACCCATGCAACACACATGCACACAGTACACACGCACACGCACTGTCACCCACACAGGCACACACGGCACCCAGTCCTGTGCACACCCATGCAACACACACGCACACAATACACACGCACACGCACTGTCACCCACACATGCACACGTGGCATGCAGTCCTGTGCACACCCATGCAACACACACGCATACAGTACACACGCACTGTCACCCACCCATGCACACGTGGCATGCAGTCCTGTGCACACCCATGCACACGTGGCATGCAGTCCTGTGCACACGCGTGCACACACACTCACAGACACACATTCGTGCGGAGACACGCGGGGCCCCAGCAGCCCAGGCCGCCTGCTGACCGCGGGTCCGGGTCTCCGCCGCGCAGTGCAGGGTGCGGGAGCTGGAGGAGAAATGCCGCGCGCAGAGTGAGCAGTTCAGCCTGCTGTCCCGGGACCTGGATCAGCTCCGGCAGCACGCGGGCGAGATCGACCTGCTGGGAGGCAGCTCCCTGGACGTCCCCTCGTCCCCTGGCAAGCCCTTCCGGAGGTTCATGAACGGACTGGCTTCCCCCATTGGCAAAGGTAAGTGCCTGGACCTCCCTCCCTCGCACGGCAGCCGGGATGGAGAAGGGGCGCTGGCGAGGGTGCGGGCGGAGGTGTGTGACAGAGCATCTCACCACACCCGGGGCGGTGACCAGCCTAGCAGGCCTTGGGGCGGTACAGGCCAGCCGGCGTCTCCCACATACACCCCACGCACCAGACCTCGTCCTAAGCCCTTGACGGGTGCCGACCAGCGTGGCCTCGCACACGTTCTGAGCCCCGTTCTACAGACAACACGGGTGGAGGGGCTTAGTGGGTCATCCAGCCAGGCGGTGAGCCGGGACTCGGCCCCAAGGGTCTAGCTCTGGGGTCTACACTGGGATCTGCCAGGTGGGCTTCTCAGCTTCCCTTGTTTCCCCTCTTTTCATCCAGTGACCTCTTGTTGACATTGTGATGTACTTGGAACTTCCCTTCTGACAAAGGCAGCGTACTAACAGCAGTGAATTTCAATGCCTGCCCATCACTTTTGTGTTTAGGATGCAGGGGTGGGGAGCAGGGACGTTTGAATTTGCGTGGCGGAGGGGAATTTTGTCTTGATCCCAGAGGCATTTAATTTAACGTCATGGAAGGTTCCCAGTGTAGGCAACAAAGTACCCTACTCAGTCAGGGAACTTTCTCTCCACTGAAGGTTAAACGGGTGGCAGGCCCAGTTTTATCCTCCTGTAAAACAGTCGATTTTTTAAAGCGTACTGGAGATGAGTGTCAGATATTCACTTTGGAATTCCATAAAAGAGAGAGAATTTCCAGAGTTCTCCTAGTTCTTATCAGAACATAGGATGAGTTCTTTGGATGCTTCTTATTTTGAAAACAAGGTGATGCTGCCTGTATCTTGAAAAATAACGTTTCCTGGCTTATTCCGCCTTCCTGCTCCCTTCCCGTCCTGCCCACGCGTTCGGAGAATGCTCAGTGGCCGTGAAACACAAGACAGAGGGAGAGGGAGGTCTGGACACCCCCCGCCCAACAGACAAGTTCTGAGCACAGGGTACCCCCCCAGGCCGCGATGCTGAGCAGGTGACCAGGCCCTGGGTGGAGCCCCTCTGGGTGGGGGGAACACAGACAGGAAACAAGGGGACAGATGAGCAACTAGGCAGCTTCCCACTCGGCCAGATGCGGGAGGTCAGGTGACGAGAGAGCAAGTGACCCAGGGCCACTTAGACGGGTGGTCAGGGAAGGCTGCCTCCCAGAAATGAAGACCATTTCTCCAGCTCCCACTGGGTGAGAAGGTTTGGGGCTGGAGGTTCACGTGATCTCGGCCACGCACGTTTTTCAGGGTCCCCAGGTCCCGAGCACGGTCGGTAAGTCCCAGGACTCAGCATAACGTTGTCCTCCTGGCTCAGAACTGTTACGGTGACACAGGACAGACACACGGTGGGCGCACAGAGATGGGCGTCCGGAGGGATCCACGTGCAGACAGCCTGTGCCTTCTTCCTCTGGAAGGACCACCCAGAGCGCCCACCGTGCAGCCAAACGATCAGCCACCCGCGTGCGGTGGTGAGACCCGGGGACGCCCAGGAGAGATGCAGCATCCAGGGTCCACTGGGGGCTGGTCACGTGGGCACCTCTGCCTGGCACACACCAGAACCCCAGAACCCCCCAGAGCAAGGCAGGCGCTCGGCACAAACCAGGCCGTGCATACAGTCTAGTTACAGGGAAACCCCCCTGTCACTTAGGGAGCCTTTCCTATTGGTGTAGGAACAGTTTAGAAGCTGTGTTCCCGGATACAGCCCAGCCCAACTTGCAAGCAGGCCCTTCTAAAAGTAGCAGCCCGGGGCCCCCTGCGTGAATTCGTTGCTGCACAGCGTGAGAATGTGTTAGTCCAGGGCAAGCTCGCGGGTCAGTGGGGATGGGGAGGGGAGCAGTGATTGACCTGATTCAGTCGGTGTTGAGATTATCTGGAAAAAAGGATCTAATTCACGACGGAGGAAAATGCATGCTGACTAAGAACAAAACAAACAAAACCAAAACAGGACTCTGTCTCAGATGCCGGTAGAAGGATAGGTTTGCACCAAGGCTTCTGTGTAGCCATTTGGAAGAGCCATCGTGATAACAGACCAGCTCATTTAATAAGCTGCTACCTTGCCCACGAGGGGCCCCTGCTGGCAAAGCCGGACACGCTTGGCATCATTCTTGCCGCATCCTTGGTGTGCCAGCATCACTTGGTCATGGGAGGAATGCCTGCTAGGGGGCTTCCTTGTGCAACCCTGAAGTCCCCCTCAAAGTCATTCTTTGACGGCAGATGGCAGGGGCCCCTTTAAGGGTGAGAGTGACAGGGAACTCGCTGCTGGGCTGGCCTTTCCTCCTTACGCAGGAGGGGAGGGTGGCGGGGGGGGGGGGGCAGAAGGAGCAGGCAGGGCCAGTGCAGGATCAGAGCAGGACCTGGCAGGTGTGCTGTGCATCCCCTGGGGGCCTCCTGCCTGAGGCTGCGTCCGCCCAAGGTTGAGGAAGACAAGGACCGCTTGATCGTGAGCCCCTAAGGGACTCGCCTTCTGTGCAGTGGAGTCACATCTGCAAGCAGCAAGGCAGAAATCACACAGGGACAGAATCATCCCTAGAAATCTCCTAGGAAGGGGGCATGTCATCTCCCAGGGCTGCTCCTACACAGCCAGTTTCCTTCCAGTATTGGAGCTGGGTTTTGGTGAAACACTGGATAAAGTCATTGATTTGACCTTAGTGGCCATATTTTCCAGAAAATGCATATCTTGAAACACACGGAGCATGAAGGGGTGTGCAGCTGAGGGCACTGCATGATTTTGTCTCTAATCTCACATTCACTCAGAGAGCAGAAGGGCAGGTAAAATGCCACATGCAACAAAATATTTTTCTCTAGACAACTGGATTTGTTTAAGTAAAATGTGAATACGAGGTGACTCTACTATACTCATTTCACCTTGTTGGTGGTGTCACCCCCTGCTATTCCCGGCAGCAGTGTATCAGCCAGGATGGGCTAGGTTCAGCTGCAGTAACAAACATCCCCAAATCTCAGGGGCTTGAAACGGCACAAGTCTCGTTCTCGATCGCACTGCACATCCATCTCAGGTTGGCTCAGGGAATGGGTTCCACACTGTCTTCACTCGGGCATGCTGAGCCTCTCCCATCTGGAATGTTCCATTGCAAGGGAAAGGAAGCATAACAAATTAGACACTGGCTCAAAAAGGCTTCTGCCCCAAAGCAGGACACGTCTCTTCCACTCACAGTTCGTTGGCCTGGGCGAGTCCTGTGTCGGGGTGAAACACCTCCCCTGCAGCACTGAAGCACCCTGCAGCCAGGCCCACCCTCAGCCGGCTTTCTGAGGGAGTCAATTAATTCAGTAAATACGGACTTTGCACCTGCTGTATGCCAAGCGCTGGCTGCTGTGGTCATTAGGGGTCCTGGGCAGTGACCAGAGCCAGGCCGCTGCGCTCTGGGATATGGCCTCCTAGCAGGGACCCCGGGTCCACTTCAGCATCAGTTCTTTGTTGCAGTGATGCTCCCCGAGGTTCTCAGTTCTCTTAATCAGCTAGGGGAGTGGGGGTTCTCTGGGGGTGACTTCTACGCAGCCTTTGTGGGAGCACTTCTCACCCTGTATGTTCTTCCTGATTTGGGCTCAGCGAGTCATCTTCCTCAGTGCAGCAGTCCCTGTGATGGGAGAGCCACAGCCAGCCAGAGACTAGACAAAGCCAGAAAGGAACATCCGCAGGCCACCAGGCAGTGAGAACGTGGGGAAGGGAAATGGTTGCTTCTGTAATTCACATCTGATCCTAAAAAAACACGCCTGACTTAATCCGACAGTCCGGGCCAACATTGGTCAAGGTGCTCAGTTCTCCCCACCCCGCCACATGTCACTGGGATGGGGCTCAGCAGCCCCATGAGGACAGGATGGGCAGATCTGCTTTGGTCCTAGTGAGTCTCAAGGATATTTTTTAGCCATAAACCTGGCCATCTGGCCACTTTGTGTATAAGTCAGGTCTCTTTCAGTCATAAGTGACAGCAAAGCCGGCTTAAACTGGTGTGAGCAAAAAGGAATTTATTTATCGCATAGAGTAGGTGAAGAGCCTAGGTTTAGCCTCAGGTACAGCTGGATTCAGGGGCTCCAGCCATGCCACCCGGATCCAGTTCCTCCCTCTCCGTCTTCCAGCTCCTCCTTCTATGAGCAGTCTCCATTCTCAGATGGACTTTCCTCCTCCTGGTGGCAATGTGGCTGCAGTATCACTGAGTCTCATCTCCTCTCCATTTTAAGCCAGAGAAAAGGAGAGCCTCTTTGCCCATGACTCCCACGAAGTTCTCTCTGATTGGACCTTCCCATCTCATGTGCAACACCACCATCTCCACCAAACAATTGGTGTAGCCATGCGTGGACTCTGCCGGATGGACAGCCCAGAGTGGGGGCTGTAGATTAAGAGTGGGAGATGGGTGGGTCCCAAAATAAAAGCCCAAGACTGATGCCAAAGACAGGGAAAGACCCACAGGGAAGGCAAATGACCAGTGCACTTTGATTATTTCCTTGGTGTCTTCTTTCAAATTGCTCCAATGTTGGTGTCCAGGTCAGGAAAGCTCCATTGGAAGCCGCGCTGTGATCGGGGAATATATCCAGCCCCTCCCGCTCCCGGGTGACAAGCCAGAACCTCTGTCCGTCAAGCCCGCCTTTCTGTCAAGATCTGGTGGCCCAAGATGCAGATTTGAATCAGACGTGAGTCCTGTCCTGGCTGAGGCAGCTGCCCCGCTGCGCCGTGATGCGGGCTGTGGGTGTTGGCAGCCCTCCCCCTCTCTCCCCAGCCCCCTTTCTCTTGCCTTCACCCCCGTTCATTGAGCACCTACTATGTGCCAGGACGTGAGGCCCCAGTTTACAGACAGGTGGGGAGGGGAGTCCCTGCTCTCATGGGCTGAATGACCATAAGTAAGTCAACACCTAGAAGTCGGGTAACAGCGAGTGTCGTGAACCCAACAGGCCGGTGACCCGGAGGGACGAGGTGGAGGGCAGGGTGGCCCTTCTCGGCCACTCGTGGTCTGTTTATCTGTGAGAAGGAGCCCAGGGGAAGCCCGCTGGGGCTGGAGAGAAGCTGGGAGCTGGGGAGGTGAGTTGAGGCCTCAGGGAAGCTCTCGACTTTTGGTCCAAGTCCAGGGGGAAACCACTGAAGGCCTTGAGACGGGGAGTGACGTGGTGTGACCCCCAGGAGAGCCCTCTCCCCGGGTGAGGGAGTGTCAGGAGGGACCGGACAGGAGTCCCGGGGCTTCTTCTCCGGGGATGGGCGGGGTTCATGGTCACTCCCACCCTCCCCTGCTGCCCTCTCCTCATCCTCCAGCCTGGTGCCCTCTCCTCCCTCCCCCGACCCCAAGACAGTTGTAGCCGGTGTAAGGGAACCCCTATAGGCAGCGTTCTGGTGCCCTGCAGACTCGGGCAGCAGAGAGGAGCGGGGCAGGGGGAGGGCCATCGGGAGGAAGGAGCCCCCGTGTCACTTTTTCTGATCAGGATTCCCGGGGACCACCGGGCGCCATCCACGCGTGAGCGCTCCCTTCCCTGCACTGAGCCCTTGAGGGCTGAGGGCACAAAGCATTACCTAAATGTGTCCTCCAAGGAGCCTGGGTCTGGGGCAGTGACGTCTCAGGCCTTAAATTATGTCGGGGAATGGTCCTTACCTTGAGTCCAATCTGGGTGTGGGAAGATGAGGTCTTTTTAAAAGTAGCTTTTAATTAATTAATTTTTATTGAAGTATAGTTGATTTACAATATTGTGTTAGTGTCAGGCGTACAGCATAGTGATTCAGTATTTTTGCAGATTATATACTCCATTATAAGTTATTACAAGGCAATGGCTATAGTTCCCTGTGCTATACAGTAAATCCTGTTGCTTATCTATTTTATATAAAGTAGTTTGTATCTGCTAATCCCATACTCCTAACTCTTCCCCCATTTTGGTAACCACAAAATTGTTGTCTATGTCTGTGAGTCTATTTCTGTAGTGCGTATACCTTCATTTGTGTTATTTTTTAGATTCCACATAGAAGTGGTATCATACAGTATTGGGGGAGACAAGTTCTTTATGTCCTCTGTGTGACCAAGAAGCCCGAAGTGAGGGACCCCGCTCCCATCTCTGGGTCACACCCAAGACCAAGAACCCGGGTGTGGCAGCATTTCATGGGGGTCCCACCCTCTGAGGCTGAAAAGCCCAGGGGGACCGTGGAAGGGATCTCCTGCGTGTTTCCGGCATGAAATGTGAAGCCTACAGCTTCAATGACCTGCACATCCACTGTGTCTTTAATAGATGGATAATGAATGGAATTCCAGCACCGCCAAGCAGAGATACTCGGGGAAGGTCCACTTGTGTGTCGCCCGCTATAGGTAAGAGCGATGGTCCTCTCCACATGCTCTGAGCGTCCGTAAGCGCGGGCAGCCTCTGGGCAGGTGGGGTGATGGGGGTGGGAACACTCCGTGAGCTGAGGGGACCCTTCCCAGGTGCCGAGAGAAAGCGGGCAGTTCAGCCAGGCTTTGGAGGACGGCAAGCGTTTGTCTGTTCTGATAGAAAGAGTTCGGATGGCGTGTTAGTTTCCCAGGGCTGCCATTCAAAACTGTCACCAACTGGGTGGCTTAAAAACAGCAAAAATCCGTTCTCTCCCCGTTCCGGAAGGCAGAAGTGGGAAATCAAGGTGTGGGGAGGACCAGCTTCTGCTGGCTGTCCGCATCCTTGACATCCCTCAGCTGTAGACTCCCCGCTCCAACCTCTGCTTCCATCTTCACGTGCTCTCCTTCCCTGTGGGTCTCTGGGTGTTCCCTCCTCTTTTTATAAGGACCCCTGTCCTTGGATTAGGGCCCACCCTCCTCCAGTATGACCCCGTCTTAACTCGATCACACCTGCAAAGACCCTATTTCCAAATAAGCTCACCTCCCCAGGGGCCAGGACCTGAACGTCTCTTCTGGGGGACACAGTTCACTCCATGACAGGCAGCAAGCTGAAACGCAAAGAGGGGCCCCCTTGCCCAGAGCCCCCTGCTTGGTGCCTTTCCGGCGTCTTCCCTGCCCGCCCGGTGCCTGGGCCACATCACGTAGCTGTTGCAGCTGCGGAGCTGAGCTCTCGTTGGAGGACCTGGGTGCCTGTGCCCACCAACGTGAGCCAGTCTGGCCATGCACGGCCCTCAGGTTCCTTGTGGTTACCACTGAAAACCTTCAGACGGACGAGGGTTAGTCGCTCCCTGCAGCTTCCCTGCCTGGTTATAATGCAGCAGGCATTATAAGGTCCAGAGTTTGCTGGCTGTGCAGACACGGATGAATCAGATAGTCACCAAAAGCAGACGGTGAACAGTCAGACCTCCCGTACTTTATGCTTAGTGAAGACCTGGGCTCTTGTGTTTCCAGATGCTCCAGTGACCCTTTGCCTCCTGGGTTGGCCGGGCGGTCGGGGCAGTGTTCTGGGAGCAGACGCCACTGCCCTCTTAGTGGGCGACGGGCAACCAGAGTCCCCCGTAAGGGGACTGAACTGTGCACGGAGCTGTTTAGGAATCAAACCTCAGGAGCCGTCACCAAGGGTGGATGCCTCCCTCACTAGATCCTTAAAATCTGTTCACGTGGAGGAGGTGGGTGAGCTTCCATGTAGCCCGTCTGCATACCTTCAATGCCTTCTGCCTTCTCCAATGAGAACCATTTCTAATAACTATGCTGCCTATCAGTGGATTATTTTCCGCTGACCCACTAATTTCACCAACGCAAACCCACTTCCGACGTCCAGATAACGGAAGCCCGTGGAGTAGCCGCCCTGGGCTGGGGCGTCCTGGATGAGGATGCCAGCCGGCCCCTGAGGAGGGCCCCCCCCGCCCCGATCTGAATGCCGGCTGCCCCCGCCTGCATCCTTCATAGGGTCCATGGGGACATCGCCATATCACTGGAGAGAGCTTTGAGGACGCCAGTCCTGGGGCCCAAGGAGGCGGGCTCAGCCCCGCCCCATGTCTGGCAGGAGGACGGTTCTTCCTCTGTGTGTGTGGAGCCGGGCTGGCACAGCTTTTCAGGCAGAGCCCTCCGGGCCGGCCGGCTGGGGCCGCGGCCGGTACGCTCATCTGGCTTCCAGGCTTGTTTCCCTCGCCAGCTGGGCCCTTCCCAGCGATGAGCCTGGTCCCTTGAGGCTGCGGTGGCCACCTGCTCCCTGGGCACGCCCTCCCTCCGCTCTCCCGGGGAGACGAGACCTTATTCTGGGGAAGGTGCCCAAGAGCTGAGGCATCCAGAGGCTGGATCCTCAGCCAGCGTGAAAGCAGGCAGAGAGAAAGCCTGAGCGGTCAACCAGTGTATAGCCGGCACCGCGGGCACCAGCCACGGCCAGGGCGCTCGCTGAGCTCCATCTCCATTCTCTGCTGGTGTTCTTGGTGTTTTCCTGGCGGTGTGTTTACCACCTCACCCCCAGCCAAATCAAACCACATTGTGAACAGCGCAGAGAATAGTCCCAGAGAGAATCGTGCGGATCTGAGTTCCCTAAACACCCTGCGGATCCCTGGAGGAGTGGCTCGAAGGCAAGGGGAGTTTGGGGGTGTTTCCCCGCCGGAGCTAAACACCGTCCTTACTCAGCACCCTGCTTCGAAGTTTCCCCAGACTCGAAACAGCAGAAGCCCTGCTCCACGTGGCCCCGTTCCCTCCTCCCACCTCTGCTCTAGGAGCTGCCTGTGGAGCGGCCTTTGCTTTCCCATCTCTTGCCTCCTCTTCAGCCCGGTCTCCCCTCCCGCAACAGCAGGACAAGCCTCGCTGAGGCTCCAGGGGGCCCCTTTCCAGAAGTCCGGCAGGCACCCGACCCAGGCCTCCCGCACCCTTCCCTTTAAACAGCTTTACTGAGGGGTCAGTCACATACCTTACAACCCCCCCATTTTTTAAAATTGGAGTACAGTTGATTTGCAATGCTGTGTTAGTTTCTGCTGCCCAGCAAAGTGCATCTGTTATACATATTCATGTACCCACTCTTTTTTAGAATCTTGTCCCATGTAGACCATTACAGAGTATTGAGCAGAGTTCCCTGTGCTCTGCAGTAGCTCCTTATTAGTTCTCTATTTTATGTAGTGTGTCTATGTCCATCCCAATCTCCCAGTTCGTCCCACCCCCCGACCCGCCTTGGTCAACGTAAGTTTGTTCTCTGCGTCTGTGACTCTCTTTCTGCTTTGCCAATAAGTTCATCTGGACTGGTTTTCTAGATCCCGCATGTAAGCGACATTACACCGTATTGGTTTTCCTCTTTCTGACTTACTTCACTCTGTATGACAGTCTCTAGATGCGACGCACAGTATGTGCCATCCTTGCCACTGTCAAGTTGAGAACGTTCCTGTCTGCTCACCAAGACCCCCGTCCCTTTCAGGTGTCAGCCCATCCCCTCCATCCGCACCCCAAATAACCACTAATCTTTCAGTCGCTGTGGGTTCCCCGTTCTGGACATTTCCTTCCCGTCTTAGCATTGTGTCATCAAGGCTCACCTGCTGCAGCTCTGTCCCCTTCTATAGCCGGATCACAGCGGACTTTGGGGAGACCGCATTTTATCCGTCCACCCCCGACGGATGCACCCCCTCGGTGCACGGTTCCGCTCGGCGCCCATGGTTCCCTCCCCACACTGGCCTCTTCCACCCTCTTTCTCACCCGCTGAGACTTCTCTTCCTGAGAGTGAAGTGCGGGCCTCCTGAAGTCTGGGCCCCTGTCCCCTGTCTTCCTGCTCCATCCTCCCCGCCTTGGGCGACCTCTTCTGCACGTGGACCACTCCAGGCTCCACCTGCAGCCACAGCCTCTCTGAGCCTAGGCAGCATAGGCGCCTGCAACTGGACCCTGGGCCTCCCGTCTCCCCGCATCCAGCCCCGCTCCCGCCAACCCCTGCTCAGTAATTGCACCCACATCTGCACCTCCTGAGGCCAGAAAGCTTCGAGTCCTGCGGGACCCTGCTCCCCAGCCCTCACACCCAGGCAGCCCCCCCTTCCATCTCCTCTAAGATCACTCCCTGCCCAGCTAGACCCCATCCACACAGCATCAAAGGGACCCCTCTGTAAAACGCAAATGCGATCACATCACTCCGTAGGTGACAACTCCTTCCCGATACCTGTTAGCTCTGGAGGTTAAATCCACACTGATCTGGCCCCTCTGACCCACGTCCCCCAGCGCTCCTACCCTCACCCGTCCTTCTCCAGCAGCTGGCCGCTCAGTTCCCTGAGGGGACCGTGCTCCCTCCCTCCTGGCCTTTGCACGTGCCATTCCCTCTGCCAGAAACCACGTTTGGCGTCGCTCCACCCGCTGGGCTTTCACATCATACGTCCGTCTGCTTTCCATCCTGATGCAGATGCCCCGGCAGTCACTGACTCAGTAAAACCCTCAGGGCGTTGGATGACGTCCCTGGACCTCTGGACTCTGAGGGACAGGGCGATGTGGTGTGGTTAAACCCACACAGGGTGAGAATCAGGAGGCCTTCGTTCCGCTCCCACCCACACCTCCTGATGAGCTTGTGGCTTTGGACAAGTCGTCGCACTTCAGTCGGCCATGAGAATGGGGAATGAGAATGATATTATCATCTCTGCTCTCCTCACTGAGCGTCAATGGGGACCAAATAAAACACACAGAGGAAAGTGCTGGTACCTCACGGGGCTGCTGGCCCCCAGGGCGGCGGCTGCGGCTTCACCCTTTGTGTGACAGGACGCTGAGTGACACCCTTTGTTCTTTTTGTTTACGTGATCATCTCCCACGATCGCTAACGTCACTTTTATTTTCTTGTTGAGTCCTTTCCTGTCATTTTAAATTAATTGACCCTTTAATTAGAAAATCAAAAATTCATCTCACATGTTTTATTTGCAAGTTGGACATGACTTTAAAAAATGTTAATTCCAATATTTTGAGGATTTGAGAAGTGGGCATTTTACAGTCCTAATGGGGAGGGGAAGATAAAATGTGCATCCGTTTTTAGAACATTTTGGCTGTACCTACCCAAGACCTCTAAAATGTGCAGGACTTTGACCAAACAAATATACTACCTAGGGGCTTACCTTTAGGAAGAAAGTGGGCAGGTGTGCCACATATGTTGATAAGGATATTGGATGCAGCACTGATTATATCAGCCAAAAGTTTGAAGAAATATCAATGCCCAACGTAGGAAATTGGTTAAATAAAGTATGTTAATCTCTTCAGTGGAGTATTATACAGCCATTAAAAAGGATATGATAGAATATTTCATGAGGGGAAAGATAATCATGTCATATTGCAAAGCGTAAAAAGTAAGCAGGTGACTAAAGAGTATATGTCATATGATTCTAGCTGTGATCAATAGCATATATTGACGATTATAGGATTAATTACTTTTTTATTTGCTTGCTGATTTAGAAATTTATTTAAAAATATAATTTGCAGTCATTTAAATGTCATCTGATACAAAGGACTCAGTGTACAGCTTGCCTCCAGAACTACCATTTAGCATGAAATCTGTGTGAGTTGAGCTACCGATGGCCTGAGTTTTCAGTGCATGGACAATCCACGAGCACCGAACCATCGCGTGGGTCTAAAATGTCCTGGCGACAGCAGGGAGGAGGCCCCGAGCTCTGCAAGGGACGGGCTGGGGTTGGTTTCCATCCAGAGCATTACTGAATGGGTTTTGTTTCTCTCTCTAGTTACAACCCCTTCGACGGGCCAAATGAGAACCCGGAGGCTGAGCTGCCCCTCACGGCGGGGAAGTACCTCTACGTCTATGGAGACATGGACGAGGACGGCTTCTACGAAGGTCAGTGAGAGCGTGGTGGGCAGGTGGCACACACAGGCCAGGCCAGGCCCGGGCCGCCCATCACTCCCGGCCGTCCCAGCCTCTGCTCTGACCCTCCCGCCCTCCAGAGTTACGAGGTGTTTGTTCCCCTTTTGTCTGATTGAGTGGGGTTTCCTATTTTTAACCCCAAGCAGCCCTCTGACACGGGGTGGATACCTTCTCATGTTCACGTCCACAGAGCTTCCCAGGAGCTCCTGCAGACACGTGGGACTGACAGATGAGGGTCTCTCCTCCCCGCCCCTCTTACAGCCCAGCACCTTCTCCGAGGCAGGGCCAGGGACCCTTTCAGGGGACCTCATCTGGTTCACAGCGATCCCACTGACCTTCAGCCTCTGTCATTAACCTAGGGCGGTCCAGCCCCGTATCCTGCCTGACCACTTCCTGCACCTTGCACAGTGTGAGATCAGGAAATGGGAATTCCTCTGCCCAAAACTCATAACCTTTGTAGCCAGAGGATGAATATGGGACATCCCCAGGAGCTTCATAAATCCAGATTCCTCGGTTCCCTAAACTCTTCCATTGCCCTAGTAGAAGGGTCTTGGTTTCCTCCTGTTCCCTCTGAGCAGAAAAAATTGTTTCTTGCTAAACTAGCAGGTTTCTCTTGTGTGACCTCCTGGAGTTTCCTTGGAGCTGATGGTCACACTCTTGGCTCTTGTCCTGGGGTTGATGGGCCCCGAGATCAGGTGGCCTCCGCTGAGGTCGGTGAGCGGCAGCCCAGCCTGGGCTGGTTTTCTGAAGGTGCCAGAACCCGGGGTCATTGAAATTCTTGGTCTCCATTAGTTACCGGAAAAACAGTGGCACAGCTGTGGGTAGGCCTCCTGAGAAATTTCACCACAACTGGTGGCAAAACTGCTTGAACTCTTAACATAAATTCACATTGCCGTCACCGATGTGCGCGCCAGGGGAGAACTATGTGCCCAAGGTGGCTGCCAGATAACCCTTGTTGGAATTCTCTAGAGTATTTGCGCCAGGCACTGTGCCCACAGAGACCTTCCAGAGGCCGGATGAAAGGCAGGCGGCAGAACTCAGCGTTCCGCTGTCCACGTGACAGTGGCAAGCGTACCTTCCCTCACTCTGCAGATGGTCACGGTTCCCACCTTAAGGGGTGGCTGTGACGATAAATGAGGAAGCTGACGTGGGGTCTGAGGATGGGGCCTGGTACATAGGGCTTGCTGTCACCCCCATCCTCCTCCTCCTCCTCATCGTTCCTTGCGTCAAATGAGGCTGTGTTTTCCGAACATCCTCGAGGCAAAGACTGACGTCTCAAGACCCGCCCCCTAGCTGGGGACAGGAGCAGAGTCAGAGAGCCTCATTGACGCTGGGAGAATCAGGACTGACTCAGTGGTCAGCAGCCCTCTCGCCCAGGCCCGGCGCACGTCCCTCGAGGTGTGGGTGTGTCTACTGGGAGCAGACCCCACCCTTCGTTCCACACTGCCCAGCCTCCCGGGTCCCCGGACCCCCAGTCAAGCCCTTTCTGCGACGCATCAGGGGAAACAGCCCTTTCCCGCTGGTGTCACGAGATTACCCAAACTGTGTCATCGCTGAAGCCCCTCCGAACGCTTCTCAGTTCTCCACGGCTCTGCTCTCAGCAGGCTTTCGAGCCCCATGAATAAAGAGAACACAAAGAAATTAGACCATTTCATGAAATAAAAGAATGATCCCCGCTGTGACTGCCCGTGGCCACGAGAGCTAGTTTGGTGGCATTTTTTGGGCCACTCAGCCTCCAGGTGGTTCTGGGACCATGTTGATCGTCTCTCACCAAACGGACACATGTCGGGAATTTCGCCAAGACAGACACATTGCTCTGCAAGGGGGGAAAATTCACCTTCTAATTCCTGTTTGTGTGATCACCTTATCAAAAATCAGAGTAAGGTGTGTAATTTTTTTAGCCTCCAAACCCACGCAGTTTGCACGTCGTTTGTCCTTCTGACAAACACTGAGCACCTACTCTGTGCCAGGTGTCCCTGTAGGACTAGCAGGGGACAAAGTTCCCTGTCCTCCCAGAGCTTCATTCCCGTTGGAAGGGGGGCGTTGACACACGTACGCGCGTGGCTGGCCGCGGTGGGGTGGGCGCCATGGGGGAAGCCAGCCTCACTGGCGGGGTGGCAGACGGCAGGTTGCGGGGTGCTGACGCAGGGGCGGGGGTCCCCAAGAGGTGATGCCGCAGTGATTCCTGTAGAGGGCTGAGGAATCCACTGTGGCCCTGCTGCTTTCCGTACCGTCCCCTGGCGGGGAGGCGCAGACACCACTGCAGGACCTCGGGCCCCCGTGGGACGGTAACCCTGTCCTCGTACCCCACAGGCGAGCTCCTGGACGGGCAGAGGGGCCTGGTGCCCTCCAACTTCGTGGATTTTGTCCAGGACGAGTCTCGGCTGGCAAGCACTCTGGGGAAAGACCAGGATCAGAGCGTCGTCAGCCATGCCGGCGTCGGCTCGGAGGCGGAGCACATCCTGGACCTCCAGTCCCCGACGCACGCGGACTCCGGCCTCTCCGACCACGGGGCGGGGACGCGGGACGTGAACATCGATGACGTCGGAGAAGACACCGTGCCTTACCCTCGGAAAATCACCCTCATCAAACAACTTGCCAAAAGTGTCATCGTGGGCTGGGAGCCCCCGGCGGTGCCCCCGGGCTGGGGGGCTGTGAGCAGCTACAGCGTGCTGGTGGACGCAGAGACGCGCCTGAGCCTGGCGCCGGGTGGCAGGACCAAGGCCCTGGTGGAGAAGCTGAACATGGCAGCCTGCACCTACCGCATCTCCGTGCAGTGCGTCACCAGCCGGGGCAGCTCGGACAAGCTGCGCTGCACGCTGCTGGTGGGCAAGGACGTGGTGGTGGCGCCGTCCCACCTGCGCGTGGACAGCATCACGCAGGTCTCCGCCCGGCTCTCCTGGGCGCCCGCCAACAGCAACTACAGCCACGCCATCTTCCTCAACGAGCAGGAGCTGGACGTGGTCCGGGCCGCCAGCTACAAGTACCAGTTCTGCAACCTCAGGCCCAACGCGGCTTACAAGGTGAAGGTCCTGGCCAAGCCCCACCAGATGCCCTGGCAGCTGCCCCTGGAGCAGAGAGAGAGGAAGGAGGCCTTCGTGGAGTTCTCTACGCTGCCGGCAGGTGAGCTGTCCTCCCGGGGTGGGGGGTCGGGGGGGGGGAGTCAGTCCCCAAGGGAGGGGACACCGGGATGTCACCCCGTGCAAGGGGAGGGGCGGGGGGAGCTGCTGCCGACAGCCGGCGCCGTCCTGGAGCATTCTTCGATCAGCCGGGAACCACGGAACACACCCACGCACGCCTGTGTGTGTGTGTGTGTGTGTGTGAGAGAGAGAGGGAAGGAGAAAACTTGGATTCCATTCAGGGGCCGTGTTGTTGGAAATATTTACCGCTTGCATCTGTAAGAGGCTCGCCCTACAGAAGACAGGAGGCAACGAGAGCACCCTAGGCAATTGGAGGGTTCCGTCTTCCCGGTGTCACCCACTCCTGGACGTGCGCTCACAGAGAGGAACCATGGAGGGGGTGCCCACGGCGCTCTCAAAATTGTTCTCTCTTCTCATGTTTCCTTTTGATATATATACATATACGTATATGTATCTCACACATATGGGCGAATTTGCAAAGACATGAAGTTCCACTGTGGATGCTATCTTGGGTTCCGGGCACCCGTCTGCTTCCTTCCCTGCACGCCCAGCTGTAACAGGAGGAGGAATGCACTCCTCTCCCATCCCCCCGCACACTCTGCCAGGAAACTGTAAAGAGATGGGTTGAGATGGACCATCCTCCCGGGTCGGCTCATCCTCGGATTTATCTAAGGGGCAGCTGCCACCGCCGTCTCCATGAGGTTCCGTCATGCTCATCTTGGCTGGGGCTCACGTACAAGGCAGCCCTTCCGAGCAAGGCAGCTGTGCCCAGGATGGGAGCCCGAACACCTGGGGAAGAGCAACCTTCCTGGAGCAAAGAAGGTTGTGTCTGCAGAGATATGTGAGAGCATATTTTGATACCTCGAGGGCTTTTTTTAGTCCTGTGATGTTCACAGAACTCCCTCAAAGTGCCTGTCTCGACACTCTCCTCGGATTTGTCTTCTGTGATTCATTAATCCAGCTCTGCCCAACCTCAGTTGTCAGCAGGTTGACAAACAATTCAGTGGTTCTCCAGGATCATTTCTACTAATTGCAGAAAGCCTTCCATCTAACCTGAGATTGGCTCTCCAGTTTATGATGGATTTGCTTTTTATTGCATGGTGCTCTCCAGTCTTTTTGAAATCCATCATCAACTAGAGTCTGACCTACAACGCAGCAAGGTCAGGGGCAGGCAGGACAGACAATACTTCAAGGAGGAAGCAGGTCTGAGTAGGAACTAGTTTATGAAGGGTCAGTTCATTCGTCTGTGAGGTGATGCTGGATTTCCTGCTTGACTATTGGGATGTCAGTCGCGGACACTGGGAGAGGGAGAACTTGAGATTTTCATTGGTTCCTGCCGTGAGGTCTTGTGGTCAGTGCTGGGGGTTGAAGAAACCAGAGTCCCCAAACCCAGAGACCCCAGGGGCTCCGAGGAGAGGCAAGAGCACGTACATTGGGACGGCTGGGAGAGTCTTCGTGGAGAAGCTCACGTTGAGATGGAGAGGGACCCGGAGGAGATGCTGAGCCCAGGGCCTGTTCCCATAGGTTCACGCCCAGTTCCTGGCTGTCTTGGTCAGCTCGGGCTGGTGTAACAAAATGCCATAAACTGAGTGGCTTATGAAAAACAGACATTTATTTCTCACAGCCCTGGAGGCTGGAAGTCCGAGATAAGGCGTGGGCAGACTCAGTGTTTGGTGAGGCCCACTTCCTGGCTCGTAGACGGTGAAGACGCCGTGTCCTCACCCGGAGGATGGGGCGAGGGAGCTCTCTGGGGCCTTGTTGATAAGGGCACGAATCCCGCTCATGGGGGCTCCCCCCTCATGACCTGATCACTTCCCACAGGCCCCTCCTCCAAGTGCCGTCACCTTGGGGGTTAGGTTTGCAACATACGAATTTGGGGGGGACGCAAACATGCAGTCCATAGCAGACTAGTGCCTTTGCTTGTCCAGGAGGAGGAGGATTTTGACTGTGGAAATGTCACGAGTGAGAGGCATGGGGAGGGCAGCCCCTGAACCTCGTTCAGCATGAGCTCGACGTCGGGCATACGGTTGGACCAGGTGACCCCACGTGATGGACGTCAGTGCGACCCCCTCACCTCCGGGCCACTGGAGGGATGGGCTGGAGCTGGCAGACCACAGCTACACAAGTCTTCCCCACCCACAAGACCCTGGCCCTCCGCTGTCATTGCTCTTGTGGTAGAAGTGGGCACCCAGCAAACTCCCAAGCCAGTTTCAGTTCTTGACCTTCGCCCTTAAGAACAATGACCCACCTATCATGTTTGAATGGACCGTCCAGGTAGAATTTAACTTCTGAAGCCGGCTGTAGGGAAGTTCAGAAGCCCCGTATTGCAGTGTGTTGAGGGTGGGTTGCATCAGCCTTACTCATGAGCTGCACTGAGCCGCAGGCCGGCGCTTCCAACACCCAATAGCCGAGCAGCTTCCCTGGAACCTTAATTTCCTCATTTGCAAAACAAGGATGCGCTGAATTCACAGGACTGCTGTGCGGATCAAGTGATGTAGGGTCCCAAGTGAGTAGCAAGAATGAGCAGCACACGGAAAACCCTCAGCAAACAGCCACCGCTGCCCTACGCAGACATCCAGGGGGCCAGAGCAAGATCTTGGAGAATGAAGCTCACACCTTCCTCCTGAAAGTTACACGTTCCTTTCCAAATAGAATGCTAGTTACGGGAGTTTTGCACCAGACAGACCCGGGGGGAAAAGGAGCTGCCTGTGGGTTACACGGCAGACAGGTGGTCCTGCTGTCCCCAGGAGCCACCTGGAAGGACCAGCGACATGACCCTTGCCTCCTTGTTGGTTGAAGTAGCTGCTCAAGACTTCCATGGTGAGCACGATTCAAACGGGTTCCGGGGCAAAGGAAGCGGCCCAGCTGGTCAGCCGGGCAGTGTGTGTGCAGAGCCGGTGTCCAGGGCCGGGTGGCTTCATCAGAACCGTCGCTCTCCAGCTCCCGGTTCTGTCCTGTCCCGCAAGGTGGTGAGATTGGGGGGGAGGGGGGTGCGGTCCAGCTCACTGCCCCCACGTCTGATGAAGAGAGAAAGAGACGGAGGGACGGAGGGAAGGCGGAGGGAGGAGGGGCGCAGAAGAGGATGGAGAGGCGGCAGGGATTTCTTTCCTCTGCCAAACGCTGGGTCCTCGTGGCCGGCTGGCCTGGCCTGCGTCACGGGCTGGCCTGGCCCGGGTCACGGGCTCCCCTGGGGACGGAGCACCCGTGAGCGGGGTTCCAGGAGGGCACTGCGTGTGTCCGGGAGCTGCCACTTCCTCACCCTCCTGCTCTGCTTTCACGCTTCATATTCTGCCCGCGACCCCTGGAGGCTTTAACAGACGATCTCGTTTCCGGGTGCCACCAGCCGGGCGTGGTAGCAGCTCTTCTGCCAGAGGGCCGTGTCCTGAAAGCTCCTCTGCCTCTGTCCCCCAGGTCCTCCCGCCCCGCCCCAGGACATTGCCGTCCAGGCCGCGGCCACCCCAGGCACCGTCCAGGTCTCCTGGAAGCCGCCCGCGCTGACGGCCACGGGGCTGTCCAACGGAGCCAACGTCACCGGCTACGGCGTGTATGCCAAAGGGCAGAGGGTGAGTCCTCGCGGGGGCAGCGCTCGCCCCAGAGGTCCCCGCACTCTCCGCTCAGTGACGGGCGACTCTCCCTCTCTCCTCAGCCCCCACGACCCACCAGCAGCTACTTAAGCAACCCCTGCGCCGCCATCCCGGGCTCGGCTGCAGAACACGGAGAATTCCATCCTTTTTGCCCCGTCCTCCTTCACAGAATGCTCTCTGCTCTCCCCCCGCAGTGACTACCTGTTCTGCTCCGGACCTTTCTTGTTCTCCCCTGGGTACCAAAAATTCACATCTTTCGAGACCCACGATATCAGGGCCCACTCAGTAGATTCCACCAAACCGATCCTTGGCGAGACGGTGGTCCAAATGCCCCGGAAACGCTGCAGTGTTAAGCGTTCATGCCCGCTGGAGGGGAGCCCGTAATCTCAAGCCCCAGCCGGTCCCGGCACACGAAACAGACACGGCTGCCCTTGGGGGGGCGGAGCTGGAGCAAGCTTCTGTCTGCTCTCCGCTCCCCACCCTGTTCCCCGCAGCCCCAGGGCCAGGGCTGCTGCATCAGACGCGGGGCAGTGTCCCAGCTCGCCCCGTGAGAGCGGCCGCTGCAGGGCCCCCCCCCTCCTCCCAGCTCCTCGCAGAAGCCCAGCAGGCAGGGCCGCCCACGCCCCCCAACCCGCCCCACCGGAAGGGGCCGCAGTCACGTGTCCAGCCGGAAGCCCGTTTTGGCCTCCGCCTGGCACCTCCCCGGGGCCACGCTTTGGCAGAAACACGCCCGGCGTTCTGATTCCTCCGCGGCGCCGCGTCTGCTCCTGGATTGGCTCTGGACGCGGAAGAAGAGGGTGTGCTCAGCGGCGCCCCCCCCCACCCCCCAGGCCTCCACCGGGGCCGCAGCCTGACGCGGTTTCCGGGCCGGGAGGTGCGGTCTGAGCTGGGCGTAGGCGGGGCCCAGGCCCCTGGCTGCTGGAGGGGCGCCCGGGCGGCCCCCGACCCCGCTCTCTCTGCGCGCAGGTAGCTGAGATCATCTCCCCCACGGCGGACGGCACGGCCGTGGAGCTGGTGCGGCTGCGGAGCCTCGAAGCCAAGAGCGTGACCGTGCGGACCCTCTCCGCCCAGGGCGAGTCCGTAGACTCCGCCGCCGCTGCCATCCCCCCCGACCTCCTGGTGCCTCCTGCCCCCCACCTGAGAACTGCTCCCACACCGAAGCCATTAGCAAGTGCCGGAGCCCCCGATACCAAAGATGAACACCTGGGTCCGCACGCCGCGGCGGATGAGGCCTGGGAGCTCGGCCGGGCGCCTGCTCCGGCCCACGGGCGCCTGCTGGAGCCGCCCGGCCTGCAGGGCTCGGGCCCGGGGCGGCGGTCGCCCTCGCCCAGCCGCATCCTTCCGCAGCCGCAGGGCGCCCCGGTCTCCACCTCCGTCGCCAAGGCCATGGCCCGGGAAGCCGCGCAGCGGGTGGCCGAGAGCAGCAGGGTAAGGCTGGGCGTTTCCTCGCCGGTACCGCTGCCCGTGCCGTGCGGTCCGTCTCTGCAGCCCAGCGGGGATGGGACCTTCCATCGGCACCCCGAGTCTGCGGGGAGACGTGCCCCGAACACTCAGCACCCAGAGTGGCGGGCTTGACCTGGGGAGAAGGATGCCGTGTTCATCCTCCAGTTTTCCCCTAGGGCTGCATTCCGGGGCATTCCAGGCCTAAGCCTGTCGGAATCAACGTGTGTTTTCATTGCGTAGATACGGACCCAGATAACCAGAGGAACTGGTTATCCACCAGCCTGGCTTAGCAGACGAACTAACAACCCGCTGACCAGGCACTGGTCTCTGTCCAGGGATCTGAGAGGTGCCTCCTGGGAGTGGGCTTGGGGGCACATCTTCCTAACCGAGGGTCACCTCCTGGCTGGCTCACTTCAGGCTTCTAGCTGTGTGGGTGTGTGTGTCTGTGCGTGTGTGTATACACACAGATAGACATATGTACGTATGTGTGTGTATACATACACGCACACACGCATTCATATACACGTATGTATACATACATACCTACATATAGAAACGCATGCACATAAATACATTCACATGCCTATCATTAGAAATCGCCTGGACCGTGGGGAGGAGTATTCGGATGACAGTGTGCCCATGTCCCAGAGGAAATGTGCAGTGAGACGAGAAATTGTAAGAAGCAGAAGTGTTGCAGGAGAGCAGGATGTGGACCTGAGCTAGGCCACATGCCCCTCCCTGCTGGGACAAACCCCCATCTCTCTCCCTTGGGCGCATTTGCCTACCAGGGCGCCCAGCTTGTCTGCTGCAAGCCCGAGGTTAGGGCCCTGGCAGAGGGGACAGTGGTGGTCAGTGGTCTTCTCAGCTCTGCCCAGCCAGCCCACGGGGGTCTCTCCAGGACGGCAGCCCCTGGCAGTGCCTTCTCTGAGATGCAGGTGGAGACATCCACGCCGGTGCCGGGAGACCCTCACTTCCTGGGCATCCCAGGGTCCGGGCCAGGCCCCCTCCAGGCTGGAGGCTGGGTCAGGAACTTCAGGAGAGGCCAGACCCCTAGAGGTCAGAGCTGAGGTAGGCGGGCCACGGCCAGGCAACCAGGAGGGGGAAGAGGTACCGTGACAGCACTTCAGTGCCTGTTGAAAAACTGGAAATCCAGGCTTTTTGTGAAATCTCCCGATTTGTTAATAGTTACCCAGCAGTTTGTACCCTTGACTAAAGGAAATGCCTCAGAATGTGCACATTTATTACGGGCAGCCTGGCGCTCTGCCCTGATTTCCCGCAAAGCAGAAGCCCAGGTGCTTTGGGGTGGGAAGGGGCTGGCGGGTGAGCTCTGCACCCACCCACCCCCCCCACCCCCGCCCTCTCGGCTAGCAGCCATGCCTCCCGCCACCCTGAGCTCCCAGACAGGACCCCCGAGAGCGGGCTGGAGCCAGAGGCTGGGCCCAGGAGCGCCTGGGACAGCTGGCACCTCCCCACCGCCCCCCGGCCTGCCTTCCCCTTTCAGAAGGTGTGGAGAGAGAGCAAACCTCTGAGCTTCCATATTCAGGAAAAGGTTAATTGATCACATCAGCAGCCAGGCCAGGGTGGCAAACAGAGGGAGAGGAGCCTTTCTTCAGCACCCCCGCGTCACCTCCTGCAGAGGCAGGAGCTAGTTCTGGTGGGCATGGGAGGGGCATCGGGCACCCAGGGCAGCATCAGAAAACGTCCGCCAGCCTGTGCGGGTCACTCACCCCAAGTCCCTTCACACAGTGGCTCCGACCCACCCCCAGGGTCAGGCGGCCTCTGCCCTGACACCGCCCCTCTTCTCTTCCAAGCTAGAGAAAAGGAGCACCTTCCTGGAGAGAAGCAGTGGGCAGTACGCAAACTCGGACGAGGAAGATGGCTACGAGTCCCCCGACGTCAAGAGGAGGGGCGCGTCGGTGGACGAGTTTCTGAAAGGCTCGGAGCTGGGCAAGCCGGTGAGTGCAGCTGCGGGGTGCACGGCCCCAAGTCCCGGGTGACAGCAATCTCAGTCCGTTTGGAAAGTTTAGATTGCACAGCGCCTGCGCATTTGTGACCTCACTGGGGGACAGTTTCAAAAGTCGGAACGTGAGGGTTTTGCCCTCCCTGACTGCCCTGTGTGAGTATCCGTTCATGGGCTGATTTCGTGCTTCAGGTGAGTCTCCAGGTAACCGCCTGGTCTCGATTTAGGCAAAACCTACCATTTGTTTCTTTACTTTCGTTCATCAGGCAGATGTGTGATGAGCATCTGCTAAGTGCTAAGCATCACGGGAGATTCAGAAATTAAACGGTCGGCATCCCACCCTTGGAGGGACAAAATGTCAGGGCTTCTCGTCCCAGACCAGGCTCACAAGTGACAAATCCATCCAATGTGGATTTGGTCTCCAATTTCTGATTAAGCATATTCCAGTGGGAATGTCCTTTAATGGTGTCAAGACCTAAGTCTGGGCAACAGGAAGAGTGGGGCCTGGAGAGTCCTGAGATCTTGAGATGTCAGAGCTTGAAAACCCCTCAGATGTCAGATCCTCCAGCCCCCTCAACACACAGCTCTGCAGCAAGGCAGTGTCACAACCTCGCCAAGAAGAGGGCCTTGGAATCTCACAGACTTGGACTCATTTCCTGGCTCTGTCACTGCTAGTAGTAGGCAAGTTACTCACCTTCTCCAACCATCAGGTTCTTTATCTAAAAGATTAAAATAATTCTATTTGCATTCATTTAAACACAAGAAATGGAACGCCCAACTAATAATGACTAAGATAACAAAGACATTTCATTCTCCCACATCGCAGGAAGTCTCAGGTAGGAGGTTGCAAGGTTGATTCAGCTGCTCAATTGTGTCCCGGCTCTAGGTTCTGAATCTTCCATTCTTTTGGCCTTTCCCTCGTGGTTACAAAGTGGCTGCCATTGCTCCAATCGTCACACTTTCATATGACAGCACCCCAAGAAGGAAGGAAGGAAGGAAGGGAGGAAGGGAGGGAGGGAGGGAGGGAGGGAGGGAAGGGAAAAAGGAGGGGGGCTTTCTTCTCAGGCACATCTCTTTTAACTGGTAGAAAAATCTTTTCCAGAAGCTCCATCAAGACTTCCCATGACATCTCACTGGGCAGAAAAGAGGAATAGGAGTCCTATGAATGGCTTATCCATGATGTATTTGGCAAACAGCAGACACCTCCTTCCATCCCATGGGTTTATTACTAACTCATCATTGGGTTTGAATCCAGTGAGATTGTGTTCTCGAGGAGCGTTCCTTCCCATTTGCCTTGGGAAGACCTCTTTCAAACCAACCTGATCTTTGTTTATTCATTTAAAATCAATTCACTTTTACGTCTTCTCTGCAGTGCCTGATTGAAAGAATTAGGGCTGGAGCAGCTCAAACGCTGACACACAGACTTCTCAGGCTGAGAGCATCTAGGCCACTTCTCTGAGGGCTCGGCTGGGTCGGGACCCCCAGCCTGGGCACTCACGCTGCCTTCCCATCAGCGGGCCGGGAACTTAGTGCCACTCAGGTGCTGACACGTCTTTATCTAGAGGAGCGATTGAAACTGGGGTATTTTTAATAAACGTGTCTCGAGATGCTATTAAATACACTTGTCTGGTCGCCCACCAGGAGAAGAAAGAAATTGCTCTTAATCGATGCCATCCAGCAGAAACAAGATAGCTTTATGCATGTTTGGGGCTCATAAACCTGAGCTCGTAGGGTGTGCAGTTTGAGTTGCTGCAAATACTCGAGATGCTGAATAATGGACGCTTGCTTTGAGGGTGGGAACGGGACCGCTGAATTGAACCAGCCCCAAAATCCCCAGACCCCATCAGGGCTGCTGGTGGTTCAGTTTACACGTTAGTTAGCAAGCTACTTGTACTTACTTTTCTGTTGACCCTTTCCCGCCGTCCCCAGACTCCTCCCCAAGCACCCCCAGCAGCGGGCCTTCCCCGGTGTCAGTGACCAAACTGGGCACCGAGTGGGCACACCACACAGGGAGGTCCCACCCTGCCCGGACTGGGCTGGTCTTTGACAACCCAGTGTGTGCACGTGTGTGAATTTTAGACTACCTGGTTTTCTTAAAACTCTTAGGCGCCCTTAATGGTGCATTTGCACCCACCTGCCTGCCACCCAGCACTCTCTGCTCCCTGACCCTAGATGCAGCGTACATGCTCACGGGGCCTTGAGTCCTGCTGCCACCTGAGCTTACAACCTGTCGCTTGAGCCTTTGTCCAGCCACTAAGTTGGAGAGGCTGACGGTACCCAGAAAAGTGATGTTTTCCTGTGTGTCTTGTGAGCCTCCTGGCGTTCTGTCCTGCCAAGAGCCCAAGGAGTCTCTGCCTGCCCCCATCCAGATTTCGAGTTGGGAGGCCCGGTCTGGTCCTCTCTCTGCCATCGCAGCTCGCCGCGGGCTTGGGGACTACGACTGCCTCACCTCTGAGGTGAGCAGCTCTCACCCAGACACCCAGACACGACTCTGAGCTCAGAAGTGGGCAAAGCAGGGGAGGGCCAGCCAGGAGGGGCCCCGGGTACTCACGCACGCTGGAGCTGCCCCTCCATCTGCATCCCCTTCTCCTGCCCAGCCGCACTGTTGCCACGGAGACGAGTACCACACGGAGAGCAGCCGCGGGTCCGACCTCTCGGACATCATGGAGGAGGACGAGGAGGAGCTCTACTCTGAGATGCAGCTGGAGGACGGGGGCCGGAGGCGGCCCAGCGGCACGTCCCACAATGCCCTCAAGGTCAGTGCCCAGGGGCGCCGGGCCCCTCCCCACCATCCCCACAGTCGCCCAACCCTGTCCCTTTGCCGGGCCATGAGGCCGGCGCCAGAGGCACCTGGCCCTGCAAGCAGAGCCCACAGATTTGCATGGGCTTCGCTCACTGTTGAGTCTGCGCTCGGGGTCTCCTGTCCCTCCTCTTTCCCAAAATTCTGGGTGAAGGAGTCTGGGAGAATCCGCTGGGCACCCCCAGGGGCACCCAGCTCTGTACCAAGAACTGAATCGGACAGAATAGAACAAAGAAGATTCCCCCCCTGCCAAACCCCTGGCTTTCGTGTCCATCTGCAGAGGAGCAGGGGCTGGGAGGGCAGGAGTCCGCCTCTGAGTCAGACTGGAGATTGGGAGCTGGTGGGGTCGTGCAAAGGTTCTCAACCGAGGTGGACGTTGCTGGACTGCGGGAGGGCCAGGGAGAGGGGATGTCAGAGGAGGTCAGAGGAGGGTCCGCCCTCCTGGAGGACAGCGGGGTCCACACACGAGCCCCTTCTCAGACACCTCCCCCCAGGGGCCCCGGCATCCTCTGCTTCCGCCTCTGGTGTAGCCGTCAGCGAAGGGTTTGCTGGGGGGTCACCTTGACCGAGATGGAGCTCCAGGCCCCAGGACGCACCAGGAGCCGTCCTGCTGCTGCCACTGCCTGTTGCAGCGAGCATCTGTTCACTCGGCACGAGCTGGTCGCCCCTGTGTGCCAGGCCCTCCGCCAGGCTGGGGTATGAGGACGGACGTGACCTCCGAGCTGCAGCTGCTCCCAGCCCAGCGGGGGAGGCAGACAGAGGGCCGGAGAGCTGGTCGGCCGCTGTGGGGTTTTCACATGACAGAGGCCTTGGAGAGGAAAGTCCCGCCCGACCCCGGCCTGGCTCTGGGAACACAGAGCCGTGCATTTTGAACGGTGGACAGAAGGCGACATCCAGATCTGACTGCCAGCTCAGTGCCCGCTTGCGTAGACCAGACTGACTGACGTTCTCCCAGCAAAGGCCCCCCGCAGGGCTGGCGACGCTGTCACTAGAGAACATGCCAGATCCCTGTGCAAACCCCACCGGCCCCCCTCCTCCCCCGCCCCGTGCCGCCGTCCAGCAGGAGTCACGGTGACCTTTCTCGGCAGAGGAAGGTCCCAAGCTGCCCGCGGTCCAGCCTGACCCGCTCCCCAGGCTTCCCCACGAGCTGGGCCGGCGAAGCACGTCTGCTTCCCCTCCCCTCCCCTCCGCCGTGACGCGTCTGGGATGGTACTTCCTGCACAGCGTTAGCAGAGAAACCAAAGGTCACCGGGTCTCCCGGGGAGAAGGCCCAGAGGGCAAGTTCGGCGATCTGGACTCCTGGTTTCTTTTCAGACATTCCAAGACTTCGCTTGGGGATCCGGCCCGCGGGCTCACCTTCCCACGTGGCAGCCCCGGTGGCTCACGTGCGCCCCGCCTGGCGCCCGGGGCGGGGTCCCTGTTTCCTCGCTCTCCCTCCTCACCTCCGTGCTCCCCGGAGTAGACGCCCTCCGTGGGGCTCTCGTGAGCAAATGAGCGAAGCGTGTGCCACGCCCTCCTCGCCTGGCCCTCGTGGGCTCCAGACCCGCGGCAGACGCGGCCCTGGGTCACCCCGCCGGGTCCCCGTGCGCGCGGGGCCCACAGGCCGCTGGGCTAGGGGACAGGGAAGCAAATCCGCTGCTCCCACGCGGAGGCGGCTCTAACGCGCATCCCCGGAGGCCCGTGGCGGGGCAGACGGTGGGCTTACGGCTTCGTGGAGTCACTGGAGTGTCCCAGGAGGGGCGCCCAGCGGGCCGGTTCAGCGGGAGCAGAGGAGGGGGCTGAGGGCAAATCCGGAGAGAGAACCACATCCGGGACAGGGGGCGTGGGGTGTCCGCCCCTCGACATCCATTAGGCCCCTCTGGGTGGGCCAGCCACCGTACTGGCGGGGACACGGCTCCTCGCTGGGGGCCTCGAGGTCCAGGCTGTGGAGGAGAGACAGGCAGGCCTTCGCAGACACGGACAGAGCAAGACCGTGCCCAGAGCCGTGACTTCGGGGCGCTCGGTGCCGAGGTCCCCGCGTTCACAGCCTGAGATCTGAGCCAGGGAGGGAGGCCATGGGTTACTGCGCACGAGGATGGATTTCAGAGGGTGCTGAGAGCTTAGACGGACGTGCAGAGTCCAGTGGCGTGGCCGGGTTGGGGTCCCCGTTTCGTGAATCATCTCCAGTTGCCGGCGGCCCACGGCAGCTGCCTTCCGAGTTTCTGAAGGTGCAGCCGGCGGGCAGCGGGCTCAGACGTCCCTGCCTCTGGGTGTAGCCGCGTCACAGATCCTAGCGCCTCGGTCAGCGTGAGGCCTCCTGCCACTATCCTCCCTGCACCCGCGGCCCAGCTGCCACTCTTCCGTTGTTTGGGCTGCATGGCTGGTCCTGAGGGCGTCAGGCCGCTCTGCGTGCGCTCTGCCCGGCCCCCCTGCTCCGGCGCCATCCGTCTAACCCATTCTGTTCTCATTCCAGAGCCCCGGCCAGAGCATGCCATCTGCCCCTCCCCCCGCTCCCCTCCCCCACGAGTACAAGCATGCTTTCTGCCCCTCATGGCCTCGGAGACTAATTCTGTCTGTATTTTCTTTCCTTCCCTCGGCCCCACTTCATATCTGATCACACACTGACTCGCGGCACCTGTTCTAACACACCACCCCCTTAAGGAGTGCTCTAAGAATAGGACCACTGAACGTGCTTTCTTGGAGCTGCCCGAGTATCCCCAGCAGACTCACCACAGTAAGAAGCTTTTCAGTATCCCCGAAGTAGCCGAGGAGGATGGAGAGCCCTGTGAGTTCTCGTACAAGCAGGGCGTAGGGGTCTCCTCCAGGGCCCGGACCCGGCTGGCCAGAGAGCCCAGGCCCGCCAGGCCCTGCAGGGGGCACGAGGCCCCGCTTGGCTCCCGGGTCCCTGCGAAACCCAGGGGCCCCCGGGCCGAGGACTTCGTGTTCGAAGACAGAGGCTGTCGGTTCAGCCGCTCGGCCGCCAGGAGCCCGGACAGCGGCCTAGACTGTGGGAGCGAAGAGGAGGAGACGCGGTTTAGTTTCAGAAGCCCCGCTGCCCAGTGCAGCCCCGGCCCCGGGCACTGTCCCTGCAGGACGGGCCTGAGGCCCCTGCTGGCCCGGCGCCGGACGCTGACCCGGCAGAGCAGCGTCGAAGAAGATTCTGGGGAGCCAGTGGAGGCCGGCCACGTCGTCAGGAGCGATGAGGCCCAGCCGAGCCCGGAGAGGTCCGCCCCCAGCAAGTGCAGCTGGGACGAGCCCGGGGGCCGTGAGGACTTCCGGGATGTCTGGAAGAAAAGCATAAAAATGTCCGACAGTAGGGCCAGTGCCAGACACGCCCAGCCTCCTCCCCGGGTTGCAGACGGTCCTTTGGTGTGTGAAGTAAACCTCCCGCTCACATCCGCTTGCCAAACCAATCCGTTTTCATTTCTTCACCTTCTTTTATTTTGGTGTCCATCCCGGGGACTCTCTCTGCTGGCTCTCTTTCATTTTCATGCATCTTTGATCTATGCGGCTTCCCAGTCTTTGGACCATGCTGATGATTTCTTTACTTTGCTTTAGAATGATGACCGCCTACCCCCAAATCAGTGATGAGTGTGGCTGCTTTAATTAAAGGACAACTGAATCTAAATTTTAATTAAGGGTTAGCTGAACTATGATTCTCCAAAAGTTTGGCAACACATACTTTGCAAAATGAACCGTGGGGACTTGCTTATGACTTACTGGTATTACTGAAGGTTTTTCTCTCGTTGTGGTTTTGGTGTTTGGCTGTGGTTGGTTTTGGCCTTCATCTATCACTGAAAAAAAGTAGAGAACAATGATTGAAGAGATCCATTTTTGCATCTGTTTCCAAAGGTTTTCTTTTTCTTTTTTTTTCCTGTTTCTTTCCTGCGACCAGTTTTCAGAACGACTTTTCCATCATCAGCTCTAGACCCATCCCCCTGCCTTGTCTTCCAGGCTTGTGAGTGGTTTTCAAGAGTAGGGATTCCTTCAAGGCTTCATTCATCTCTATATATTGTGTCCTCTTTTCAGAACATTTGCTCCTGTCATGCTGAACTTTTCCATGAAAACACAGGTGAGACATCCCAGGGTTCCAGGCCCTGGGTCTGAGCCGGTGCAGTTTGTGATATGTCCACTAGAGGGCGCCGATCCACAGCCGCACCGACACGAGCAAACTGCAGCTCACTCCCTGTTCCCCGCCTGTAACAGACTAACTTCCGTAACTCCCGCCCCCCCGCCCCCCCGTTCCTTCCCTGTGTCCCTGAAAACGTCCTGACTCAAATTACCAGTGAGCTGGAGGTTTTGCTTCGATTCTCATGTATGATGCGATGCAAACCTGTAGCGTGAATCAGAGGCAGACTTATCCGTACAGGAGGACCGTTCAGGTTAGCCCTGGAATGTGATTGGTGTCTTTGGATTAGGGCCAAGATGTTGCCATGAGTTTCCAAGCTGATAACACACAGAAACTTCCGAGTTTTCGGTAACCTCACATGCAACTTTGCCCAAGCGGGACATTTGGAAACGCAGTGTTTCCCCCGCTTTTGTGGTCTCTGGAGGGGCTGTGCTGAGACTAGGAAAGAGGGGGCGAAGGTGTGACGAGTCGCCCTTAAGCCACTCTCGCTGTGGTTCGAAAGATTTGGCTTCGGCGGCAGCAGCGGCAACAGAAAGGTGCCTCCCGAGGGATGCTCTCTCGCCCCCACCCGTGCGTGGTGAAGCACGTGTGCCTGGGGTGAGCACTTTTTCCTCTTTCAGGTTATTCAGCTAACCTTTCAGTTAAAAGCTAAGTTTAGTTGCCTTTAGAGCTTCTGCTTCTAAGTTGAATTGATTTGGCTGACGATTCTTTCCTTCCCACGGCTGGCAAGCCTTCTGACCGTGTTGTTGTTTTGTCTTTAGATTTTAGGAAACCCGGTGACTGCTGGACGGGCTGATCGGGTGGATCTTGTGGGCCGGAGGTTTCCCCACGGCAGTGCTGGCCGCCACAGGTCCCGGCCAACGATGGTCCCGTCTGCCGGTTAGTGGGCCTGATGGAGGCCTCCTTCTTTCTTTTAACCGCAGAGCGCGTGGCTGCTTGGTCCTCCATCTAAATATTTTTAAAAAGTCATTAGGGATAGCATTTTCAACTAAATACAGAACACACTCGGTTATTTATGGCAGAAGAAGGCAGAAACAGCACAAGACAAATAAAACCGAAATTTACGTATTCTCAAAATATACTGACTTTTGACAGCAGTCTTCTCCCTACCAGTTTTTCTTTTTTCACTGCAGAGGCTGCCATGATAGGCATTGAAGAGATGGTGACAGGCCATCTCCCCACCTCCTAGTTCATGCTCTCGTGAGATGCTCATGGTCACAGCAGCAGAGGCGGGGATGGTGGCCGAACTCCAGATATCTAAACAAGCCCTGAGTCCATGGAGATTTATCTGTATGCGTGAAACACTTGGACAACTGGGGTTGAAAGTTATGAAAAACACCAGGAGGCCTGAATGTGTGCCCTGAACTGTGTGTTGACCCCGCCCATCTGGTCACCTCCTTGTGCATGAGTCATTCTCTGGCATCCAATTCCATTCTCTTAATTACTTTTTGGAATTCAGCCAGCCGTGCTGAAAGCTGTCATTGTAGTCATTCTAATCAATCCTCTAAGAGGGGAACGTGGCTGAAGGTCAGATGGGAATCTTTCTACTACTGGAATGAGCCCCAGCAAAACAATTCCAAAAAGTATTATGCACAAGATAATGGAATCTGGTAATCAGCACAAATAAACTAGCTTTGTGTGAAAACACACACACACACACACACACACACACACACACACACACACACACACACACACACGAAACAAAGCAAGAGACCCACTCATGGAGCAGAAGTAGATGAGAGCAAAACATCTTGATCTGGTGAGACAGGGCTCAAGGAAGACAACCCGTGGAGGTCCAGACACCTGAAAACACAGCCCCAATCAAATTTCAATAGCTAAGGTTTAAAAGACAGTCGGGCTTCGTTCACATTAGCCAAAAATAATTAAAGACTTTATACAGCAGTACAGATCCCCTGAAATTTCATCCTTCTTTCAGGCGTTTCTTCCTCATAGAGCCCAAACAATAGGGAAACAAAAGTTTCCTTTTCCATCTTTACAGTTTTTAGAATGTTTTTATTTTTATCAGTAAAAAATTTCATAGACTGTTAACCGACCTTTGGAAACACAGAGTGTATTCGTTTAGCTGAAAAATAACAAAATAAGCCGAAATATAAACAAAATCAGCTGGAAAACACCGGTTTCACTTGTTACAGATGCACTAGCAGAGTTCTGTATGTACTAAGCTTACTCTGTTTTTGAGTGTCGTACACTGCTGCCACATCTCTCAGAGCTTCGTTTAATTTGTGTATAATTCCCGCTGTAGCAATTACAGAGGTTAAGTAGGTGCTCCTGGCTTGTAAGATAAATGACTTGTCGAGACTGACTGTCTTGAGGAACGAGGTGGGGACCAGTTCAAGACTGTTCTTCCTGTTGAGCTTGGTTCCTGAGTCCTCATTCGACTGTGACTTTGATGAGTGAAGGCTCATCACGTGAACTGCCACTCTTCCCGTGGCTGAAGACTAATGCCGCGGCACCAAGAAGGGGTGTGCTCGGGAGGAGGTCTCGTGGGTCTCCTACTCCAGTCTCCTAGGATGGAGAAGGAGAGTCTACGGGACTGAAAATAACGGTGCTACACATTGCCAGCTGGGCAAGGGAGTAAAGGAAAACGTCAGTGGACCCACAGTCTCCCCATCAGAGTCTCTAACAATCATTCAGTCAGTTTTGTCTGAAGGTAAAGAATGCAGAAGGCTGCACACGTGTCTTAATTTCGGTAAGACACTAGCTACGTTGGTAAAAACAGAGTAGTGCTGTGGTAACAGCTTAACCAAAAAGTCTGTTAATAACAGAATTCAAAACATGTTAAATAAATCCGTGATACAGTTGCTTTCATTGTACCTGATTTCTCATCATGGAGAAATGCAAGAAATCACGTAAAAGGCATAATTAATATCAAATACTTTATATATTCATACACATATATACATACACAGACTGAAGAACCTATTATAATTTCAGAAGACAAAAGTGAATCGTGGGACTTGCCTGGTGGCACAGTGGTTAGGAATCCGCCTGCCAATGCAGGGGACATGGGTTCGAGCCCTGGTCTGGGAAGGTCCCACATGCCGCGGAGCAACTAAGCCCATGCGCCACAACTACTGAGCCTGCGCTCTGGAGCCCGCAAGCCACAACTACTGAGCCCTCGAGCCACAACTACTGAAGCCCGCGCGCCTAGAGCCTGTGCTCCGCAACAAGGGAAGCCACTGCAATGAGAAGCCCGCGCACCGCAACGAAGAGTAGCCCCCCGCTCGCTGCAACTAGAGACAGCCTGCGCGCAGCAACGAAGACCCAACGCAGCCAAAAATAAATAAATAAATTTATTTATTTAAAAATAAAAGAGTGAATCGTGTTCAGCAGCTACCAAAAAAGAAGAGAATCATGCCCCAAACCCTAGGAAGTGAATAGTCAGTGACGTGTGAACAGACTATTTTCCTAGATCTAGTCCCTGTGTAACCGGAAGTGGGGTCTGGCTACTCGCTGCTCAAAAGCCAGTAAAGAGGCCAGGTTGGTGGAAAGGAAAGTTTGCTTTATTTTGGATGCCGGCAACCAGGTGGTGGCGGGGGACGCCTGTCCAAAGGCCGACTCCCCCCTCCCCCGAAAGTCGGGGGCTAGCGCTTTTATAGACGGAGGGAGGGGCCTACGTGCAGAACCAGCACAGGCAGCTCCGACAGGCATCTTGAACTTGGTCATCGGTGGTCTGACCAGTGTCATCTTGACGGTTTTAGGTACAGTGAGTCTTCAGTTCTAGGGTTGGATTGTTCCCATTTCCTTGAGGCCAGTTCTGGAATTGTGGCAGCTCATGTCATGGCTACAGTCTGGTCATCGTGTAGTTAACTTCTCCACCTGGTGTGGGTTTCAGTGTCTACGAGACAGCTCCCAGGACACGGCTCAGGATAGTATCTATAGCCCTTGAGGAGGAACTCAAGGTCCCTGATTATGCTTAATGACTAAGCTATTATTATTTGGTCTCCTTTGTGTTCCTTTGCTTCTGCATTTTCTCACTTCTCTGATTAAACTTATTCTTTGGCTAAAGCTTTTCCGCAGACAAAAGGCAGGCGGAGGACATGGCGTGGTGGGCAAGAACCTGCTCTGTTTCACCTGTTTAGTTATATTTTTCTTGTGCAAATATCAGCAATTAATACTTTAGAAATCTGCCGTACTCCAAAAGCATCCATTTTCTTTTTCAGAGGAACTTAAGTCTATAGACCATATGCTTCCTAAATATATTTTTAATAAGCAATGCATTCACAGTTAAAATATACTATACTTTTAATATACCCTGGGTTTCCTAAACTAAGAAAACAATGCCCCTTCTGATTTAAAAAGATAAAAATTATGTAGCTCCACATCTAATAAATTCTAAATCATATAATTAGCAGAAGGAAGGCCTCAGAACATTGATCAGTGACCCCAAAGGAGGATTTCACTGGGTTTGGTTTCTTCCTCTATAATTTTTGGTCTTTGCATTTATCTAGTTATTTACCTGTCAGATGAAAAGGCCCGAGGGTGTACCATTGTAAACATGAAGTACCACATTCAGGAGCATTCTGTTCTTACTAACCGACTGTGCAGGTATCCACCCCCCTAACCCCCCGCCCCATTTTCCTCGGTTATTTTGGCTACTGACCTTGTAGAGCAAAAGGAAATGCAGCACATTTTCTCGTATCCAGATGGGAAAAATTAAAAATGAATAACTAAAGAAACAAAACTTGGCCCTTTAGAAAGGAGGCTCTTCTCCCTGGGTTTCGCTGCAAGGAGAAGATGAGCAACTGTAAAGTATGTTTCACAGGTGACCCCCTTTTTCTCCGTAGAAATTACATTGGACGGGAACAGTGGAAGCGGTGCCCTTGGTCAGGTAGTGAGGGAAGTAGTTCACCTGTAGAAGACGATGCTTATTCTGGCAGCACAGGTGGCCTTGGGAGCCGACAGGGGCCAGTCATGAGCCCCGACTTTGCACATGGTATGCGGACCCTTCTTCCTTCCTGACAAAGACCCCCTCCCACCCCGGGCCAGGACATTCCACATCAGGGCAGAGGGAGGAGCGCCCACTCCCAGGTCAGACCAGCAGCTAGAGATAAGTTCTTCCTTGAGTCTAGCCTGCCACCAAGAAAGAGAAGGACCTCTCGGTCGCCCACTTTGGTCCCTGCGAAGCCAGATCTCCATGAACACGTTCCATGGTGGCCACTGTTCTCTCCCCATGAGGTCTGATTCTCGGACAGCCTCTCGTGCACCTTCTCTGGAGGAAACAGTGCAGTGACATCACACCCACACTTCCGCTCATACACACCAACTCCAAGTGCTCCAACCGCCTCCACCCCATCCCCACTCCTGCCCCCAAACCAGAGAGAGGAGAGAGCCTGTAATGGTGAGGGTGACCCTGCCCGCTGTTTTCACTGAGCATCGGCACTAGCCTCAGATCCCCCCTCCGGTCTCCAGTGCCTAATGCCTCCCACTTGTGCTCGGTGAGATTTGGGACTTAAAGATGTAAAGGCACAGGTTTCCACATATCACGGTGCCTGAACTCGAGCCAACTCCTGAGAGCATGCACTTGATATGGATTATAGGTGTGACTCCAAAGTCTTGCAGGGTGACGCTGACCTACCCAACCCTCCCCTATGAACTGGCCCCTGTGAACTTGCCTGTACGTTTTGACTCCACGTCACTACATCAACTCAGCTGGAGAAGCCCTGGGAACCCTCTGGGTGCAGCCAAAGCTGTAGCCACAGTGCTCTTTCATTGACATTTCCCTCAGCTGAAATGGCATCCAGTGGGTCACATCACCGTTGTGTTGAGTTCCTTCTGCAAATCTCCCACAGTATCTGACCGAATTGAAAACAGGCATCCTTGTCGTGCTTTCACGGTTTCCTCTACCATCAGCCACGAGCACGAGGAACCACTGCATCACTGCATACACCGAGATGTTCATAGTTCACAGGATGGTATACCATTAGCTTCACACTATTCAATTTAGATAACACTGAAAACTAGGGGGAAAAGTATGAGAGCTTCTCACTGACTATAAATGAAAGCAAAACCAGTGTGAAGAAATCAGTAAGGCCCTGCTGCTCAGAAGTTTTGTTCCCTAGCAGAAGCGAAGTTACTGAAGGTTTAGGTTATCTCAGCATCCTAAAACGATCCCAAATTCAAATAGTGTAAACAGTTCACTGCATTTTAAAAGCCAACCTTTCCTGCAGCTAAAGTGCCTTTTTTATTTTTCAACTGCATGTTTCTGCTGGCGAAAGAAGCCGGGGCTCTTGACTCTCCCGCCTCCCCCCACCCCACCCCACCTCTCCTGTGTTTTCCACACACCTGTGACGTCCTCTTCTCCCACTTCCTGTGCTACTTGTGCTGGTGACACCAGTTTTGACTGGCTGCTTGTCCCACCCCTACCCTCTCTTCTAATGATTGCGGTTTTTCTCATTTGTTTCCCCACTGATGTTCTGAGCCCTTATTGTGTGGTCAGAACAGTATAATTTACTAGCAGATGTTCATTCTCTCTCTCTATATTTAAATGTATACATATATAGTGAGATAAATGCATATGTATGATGATATCTAATAATACATGTGCATATATATTAGGATTTCAAAAAGAATTCTCTTTAGAAGCTCGATGGTAGGTAGACTTGAAACTCAATCCCGCTAGGAAGTCATTAATTCGCTGTAATGCATTTGTTGCCACTTACCTATTTGGGGCTAAGTGAGCAGCTTGGTCACCTATATCAAACTTTGACTAATGTACAGATGCATTTCAACGTCCATGTGCTCTGGCTCGGCTGTTATGGACACACACAGAGGGTCTCCGGGTCTCTGGCCCCTGAACAGGCCTGTGCGGCCGCGTCCTAATCCCGAGGACTCGCCCACCTGGCGCTCAGGGCTGCCCTGCAGGGAGGTCGTTGAGACAAAGTCCTTTATCTCTCACTGTCTTCACACGCAGCACACCTAGGGTCATGCTGGTGCGTGTGTTGTATACTAGTTGTTTGCTTGTCAAACCCATCTCTGTCGAGGTGATCCATTTCTGCCTGCATGTTAAGCTACCCATTTTTTTGAAAGACAAAAGTTAAAGTGCCACAGCCTCCCAAAGTGTGGGAGTTTCCAAAACCACACTTCCTATAACAGCTCATGTTTCTGGGTAAAGCTGGGGGATGGCCGCGGGAATTACTTAGCACCCTGTCCTTTATCCCACACGCTCCCAGATGAGTACGGTGGGCGGAACCGGCTTTCTCCAGACTTCTACGAAGAGTCAGAGACGGACCCTGGGGCGGAAGAGCTCCCGCCCCGGATCTTTGTGGCTCTTTTTGACTACGACCCCCTCACCATGTCCCCGAACCCAGATGCTGCGGAAGAGGAGCTTCCCTTTAAAGAAGGGCAGATCATCAAGGTGGGGGCTTGGCTGGGGGTGATGGGGAGGGCACGGTGGGGGGAGTAAGGGGGGAGGATGGGGAGGGGGCACTCGCCAGACCCAAGTTCCTTAACACATCACAACGACAAGCTGCTTTCTCTTGCATTCGACATTCAGCCTTCCTCTCAGCAGAGGAGGGGGGCCTGAGTCGAGTTGGAACGAAAAAGCAGGATGCTCCCTAGGAAAGGGGAAAGGGCCTTGAGTCCTAAGTTTGCAAATTTCCAAAAGGGCACTGACAACTCGCCTTTGAAAGTGGTCCTAATGTTTGTCTGATAAAACGGGGCATTTAAAGGATGGTGCTGCTTACCCCACAGAATAGTACCCTCAGAATTTCTTTGTTAGTTGAGATTTTTTCACTTCTAGAATATCCGACAGTCGCACTGTCTTCTTATGGAAGAACCATTTGCACTTCCAAGTGGGGTGGGGTCTCATCACCTGGCCTCAGCTAGCAGCCCCCCTACTTGATGGGAGGCCCAGGGGCTGTCCAAACCCTGGAGGAGAAACAGGTTCTTAGAGGTAGAGATGTATAGGGTGAGGGCTACGTGTACACATTTACACCCACGTGCTGGTCGTTTTGGTGTTCTTCAAGTCTGTTTCTGACTAGGTATGACTCTACCGTGAGTAGAGCTGATGTGTTTCTGAACCAGCCCAGCCCAATGCCTTAACTTCTTCCCACGGCTCCAGGTTTACGGTGATAAAGATGCTGATGGATTCTACCGCGGGGAAACCTGCGCTCGTCTTGGCCTTATTCCTTGTAACATGGTCTCTGAAATTCAGGCTGACGATGAGGAGGTGATGGACCAGCTTCTCAGACAAGGCTTCCTCCCCCTGAACACACCTGTGGAGAAAATAGGTAAGAGGCATCCCCTTGCTCACCTGTGAACCTGTAGGCTGCGAGGCTCCTGCCCTCCCGAGGGTTTCATAGCACAAAACACCAGCTCAGAGCAGGAGACAGCGCTGAGCAGGATCCCACCTGCACCATCTGAATGTGTCAAAGGAAATCTGAGTGTTAACCATCGGCTTTTCTTGGGCAAAACCCACTCGGTAAACCAGGCTTGTAATAGTCTTGCTGCGATACGGACATATAGGCATCTAAATATTTATGAAACCACAGATGATCTTCTCAGGGAAGATGAAGTACAGCCTTGCTTACTAAAGGTCTATCACATCTAGAAAATAAACAGCTGCTTTTGGGTTGTTCTGGACTGAATGTGTCCCCCCAAAATTCATTCATTAAAATCCTGATCCCCAATGTGATGGTATTAGGAGGTGGGGCCTCTGGGAGGTGATGAGGTCATGAGGGTGGAGCCCCACATGGATGGGATTAGTGCCCTTATAGAAGAGACTGCAGAGAGGCCCCTCACCCCTTCCATCATGTGAGGACACTGTGAGAAGTGAGCCGTCTGTATGCCAGGAAGGAGAGAAGAAGGTCCTCACCAGACACCAAGTCAGCCAGCACCTTGGTCTTGGACCCCCAGCCTCCAGGACTGTGAGAAATAGATATTTGTTGTCTAAGCCACCCAGTCTGTGGCACTTTGTTATATCAGCCTGAATGGACTAAGGTACTGCTAATATACTTTGAACATTGCCTATCTGTGATAAATTTCAAAGGATGATGGGGTAGTGTTATGCCTTCCATTCTTCCAGTGAATTTTGCTTATCCAAAAGGCATAAAAGATTTTTACCCTTTAATTTGGATACTAAATGCCTTCGTTTATCTTGAACCACTCTGCAGCACCAGTGAGCCAGCCAACAGCAAAACTGTTTTCAGCAACATTACATTTACGATCCTTAATTTTTCCCATGTGCAAGGAAAATCTACTCATTCAAAAGGCCTCTACTTTTTCTAAATAGCTGTAGACAGAAATACCTGTTTTATGTCATTCATATTTAAAGTTTTAATACTTCAAAACATTAGATTCACTTCTAAATGACACTCCGAAGACAAAATTCAGTGGCTAAAGAATATGCATGGTTTTAAGGATAAACACAAAATCAAATAAAATGCCTCAGACTTTTTGGTATTAATGAGCTCATGGTCTCAAGTTACGATCCACGTCGAAGAGTCGAGGTTTCATATGATTAAACTGCCCAGATTAAATCCATGAGACTGCGGTTCTCTGAGCCCCTCACACCATCCACTCCCTTGCATTGCTGTCTTCTTTCCTGAAGTGAACAGTGAGTGTTCATAGAGGGAACGGGCTCTGTGCACCACGGACCCAGGGAGCCCAGGAGTGATCTGCTAAAGACCAGAAACTTGATTTACGTGATCAATTAGGTTAAATGTCTTTTTATTCCATTCTAGTTTTCTAAATGTGACTAGTTGAGGGAACCAAGCTGAGATATCTACTTGCCCTTCTATTATTGGGAAATAGCCTTCTTCATGGTGAAAGACCGAATACTTTCCTCCCAAGACTGGGAGTAAGGCTGCAATGTCTGCCCTCACCTCTTCTTTCCAGCATCACTCAGAGCGTGCGGTAAGGGGAGAGCCAGGAAGCAGCGGTACACAGAATGAAAAGGTGACATGAAAATTTACTTTAAAAATCTCACATATCGATAAATAAAGCTCCTAGAACTCACAAGTGAGATTAGCAAGGCCAATGGATACAAAAGCAATGGTATTTCCATAGGTTAGCAATGAAAAATTTGAGATTTAAATTTAAAAAGTAATACCACTTAACAGTAACACAGTGCAGATGTGAAATACTTACGGTTAAATCTAACAAAATATGTGCAGGATCTGTATGCTGAAAACCATAAAACACTGATGAAAGAAATCAAAGAATCCCTGAGTAAATAGAGATAGAATGCTCATAGACTTAATATTGCTAAGATATTAAGATGTCAAATATCCCCAGACTGACCTATAGATTTCATCACAACTGCAATGAAGGTCTGCACAAAGGTTTATGTAGGATCCATAAGCTAAATCTTTCATGCATATGGAAAGTCAAAGGAACTAAAATCGCTAAAACAATTTTTTAGAAGAACAGAAGTGGAAGACTCACATAACTTGATTTTAAGACTCACTATAAAGGCAAACTGATCAAGACCGTGTGGTATTGGAGAAAGGCAGACACACAGATCAACAGAACAGAATGGAGCCCAGAAACAGATCAACACATAACACGGTCAGTTGATTTTCAACAAAGGTAAAAATGCAGTTCAATGGAGAAAGGATAGTCTATTCAATAATAGGTGCTGGAATTATTGGACAGCCACAGGCCAAAAATCAATCTCAAGCCATAGTCTCACCATATTAAAAAACTTAACTCAAGATGGAACACCGTCTTAAATATAAAAACAAAGACTATAAAACTTCTAGAAGAAAACATAGGAGAAAAACTGTGATGATCGGGCAACAATTTCTTTGATATGATATATTTTAAAAATTGTGTTAGACGTCATCAAAATCAAATACTTCTCAGCGTAGAAAGACACCATTAAGAGGATGAAAAGAGAAGCCACAAGCTGGCAGAAAATATTTGCGAGTAACTCAGCAGAAAGGGATTTCTATTTAGAATACAGAAAAAACTTTCAAAACTTGACAATTAAAAAAAACCCCAATAAACAGAAGTTGAGTCACGGATGTAGAAAACAAACTTCTGGTCACCAGGGGATGGGGAGAGAGGGATAAATTGGGAGATTGGGATTGACATATACACACTACTGTATATAAAATAGATAACTAATAAGAACCTGCTGTATAGCACAGGGAACTCTACTCAATAGTCTGTAATGGCCTATATGGGAAAAGAATCTAAAAAAAAAAAAAAAAAGAGTGGATATGTGTATATGTCTAACTGATTCACTTTGCTGTACACATGAAAATAATGCAACATTGTAAATGAACTATACTCCAATAAAAATTTTAAAAAAATTTTTATCATAAAAATTAAATAAAACCATCAATTAACAAATAAAAAATAGCCCAATAAAAATGTTGACAAAAGATTTGAAGAGATCCCTTACCAAAGAAGATATATGGATGGTAAATAAACATATGGAAAAATGCTTAACGTCATTAGTGAATAAAGCCATGATGAGAAGCCAACACACACCCACTAGAATGGCTAAAATGAAAAAGACTGCTCATACCAAGTATGGGCAAGTGTGGAGCAACTGGAACTCTCGTTTGCTTGCGGTGTTACTGAACCAGACTTGGGTCCACTCACCTGATATGCAGCAATGACAATTTATTGACATCAGGTTGTGGTGAAGGAAAGTACAGCATTTATTGCAGGTGCCAAGCGAGGGGAACAGGCAGCTCATGCTCAAATGAACCAAACTCCCAATGGCTTTCAGGGAAGGGTCTCTAAAGCAAGGTGAGGGAGGGGGCTGCAGGGTGCCCGGTCAGCTCGTGGACCTTCTTCTGATTGGTTGGTGGTGAGGTAATTGGGAATCAACATCATCAATCTTCTGGTTCCAACCGGTCTGGGGTCTACGTACGTGCTGGTGGTCGGCAGTTAACTACTTCCACCTGGTGGAGGTTTTAGTGTCTGTAAAACAACTCTCAGAATAGTACCTATAGCCCTTGAGGAGGAACTAAGGATCCTTGACATTGTTTTCTAGCTAAACTATTGTTACTTTGTGTTGCTTGACCTTTTCCCCTTGTTTCCACATTTTCTCACGTCTCTGATTAAATCTGCTCTTTGGAACTCGGGGAAGGCCTAGGAGGCTAAAGCTTTTCTACAAACAAGAGGCAGGGGACACCGTGTGGCAGGGGGTGGGGTCTGTCCCCAGGAAGGCCCTGGAGGGTTCTGCTCAGTTTCACTGGAGTGTAAGATGGTACAACCACTTTGCAAAACAGGTATGGGTTCCTCTAAAGTTAAACCTACACTTACAATCCAATCCTATCCACTCCTGTATACTTACCCAAGAGGCATGAAAACATGTTCACACAAAAGACTGTACATGAGTATTTATGGTGGTTTGACTAATAATCACTGATAAGGGGAAACAACTCAAATGTCTTCCAGTAAATGGATAAAATCACTATGGTGCATCCATCCCATGGGATACTACTCACCGATAAAAGTAGAACAAACTGTTGATCCGTGCAGTAGCATGAATGGATCTCAGATGCATTGTCCAAAGGAAAGAAGCCAGTCCCCAAAAGCTACATCTGTGTGATGCCATTTAAACGATATTCTGAAAAAGGCAAAACTACTGGGACAGAAAACAGGCCAGTGGTTACCCAGGCTGGAGGTGACAACAAGGGGGCATAAAGGAATTTTGGGGGGTGACGGAGCTTCAATATCTTGACGGGACGGCTGTGGTGGTTATAAGACCTCATGAGCTTATCAAAACTTGCTGAATTGAGCACTAGAAAGAGTGAATAGTGTTGTATGTAAACTACACCTCAGTACAGAACATGTGTATTGTTATTGCCCGCTTCAGAAGTTCATCCCTGCAGAAAACATCCCCTGTGAAGTTAGCAATGTTTAGCAGCGCTGTAATTAACCTCTGGTTACCACTATACTTTGCTTCAAGGAAGCGTAGGTCCTGCAGGTCCTGCAAGGGTGTGCTTGCTTATTTTAAATGAAAGCAGTGATTCTTGACCAGGAGCTGAGGGTTGAATTTTGCACATCCACTGCGGGCCCTACACCTGCCGCAAACCACCGCAAAGCCGCGTAACTAACGTTAGTTGCTTTCAAAACACCTGCCTTTGAGAGTTTTCATTTCTATGTTTTGAATTCCAAAAATTAATTGGAGGTGAAAAGCAGCTGTGTTTAGAAGAAATGCTTCAATGCCGGCTTTCTCCAGGAGAAATATCATTTAGAAATCCAGCAACAGCTGTTTGCCCAGGGGGTTCGACGATTTGGGCCAGATCCCACCGTTCTTCATTGACCCTTCTTATAAACGGCTGTTTTCAGAGTTTTCGCCTCTGTTCTGCATGGGGTTTTCCTCTTCCCTCCCGGCTTGTGCTGCCGCGTGTGCTGGGATAGTGCCCTGGGGCTGCGTCTATGGCAGATCACAGCCAGGCAACGGGAGGGGACCTCCCCAGAGCCTTCTCCACAGGTGGCATCGTTTCAGGGACAGCTGTTAAAAGCACAGTGGCAGGGCAGTAGAGGAGAAAGCGGCGGGAGGGACCCCTGAGATGGGTAGAGAGGGCACCGCTTTCTATGGACTCGGGCTTCTCTTGATGCCAGGCCAGTGGCTGTGCCTCTGGTCTGAGCGAGAATAACTTGATTCTGTGGCTTCACGGCAGCTCCACGGGCAGCAGTTTTGACCCGGCGTTTGCGGGGCTTCCTTCGAGCTAGGTGCCAACCTCCAGATGGCCCAGTGGTCCTGCCCATGCCACACCCACCCGGTGCCGCCCCAAACGGTTTAGATCGACTGTGGCAGAGAACCAGTCTAAGTCTCCCTTGTTCACGGATGTGCTGGAGAAAGGGGTGGGAGCTGCCCTGACTTTGCTGGCACTAGTGCCCAGCGGTCGTCTCGGCCACACTGGCCCTCTGTGACCCGGCTCCACTCACCCAGTGTCAAGGAAGAGGGGACGCCACCGGCTCTGAAGTCACTTCATGGTGGCTTTCTTCTTCTCCTTGTGATGTGAACAGAGAGAAACAGAAGAAGCAGCCGGCAGCGCTCAGTGGCGACGCGGAGGATGGTGGCCCTGTACGACTACGACCCGAGGGAGAGCTCGCCCAACATCGATGTCGAGGTACCGGCCAAGCACCCCGTACCTCTGCCGACAACACCGCTCCCTCCCTCCCTTCTCTGGAACCGTCCGAGGGAAGGGCTACCCGACCAGCAACTAGGGACCCAGGCAGGCAGGAGAGAGGTCGTGAGCCTGGTGACACGCTCAGGACATGGCAGCCACTGACATAGGGCTTCCCTGGACCAGCGCCGGGCAAGCCCTGTGACCCACACCTGGTGGTGATGGGTCGTCCTGGAGAGAGAAAGCAAAGCCCCCTGCATGTGGTCCCTGACCCTCATGACCACCACACACACATTCAAGGAAAATAGAGAAGAAAGGATGGATGTTCTCTGTGCATATAGGTTTGGTGTCCTAGGAACATTGTGAAAACTGAAAAGGATTTGCCTTCAGGAATGAAAGATTAGGTTTTCACCCTGTGGAGCTGCTTTCTTAGATGACAAGATGTGTACCAATCCCTGGTCCTCAGTATTTCTGTTACATCTGACGGGCGACCAGCTTGTGGTTCAGATTCAGAGCTCAGGTATATTCAAATTTCTGTACAGGCTTGATTGATGTGTATGTGATGCCTGATGGCTCTTAGGTATGAACTTTAGTCCCTCTTTTCATGTCTAGAGATAAAAATGCAATTTTTTCTGGTATCCTCTGCTGGATTCTATGCACCCACCTGTAGCCTGGAGCCTGGCATAGAGTAGACACTTAATAAATAGACATTTAATTACAGATTTTTTTTTACACTCAGTGAAAGGCTGTTTGTGCAATGGTCCCTACACCGCAGAGAACATCTCCTTGAGGCCCCGGGTTTTTTAAGTTAACTGTTTGACTGGTTCTAAAGACGTGCCACCAGCAGAACGTGGAGATGACCTTGAATACTGGCCGAGAATCAGAGCCTGGTAGCCCTTTTCTTGTAGCCTGGAGTCATCGTGACATAGCCTTCCTTTCTAAGAGGCTAGGGACAGAGGCATTCATCAGATTTATACCTTTCCTCCTTATTTGACTGAAAGAATAGGTTCATACCAAAATAATAAGAAAAAAAGAGAAATCATACCAGAAATCATGAAGAACTTTTTTTTTAAAAAAAGCAACTTCTGTCTCCAGGAGAACACTATTAACTTTATGTTCTTTCTCTACAGGCTGAACTTACATTTTGCACTGGAGATATTATTACTGTTTTTGGTGAAATTGATGAAGATGGATTTTATTATGTAAGTTTTGAAGCATCAAATATATATATATATATATATATATATATATTTTTTTTTTTTTTTTTTTGCTTGCCTGTTCTTTCCCCTGAAATTATGTATGAACTTTGTATGGCTTGCTGACAGGTTGGCTAATTTGCTTGTCTTCCTCCCTGAGGACATATACTATAGGACGGCAGTCGTGTGATCTTCACAGTTCCCTCTTTTCTAACGGAGGTGTTTTCGATGTATACAAGCTGTCAGCAAAGGAAGGGTATTCACATGTTTACATTTAAAATTTCCTTCATCCAAACCTTTACCAAACAGTTTAATGTTCTGGATTACTTACTGCGTAGGTAATAAATACATTTTCAAATAGGAAAAGGAAGAAATACAAAGAAGCATAATTAATTAATTAAAAGCAACAGCGTTTCGGCCTCCTCCCTGACCTCCTTCTCGCAGCCCCGTGGACCCAGCCTCTGGGGGGCATTCCTGGCTCTACCCCGGTGCCAGCCTCCTTCCTTCTCATTCCCTTTCCCGTGGAGGAGCCGGTCTCCCCATAATCCCCGAGGAAGAGAAGGTGGTCATCTTAGCGGCCCCTGCCCGGCCAGACACCCACCGCTGTCCCCTGCCTTGGGAGTGGGGTCACCATCTTGCATCAGAGTCCAAACTTCCTCCTTTTTCTTTTCTTTTTCTAAAAAATCAAAGTAGCTGAGAAACTCTCAAGTACTGATATGGCAGGTTTCTCCTGGGGTCAAAGGAATTTTACAAACTCAGGCACACGTGGCCTTTCAAAGCTCTCTCCTCTGCGCAGTTTCTGAGTTTTAAGAGTATAGTTTTCAGTGAGTACTATTCATACTGTTACTGACCAGGGCTCTTGGCCTCCTTAATCAATAGATATTGATCAGAGACCAGACAAGAAATTCAGGCAAGGCTTTGTTGGGCCCCTGCTGCTGCAGGTGGAGCGAAAACAAGCATGAGGTTCCCTTGCTTGCTTGCTCCCTGAGGGGGTGCCAGCTGGTTCCTTATATGGGGTGAGGGTAGGGGTGTGCTGGGGGGTCGGGCTGGAGGCGTGGCTTAGGTGGTCTGCCCGCCCCTTTGGTGGTGTTGCGTGCAGGGGGCATGCGCAGTGCCCTGCTTTTGCCCCCGACCCCCTGCTTTTGCTCCCAGCTCTTCAGAAGTGGCAGTTGGGGTTTTTTTTGGTCTTTTTGTATCTTGTTGTCCATAATTTGCCCCAACTGTGCATGCATGCGGTTATTTTTAGTCCCTTATAGTTTCTTTGTATTTTGTTGCTTGAGGAGATGACATCTGTCCAGGTACAAGCACTGCAGCAAAGGGTCCCAGGTCCCAGGTCCCAGCCTGTCTCAATACTTTGTCCCGTATGTTGCAAATAGTTCTTTTTCTAGGTCATTATCTGCTTTTTAACTTTTCCTTTTTTGTGTGTGTGGTTTTGTTGCTTTGTTTTTCTTTTATGAAGCAGAAGTTTTAAATTTGTCTGTAGTCAGTTTTTTCTGCCCTTGGGAGTCATGCTTAAAAAGTTCTTCAAGGTGATTGATAGAAATTATCTTATTTTGGTTCTTCACTTTTATAGCTTCATTTTCACATGTAAATCTCAAGTGTTTAACTTTATTTTTGATTTCTAATTAGAGAAACTAATGTCCCCACACCACTTATTAAATAATCCGTCCTTTCTCCACTGGTTAAAGATCCCATCTTTCTCCTATGAACTGCATTCCTACCTAGAGTGTTTCTGGACTTCAGTGCTACTTGACGCTATCTCAGTTATTGTATTTTTATAATTCATTTTCACATTTGGGAGGAACCGTTATTGTAAAGAGCCTGCCCTACACCAAACCCATAGTATTTTGTTTAGAGGTGCGTTTAGTTTTTAGGTTAAACTGGGGGGAACTTGACATAATATTGTCTTTTGATTTGGACACATGGTGTGTCTGACATTTTTTAAGTTTTCCCTTTCATCTGTCAGAAGGTTCATGAATTTCTTCTTACACGTCCTTTTATATATCTTTTAAAGTTCTTTCTTATGTTCTTGCTATTATGATTTTTTTCTGGTATATATTTTACTGGTTATTTAGAAAATATGTTGGAAATGTGTGTGCATATATGTGTATGTATGACCGTGTTTGTGTGAGTATATGTGTATGTATGCAACATAACACGTGTGTGTGCATATACGTGTACACGCATGTGTACATGTGTACATGAATTGTATGTGCACGTGTATATTGCATGTGTGTGCGCATATGCATGTGTGTATATATGTGTGCGTGTTTATGTGCATGCATGTGTATGTACTGTGTGCCCATTTATGTGCATGTGTGTTTATGTGCATGAGTATACATGTGTGCATGTGTGTATATGTGTGCATGTGTGTGTGCTGTGTGCCTGTTTATGTGCATGTGCATGTATGTGTATATATCATGTGCCTATTTATGTGCACGTGTATGTGTGCGCGTATGCATGTGTGTGTGCATGTATGTATGTGCATGCATATGTATGCACTGTGTGCCCGTTTATGTGCATGTGTGTTTATGTGCATGAGTATACATGTGTGCATGCGTGTATATGTGTGCATGTGTGTGTGCTGTGTGCCTATTTATGTGCATGTGCATGTATGTGTATATATCGTGTGCCTGTTTATGTGCACGTGTATGTGTGTGCGCGTATGCATGTGTGTGCATGTATGTGTGTGCATGTTTGTGTGCATGCATATGTATGCACTGTGTGCCTATTTATGTGCATGTGTGTTTATGTTCCCCTACAAATCTTGTTTCTGAATGTATTTATATCCATTGTCATCAGTTGGTTCTCTCGGGTTCCCCAAATCATGACATTTTGTCTTTTCTTCAATATTTGTCAGTCGTCTTTTTATTGTCTTACTGCATCATTGAAAACAATTCTGAATGACAGGGATGGGGGATCCCTGACAGTCTGTATTTTAGTAAGAATATCACTAATCTTTACACTGTTATGTGTTAAGCTAGATTATCAATAAAGATAGATCATCTTTGTAATGTTAAGCATCCTGTTTTTCATTTGCTGAACTTATTTTTTTTTTTGGTCAGTAAATTATTGACCATGGTGTACAACTATTTTTTTTTACAATTATTTTTAAAGCCCTGGATTTGACTTGCTAACATTTTATTCAGAAGTTATATTTATATTCCAGAAATTATATTGGTTTATATGTATTGGAGTATCTTTTTTTGTGGCCTTTGGTATCAGGATTATGCTAGAATTATGAATGAACCGGTAAGCTTCCAATATTTTTCATGCTCCAAACAGATTAAATGACATAGTTAGGTCCTACAATTACATGAAGGTTATTACAACCTGCCTAAAAATCGTTTAGGTTCAGTGTCTTTTTAGGATGCAGTTGTACAAAAGTTTTCACTTGCTTAAATAATTATCTTCTTATTGAGTCAATTTTTAATACTTTATATATATTTAGAAAGCCATGCCTTTCATTTAGATTTTCAAACGTATAGACAAAACTGGACATAGTATTTTCTGGTAATTTAAAAATATTTTTCTAATATGATCTGCATGTTCCCATTCCTACATTGTTTTATCTAATTTATTTTCTTGAATAGCCTACCTAAATTTTATATGATAGGAGGAATCAGATCTAAATTGATATGTACACGTTTTAGTTCTCTCTCCACCAAATGGCTTTAGTATTATTTTGTTGGTCAAATTTGCTGAGTAGACTGCCCAGTGCAGTTATTATTTCTTATTTAATAAACAAGAACCGCGGATACCTAACTTAATACCAAAAATCTTAAATTTCACCCCACTTGCATTGTCTGACATCATGTGCAATCTTAAAAGCTCTCAAGAGAGCTTTCAGCTATTTTATGGGACCTAGTCCTGTGATCTCTTCCTAGTCTCTCCTCAGTTCCACCACATCCCATAATGAACAGAGTGTAGACAGAGGGGCCTCTGCTGTCTACCTGGGCCTTCCCCTCCACAATTCACAGCATCCCCAGTTAAAAGTCCCTGCTTTGTCTCCAATCATCTGAGACTCCCAGGGCCCCATAATCCTTTAACCCTTATGCTGTGTTAGCCAGATGCTTGCACTACCCGGTGTTTCTACACCCAAACTCTTAAATCATATACTTTGATAGGTCAGAAGGAAATAGGCCGTACAGTAGCATTCTAAAGTATTAAAGGAAGCAAAGGAGAACTATGCAAGCGTGATGGGGCCTCGTGCTGACTGGGCATGAAGAAAAAGGGGCCGGGATAGACTGTAAGGTTTTCTACCGTTCAGCCCAGCGGATTCCAATTCTGTTCGAACGTAAGGTCTTCACACGGTTCGTATCTAGCCTCAAACACAAAAGCGGTAGAAATGAGGCTCGAAGAGGAGCAGAGATCAGACTGTGAAGGGTCTGCAAGGGGGGGGAGATGTCAGGTTTTCTCTTAGAGAGAGTTATGGTCAAGGGTTTCGCAAGTGGGCCGTCTAAGGGAGGTGGGAGTCCCAAGAGGCCAGGTGACGAGCGATGGAACTGCCCAGGTGAGGGGCAGGGGCCTGCACTGAGACGGTGACAAAGCTAGGCTCGCGGCCACCCAGGGCTCAGATCTGTAGTTGTGACCTCTTCCAGGAGGATCTGCAGATTCTGCCTCAGCCGACGGGTGCCTTTGGGAACACAGAAATAAGGACACGGTAGCGAGGAAAACACGGCTTAGAAACTATTGAGCTTGAGGCTACAGAGCCTCTCCAATGCGGAGGGGGGCTCACGCAGGCGCACGACTCTAGCGACCACGCCTCGTGCAGGGGTACGTGGCGGCGGACGCCAACAGTGAAGTCATGTCGTGTGCACTTCTGACGTGTGATTTAGCAGAACTGTGCTGAAGGCTCAAGAGAAGAGAGAAAACAATGAAGAGTGCAGGCAGTTCCCTCCACCGCTGTATCAGGGAGCCCAGGGCAGGGCTCAGCCCGGGAGCCTGAACACGCGGCCCCTGTCGGTCTTGGTTCACACAGGTGCCTCCTGTGATGTGAACATGGTGCTGATGGGGATGTGTGTGTAAAGCTGTGCGTTTTCATAGAACGTAGCCCCCAGCACGAGCCAGCTACTCTGTCTGGCGCTTACCTCTGGTGCTGGACGGAAAATCTGGCTGTTGGACCTACTGAGAGGTCTGGACTGGACAGAAGTTCCAGCGCCTTTGCACATACATGTTGTCTGCAAGCGCTGGCGTGGAAGAAGTCACCAGGGACACATGCACAGCAAAAAGCAAAGATGTCCTAGAAAGAGTGCCTAAGTATCACCAACGGAGAAAGACAAGCTAAGAGTGGAGCCTGAGGAAGAAGGGTTGAAGTGGCCACAGGTAAACAGGAGGGTGGGATCGTCAAGGTCAAGGCAGAAGGAGCTGGTGGCCGACGTGGTGGGCACGTGGCTGTCGGGCTCAGGAGGGATTACCGCACAGGAAGACATGGGAGGTACCTGGACCTGCCTCTTTAAAAAAAATTAATTTTAATTTTTAATTGTGAGCAAATACACATAATTTACCATCTTAATCACTTATAAGTGTACAGTTCAACAGCGTTAGGTACACTCACATTGTTGTGCAACCATCACCACCACCCATCTCCAGAACTCTTTTCATCTTGCAAAATTAACTCTGTCCCCATCAAACACCAAGTCCCCCACTGTCCCCTCCCCCTGGCGCCCACCCTTCTCCTTTCTGTCTCTAGACTCTTGACTACTCTCCGGACCTATGTAAGTGGAATCACGCAGTATATGTCTGCTTATGACCCTTCACTTAGCATAATGTCCTCAAGGTTCGTCTCTGTTGTGGCATAGGTCAGAATATCCTTCCTTTCTTAAGGCTGAATAACACTCCACTGGACCACATTTTGTTTATCCATTCACCTGCTGATGCACAGCTAGGTTGCTTCCATTCTTTGGCTATTGTGAAGAATGCTGCTGTGAATATAGGTGCACAATTCAGTCTTCAAAATTCTGCTTTCAATTCTTCTGGGTAAATACCCAGAAGTGGAATTGTTGGATCATATCACATGATAATTGTATTTTTAATTTTTTGAGGAACCACCATACTGTTTCCTCCATAGTGGCTGTACCGTTTTACAGTCCCACCAAAAGTGTACAAGCATTCCAATTTCTCCATATCTACACCAACGTTAAAATATTTTTATAGTAGCCATCCTAGTGGATGTGAGGTGGTATCTTGAGGCTTTGATTTACACTTCCCCCTTGAGTAGCGATGCTGAGCATCTTGTATGTGCTAGTTAGCCATTTGTCTTTATTTTTTTTTTTTTTGAGAAATTATCTATTCAAGTCCTTCGCCCACTTTTTAATTGGGTTGTTTATTTTGATAAGTTGTAGAAGTTCTTTATATATCCTTTATAACCCCTTACTAGATATCTGACTTGCAAGTATTTTCTCCCATTGTGTAGGTTTCTCTTTCACTCTGTTGGTCATGTTCTTGGATGCACAGTTCTTAATTTTGATGTTGTAGGCTGGCTCTTTCAAGTTGTCATCTCCTAGACCTACTGGACACAGAAACACACTCCCAGGTTGTCTGGGGCCGGTTCTGAACTTGGTTTTGGGTTCTGTGGGGCAAGTTGGCACTGGGGGGTTGACGTGGTGGGCTGTGAACTGCTCGGGACTGACGTCCAGTGGGCAGTTGGAACTGTGTTACATGCATGGACATGTGAGTGCGCAGAAAGGTCCGGAAGGATATATACCAACCTGAAGCAGTCACCTCGAGGAGGTGCCAACACTTTCACCTTCCCCTCTTGGGTGGATTCTTACAGTGAGGCTGTAGCGACGCACAGGACGAAAGACACCAGGTGGAACCGGCCGGCCCCCTCAGCCCTGCCCCCGCATGCGGCACCCGCCCCCGCTCCCCTCTCTCAGTGCACCCAAGCAACGGTATTTGTACCAGTTCCCATGGGACTCAGAGCTCGGTCAGGGCTGAGAACCTCTAAGTGAGATCCTCCCAAGGACTGTTCCTAAGTGTGCCTGACCCTGAGAACCACCCAGGCCCCTTGGCCGCAACAGATCCTCGGCTCCACTCCAGACGGGCCAGATCGAGACCTCAGGGTGGGCGCCGGGACCCTGCACTTCCAGCACGTGGCCGAGGTCACTCTCGTGATCAGGGGAGTCCGGAAACACTGGAGTGCCGGTTCTGTCTGCCACTTTTGAGCCAGAATACACTCGCTACTCTGAGCCGTATTCCTTTACCTAAAAGCAAGAAGTGGGTTTCCGGAAAAATAGAGTCAGTTGTTCTTCGCATCCTTGTGTTTTTAGGGGGAGCTTAATGGGCAGAAAGGCCTCGTACCCTCCAACTTCCTAGAAGAAGTGCCTGATGATGTAGAAGTCTATCTTTCTGACGCGCCGTCCCACTACCCGCAGGACACGCCGACGCGCTCGAAGACGAAAAGGGTAAGCACGTGTGTTCAGCATTTTTAACGCCTGTCCCACTCTGCCACAGATGGTCTATTGCCGTCTTTGCATTGCTCTTTTTATGTCTTAGGCCGAAAAGCATATACCCTGAATTTTTTCTCTGCCCTTCCATGGGGGTTGTGCCTAAAAATTCCTAATTCTCAATCAAGTTGACTTGTTTCACCAAAATGCCCCTTTCAATCTAATCAGTCTGCTTTGCTCACAAAGGAACGTCCCGTCCTACATCACAGACGCACAGTCCAGCTTAAGAGAGAAAAGGGGATGGGTGGTCCTTAGAGTCGGTGGGCAATAGCGGTTATTTGCCCTGTCAGGGTTTTAACAGATCTTCCGAACAAAGGTCAAAGAACTTCTCAGCCATATATAACTATCAGATTACATTTGTTTGGTGTCTCATTTTTATTTTATTTCATCACTGCGAGTTTTTATATATTATATTTTTATATATATTTTATTTCTTTGCTCATCTGCTTGGAAACAGAAGAAGAGTGTGCATTTCACCCCTTAATCAGGCAATGTAGCCTTCACGTAAGTGAGCAACTGAAGATACCTGTAAACATAGCAACCTAAGCTACCTGCAATGGACCAATGCGGTAGACTTAAGGCTTCACTGGGGGGCTAAAAAAAAGAAGAAATATGTCTCAAAAACTCACTGGACCTAAAGTGTTATTGGTCTCAGTTGTAAAGCAACTGAATTTGTAGTGAAATAAATCATCTTTGATAATCATTTCCTACGATTTACATTAAGAATATTTGGAAGGCCAACATTGGGAACATATTTCTTAACCGGCTAATTGTTTGTTTACACAGAGTGTTCCAATGTCTATTCATAATTAAAGCTGCATATTGCATTGTTAGCCACTCTTGGAAAAAGCACAACCTAATAAATGTTTACTCTGGAAATTTTACCTAAAAAAACCACAACTCAAGATCGAGCGGATGAGTAGTGAGCACGAGGTGATCTAGAGTTGGCTCTGAACACTCCCCATGCTGGCTGGAATAGCAGACAGCTTTTTCTTAAGTGACCATCCCTCTACCTTACGGGAGAGCTGGTGCTTCTCCTCAAAGCACAAGCAAGTGTCCTGAACACACAGGCGTTTGGTTGGAAGACTGCTTTGTTGGTATACCAATGCAATACCAAGTTTAATGAAACATGCAGCTCAAATGATTGCATTAGATGGAATAGATGGTATCTTCAGGTGTACTTTGGGATGATTTAGTAGGTGTTCTCCATTAGAATTAGACCCTGATTTTAAATCCAAGGAAGCTTGAGGCCCCTGGGCTCATATTTGCCTGACGGATAATGAATACTCATATTAGAAAGAGGTTGGCTCTGGTGAGGTAAGGGAGCGAGAGGAAAGGTGATATTCTATAATCGCAGGCATGCACGCGACCGTAAACGTGGGTGAGCCCACGTCGTCATGCCCGCGTTAGAATACAGTTCTGCTCCTGTGAAGCACCAGGAAGCACTCAAGTGTACGGAAACCCTACCGTGTGCTCTGTATCGACAAAAACGCATCTTTAATACCTTGGAAATAATGAAAGCGTACGATAAGGGCCTTTAAGCTTTCTTTGATTGAAATTAAGGTTCATTTTATTTTTTATTTTTTATTTTTTTTCTTTCAACCGGTGTGCCATCTCCAGTATTTCTATAGTATACTAACCCAGGAATGTACTCAACAATGTCAGGATTTCATATACCCAAGTAGTTTTCAAATACAAAATTCCCTTTAAGAACTTTTGCTTTTAAGATTACTGATGGGTACTCGGCCAGTCTTACTCTCACCCTAATTCAAAATGACTCCTCCTTCCTGCTTCTGGTCTTAAGTTACAAAGTAGATGATTACCCAGCTTTGTTTTGCCAAAGCAATGGCCACCCCCTCCCCCGACGACAAAGAAACCGAAAACCCCACACCGCTGGCCCTCTCCCTGAGGGCCCTCCCCTCAGACCCCCTCTCTGAGCTATGCCGTGGGAGGGCCGCGTGCCTCTCACGGGATACTTCAACCCTTCAGAGAAGAAACGAAGCACCCTTACCTTGCCCGGTGGGAAACGGGGCAGCGCGGCGCTGCTGATGGCGCGCGGCGAGCGGAGGGATGCCGCCGGCGCTCACGCACTCAACGACCTGTCCCAATGTGCCTACTAGGTTCCTCCTGAGGGTTCAGGTACAGCAAGGAGAGTGCCATCTCCCACAGCCCATCTCCATTCTGGGTCACCTACGTCATCTATGGGTACTGGTAGTCCCGGGAGAGGCAGGGAAATGTCCTCGAGAAAGAAAAAGGGGCTGCTTTCCAAAGGCAAGAAACTGCTGAAAAAGCTGGGTGCAGTGAAGTGATTCACGTGCTTCCGGACAACTTCCAAATCTATGTAATTTTCTTTAATTCCAAACTAGGGCTTTCATGACTCAAGTACTTCCTAAAAAACCAATCTTCTCCCCTGACACCAGTAGAGAAATGCTCTTTGCACCACCGTCCCCTTTAAACCCAGCGCCAGGACACAGGGCTGCTGGTGCTCCCGCCGGGCCTCCGCGCCCATCGCTCTTGTTATTGCCCGGGCCCTGGCGGGAGCTGGGCTGTCTCGTGAGCACGCAGGGCGGCCAGTAGCTCTTTGTAGCTCACTCCCTACCTGGGGTCCCAGTCTTTGTGCATTTGTCATCTGCCCTGAAAGGAATGATTTCAACCTCTCTCCCTTTTCAAAAAAGCTTGCCTCATGATGCATAACTCTCACTTTAACGCTGGTCTTGAAATTCCTAGTTTAATCGCCTTGATGTTCTGCCTTATAAATGCACAATGATTTGTACTGTCCAATAAAAACTACAGTGTACACTTTGTATGTGTTGTGCATTCAGTGCCCTTCACCCTCACAGACACAGTGGTTTGAAACCAAGTTGCACAGGCTGTGCAATTATAAGATCCTGGTTTTTCGTCTTTTCGAAGCAAGCCAGGCAACACACAGGAAATGTTTACTTATTCAAATCATTTAAAAAAGAGGAGAGGAAGTAACTCTGGTAAAGTACCGCTACTCCAACCTGCCAAAAAGCTGGTAACATTCATTGCTTTCAGTGTTACATTTTGTGGCATATGGATTTACGTTACTTTCATCATTTGTCAAAATGCCATACACAAATAATCAACAGTGAACAGCATACACGTAAAGCAATCCACATAATGCATAAGCCACACCAAAAACATACTAAATTTAAGTCTGTTCAAAATGATTCCATACCAATCTTCACCATTGGCACCTGAACAACAACAACAAAAAGATTTACAAAGTTGCCGGCAGATGTATTTGATGGTTACTATTTTGTAATTCGTGTCCACTTGTAAATTGTTTTTACTCTTTATACATACTTTTCAGACTGCCTTTCTTTTGTAATTTATGGAAGGTTTATAAATGAATGATGAAGCTTTCCCCACTGTGTCTTCAAAAACTATATTGTAAATTGTAATATAATAGTATGTGGTAGATTTATTAAAAGGAAATTAGTGTGTGATTAAGTTCTGTGTGGGTGTGTGCATGTGTACAGCTAGTGTAAAATATTTTATAGAAATAAAATTTGTTATTTTATACAATGCCATTTATTCTGTATGTTTGTTTTTAACACTTTTTAAAAAAATCATAGCAGCATAACTGAGTTCCTTTCTCCTATATGTACAAGAAAAACTCTGTAACGTTACCTTTTCTGGCACTATTTTTTTTTCTAAAATAATTCTGACCTGTGTTTTGGCAGTCATTTACAAAGTGCTGTCACCCTCGCATTGTTGGTGACAATCCACTCAGTGGCAAAAGAAAGGTAATTCGCACCGAGTATTTCTTGTGAAATACACACGTGCAACAAAGACGTCGAGAGTGAGTTCAAACCATATTCATAACATCTCCCTTTGGCAACTCCAGAATTCAAATGATCTGAATAAAGAGGTACACCAGCTAAGTATAATAAAACACAGCTTAATTTTTCAAATACAAAGCATTTTCCTGAAATCCTTAATTATTTTAAAATTCTCCAAATAATAGGGTTTATTATCATTAAGAGGTAACACCAACGTGCAAGGTGAAAATATAATTCAAATGCATAACTTTATGAAACTATATACAAGTATATAAAATAAGTGCTATCATAATGTCATTCACATCGAACTATGTTTTCACCTAACGCATTTACAAAAAAGGTTACGTATGAATAATTGATGACAGAGAAATACTGCGTGATCTCACTCATATGTGGAACTTAAAACAGTCAAACAAACACTTAGAAGCAGAGGGCAGGATGGTGGTTGCCAGGGGCTGAGGGTGGGGGAAATGGGGAGATGTGGGTCAAACGGGACAAAGTTTCAGTTACACAAGATCAATCAATTCTGGAGATCTTCTTAAGTTAAAAAAAAAGCTGAAATGCTAGATTAAATAGAATGTCTTTAATTTAAAAATATTCCAGTTTAAGAAATATCAGTATAAGAAATTAAAGTCTGCACAACAATGTGAATGTACTTAATGCAACTACACACTTAAAAATGGTTGAAATGGTAAACTTTATGTTACATATACTTTACCACAGTAAAAAGAAATTAATGACAATCTCTCCCAAAAAAATAATAAAATCAGTAAAAGTAACCAGGATTAAATCTTTTGAACACGTTTACAAATTTCCTAAAATATGAAAATGTAGGCAAGCCCAAAGTGATAATGAGCTGGACTTAGCTTTGGTGAATACTACGAAACATTTAAGGAATACATACGGCCCACTGCACACAAATTCTTCCAGAGAAGAGAGAAGAAAGAAAAATGCCCAAACTCATGAGGCCAGCATTATCCTGATACCAAAACTAGGCAAAGACATTGTAAGAAAACTACAGACCAATAGCATCATGAATGTAGATTAGAGAAAAAATCCTTAACCAAACATTAGCAGATTGAATCCAACAATATATAAGGATGATACACTATATTTAACTGTGGTTCAACCCAGGAATGAAGGTTGGTTGAACATGCTGAAGAAAATCAAGGTGTTTTACTGTATTAACGGAACAAAAGAGAAAAGCTACCCAGTCATTTCAATAAATGCAAGGAAAGCACTGGACAAAATCAACAGCTGTTCAGGAAACCAGGAAAATAAAGGAATTTACCTCAACTTGGTAAAGTTAACAGTCAACATACATAATGATGAAAGACTGACCACTTGCCCTTTCTGCCAGACAGAAAAACAACACAAGGATGACCCTTTGACTACTTGTATTCAACACTATACTGGAGTTTCTAGCCTTGCAATAAGGAAAGAAAAGGAAGGAAAAGTCATACGCTTTTGCAAGGAAGAAGTAAAACAGTCTTTATTTGCAGATGACATTGTTTATGCAGAAAACGTTAAGGGATATCCACAAAACGCAGTTAGTACTAATAAGTGAATTTGGCAAGGTGACAGGGCACAAGGTCGACATACAAAAATCAATTGTATTTTTGTATAAAGTGCATATTTTGTATCAATCTTCCCAGCAGGGAACAATTAGACAGAAATTAAAATATCGATATATAACTGATACAAAATAAAGGAAGAAAGAAATGTCATCAGTTACAGTAGCATCAAAAACATGAAATTCTTAGGGACAAATTTAACAAAATACATACAAGACTTCTTATATACTGAAAAATGTAAAACATTGCCTAAAGGCTATGAAAAAGCTCCTAAATAGAGATATAAAAAATGTTAATGGCTTGGAAGATTCAGTATTGTTAAATGCCAATTTCCCTCCGGGTAAATCTACTGATTCAGTGAAATGCCAGTCAAGATTCCAGCAGGCTTATTCCAGAAATTGATAAACTGATTAAAAAATTATAAAGAAATGCAAACGACCTAGAATAGTCAAAACCATTTTGAAAAAGATGAACAAGGTGGAAAGACTAACATTGCCTAATTTTGAGACTTATTATAAAGCTACAGTAATCAAGGCAGTGTTGTTTGTATGTAAAATATAGCTATATATAAATTAAGATATATATAAATCAATGGAACAAATAGATGCTTACATATATAGTAAGTTCATTTTCAACAAAGGTGCCAAAGCAATCAATGGGGGAAATATGGTATTTTCTAGAAATTCTGCAGAAAGAAGGGGGATTCACAGGAGGGAAAACTGACTCTTACCCCATATGATACACACAATTTAACTCAGGACATAGTCCTAGATGAAAATGTTAAAACTATAAAACTTCTAGAAGAAAACACAGGAGAAATTTGGCTAGAAGGATGTCTTATTCAGGACACAAAAAGCACAAATTATAAGAGAAAAAACCCCTGATAACTGGACTCCATCAAATTTAAAAACATCTTCTCTTTGATACTTAAGAAAGCAAAACGGGAAGCCAGAAACAAAGAGGAAACATTCATAGTGCATATACCTGACAAAAGACTTTTACCCAGAATACACAAAGAAATTTTACAAGTCAATAAGACCAACCAATTTAAAAGATGGTATGCAAAAAGATCTGAGCAGCTACTTCATAGACGCTATAAGAATGGTTCATATGCACATAAAAAATGCTCAGTATCATTAGTCAGCAGGGAAATGCAATTAATAATCCAAGTGAGATAACATTACACACCCACTAAAATGAAAAGACTGACATCATCAGAGACTGGCGAGGATGTGGAGCCACTGGAACTCTCGAGCGCTGGAGGGGAGAATAGAAAAGGGTCCAGTCACTTGTCAGCTTATTATAAAGTCAGAGACACTTAGCATATAGATCCAGCAATTCTACTTCTACGTGTTTACCCAAAAGAAATAAAAACCACGTCCATACAAAGGCTTGAACAGAATTTTTCTAGAGTTTATAATAGCCCCAAATAGGAAACGTCCAAAATATCCATCTGTCCATGGTGAGTAAACGATGTGAAATACAACCTTACAATGGAATACTGCTTAAGCAAACAAACCAATTAGACAAAACAGATACATTTTTGAAGCACTCTGAGCAAAAGAAGTCAGATGCAAAGGAGTACATACCGTATGATTCCGTTTACATGAAACTAGAGTAGGTCAAAGGCAGATCATTGTTGCTTGGGGTCAAGGTGGGAAGGACTGTTTGCAAAGAAGCAAGAAGGAACCTTCTGTGGGAGGGAATAGACATTTTTCTAAATCTTGGTGGTGGCAGAGACACTGGAGTGTATACATTTGTCAGAAGCTCATCAAGTTGCACTCACGTACATGTAAGTTACAATAAAGTTGATTTAGAACAATGGCATGTAAGTTGGATAAGAGGGAACAGGATTAGAGTGCTCAAAGATTCTTGTGTTGTCCAGAAAGGAGGTATACATACTACTCCTATCCCCCAACCTCACAGGCCCCTGAGGCCAGATGGGAAGAGGCTGACCCCTCACAGAAAGGGTGAAAGCACGCAAACTCCTAAATCAGGTGGCTCGTAGCCCAGGAACGACCCTCTATGGGCTGGCTGCTTCCTGGGCAGGTGCAATCTCCGCTCACCGCAGGGCCAGGAGCCAAGTGCTTGCCTGTGCTAGGGTAGCCCTGCCACACCACAGCTGAGGCCATACCCCCTCCAAAGGGCTCCTTCCTGCCACACCTGATCGACCCTTGCACTGGACTTGGGTCAGGTGGGTGGGGAGCATGGGCAACGATGGACTGGGCAGGACCTCCTTTTCCAGGTACCCACGAAGAAAACAATCCAACGGCAGAACGTCTGGTGCTGAGGTGTGGCCAGAAGCTGGGACTTAGGATCCAGGTTTCTCGGAAGCCTGATTGGTTGTTACCCACATGGATGATTTCACTTCTTTGCCTTGTATAATATTATTCCAGCTGTTGCTAAGATTTCTGAGTGTTCCTTGTTGCCCACATGGATGATTTCACTTCTTTGCCTTGTATGATATTATTCCAGCTGTTGCTAAGATTTCTGAGTGTTCCTATGTCCAAGTCCCAAGCCAAGAGTCTCACTTACGAGAACTGGGTGGGGGCTTGCCATTAGGAATTTTTAAAGCCCTCTGGTGACCAGAACATACAGCGCAGGACGAGAACCTCTGTGGAGTATACAGGGGCCCCTTGACATTAACATGCATAAGAAGTACAGGGGCTGGTTGACTGAGTTAAGGGTTACATTAGTTATCTGTCCTTTCAATAAATACTTGAGAACCTGTTACGTGCCAGACATTGATGAAGACACTCTGAGACAACAGTGAACAAGACACAAAGATTACTGCCCTCCTGGATTCCTAGAATCATTTGCATTCTAGTGGGGGAGGAGAATATAAAAAGCACAAGTAATATACTATTGATACCAGCAAAGCTGGAGAGAGCAGAAAGGCTATGTCTCTATGCCTGTGGGATGCTAAAAATTTAGAAAGTGGTCCCTCTGCTGGTGACATCTTAGGTGACCTGAAGGAGCACGTGGAAATCTGGGCCTGGAGCACCAGCAAAGGTCCTCGGGCAGGATGAGGGCACCTGGGCGGTCTGTGAAGAGCAGGACGGCACAATGCCACACCCTCGCAACGACTGTCTTCCTGAGATGGGAACCCACTGCAAGACGAGCAGGTGTGTGACTTGATCACTTTGTTGCAAAAAGACCACTTTAGGAGGCTGTGATAGTAATTCAGAGACAGTGGTGGCTTGGAAGAGGGGACAGGAACAGTGGCTGGATATTCATGACATTTTGAAGGCAGAGCTTATAAGATTTACTGAGGAACCCAAAGTGTGACACGAGAAAGACAGGACTCAAGGAAAGATGCCAAGGGTTTTGGTCTGAACATCTGGAAAAATGCAGTTCCAATTAACTGAACTGGAGCAGGTCTGAGAGAAATCACAGTTCAGTTCCAGGCATATTAAATGATTCAACCAGAGGTTCTCATAGTGCGGCCTGGGGACCCCTGGGGTACCCTGAGACTCTTCCAGGCTTCTATGGTCAGAACTATTTTCCTACTGTTGCCAGAGCTGACACCAGATTCTTGCTCAAAACCTGCCAACCCCTCCCTTGAACAGGAACTAACATATCTCTTTAAGTCACAGGGTCCCAAGACAAAGGAACTAAGCGACATGAAGAGAAAAACAAAAACCAGATAGAACCAGCTAGAACCAAGATGGCAACGAATCTGACCTTCAACAGACGCCGAGTCTCATCTACGCTGTTTTTACTACATCAGCTACTAAGTGACACACCTACCAGCGGCCATGACCTGGAAGTTGCCGACCAAAAAAGGACAGAGAAAGGGTGGCATCCCGTTTCAGGGAAACCCCGCCCCTTCCCCCGAAGAACAATGCGAATGCCTCCCCGTCATCGGCCTCGCTCCTCCCCGCACTGTCCTTATTCTTTAAAATCAAATCCCTCTCGCCACATGAGCGTGAGTGAGAGGTTGACCTGTGAACTAAATTCCCACTTCTCCATTCTTTGGCCGTTGACTAAAGCTTGCACTGCACTGATCTCAGCTTCAGTTTTCTTTTTGGCTGTGTGAACCCTAACGGAAAAGAACCTTCCCTGCCAAGGCAGAGGGTCTGGGCTGGGCTAGGACCAGAGTAGGGGACCACAGGACCTAATTTGTTAACACTGAGGTCATCTGCCTTTTTCATTCTTATTCTCTCACGAGTATACAGTATTTTCTAGAGGCTTCATGACATGACGGCAGCATCAGTCTAACAGTTAATGGAATGTGGGTTTCCGTATCGTTTTTAAAATATAATTTCTAATATACAATTAATAAATATAACCCGAATAAACAAAATCTCTCTGGGTCCTCAGCAATTTAAGAGGGTCAGGAAGTTCCTCGACCAAAGAGTTTGAGAACCACTGAATCAGACACTCGGAGACATCTGACTGTGGGAGGCCAGGCCTGGAGATGTAAATTGGCAGCGGTTTCACAGAAATGAGTTAGGAGACTGAATGGAATAACCGAGGGAGGAAGAGTAGAAAGAAACTCTTTTCTTACTGCTTCTCAGAGATCCTACTTCTGAGCGTGGAGGCACTCCAACATTCTGAAGTTAGGGAGACCAGGAAGAACCAGCAAGAGACCGAGAATGCCGGGAGGCAGGATGGGGGGTCTCAGACAGAGGCTGCGGTCTGGAGCTCCCACTGGACTTTGGCTGCAGGCAGCACAGGGTGCTGGGAGGGGCAGTGTGACCTGGAGCAGGGGCACTGCAGCCCAGGGGGCCACCAGCTTGCTACAAAGCAGCCGCACGTGGACTCTCCACTGACTTCATCACTTCACAATTTTAGCATTTCTCTATTTTTCACCCTGGATTTTTAAACGACTTAATTGGGTTGGAATGATGAATGCAAACCGACCTAGACCCAGCCCTTGAAATATTGTATCTGAATGACAATATTATAGCTACAAGAAAGAATTAAACCTTAAAAATGCACAGACTTCTGAAGATTCGTATCATAGCATCAGGCTGAAACTGATGTTGAGACAGACTTTCTGTTCAACCCAGAGAGAACAAAGACACAATTTCCCGACAGAAATTCCAGAATCCTCAAACAAGATTTCTGTGAGCTCTAGGGAACAGCATGTAAAACTAACAGAAAGCTTCAATGAGGGGCACATTTTTGGAGTTTTGAGGGGAAACAAACCCCGTGTACCCAGAAAAAACTAGGCAGATTACCCGTCGTGATGCACTTGAGGAACCACCCCCAACAAACTGCTTCATCACCTAAGGAACCGCCAGGTTGGATGGGTCAGACCAGGCACCGAGAAGGGAGAACCTGAAGTGTCTTTAATGCTAAGGCCTTCGGAAGTAGAACTCGGGTGTGCGTATTTCTCTTTTAAGGAAGAAGCCTGGATTTCAGAGTTTTGGCTTTGTTCTTTGGAAGCACTGCAATCAATTCCCTTACAGGTGCTCGGCTGTACTTGTCCCTCTAGGGACCAGGGCAACTCCTGCTTCCGTCACGAGCTGACCTGCTGTTAAACAAGCAGAGGAGACGCCCAGGAGGCGTCCGCTGTGCTCACTTGTCTGTCCCATCGTCTGGTTGCAGCACCTAAGTTTTCCTTTGGGGAGCCATTCCCCTACCCACTCCCAGACGGGCCTCATCTGACCCGGCAGCTACTGAGTCCCTATCAGGGCCGTGTGTCCCTCAGGTTCAAGGATGTGCAGACAGCCTGAGCTTTGCTGCAGCCATTGTGGACGAGGTGTTCCTTTTCATTGCAGTGAGGCTGAGACATACATCTAGGTTTTGTGACCATCTTTGTAATCCTACCTGATTAGAACCAACCCAGAAGGAAGCAGAGCAAGAGACAGATCCCCGATAGCATTCCATCAGCTAGGTTCTATACACCTTCTCAACCGGCATTTGCCCAGATTCCCGGACAAACCACCCGGGATGCGTTTAATAGTTCACCTGGCCTCTCCCCTACAAGTTCTGATTCCTGGATCTGATCTGGAGCCCAGTAGTCTATGTTATTTCAAAGCAAACAAGGTCACGTTTAACATTCCATTTGGGAACCACTGCCTAGGATGACTTGAGAAAGCCAGTCAATAACCCTTTTTGGCTTACATTAATTTGAGGCTTTTTTGGTCCCTTGCAAAAAAAAAAGGCTTCATGATATAGTGAGGGTCTTTTGAATACTGCAACTTTCCCGGAATTACCACATTTATCAATTTTTCATAGTTTTAAAGATATTAAAGCCTTTCAACTTTAAAGGATAGTTTAAAACCTGCCAAGTATGAGACTTTAATGACTTAAGTTACTGACTAGCCCTAAAAATCCATAAATAAAAGCTGCCCCAAATCAATCTTTTGCAGTTGTATAATTAGACTTCCTTATGTTCCTTAATACTGTGACAACATTTAGCAACTTTCATCGATTTTACTGTCTTTATTTGGCATTCTTCTGAAACGTCACAATCTCCTGTGTTTCATTCCTTCTAACGTCTAGAAATCAAACAGGTTAAGGAACCTCGGCTAATAGCCAAAAACAATGTTAACAACAGCTATTAGCTCAAAGAACTAAAGGGAAAATAAAATGGTTTTCATTCACAATATGTTAATAAGGCTCAATCCAGAAGGCAGCTATTCGATAAGAACAAGCACAGGAATGGTAAGGCAGGGAACGTTACTGAAGGGCACTCGTTGAGATCAGAGTCCCTGTAGCTCGTGTGTGATCGTGAAGGTCCACACCCATCACACTCGCAGGCCGTGTTTAAAGGCGCCTCACGCACACAGCCACTCATGGACTTCGGGCCTGCTCTTTGCAAGGTTCCCTGAAAGTTCCTACACGTGTGTAGGTGTGAATAATTACAACTGACAACTTCACAAAAACACAGACTTCTTAGTCTGCATTTTCTTACAAGTTAAGGATTTCCAGTCTTATACTGTTAATTTTGAGGTGGCAGCGTTTCCTGACAGTTTTACTCTGAAGTTCATAAGTAACACAAATTTAGCTTTTATAAATGGAATTGTGTCCTCTGAGTGCACTCTCCAGCAGTTTTAAAAAATATAATAAATGGAAAGAAAATGCATATGCTTTCAGTAAAAACAAAAACTACACTGTTATTCAAACAAGATGACAATCACTGCAATTTTATTTTATAACAAATGCAATGATGTCCCAGTTGCAAAAAAACAGTAATGTTAATATAGACTACTGGCCTCTTTTATTAAGGAGTCTTAAAATGTATCTTTGGACAGAAATTTAAAACTTTCAACTATCTTCTTTTTTAACCCCCATAACACCTAGCCCCCAAAATGAAATAAAAATAAGCCTATTTCTCCACAGTCTCACACCTTTCCTATACCTTGTATAGGTTATTTAATGGCAGCTGCTTCTTTAAAATGAGATCATCAGACGCTCAAATAAAATCCTACCTATGACTGTGCTGAGCCTCCACTTTATGCCTTTTCTCTCCTTTAAATTCAAAATAAATATTTCAAAAGTAAGGTTAATATAGCCTTACAAGTAGGACTTGCTCACTCCTGAAAGCACTTTCAAGTAAATCCCAACTTTTCCAATACTTTAAGAATCTGTTTATAATCCAAAGCACCTTATCCACACTTTTTTTTTTTCAAAACAAAAAATCCTCACAGCCTATTTACGAGAATCAAACAAGATAAAATATAAAATCCTAATTTTTACCTATAAAATAAGTCAATTAATAGCACTGTTAGAAATAAGACTCTAGATCTCCTAACTTCCTTCCCAAGTTTCACCTGGAAAGGTAACAGTTAAAAAACAGAAGCTTAAAAAAATCCCCAAGTTATAATTTCACAAAGAAAACAAACCGCTACATCTTGTCTTCTTCTGTAGGTTAGAGGTAGTAAAGACGATTTGACAGTGACAGGTTGGGCTCTCTGTGAATGCTCTGGCCAACGAGGAAAGCCAGTTTGTGGGCATACTGGCAAGGAGCAGGAACACGAATGACACCCTTCAGTGGGAAAAGAAAAGGTTCTGTTACTCTGAATCTAGCTCTCTAAATTGAAATCTCTGTATTAACTGTAAAAGCCTTAGACAACACAGCAATTCCATTTTGAAAAGTGAGTCTCATTGATGTGAATAAACATCAATTAAAAAAATACTTACTGGCCAGTTATAATAGACATGACATAGCTTGTAAGTTAACCTCTGTATGTGGTCTGGCTTCAGGCCACTGTTGTCATAGATGACGTTATAATGTGTGGGAGAAACACTACCACTTCTCACTGCCTGGCTCACGATAAAAAAATCATACCTGGGATTACAAAAGAAAGAAACACATGGGTGTAAGGCTCATCTTTTTGAAAGCTAAAATTAAGATGGCTCAAGTTTCTTACAGTGAAAAGATCGGGTACACTAAAATGTAATGTCATCTTCTCAAAACATAATGTGCTTCCTTGAATTCAGAACTTGTTATTCATGAACCATTTTGGAATGCTTACGTGTGAAAGAGGTTTAAGATACTACTACTATTTATATTTTTAAACATCTATCACTGATGCCTCGGGGCATTAACAAACATCCGACACGGCTGCTAATCACGACGGTGCCACTGAGCCGGGTCGCCGTTTCCGCTCCACATCTGAGGGCGATGGCTGGGCGGCAACAGGCTCTAGAATCGAGAACCAAGTAGTGCAAACGTAAAGGAACATCAGGTTTTTACTTGTTTGTTTTTTCATTTTTTTGGTGCCAATTAAACATCAGTCCAGAGATATATTGTAATCTGACCTGATACAGATATTAACAAATTAACTCTAATTTATTATGTCCATTGAAACTAGACAAATTTTAAAATCAGAATTGATCTACAACAGATTACTGTTATTTAGCAAAATGAGGCTTCCAGAAATGTTAAATGACGTGCCCAAAAGAACAGAGAAATCACCAAAGAGCTAGAATCAAAACCTCTGTTCCCAGTTTAGGCACGTTATTATCGTTCAAAGTGGACTTCTCCAAGTATTTGAGTAGTAACAGCAGCTGTTAAGTTTTAAAGAACATCTAGTAAAAAGTAATCAAATTTTTTCATACTTCATAGTTCAACTTGGATTTTACCCAAAGTGTTAAAAAAAAATTATGTCTTTAGGTCAATGTTACAGCTGAGCTTTGGTTATCAGAGTAGCAGCAATGTTAGAAGTATCATGAGGTCGCTCTGAATCATTAAAGAGAATCCTACAGGAAGTGAAATTGTAATATCTTAGTTACTATCTTGGCCATTCTGTCTTCCTCCTTCAGTGATTTTCCCCAACAGGTTAGAATCCTTCTGATAACTAACACCTGCCCGAGAGAAAGACACAATCCAAGATAATGCATCTTGAAATAAAAATGTCTATACATTGTCAGATAACAGGACTAAATAGAACTAAAATCTGTATTATCATTTGTCTACATAAATTTAGTACAGTAATGCCTCATCTGCCTAAGGTTCACACAGGAGAAGTGTTCCACATTTAAACTTTGTACCTAGGCTGACACTTTACCGTGATTAAAGTTGCCCTTTTTAAAAAGGGCTCCAAAAATTTATGTATGAAGACAGAACCATCACAGCTGTTCACTCTCATGAAGAGGGCATCAATGTGGACTGACCAATGACTTGCCGTCGTGAACATGACTTGCTGCCTTGTACTCCATCCCCCACAAAGGGGTTTTGGAGGAACCAAATTTCATGACTTTACAGTTGAACCCTCGTGTGCTAATAAGATCATTACCGTGTGCCCCTGAATGTTCCAGTTGGCTTTCTTATGGCAGGGTGCAGCTCCCGGTTACGTAAAAAGTGTTTGCTCAGAAGCCACTTTTCTACCTGCAACTGCGTTTCAGATGACACATTCTGACCTGTGGGTAACTAAGTGAATCACAGATCTAAAAATTTTGATTGGAAAATAACAATCTATGGATGAGGTTACATGTGTAAATAAAAAAAATGCAAAAGCAATCTAGAGCAGCTGTTCTTAAACTCAGTATGAATAACTAATAGCACAAACAATATCCCGCTTCCCCCAGAGAGAAATGGCACAGAAACCTCTGTTCACCATTTCAGAGACTAAGTTAATAAATCATGGGCATTATTAGATCAAACTAATGAAAGACTTTAGTATTTATAAGAAATAAAGTATAAGAACTATCAAGTAAATGTGTTAAAGGTGATAAAGTACAGAGGCTATGCTAAAACACAAAACAGAAACCAATCTTCATCTAATACAGAACTTACCATTCTGGTCTGGTAACCTCTACATCAATAACTGTTCCAGGAAGTGGATTTTGAAGTCTTCCTCCAGACTGGGCAAAAAATCTGGCGTTCACTCGTTTCTTCACCACAATGACCGTTAGTCTTGGGCTTAAGACGGTGATGAATGTAACTGCATTTATTCAGTCATATTTTCAGGGCACTGAAGCATTCATACATTCATACACTCCATTTAAAAGGAAACGCACATCCCTCTTGGGGCATACTAGCCATCCCAGTTGTGAAGGAAGATTCCACAACTTGTAAGGGCGTGGAGTTAGGGCCGGGAAAATACTGTGAGTAGAAAATAAAATGGCATATTTGGGCCCTGTGACTCAAGGTCATGTAGATGTTTAATCATTAAACCAAGCATATGACATACCTGTCTCATGAAAATGTTAAACCCAGCATGTTTTTAAAGTTCACAGTTTGAAAGCCTTTTCAGTGGGCATTTTCTTCTATGTGGAAAGTAAGATATTAACTCTAAAATCTTTGACAGGTAAGCTAAGTTGAGCAGTCTCAAAGTCTAACTTCCTGCCTTTCAAAATGACTGGCTGACAACATATCGGGGATCTCTGTCTCTCCCGGCTCAGTCACTCCTCAGCCCACCACACAGCAGCACCAGAATACTGCCGTTTCCCCTCTCCCTCCCCTGCCCCATTCTGCAGGTGGTTTCCCATGTCAAGACTAAACTCCTCTCGCCTAGGGAGCTTTCAGCTCTGTGTCACGTTAGATCCACTGCCTCTACATGCCTTTTGGCTCTCCTGAGGGCAGCCCTGTAACTGCCAGTATGCATTCAGCTTGAATACCCTTTCTATCCATCTCTTAAAGGTTCATTTCAGATTCACTGTCTGACACAGTCACACTGTATACACATATCCGTTTGGGAATAAATGAATTAGAACACGTTAAGCACTTAGATCGGTGCTGGCATGTAATAAACTTTGATAAATATTATGATTTTCAATACCTCAAGTTTCCTGTGCTCTTTTTCCAGCTAGAACATTAGTTCCTTAAGAACATAAATATACTTTATTGTAAACACGGGGAAGCAGAGGGCTTCCACATGCAGTATGGACCTGGCTGGTGATGTCTGACCTGGGTAGGCAGTTCACAGCACCCTGTCTAGACTGATGGTCTGAAAGATCCCCAAATGGGAACTTCTGTTCAATCATAAACTTAATGTGCTCCTTCATGGTAGAAGTAACCCAATATACAAGGGGCAGGAAAGTGATTCTACTTAAGTAAATGGAGGAACTTTTTAGGAATATCACTATCTATCTACCCATGTACGATAGACCTCTCACTGCCCAGCTACAGCAGATCTGGATATAACAGAGCCACAGTCTCAGGAATCAAAACACAAAGTGGGGCTTCCCTGGTGGCACAGTGGTTAAGAATCCGCCTGCCAATGCAGGGGACACGGGTTCGAGCCCTGGTCCGGGAAGATCCCACATGCCGCGGAGCAACTAAGCCCATGCACCATAACTACTGAGCCTGTGCTCTAGAGCCCACGAGCCACCACTACTGAGCCCGCGTGCCACAACTACTGAACCCACACGCTTAGAGCCCACGCTCCGCAACAAGAGAAGCCACTGCAGTGAGAAGCCCGCGCACCGCCACAAAGAGTAGCCCCCGGTTGCCGCAACTAGAGAAAGCCTGCACGCAGCAACGAAGACCCGAGACGGTCAAAAATAAACAGTAATAAGTAAAATTAAAAAAAAAAAAGAATCCGCCTGCCAATGCAGGTGACACGGGTTTGAGCCCTGGTCCGGGAGGATCCCACATGCCGCGGAGCAACTAAGCCCGTGCGCCACGACTGCTGGGCCTGCGCTCTGGAGCCTACGAGCCACAACTACCGAAGCCCGTGAGCCTGGAGCCCATGCTCTGCAGCAGGAGAGGCCGCCGCAGTGAGAGGACCATGCACCGCGACGAAGAGGAGCCCCCGGTCGCTGCAACTAGAGAAAGCCCGCGTGCAGCAACGAAGACCCAACACAGCCAAAAATAAATAAATAAATTAATTAATTAAAAAAAAAAAGACAAAGTGGATTTTAGTCCTGTGACATCACAAGAAATGATTTAGCAAATGTGGTGACATAAAGACAAGTCACAAGTATGCTAAAGTGACTTTCTGATTTGTCCTTACACCAAACATTCTAAATCAACTAATCCATGACGCATCTTCATAAAAAGTTAACATCAACATTTCAATTAAAAAACAAACATCGTGGTTCTAAGGATAACTACAAATATTACAGTCCAAACTCTGCATTTCTTCAAAGTGAGGAATAATTCTTGGATATTGTTTTACTTTATATACAACTCCAAACTTGTTTCTAGATGAATTACCTACTATTTATTGAGTGCTTACTGGGTAGTGTGTGACGTACATTGAACACTCTGACTTACTCCTTTCGTCAGCCTCGGTTAAGTTGCCTCCCGTTCCACAGATGAAGGCAAAGCTGGGATTAACCCGACTCTGGTTTTAAGACATATGGCTCCTGCTCACTAATCTCTGCAGCCACCAAACAACAGCGCGGTTCACGACGTGAAATCCACTTCAGGCAATGGTCTGTCATACACCAGTCCAAGCAAGCAGTTTACATCCTCCCTCCCTGCAACATGTGCTCCTATTCGCTCAAGGGAAGCTGAGCAGGAAGTCCCACCAGCCTCCTCGGGCCCAGCTCCACCCCCTTGGAGGGGAGGCCGCGTCCACAGATACGCACTCACAGGGCTAGAGTCTCCTCTTTGGGAACTGTTCCTGCCAGTCCTTCTGGGACCCAACCCAAAGGGCTCAAAAGACTCAAAGAACCAGAGATGCAGGCCCCAGCAGGGACAACAGTGTTATGTTTCCAGTATCCCAAATATTCAGCCTCAGGAAATAAGATGATAATCAGAAAATACAAGCACTAGGAATTTTAAGAGGACAGGAAAGAACATTAACCTTCATTTACAAAATATTATAAAATGCCTATTAGCATTTTAATCTGAAACGCGACTACTTCAAAAGAGATAAAAACACCCCTGACAAGCTCTGAGAACTTACTGGCATAATGGTCTCATTTTAAGAAATGTGCAGAATCAACACTTAGAAGAGGCCTTTCAGGATCTGGCCAAAGAAGACCTGGAAGCGCCTCCAAGTTAGCTAGGAATACGCTCTCAATGCTCACCCCGTGGGCCTACAGATCACAGCGAGCCCAGGTGCAGTCAGATGACTTTCAAAATCCCTCATTTTTTATAATGATAACAAATACCGGCTGAGAAAGTCTGGCAAAAATAATCAGTGCAAGCACATAGAAACCGGTCTCCTGGATTTCCTAAGCACCCTTAAAAATCAAATCCACAAATCTTTACTACATTATGCGCTAAGCTCTTACTAAACAGTCCCTGATCTGGACCTCCTTACAATCTGATAAAGAAAATAGCAAAAGTTAAACAATGTAACTTATTAAGACAGCTATCTTGAGATGGCATGCAATTTACCGCCCAATAGCACGAACAATGACCTCTGCAGGAGAGCAGAGGAAGGCGAAACCCAGTAACAGCTTTCAAAGGAGAACGCGGGCAGCATCAGTTACGAGGAGCACTAACTACCCTGGGCTGTGCAGACCGCCTAAAAGGGCGAAGCAGAACCATCTCCCCTGTGAGGCCAAACACACGCCAATCATCTTACCCACCAAGCGCCAGGCCAGCTGAGTTCACACAGAAACCAAACAAGTATTTACGGTACAGTGAGGTAGAAAAAAGAAGTTAAGACTATTTGGAATACATATTCCAATAACCAATTCTGTGGATGCCTACGGATGTACCGGGTAATCAGACCCTCGTACTTCAAGGCTCTAGGAGAGAAAGGCGGCAGCAGACGATCGGTAAAGGCATCTCCATGCGTCATTCCTTGAAGGAGCTCCCGCTCTACATTTCCAGCCTGCCCCTCCTCCATGAAAACTTCTCCACGAGACACCCCCCCAACCCAAACCTCTTCCACTACCTCAAGCCTGACCGCACCTGTAAGGTTAGATTCTCACCGGTTCACCCTGTGACATTATTTTCAAAGATACAAAAGTGTAATTTTTTTTTTTATTTTTTATTTATTTATTTATGGCTGTGTTGGGTCTTCGCTTCCGTGCGAGGGCTTTCTTCTAGTTGTGGCAAGCGGGGGCCACTCCTCATCGCAGTGCGCAGGCCTCTCACTATCGCGGCCTCTCCTGTTGCGGAGCACAGGCTCCAGAAGCGCAGGCTCAGCAATTGTGGCTCACGGGCCCAGCTGCTCCGCGGCATGTGGGATCTTCCCAGACCAGGGCTCGAACCTGTGCCCCCTGCACTGGCAGGCAGACTCTCAACCGCTGCGCCACCAGGGAAGCCCCAAAAAGTGTAATTTTATAAAGAGGCAATGATTACATTTCGCATGCTTACCTGTAACCTCTACCAACAGATTTCAGGCAATCCAGAAACTGTGGTACTTCATAGTTCACCAATGTTTTAAGCTGACCGTCTCCTACGCCATCCCGATACACGACAATTCGACTAGGCATGTATTCATTGCAGCTATTCCAAGCCCTCAGAGCAGCTGAAAGAAAGCCAGACAAGTTTTAACTACATTAACACAGAACAAAAATATGCTTCTACCAAATTCTGGGCACAGGTTTTTTTCAGAAACATAGCTTTAAGACAATTTCTTGAAGACCCTAGTTCAGAGGCCAGACGGAAACCACAAGAGGAGACTCACCTTGCAAGCAGACTTTGAGCCCATCTACTAGCTCTTGCCCTCTATCTTGAAATACACAGCGAGAGAACCAGCTATTCAGAGAAAAAACATGGCAGCGGTGAGAATGCAACTGTCTAGAAGTTTTTCACTTTTGAATCACTCTATATCTATGTTACCCTTAGCAAATCATGTTCTTTAACTTCCTTTTTGAAATCTTAAGCAGAAGGGACAAGATACAGGAAATCTTCATAAAGTTTTCTTTCGTTATAAATCAGTCCCATAATTCCATCACTGAGAAGAAAATAAAATTTAAGCCAGAGATGCCTCCTAGGTTTACACCTCAAAACACACAGAAGCACACTCTTACTACTATGCTCTTGATAAAAGATACTTTTCTAAAAGATAAAACACCTTGAAATATGCCCATTAGGAACGCTAACACATCAACGCTTCAATTTTCATTCTTCCTATTCTTGGCAATTCTATTAGTTCTAAGAAAAGCACTGAAAAATAATTTCACTATGTCGAAATACAAGTGACTGGGTAAACTCAAGTGGGTTTTCCAAAATAAAGCTAACATGACAACTTGAAATTACATTCAGTGGTCAACAAAATTATTAAAGAAGTTTTTAGAGACAGTCACATTTAAAGAGATGCATCCTCCCCGCAAATACAAATAATAAAATAACCTGAAACGCAGTCTGACCACTACATCAGGTTAAGGGCCAGTGAAGGACATTAAAAATGGGAGGGTAGCTAATAACTGGTTTCCTTTTCTAACTTCTCTCTTTTACTGGATCTAACATAAGAGAAATCAAGGTAAAGAATTAACACGACCCCTGTCCTCCCCAGACACTGGCCCCTGGACTCGTGGCCTGTGTTAGCCTACGTCTAGCAGTTAATCTGCAGCTACCAAAGCCCACTCACCGGGTCATCCCTTCATTGATGCTTGCGACAAAGCCTGCAATTGACCTCCGTCCAGCTGTGGTGTCATGGTAGCAATCAATGCCAACTATCATGGCTAGCTTTAGCTTTAACAAAAACATCGTTATGTTAGATACAACAGAATACCAGCAGTATTTAAAAATTCCATTTTTCTTAAATAACAATGAAAACTTTTATCCACCAATTAAATCAAACTTACAGGCATATCAACCCTCCAAAGCTCTCCTCCCATCTTGCAGTTCATCTGCAGGGCGATCTTTGTAGCAATGGCCATGACAGTCTGTTGTTTGCCTAAGGTTCGGGCCACCACACACTGACTTGGAGTAGGGCAATCTGTACATAAGTATTTTTTAATAGCATCATATTTGTCCTTCCGACTGCTTGACAACAGACAAACAACCTAAAAACGAACAAAACGCCCTCATTACAAAGAATTAGGAAACTTGATAATTGAGTTCAAGGAAGAAGACAGGAAACCAAACCCACAAAATCATTTACTTTACTATTCATCTCTGCCATGTAGCTAGTAAGTATGACATTAACTTTTAGCTAATGCTCATTACATTCAACTAGGTAATAGATACTAATAAAGAAGGCATGTTAAGCAAATAATTCAAAACTTGAGAACTTAGTTAAATATGCTCTATTGCCAGCCTGGACTACTTTAGAGGTAGGGAATAGGGCAAAACAAGTTAGTGATAACCTACAGGTGGACAAATAAAAGATTTTCTAAAATGCTCACAATTTTCTTACTCATGACCCACCTAGAATCATGGCTTTTAAACTTTTAAAGCTCTGGCTTGAGAATACGATCAAACTATGAAATTTCCTAGGAGGTCCATGGGCAGTGCTGGGGAAGCTGAAGTACCTCATCTAAGCAGGCCGCTGCCCCCAACTGGAAGATGTTAGCCAAAGGGCACCGGCTTGCAGCTGGAAGCTGAGTTCTGAGGACCTACTGTACAGCGTGGTGATCGCAGCTAACAGCGCTGTATTATACACCTGAAAGGTGCTAAGGAAGTGGACCTTGAGTGTTACCACCACATACACAGAAAGAACGGTAATTATGGGAGGCGATGGAGGTGTTAACTAACCCTGTGTGGTCGTCATTTCACAACACATACATGTATCAAGTCATCACACTGTACACTTAAAACTCAATGTTACATGTCAAGTACATCGCAAAACGGCTGGAAAATCAACCAACCAACCAAGCCACCCACACCTGCCCAAATTTTGAGGATTCAAGTTTAAGTTTTGGAGTTGAATCCAGCTCTTTAACTCATTGCCGTATTCTCCAATTTATATTCTCAGATTCTTATCTTTCTTTCCATGGCCCCCAATAAAATCATTTTCCTACCCTAGGTGTCTCTATTATTCCAGACAACCTAACAGTAGTTTGCCTGTGGCGTTTAAGTATGAGATAAAGGACTAAAAGGAATCCATTAGAAGAAGCCAATTCATTTCTTGGGTTTAACGCAACACAGATATGCTGTTTATCATTAAATTTGTCTTTGCCACCTCATTCATTATACTTAAGTGTAACTACAGATACCCTAACTATACTGTGTGTGCTGAACAGCTGGTTACTGTTTTTTACTCTTGTGCCTTTTCTCCGCCCCCCCCCCGATTTTCTAGAATAATTAAAGCGTCTGAGTCCCGGAAAATTTAAGATGGCTTTGCTGTTCTCCACCCCTTGTTCACAGGGCACAACAACAAGCTCCTAGGCGCACAAGTAAAGCCGCATTGACTCAGCTATCTTAGGTAGGTCAAGTACGTATGTCGTGACCGGTTTGGGAACCTAATTATCACATTTACAACAATGGACTCAAGTTCTAAGATTTACAACAACTGATTCCAGGTCAACTGCCTCCACATCAAGTAGCTACTTACTATCTGGGTATCTGACGTGACCTTCTGCTGTAAGACTCTTAAATACGCTTCAGTTCTATCATCCACTTCAATCCTAGAACGGAAATACGTAATCCAACATTCAGAAAAAGGAACAACAACTGTACTGTGTGGTGAAAGGTTCCTATAGATTATGACACACAAAACACTTCCGTATAAAACATGAAATACAACACCAGGAGCAGCCGTGTGGTCAAAAGCCTGTTTCTAACACACAACAGCACTAGTCTGAGTTTGTCCTGTTTGTCCTCCCACCCATCCTTAGTGACTCAACTACATTTCTGCATCCGCCTTACAGGGAACTGTATCGCATCTTTCAGATCACCTAATGTTTTTGATAGTTTCATTAACAGTTTGAGTTCCCACACCCTCCAAATGACCGCTAATCAATTTTCAGAGCAGAAATGACCTGATAAACTTACATTATTGCTTTTTTCATTTGTATGCCCATGGCTGGTGTAACTTTAAATAGATTTTGTATCAACGAATTGGCTGCTTCATAATTTCTTCGAGTATAGATCAATAGCCAGTTATCTAGTGGCTTAACACTAATTAATGGTGCACCTCTTGTTTCCTTTGACCAATCTGCAAACTGTGGACTGTAATCAAACTAGAAGAAAGTTCAGAGACACTGTAAATTCCATGTAAGTTCTCGGTGATAAAGCCACAAAGTCTTCAATAATTCTACCATGGCATATTCTAAACCTCAGAGTACCACTCTTAAATTTGAACTGCAGTTGACAGACGAAATGCCCTTAGTGAGGGAAAAAAAGATACAAAAATGTATCCAAAGGGTTATGTCAATTTTATTTAAAATACATGCATATTAACAGCTGCCACTCAAGTGCCTACCTGCCTGCACCAGCTACTCGAAGTATCTCAAGCTGCAGTCTTCTTAATCTTTCTAAACTCTTACAAGGATAAGTGTTATTTCCCTCATGATAAAGATATAAAAAAATAAGGCCTTTTAAGTTAAGCAACTTTATGACTGAGGTGTCAGATACTGAAAGCAAGCTGTGAAAACATCTGACAGCAAGGCAGAAAGCTAACAGACTCAAAGCACAGTGACCCTAGAAACATTTACCATAGAGGAAAAAACCCAGTGCTTTTTACATGTCCTACCCACCTCCGCAACAACCCTTATACAGGAATATATATTAACTACAAAGGGTAATAAAAACAATTGCAATTAAAGTATTAAGCTACATGATTCGGTTGTTATTCATAGAACATTTAGAAGACAGAAGAGCACAGCTTTTTACAAAAGGATTTTTAAAATTTTGGTACTTGTAGTGCTTCAGTTACACAGAAACACATTTTTTGAATACTTGCTTTCCTTTTCTGAAGATAAAATATAAAAGACATCACAATATTTAATATAGATCCCTAACAAACAAGTGGTCCACACAAAAATCAAGCCAAATAAATTGGGAGCTTTCCCTGTAAAAGATCACTTTAGTGGCAGACGAAATATCAACCCATTCAGATACTTAGACTTGTACTATACCTTAATTTAAGTAATTTAGCTTATTTTAAAAAATTAAGCCACCTTTTAGCTAAGTCTCACGGACGGTCTGAGGACCAAGCTACAGGCTTCGCCTCCTCTGTGCTCACATCAGTCGACAGTGGAGGTGCTCGGGGAGGAGAGGACTGGCCTGGCGTGGAACTAGGGCATGTATCCCTGCTTGCTCTACTGTGAGTCTAACCCAAATCTGATTGGACGGACAACTTTAAGAACTGCCTTACTGTTCTTCCACCTTGATGGATCTTTTCTGCTTGCAAGATTCTTCCTGAGAAGGACAGTAAGTTGGAGTCAAAGCTCAGACCCCAGTCTCGAAGCTCCCTCTGCACGTTATCGTCTCTGTAAATTTAACATATTTACATACCGCTAAATGTAAAGAAACGGAACAAGAACTAGTGCACACATGCAAAGAGAGACCCACTGCAACCTACAACAGGTTTCTCTCAGGACTAAAAAGCCTACCGAGAATGCCAGGAAACCCAGACGTACAATCTCTTTTTCTCTCATCACAGCCATGTTTCCCTTCCTGATATCATTTCATTTAAAATTCCTGATGCCCAAACTATCTCCTCCTCAAAGTAAACACAGTGGTATAACAAAGAGAAAAAAATAGACTTGTCCCAAACACTTTTGCTTTCTATTCTATTCTTTTTCTAACAGAAGAATTAGAAATACCACAGGCTACAAGGTTTAACTTAATTATTCCCTGGCAAACAGCAGCGTCACTTAGAAACATGAAGAACCCACCCTGAATACTGCAAATACGAAGCGAAACAAAATTCCCTTCTGTCACTCCTCCAAACCCACGTAAAATAAAGAATTGAAACCATACCCCAGTGAAGCATAGATGACTTACTTATGAATGTAATCAATCAGTCTTCCTACTTCACGCTGCCTTTGTTCTGGAGTTAGTCTTGTATGAACAGCCAAGTCTTTCATCACATTAAAATCATTCCGCATTTTATCAGTTAGACCTTTAAACAAAACGTTTAAAGGGATACGGTTAAAGAAACAAGAATCGTGTCTAAGTATCTGGAGTGTCGGGTGGTGGTGAGTGAAAGAATTCCGAGGAGACAGAGCAGCTTTAAGGGCTTTTGAGGGGACGGAGGGTGTGAAGGAATGTTTAGTGACTTCTAGAACAGACGGGGAAACAAGCTCCGTGGTTTCATTCCAGTAAAGAAAAGTCAGCGGTACCTGTGAGGTAGCAGAGCTCGGGGATCAGCATCGCAGGGCCTGGTAACGTGCCTCCAGGGCCTCTCCTTCTCTTCGGCTGACTGACCAGAACTGGCTGTTTCAAGTCGGTGATTTCTTGGTTATATTGCTATTCAAGGGAAGAAAGTGTCCCTGTTCACAGTGAATGCCTTCAGTCACGTGTCATTTTGTAATGGGACAATAAAAGTTTCTCTTTAACATTAAGAACTGATGCCCACAGCACGGCTAGTATCAGTTTCCAAGTATAAAAATTGTCCTAAATTAATCCTACTACCCAGGTTGGGATTCATATGCTCTGCTGAGCACCTCATCTTTTCTCCTAAAAACGCAGACGGTCAAGGTCAGTAAGGCTCTAAGTTGTGACTTGCAGTCACAGTTCTATTTACTTCATTTTTTGCCCTCTTGGTTTAGAAACAGTAGTCTGTGTAACTCCAAGTCTTCACCACAGTGCAATTCCCCTAAAACTGCTCTTATTACAGTGAGGACTAGCTTGTGAAAGTCGTCTCACTGTGAGAATAAACGGTGCCAGGGAGGAGGCTTGCACACTAGGGGACATTTTTAATCAGTGAACGTTTCTGCTTTGAAGCTGAACTTCCATTTAGTGGTATTAAGATTCCCCACACGTAATCACTATCTAGGGTAAGTTTTTACAACCCGTAAAGAGACCAAACATGTTGACGCTTAGTATCTGACGAACGTGCGAGACGGCTCTCTGGCCTCCAGCTCAGCTCTGCAATTCGAGACCGCGCAGACTTCTCTCAAGTTGTCTTCCCTAGAGCTTCTGGCCCTGTGTCTTAGAGACCCTCTTTCCATCATCTCTTGTATCCTCTCCCACCATCTTTTACTAACCTGGTTAATTCAGTTCTAACTTTTTATCTTTAAAACAATCACATCTCCACTAAGCAGACAAGGTAGTAATACCGTCGTGGCCATTTCCTGAGTCTTGGCCTCTCAGGAGACTATGGTACCTGCCCGTTCCTTCTTCCTATCGTACAGTCAAGGTCCTGGCCATCTATCATCATGAATTAAGAGACCATGACTTCTAGCCTGTCACTGACTTTGTCCTACATTCAACTCTTTACCAACCACCCACGGAAAAGCTTTCATTTCAGACAAGAAAATTCCAAGTAGAACATGCACATCTGACCTCTGCTCTATTTATCTATACTACTTATTTATCACACTACTTTACTGCGGCTCTATTAACAGTCACCCTGCTTACACGTCATTTACTTGGGTACACACACAGCTAGAAACGTGGTAGTAACTTCAGAAGTGTTCCTATTCTCTGTGTCACCAAAGGGCCTTCAATGCACAGTTCTTAATTACAGAGCTGTGGGATTTCCTGCCAGTTCTTTTAACATTTTCCCCTGCATATGAAAAACTAGCACTTTCATTTCTGTTCCATACTACTGTTAATCCTTTTCTTTTTAAAAGTGATTGACCATGATCTTCCCTTCCAAAGGCCCTTCTCTCCCACTGAGTGTTTCCCAGATATTATCTTCAATATACAAGAACTAAGCCATCACTTATTACTAAAACTCCATTTCTGCTAGGAAGTTCTAAGAACACCTTGATTCTTTCAAATATTTCAAGCCCACCCCTTTTGATTAATTCGATCTACTAGACACCTTTATCCCTGGTTGTGACAGAAATCTTTCCTGAAGAAGCAACCTAAGCTGAGATGTCAGCCTGAGAGCACGAGTCAAGCATGCAGAGCGCGTGCTGTCAGGCAGAGGGAGCCCCGCGGTTGGGTAAGACGGCCGGGCAAGTGACAAGGTGAGGACACACAGCGGCTGCATCACTCAGGGTTTCACCGGCTAAGGAAAAACGTGCTTATTAACAAGACACAGGAGCAACGGGAAGCCACTGAATTACTTTGGGTAGAAAGAGTCACATCAGACGTGTATGAGTTTGGAAAGGGATCAGAAACCTAAGAAATGAAAACTCAGAGACCAGCTGAGTGAGAGAGAGAAACGGGGCCTAGACAGGGGTGGCAGTCACTTAGAAATGGAGAAAGATGAAGGTGTTTCAGATAAGCAAGGCAGGGTGATAGGATCTGACAATTAGTTACACAAGGTAAGTTATACAAAGCATGGTGATCTGAGGTTTGAATTATCCATCATTCACCTGTTCGCGCAAATACCTGGTGCCTACTTAGGCACTAGGGCGTATATAAACTATAAAATTCCTGACTTGGTGGAAGCGGTGTTCCCTGCTCCGGTGAAGAGCACCGCACAGGGGCCAGGTTAGGGGGATATCACATGTTCAGTGTTGGTCACAGCTAAGGCATCTCTGAGACATCCAAATATTCAGAACAAGTAGGTTTAGACATGCCTAGGGCTAGAGCTAGAAACCTGAGAACTGTTAACACATCATGTGTGAAGTCTTAGCATAGACTGGAGATCACCTGGAGAGTATAAATATACAGTAACTGGGGACCTGAGGCAGAACCTTTAAGTACGCCGGCATTTAGAAGGTCCCTTAAGGAAGAATAAGCAGGCATGTAAGATTCAACACTGGTCAGGGGAGGGGAGAATCTTCCCTGACTTCACTTCAGGTTTAAATCAAACTTTCAACTGTGTCCTCTTTATATCTGCTGTTGGTATATACCAATTGTTCCCATCTCTGGTCGTGATTATTAACATGAACTACAGAAAAACGCCAAAACTCATTTCTCATGGTAACCTCTGACACCCAGAAGAATCTAGGTTAAACATGGCTGGAGTCCTCAAGGAGTTTTCAGAGGTGGAAAACAGCAGTAGGGAAATCAAGCTGAAATGACCCTTGGCCTGTTTTCATTTTGCCCAGAATAAGACCAGTTCTTAATGGGACTTCTCAAGAGAATCGTTTCCCTCCAGAGTGGTATCTGATCTTCTCACTCACAGCAGAGCAGCTGAAGATCAGGCAACAGTAGATATTCAGGAAAAAGACATTTCAAAGGTCACTAGTCGGATGTATACTTTTGACACAAAATATAAACACATAATAATTCATTTACTCCACTTTTTAGAAAAAGGCAATAATCTAGAGAAAGTAGGAAAAAAATGAAATAAATTTTAGCACTTCAACGACAGGTTTTAAGATTTTAATTAATGTGTTTTCTTTAAATACTTTTCCTGCACTTTTAACAGAGCACATCAAATGGGATGTGACCTTCTAAGGATACAGGGGCAGATCTGCTTATCTCTGAACACTACAGCAATGCTCCGATGCCTTCCTGGAGAAACATTTTATTCTCTTCTAGTCAGTGGCTGCTCTTTCTTGCTATTTGTCTCTCGTGTCTTTGTCAGTTTAGTGACTGCCGTGCCGACAGCTAGAATCATCTTTATAAAACTGGGGCTGGGGGCCACCCAATAACCTGATCTAGCCCACATGAGACAAGTCTCTCTCACTCTGTCAGCATGTAAAACAAAAGTAAGAGTTGACCCATCTGAAGATTTATCACAACGGATGCTAAGGGTTCAAAGATCTTTAGCCCACGCTGCCAGATGAAGTTTAAAAAAAGTGCTGGCTACAGAATAAGAGACAGCACGCTAAACTGTTAACTTGTACTGTTTTCCTACTTGTCCTCCACATGCTGAGGTTCAACTGTAACCTTGTATTCTACCGCAGGAAAGGAACCAGGACAGGGCACAGCTCCTTTGCTAACGAGCTAACTGTGCTGTGACCGCATTAATAAACACATTTATCGACAGCTTCAAAAGCAACTTGTTCCGTACGTACACCTGTCAGAAAATTCTACTGAAGGTGTTTCAGATTCCTCCTAAGGTCTAAGTACTTCACATTACAAAGATAAAAATCCACATTAGCATCTTACCTTCCTGTAGTACTCTAAGAAGCTGACTTCAGAGCCATCTGCTTTCTTAAAGGTACTCTTTGGATTCTGGTCCCAGTCAATATCATCTACTCTGTATGTTTTATTGTTATACCTGTGGAGTGGAGATTTTATTGGTATTTGATTAAAATATGTAGAAACGTTATCAAAAAGAGAGGCTAGACACTATGTACTCTCTAAAAAATAAAATTTCAAATCATTTGGTAACAGACAATATTATGGAAAGATAAAGGGAAAACAATTTCTTAAAGACCATGCTGTACACTAGACGGATGGGGAAGTTAACTAAACTATTAGAAAATAAAATTAAAACTAAAAAGAATAGACATCATTGGCTATTTCTCCTTTTAAGATGAGTATATTCCCCCAAAACTTTTGTTCTTGAGAAAGGTTATAAATATCCCTCCCCTGTTTTTGTGTTATTCCCACCTCTCAACTTTAAACCCTACTTTCTCTCCATCTAACATTACAGGACTAGAAGGCCGCAGTATCTTCAGACTTGTAAAATTATTTTGCGTTATTAAAAGCCTTACTTGGTGAGAACAATTAAACCTATCAGCTCTTTAGAAACTTGTTCTTGAAATTTATGTTCTTCAGTTTGATGAAACAAGTTGAACATGAAATCTAAAACAGTTTCATTTCGAAGGACTTTATGACTGACATCAGTGCAAAGCATGATGTTATTTTCATACTGAAGAATAGAAGTAGTGAAGCCAGGCCAAATCACCAACCTGTCAAAGACAATGAATGCCATGAAGTAACCTCTATGAATATCCAAACGTGTTTTGTATGTATCAAGTTATGGTTTTTACATTTATTAACTGGGCCAACAGTACAAGTCTTGGAGTACATTTACTTAGCTTCAGGTTTTACAGGGTTCCAGATAAAGACTGATCTTTTTAAGATCTTCAACAATGAATGTTTATAATAATATAATAACTTTATAAGTTCCATTTTAAATTTAGTACACTAACTTTATTAAATTTTATTATTTATATTGATCTAAGACTTGAAAAATCTAATTGGAAGCATCTACGTTTATTATAATAAACCTAAACCACTTGAGCTGCAATCCTGATACACTGCAGTCACTTTTGAAGCAATCGTCACTAGCTGATGAATTTTGTTACCTAAGAGCAAATACAAACTTCGTGTTGGACAACTCTTTATGCTTTTCCCCCATGACAAATAAATATCACATGATTTTTTAAAATCCAAATATTCTGGGATGTCTCCTTTATTGTTTAAGCCAGGTTAAATGCTCACTTAATGTGATGGGTACCACTAGCAGCCACAGTAAATCTGATCATTTCAAAACAGAGCATCGCTATCAAAGTCTGTGATTTAAACCTAAGGAACAGAGACTTTCCACTTCATACAAACCTATGATTTGGAATATCAATTGGGTCACTTGGGTTATAATAATTCCGTCCAATCTGCTGCAAATTCATGATCTTTAAAAGCCTAGAATTTGAAAGGTCAGAATAGAGAAATGAATATTGCTAAGTATCTCTAATACTACAATCACAATGGCATGTTGTTCAGAGCAGGAGTTGGCAAACTATGGCTCACAGGGGGGCCACATCCAGCCTACCTGCCGTATGGCCTAGGAGCTATTTTTTCTTTTTACATTTTTTAAAGGTCTGGAAAAAAATCAAAAGATTAATGATGCATGAATTATGTGAAACTCAAATTTCAGTGTCCATCAGTAAAGCTTTATTGGAACACAGCCATGATCATATATGTCCTATGACTGTTTCTGTGCTTTAACAGCAGAGTTGAATAGTTGAGACACAGACCACATGGCCTGCAAAACCTAACATGTTTACTATCTGGTCCTTTGCAAAAAAAAGTTTGCCAACCCATCATTTACAGAAAAATAAATCTGCCATTACATTAATTCAGACAAGTATCCACCGAAATGAGTCAGTGACAGGTTATCTCATGAGCAACTTAGGTAAATTACAAATCCAAGAATTACGTCTCACTATGCTCATGCCAAGCTCAGGCTCATCCAGATTGCTTCCCACTCAGCAGGGGGATGGCAGGGGCGGGGGGCCTTCACAGAACTTGTGTCCAACAACTTTGGGTTTGGAAAACACAGCACCCACACTGAAAGCCAATCATGGAGCACGCACTGTACGTGTCCTACGACGGAAGAAGTAAATCGGAACAGACCTAAACCCTGTCCTGCTTTCTGAATTGGCACCCCCTGTGGGAGAGAAGGAATACAAAGTTAAAGTGCTGAGAGGATGTGTGCTCTTAACGTAAGCTGAAATGGGATTTGAAAGATCTAATCTCAACACAAATGGGGAAGTGAAAGACATGACGCTTGCTTAAAGCAAATAAATGAGATTTATACCAGTACACCACACCTAAAAACGATTAAAACTCAGGGTAACCCAATGATCCTAACCAACCATTGTAAAATCTGGGCACTAAGTATACAGGTACTTATTGTACATGTCTTTCAACTTCTGATTATGTTTAAAATTTCTTAATAAAATGTTAAAAAATACCAACATACCTCCTGAAAATAATATTATAAAACTGCAGACAAGTTGGCGATGTAGGTGGGAGTTCATTTGTCAAGGTGATTGTTATCTTCACATGCTCTCCATTTCGGGTCTGACTAAAAACTTCAGTAACCTGAAGCCAGAGTGGTGGAAAACCAAACTTTTAATTTTGTTAAAATAGGGCCAATCACATAAGCCTGTTGAATAAGGCAACAGTGAAAAGTATGGACAAGTTTTAAATTAAAAAAAAAGAATGACTATGAGAAAAGAGTAACAGAATGGGTATGAGAAAAGAGTGATTAAGCGCCTTATTATTATTTGATTGTAATCATTAAGTCACTCAGGTGGATCTGAGAATGGTATAATAATGCCAAATGCACCCGTGGGTGTATTACAAGTCCTAACAGACAGGAGACCACTGGGGTTTCTCTAAAGCTACCCCAGACTGTGGCAGTTTAGCTTTGAGGTAGAACTCCCCATCTCCCTCTCCCCAACCCGACAACTGAAATAACCTTGTGCTGTAGTCTTTTAGGTAAAAATAATATTGTTCCATCAAAAGCGTGACACCTTCCGATTAAATCTTCATGTTGAAACAGAAGAGCTGAGCGGAGTCTTCTGGCTTCCATTGATGGGCTATAGTCAATGTGATACTGATATAAGGCCCACTGGGGACGGGACGTCAATCGAAAATGGTTAGTGCTTAGCCTTACTATAATACCTGAGGAACCTGTAAAAGTAAGTCACATTCAATTAATGAAATATCAAGTTTACTCTTCCTTGAAATCTTCACTGCCGTGACAAGGCAGACACAGTTCTGTAAACAAGGGGTTAAAAGCAGCAGATAACACAAAAGTTCTCAGACATCTGACTCTGGAGACTATTCTACTTAGGTAAATTACTACAAGCATCCATTTAGAAATAAATCCTCCCTAGGCTGAGTAATTTATAACCAAACCAATGAAATCTCTTTACAGCAAAAAGCTTTAAAAGAAAAAAGTGGTCTATGTAATAAAACAACATTTCAGTGCAGCTAATGACATCTATAACCTATGTCAAAACCAAAAGGGAGAGAGGAAAATGGAAAAGCCATCCATGCAAAATCCTTGACCAAATGTGCTCCTTCACCCTAGTAATGCACCGTACAAATAAATACCGAAATTAAAGTGCTTCAATTCACTGTCCTGTGTACTTGAAAACTGTACTCTTAAGAATTAACCTACCTGTTTTTGATTCTTTCACATGATCTAGGTTCTGTCTTGTATTCACACCGAGATCATGAAAGTCTCTACGACGACCTCCTCTGTCTGCTAATGATAATTCCTGAAATCCAGCAGATATCTGGAGTTCTTAAAAAAAAAAGGAAAAAAAAGACAAAAATGACATCTAAGTAATACGCAGCATGAAATAAAGAATGACGATTCCCAAAGTACTCTACTACATGAAACCCAAAGGCTCCTGAGGTGCTAAAGGTAGTGTGTAACAATCCCATCAGAATGTTTCAGGTAACTGCCAGCCAAAGGAGAGAACAACTTCTCAGCCATAACCTCTTCTGTGAAGCCCTTCTTGTCACTGCCCTAGGCAAACTCAGCTCCCTCACAAGACATATATACCTTTACAAGATCAAGACAACTGGAGTGATTCAAGAACTTAGGAGCACATGTTTATTGACTGGGTAATTATTTTTCTGTCTCTAGGTCTGATAACCACCTGTGGGCCTTAATATCAGTATTTTTCACAATTTTTATGATGTAATTATAGCTGTAGGAATTGGTAGTTCATATGATTTAAATGTGCAACCTGAATTAGAAAACGTTAAGTCTAAAATGTAATTTCCTCACTAATTTCCCTTACGAGCCAGCAGAACAGATGGGATGGGCCTATGTGTATCCCGTGGCCATGGTACACATCTACTGGGATAGGTTAGCTATCAGTTCATGCTTACTTGCTAAAGCTGTGGCTAAAATATGCTAAATCATTAAGTCCTTTAATTTGCATGAAATATATTATGAAGTATCTCATATCAATAGTATGACGTGGGCCAAAGAATGAACATGGGCTTTGTAGTCAAGTGTTAAGATCTAGCTTTCAGTTAATAGGCATGTTATCTTGTGTAGCAGAGACTACTGACTACCCAATAACCAATCTTTCATTCTTCTTTTAAAAGTTTATTTTGGGAGTAAAACAGCTAGAAGACTAGAATTTCCGCCTTCCTTGCAGGTAAGGAGGGCCTAAGAGACTTATGCAGAAATTACTGGACGAAATGTCTGGGAAAGCACCATAGGGGAGTCAATAGCTGGCTCTTCTGTTGTCCATGCCCCTAGCTGCCAATCTTGCCTGGAATCCGGATGTGATGGCAGGAGGGAGCTCAAGCAGACATTCTGAACAAAACGTAAGTCTTAATGACAGAGGTCATGGACTTGGGAGGAGAGAACGAAAGGATGAGAGCCCAGTTCCCTTCTGACCACAAGTGCCAGAACTAGCCCAGAACGGCCAGCTTCTGGAGGAGAAGTAACGCAGCTTAAACAAAACATATCAGTTATTTTAACGTGAGCTTCAATTTCTTCACCTGAAAAATTGATTATAATAAATTTTACAGGATGGAGTAGGTTTTAAATGAGAACTTCATTTATAAGGTGCTTTAAAGGTACTGCTAAATATGTTGGTTCTTGTGCCTGCCTCATGATTTTCAGGGGCTCTATTTTCAAAGTCTTTTAATATGTAACTGTTTATACTTGTCTCCCTTGGTGAACTTTTTATCCCAAAGTCTTTCAGCCTAAGGTATCCGTGGTTTAATTACATTAACAAAGGTCAGGTATACTGAATCTAACCTGATAGCAACAACAGGTCATAAAGGTTTGATCGGAAGTTTTCCCTGAAAAATTTTTGAGTTTCTCTTAAAAAAATATCAGTTCTGGATGTGAAAACCTGATTGCAAGTTTCTGAATATAAACGATGATGAAGTTTGCTCCCCTCTCTACATATAGCACCGCTATTATTCATATTTTAGCCAAAACTTGATTACCTGTCAGTCTAGAAAGATGACACATTTCAAACTGGATACAACTGGAAACCTTGCTAATTCCCCTTCCACGCAGCTGCCAGAGCGCTTTATTAAAAACACGAATCCGATCGATCATGCTGCTGTTCTATTTAAGAGTCCTGCAATGGAACCCTATCCCCCTTCACAGAGTGAAAAATCGAGGTCTTAAACAAGGGCTCATTAACGATAAATCTGTTAAGGTCGTCATTTTAATTTCTAAAACACAGTAGATCCTTGAACATTTACTGTGAGAAGCACTTCTCAGATATAACACGTACAAGACCCGTGAAAGGTGGTAAAACCAGGCCTTGCATTTGTGATCCTGAGTATCATTTGATGCTCACAGTGGCCCTCATCTATAAAGGTACAACATATACCTTTTCATAGGTAGGGAACTGAGTTTCACAGAAGTAAATTTAAATTCATAAGAACTGTTAAAAAAGTATTAGTGAAGATCGATACAAAGAATGTTTAGATTTAAGCTTTTCCAGAAATTTTATTTGCATTTTAATGCTGCAATAATAAGGATATGTTTTTTGAGAAACGGCTTCAGCGCATCTTTTTGCCCAGAGTTTTAATTCAATGAAATTTTGCTCTGTTGAACACAGCTGCACCTGTCAAATATTCTAAGTTTCAAAAGAACTGTCAAGAACAAAGCAAAAGGCATCACACTTCCTGATTTCAAGCTATACTATAAAGGTGCAGTAATCAAAACAGTATGATACCGGCACAAAAACAGACACACAGACCAATGGAACAGAATCAAGAGCCCGGAAATAAACCCAGGAATACATGGTCAACTCATAGCTGACAAAGGAACCAATAATATTCAATGGAAAAAAAGACAGTCTCTTTGAATTATGGTTTTCTCTGGGTATATGCCCAGTAGTGGGATTGCTGGGTCATATGGTAGTTCTATTTTTAGTTTTTTAAGGAACCTCCATACTGTTCTCCATAGTGGCTCTTATCAATTTACATTCCCACCAACAGTGCAAGAGGGCTCCCTTTTCTCCTCACCCTCTCCAGCATTTACTGTTTGTAGATTTTTTGATGATGATCATTCTGACTGGCGTGAGGGAGGGAGACGCAAGAGGGAGGGGATATGGGGATATATGTATACGTATAGCTGATTCACTTTGTTGCCCAGCAGAAACTAACACAACACTGTAAAGCAATTATCCTCCAATAAAGATGTTAAAAAAAAAAAAAGACAGTCTCTTCAATAAATGGTGCTGGGATAATTGGATATTCATATGTAAAAGAGTGAAACTGGACCCCTATCTTACACCACTTACAAAAATTAGCTTGAAATAGATTAAAGACTTAAATGTAAGACCTGAAACCATTAAACTCCGAGAACAAAATAAAACAAACAAAACAAAAAAGCTCCTTGACACGGGATCTTGGTAATGATTTTTTTTTTTTTTTTTTTTTTTTTTAAGATATGACACCTAAAGCACAAGCAACAAAATAGAAAATAAACAGGTGGGACTATAAAAAACTTCTGGACAGCAAAAGAAACCATCAACAAGGTGAAAATACAACCTACAGAATGGGAAAAATATTTGCAAACTTTACATATGATAAGGGGTTAATATCCAAAATATATGAAGAACTCATACAACTCAATAGCAAAAAACCAAATAAGCCAATTTAAAAAACAGGCAAAAGACCTGAACAGACATTTCTCCAAAGAAAATATATGAAAGACTAATAGGTACATGAAAAGATGCTCAACATCACTAGTCATTAGGGAAATACAAATTAAATCCACAATGAGCTATCACCTCACACCTGTTTAGAATGGCCATCATCAAAAGGATAACGATAACATATGCTGGCATGGATGAGGAGAAAAGAGAATCCCCGTGCAGTGCTGGCGGAATTTTAAATTGGTGCAGCCACTATGGAAAAGAGTATGGAGGCTCCTTAAAAAATTAAAAATAGGACCACCATATGATCCAGCAATCCCACTTCTGGAAATATATCCAAAGGAAACGAAAATACTCACTCAAAAAGATATCTGCACCCCCACGTTGGCAGCAGCATTACTGACAATAGCCAGGACATGGAAACAACTTCAGCTGTCCATTGATGGATGAATGGATTAAAGAGTTTGTGGTGCATATATATAATGGATTATTATTCAGGAAATAATAAAAACAGGAAACCCGACCACTTGTGACAACATGGATGGGCCCTGAGGGCATTATCCTAAGTGAAATCAGTCAGACAGAGAAAGACAAATTACTGTACGATCTTGCTTACATGTGGAATCTAAAAACAAACAGAAAAAACCAACCCCAAAACCAAACTCACAGAAACAGAGATCAGACTTGTTACCAGAGGCAGAGGGTAGGGAAGGGAGAATTGGAGGAAAGCGTCTGAAAGTACAAACTTGCAGTCATAAGATAAATAAGTACTAGAGATATAATACACAACATGATGACTATAGCTAACACTGCTGTAATGATATACAGGAAACTTATTATGGGAGTGAATCCGAAGAGTTCTCATACAAGGAGAAAATTTTTTTCCTCTTTTCTTTTGATGGTATCTTTATCAGAAGATGGGTGTTAGGAGAACCTAATGTGGTAATCATTTCACAATACATGTAAATCAAACCATCGTGCTGTATGCCTTAAACTTAGACAGTGATATATGTCAATTATTTCCTCAATAAAACTGGGGAAAAATAATAAAAGCAAGTGACCTGGAGGTGATTTTTGGAGTCACTGGTTTCATCACTTGATGCCCACTTGGGATTTATTCTTGTCATTTCTGGCCTCTGACGATTTTCCAACTCTCTAGCCAGATCAGATGAATTTTAAAAAGATATTTTAAAATTTAGCACATTAAAGGTATTTAGTTGGAGGATATCTAGCCTGCTATAATGCTGGATACAGAATTCTCACTTGGCTTGTATATTTAAAACTCATGCAAGTTTCTATTATTAGAAACATTTGTAATTTACTGTGATATATTTATTCTAGTAGAACAGATTGTACCCCCCTGCTCACTTTTTGGATTAAATGGGTAATTTAAAAAAGAAAGAACTGAGGCATCTAGACAAAGTGACTGGATAAAACCCTATAAATTTAAGGAGATTAATTCCCGTAAAAGAATTGTCATCAGGCACTTTGAAGTTCGAAACATCCTGTAGTACCACAAAAGCAACAGATGTAATTAGATACATAAAGCAACAAATAAAAGGCCCCTTGTCTTCTAATAGAGTCTTCAAATGAAGCACTATTAACCACTGATGTATTTTTCCTCAAAATTTTCTATACAGAAAATATATACATACACATAACACGTATTTACTAAAAATACAAAGCTGTTTTACAAGTTGCTTTCATTTCAGTCAAGTTTTTACATTCTTAAAAATGGCTAAATGGTACTCTATTGTGAAAGTACAGTGGGTTTTACCTCTTATTGGGTAGGGGTTTCCAGTGTCTGGGTACACTACCATGAATGTAACTGCTAATAAAAGTGTACTGCTGCTACACACTACAAAATGCCATCCAAAAGTTAGTACAATCCCACAGGGAGCACAAATTCCAGTTTTACAATTGCCAACATTGGCAAAAAGTAAAATGGAGAATAAACAGATGTTTGTTCTGTTTAAAAAAATCAGTTTAAACTTAATGATAAGGCTTAACATTTTATTGGCCTTTGTATTTTTCAATGCTTTGCCCTTTCCTTTGTCCACTTTGCCAGCAGCTTGTTAATATCACAGATTCATAAGACTGCTCTGTGTATCAGAGAAATGAGCTCCTCCATCATTTAAGTTTCCAGGTTGTCTGCTGACACCGACGTTATTTGTCATAGCTTGATTCACACCACTTCAAGTTCATTTTAGATTCACTCATGTTTTCTTCTAATTTTATGGATTTCATTGGTTATGACTAAATATTCGGAGTACATGGAAACGTAGTGCAAGGCATAAGGCAAGGAACCAGGTTTGTTTTCTAGTTTTCCCTTTGCGTCAACACTATTTTATTGCCCATTTCCCATGCCCATCCCAGGGTTTAAAAGCCAATGTGACTATATTAATTCTCCCTACGTATACATGGGTCTGCTTTTCCTATACCAAAACCAAACTTAGGAACTGGAGAAGAATCTTACACCAAGCAGCCAGTTAATTAGTTTTCGCAACGATGCAGCGAAAAAGCACGAGTTTTGAAATCAGAACCGGTGTTCTGACTCTACTGGCTGTCACAACTTTGACCTCAGTTTTTGCATCTGAGAAACAGGATGAACCAAAACAACACAAGTGAAAGTATGTTTTCTAAGTCAAAGTTACAAATGTAAAAGTTGGTACAGCTTTGATGAAGTCACTAAAGATGATGCCAAGAGAATGTTCTAAAATGATTCATGCGTAATAAGCAAATTTATAATCCGTTTAGAATTTGCTTTGTAATAGCAAGTGTGGGGCTCTGGTAGGCCGGGGTTCATTTCCAAGGAGAAAAGAAATCCTGTGGCCCTGCATTCAGGGGCAGGCTGCAGATTGAGGGAGGTGCTGCCACACTTTCAGGGACTGCTGGGAGTCCCTTTTCTTTACGCAGAGCTTTGGTCACCAACCACACCTAACGCTGCAAGCGCGCGCGCGCGCGCGCGCGCGCGCGCACACACACACACACACACACACACACACACAAGAAGCCTCTTCACGCTCCCTTCACCTTGTGACTGGGCTGTCGCTCCTACTGTTCCTCTCTGTGGTCCACGGCCAACCAATTCCCCCTCGGCCGGTCGCTGCTGAGGCCTAGGCTGAATGTAACCGGGCTGCTGAGTCTGCAGTTACGTGCAAATAAAGAACAGCATGCTTTTTATGTCAAAAGGTCACAGATATCAGAGGCGATAACTACTCAAACAAGTCTAGGGCATTTAAGCAAAACGGATCTAAATTACTAATCAAATATTGTATCCTCAGAAAGAAATTTCTTCAAGAAGGGTCGCCAACTGAAGGCAAGCACCAGCTTCCAATATCCACAGGACACAGAACGTCAGCTTCCTTGTTCAGCCCCTGTCCCTTCACAGGACACGGTCCTTAAACTTCTTTTTGACAGTGCAAGCTGACGAAGGCTTAACAACGCTGTGCTTTAAGACACAGCGGGCTCTCCGCTGTCAGGGAAGGGGAAAGCACTCACTGCAGCGGCGCCCACGTGCTGCACCGCCTCCTGACCACGAGCCCTTCCTCTCGCTCTCGCTCTGGCTCTCCCAGTCATTCTTCTTTCTCTTGAGAGGAAATAATCATGAAGACAATACTCAGTGTTCACAGTTATATTTGAGTGTTTCTACAACGTTACCTTTAAACTGAGTTGGTTGAGATTCTAAAATAAGCTCCTGGGTAATCACATACTTTTCTAACCTCTTAACATACAGTCTAAGGCAATATCCCCACCTTCGATAAACTTAAGTGCTCCTGTGCTAGGTGGGGGCCCTGAAGTGGAAGACCTAATACACTATTTCATTTTTCAGTTGGATTATTTATTATCAAGAGACTTAGGAGGATAAAACTGTTAAGAGACTGAAGGTGCTGGCGACTAGTTCTTTCTTGCACATCTGGATGTGGAACCTACCGTGAAAGAGGGCACCAATGGCAAGTTTTATGCCAGGCTCTTTACGCAATTCTTATACATACGTTACTGTATCTTCCAGGATCTTCCCACAATTCCGCGTGCAGCTTAACCTTTTCTGCCACATCATTTATGTCCCATAATTTCATTCTTGGTGAGGGGCATCCACATCGTCTCTAAAGAAAACTGACTGAGTCATTCGTCTCTAAGCTACTCCTGTACTGCTCCTACCACATCTGATGAACAATTCTCTCCATTTCTTCAACAACACCATGTGCAATGAGTGAGTACCTAATGTGAGCCAGGATCTGGGTCAGGCGTCAAGTATATTCACAGTACTATGTATAGAGGTTCCCCACCAGTCACCCCCAACCACAGGGTAGAAAGCAGGATCATCAGGTCATCATCGGGAGAGACCTCAGAGCCAGACTGCCTGAACTCTACTCCTTCATGTAAGTGACCTTGAGCAAATCACATAACCCAAGACTCATGTCTTTATTTGCAAAACAGCTGTAATAACCTAGACCACACAGGTCAATTGTGCGGCTCAATGAGAACACACATAAAGGCTTACAAAATACCCGGCACACCATGAGAATTCAACCCATGTGAGCCCTGGTGGAAAAGGCAGATAAACTACAAATTCTTAAGCCTAACAGAGGAACTAAGACGCATGTTCTTACAAAGAGGAAAGCAGAAGCTAATTTACATACTGAAGAGGTCTGTCTGCGAGGAAGCTCACATTTACACTGAGAGGCAGGAGGACTAGGACCTGGAAGGTAGGTGGTTCCACTCTTGGGACAAGAGGGAACAACCCGGGACTAGGTGTTGAGAGCTCGGCTCGTCTGCAGATCGGAAAGATGCCCAGTGTGACTGAAGTGCAATGAGCTTGGATGTGACGCTCAACTCAAGGCGAGACTACTGCAGGTTCTAAACAGGGGCAGATGATGACATTATTTACAGTGGAGATCACTCTGCTTGAAGTCAGGATATCTTTTTCGTCTCAGTTTTCTCAGCTTCTAAAAGTTTTTGTCCCACGGCAAGCTTCCTAGATAGAAAACTCTAACGACACCCTCCACTTTGTCTCTCCAAAGACCTCTCTGACTTTCCAGCATGTTCTAAAGGACTAAAACTACAGCAGCTCACCGCGCTGTAAAAACCAACCCGAGTCAGCAACTGCCCAAGAAGGTTACACGATATGACCTGCGGAGGCGCCAGCATATTCGAACGGATTTTTCATACCATTATCAAGTATTCCGTATTTGTACCATGTAGACCATGACCACGGCTGTACATACATAGCTTACACGCTGGGCACACTGGCATACACGCCGGTCTCTTACTGGGGGACAGAATCAAAGTCGGAGGCCTCTGCCTTCGACTCTAGCAAACGTGGCTTTCCTCCACTCAGCAGCCATGATAAATCGCACGGTTCCCTTTGCCCCCCCCCCCCCCCCCCCCCCCCGGCACATCCTTTGCTGAAGCGCCTTACCCTCCTCTCTGACATGCAAGAATCCAGCTTGCCCTTCAAGGACCAGCTCTTCCACCCTCTCCCGCCAAGCTGCGCGCACGCGGATTACACCAGCCACACGGCACGGGTGATCAGTGTCACCCCCCCCCCCCCACACACACACACACGCTGCAAGAGCTCCTCCACACCTGGCGGCTCATCAGTGCGGTCCCTCGCACCTAAGCCCAGAGCCTGGCAACCCAGCAGTGACTCGGGGTGTGTGTGTGAAGAACCGAGGAATGAGCTCAACTGCCGCCCCAGGAGCGAGGATCTTTTAACCAGTGCAGCAGTTCTCAAAGCGTGATCCCCGACGGGCAACACCTGGAACGTGATGCAAACGCGAACGCGACGGGGGTCCCACGCCCCGCCCTGAGCCAGAAGCTCGTGCTCAGCAGGCTGCAGGGGCTTCTGATGATCGCTGAGCCCGAGGACCCCGGAGGACGCTCCCCGCGGCATCAAAGCCGGGACGGGCAGGACCACCCCATGCCGCAGCCCGCTGCACAGGTGCGGGGCTCAGCTGCGCCCTTCCCACCTCAGCATCGCCCAGGCTGGACCACAAGCTACCCCATCACCCGGAAGTGAGAAACCCAGCTGGTGCTCAAAGGACGTCCGGGTCAAGTGGACGTCCACCCCGGGGGCGAGGACACTAGCGTCCACCCCAAAAGCGCAGCCGCTCGCCGCTGCCCCCCAGCCCGCCCGGCCACCCCGCCCCCACCCACGCCCGAGGAGGGCAGAGGCCACCGCAGTCCGGGCCGCCGATGGGCTGAGCGACCGCACGGTGGAGGACGCCCCTCCGCAGGGCCGCGGCCTCACCAGGCCCGCAGGCTGGAGCGCGAGAGGAACCGCAGTGCCGGTGCCGGTCCGCAGCGACACCCTCACAGGACCCTCAGCCTCGCCGACGCCCTCGCAGCACTGACAGTTGCCCCCGCGCTGCCAACGGTTATCTCACGCCGGATCCCTCCGCGCCGGGACTTGAGACTTGGCGCCCCGACGCCGGACCAAACGGACCCCGGCGCCTCTCGGCACCACGGAGCCGCGCCGCCCGCTCTCACCTCGCCGTCCGCTGTGGGCGATTGCGGGGCGCGGGAGCCGGCGGAAGGGGGCGGGGTCCTCTTTTTCTGGGCGGATGGACACTGACTTCAAGGGGTAAACTGCCGTGCACGTGAAACCCAGCTAACGGCGAGGAGGGCGGCGGCCCGCGCTGCGCGCTGATTGGCTGCTGCGCGGATGGCGGTTTCAGTGGGGCACCGGCAGAGGCAGGGCCAGATGAGCCCCGCCCAGGCTCCGCCCCTGCCTCGCCAGGCCCCGCCCACGCCTTGCCCGAGCCTCCCGTTGTACCTGGAGCATCTGTGACTAGGTGTGGACGAGGACTGCGGTGTACTCGGTTCGTTCCTGCTCGTGGAGCAGGTCTGTGCACGCAGCACGCCCTCGGTAAACTGTGAAATTGTGACCAAGTGTGTGTTTTGAGTGCCTGCTGTTTAAAAAAAAAAAAGAAAGAAAGAAAAGGACTCAATTTTGGGCTGGCCCCTTAAAATGATAAGGTATTTCATTTATCAAATAAGAAAATGAGATTTGAATTTTGCCCCCAAAGAAATAAAACTGCATTCTAGAGCCAGAATGCCAGCGGGTGTGTACCTACGCATTTAACTTTCCCCATCAACAAATTGGGTGCAGAGTGAATGCGTGTTCCTGTGGATGACAGTGGTTCTCAAACCTGCCCTGCATCAGGGTCACCTGGAAGGCTGGTTAAACCACAGATCGCGCCGCCGCCTCCTCTAGAGACTCTGAGTCAGCAGGTTCCATAGGTGGGACCCACTAATTTGCATCTCTTGACAAACTGCAGAAGATGCTAATGCAGGTGGTCCAGCGTCTGCCCTGATAGCAGAGGCACTGAGCTAGCTGGATGCCCTCAACAGGAGTTCATTTCCTCACTGGGCAAAAACCACCACAGTTAAAGCTACTGTAAATATTGTAAAATAGAACGGAATTATTTGTCAGCCTGGGAAGTGGGACGGTTGGTGACCAGGTGACCAGTTAAGTCCAGTAATAGTTCAATAACTTCTTTATAATGGGGGGTAGGGGTAGTGCGTCTAGGGACTGGCTTTAATGGGGCGTTTATACAGCAAAAATATTGTTTCTTTTTCATTAAGAGGGTATACTTCGGTGGAGGCGGGGGTTGGAGAGGGCTGCAGTCTCATCCGTGAGCTGAAAGGAACAGGCTAGATTTCAGTGTTTCCCACAGTAGCTTGATTATAAAAAAATCCACTGGGGGAACTTCTGAAAACACACACATTCCCAGGTAATCCTGATTCCGTAGGTTTGGGCTGGCAGCAAGGAATTTTCTTTCAACAATAACACCAAGTGATTCTTATGCTCGGAGAAGTTTGAGAAATGTGAGGCAAGCGCTGTGATCCTGACACCTCCGTCACTTAAAGAATTCATGAGAAAAGGCAAGACGCTTGAAGCGAGGAGTAGTTTGGAGGGAGAAATGGCCTCACAAAGGTTTTCACCTTTTTTTTTTTTTTTTTTTTAAGGGCTCAATTTGGAATACAATATGAACTCCAACTTTCCCAGGAAGGACGTAAAACCTTAGTAGAAAGATGTTCTGTGAAGTTTTGCCAGCAGATGGAGCTGTAGAACAAGAAATATATCTTTACAGCCTCAACTCACAGTCGGGGAGAAAAATATCGCAAACGGACGTTAGAGGGTAGAAGTGACACTTTTCCCTCTGTTTATTTTCTCTATATGCCTGATACTTCTTGGAACTGCTGAAGATACAGTGCTTGTCTGAAATACCACTGAGCGTCTTGGTGTGTGCAATGTATGAAACTGGTTTCTAAAGAAGTTGTGAGACAGCAGATGGAGGCAAAGCCCATCATTCTTCCGATGTTGCAAACATCACACCTCACAAAGCGCACCTAAAACTTAAAAAGAAAAGCTCAGAGAGAGAAGGGTTGGGAAAAAAAAAAAATTTTTTTTAAGTTTCTATGTTGACAGCACGACCAGGACCCCAGGGGCATCAGTTTGGGGAACAACGATGTATGTGTCTGATTCTGGAAACTGGAAACGGAATGGATGTAGGTTCTCCTCCCAGGAGCTGGGTCAAGGGGGCGAATCAACACTGAAAGTGAGCAGAGTGCAAAAAATGATCTGAGTGCTTGGAGGGAGGGTGGGTTGGAAGATGTTTCGTGGAAACGATGCTGTTAAAGTCCTGAATGGGGTTTGCAGGGAGCCATGGGGAAAGTACGGACAGAGTGTGGTTAGGGAATTGCAGTTGGTCCAGCAGGAGTGATGGGACATGTCGGGGAGTGACAGGTGATGACACTGAAGGGACAGACCAGGTTCTAGAAGTTGAGTAACGAAAACTGAACATCCTGACTGCTGGATGCACCCTGCTAGCTGCTGTGAATAAAATACACTCTGTCTTCTTGTTGATGATGCTAAAACCGGGCCGTCTGGAATACACATCAGAGGTGGGCCGGTCACCGAATAGGAGGAGAAGCGGCAGCTGTGGCAAACGGTAGCATAAACACAGTACCTGAAAAGGTCAGTGACTTCTGGGTCCCAGGCCGTCCTTACCAAGAGGAATGAGGTCCCAGATTTGCTGGGTCTAATGAGATTTCATCGTGGTTGTTTGTTTTGTTTCACTGGGGGGAAAATTCACATAACATAACATTAACCATTTCACAGCGAAGAGTTCAGTGGCATTTAGTACATTTGCAGTGCTGGGTAACCACACCTCTATCTAGTTCCAGAGCATTTTCATCACCCCAAAATAAAACCCCGTTCCTATTACGTCATCACTCCCCATCCCACCCCCTGCACCTTCCCAGCCCCTGGCCGGCATAAATCCACTTACCGTCTCTATGGAGTCATCCAGTCAGTTCATTCCGTATCAATGGGATCACATGTGGTCCTTTCGTGTCTGGCTTCTTTCACTCAGCATCATGTGTTCAAGGTTCATCCGTGTAGTAGAACGTGTCAGCGCTTCATTCCTTTTTATGGCTGAATAATATTACGTGGTATAGATAGACCACCTTTTGTTTATCTATTCATCCACCAAAGGATGGGTCTAATGTTTTAACAGAGAAGCAGGAACCTCTGTGGATTCCTGTTCAGCCCACGGCCATTAAGTTCATGACAGCTGCTCTGAAGAGCTTTCTAGTAGAAGGAAACACAATGAGGGAAACAGACAGAAAAATCCCAAGTTAGTTTAGGTACAGATTGGTAAATGTGGTCTTGGTTGATGGTAGCAGGTACGTCAGAAACTGCTGGCTGGAAAAGAAAGTTGGTCAATCATTGTGAGTCCCGAGTGCCACATGCAGGAGTTTTGTCGACCGTGTTCTGTAACCCATCAGCTTCTGAAATTTTTAAAGCCGAAAACTACATAATCAGAGCACTTTTTGACCTAGTTCCTTTCATTCCAAAATGGCAAAACCTCTTTAAAATCATAATCCAGATTTTGTAGGTAAAGTGATAGATGAAGGCTTTGAAAAAGAAAAAAAACTCAGAGCAAGTTACCGTGAATTCTTCAACGGTAATTTTCTAAAGCAATTGTCCCCTCCCTTCATATTTATCTTGGTTCTGATCTGGTTCTGTTGAATTACAGAACTGTCCAGCTTCTCACCTGCCCCTTAGGTACCTGATCCACCCGGAGGAGCAGAATGGAAAGGTGGGTGTGTGCCCCAAGGTACACACACACATGTGCACACACACAGCACGCACAAGCACATACACACGCACACACATACAAGCACACATGCACATGTGCACACACGCACACGCATGCACACACGTGCGTGCATACACACACACACACACACACACACACACACACACTGAATACCTGGGGATATTTATTGTAAGGGAGGGCGATGGGTGAGGCCAGAGTTTATCTGTTTTCTAAATACAGATTTGTGATCAAACTCTGAATATCACAGTCTGGCCACAGGTGGGATGTTTTGGGGTGGGGAAAAGAGAGCACTGACCTGGGTCTACAAAACTGGCCCGATTCTGTTCTAAGGACTGGCCCTGGGCACCACTTAAGCTCTCTGAGTCTCCTCCACTCTAGAAAAGGAGGCGTTGGCCTGGACCAGCACTTCTCACAGTGCCGTCTGTGGACCAGCAGCAGCCCCACCTGTGAGTTTGTACAAAGTGCAGATTTTCAGGTGCACCCTGCACAGACCTGCTGAACCGGGGGATCTCTTGGGACGGTGCCCAGGGCTCTGCGTTAACAAGCCTTCCTCGTGATTCTGTTGCCACTTACGGCTGAGAGGTGCTGGCGTGGGAACAGTGCCCTCGGTCTCATCTTTGCTTCCAGGCTCCCCCAGGTGGTTAAAAAAAATTTCTAACTGCCCAGCTTTAAACCCCAGCAAGTTTCTCGGTCAGAGTCAGTACCAGTAGCCCCCAGCCCGCAAGACGTCCCCCGCTCACCTCTGCAAACAACCTCACCCAGCCACACTGGCCTTTGGGGACAGACATGCCGAGCTCAGTCTTGCTTGGGGCTCTAACCTGGTTCTTCCTTCTATTGGGGCACCTGCCTCCAGGAGGGACTGGCTTCCTCTCCCATCCAGGTCTTTGTTCACATGCCCCATCCTCAGAGGGCCCTTCCCTGAATACCCATCCGCAGGGCTCCCCTCCCCACATGGTCACTCTCTCTCTCCAGTCCATTCCTTCATCTGCTACCACAGGGCCTTTGCACTTCCCATTTCTCTGTTTGGAAGCTCTTGCCCCTAGATTGTCACTGCTTTCCATACAAATGTCCCCTGCTCCCAGGGCCCTTCCCTGAGTGTCCCTCTACCCACCTCCCATCACCCTAACCCTCACCCTGCATATCAGGTCCTAGGACTCCGTAACAAATTACCATGGACTTGGTGGCTTAAAAGCAGAGAAGTTTATTGTCTCCCAGTTCTGGAGGCCATAAGTCTGAAATCAAGGCGTCAGTTGGCAGGGCCATGCTCTCTGAGGGCTCTAGGGAGGAATCCGTCTTTGCCTCCTCCAGCATCTGGTGGCCCCAGGTGCTCCCTGGCTTCTGGCTGCCGTGCTCCAGTCTCTGCTCTCTGGGTTCATTTGACTTCCTTGAGTGTGTCCCTGTGTCCTCTCCTCTTGTTAGAAAGATGCCAGTCACTGGATTTAGAGCCCACCCTAAATCCAGGATGATTTCATCTCGAGATGCTTAACAAATTAATTAAAGATCCTATTTCCAAATAAGGTCACATTCTGAGGTTCCTGATGGCCACGGATTTTTAGGGCACACTGTCCTACCCACTACACCCTGCTCTATTGGGTGTAGTGGGTAAGACAGTGTGCCCTAAAAATTGTTGTCAAGGTCATTTGTTACCTGACACTACCGGCTTATTTATTATTGTCTAGCCTGATAGAATAAAATCTCCATGAGATCAGGGAATGTGCTGCATCCACATGGATATTCCCAATTTCCACAGCGGTGCTTAGCACCCAACAAGCTTTGTAAGAATCTCCGTTAACTAAATAACGAATGAATGAATAAATGAATGAATGAGTTCAATCTACAGTCCCGCCCTTTACTCCAACATTAGCCAGACCCTGGTGCAATCACTTCTCCCAATGTTGCCCCCATGCCTTCAGCATCTCTGCTCTGTGGTCCTTCTTCCAACAGTAGGGATTTCAGCTGGGCACCGTCACTGACCATCATGTTCCTCCTCCTCCTGGTTAATTCCACCTGCCTCACCCCTCTGGGCTGTGATGAACCTTCACAGTCTCCACAAGCACCCCCCCCCCCACAGTCCTTACCCCACTGGCCTTTCTACTGCTCCAAGGAAGGTGAGGTCATTGCCATGAGTGCTGAGTGTCAGGCTTCCATCAGCCTCATCCAGCTGAACCCTTTCGTCTGTGCTCTGGATCCCCCTTCCTGCTTTCTCAAAGATGTCTCTCTATCACAAGTCCTCACTTTTATCCTCCGCTCTCTTCTCTACTGGGGCTTTCTCCTTGGCGTGAGTCTTCCTCATCTTAAAAACAAAGCAAAACAAAAGAAAAGAAACCCCTATCGCTGCTCTTTTCTCTTTCCCCTTCCTACTCCACCTCCTTGAAAGAACGGCATACTGTTCTTTCTGGCCCATCACCTCCCATCCACTTCTTACCCTCCCACAGTATGATTTAGATTCTCTAAGAGACCTTGTTTCCGAATCCAGTGGACACCTGTCAGACCAACCTGTCTTCTCGGTACCTTCTGAGAGGGATGCTGGCTCCATCTATCCTGACAACATCCCATCTTGCCTCCTCTGATCTGGGTTCTCTTCCTCCACTCTGGCTGGTCTTTCTTTTTTTTTTTTTTTTCTATAAATTTACTTATTTTTTATTTTATTTTTGGCTGCGTTGGGTCTTCGTGGCTGCGCGCGGGCTTTCTTTAGTTGTGGCGAGCGGGGGCTACTCTTCGTTGCGGTGCACAGGCTTCTCATTGCAGTGGCTTCTCTTGTTGCGGAGCACGGGCTTTAGGCACGTGGGCTTCAGTAGTTGCAGCACATGGGCTCAGTAGTTGTGGCTCGCCGGCTCTAGAGCACAGGCTCAGTAGTTGTGGTGCACAGGCTTAGTTGCTCCGCGGCATGTGGGATCTTCCCGGACCAAGGCTCGAACCCGTGTCCCCTGCGTTGGCAGGCGGATTCTTTTTTTTTTAAGATTTTTTTAAAAAATTATTTATTTATTTATTTTTGGCCGTGTTGGGTCTTCGTTTCTGTGCAAGGGCTTTCTCTAGTTGCGGCGCTAGAGTGGGGGCCACTCTTCATCGCGGTGCGCGGGCCTCTCACTATCGCGGCCACTCTTGTTGCGGAGCACAGGCTCCAGATGCGCAGGCTCAGTAGTTGTGGCTCACGGGCCTAATTGCTCCACGGCATGTGGGATCTTCCCAGACCAGGGCTGAAACCCGTGTCCCCCGCATTGGCAGGCAGATTCTCAACCACTGCACCACTAGGGAAGCCCGGCAGGCGGATTCTTAAGCACTGTGCCACCAGGGAAGCCCTGGCTGGTCTTTCTTTGTATGATTCATGGGAGTTTCTTCTTCTGCCCATCTCCTAAATATCAATGAGGACCAAGGTTCTCAACATGTGGCCCCCAGGTCAGCAGTATCAGCCTCACCTGGAACGTGTTAGAAATGCAAGTTCTTGGATCTCACCCTACATCTGTTGAATCAGGAACCCTGGGAGGGGGGCCAGAAATTTATGTTTAACCAGGCTGCCAGTTGATTCCAATTCACCAGAGAGTTTGGGAACCACTGGACTAACCAGTGGGCTAAGGGGTTAAGCTTGCCACCTTCCTCAGTCTTTTGGGGTGTCTCACTCTTTTGGGGTACCATGATATCAAATGATCTCTTCAGCTTCATGGACGTGAAGTCTGTGTCAATCCTGTGTTCAGCTCCTGAGCTTTGTACTGGTATATTCTAGTAGCAGTTACTCTATCTGAACTAATCCTGTCTTCAGCTGCTTTGGCAGTGGTCTTGTAAACAGGATGGGCAGGACAGCTGTTGGAGGTAAGGAAAGAGCTTCTACTTACAACTAATTTTTTTTAATAAAAAGAGAAATTAAACTTTAAAAATGTTTAAGATGTAGATGACACTGGTGCCTTCCGGGGTGCCTGTATCTCTACGTGAGGCACCCATATGCAGGGAGTGACAGACATCCCATCTCCCGCCTGTTGTCAGACTATTTTGATGGGCTGCAGCTTGTGTGTGGCCCGGCGGGCAGCGGCTCGGGTTACATTTTCCAACTCTCTCTGAACCAACCCTCACGAATTGCAAAAGCAGCTTGAAAAGATTACTGCAAAGAAACCATGGGTGGGGAAAAAAAAAAACCCAATGAAAAATGCAAACATAGAGGATCGTGAGAGATTACTATAAGCAACTATATGCCAATAAAATGGACAACCTGGAAGAAATGGACAAATTCTTAGAAAAGCCCAACCTTCCGAGACTGAACCAGGAAGAAATAGAAAATATAAAGAGACCAATCACAAGCACTGAAATTGAGACTGTAATTAAAAATCTTCCAAAAAACAAAAGCCCAGCACCAGATGGCTTCACAGGCGAATTCTATCAAACATTTAGGGAAGAGCTAACACCTATCCTTCTCAAACTCTTCCAAAATATAGCAGAGGCAGGAACACTCCCAAACTCATTCTACGAGGCCACTATCACCCTGATACCAAAACCACACAAAGATGTCACAAAGAAAGAAAACTACAGGCCAATATCACTGATGAACATAGATGCAAAAATCCTCAACAAAATACTAGCAAACAGAATCCAACAGCACATTAAAAAGATCACACACCATGATCAAGTGGGGTTTACCCCAGCAATGCAAGGATTCTTCAATATACGCAAATCAATCAATGTGATACACCATATTAACAAACTGAAGGAGAAAAACCATATGATCATCTCAATAGATGCAGAAAAATCTTTTGACAAAATTCAACACCCATTTATGATAAAACCCTCCAGAAAGCAGGCCTAGAGGGAACTTACCTCAACGTAATAAAGGCCATATATGACAAACCCACAGCCAACATCGTTCTCAATGGTGAAAAACGGAAACCATTTCCTCTAAGATCAGGAACAAGACAAGGTTGTCCACTCTCACCACTATTATTCAACATAGTTTTGGAAGTTTTAGCCACAGAAATCAGAGAAGAAAAAGAAATCCAAATCAGAAAAGGAGAAGTAAAGCTGTCACTGTTTGCAGGTGACATGATACTGTACATAGAGAATCCTAAAGATGCTACCAGAAATCTACTAGAGCTAATCAATGAATTTGGTAAAGTAGCAGAATACAAAATTAATGCACAGAAATCTCTTGCATTCCTATACACTAATGATGAAAAATCTGAAAGAGAAATTAAGGAAACACTCCCATTTACCATTGCAACAAAAAGAATAAAATACCTAGGAGTAAACCTACCTAAGGAGACAAAAGACCTGTATGCAGAAAACTATAAGACACTGATGAAAGAAATGAAAGGTGATACAAATAGATGGAGAGATATACCATGTTCTTGGATTGGAAGAATCAACATTGTGAAAATGACTCTACTACCCAAAGCAATCTACAGATTCAATGCAATCACTATCAAACTACCAATGGCATTTTTCACAGAACTAGAACAAAAAATTTCACAATTTGTATGGAATCAAAAAAGACCCCGAATAGCCAAAGCAATCTTGAGAAAGAAAAAACGGAGCTGGAGGAATCAGGCTCCCGGACTTCAGACTACACTACTTAGCTACAATAATCAAGACAGCATGGTACTGGCACAAAAACAGAAATATAGATCAGTGGAACAGGCTAGAAAGCCCAGAGATAAACCCACACACATATGGTCACCTTACCTTTGATGAAGGAGGCAAGAATATACAATGGAGAAGAGACAGCCTCTTCAATAAGTGGTGCTGGGAAAACTGGACAGCTACATGTAAAAGGATGAAATTAGAACCCTCCCTAACACCATACACAAAAATAAACTCAAAATGGATTAAAGACCTAAATGTAAGGCCAGACACTGTCAAACTCTTAGAGGAAGACTATATGCCAATAAAATGGAAACCTGGAAGAAATGGACAAATTCTGAGAAAGGCACAACCTTCGAGACTGAACCAGGAAGAAATAGAAAATATAAACAGACCAATTACAAGCACTGAAATTGAGACTGTGATTAAAAATCTTCCAACAAACCAAAGCCCAGGACCAGATGGCTTCACAGGCGAATTCTATCAAACATTTAGAGAAGAGCTAACACCTATCCTTCTCAAACTCTTCCAAAATATAGCAGAGGGGGGAACACTCCCAAACTCATTCTACAAGGGCACCATCACCCTGAAACCAAAACCAGACAAAGATGTCACAAAGAAAGAAAACAGGCAGAACACTCCATGACATAAATCACAGCAAGATCCTTTTTGACTCACCTCCTAGAGAAATGGAAATAAAAGCAAAAATAAACAAATGGGACCTAATGACACTTAAAAGCTTTTGCACAGTAAAGGAAACCATAAACAAGATGGAAAGACAGCCCTCAGAATGGGAGAAGATATTTGCAAATGAAGCAGCTGACAAAGGATTAATTTCTAAAATATACAAGCAGCTCATGCAGCTCAATATCAAAGAAACATACAACCCAATCCATAAATGGGCAGAAGACCTAAATAGACATTTCTCCAAAGAAGACATACAGATTGCCAACAAACACATGAAAGGACGCTCAACATCACTAATCATTAGAGAAATGCAAATCAAAACTACAATGAGGTATCACCTCACACCGGTCAGAATGGCCATAATCAAAAAATCTACAAACAATAAATGCTGGAGAGGGTGTGGAGAAAAGGGAACCCTCTTGCACTGTTGGTGGGAATGTAAATTGATACAGCCACTATGGAGAACAGTATGAAGGTTCCTTAAAAAACTAAAACTGGAACTGCCATATGACCCAGTAATCCCACTACTGGGCATATACCCTGAGAAAACCATAATTCAAAAAGAGTCATGTACCACAATGTTCATTGCAGCTCTATTTACAATAGCCAGGACATGGAAGCAACCTAAGTGTCCATCGACAGATCAATGGATAAAGAAGATGTGGCACATATATACAATGGAATATTACTCTGCCATAAAAAGAAACGAAATTGAGTTATTTGTAGTGAGGTGGATGGACCTAGAGTCTGTCATACAGAGTGAAGTAAGTCAGAAAGAGAAAAACAAATACCGTATGCTAACACACATATATGGAATCTAAAAAAAAAAAAAAACGGTTCTGAAGAACCTAGGGGCAGGACAGGAATAAAGATGCAGATGTAGAGAATGGACTTGAGGACACGGGGAGGGGAAAGGGTAAGCTGGGACGAAGTGAGAGAGTGGCATTGACATATATACACTACCAAATGTAAAATAGATAGCTAGTGGGAAGCAGCCGCATAGCACAGGGAGATCAGCTTGGTGCTTTGTGACCACCTAGAGGGGTGGGATAGGGAGGGTGGGAGGGAGACGCAAGAGGGAGATGATATGGGGATATATGTATATGTATAGCTGATTCACTTTGTTATAAAGCAGAAACTAACACACCATTGTAAAGCAATTATACTCCAATAAAGTTGTTAAAAAAAAAGATGTTGAGTAAAAGAAGCCAAAAACAACAATAAAAAAACAATGCAAACGTAAGGAAACAACAAGAGCGTCGTAGAGCTGATACTTCTATTCATGGTGCAAACTCTTGGCAGTCCTAAATGCTGAATTATTCAGATTCGACAATCACATTGCTCTGCTGAAAAATATTATTATTAATAATAATTATTTCAGTGATAAAAAGCTTTTATTAAATAAAAATTTCATCTTTAAGATGAAAGGTGATCTTTATTTTGGAGTATATTTTAATCCAGATTTAAATTTTTGATCTTTATTTTGGAGTGTATTTTATCATGTGCCTGATATAGTGGTATACGGTAAATATGTGTAATGGTATATTATGAATAAACACATGCTCCAAGTTTTGCTGTTATGGGTGCGTGTTTGGAGGCCACTGGGCTGCAAGCAGAGGTCCACACGTGCAGCCTGGTGTACCTGCCCTCTGCCTGCTCGTCCAGCTCTGTCCCTTCCCACTGCTCTCCCACCACCCAGCTCCGACTTCCCGTGGCAATGAACTTCCAAACAGCTCCGAGGCGCCCCTCCCGGGTGTCTTTTCCTAATTTTTCTCCCCTGTGGACTAGCAGCCTCCTATCCGGAGCCCTTCGTCTCTGTGATGCATCCAGGAGCGCGCTCGTCACTCTGTACCGTCAATGAAGTGCGTGGATATTCGTTTCCTTCATTATCTTGAACGCTCACTGATGACAGAATCCCCGAGTCACTCAACGTCACGTCGCACAGTTCCCGCAAGCGCAGGAACTCAGGAAATGTTTCTTGAATAAATGAGCACGGCTGACAGTGTTCGGCTTTACTGAAAGCCTTCAGACTCCTTGCTCATGTCCATCCTCACGTGCCTTTCAGAAGTCAGCCGGAGGGTGTTAAGTCACTTGCCGTTGGCGTCTAAGTTCTCTAACACGTGTGTTTGTTTCTCCTTCAAATAACGTGTCCTTCTCTCTGAACTTTTTTTTTTCTTTCCTTTTGCTAATAGCTGTGGGTTTTTTGTTTTGGGCTGTGCTGTTTTGTTTGGAAGTGGCAGTAACAACTGGCTGTGTTGCTCCCAAATTAGATTAGGTGCAATTTCCTCATACCTGGGACTCCCAAGGGCCGTTTCCCACCTCCTTGCTCTCATGACCGCTCCCCCAGCAACTTGGGTTTCGTTTTATATTAGTCTCAACTACTTATGATGGCTCCCAAACCTTTGCCAGTGAATGCTTTTAGACGTTGGCATGTGAAACAATTCTGGCCAAAGACCCATGAGAGGCTGTCAGCTGGGGTCACTAAGAAAAAGAAATAAAAAGAAGGCATCACAAAGAGATGATCTATCCTGGCTCCAGACTTTGAAGCAGATGATGTCCAGAGCTGCTGTGACCCTAAGCAACGTAACCCGAGAGGACTCTTCTTCAGGGCTGAAGCCAGTGGAATCAGGGATTTCAAGCTGATCTTGCCGCCCAAGACACCCTAAGTCAAGATGTTCTCACCCCAAAATGTTGGTCATTGCTCCCAAGGAACTTACACGTGAGCAGTCCCAGCTCCAAGCCTGAACAATGATCCTATAGAATGGAACTGCGCCTGTAGATTGCAGGGATTTCAATTTTTAGAAGGCTTTCTAATTGATACTCATGTCAGTAGATAAGATCGAATTTTGGGATCCAGGTTATGTTTTTGAGTAAGTTTTGAAGCAGAAATGAAATTGAGAATTTAGTTGGGAAAACATCCCATATTGACAAACATGCTGACTATCTTGGTAAACTTCAAGGGTGACTATTTTGAAGTAAAAAACTACCCTAAAATATATGCTTTTGTCATATTTATCCATTGCTCATTAATCTCTATTCCGAATAAAGCTGAACCTCCACCTCCACAGATATCCAAGTTACTTTGTACGTTAGTAAAAATCGTCACGTTTCAGCATGTGTAGTATGTGGAGCCCACGCGTGAGAGAATACTTTGAAAAATATCATTCAGAAAAAGGCTCAGATTGTCTTGAATAACAATAATAAAATTACATACACATAATTAAATTTGTTGGTAGAAATGTCAGTTTCTCCCTATGTTTAATAGTATCGTTACTCTGGGTTTCTAACTAGTATAAATACGTCTCTCTTGGAAATGGTCCAGCATATGAACTGACCAGCAGCAGAGGGGAATGATTTGGCTCACGATGGGCCAACCCAATCTATACTATTAATTATTTACATATTGGTGCCTTTGAAACTTCACCCATCTTCACTTCATTTCTTTAAATTCAAAGAGCAAAAACCAAACACTTACAGTTTTGCTTGCTACAAAATCATGATCAATTAGCTTGAGCTCTGTGACCTGAGGTGTCACTGATCTACTGTGAAGAAACGTACGTGGTGAGGATTTTCTTCTTACATTAGTCAGAAGGGTCATAGAGAATTACACTGAAAGTGTAAGTTTGGGGCGATTTGTACCATACGTTGAGCAGAGCTTGGACTTCAGCGCTAGACAGACCTTGGATTGAGTATATGAGATCAGTAGTTGTAACCCTTTGGGAATCTGGATGTTGTGGGCCTGGTTTTAGAAACACACATGTATATACGTGAATGTGCATGCAATTTCCCACACGTTTTCGGGATGTTTTGGACCCTAGTGAATCCCTAGCTCTACTCTGGCTGTGGACTGGGTTGACCACACTGGGTATTTTTGCATCCTAAGTGCCCGGCCTATACTAGTGTCACCGATAGCATTTCTATTTAGGAGGGGCAATGGGACACACGGAGGGGAAGGGGACTGGGGCCCTTGTCTGGAAGCTCGTTTGCATGGCAAGCACACTGCTGTGATTAAGTTTTAGATGTACGCGGGCTGGCTTGGGTCATGGTTGATAGATTATGGGGGTAGCCAAGCCCCCCCATGCCGCCACCACTTGCTGCCACTGTTAGAACCTCACAAAACTAGCGGCTGAATAAAAAAGAATGAAATAATGCCATTTGCAGCAACATGGATGGACCTAGAGATGATCATACTAAGTGAAGTAAGTCAGACAGAGAAAGACAAATACCATGTGATACCACTTATATGTGAAATCTAAAACAATGATACAAATGAATTTATTTACGAAACAGAAATAGACTCACAGAAGTATGGTTACCAAAGGGGAAACGGAGAGAGGAGAGGGATAAATTAGGAGTTAATAGATACACACTACTCTATGTAAAAAAGATAAAAAAGAAGGACCAACTGTATAGCCAGGGAACTATATTCAATATTTGTAATAACCTATAATGGAAATTAATCTGAAGAAGCGTATATATATATATATATATATATGCATAACTGAATCACTTTGCTGTACACCTGAAACTAACACAACATTGTAAATCAATTATACTTCAATAAAAAATAATAGTGGCTCAGTTTACATCTGTTGAATGAATAAATGATGGAATACATATCTACGGGTGTGTGACCCTGAGAAAATCACAGCTCTCTGGTACCCAGTGTCTCATTATTATATTAGAACCAACAATTCCAGCCTCATAGGAACATCATGAAAATTAAATGAGATAATATACTTAAAACGCCTAAAACTATCCCTCATATAGTGCAGGTGCACAATAAATCTTAGTGCTGGGCTGAGAATGGGGGCCTATAAGTCAGAGTTACAGGTAGACAAGGTTACAGTACCTTGGTTTTGCTTCAATGAACACAAAACCTTATTCATTTGGTAAGTGATAATGCATGAGAAATTTTTGCTATGTTAAATTTTGTTAATAAGAACCAGGGATAAGGTAGTCTTAATTGGGTTGAAGTTTATCTTTGCACTTCAAGGAGGGTGTCAGATGCAAAGCAATGGTGTGAGCAAGGTTACAGAGGCAGATTTAACCTGTTTAAGAGAGAAAACTGTTCTCAAACTGCATAATGTATTGCATGGAAACTGCTACTAGTACCTTACTTTTACCTGTTTAAGGTGAACCTCTATTTGTAAACTCATCATTAGCAGTTTATCCTTGTTGCTATGTATGTTTAAAATTAGTCAAATTGCCTTTTAAAGAAAACAGCCCAAAATTCCTTCCCCCCTCCAATCAAACCTGTTACTCTTCCGTTTAATCCTGATTTGTAACACTTAATGTTTTTAAAAATAAAAATAAAACGTTTTGAAAGTTTGGAAAATAGTAGGAAAAGCTCATCTATCATCTCAAGAAACCAATAATGCGTTTAACATTTTGGTGTATTCTAATCTGTGCTTTCCCCTATGATTATACGTATATTTCTTTCAGTTGTAGCTATGCATTGAATTTTATATCCCATTTCCCTCTTATCATATAACAATCCTGTTATGTAAATTTCACATGCCATTTTAATGACATGCTATTAAGTGGGCTTGTCATAAGTTGAAAAACTATCTCCTTTTGACTTAATTTTTATATTGATTCTAAATTTTCAACATTGTAAACAATGTCTCACCCCACATGTAGTTTTTTCTTTCTTTTAGAAATACCTTTAGGATAAATTCTCTAATCCATGTATTCTCTCTCAATCAAATGGTCGTTTTTTTTTAGGGCCCGTTGTATATTGTAAAATTGCTTTTCAAAAAGAGCTGATTGGGCTACTTTTCATTGCCACTAGCCATGTAGATGTAAGGTTCACTGCATCCTCTCCAGTGTTGGGTTTTATCATTTAGCAAAAAATGTAGGATCTACATGCAGAAACTATAAAGTCACATTGAAGAGCATAAAAAAAAAAGATCTGAATAAATGGAAGGCTATATCACGTTCTAGGATGGGAAGACAATTTAAAATGTCATTTCTTCTAAATTAATTTATAAATTGAAAGTATTCAAATTAAATCTTGTATTGGGGAGATTTTTTAAATGGTCTTATTATTTGTATGGGAGGATAAATTAGAATAGCTCTCATAAAAAAGGAAAATAATGACAAGGCAGTAGCTTTTCTTACCAAGTATGAAGACTTGATTCCAAACAATATGGTATTGACATTGGAATTGACAAATAGACCAGTGAGAATAATGGGTGATAAGAAATAGATCCCAGTATAAACGGAATTTGATAGAGCAAAGGTGATTTTTCAATTTGGTAAGAAAAAGGTTTTTTAATAAATGGCTGACACAACCAACATAGTTTCTAGAGGAAAACCCCATTGCATTTCTAGCTTACAGTGCATACAAAATCAAATTCCTGATGGACCAAAGATTTACATGTAAAAAGTAAACAATACAAATATTTGAAGAAAACTTGGGAGACTGCAAGTTGCAGCCTAGGGGTTAAGGAGGTCTTTATAACTTAGAAAACCCAGAAACTATATATGTATAAGTATGTGTGTGTGTGTATATATATATATATATATATATATATATATATATATATATATATATATATATATATATATATATATGTAAAGATATTTAAGAATGTAAGATTTTGTACAACAAAGGGTACCATGAATAAAGCACGTGAACAAATGACATTTTGGGACAACAATCTGGAACACAGATGACAGGTAAAGTGTTCACAGCTATAACATATGAAGAACTCTTCAATCCATTAGAACAGCAAGAAAAGGATATGAATATATATTTCAGAAAGGAGCATTAAAGTGACCAATAAGGTGTTAAATCTCTCAAGTAGTAAGATGCAAAAGACAATAACATCAGGGATAAAAAGAAAGTATCTGTAGGGCAGAAAAAGGGGTCACAAATCAAGGACTGCTTATCAAAATAACATCAGACTATTTAATATCAACACTGAAAGCTAGAAGTCAGGGAAGAATATCTTCTACATCCCAAGGGAGAGTGATTTCCAACCTAGAATGTTCTACTAACTCTCTCCATGGATCAAGTTTAAGGATAAAATGAAGACATTTGAGAAATGCAGGGAATTAATAATTTACTTCCCTTTCTCAGGAAGCCACTGCAGAATGTGTTTCACCAGATCAATAAAGGGATAAACCAAGAAAGAGAAAGTTTCAGATAGGATAATAGTTAAGGGAAATTACAGGATGATAATTCAAGGAGGTCTTGAGACACAGTGGTTGTGTAGTCTTGAAGACCCATTGGCTCAGAGGTAGTGGCAACTTTTCTTCATGTCTCATTGGCCAGAAATGTGTGACACATGCTTTTATGAACCAATTGTTAGCAAGGATGTGACATTTCCCTAAGATCAGGCCAGTCTGAGGTCCGTAGCCGAATGGGGGTGGGGTGGAGGTGGGTACAGTCTTGAACAAATTCAGGTTCTGTTAGGCAGGAGGAAAAGGGTATTGGGGATGCTTGTTAGGCCAGGGACAATATCTGCTCCAACCACTACAGTCATATATTAATAAATATATGTCAGTGTGTATTGCAGGTTATTGAATCTCTTCCAATAAACTGTATATAAAACTGTGTCAGTTCTAAACTGTTTTAAGTACTATTGTTTTCTAATGTATTTTAATATCTGATGAAACGTTTTACCCACTTGCTTTATTTTCCTTACTGGTTAATTTAACCACACACCTAAAGAAGAATTAATATAAATTCTTCACAAACTTGAAAAAAAATAGGAAGGAACATTTGCCAAGTTTTTGTGACTGTGTGTTTTTTTTTTTAATGAAGCCAGCCTTACCTTGATAGCAAAATCAATCAAAGCTATCACAAGAAAAATATAGACCAATATTCTTTATGAAATAGGTGCAAAAATCCTCAATACTAGCCAACTGAATCCAGGGCATGTAAAAAAGATCATATGCCATGACCAAGTGGGATTTATTCCAGGGATGCAAGGTAGATTTAACATCCACAAATCAATTAATGTCATATACCATATCCATAGATTAAAGAACCAAAAACACAGGGTCATCTTAATACAAGGAGAAAAAGCATTTGACAGAATTCAATATTCTTTCATGATAGAACACTCAGCAAACTAGCAATGGAAAGGAACTTCTTTAATCTAATAAAGGGAATCTATGAAAAACCCACAGCTAATATTAGATTTAATGGTGAAAGACTGCTTTCCTTCTAGGATCAGGAACAAGATAGGAATTCTGCTCTCACAATTTCTGTTCAGGAATGTAGTAGAAGTTCTAGTCAGGGTAATTAGGCAATAAAAGGAAACAAAAGGCTCCAGATTGGAAAGAAAGTAGTAAGACTATCTCTATTTGCAAATGACATGATCTTGTATATAGAAAATCCTAAGGAATCCAGCAAAAACTATTAGAACTAGTAAACAAGTTCATCACAGTCATGGGATACAATATCAATATACAAAAAACAGTTGTATTTCTATACACCAGCAATGAACAAACCAAAAATGAAATTTAAAAAACAATTCTGTTTACACCAGCATCAAAAAGGGTAAAATAATTAGGAATAACTTAACAAAAGAAGTACAAAATGCATACTCTGAAAACTAAAAAGTATTATAGTTTTTGAAAGAAGATCTAAAAAAAATGGAAGGGCATGCAATGTTCATGGATCAGAAGACTTATATTGTTAAGATGAAAATACCCCCTGATTGATCTACAGATTCAACACCATCCCCATTAAAATCCCAACTGTCTTCTTTGCACAAATTGACAAGCTAATCCTAAAACTTACATGAAAATGCAAGAGATCCCAAATAGGCAAAACAGTCTTGAAAGTGTAGAACAAAGTTGGTGGACTTACAATTCCTGATTTCGAATTTTACTACAAAGCTACAATAATCAAGACATTGTTTTACTGATGTTAGGATAGACATTGATCAATGAAATAGAATTGAGAATTCAGCAATAAACGCTTACATATATAGTCAGCTGATTTTTGAGGTTAACAAGACAATTCAATGAGGAAAGAATAGTTTTTTCAACAAATGATGCTAGGATAATTGGATAGCCACATGCAAAAGAATGAAATTAGACCCCTATCTCACACAGCTTACAAAAATTAACTCAAATTGGATTAAAGACCTAAATGTAAGAGCTAAAACTATAAAATCTAAGAAAAAACATAGGAGTAAATCTTCCTGACTTTGGAGTAAGCCATGGTTTCTTAGCTATGACACCAAAAACACAAACACAATTAAAAATAGATAAATTGAATTTCATCAAAATTTTTTTTTAAAAACTGTGCTTCAGAAGACACCATCAAGGGCTTCCCTGGTGGCACAGTGGTTAAGAATCCGCCTGCCAATGCAGGGGACACAGGTTCGAGCCCTGGCCCAGGAAGATCCCACATGCCGCGGAGCAGCTAAGCCCATGTGCCACAACTTCTGAGCCTGCGCTCTAGAGCCCACGAGCCACAACTACTGAGCCCACGTGCTACAACTACTGAAGCCCATGTACCTAGAGCCCATGCTCCACAGCAAGAGAAGCCACCGCAATGAGAAGCCTGCGCACCGCAACGAAGAGTAGCCCCCGCTTGCCACAACTAGAGAAAGCCCAGGCGCAGCAACGAAGACCCAATGCAGCCAAAAATAAATAAATCAAATAAATTTATATAAAAAAAGGACACCATCAAGAAAGTTAAAAAAACAGCTCACAGAATGAAAGAAAATATTTATAAATTGTATTTTTGATAAAGGAGTGGTATCTAGAATATATAAAGAACTCCTACAACTCAGTAATAAAAAGACACATAACCTAATTAGAAATGGACAAAGAAGATACAGAGAAAACATTTAGAAATGGCCAATAAGCATATGAAAGATACTCAATATTAATAGTCAACAAGAAAATTCAAATCAAATTCACAATGAGATAGATACCACTTCACACTCGCTGGGATGATTATAATAGACAAGTGTTAATGAGGATGTGAAGAAATAGGTCCCCCCATACACTGCTGACAGGAATGTAAATTGTGCAGCTGCTTTGGAATAGTCTGAAATTCCCTTAATAGGCCAAACATGGAGGTATCCATGGCCCAGCAATTCTACTCTTAGATTTAAACCTAGGAGAAATAAAAAACATATCCACACAGAAACATGTATGGGAATACTCATAACAGCACTATTTACAAAACTCAAATAGTGGAGACAACCTAAATATCCATCAACTGATGCATGGGTAAACAAAATGTGGTCTATCCATACAATGTAATATTATCTGGGAATATGAAGAATGAAGCATAGACACATGTTACTTTGTGGATGTACCTTGAAAACATGATGCTGAATGAAGGAAGACAATCACAAAGGACAACAAATTATAGGACTCTATTTATATGAATGTCCAGAATATGCAAATCTATAGAGACAGAAATTAGATTATCTATTAGGGCTCAATAGGTCGAGGTAAAATTGGGAGTGACCATTAATGTATGCAAGGTTCGTTTTGGGGATAATGAAAACGTTCTAAACTTGTGGTGATCTCGCAACTCTGAATACACTAAAAACCATTGAATTTTACACTTTAAATGGGCAAATTGTATGGTACCCCAACAAAGCTGTTGTGGAGACAAAATGAGATAATGTAGAGAAATGTACAGTATCTGGTATATCCTGAACTCTCATTAAAGGACAGCCATGACTAGTAAAGATGCTACTACCGCCATCAAGCTCCTGGAAAAGTCCTGTTGTGACTGGTGGTGGAAGAAACCTACATGTTCATTTGGGGGAAACTGACATCTTTATAAGGTTTAATTTTTCCATCTAAAAGAAAGGCGTGTCACTCCAATACGTGTTTTACTTTAGTTCATTTAGATCATACATGATGGACCATGTCACTGCTCACCCGAAAATCTTTCAGTGTGTCCAGAATTTATTATCATTGGCTTCCACTTAAAATATGCCTTCATCGTTTTCATCATCACCATCATGATCATATGGTATTTTTTACTGAATGTTTGCATCAGGCACTATGCTAAGTGGTTTAAGAACATTATTCATTTACTTCTCAGCACTCCTCTGCCAGGTAAGCAGTGTTACTATCTCTGCTTTACAGACGAAGAAATAATTTGTCCAAAGACACATATTTAGCAACTGGAGATTTTTGAGTCTGTGTCTCTTTGAGCCTAAAGCGCATGCTCTCAATTGCTAAGTGATACATCCTTTTAAGCACAAAGAGCTTGCACATGTGTTTGTATTTATCTGCTTAAATAAATACACGCATATTTCAGTGCACAGTACATCAAGACATTACAACCATGTTGACACAATTCTCAGGGTAATAGTTGATGGGCATTAAGTTCTGCGTGATCCTATTAATACAAAGAAAAGATATTTGTAGATTCACATAAAGTAATTAATGTTGCTTGTGTGTTCCTTGCTTCCCAAGACAAATGGCTGGATTTGGGGTTTGGTACAGTTTTAAAAAATAAAACACTTTAGAGGTATATGAGACCATAATGAAGAAGATGGTTGCCAATGTTATTAACATATACAAAATACACCAATTTTATAGATGTACATTCTCTCGATATATTTACAGGACTTACATATACAACTCCTATTAGGCTCTGAGAGTGGTTTCCAAATCCGGCCTCATTCATTCTTGTCATTATTCTTCTCTTTTAGATCAGGTTCATTTCTTCTCTATGCCCATCCTTTTTGTTCCTTGAGGAGATCTGACATAAAAAACGAAGGGAGCGATTCCTACACACTAAGCTGGTAACAGCTGAGAATGAGATAACTGATCGTTCTGTTCAAACCCGACTTTTCCTCATTTGCTCCGAGAAGGGTTTGGTGTGAACCCCCTCTACCTAAAAGCCATAAAGAACAAATGTCATTGGAATGCAGGCTCCATGAAGACAACATCCAACAACTAACAGAAATAGTCTTTAGTGGAGAACGTTCGAATAAGTTATGGCACGGAGGGTAGTAATCTACAGAGTTGTTAAGAATTATGTGCAGGCCCATGTTTACTGGCATGCAAAAAAAGTCCACAGTTCATCGTTACTGGTTAAAGCTAATTCCGTGTAAGATGACCTCTGTTTAGTGTATCTCCCTTCCACTCTTTACTCTCCTGTATCTCTTCCTCTTTCTCTCCATACATTTAGAACTACATCCTCTGTGTGTGTGTGTGTGTGTGTGTGTGTGTGTGTGTTTCATGTGAGTCTCTAAGTCTGGAGGGTTAGATGCTCCGGATGCTGGCAGCATGCACCATTTTTATTTTCTACCATACACATTTTCTTGCATCATTTGAGTTTTTGTGGACATACGTGACTTTGAAAATGATAAAAACAGCAGCTTGTTTCCATTAAAAAAAAAAAAAATCAGACAGTATATGCGATTGACGTTACCCTAGCGGATCAAAAGGTTTCAATTGTGGGTTAGTTTTCATTGTCAAGGTCAGGAACCGATCCCACCAAATCATGATCTCGGTGACCCTTTGAAAGGATGACCTTTAACATGTCGGGACTGAGCTCACAAAGAGGTGATGGAACTTTTCAACCCTAATTTTTATTGCTTCGATATCAATATAGATGAATATTTCATCAAAACAGAGCGCAGTAATGCAAGGCATGACCTCTCCTGATTAGCACTGAACTTGCACTGGGCTCTTCTGCCCACAGTGGGGAGTTTTATTCTATAGTAGCCTGCCGAGCTCACGCGGGGGTCAGGGGGCTAAAGCCACAGAAATACGATTTGTGAATCATCTGAGCTCAGCTTTGTCACAAAGATAAACAGAAAGATTATCAAAGCCTTCTTTACAGTATTCTTTAAATGCCCTGCCACGGGAGAGGGAAGAGAGGTGCAGGGCTGGGAAGTTTAATCAAAACCAAACCTGTAAGCACCAGGATCACTTTCATGAAATATGAAGGATTTTAAACGCCACTCCCCAAAGTTACACTTACAATATGGCTTATCTTTAGTTTGGAAGTGTTCCAGGTTGTCTTCTCCTGGCCTCTCCCTAATCTGTTAAACTCTACCAATTAAAATAAATGTCTGCGAATGTTCTTCTTAGGGATTTCAACTGTCACAGCGCTGGAGCAAAAGGTGACAGCTCCCCATTTTCCTTGGGATCAGGGATGGCCACGTGTTTGGGGGCAGCGGGGCTGCCCCCATGCATAGGAAGCAAGCCCTAAAAAGTAAAAACTTCAGTGTTATGCTCATTTGGGGTGACTTTTTCTTTAAAAATATTTATTTATTTATTTGGTTGCGCCCGGTCTTGGTTGCAGCAGACGGGCTTCTTAGTTGCCACATGCAGGCTCCTTAGTTGTGGCATGTGAACTCTTGGTTGTGGAATGCATGCGGGATCGAGTTCCCTGACCGGGGATCGAACCCGGTCCCCCTGCTTTGGGAGCACGGAGTCTTAATCACTGCGCCACCAGGGAAGTCCCTGGGGTGACTTTGATGAGGATGAACCCCTCCCTCCACTGCCAAGTCATTTATCTTTTAGCATCGCTGCTGTCTGCATGCTGTGAACCCAGGTCTTCTTGTGGGACAAAGAGACCGGAAGTCAAGGGGCATTTGGAAGCATCCAACAGCCTGGTATTTAGGTTTCTCCTGGTGATAATCAGAAACAAACTAGTTTTTTTTTACAAAACAAAAGGGTATATTTTTATAAGGATAAAACATTGTTAAAATATTAAGGTCTTAAAGGTTAAATGCTAAATAATTAACTGTGGTCATTTTTATTTATTTATTTATTTATTGAAGTATAGTTGATTTACAAGGTTGTGTTAGTTTCTGGTATACAGCAAAGTGCTTCAGTTATATATATGTATATATCCTTTTTCATATTCTTTTCCATTACAGGATTTTTTTAATGTTTCTTTCACCTTTTATTTGTTTAATTTATGTTTTACATTGGAGTATAGTTGATCAACAAAGTTGTGTTCGTTTCAGGTGTACAACAAAGTGATTCCGTTATACATACACATGTATCTATTCTTTTTCAAGTTCTTTTCCCATTTAGGCTCAATATTCTGTAATAACATTACAGGATGTTGAATGTAGTTCCCTGTGCTATAAAGAAGGACCTCGTTTATCTGCAGAAACAAAGTAGTTTTGAAGCTGAAAGTTCCAGAGAAGCTTGTGCTCTTATGTCGTTTTGTACAAACTTTCTCCGAAAGGAGTCCACACCTTATCATACCTGATCCTATATAAGGAGTAGCAAGCAGTGCTTACTTAGGAAGCCTTGAATTGGAGATTTGCTTTCTCATAGCCTCCGTGTGTGTGTATGTATGTGTGTGTATGTGTGTTTGTATGTCTGTATGTGTGTATGTGTGTGTGTGTGTGTGTGTGTGTGTGTATGTGTGTGTGTGTTTTCTTTTGCCTACTTTGATGGCTTTTTCCATCATCTCCAGTTGTTGAAATAAACCATTTCCCTTACATGTCATTTCCAAATGGAAACAGAACAAAGAAAACAGGACAAAAGAAATCAGGGAATTTTCCAAAGGCACATTTGATGTACAAGTATAAACAGGAAAAGAGATGCCGGGGGAGACCGGAATAGCTTGGGTAGACAGCTGTTAACGTGTGTAGTCGGGAGCTCTGGGGAGATGGAGCCATCAGTGGATTTGTACAGGAAGGACTTACAGGGCAGGAGAGGGTGAGAGGAAAACTCTGCCTTTTCTTTTTTCTATTTTAAGTTACATCTATATTAGCAGAATCCAGCGAGCATCTGGTTTATTCAGCTTTACCAGGAGGCGTTAGCTCAGGTACATAGAAATGGACTTTTGAACGGGTCTGAACACCACCTCTCTGTGTGATTTGTAAGATATGATGACTTGAGCTGAAGAAACAGGAATGGAAGACCTTCCCAAGCCGCTAAGGGTCGGGTTGACCTTCATTTGAGAATCTTTACATGCTGCCGTGTTTTGACATGGCCTGGACCTATTTAAGAAAATCTGGAACATATAACAGGACCAGGCTGGCATTAGGATGTCAGGAGTTGTTTCAGAACCGTAATCCTGTTACTCACTTGATTTTTATTGGGAGACAGCAGGGTCTCAGATTTTGTGTTAAATCCATTCTCGAAGATCTTGAGCAAGAAACCAACATTTCTGATGAATGCAAATGGTGTGAAAATGGGAGGGGAATAAGGAAAAGGAAAGGGAGAGACTTCTCAGGACACTCTTGAACCTGAACTTCCGCTTTCAGCTGGTACAATTGACACTAAAGTCTCCTTACTCCTTAAGGCAGATTTTGAGGGACAGATGTAGAATCAGGGCATTTTCTTTTTTTTCTAAGAGGGTCTGGCTCTGTAAGTCTCCTTCTCTATGGAGCTTCTAAGGCAACTTTTTGCCTGAGTGACAATAAACTTGGCAGCTGCACTTTGAAGCATGGAGCCCTGGTCTATACAACACGTGTCATGAGCAAAACCTGAGTGCTAGGTGGTGGTGTAAGGCACTGGACCTTTCTCATCTCACTTCGTTTTCCTAGTCATCCTGTGAGGTAGATATTCCTGGGACCAGTTTACTGATGGTAGCGTGGAGAGCCCAGAGAGATAAAGCAACTGGCTCAAGGTCACGTACTAGTAAGTTATGAGTCATAATTCAAATGCCTGTGCACGAATCCGTGTTTTATGAAGCCATCTGCGTTGAATCATGACCTACGATTTCAGCAGTCTTGTTGGGTTCCATCCCCCGCCCCGCCCCCCATGATGGCATCGTCTTAATATACAGGAGTGAAACTAAGCTGTCCTAGAGGGAGAGCAATGAATGAAGGGAAAAAAAAAAAAGTTGGGTAAATCTGGAATGTGGCATACCAAATAAAGACAAAAGCAGATTCAATTTCTGAAAATGATGTTAGGTGGTCCTGGTATGGAAAATGTTTTCAACTTACTGGACAAGAAGGAGATTCAATGCCACTTCTCTCTTCAGTGATTTCATGTGACCTAAAGCTCTCTGAAGAGAGCAAAGGTGGAGTCATGTCATTAAGTTACGTCTTCTTCAAGTGTCAGATTTTTAAATGCCATGGCTTAACCTTTTTAAATGCCTTAGAACTTTGTTCCCAGTCAGCTAAGTTCTTCCTCTTTTTTTTTCCCTCTTTTTTTCCTTTTTTTTTTTTTTTAGTTCACAGGCAGCTGCTGGCCTGGAGCCCTTCTCATAACGAGCAGGAAGGACCCGAAGCCACAGGCAGGATTAAAGGGCTGATCAAAACCTTAGATCTCCGCTTTAAAGTTGTAATGTACAGTGAATTTGGTTACATGGAAAAGGAAACAGTAATTGTTGAAGTATGTTTTCTTAAGCTACAGAATAATTTTTGAAATGTTTGCCTTTAATCCGCAGACAGGCTTATGCTGGAGAAAATATTGTCTTGCAGCTCAGGATGAATCGGAGCATTTGAAAGACTGGATCTTGGAGTTACATTTTGTCATTTTTTTTTTTTTCAAAAAATAAAAACATGACTGGCACCCTGGATAAGGTTTGAAAGGTTGCTTTTTCTAACTACCAGCATTCTGGTGCTTTGGTTATGGGCTGACGGAATGGCTCAACACCTCTTGATTCTTACTTAATATTTGAGATAGTGCCCTGGTTTTGTCAAAAGGGCGCTTGTGGGTTCACTGTGCCTAGACTAGGAATCTGTCTAATTGTGCCTGGAGAAGAAGGCTGGCGATGGAGAGGGCGGCATCTGCTCCTCAGTCATCAAGACAGATCGTCTCCCATCTCCACCCTGTTTCCTGTCCCTCCTCCACTGCCCCCCGCCAAGTTCACCAGTCACATGGGAAGAGTGCATGTTTCAGCACTTGAGAGCTCCACATTTGAACTGTCTTTGCTGCTTCGCAGATCTGAGCCCTCATGTGGTTTATGCAAATTTCTAAGCCTCAGTTTGGTGTTGGGGATGTTATGTACCTAAAAAGATCCTTTAAATGTGACGTATTTCACGTACGATGGGCAAGCAGTGTGAGCACAGGCCTGCTGGTCTTGACTTTGTCTCAAGCGTGATCCGCAGGACTCCTGAGTTTCCGGAGAGGTGAAGTGCCCAGGGTCTTTAAAGTAGTCTTCCCACACTATCAGTTGGGGGGGAACATTGTGTTAAGTGTTTACTTCCAATGTGCAACAGACTGCCACTTTTGTAAAGCAGGATAAAAATAAATTCCCAGAAAAGTGAAATGGGAAAAACAAAGATATACAAAATACAAGCTCAATTTAAAAAATTAGAGCCAGCAAGCTACACTGTCCAACAGCAGTGATGTTTACTTGTAATTTCTGTGTTCATCTCTCCGCAATAAACCCACAGGAAATGAACACAAGGTGGTTACTATGATTCTCTTTTACAAATCGGGAAAGAGGCACAGAGAGGTCATGTAACTTGCTTTTGGTCACACAGCAAGTGGTAGGGCCAGGGTTTGTGGTCAGGCAGTTGAAACTCACTGTTGGACACAGGATCCTCGTGCAGGTTGGCGACTAAAGGCATGGGGTCCGGGACCAGGTTTTGAAGCGCAACACCTACAGTGAGTTTTGCAGGGGCGGAGACTGGAGGCTGAGAGACACTGGTTAGGAATCTGAGGTGACAAGGACCAGAAGCACGAGGGAGCAGAGGGATGGGGAAGAGGGAATGGTAGGAAAGACTGTTGAGTTCAGATTTCCAAAACTTGAAAACTCATTCGTTTATACACATAGAAAAAGATGGACTCCTTCCCAGATTGTTTTACAAACCAGCCTAATCCCAATTCCCAAACCTAACAGTTCAAGGAAGAAAACAGAGATTATTCCCCTTTACAATGAAAGATCTCTAAATCCCAAACAAAGTATTAGAAAATCAAAATCAGTACTAAGCTGAAAGGTAATGCCCCATGGCCAATTAAGTCTTAATTTGATTAAACAAGGATACCTCATTATTTAGAAACTTATTAATGTAATTCCTCACATGAAATGGGCAAAGAAGGAAAACCACTTGATCAGCTCGATAAATGCTAGAGAGGCATTTGATAGAACACAAAGAAAGCTGGGAACAGCAAGATACAGCCTTGACATGATAATGAATATTAACCTTAAACTAAGGTGAAGACATTCCCATAAGGATCAGAATCAAAGATTTTAAATATCACTATTCATATTTGATAATGCTTTAGCTAATGCAAGAAGACAAGAAAGAGAAATGAGATATAAGTAGCAAAAAGGAAGAGACTAAAAGGAATGAACAGAATATACAAGAAGAAACCCTGAATTTTTGCCGATGGCTATAAAAATAATGGAGAGAAATATGTATTCCTGGACAAGAATACTGAGAATTACAAGGACATCAATTTCTCTAAAATAATGAAAATATTTAATTCAATCCCAATGGGATAAATTTTGGGACTAGATAAAAATGATTCTAACCTGCATGTAGAAGAATAACGTGCCACAAGGCGTAATGGGTAGCGACATTCTGCTTCGGCCATGCACCCAGAACACACGGTTCCTCAGCACCCATGAACCCTGGCCCAACCTGGCAATCAGCTCCCACAAGCCGTTGGCATAAACACTGTGGGCTCCAGTCTCCTGCCTGTACTGGCATCTCCCTCTCTCTGCATGCCGTGAACCTGGGCACTGGCTGGGACTCACCTGTGCCTCAGCAGGGGGCTTCCTGATACCCCAGTGACTGGCCTCGCAACTTCTGCAAACCAGGCAACCTCTCTGTCATCCAAAGAGCTCCCCCTGCACTCTCTCCAGTGAGGTCTGAGCCCAAGCTAAGGAGGGGCCCTCTGATGTGTCCTTCCTTGCCCTTTCTCTTGCAGTGCTAAGGTACTCTGTATCTTAGAGTCAATCTTTTATCATAATTACATGATTCTTCATATTAAACGTTCCTTCTTTAAATCATGGTGCAGTTTCTGTCTCCTGATTATACCCAGACTGATACAAAATTATTTATTTATTCTATTTCTTTGAATTTTTATTGGAGTATAGTTGATTTACAATGTTGTGTTAGTTTCAGGTGTACAGCGAAGTGAATCAATTATACATATACATATACCCACTCTTTTTTTAGATTCTTTTCCCTTGTAGGTCATTACAGAGTATTGAGCAGAGTTCCCTGTGCTATACAGTAGGTCCATATTACTTACAGACTGATACAAAGTTAAGTGTGTTTTGTAAAAGAATAACAAGGAAGAACTTACATCACTGATTTTATAGATAGATAGATAGATGGAGAGAGAGATTTTTTTTTTAAATTTTGGTAACTAAGATAGAGGGGAGCTGGCAAGGTTATGAACAGTCATTGGAACAGGATACAAAGTTAAGCACAAGATCAAGACCAAATAAGGATAAAGATAGCATTTCAAATCAGAGGTAAGGGGTGAATTACTTAATAACTTGTTTTGGCACAATTAGATAACCATTTAGAACAACATTAATTCATGGAAACCCCCAATTTATAACTTTCTCTAAATACATTTTAGACGGTCTGAATATTTAAATGTAAAAAATGAAACTGAGGAAATACTAGGACACAATATTACATGAATATATCTGTGGGATATATACATGGGGAAGAATACTTTTCCAAGGATAAAAAAGGCAATTCTCTCAAAGAATATCAAGAAAAGCTTGATATACATGATCACATAAACACTTAAACTTTTCCATAAGATTAAAGAATTTGAAGAGCAAACTGAAAACTCAAATGACTCACAGGGAAAAATATTTCTGATCAAGGTTTAAAATTTTGAAAATATAAACACTTCTTATTAATCAACAAAGTATAGCTGACGTGCCCAATAGAAAAGCTGGGTAAAGAATAGATATTCACTCAGATGCCTAATAATAGAAAAAAAATAGTAACTTTCACTAGGAATCAAAGAAATGCAAAAACAAAGGTATTTCATTTTATACTCATCACACTGCAAAGTCTAGAAAGATAATAGCCCGTTAGTGAGAATCTACATTAGCGCAATATTTCCAGAGGGTATTTAGGCAAAGTATATCAAAATTAAAAACATGCAAACCGGGGCTTCCCTGGTGGCGCAGTGGTTAGGAATCTGCCTGCCAATGCAGGGGACACGGGTTCGCGCCCCGGTCTGGGAAGATCCCACATGCCGCGGAGCGCCTAGGCCCGTGAGCCACAAGTACTGAGCCTGCGCGTCTGGAGCCCGTGCTCCGCAACAAGAGAGGCCGCGACAGTGAGAGGCCCGCGCACCGCGATGAAGAGTGGCCCCCGCTCGCCGCAACTAGAGAAAGCCCTTGCACAGAAATGAAGACCCAACACAGCCAAAAATAAATGAATAAATTTATTTAAAAAACAAACAAACAACAACAACAAAAAAAACATGCAAACCTTTGACATATGAATTCTACCATGAGAAACTTGGCTTAAGGAAACAGCCAAAAATAAGCTCAAAGATGTATAGGTAATAAAGATGTTACAGCACTACTCATAATATTGAAAATCTGCAAACAAGTCAAATGCCCAATGATAAGTGATTGGCTAATTAATAACAGACATTGAATGGAAATCTGTGCAAAGATTATCTATAAGTCACAAAAGAATCCATAATGGCTTGTGAAAATGTCAGAGTACATTTTAAATGAAAAAAAAAAGTGGCATATAAGAGCAAACAGCATACATATGAATTATTTACCCGATCATTTTGAGGAACTGTCTGGCCAGTATCATACTGTCAACATGTAATGAACAGCCCCCTTTCCAGAAGTCCCCGTTCTCAGCTGTGTCTTTCTGAAATGACTTTTCTGGGAGAGACGGTATCTGTCAGTCTGTTGGTTCAGGCAAGGCTACTTCCTCACCTAATTTCCACAGGGGGTTATAAATATAAGACCCTCTTCCTTCAGAAATGAATCCGTGTCTCCCAGATGGATGTGCTTCGGTCTCTGGAAGCCAGACCTCACAACTGGAATCATAGGACTCCTTCCCTTTTCCAGTCCCAGTGAGCATGGTAGAAAGTTGCAGCAAAGGGACAGTTTGTAGGATTGGTTCCTCAGAGGGATACTATCAAACAGGACACCAGCAGTGCTTGGTAAGCAAACCAAAAGGATTGATGGGGAAGATAGTGGCCAGGATGGGAGAGACACTGAAGAACTAAACAGCTTGGGAAGAGAGTGAAAATCATAGCTGATTTAGCTAAAACATCTGTCCCTTAAGACCCCTTTCTTTAGAACGCTCCTACACTGTTGGTAGGAATGTAAATTGGTGCAGCCATGATGGAGAATCGTATGGAGGCTCCGTAAAAAACTAAAAGTAGAGCTACCATATGATCCAGCAATCCCGCTCCTGGGCATATACCCAGAGAAAAACATGGTTTGAAAAGACACATGCACCCCAGTGTTCATTGCAGCACAGTTTACAATAGCCAAGACATGGAAGCAACCTAAGTGTCCATCGACGGATGGATAAAGAAGATGTGGTACGTATATACAATGGAATACTACTCAGCCATAAAAAAGAATGAAATAATGCTGTCTGCAGCAACATCGATGGACCTAGAGATTATCATACTAAGTGAAGTAAGTCAGACAGAGAAAAACAAATATCATATGGTATCACTTATAGGTGGAATCTAAAAAAAATGATACAAATGAAACAGACTCACAGACATAGAGAACAAACTTATGGTTATCAGGGGGGAATGGTGGGTGGAGGGATAGATTGGGAGTTTGGGATTGACATATACACACTGCTATATTTAAAGTAGATAATCAATAAGGACCTATTGTATAGCACAGGGAACTCTGCTGAATATCCTGTGTTAACCTAAATGGGAAAAAATTTGAAAAAGAATAGATACATGTGTACGTATAATGGAATCACTTTGCTGTACACCTGAAACTAACACAACATTTTTAATCAACTATACTCCAATATAAAATAAAAATTAAAAAACGACTCCCTTTTTTTAGAGCTAACTCTAATTTAGAAGTATTGGCAGAGTGCTGAGCTGAGGCCAGTGCACTCACATTTTGCTATTTTGTAGATAAAGTGAAAAAAGTCACTCATCCCAGTAAGGACGATCTTTATCTCTTCCTCTGGGAAAAGTAAGTAAATATAATGTTTGTATCAGTCAGGGTCTCAGCAGGAAAAGAATTTCTTTGGTTCAGATGGGTCATTGGAGGATATTTTAAGAAAGGGAGTTCCTACAAAGGTTCATAGGGTTAAGGGAAACAGCAGAAGAGAGGGGGCCACCGAGGGGCACAAAAGAGTACGGAGAGTTACCACCCCAGACCTTCAGGGGCAAGAGAGGGAGAGAGGCAGAGTCCACTGGGGCCTGGAGCATTTGAGGTGGGCTTGGTCGGAGGAAGTGCAGGTGGGCAGGGACGCAGCCACTGCCAAACCCCGAGGATGCAAAGATGAGAGGCTGTAGAAAGAAACACCCCACCCTAATCTCCTCCTGCCCGCTGGTTTCTGGCTGGTGTCCCATTGACTGAACCCAACTCAAAAGCAGCCAGACAGGAGGCCTGGGTGATGCCACCTAGCGGATCAAGTAATATCCCTCCCCCCCAAATTCGTATCCACACACAATCTCAGAATGTGACCTTATTTGGAAATAGAGTCTTTGCAGATCTACTCACTTGAGGATCTTGAGATGAAATCATCCTAGATTTGGGGGTGGTGGTGGAGCAAAATCCAATAACTGGTGTCCTTATCAGAGGAAGGGAGAACAGAGAGACACACAGAAAGAAAAGCCGTGGGAAGAGAGAGGCAGAGATTGGAGGGATACAGTCATGAGCCAAGGAACACAGGATGCTGGTGGCCACCAGCACCTGGAAAAGGCAAGGAAGGGTCCTCCCCTAGAGCCTCCGGAGGGACCCTGGTCCTGCCAACACCTTGATTTCAGACTTCTGGACTCCTGAACTGTGAGAGGGTACATTCTGAAAGAGAATTGAAAATTTATGTTCACTTAAAAACTTGTACCAAATAGCCCAAAAGTGGAAACAACCCAAATGTTCATCAATGGACAAATGAATAAACAAAATGTAGTATATCTATAACATGGAGTATTACTCAGTCATAAACAGGAAAGGAGATCCACCAGAGGGCAGACAGCAGAAGCAAGAAGAACTACAATCCTGCAGCCTGTGGAACAAAAACCACATTCACAGAAAGATAGACAAAATGAAAAGGCAGAGGACTAGGTACCAGATGAAGGAACAAGATAAAACCCCAGAAAAACAAATAAATGAAGTGGAGATAGACAACCTTCCAGAAAATGAATTCAGCATAATGGTAGTGAAGATGATCCAGGACCTTGGAAAAAGAATGGAGGCAAAGATCGAGAAGATGCAAGAAATGTTTAACAAAGACCTAGAAGAACTAAAGAACAAACACCTAGAAGAATTAAAGAACAAACAAACAGAGATGAACAATACAATAACTAAAATGAAAAATGCACTAGAAGGAATCAACAGCAGAATAACTGAGGCAGAAGAACAGATAAGTGACCTGGAAGACAGAATGGTGGAATTCACTGTCATGGAATAGAAAAAAGAAAAAAGAATGAAAAGAAATGGAGACAGCCTAAGAGACCTCTGGGACAACATTAAACACACCAACATTCACTTTATAGGGGTCCCAGAAGGAGAAGAGAGAGAGAAAGGACCCAAGAAAATATTTGAAGAGCTTATAGTCGAAAACTTCCCTAACATGGGAAAGGAAATAGCCACCCAAGTCCAGGAAGCACAGAGAGTCCCAGGCAGGATAAACCCAAGGAGAAACACGCCAGGACACATAGTAATCAAATTGACAACAATTAAAGACAAAGAAAAATTATTAAAAGCAACAAGGGAAAAACGAAAATAACATACAAGGGAACTCCCATAAGGTTAACAACTGATTTCTCAGCAGAAACTCTACAAGCCAGAAGGGAGTGGCATGATATACTTAAAGTGATGAAAGGGAAGAACCTACCACCAAGATTACTCTACCCACCAAGGATCTCCTTCAGATTCGACGGAGAAATCAAAAGCTTTACAGATAAGCAAAAATTAAGAGAATTCAGCATCACCAAACCAGCTCTACGACAACTGTTAAAGGAACTTATCTAAGTGGGAAACACAAGAGAAGAAAAGGACCTACAAAAACAAACCCAAAACAATTAAGAAAATGGTAATAAGAACACACATATCAATAACTACCTTAAATGTAAATGGATTAAATGCTCCAACCAAAAGACACAGGCTGGCTGAATGGATAAAAAAACAAGACCCATATATATGCTGTCTACAAGAGACTCACTTCAGACCTAGGGACACATACAGACTGAAAATGAGGCGATGGAAAAAGGTTTTCCATGCAAATGGAAATCAAAAGAAAGCTGGAGTAGCAATACTCATATCAGATAAAATAGACTTTAAAATAAAGAATGTTACAAGAGACAAGGAAGGACACTACATAATGATCAAGGGATCAATCCAAGAAGAAGGTATAACAATTATAAATATATATGCACCCAACATAGGAGCACCTCAATACATAAGGCAACTGCTAACAGCTATAAAAGAGGAAATCGACAGTAACACAATAATAGTGGGGGGCTTTAGCACCTCACTTACACCAATGGACAGATCATCCAGACAGAAAATGAATAAGGAAACACAAACTTTAAATGACACAACAGACCAGATAGATTTAATTGATATTTATAGGACATTCCATCCGAAAACAAAAGATTACACTTTCTTCTCAAGTGCACACGGAACATTCTCCAGGATAGATCACATCTTGGGTCCCAAATCAAGCCTTGGTAAATTTAAGAAAATTGAAAGCATATCAAGCATCTTTTCCGACCACAACACTATGAGATTAGAAATCAATTACAGGGAAAAAAACCGTAAAAAACACAAACACATGGAAGCTAAACAATACATTACTAAATAACCAAGAGATCACTGAAGAAATCAAAGAGGAAATCATAAAATACCTAGAGACAGATGACAACGAAAACACAATGATCCAAAATCTATGCAATACAGCAAAAGCCATTCTAAGAGGTAAGTTTATAGCAATACAATCCTACCTGAAGAAACAAGAAAAATCTCAAACAATCTAACCTTACACCTAAAGGAGCGAGAGAAAGAACAAAGAAAACCCAAAGTTAGTATAAGGAAAGAAATCATTAAGATCAGAGCAGAAGTAAATGAAATAGAAACAAAGAAAACAATAGCAAAGATCAATAAAACTAAAAGCTGGTTCTTTGAGAAGATAAAAAAAAATTGATAAACCTTTAGCCAGACTCATCAAGAAAAAGAGGGAGAGAGGACTCAAATCAATAAAATTAGAAATGAAAAAGGAGTTACAACGGACACCACAGAAATACAAAGCATCATAAGAGACTACTACAAGCAACTCTATGACAATAAAATGGACAACCTGGAAGAAATGGACAAATTCTTAGAAAGGTATAACCTTCCAAGACTGAACCAGGAAGAAATAGAAGATATGAACAGACCAATCACAAGTAATGAAATTGAAACTGATTAAAAATCTTCCAACAAACAAAAGTCCAGGACCAGATGGCTTCACAGGTGAATTCTATCAAACATTTACAGAAGAGCTAACACCTATCCTTCTCAAACTCTTCCAAAAAATTGCAGAGGAAGGAACACTCCCAAACTCATTCTATGAGGCCACTATCACCCCAATACCAAAACTAGACAAAGATACTACAAAAAAAGAAAATTACAGGCCAATATCACTGATGAATATAGATACAAAAACCCTCAACAAAATACTAGCAAACAGAATCCAACAGCACATTAAAAGGATCATACACCACGATCAAGTGGGATTTATCCCAGGGATGCAAGGTTTCTTCAATATACGCAAACCAATCAATGTGGTACACCATATTAACAAACTGAAGAATAAAAACCATACGATCATCTCAATAGATGCAGAAAAATCTTTTGACAAAACTCAACACCCATTTATGATAAAAACTCTCCAGAAAGTGCACATAGAGGGAAGCTACCTCAACATAATGGCATCAGCAGAAAATCTATAAACAAAGGGAGCCCTCTTGCACTGTGGGTGGGAATGTAAATGGATACAGCCACTATGGAGAACAGTATGGAGGTTCCTTAAAAAACTAAAAATAGAACTGCCATATGACCCAGCAATCCCACTACTGGGCATATACCCTGAGAAAACCGTAATTCAAAAAGACGCATGCACCCCAATGTTCATTGCAGCACTATTTACAATAGCCAGGTCATGGAAGCAACCTAAATGCCCATCAACAGATGAATGGATAAAGAAGATGTGGTACATACATACACTGGAATACTACTCAGCCATAAAAAGGAACGAAATTGGGTCATTTGTAGAGATGTGGATGGACCTAGAGACTGTCATACAGAGTGAAGTAACTCAGAAAGAGAAAAACAAATATCGTATATTAATGCATATATGTGGAATCTAGAAGAATGGTGCAGATGAACCGGTTTGCAAGGCAGAAATAGAGACACAGATGTAGAGAACAAACATATGGACACCAAGGGGGGAAACCGGGGGTGGGGGGGGAGATGAATTGGGAGATTGGGATTGACATGTATACACTAATATGTATAAAATAGATAACTAATAAGAACCTACTTTATAAAAAATAAAATGAAATAAAATTCAAAAAAATAATTAAATCAAAAAAAGAATATTCTTTAAAGTATTGCCTCTTTAAGTTTTGAAAGTTAAGACATGATATGAAAGCAATAAGCTACACAAAACTAAAAAAAAAAAGAAGGGAATACTGATACCTGTTAATATAGATGAACCTTGAAAATATTCCACTAAGTGAAAGAAGCCAGGAGTAAAAGACCACATAGTGTATGATTCCACTTATATGAAATGTCTTGAATAGGCAAAACCATAAAGACAGAAAGTAGGTTAATGGATGCCTAGGCCTGGGGAGACATAGAAGGGCGTGTGGCTGTTAATGGTTATATGAATTCTCTCGGTGCTGATGAAAATGTTCTAAACTTAGGTAGTGGTGATGGTTGCACAACTCTGTGAATATACTAAACCCCACTGAATCATAAACTTAAAAAGGCTGAATTTTATTGCCTGTGAGTGATAGCTCAATAAATTTATTTTTAAGATTCTAGATCCTTGAAAATAGTTTATTTTCTTCAGATCTTGCCAAGATCTTTGTAAAAAAAAAAATCTATATTTTAATAAAATCATTTGGCCGTCTTGGAATTTCCCTTGAGAATCAACCCATATTACTGTCACTTTACCACACAATTTATATCTTTCTAAGTTGGGTCAGTTGTGTTTATTTTTCGGTGGGGTGTCCTCAGCGGGGGGGGGGGGGTCTCCTTTTTTTGCACAATGGTCAAATTTCTTTAAAAAATGTAACAAATTGTTTTTAAATGAATAATGCTGTCACCCTCATCCTCGTTTTCTCTCCTCTTTTAAACATGTCCTAGTATCTCAACTTAAAAAAAAATTACCTCTCAGCAATGAAATAAAGTATTTTTGTTTGTAAACATCAAAGGCTCTTTTTAAACAATTTAATGCTTCTCACATACTATAAATCTTTTTTAATACCTCTCGTTGAGAATTAATCAATCAGTGTAAAATGATCTATAATATCGCATCCTGTGAAAAGGATTTGATCTCTGAGGCTCTGGAGAGAGGGATAGAATATTTGTAACATAGATAGCTATTTATCGAAGGAATATAAATTAAAAATAAAAACTCTGCATGCTCCATAAATGCGTGACTCATTTACGAGTGGAAAGAAATCTCCATGATAGGATAATTTTTCTTCAAGGCTAGACTATTTAAAGCTGCATTTCACAACGGAATTTCACTTACAAGGCTACTTAAATGTGAAAATATCTGTAGGTGGTTTTAGGCTAAAAAATGTCATCTGTTTTTAAAACCTTGACATTGGATTTCATTTGGCAGTCAAATTTACTGGTTGCGTGAATAACTGGGAATGTCTCCTTTGGGAGCCTGACTTTGATACTCTTGGTCCTGAAGCAGGCTCTCTACGGGATCCTCCTGTTGGGGATTATTTTGTAGTTCATCTAAGCTGTGCTATCCCTGTGCTGCTAATGGGCCACATCATAGGTGGGGTGAACATATCATTTACAGGCCAAATGGGGATCTTTGGAGAATGAAGAGGGTACTGTTCCCAATGACACCAGGACCGCAGGTGTCAGCCAGGACCGTTCTGGGCAAACTGGGATGAATAGCCACACTTGTCCTAGGGAACATCCCATCAGAAGAACCACCTCCATGTAAGATCATCTGATATGGGCCACACATGATGTTAACCCTTAGCGTATGTCATGTTTCATTTACTTCCCGAGACAACCTTAGGAAGTGGGCACTGTTCATCTCCACCTAAGATGAGGAAGCTTATGAAGCAGGTCTGCTGGTTCCCTCCCCACTGGCCACGTCCTCCTTTATCCACCCTCCACTCTGATTCACCCCCCCCCCCCCCGCCCTCCTTGGCCTCTCTCCGACTCTCCTTTGTAAGCTCATCCTTCTCTTCAAGGTCACTCACTGTTGCAGTTCTTCAAGGCTGGTCCTTGGCCACCTCACTGGCTTCACTTAACACCCACATGTAGGTAACATAAGTAAATAGATGTGAATTCACATCTCTCCTCCAGACCTCACCTCTGATTGTCCGGTCATTGAATATCTGTCTGCTTCCTTGCTGTCTCTGTTTGGATGACTCACAGGTATCTCAACTTCAACATGTTCAGAACTGAAGTCACGGTCTTACCCACCCAACCTGGGCCTCGTCCAGTGGTGCCACTGCAGAAAAAGGCCCTGCACCCTCCACCCCATGCATGGGGAGGAGCAGCTTTTCACTCTCACCGCATAGCCAAGTCCTAGCTACATAACCTCCTTAAATAGCTTTCAAATCCAACCACGCGGTTGCCAGAGGGCAGAGCAAATGCAAAGCACTCCAGGCAGAAGTGGGTTTGGAGCCCCCCAGAAGGCACTGGGGATGAGCGGAGGGGGCAGGGGAGTGTGGGTGCTGCCCTCAGTAGGGGAAGACAGAGCCGGCAGGGCCTTGTGGCTGAGTGGGGACTTGGGCTTCGATGCTGAGTGAAAGCAAGAACACAGAGGGCCACTGTATTGGGAAGAGAGTGAGTGAGGGTGGGGGGGAGGGGCAGGGAGGCAGGGAGGCCAGTCAGGAGGGAAGGTCATTGTTATTGCCCAGGTGGGGATTGCGGGTGGCTTGGACCAGTATCCGCTGAGTTCACAAAACCTCTCATGCTAACTCCAGGCCGTAGTCAGCAGTCCTCCCAGAAGTCTTTTTTTTTAATTAATACTTTTTTGAAGTTAACTTTTTTTGGAGTATCCATTCACATCAGTGATATTCGTGATGTAGCATTTAACACACACCAGTTATGCAACTCTTGGACAGAATTTCTTTTTTTTTTTTTCGAAGATTTTTTTTTTTTTTTTTTTAATGTGGACCATTTTTAAAGCCTCTGTTGAATTTGTTACAATACTGCTTCTGTTTTCTGTTTCGGTTTTTTGGCCGCAAGGGATCTTAGTTCCCCGACCAGGGATCGAACCCGCAACCCCTGCACTGGAAGGCAAGGTCTTAACCACTGGACCACCAGGGAAGTCCCTATTATTTTTTATTGAAGTAGAGTTGATTTACAATGTTGTGTTAATTAGTGCTGTACGGCAAAGTGATTCAGTGATACATGTATATACATTCTTTTTTGTATATTCTTTTCCATTATGGTTTATCATAGCATATTGAATAGGATACAGACCTTCCTCCAAAAAATAAGAAAAATATCAAATAAACAACCTAAACTACCACTTAAAAGAATGAGAAAAAGAACAAACAAAACCTAAAGTCGGCAGAAGGAAGGAAATAATAAAAATCAGAGAGCAAGTTAGATGGTATTTCTTGAATGTTTTCTCTGTGCCAGATGCTCTGGAAGTCACCGGACTGAACGGTGTCTCAGGCTGTGCTGGCACTGGGGTAGGCGCTGGCTCAGTCTAGCTGCTGATTCTCTTGGGAGCAATGACCTGGGAATTGTCCCCTGTCCTCTGTCCTCCTCCTTCACCCAGACACGCAGTTTACAGTGGACAGGGACACACAGAACTTGCTCTAAGTGACCCAGAAAAAAGGGACCAAAGTCTCAGTCTGTTGATGTCCCCTGCCTCTTATGATAGGAAGATCAGCGAATGAAAGGGGCGTGGGGTGGAAGTCCCCGTGAAGGGACTTCCACGGGGGTCTCTCCTAATAAATGATGGAAGAAGTAGGCACCATCTCTGCTTTAACAGAGACTATTGTCTAAGTGGGGAGTATAGACATCCATGAAATAATCACACACACATGTATAAACACACACATGCGTGCATACAAGCACACACATACCTGCATTGGCACACACACACATGCATATACATACATGCATGCACACACACATGCATGCATAGACATACACACACGGACACACAGACATGCACAAGTACACACACACACACACACACACACGTACTCACATGTAACCAGGCCCTGTGACAGGCGATATAAAGGGAAACTTTCCAGAGGAATGAGAATCAACGTGACAGAAGCCCAGCCAAGCCTGTGGAACCGGGAAGGGCTTCGCTGGGAAGTGTCGCCTGGGCTGTGAGACACACCATCTGCGGCTGCCCCTTGTGACTCACAGTGACTCAGGAAATGAATTTCGTGGGTTGCAACCCGCACTTTTTATCAAGATAAATAAAACAGAATAAAAAATATCATAATATCAGAGGACATGTCAGAGTGATATATGTATAGGTCAAACGCTCTACAGTTATGACATCAAGTGCTTTCCTGACCAAAACCGGTGGTCAGAAATGTTTGAAAAACGCTGATCTCGAGGATGAATAAGCATGGCCCCAGGGGGAGGGGGAGAAGCAGCGCAGGTCCCCCGGCCAAGGGCACCGCATATGCGGGAGAGGACGGGCCACGGTCCACGGAGGAGCTGGAGGGAGGCAGGTGGGCAGGGCCCAGCGCAGGGGCGCCAGGATACAGTGGGAGCGCTGGGCAGGGTCGTACTGCTCGTCCCACGCGGGTGTGGAGGGGTGGTGCTGGGAGCAGCCGACAGAGCCACGCAGGGTGTGTGACTCAGGGAAGACAACATGGACAGCGGAAGACCTGGCAGCAGTGCAAAGGAGGCGGGCAGGAGGCAAAGCCTGGACGGACAGTCAGGGTCTCGGCGGAGGGACCTCAGAGCTGGTCGCTGAGCACACGGGGGCAGAAGTGAACAAGAGATGAGTGACAAGGTCATAGGATGGAGATGCCGGTGGCCCTGTCCTCAAAACCAAATTCCGCAGAATCCATGTAACCAGCTGAAATGTTTTCTTCATGCGTTTAGTAATTTCAGTGATTGGTTTGCCCATGGTTAGATTGTTTACCCTACTCAAATACCCACCCCAGCGCCCAATTTTGGGGGTATGAATGTTAATTAAAAACGAATTAGACCCACAGACATAGAAAACAAACTTATGAGGACCTACTGTAGAGCACAGGGAACTCTACTCAATACTCTGTAATAGCCTATATGGGAAAAGAATCTAAAAAAGAGTGGATATATGTGTATGTATAACTGATTCACTTTGCTGGACAGGAGAAACTAACACAACATTGTAAATCAACTGTACTCCAATAAAAAAATAATTTTATATAAAAAAGGAAAACAAACTTATGGTTACCAAAGGGGAAAGGGAGGGAGGGATAAATTAGGAGTTTGGGATCAACATACACACACTACTATCTATAAAATAGGTAAATAACAAGGACCTACTGTATAGCACAGGGAACTCTACTCAATATTTTGTAATAACCTATAAGGGAAAAGAATCTGAAAAAGAATACATGTATAACTGACTCACTTTGCTGTACACCTGAAACTAACACAACGTTGTAAATCAACTATACTTCAGTTTAAAGAAATAATAAAGTACCTCTACAAAGATAAAAACAAATTAATCTAACAGATTTTTAAAGTCTCACTCTTGGTTTTTCCTTTTCAAGCATATGTCAAATTCAGTCATGAAATAGTCACACAACTGCCCTCAGTGGTGGTAAAATAACAATTTCAATGATTACAGCAACCTTTGTTAAGGACTTGGTCTGTATTTCATTGATTCTAAGACACATTTGTCATCCATGAAATCTACACTTGCTCTGTTCTCAAGGGTGTCTTGGAATTGAGGGGAGGGGAGAGGGGGCAGATGGCAGTTGTGACATAGTTGCCATGATTCCTGCCTGGGCTCAAACTTGGTTGCAGCTGTTCATCATTTTAGTACTTCATTGACTAACGCACGTTGCCAGCACTCTCCCTGTGTTGAGTGGTGGTAGAAATGTTACCAACAAAACTACACTACGATTTGGTTTTGGAAAGTGAGACTAGATATGATATCGCAAATATTTGTCTTAGAGGAAGGACTCCAGTTCCACATTTTTCTTCCCAAGCAACATCCAAATGCTTTCAGGGATCCAAGTAAAGAAGACACCCACACAGAGATGAAGCGGAGATAAGAGCAAAAGGATTGGCTACCACATGCCAAGCAGTGCAGCTCATGGCAAAAGGGATTGCAAATCTGTCTGAAGAGATGACAGGAGTTTCACAGCCAAGAGAAGATGATACAACCATTTCATGTGTCACACGAGATTATCATTAAGACTTTGTGCCTTACTTTATCTGGCAGGACTTTTCTTTCTTAGTTGCTAACAAACCAGTTTCAAACTTTACTAAGTTAAAATATCAACAATCATTTATTTGGTCAGATAGCAAGAAGTCAAGAGAGAGGAAAACTAAGCTGATGCTTCAACTCCATGATTTTACTTGCTCCTGAGCCTTTGTTCATCTTCCTGCTCCTTCATCCTTAGAGAGTGACTTTCATCTCCATGGTTACCTCATGGTTGCAAGATGGCTGCCACTGGTCTGGACTTGCATCTGTACCAGGCAGGAGGGAAAAAGAAGATCCCAGATGAGAGGTAAATTAGAAACTGAGCGCTTATGGCAGTATCAGTCTCTATGACTTTTTGACATTAAAGAAAAATAATAACCCACACCTAGTGTTTAGCATCTTCAGGAGGGGCATAAAATGTAGGTGACTAGTATAATAATTGCTTAATGACAGGTTCTAAGAAACTCTTTAGAGTATCAGACAAGAGCGGGACTCAGTTAATTTACTTGGGGAATATAGAAGGAAATATGACTCTTTGCATTTCTAGCTGGCAAACGTGACCCGTCTTATAAGGAAAATAGAGAAGTAACCCCTGGTCATGCCACACGAGCCGTTCCTTGAATGTACCAGGGGTACTCCCCTCTCTGGGTCTTACACTGTCTGAAATATTTTATCCCCAGGCATCAACATGGCCCATTCTCTCATTTCATCTAGATCTCTGCCCATGCTGGTTACGGAGCCATCCTCAATCAGCTGCAAACACTCCTTCCACGCTCTGCCCAGTGATGCCAGGGCTGGGACTCTGTCGAGCGTGTTTCTCCTTTGCCGGCTGGTTCAGCCAGTGAAGGGGAGGGGGTCAGCACTAGACAGAGGTGGCCAGGAGGAAGACGAGCCTTCCCCTCCCTGCTGGCTTGCTGTCATGGCCAGACTCCCCCAGCCATGGCACTTCATCCAGCTGGGGACCCTTCATCCCAACAGCAGCAGTCGGTTTACCCCAAATTCTTCAGCACTCCCAGAGGCAGCCCCACGTGTTCCAGCAGCAGAGTCCCTCCTGCAGGCTCCTGAGACACCTGCACCAACTGGGCAGTGCCCCCTCTTCTGAGTTTCTGGGTGCTGATAACCCCAACCTTGCCCTCTTGGTCCCCAGTCCTAGCATGGCAGTGGCTTTTGCAGTTGCAACTGCTGGGTTACTCCATGTGTCTTTGACTTTTGCCAGCCCCCAACACCTGCTATGTTACCCATTTCCTGTATCGAATCCCACCTGTGGAAGTGCCTGCTGCAGTTTCTGTGGCTTGACTGGACCTACACGGATACATCACTCAAGTGATGCTTCCATAGAGTGGTCTCCCTGACGGCCCAGTTAAAGTAATGTCCTTCTGTCCTTCTCTTTCCCCTCGCAGCTTAATTTTTTCATAGCACGTATCTCGACTTTCCACTTGGGTTGGCCAAAAGGTTCACTCGGTTTCTTCCGTAATATGGCTCTAATAGCACTTAGTTGTCTTTAACGTCATTGGAAACAATTTTTATTTATTTATTTATTTATTTATTTATTTATTTATTTATTTATTTATTTTTGGCTGCATTGGGTCTTCGTTGCTGCATGCAGGCTTTCCCTAGTTGCGGCCAAGTGGGGACTACTCTTTGTTGCAGAGCACAGGCTCTAGGCGCTGGGCTTCAGTAGTTGTGGCTCGCGGGCTCTAGAGTGCAGGCTCAGTAGTTGTGGCACACGGACTTAGTTGCTCCACAGCATGTGGGATCTTCCCAGACCAGGGATCGAACCCGTGTCCCCTGCATTGGCAGGCAGATTCTTAACCACTGCACCACCAGGGAAGTCCAATTCGAAACAATTTTGTTAGGTTGTATGTGACAGCTGTCACGTCAGCGTGCATTTAATAAAAGACTTACCAAAATCGGTGAATTTTTGTGTAGCCATTTTAATATCGAAGATGGAAGGAAAAAAGCAACATTTTTGGCATATTATGCTTTATTATTTCAAGAAAGGTAAAAACACAACCGAATTGCAAAAAAAGATTTGTGCAGTGTATGGGGAAGGTGCTGTGACTGATGGAATGTGTCAAAAGTGGTTTGCGAAGTTTCACGCTGGAGATTTCTCACTGGACGATGATCCACGGTCAGGTAGACCAGTTGAAGTTGACAGCGATCAAATCGAGACATTAATTGAGAACAATCAACATTATACCACTCGGGAGATAGCTGACATACTCAAAATATCCAAATCAAGCATCGAAAATCATTTGCATCAGCTTGGTTATGTTCATCGCTTTGATGTTTGGGTTCCACATAATTTAAGCGAAAAAAACCTTCTTGACCGTATTTCTGCATGTGATTATCTACTTAAATGTAATGAAAACATTCCATTTTAAAACAAATGGTGACGGGCAATGAAACGTGGATACTGTACAATAACGTGGAACGGAAGAGATCGTGGGGCAAGTGAAACGAACCACCGCCAACCACACCAAAGGCCGGTCTTCATCCAAAGAAGGTCCTGTTGTGTATATGGTGGGATTGGAAGGGAGTCCTCTATTATGAGCTCCTTCCAGAAAACCAAACGATTAATTCCAACAAGTACTGCTTCCAATTAGACCAACTGAAAGCAGCACTCGACGGAAAGCGTCCGGAATTAATCAACAGAAAACGCATAATCTTCCATCAGGATAACACAAGACCGCATGTTTCTTTGATGACCAGGTAAAAACAGTTACAGCTTGGCTGGGAAGTTCTGATTCATCTGCTCTATTCACCAGCCATTGCACCTTCGGATTTCCATTTATGTAGGTCTTTATAAAATTCTCTTAATGGAAAAATTTTCAATTCACTGGAAGACTGTAAAAGGTACCTGGAACAGTTCTTTGCTCAAAAAGATAAAAAGTTTTGGGAAGATGGAGTTATGAAGTTGCCTGAAAAATGTCAGAAGGTAGTGGAACAAAAGGGTGAATGTGTTTTTCAATAAAGTTCTTGGTGAAAATGAAAAATGTGTCTTTTATTTTTACTTAAAAACCGAAGGCACTTTTGGGGCAACCCAAATACATATGTGCAAACTTCCTGAGTAGGAACCTGCTTTGATTTGTTCGCTGCTACCTCCCTAGCCCTTAGGGCAATACTTGGCACAATAAATGTATCTTGAATGGACAAATAATTTCCACCTATGAGAAAGATGCTACATGCTCAGGTGATCAGGAAGGAAAGAAATCCTCCAACAGCTACACTGTTCTGGAGACACTCCCTGGACAAAAGCCAGTCTGCAGGTTGGGTTGACTCTCGTCCACAGCCACCAACTGCCCTGCCCAAGGTGTCAACAGACCAAGGTATAGAACTCCGTCAATGTCATGCATGGCCCCCATGGTTAGGCTTCTGATTCATTATGAGAAAATATATATATAAAGGTTCTTAGTCAGCTCAAGCTGCCATAACAAAATACGAGAGGCTGGGGGATGTAAACAATAGTTCTGGAAGCTCGAAGTCCAAGACCAAGGTGCCAGCATGGTCAGTTTCCGGTGAGAACTCTCTTCCTAGCTTGCAGATGGCCAGCTTCTTGCTGGTTCTTCACATGGTGGAAAGAGAGAGTGAGCAAGTTCTCTGGTGTTTCTTCTTCTTCTAAGGGCATTAATCCCATCATGAGGGCCCCACCCTCATGACCTAATCCAACCCTAATTACTTCCCAAAGACCCCAACTCTAAATACCATCACGTTGGGAAGTAGGGCTTCAACATATGAATTTGGGGGGACATATTTCAATCTACAGCAGATTCTTTCTCTCTCCCTCTTTCTTCTTAGGGATTTCTGTTGAATGGCACATTCAGTATTCCTTCCCATTTTTTCTTTAGTTGTTGGATTGATTCTATTGGATGTTTGAACCTCTTTAAAAAAGAATGCATCTCAGATCAAATGACATTTCCCTGCAGATTCAATAGTTGTGAAGCCAGTGTGGAATCTGACAGCAATAGCTCAAATGAGGCAATACACCAGCTGTTCATACCCACATTCCTGATTATTCTGCCAAATAGGTTTATTTTGAAGTCCCTTAAAAGCATCAATACATCACAAGGACATACATTCTCCATTTCTCGTGTATCATCTCTTCAGAAAACCAAATGCTTATTAATTGTTCACTTTGCCTTTCTTGATTAAAAAAAAAAAAGGATTTTTCTTTTTAATCCTACAGGCAGAACATAAAAGCTATGTGTTCAGCATTGAAGTGGATTATTCAGCATCCTGTTTGAGCAGCCTCATTTTGAAATGATGGGCTTCTAATCATTTCAACTGTTCAGCTCAACAATTGTCTACCAGGCAGTGAGGAAACAAACAGGACAGGGATATAACCACTGCCCTCTGGGCACTGACAGTCAATACCACTCAAGTTCTTCGCTCTAAGCACCAGAAGCCACTTGGGATAATTTAAGCAGAAAAGGGGTTTACTAAAAGGATATTGGCAAATCCACAGAGACAGAAAGGAGAATGGTGGTTGCCAGGGGCTGGAGGAGTGGAGAATGGAGAGTCATTGCTTAATAGGTATAGAGTTTTGCAAGATGAAAAGAGTTCTGGAGATGGATGGTGGTGATAGTTGCATGACAATGTGAATGTACTTAATGCCACTGAGTGGTTTAGATGGTATGTGTTATTTGTATCTTACCCCAGTTTTTAAAAAAGGATATTGACAGCAACTAGAATTTCTAGGACAGCCAAAGCATGAGGCTTAGAGGTCCATGGGCAGGGGCACAGTGTAGGTTCCATTGCGGAGCTGAAGCCATCACTAGGCATGGATGCTGCAGTGTGTCCTGATGATATCATCACCAGTACTGCCTCTGGAGGCTGGATCCTACTGCTGCCCCGTCCCTATCTGTCAGTGTGGATTGCATGCAATCTCTCCTCTGCAACACTAGCAGCAGATCCCAAATCTCTGGTGGATGTCCCTGATTGTCAGAGCCTGGGTCACCTGCCTGCAGGAGAGTCTGGGGACACGTGTATCTGCCATTGTTGGCATCCATGGTGGGAGGTGGGCTCTTGCTGCATCAAGTGGGGTATTCCTCAGACCTCAGCCAGGGGTTCTGATGATGCAGGGTAACTATGTGATGATCTGTGCTATTCACCCCATGCTTTCACGTTCCTTCTTCTGCATGTGGTAGGAGGTACTTCTTCACTCCTTAGAGATCGAGAGCAGCCATGTGACAGGCTTTCATCAATGAAGTGTGGAAGAGACACATGAAACTTCCCACAGAGAGCGTTCAAATCAGGCTTGGTCCCCTGTGTTTTTCCTCTTTCTCTCTGCTTTAGAGACCCCTCTCCAACGCAGATGAGGGCTGCTCTACCAGGTTCTGGTATGGCTGTAGCCAACTCCCAATGGATTCGCAACAAGAATGAGACATAAACTCTTGTTTATGTCTGAGAATCGGGGCTTATTTGTTACTGCAGCATAACTTAGACCATCCTGACTGATACAGGAGCCCAAAGGAATCACAAATGAATAGTGTAAGCTTCCAGTGGTATAGAAAACTGCTCAAAATAAGCTTTTCCTGGTAAAGAAATGTTAGTTGAGCAATGAGTCATTTCTACTTATTCCAAATGATTAATTCGGTGTCCAACATGAGTGTTAGCAGGAGCAGTAATAATAGCATTTTAATGACCCTCCTCCCCAATTTAGAATGCAGAAGATTTTGAAATTGTCAAACTGTTTTCAGTAAGAACTTGCTCCAAGTTCATGGAACGCAACTTGCCTGTCTGAACTGGGTGATAGTGTTGTCGGCTAGTCTGCTGGCAGTGACCTGGCTCTTACAGGTCAGGCCTTGTTTGCTCTTAGGGGAACCCTTTTAAAAGCAGATTATTGGCTTTAGGATTCATCATTAGGGTCCTGGGAAGGTTTACAGCATTTCCTCGTTGACCCTTGAATGTGGCATGTTTCCTATGCCCCCAGAGTCCTTATCTCAAGAGAGAAGGAGAAAAAGAAACAATGAGAGGATGGCAGGAGGGGTCCTTGACTGCCTGCTGGCTGTGGTCTGGCAGTGTGAGCTTGGAGGTGAAAGGGCAGCCTGCACCTGGACAGGAAAGCTCTGTCTCACTTCCCATGGTCCTGCTTCCAGGGTTGAATAAACTGGATGAAGGCACATTCCCACGAAGCCAGGCATACCGCTGTAGTCAGTTCTCCAAAAGTGACTGAGGTGCAGACATCAAAGCCGTGGAGAAAACGCTGTGTGATTATTATAACAACGATCTAGATACATGTACTAGTCCAATTTCACAGATGAGAAAACTGAGGCATAGAAATACTGTATAGATAACTCAAGAACATGTGGGTTCACATTAGAGCAGAATTTGGACCCAGGCTCTCTCTTTTAGGAATCTGCAGAAAATAGTGTGTGTGTGTGCACGTGTGTGTGTGCACGTGTGTGTGTGTGTGTGTGTTACACAATACTTTTAGTTACCCGGACATGGTTGTCGCCCAGGCGTGTCTGTAACTCATCTACAACAACACTGCCATGAATATACTTTTGAATTCAAGGGACAAATTGATTGATGTTCAGACACATTGAGGTGAGAGATTCTAAAGTCTAATATGTCAGTTTGTCATCAAATTTTTCTTTCCACTATATTCACATTACATGACATTTACATTCATATATGTCTGGGTGAATGTAACAGCTTGACAAAAAGAGCACAGAACAATGTAATGTGACGCTCATTAAACTAACGACCTGAAGACGCAGGGGTTTTTTTGTTGTTGTTGTGCTTTTGTTATTGTTTTTTTTTTTAATTGAAGTATAGTTGATTTATAATGTTGTGTATATATATATATTTTCATATTCTTTTCCATTGTGGTTTATCACAGGATATTGAATATAGTTCCCTGTGCTATACGGTAGGACCTTGTTGTTTATCCATCCTAAATGTAATAGTTTGCATCTGCTAACCCCAAACTCCCACTCCATCCCTCCCCAAACCCCCTCCACCTTGGCAACCACCAGTCTGTTCTCTATGTCTGTGAGTCTGTTTCTCTTTCATAGATAGGTTCATTTGTGTCATATTTTAGATTCTACATATAAGTGATATCATATGATATTTGTCTTTCTCTGTCTTAGTATGACAATCTCTAGTTGCATCTATGTTGCTGCAAATAGCATTATTTCATTCTTTTTTACGGCTGAGTAGTATTCCATTGTATATATGTACCACATCTTCTTTATCCATTCATCTGTCAATGGACATTTAGGTTGTTTCCATGTCTTGGCTGTTGAGACTAGTGCTGCTATGAACATAGGGGTGCATGTATCTTCTTGAATTATATTTTGTCCAGATATATGCCCAAGAGTGGGATTGCTGGGTCATATGGTAATTCTATGTTTTTTTTGGTTTTTGTTTTTTTGTTTTTTTTACAGATAACAATATATGTAAAGTGCCGGGCAGTGTGGTATAGTGGTTAAGACCATGTAGCCTGGAACTGGCCGCCTGGGTTCACATCCCAGCCTTACCACTCATCAGCCATGTGTCCTCAGACAAATAACTTACCCTCTCAGTGCCTCAATTTCTTTATCCACTGAGTGGAAATGGTATCTACTGCAGAGGGCTGTTCTAAGAGTTAAATGAGTTAATCCAAACCCACAATTCTTTCTTTGCCTAAATCCAAATAGAAACCCTACGTTTGGCAAAAAGGACTGAGGCTCTCTATAGCCTTATTGATATTACACAGTGTGAACACACACAATGCCACAGTAGAGATATTACTGTTATTACAATATGCTACCCCAGTTTCAAAACACATCTAAGGAGTTTGGATAAGGGTCAAGGTACCATCAATGTCAAGCACAACCACATAGTGAATGCCACGGAAATGCTAGCTAGAGTGGGCTAGTGGAAAAATACAGAAATATAGGGAGCATCAAACTAGGTAGATTTTTTTTTATAAAACGTAACGCATGCATGTCAGCGTTCACCTTCCTGGCAGTGTGCTTCCTACCTCAGCCAAACACCGTGCAAGAATCAAAGCTATTCCGTTTCAGTTTTCTCCAGGACAACGGAAAGGATAACAGGTGATGCTGGCTTTCACACTACTGCTAATCTGAGCGTTTGATTCTCTGACAGAGAATTTCCGGAAATGAAGTCCGAGCTCCCATGACTGACACACTGGGGTGGAGGCTTTGGACGCTGGGTGGAAATTCAAGGCACCGGGTCGAGCATAAGTCCCTGTTCCAATTATTCTAGGAAAATGGGCAGCCACGCTGGGTGGTGGTGTTTGGGAAACACTAGTGACCGAGTTACACCAAGTCCTGCAAGCTGACATCTTCCTGATGCAAAAAGTTTATCACTGGAGGAATATTATTTGGGTTTTTTCAAAATAAAACTTTTAGACCATCTCATTGCCAAAAACGATGGCCTTACCTTGGTGGCTATAAACATCGGTAATTAGAAATCCTAAGTCTCAATATTTTAGGTTATTTTTTGGCTTGATAATGTTAGTAACATCACAAATCATCTTTATTGTTACCTTGGAATTCTTAAAGAATACAGCCAAAATTCAACCAGAAAATTATAGACACACACATACACATAGATAGCATATGTTATTGACCTATACTATATATAATAATAGATGATTTAATAATATAATAATACTCTATTATATATAGTATAGATTAATGTTACATACTATACCATGTAAAACCTATATTATATAGACTGTATAAACTGTACATATGATTTAAAATATTATAAATGAAAATAAGATTTAAATATACTTAAATTATGAAAAATTTAACTGATTAACAAAATGTAAGCGAGTAAAGACCAGTTAAATTGAAAACCTATCAGGCATTATCTCTACCTCTTTGTAAGACTCAGGACTCTGAGTATGAATCATGAACAAGAGGTATTTTTCATGCCAAAACCTAATTTAAATGCTTTCCATTACATTGGGACTTTGCTGGTGGTGCAGTGGTTAAGAATCTGCCGGCCAATGCAGGAGACACAGACAGGTTTGAGCCCTGGTCCCGGAAGATCCCACATGCCACGGAGCAACTAAGCCCATGCGCCGCAACTACTGAGTCTGAGTGCCACAACTACTGAAGCCTGTGCACCTAGAGCCTGTGCTCTGCAATGAGAGAAGCCACCGCAGTGAGAAGCCTGCGCACCGCAACGAAGAGTAGCCCCTGCTCGCTGCAACTAGAGACAAGCCCGCACGCAGCAACGAAGACCCAAAGCAGCCAAAAATAAATAAATAAAATTTAAAAAATGCTTTCCATTACACTAGCCCTATAAACATTTCTTTTAAAATAGTCATATGCACGTGCATAAAATCCAATTTAGCTAATTTCTCTTCCTGCACATCCTAAAATATTCACACCCAACCGCTATCTCCAGAGAAAGAGACAGAAAGGAGAAAAGATCAGAAGTGGGGTAAATCTTACTTTTTACCTTAAAAATGTTTGATTTGATTTCTTTTAATAGAGATGTGTGTACTGCTTTACACGCCACACACACCCATTGAAAAAGAAACAAACCTGTTTTATAATTTACCTTCTCTGTCACCTTCCAGAGGTGTGTGAGTTTAAGCGGATGCAACATCCTTTTATAATAAAGATGCCGTGCGCCGGCTTGGGATAAGGTGGAAGTAAGACGTGTCACATTTTAGAAGAGAATGCACGCAAGTAGGGCATTAGTAAAAATCTTTTGTACTGAGCATTTCAACGTTGAGACCCCAGTGGGTGGGGCAAAAATAAATCAAGCCCTCCTACGGTGGGATTCTCGTCTCTCAAATCTGACCCTATTTTTTTCTCTCTGAATTGTCAGCTGCTTCAGGGGTCGTCTGACAGATGCCTCCTTTTCTTACTTCTAAGAATTTTGAGCTGGGAATGTGTTTGAAAACACTTCAGAAAAAGAGTGGAAAACACAGTGTCTCCTTTGAAATGTATTCCTTTGTTAAATCCCCCTCCCAAGAGGACAGAGTCCCCCAACACCTGAGGGCAGCCAGATTCTTTTCACTCTCACCAATGACCTCACAGGCTCCCAGCGGCTACAGCAAAGGGGTCTCATCCCAACTCAGCTATTTATAAGAAAGTTGTGCAAGGAAAGAAAACAGCAATTCATTTCATCCTTAATTGGGCATCTTTAGGAAGGAGACGCTGGGCATTTTTTTCTAGACAACTGAATTTCAAAGAATTATATATATTGCCCCCAAGTAGATAGAAAAAGTCTTTTCTTGAGAAAGCATCTCCACATGAAAAAAAATGTATTTCCAGAAATGTATCTGGATATTTTGTTTTAGATCACGTCCCTAAATAACTTCATTGCTAATGATTTTAACAATGGTTTGAAAACAATAATGGAGCCTTAAAATGATATTTGCTCCATTATATAAGCTCTCAGGCTGTTTTAGCTTGGCAGAAACAGAAAGACAAGGGGCCTGATTTTTTTCTCCAAGACTTCATTATGAAATGTTTCAAACAGGTAGAATAATGGGAAGAATCGTAGAGCGGACACCCAATGCCTACATCCTAGATGCTACAATTAACATTAAGGCTCGATCTGCAAAATCCACAATCTCCCTGTCTTTCCACGTCTCTATTTATCCATCAATCCATCTCTATTTTTTGATGCCAAGAACCTAATCTGAGCTGTCAGCTGCTCTCTGCCAGGGAGAGGATTTGAGGACATATCTCCTTCGAGCCTGTTTGGGGCAAGACATCCCAGTGGCTGGAAGAGTGCATTGTATTTCCCCAGCAGAAGTCCAGCCGCCCTCATGGGTTGGATAGTGTTCCCTGTCTTGACACCTGCCTTTTCATCGAAAGGTTCCTCCACCAAGCTCTGCACCCAGCTAACAACTGTATGGCATAGCTCTTTTCATCCAGCCAGAAATAAACCAGGCATTCCCTGGGTCAGACTGGGAAATACCTTGAGGAGCTCTAAGCTCAGTAAAAAGGAGGCCTTCTATGTACATATAACATACATCACGGGCACAAATCTCAAGGATTCAACTCAGTGAATTTTACATCTGTATGCTTTCATATAACCTCCACCCAGTTCCAGACAGCAAATACTTCCAGCACCCAGAAGACTCCCTTGGGCTCCATCCTAGTCGGTACCTCCACCCAACAAGGGGAATCACAAATCTGACTTCAAAAACCCTAGATTGCTTTTGCCTGTTCTCCAACTTCACATACATGGATTCAAACATGATTTACTTCTGTGTCTGGCCTCAACATTGTTGAATGTACCCATGTTGTTGCGTGTAGCTCATTCTTTCAAATAAGGAAATATTAAAGCATAAAATCAGTATAAGGAAGACTAGCAGAATTCTGATTCTTCCCATGTTGTCTACTTGGGTGCATTTTTTCCTTTTTCAATGTCAATTTTTTTTCTTTAAAAAATTTTTGCTTTTGCTGATGCCCTGAGCATGTGTTTCATCTGCCTTCAGAGAGGGAGACTTACTCCCAAAAATCACTGCTTTCCAGAACAATTAACCACAAATATTTATTGAACGTCAGTCAGATAATGGGTGTATCTTTGACTTTCCTGGCTTTTCATCTTTGTTCATGCCAGTCTCAACTGGGGTCTATCTCCCCACCAGGGGACATTTGGCAATGTCTGGAGACATTTCTAGTTATTTCTGGACTAGAGGGGACGTTCTACTAGCATCTAGTGGGTAGAGGTCAGGGATGCTGAGAACATCCTACCATACAAAGATAGCCCCCAAAGCAAAGCATCATGTGGTCCAAAATGTTAATAATGCATAAGTTGAGAAACCTGGGTTATACATTTTTTCCATTTCAAATGGACATCTTTGAACATGATACCTGTCATGGTCTAGCTCAAGCTAGACTTCTGGTCCACCACTGAAAGCCTTCTCTGGAGGCCAGTCGGTGGCTCTTAGCCCTTCCAATGGCAGAGACAATACAACCCTCACCCTTAGCCCAGCCGGGATGCTCATTACAGTCACCTGTGGGTTGTGAAAGCTCTCTCTCCAGGTGGAAGACCAAGGCTCTGGTCCTTGCTACTCTGAGTGTGGTTGGAGGGGGAACACCACATCACTTTGTCAGAAATGCAGAATCCCACCCTCCCTGAAACACACGTCTCCTGAATCAGGATCCGCATTTTGCCAAGATCTCCAAGCGATTCACATGCACACCAAAGCATGCAGAACTCATCCTCAGATGATCCAGCCCCTGCCTCTCTCCAACCTCCTTGCCTCTTCTTTTCTTCTAGCTTGTTCCCAGCTTTACCTTCCTCACCTGGCTGGCTGACTTTCCTACCTTGCTGGCTCTACTTCCTCATCGGGCTGACCCCAGCTTCAGTGTTACCTTCCCGGAAGTGGCGGCAGTATCACCTACCACCCCCCAGCTCATTACACCGCTCTATTTCTTTCATCACTTGTATCCCTATCTGAAATTATTGTTTTATTTATTTACATGTTTACTGTCTATCCTCACTCTCCTTCCCAGTTAGTATGTAGCTTACATGACACCAGAAATGTTGCATGTCTTATTTATTATTATATTCCCAGAACCAAGAATAACATTGTGCATTATTTTCCGAATAAATGCTCCTGAACCTCTTTTTGGCATTGATCAAATAATATCCTGAATTAGGGCTTGTACTTTTTCTTTCTACCGACGTCCTCTCTCCAACTAGATTTGGAGCCTTTTTTCATTGAAGTATAGTTGATTTACAACGTTTTAGGTGTACAGCAAAGTGATTCAGTTATATATGTATTCTTTTTCAGATTCTTTTCCATTATAGGTGATTACAAGATATTGAATATAGTTCCCTGTGCTTTACAGTAGGTCCTTGTTGTTAGATTTGGAGTCTTCAGAAACCATCTCTCTATTGATTTGCATTTCTCCTGAGTGCCTAGCCTAGAGGTTTCTTGTATATAGTAGGTGCACAATAAATAGCTATTTATGGTGAGCAAGGTTTTTTGACTCAGTTCATTTTCTAAATAGTGTATAAATTTAACATCCGACATCCTATGATGAAGCAAAGTAAGTGCTATGAGCGGAAGCCACACGTTACCACCAGTTGCGTTCAAATACTGGTCATCAGAGCTGCTCACCTAGCAGAACTAATAATTTTAGATTTCATTTCTATTTTTGACCCTTTCCACCAAGATAAGGATGGAAAGACCCTGACATTGTACGGGAGGAGGAAAACATCAAATGCCATAGAATTTCTCTAAATGGGACCAACATCTCCTGCCTTACGTGGTTAAGGAGCCAGGAAACTTCCAAGTCAATGCTGTGGACGTGAATATTGCGACGCGATCCAGGGCTTCCAGGACGGAGGTGTTTGGGCTTGCTAAGTGGGTGGGCAAGAAGGACTCAATTACCTCTTATTTCCTCTTGTTTCATCTTCAGCCTCTCAACAGAGCACGCAGGAAAACATTCTGGCTGTTCAGGAATCCCTTGCTTTGGATGATAAGACAGTTATGAGACTGTTGGATGTATTATAATGTCATTAGCCTCACTTGACAGGGAGGAAACCCGAGAATTTCACTGTGCCTCTTGCAGAGGGTCATCAAACTGAAGCCGAGAAGTGGGTCAGCCACAGAACAGACACCTATAGGATGTCCCATCTCTTCTTTAATTGCCTGACTCATGTCCTGTCCTATTTCCCACCGGGCACTCCAACCTCTCCTTGAATCACTGCTTAGAGGAAGCAAGGAAAAGAATTGGTACCTGAAGTCCAGAGGAGGAATCTCAAGGTTTTGGATCCAGCTCTCTGCTCCATCGCTGATTATGTCTGAGCCTTAAACCCCAGTTTAAAAGCAGAAAGCCATATGGCCAATAAACCCCTGTCTATTATGCGCTATTCAAAACAAAAATGCTGGGGGTGGGAGGCTGAGGTATTAAACAGTGACCCAGCGTCCTGTCCATTCAAGGAACCCCTCCGGCGGGAGGGAAAGGGTGAGAAACTTTGTAAAAAACGGTTTTGGGTGGACGAAGGGAGGAATAAAGAGGCTTATAAAGGGAAGCTGAACTTTGGCGGCTAAGCGCTGGCGTGAGAAGCGCTCCCCCCTGCCGGGGAGTTGATGAATAAGCCTGGGTCTGGCTGGGGGACCGAGCCAACAGCCATCAAGGCGGGACTCAGCCATTCTAAACGCAAATGAGGGGGCCCTTTCCACCCAGGCCTAAAGGGGAAGGATTAGAAGAGGGAGTTCAAAGCTCTAAAATGGCTCGTTCGTGCTTTCTTTTTTTCGTCCCCCACCCCCCCTCCAGCCCTTTATTTTGTAAAAGGACCAGAAATATGGCTGGTTATTTTCTCAAGTTATTGCTACAAAGAATTTCAAAATTAAAAGATAAGCACACTGAGGAAGCTTAGTAATTTTCATAAAAGAGGACTTAAAACAGATGTGCCCTCTTTCACGGAAGCACGCTTGAAAAAATAGAAAAGCATTTTTAACATAGCAGGGGGAAATCACATGGCTTCGCGTTTGTCTCCAGAGTGTCACTGTGTGAATATCGGGCGGGTATGGAGAGATAGGAGTAATGTGCTAACTCCACTGCAAATGGCTGGGGAAAGCGCTTTCATCTTCCTAGCCCTGGGGTAGATTGACCCGTGTCTGTACACCAGACCTTTTGCTAACTAGATAATTTAATATTTTTTTGAAATCGTTGAATAATCTGCCATTCAGAAGGTGTTGATGTCATACAAACCGCAATCCAATCTGGAAAGAAAGCCAAGATCTTGTCAACAGCTTAACCCTTTCCCTCCCCTTATCGTGAGATAGATGTTTCCATGTTTGCTCTTGGGCTGTTGGCACACAAGTTTGCTTCTAAAGGATCTCAGACTGTTGAAATGTGAATCATTTGGTGTTCGCCCCGATTCCTTCATTCACCAGCACCACTGTAGTTTTGTGTCAATTCTTACCAAACCATAGTTTTTCTTCTCCTTGTCTCTTACATAGCTGCTCTCAGTAATGCTGAAGGGAAACGGGAGGATTCATCTGTGATTTCATAAGAGAAACCAAATGCAAGTAGACCGACGGTAGTGCTTCTAACCAGTCAAAGAGGAAAGCATTTAAACATATTCAGAAATTACAAGCCCACCAAGTAATAGCGATTACTAGATCCTCTGCTGTCCTTTTGTAGGCAAAGAGTTGTATCCTGAACAACACAAACTGTTTCCCAAGTTAAGGAAACCTTTGGTGTTTTTGTTGTCACTGTTGTTACTTGAAGTGTTTTCTTTCTATTTTCGACCAAAATAACTTAGTGTTATATCTTTCCCCTTGGAAAGCAAGCAAATGCCTAACTCAGCGCCGTAGCTCAATAAATATCTACTGATCTTTGTTGATTGGATGCTTTTCGAATTAGTCCATTTCCTCTTTTAATTTAGGAATTGAGCTATCCAAATCAATTTCTACCATGCCTTAAAATGAGAGATTATAGAATCTCTTAGGTTCAAGGAAACTTTCCCCAACTACCTATTCTATTGACCTTTTCACTCAGACTGCACCTAAAATCAATCTGAAGAAATGATAGTGACCACAGGAACTTAACCTGTCTTGGGATGGTTTCATTTTTGTTTTATGTGTGTTAATTTATTACTTGGGCGTATACATTTTTCTATCTTTTATTTTAACATTTAAGTAATTAACTTTAAATAGCTAATATGTGCACATTCAAATGGTACAAAGTATAAGGAAGTTTTCATTTCACCCCAGACCTGTAACTTTCCGCTTCCCCTGCCTTGAGGCTGCCCTCTTACCAGTTTCTTCTGGGCTTTTCCAGAGATCATCTCTGTCCACAGATCTGTCTGTCTCTGCAGATGTGTCCTTTAAAAAAGTACTCCAATAGCATCATAGTATAAAGCTCGTCTTCACCCTAGCATTGCTCTCGATTTTTTTATTATGCATACTCTGAAATTTTAATTTCTGGAAATTGTCTCAAACATTTTAAAACATTACGTAGGTAGTAGAGGAATTAATGTTTGTAGCAAAAAATGTGAGCAAAATATACCCTGTAAAAACTCTAAGTCCTTCATCTCCCTCCCTCCTCCCACACCCACTTCCAAGTTTTCTTCCCAAGGGTAATGGCAGTTATCGCTCTGTTATCTGCCTCCATATTTGTTTCTGTCTATTTGCCTAGATCTGTGTAAACACATCCATATAGAGGTGCTGTCTGGGACTTTTGTTTTCTCATGTAACAATCTGCCCTGCGGGTCTTTCCTTAGGGGCCCGGGTGGACCTAGCTCCATCTCGGAATCCTACTCAATGCCTCCCCCGTACAACCCACATCCAACCATCAGAAAATTCTCTCAGTTTTGTCTTCAAAATATTTCTAGAGGGACTTCCCTGGTGGTCCAGTGGTTAAGACTTCACGCTTCCACTGCAGGGGGCACGGGTTCCATCCCTGGTCGGGGAACTAAGATCCCACATGCTGCGCGGTATGGTCAAAAAAAAAATTTCTAGAATTTGACTACTTCTTCACTGCTCCCACTCTGGCCTGAGCACCAACGATCTTTCACCTAAACTGTTGCTATAGGCTGCTGGTCATGACAACCAGACGCCATGCTTTCCCCCGGACCCCTTGCTCTGCTTTTGGATCTCTGGCAGCCATCTTGGGACCCCGATGAGAGTCAGTTTAAAAGGATAAACCATCATATAAAGGATGGCAGAGGGAGAGGTGGGAAAAGTTGGGGTTCCAACGGATATCTGATACCATTTTTTCCTTCAAATGTCTTGTCAAGTCATCTTGAATAGTCTTCTGTTACTTGTAGCTGAAGGCATCCTAATTGATATACATTTTAAAAGTCATTATAAATTGTTGTGTATTCCATATGCTAGAAAACTTGAATCTACACCCTCATAAGGAAATATGTGAAAGGAACTAAAAATCTGACCTAAAAATGTTTGACCTAAAAATCCCACTCTGTGGAATATAACCCAGGAAACCACTCATCTCAAAATATTTTATCCAGCGTATTTATAGCCTGAGTATTTATAATGGTGATAAATTGGAAAAGAGCTGGGGAAAGTTCAGGGAAATTATGCCTTATCAATATGATTGAATATGAACAACAAGGTCTTACTGTATAGCACAGGGAACTATATTCAATATCCTGTGATAAACCGTAATGGAAAAGAACATGAAAAAGAATATATATGTATAACTGAATCACTTTGCTGTACAGCAGTAATTAACACATTGTAAATAAACTATACTTCAAAAAAATATTTTAAAAAGATTGAATATGATATAAATATTCAAATTTTCTTGTAGAGCAGCTATATTATTATAGGAGAACACTGCATAAAAATAACATTAAGGAGTAAAAAGCAGGAAAAATTATGTCTATATTGCTATAAGTCTAACAAGATAGTACAAAAAGAGAACACACATAAAGTTGGTGTTTATTAAAATAATATTTTCTACAAAATCTTCTGCATATAATTATATTTTAAAATTCTCATTAAAGTGAAAAATTCTTGATCATAACCCAATGACTGAAGTATTTTCCTTGTTTATTTTTGCATGCAATGTCTTTCTGTTAAACATTCACACTTTACAGTAGGAAGATATTAATAATAAGTCTACTTTGGCTGCTTCTACCAAGTAGTATGCGTGTGAGAGGTGGTGTGGCAGAGAGGTTCAAAGTGTGAACTCTGCAGTCACGTGGCCTGTGCTTAAACCCCCTCACTGCCACTGATTGGACAAGTCACTCTACCTCCCTGTAAAATGGAGGTGACGATAGAAATGAAGATGATGGTGATGCTGATGGTGATGATGATGGTGGTGATGCTGATGGTGAAGATGATGATGGTGGTGATGCTGATGGTGATGATGATGATAATGATGATGATGGTGGAGATGGTGACGATCACCGAGGTGGTGATGGTGATGGTGGAGATGGTGGCAGTGGTGATGCTGGTGGTGGTGATGGCGATCATGATGCCGATGGCAAGCACCTCATAACGAAGCTCCAACCGTTAAAAGACTTTGCAAATATAAAAGCACTTGGAAAAATGCCTGGCACCGAGTAAGCTCGAGAAAAGCATTTATTTTATTACATGTGGGTAATGAATACCTCAGGTCTTTAACTATTAAACATTCTAATTCTGGAGGGCTATTACTTTCAGTGACAATGTTTACTGTCTAATATTTAAGGGCCAGATACAGAGTGGACTGAGCCATTATGTACAGTAGGCACAAGACCCCTGACTCCTTTAGGAGCCCACAGAAATATTTTAATTTCTTTTAAAATCAGAAGAAAAAAATGAATATAATCTGACCTGGATTACATTAGTCTTTGAAGCAATACAATCATAAATATTATCAGTTTTTTAATGGAAGAAAGAGGCCATGAAGGCAAAGTGCCTAGCACCCATGAGTCATAATGCAGCTCTGACCAAATGTAGGACACTGGGCTGGATATGTTGTAAACCATATATATTAGTCAGGTTTTTCCAGAGAAACAGAACTAATAGGAGGTATATATAAAATAGGAAATGGCTTATGTGGTTATGGAGGCTGAGAAGTCCCACAGTTAGCTGTCTGCAAGCTGGAGACCCAGGAGATCTGGTGGTATTATTCAGTCTGAGTCCAAAGACCTGGAAATAAGAGGAGCCTATGGTGTCTCTTCCAGTCTGAGAATGAAGACCTGAGAACCCGGTTGGGGGCGGGTGGAGGGATGCTGGTTTAAGTCCTAGAGTCCAAGGCCCAAGACCCAGGAACTCCAAAGTTCAAGGGCAGGAGAAGATGGACATCCCAGCTCAAGAAGTGAGAGCAAGAATTCATCTTTCCTTCGCCTTTTTGGGGGGGTTCTATTCAAGCCCCCAAAGGATTGGATGCTGCCTGCCCATGTGGGTGAGGGATCTCTTTACTCAGTCTACCATTCAACTGCTAATGTCTTCCAAAAACACTTCTCAGACACATTCAGAAATAATGTTTTACCAGCTCTCTGGGCATCCTTTAGCACAGTCAACTGGCTGGTAACATTAGCCGTCACACCATAGAAGATATTTCAAAAGATCTTTTAAACTGTTTCCTCTTGAGTGTATAGTATTAGGGACAAATCTGATTGTTGGGAGTACCTACATAATCAACTTTGTATTACAAAAAGAAATCAAATAAAGAAGATGTTTTCCTGTCATCCTTAGAGATGGTAGAGAACTTTATAATGTAGCCAGGTATAGTAATTTTTATGTACTAAGCGGCTTATTGATACCTTCAATTTCATAGTTTATATTTCACGGAAATCAGTACTTTTTAACATTTTTAAACCGATGGCCTCCTGGCTTGGAAATGGTTTCATGCCCAAGTCCCATGTTACAGCCTCATCCACCTTCCAGTGGATAGGATGGAGGTGGGTCATAGACGAGGGGACTTAGCATGTGGGCCAGACAGCCACCTTTATAGTCAGGGTGGGGAGAGGGAATCAGGAAATAACACCAAGGATGTGATTCTCTCCCGTGCCTCAAATTTGCCAAGTTCAGAACCATTGCCCTGAATTCACTCTTGTTCAAATCGAGCCCTGCGTGGATTAAATGCACAGAAGGGTGAAAGGGACCAGGTATAGGTGTCCCGGCACTAACTGTACACGAAGTGAGCTTCTACCCAAATCCACATATGTGAGGCAGACATTAACCTCTTGACTTCTCTTTTAGGGAATGCATGTGCCCCGGGACCTTTGATTCCTACAGAAAAAAATGAGCATATTTCCAATTCCTTCTGCCATCTCAGCTGGGTGTGAGGTCACCAGGCTCCTGATGACTAGTACAGGGTCTGGTACACAGGAAGGGGCTCAAGAGAACCTGCCCAGATAAGTGAATGTGAACTTCCTACTGGGGAATAGCTTTCCTTTCTGACGTCATAGGTTGTCTTTGGTCCCGACCAACATCGCGACTGGAGTGGACTGCTTATATCTTTCGCTGTGAACAAAGTTGATCTTTATTTAGAGGACAGATGAGGACACTGCCTGCTGCTGAAATGTGGGTCCCTAAATGATGACGCGATTTCCTCGGATTTCCAAGGACCGATGTGCAAGTTGGTGTTGGTGCTTTGAACACGTCCCTGAAGTGACTCATGATCTCTTGGTGAACTTTGGCAAGCTGGGAGGCATAATAGTAACAGCCAGCCTGGTTCCTCTGTGCCTGGCATGTCCATCTCCCCCACTTAATCCACACAATGTGATATTATCACCCCCACTCTGCAAACAAGCAAACTGACGCACGGAAGAGTTAAGTAATCTGGCCAGGAGGCTGGGGGGAATTGAACCCAGAGGTCTGGCACCATTGCCCACACCCCTAACCACTGGGCAGTACGGCCACTCTGCAGCAGAGACACGTGGCAGGGTTGTCTCTCCTGCTGAGAGTTGTATTGTAAATTTCGATAAGCCCAGTACAGCCTTTGGAACCAGCCAGATCTGACCTGAAATAAGGCTCTACCTGTCATTTTCCCTTCATGTGTCTTTGATGAAAAGAAAGAGGAGAGGAGTAATACTATTACCTTGCCTTTTTGTTGTATGTTCTCGAGATAACGTGCGTGGGATTCTGAGTACGGTGGCTGGCATTCTTCAGGAGTCAGTCAATATCTACGATTATTGGCGTCACAACTACACCCTGGGGCATTCACGGTTTCAACCACGGTTTTGAACTATCCCAGCAATGATCTGCTTTTACCTTCCTACCTGCCCCAAAGCTAAATTGTTTGATAAACGGTTTTGCTAAAAATACTGTCATAGCTGAGCAGTTTGACCAATTACAGGGCTCTGACCTACGTGTTTCCAAAGGAAAAAATTCTCAGAAAGAGTCTCCACTCATGTTTTTACCACCTTAGCTGTATGAATAATTCTGACCATTATGTTAGACCATTATTTTACTTTAAATATCTATCCCTTGTTCTCTGGTCCACCTAACATCATGAAAGGAATATGAAGGTTTAACTACACCACAGTCACTAGAATTATGCAAATGTTAGCCACGCACTAATTAAGACTGATATGGTCCTAAATAGTATAAGATCTGTAAACAAAATTTCAAGATACATCACTTCAATAGCTGGGGTTACTTATTTTCTCTGTGTACGCATTTTACCAAATTTTGTAGTCTTCATATTATGTGAATGAGTAGAACATTAAAAACGAGAATGATTTCTGTAGCTTAGATTACTAGAATTTTATGGTCAATTTCACATCAAGCTATGTTATGCAGAGGATTAAATGTCTTTTGATACTGTTTATCTGAATCTTTGATTGCCTTATAATAACTATTTCTAAAGAACAATAGACTTCCTAAATCAAGGTGAGCAAATGTTATACCAAACATCAAAGGAGAAGAGAAATAAGAAAACCAGCATTTGGTTCTAGCTCTTAGTAGCTGTCTGACCTCTAGCAAGAAAATGAATATTTTTGAACCTCAGTTTTCTTATCTGTAAATAATAATAGTCTCTGGCTAATTTCCAAGACTCTGAAGATGAAATGAGATAGTATCAAGCTCTCAACAGCTATGAAGCATCCTACTACAGGTAAAGTATTACCATAATTGATGCAGAAAAGTCTCTTAAGTTTGCCTGCCAAACCAATTCATTTTCTTGCTGGGCCCACTTACATCTGAGTGATACCTTGCTACCCCTTCTGACCCATGGAAGGTAGGCAAAGTAAAACCACCACTTCTTGGCGTGCCCCCTATAGCCCACAGGACGTCTTCAAACCGGCCCCTCCTCTGTTGCCAGCCAGTACAAAGATCCAGCATCGCACTCTGCCCTCTGAGAAGATGGGAACATTACTGGATGGGAGGAGCTGGTCCTGGGGACAACGGCCCAGGAGCACTGCCCAGCCAGGCCCAACCACATGGACTTCCACAAACAAGAAACGAGCATCTCTGTACATATACACAATGGAAGATTCCTCAGCCATAAAAAAAGAACAAAATAATGCCATTTGCAGCAACATGGATGGTTGTCATACTAGAGATTGTCATACTAAGTCAGTCAGACAGAGAAGGACAAATATCGTATGATATCGCTTATATGTGGAATCTAAAAAGAGGGTACAAATGAATTATTTACAAAACAGAGACTCACAGACGTAGAAAACAATCTATGGTTACCGGGGGGAAAGAGGAGGAGGGATAAATTGGGAGATTGGGATTGACATATACACACTACTACATATAAAATAGATAATTAATAAGGACCTAATGTATAACACAGGGAACTCTACTCAGTCCTCTGGAATGACCTATATGGGAAAAGAATTTCAAAAAGAGTGGATAGGGGCTTCCCTGGTGGTTGAGAATCTGCCTGCCAATGCAGGGGACACGGGTTCGAGCCCTGGTCTGGGAAGATCCCACATGCCGCGGAGCAACTAGGCCCGTGAGCCACAATTACTGAGCCTGTGCGTCTGGAGCCTGTGCTCCGCAACAAGAGAGGCCGCGGTAGTGAGAGGCCCGCGCACCGCGATGAAGAGTGGCCCCCGCTTGCCACAACTAGAGAAAGCCCTCGCACAGAAACGAAGACCCAACACAGCCGTAAATAAAATAAATAAATAAATTTTAAAAGAGTGGATCTATGTATATGTACAACTGATTCACTTTGCTGTACACCTGAAACTAACACAACATTGTAAATCAACTATATTCCAATAAAAATTTTTAAATTACAAACTCCAGAAAAAAAGAGGAACAAACAAACGTCTATTGTGTTCAGCCCCTGAGGTTCTGCACTGTTCGTTTCAACACTTGGTCTATCCTGACTAATACAAACAAGATGAATACTGTATTCCACATAAATTACACAATCAGAACATTTTAAACTTCTCTTTCTTGAGAAGAAAATAAACTGCAAGTATCTGGTCTTTACATTTCACATATATGATAGTTTTAAAGGCCAAAGTAAGTCGTATTGATAAAAATAGGAATTCTAACGGATATTGTTCATTTTGATTCTGAGAGGTGTTGGACCAAAAGAAGGTCCAATTTACTTTTATTATTTGTAAATCTCTTTTCATTTGTGGGCTTTTCCCAATGTAGGAGCTGAGGATGCATGTTTATCTTTATGGTTCAAAATCTTAGAAGTTTAAACCACTTGGTAGATTCAGTCAGTGCTTGTGATTCTGACACTCAATCTTACTTTACAATTTAGAAATGACTTGAGTGATCAGAGATTAGTTATTTGATGATCTGAGTAGTTGATTGATAAGCTGGTTAGTTGGATTCAGATTGGGTTAGTGATTATCCCCAAGTCAGATTAATTCTCTGCTCTAGTTTTTATGGCTAAAAATAAAGCAAGCTTTATTTGTCGAGTACTATGGCCATTCAGAGGGATGCGTGTGTGTGTGTGCGTGTGTGTGTCTTGTGAAACTGAGAATTAATGGAATCCATTTCCATCAGGATAAGAGCATGTGACCTTGGTGTGACACACACTTGGTCCCAAATGACACCATTAAAAATGTCAATTATCAACTGTCTGCAGTAACAAAGGGAACATTGTTAGAAATGTGTTGAAAGAGCTTACAGTGACAAATACACGTCTACAAAAGTGTATGAAAATAAGGTTTTTGAAAAAATTTCAAGCATGACTTTGAAAAGAAAGGAAAATGTACGTACTAGAAGTCTCCCAATTCAATTAAACATTTTGTTATTAATGGAAAGCCCATGCTGGTAGAATGAGAATGGGTATCATTTGAGTAGGAAAGTTCACAGATATTTCGAATGTCCAATTTCCCTTTCGGGATAAAGGCAGGCATTAAGATCCTGGATCCTTCCTGAGCATCCTGGTTGAAGAGGGGAACCTGCACCAGGTTATGCCAATAATTGCCAGCCCCCCAGGATCCTAGCTCAGAAATTTTTGTGTGCTCTCAGGAGACAAAAACGAGTGATCATCAAAGGCAGTGGAGCACAGCAGGACTGTCATAAGCCTGAAGTTACAACTTAGACATGCGATAGAAAATATCATCGGTACCTCTCCAGTGCATTGCCTGTAGTAATTAAAAACTTGATCCCTGCTGTTTTATCATCTCATTAGCAATGGGGGCACAAGACTTTTATCCTTGTTTGTCAGGAATCAAACATACCAGAGGAACTCTGATTATAAATTGATGAAAGTAAAGTTAAACTTTTAAATAAGAGAAGTGACTGTTCACAATGTTTTTTTAAAGCTGATTAAAGAGATCTTTCTTTTTTTCTATAAAAATAATATTTCCGTCCAGCCTCGAATGATAGAGGTCATCTCTAGGATGGCTCCATCCAACGCATTTTGTAAAGGAGGTTCGCTTTGTAAGTGGTTCTGATTTAAAATAAATATCAGCCCTGAAAAACTTTCGAAAGCACAGATACAAAAGATGTCCTCCTTTTCATGGCTTTTGATGAAGTTGAAACACCTTCTACCTTCTCAGTGATGTATGTTCTAAGGTTTTTTATGGAGGGTGGCTGGCCTCATCATTTAAAAAGCCAGGCAAGCTTTCTGTTTATTTTAATAAACAGAAAGCTTTGTAAATGAGGACAGGTGAAGGAACGGGGGCTTTGATGAGGCAGCTAATTTCTCCAAACTTTGTTTCCAAAATAGAAATTTTCCTTTGGAACCCACATTGTTTTCTCAGGGTCCAAAGAATTCTAGACCTGTAACCTCCTCTGTGGCACTTCAGTCAAATTCTAATCAATGCTCCGGAGCAAGTGGGTATTTCAGATTTGAAGAAAGCGCAGCTTACGGGATATTTTATTTTATTTTATTTCAAACGTCTCCGCACACAACGAATTAATCGTCTATGCATTCAAAGTATACTCACTGACAGCCATGCTCTCTGCCAGATGCTGGGTATCCAAAAACAAAATTAAGCTTCTCTTCTCCAGCGACTTTAAAACTTTCTTCTCTCCACACTCCAAGGAAACCTGTGGCTAAATTGCTGGAGGAACAATAGTCAAAATAGCTTGGGAAATAAAAATAATAATAATAATAAAAGCTGGATATTCTTTTTTTTTAAAACATCTTTATTGGAGTATAATTGCTTTACAATGGTGTGTTAGTTTCTGCTTTATAACAAAGTGAATCAGTTATACATATACATATATCCCCATATCTCCTCCCTCTTCCGTCTCCCTCCCACCCTCCCTTATCCCACCTCTCTAGGTGGTCACGAAGCACCGAGCTGATCTCCCTGTGCTATGTGGCTGTTTCCCACTAGCTATCTATTTTACGTTTGGTAGTGTATATATGTCCACGCCACTCTCTCACTTTGTCCCAGCTTACCCTTCACCCTCCCCGTATCCTCAAGTCCATTCTCTAGTAGGTCTGTATCTTTATTCCCATCTTGCCTCTAGGTTCTTCTGACCATTGTTTTTTCTTTTTTTTTTGTTTTTAGATTCCATATATATGTGTTAGCATATGGTATTTGTTTTTATCCTTCTGACTTACTTCACTCTGTATGACAGTCTCTAGGTCCATCCACCTCACTACAAATAACTCAGTTTCATTCCTTTTGATGGCTGAGTAATATTACATAGTATATATGTGCCACATCTTCTTTATCCATTCATCTGTTGATGGACACTTAGGTTGCTTCCATGTCCTGGCTATTGTAAATAGAGCTGCAATGAACATTTTGGTACATGACTCTTTTTGAATTATGGTTTTCTCAGGGTATATGCCCAGTAGTGGGATTGCTGGGTCGTATGGTAGTTCTATTTTTAGTTTTTTAAGGAACCTCCACACTGTTCTCCATAGTGGCTGTATCAATTTACATTCCCACCAACAGTGCAAGAGGGTTCCCTTTTCTCCACACCCTCTCCAGCATTTATTGTTTGTAGATTTTTTGGTGATGGCCATTCTGACCAGTGTGAGAAAAGCTGGATATTCTTTTTTTTTTTTTTATAGAACCTGCGTTTTTTTTCTGTTTTGTTTTGTTTTTAATTAGTTAATTAATTTATTTATTTATGGCTGTGTTGGGTCTTCGTCTCTGCGCGACGGCCCCCTCTAGTTCCGGCGAGCGGGGGCCACTCTTCATCGCGGTGCGTGGGCCTCTCAGTCTCGCGGCCTCTCTTGTTGCAGAGCACAGGCTCCAGACGCGCAGGCTCAGTCGTTGTGGCTCACGGGCCCAGTTGCTCCGCGGCATGTGGGATCTTCCCAGACCAGGGCTCGAACCCGTGTCCCCTGCATTGGCAGGCAGACTCTCAACCACTGCGCCACCAGGGAAGCCCAAAAGCTGGATATTCTTAACCTCAGCACTCCTGCCATGTTGGGTCAGACCATTCTTTGTTGGGGGGCGTCCTGTGCATTGTGGGTGCTGAATGTCATCCCGGGTCTCTTACCCATCAGATGCCAATGACAGCCCACTTACTGTTGTGACAGTGAACAATGTCTCCATACATTGTCAAATGTCACTGAGAGGCAGAGCCACCCCAGGTGAGACCACTGGCACATGTATATATAGTATATTGCATCTCTCTCTCTCTCTAACACACACACACACACACACACAAAACTGTGAATGCAGGAACCATCCTGAAAGGAACACAAAATTCTCATCTGGTAAAAAGTATGAAGGGGAAACAGGGGAGAAAAGCTGATCTATTTTGCCCTGTGCACCCTTTAACACCTTTTAAATCATATGCCTTGTGTGTACACTACCTCTTGTAAGCAAACAAACGAATGAATGAATGGATAATTCACGCCAGGAGCTTTCCCAGAGATAAGTGAAGAACTAAATTAATGAATCAGTAAACAAGTACATGAATGGATAAGCTAAGATATTATGCGGAGGCCCCCTACAAGTTCTATTAATAGATTTATAAACAGATTAATCAATTAACTAACTCGGATGGTATAAACATAGCATTAATCCCAATTATTCCAGTAAAAACAAGAGTATGCTTATAGAAAGTGACTGAGGTTGTTGTGCCTGATTTTATTCTACCATTTTATAAGCAACACCGATAGAGCATGCGTACTCTTTTTTTCCCAGCTGGCAAATGAAAGGTAATCTATTTTTCCTTGTATATGCTTTAACACCTTTAAAATCTGTGCCTTGTGCAGGCATTACCTCTTCTAAGCAAACAAACAAGTGAATGAATGAACAATTCAAGCCAGTGATTCAAAAAGGACGAACCCATTTTACAGGGGAAGAAATTGAGAAGGAGATTTACTTGGAGGAGCTGGGTTTGTCCTCATTTTATAGGTTTGAGGTTCTAATGCCAGCATTTGCTCCGTCTTGGGGCGACTGCCCCACCCCCGGCAGATGGCACGGGCAGGGAAGTGGCTGCCCGGTTAGCAGAATCAGGATGTCTGTCCTCTTTTGAAGCCTGTCACCACTCCTGCTCCCCATACAGTCTGAGAAGCTGCCTACTGTACAAAACCATCCTTGCGGTAATGGGTAGGTCTGGTTTGGGATAAGCTGTCGTGTTATTACAAGGATATAAAGTTGTACAACATGTAACTGGGAGTCAGCCTGGGATTGTAAGAACAGCCGTGAAACTTGGCTCCATCACTCCCAGTAAAGTTGGGCGAACTTGGCAAGGCGTACGTTTCCCAGAGCCACGCTGACTCACCTCGAGCAAAGAGATTTGGACTAGATGTTTCCTCCTGAGCCATCCAGAGTCCACGGCCCCACAGAGCTCGAGGATTTCAGATTTTCCTTCTTAAAGCTAAATTGGAGAATAGCTTATGTGATTAATAACATTCTTTAAGCTTCATTATTATCCTGAAAATACTTTCTCCTGCAGGAAATGCTTTTTTCATTTTTTTTTTTTTGTCAGACTCTCCCCTAGAATATAGCCTCTCCCTTCGATGATTTACAGATATTTGGTGTTATATTCACATCAAATTCATGCATAACACGAAGATTGGAAATAGCAAATGTCATGAATAACAGAATCAGGATCTAAAGATTTTGAGAGTTTGCAAAACCTAGCAGAGAGAATTATAGGCAGTTCTGCTGTAATGTGTCATATGCCTGGCAAGAAATCACGGTGCTATGAAAAATCACACGGTTTACTAGAAAAATGGGGTTGGGACACAACACTCAAAAACCTTGTCAGTGACACTTAAAAAAAATAAGAACAGAGTAAAAATGCCAGCATGGTTTTATGCATGTTAAATGGTTAAAAAATACATCAATACTACAATGACTGTGGCACTTTACCTGGTAAAAGAACTGACGTTTGCCTGTAGCCTCAGAAGCTTGGTAACTGGTGAGTTATCATGAAATGGTGGAAAGGGTTCCCTGAAATCGAAGGAAAAGATGTCAGCCGCTAGGTCAGGAGTGCCTCACGAAACCTCAGAGCTGGGGTCGCCGGTGGGTGTTTGATGTGTGTGTGTGTGTGTGTGTGTGTGTGTGTGTGCATTGTGTGTCTTCTCCATGCCTGATTCAGCTGCCTGCAGTTTTCTGTATTCCCCTAGCATTTCTCAAAGATGAGATCGCCCCTGAGCAAATATGAGTTCTGTGTTATGTTCAGGTTGTTTCCCTAATACACCAATTGCGTGGGAACAAATTTGTATTTTTGAAACACGCATTAGGGTAGAATTCTGTAACATCCTACACATGGGATAGAAAACCTAATTTAAAGGGCAACAATAATAGCTAACATTTGTGCTGGGCTTACTGTTTGCTGGGCACACTGCCAAGAACTGGCACGTACTAGCCCTTCTCAATCTCAACGGCCTCTGTGACGTCAGTGTAATTATCATCATGCCATTTAAAAAAAGTTTTATTGAAGTAGAGTTGATTTACAATGTTGTGCCAGTTTCAGGTGTACAGCACGTATATATTTATATACATAAATTCTTTTTCAGATTCTTTTCCCTTATAGGTTATTACAACATATTGAGTAGAGTTCCCTGTGCTATCGAGTAGGTCCTTGTTGTTTACCTGTCTTATAGATAGTAGTGTGTATCTGCTAATCTGAAACTCCTAATTTATCTCCCCACCCCCCTTTAGTAAACATAGTTTGTTTTCTGTGTCTGTGAGTCTCATTCTGTTTCGTAAAGAAGTTCATTTGTATCATATTTGTGTCATATCACATGTAAGTGATATCATATGGTATTTGTCTTTCTCTTTCTGACTTACTTCACTTAGTATGATCATCTCTGGGTCCATCCCTGTTGCTGCAAATGGCATTATTTTTATTTCATTCTTTTTTATGGCTGAGTAATATTCCATTGTATATATAAATGTACCACATCTTTATTCGTTCATCTGTCGATGGACACTTAGGTTGCTTTCATGTCCTGGCTATTGTAAATAGTGCTGCAATGAACATTGGGGTGCATGCATCGTTTCGAATTATAGTTTTCTCTGGATATATGCCCAGGAGTGGGATTGCATCATCATAGACTTACCGTGTGATCTTGAAATCCCACTCCTGGGCATCTGTACGGAGAAAACTATCATTATACCATTTTATACATGATGAAATTAAGGCACAGAAAGAGTGTTCACCATCACACAGCTGGTAGGATGGAGCTAGGATTTGGCTCAGTTTGCTCTGCACTCCACCTGGGACAGGCACAGCACGTGTGCAAATGTTCGGGGATTACAGTGTACTCGGTACCGAGTCCCACAGGCATCAGCTGTGTGCCGTGACCATAACAACAACGAAAGCTAACGGCACCTCGGGTGCCCTTCATAGTACTTCAGCATAAAGAAAAAAGGAAGTGATAAGCCCTCTCCATTTTGCTCAGGACATACCATCCTGGAGTATTTGATCCTGTTCCAGGCCTTTGCTCTCTCTGAGGGGAGGGGTATAAATAAACTGGATTTAGGGGATATAAATAAACCGGTGTCCGGAGGAAAGGCAGCAGGATGGTGAAGGCATGTCAAGCTGTGTCAGATGAGAAGATGTGAAGAAACTCATGGAATTTAAAGGTGAAACACGCAGAGTTGACATAAGTCTCCTTGAAGTATTTCAAAGGTTAGGGCATGTCAAGATTATTTGATTTAAAAAAAATTTTTAATTAACATTTAAACTAAATGTTAAATGGGTTAACATTTATTGAGCTCAGGTCCAGATTCTTTGCGTGGACCATCTGGATTCCTCTGAGCAAAAGTCCTGTGACGCTGGTTCTGGCATTCATGCCCATTCTACAGATGAATGGACTGAGGCAGCTGATGTCAAGTTTCTTGCCCAAGTCACATGACTCATTACTGGCAGAGCAGGAATTGGAACCTATTAAGTTTGACTTCGAAATTTCTGCTCATCATTCCCAAGCAGAAGAAACTTATCAGGAGACCAGTTTGGACTCCATGTAATGGAGAACTTTCTGGAAGTCATAAGTGCTCCAAGACAGACCAGGCTGCTTCTGGAAATTGTGACTAACTAGTCCCCGGAGATTTTCAGGCTGAGGTTGGGGGGCTCCTTGATGGGGTTACATGAAGGATATACAGGTCGGAGAAGATTAACTTTCAAGATTTCTTACAAAACTTGTTTTCTGTGGTTCTAATGGGGAGTCAACAAAGCCTGTTTCTAACAAAATACAGTTAAAAAACAAGAACAAATGAAACAGCGGCAACACACACAGGGACGAGGGTGAGTGAGTTGCTGCCTTGTCTGCCTGGATATTCCTGGGTAGGGTTTTGTAGTAACTTACCCTGGGTGGTTAAAGGTGAGTTTCCATACTGAGAGGTGTAAGTTCATTGGGGGGCTCTGTAGAGTAACTATGATCTAAAATGCAGTGAACAGGAAATGCATGTGTAAAATACCTTCGCCTGTGGAATCTCACAGATGTGAGTTGAAAGACTTAGAGTCCCTCCCGTCTTAAAACGCAATGAAACAAAGCAATAAAAAACAAAACACTCCTGCGATACTGTTTCCCTTTTGCACAATCTCTTCTCCCCACACAGCAAACTCCTCGAGAAGCTGGGTAGACCTTCCTCCTCCTCCTTTTTCATCCCACCTGCTTTCCTTCCTGCCTGCTGTCCTCTCCCTGTTCTTACCTGATGGATCACCCTTGGTCCCTGTTCTTCCTGACCGCTCCCTAGTGTCGGATCCATCCCTTCTTTCTAGGTGCTGCTTCCTAGATTTTGGTTACCTTCCAAGTCTCTTTTGCTGACTCATTTTTCTTTGCACATCTGCTAGAGGTTGTCTATCTTCACGGTTCCATCACTTTTGTCTTGTCTCATTTTACAGTCTCCCATCTCAGAATCTTTTGAGCCTTTAAATGATGAGATGACGAAGGATCCTCTTGGGTTCTCTGGTTAGCAAATGAAGCAAGCTTGTCTCTCATCACATCAGACACCATCCATCTGGTGATGACACTCAGTTCACTGACTTTGAGGTCTCTGAGCTATAGAGTCATGTGTCCAATTGGGAACTGTATATCTTCTCTTAGAGATCTCCAGACGCCTTAACTCAACAAATCCAAAATGGAACTCATTTTCTCCCTACCAGCCCTCCCTCCCCTGTGTTCCCTATCTCTGCCCATCCAGAAATCTGTGAGTCATTCTCCGTTCTTCCCCTAACCCCCCGTCTGTCTAGCCAAGCATCTAGTTCTATCTATCCCACCACCCAAATACCTCTCACAGCGGTCCGCTTCTCCATCCTCATGCGCATGCTCAGTTTTTTATCACCTGTCCCCTGCTTGTTTCTCTAACATCATCCCTGGCTACCGTAGGCTCACGGTCTACACTCCAGCCACACGGAAATTTTTTCAGTCCCTGGAAATTGCTCTTCTCTCTTGCTTCTCATGCTATTTCCTCTGCTCAGTGTGGTGAAAGCAACTTCTACTTTTAGTTTGGAAAATTCATATGTATTCTTCGGGAATCTGTTTAGATGTCGTTTCTGTGGTAAATCTTCCCAACATCACAATCAAGGTACCCTTTTATACAGTCCCATGATGCCCTGTGCTTTCCCCAATAAGAAGGATCTAGTGCAGGACCGTCAAATCTCTTATAACTGGGACTTCCCTGGTGGCGCAGTGGTTAAGAATCTGCCTGCCAATGCAGGGGACACGGGTTCGAGCCCTGGTCCGGGAAGATCCCACATGCCATGGAGCAACTAAGCCCGCGAACCACAACTGCTGAGCCCGCATGCCACAACTACTGAAGCCTGCGCGCCTAGAGCCTGTGTTCCACAACAAGAGAAGCCACTGCAATGAAAAGCCCACGCACCACAATGAAGAGTAGCCCCCGCTCATCACAACTAGAGAAAGCTCGCACTCAGCCAAAAATAAATTAAAAAATAAATTTATTAAAAAAAAATCTCTTATAACTGTTTATTCATTGTCGGTCTCATTTGATTGTTAATTTCATGAGAACAGAGACAGTGTTATTGCCAACACACAGCAGATTCTCAATGAGCATATGTTGAATGAATAGGAGAAGACTGAGATTCCACACCATGTTTTTATAGCCAGCTCTCGAAAGCTGTTGCATGTTACTTCCTGTATTGATATAATTGAGTACTACCACAGCCATGATCATCAGACTGTGGGCATAAAGCTAGTCGTTTATAAAGATAAGTTTGTCATGTGTCTTACAAACTTGGTCTTAGATTTGCAAAATTTTTTTGGTTCATTAACTTTAGATTTGTTTTTATGGAGCAGATAGTGAGCCTTTATGACGGTCTGCTCATTGATAAATTATTCAAAAGTAATTACATCCCAGAAAGTTTACTTTCTAAAACCATTAATCATTTAAATTTCTTCAAAGCTTAACAAAGAGAGGAGGGAAAACTATTTATAATTACAAAGGACTTACTTTTTAATTTTAGAGAAAACACTTACTTTGCAGCTTTAAGTTTTGACCAAAAAATATTTTGCAGATATCAAAACTCATAAAAATATGCAACTCACATATGACAGGTGGATTATTTGGGTAATTTAGCCAATGAACAGTTTCCTTTTTAAAAAAGGATAAGGTGTATTGCCTATTCACCTGTGGGGAATACTGGGGAGATAACTTCTTCAGTAGTGGGATAGCTTTCCAGTTTAGAGTGGTTTTAGTTGAAAAAGAAAATTGAGATATGACTTCCGTGTCACAGACAGTGGCTGTAATAAAGAGCTCCTTTGTATATGTAATAAAATAGAAGACATTTCAAGCACTTACAGAGTTCCACGTCTAAGATAGCAGCCTCTGTAAGACTAGATCTAACTTACCCTATTGTAATGGAGCAGAAATACACGAGACATGATTTTGTTTGAAATATTGGATCATTTTCCTTTGATTCTGTGATTTTCAAGACACCCCACTCTCCTGTGCTACTTTAATGCAATATCACTTCTGTACCCTAATGCCTTTCCCAGCCCGGTGGGTATGAGCACAGTTCTTCATGTGTAAGCCAACTCTCCAAGGAGACAGTTTCAAAGAAATGCTTTTTCGATAACGGGGAAGATAATATTCTAGGATATAGTGACCAGACCAGGAAACAAAGATATGTAGGATTTTCAATTTTCAGATCTATGAAATTTTGAAATGGACAAACACCTGAAGTTAATAACATGGGCTATGGGGTAAAGGGGAAAATGTATAAATATATAAATATGTAAATGCACAGGTTAAAGGCATACAGTTCCTTTGTTCTGCCTTCCAAAGGCCTTTCTCATGTAAAACCTGAGGCCAGTCAAGAAAACTAAGTGAAGGAAAGCTTGTGCTAAAACTCTTACAAGGCTATCTTCCCCCAAATTTCAATGTATTGCCTCTTCTTATTTTCTGCCGACATAAAGACCATGGTCTCTTAATTGTTCTGAAAATATGTGTGCTTGATAAAATATCCCTCAGCACACTTTAGGGGACAATGTCCACTTTCCTAGGCCATGATTTCCCCCTTGGTGACCCTCATTCTTTATCTGCCGCTGTCATTAAAAGGCCAACCCTGGCCCTACCCCTAGCTCTGTATTTTATACAGTTAAGGGTATAGGTTTAACTGCAATCACAAAGGGACCGCAGGATAGACCGGTTCAAATGAGAGACAAGAACAAAGCTTATTTCTCTCACCATTCAGTGCAGAGAGGCAGTCTGGGGAGGAAGGGGCTCTGCTGACCTGGACACGTGCCTTCTATCCCCGGGCCAAGCTGGTTGCACTGGCTTCCCGTCCGCCAGCTTTCCTTGGAAGGTTAGAACCCGGAAATTGCCTGCACCACTTCTGCTCACATTCATCGATCTGAATTTAGCTTTTGGCCACACGAAGCTGCAGGAAGAGCCACAAGGTAGCGCCTCTAGGTGGGTGGTCACGTGCCCACGTAAAACTGGGGAATAAAACCGTTTAGCAGTCTGTGCACAGCCCCTGAGCCGCCTGTGCTCTGTACTGTATGTCAAGCTCACTCATCTCCTCTCCATCAGAGTTTGCCCTCATGTGGTACAATCGCTTGTCCCCCTTCTAGGGGATGGTGGCGAATACATACTGCTTCTCGAAAGATTTAGTAGTTGTAACCCTGACTCTTAAATTGCACCTTCTATGGCCCAGGCTTCAACTACCAGTGAATATAAACCTTCACTCATTCATTCATTCTTGGATTCATCAAATGTTTAGTGGCCATCTGATCTAGGTGAGGACACAGCACTCAGACACAGCTGAAGGAGGAAGACACCAGGCAAAGGAAACAGGACACGCAGAGCCTCTGGGTGGACGAGTGCCTGCTGGGTGTAAAGAAGAGTCTGGCTGCAGAGGAGTGAGTGGCGGGGGACAGAGCACATAATGTTATGAAGGTAACAGGCGACCAGAACATGGAGGGCCTCGAAGGTCAAAGTCAACACAAAAATCCTTCACTCTGATTTTTCATGGGAAGCCTTTGGCAGGCTTGAGCAGAGGTGTTGGACTGACTTATCTTTTAAAGAGGGACCATCTTGTTGCCATGTCAGGAATTAGACTGAAGATTTGCAAGGATGGAGACGGAGAGATTGGTTTGGAGGCTATTGCAATAATCTGGGCAAGAGAGATGGTGTCTCAGAGCAGGACAGGGGCAGTGGAAGGCCAGGTCCTCGGTATTTTGAGGAGAGAGCTTACAGGATTTGCTGATCGTTTAGATGTGGGTTTTGAGAGAAAGGGATGTGTCAAGGATGAGTTGAAGAGTTTTGGTCTGAACAACTAACTAGAAGAATAGAATTACCATCCGCTGAATTGGGGAACATTGTGGGAGGAGCGTGGTTGGAGAGAAATACCAGAGGTTTGGGTTTTGGAATGTTACCTTTGAGATCTTTTTTAGATATCCAAATGGAGGCGTTAAGAAGGTAGTTGGATATGTGAGTCTGGAGTTCGGGGAAGAGGTTCAGCCTGGAGAAATGACTTTGGATGAATTTAGGAGTGCTGGTGGTGTTTGGGTATTTGTAGTATTCCGAATCTTGAGGGTGGTACACCAGATGCTACATACGGGTATGACTGCACTTCCTGACCCCCCGGCAGCTGGGTGGGACCGTGTCTAGTTCTGACCTTTGAGTGTTGAATAGAAACAGTGTGGGTCATTCCCAGGCCCCAGGTCACCTTCAAGTCCTATCACATCGCTTTTTCCTGTGTGATGGATGCTTCAGCTGCTCTGCTAACCTGCACCCCGACTGGGGACAAGACAAGCAGGACCCCCAGAGATCCATGATGGGCTTGGAGCCTGAGCAAGACAGAACCCTGGTTTCTTTCATCACTTTGGTCTTGCAATTGTTTATTAGTGCAATTGACCTAGCCTATCCTGACAGACACACAGATGTGAATATAGATCTAGATGCTCATGGTTGAATTATAGTGTCCGGGATTAGGGGTGGGGAATTAGGTATTTCGGTGATTGTTTTACAGACACTATGGGCTGGGAAATACTTCCGTTCTCCAAACTGAAACGAAGAGAAGTTAACTGGCAGTTAAGAAAGTTGGTCTTTTAAAAATGCCTATTTTATTAGCAGCCTTGGAATCGCTTATTTATAAAATTCTCAAAAGCTCAGTGCCTTCCAAATGCCTTTCTCATCAGCATCCCCCCAGCTTTGGAATGCTATTGACTCTCCACCAGTGGCCTGTTTTGAAAAAAACATGCTATATCTACATCTGTATCTATATCTCCATCCATATATCTGTATCTGTACCTACGCCTATATCTATATATCTGTTTCGACATCCATACTCATACACGTACCCAATACACATACCCTTATCAATACACATATCCATATCTGTAGACAGACCCATATCTACACCCATAACCATATCCGTATCAATACCCATACTCATATCTATACCCATATCTATACTCATGCCAATGCCCATACCCACACCCATATCCATTTGTCTATCCACCTGCCTGTCGCTGTTGGTCGTTTCCATTCTGCCCCAGGTAGACTGTCCTGCTGAAGCCCGATGCCTCCTGGGACAGCTGGAATGCCTTTAAAGTTTAACCAGGGCTCGAGCCGGTGCAGAAAGTTAGCAGCAGGTCAGAATTCACCGGGGCAGAGAGACCCCATTCAGCTTCTGATTCTACCTTGAAAATCCCAACGGCAAAGCCGTACATGTTAGGATACGCTAGTCGGGGATTCCAGGGGGAAAAAAGGGACCTAGCAGATCAGGACTCCTCACGCTGCTGTTAATAATCCCTCCAATAAAAATTTTACAATTTTTAAAAAATTTTTTTATTAAAAAAAAAAAATTAAATTAAAAAAGTTTAAAAATGATAATAATCCGGACCTCCCATATAACTCCAAATTAGGACCTCTCTGCTCCAAAGGGCCTGAGTTGGGTCAGCTCTCTTATTAAAAGTGCTGATGACGTGAACCGCCCACCCTGAGCGGGTGCTGGGTGCAGGCGCCCCGTCCTCTGTTTACACGTTCACAAGAGCCCTGTGAGGGACCTGCCGCGTGTGGTTCCCAAGTGGCCGAGGGCTCCGATGCTGCATCCCTGGCCCGCAAGGTGGGCTCTACCTTTGTTCCACCCCTCCCTTCCCCCGTAGCTTATTTCTGCTTCCCCGCGGTGCCCTCTTTGGTTCTCTATGCAGAGGGAAGCTCTTTTGAAATCCTATTTAAGCCTCTATGTGCGGTATTTTTAAAAAACACACCATACCCTCCCTCCCTTTTCTAAAGTCAATATTTTGGGGCAGAGCTCACACGGGCTGTGCCCTTTCGCATGGGTGTTCAGCAGATGCAGTCGATGTTTGTGATGATGGCGGGAACCAGCCCACAGTCACTGAACCCCGTGCAGGTGCCGGATGTTTTCATGCACTCTGTCCCCATCCGTCCTCACGGTCACCCTGGGAGACAGTTATTGCCCCTTTACCAAGTGGAGAACAGGGCTGGAGTGTGGGAAGCCTGCTCAGTATCTCACAAGGAGTAAGGACAGAGCCAGGATCCAACCCGGCTTAATCTGACTCCAAGAGATCCATTGCCTGGGGGGAAGGTGCTTCAAAAAGCAAAAGTCGAGGATTGCAGAGACTGTTAATTCTGTGTATTCCAGGCAGTTCTGGGAAAACTGGGACCACTGGTCACCTCTCCCCCTCTGGGTCTGAAAGACTTCACGCTTACCTGCGATGGCACCCAACAAACATTGCACTTAGCGAATCAAATTTGCAGAATCTTTCTTAAAAGACCGCAACGGGTTTCCTTCGTGCCCTCCCTGCCTTTCTCATGAAAACAAAAAGAAAAGGGCATGGAAACAACTTTCTCACATAGCAGGAGCCCTCTGGTGGGCTTCCAGCAATGGTGTCTTCAAGCAGGTCATCAGACCCTCCCAGACACCCCCTCCTCATTCTCTTGCTGCCCCAGGGCATTTGCACTTGCCAGGTAGGACAGCTTGCCCTAAACACTCAGCAACTGCCAACACAGAGCCAGGGCCTAACCGCAAAACCCTGCCACTCACCGCCAATTAGCTTTGTTTTCAGTATAAACAGCGCTACCTTGAAGAAAAATACAGCCTCCCAAAGCAGCAAAGATCCCTTCCCGCAGCCCCCGAACAGGTGAGAGATGCTGGGCTGAAAAGCAGTGGGGCTTTTTTGCTTGCTTTCTTGCAAATTGCATCTCCATCCAGGCCACCAGGAGCCCAGATGCCGAGTTGGGGAACAGGCCTGACTCTCCAGAGGCAGAAAGTAGAGCGTGAACGAAGACAATGATCTTATTCTCTGTGCTCTTTCTGGCAGTCCTCTGTGTGTATGTGTGTGGTGGTTTTTCGGGTCTGTGACAGACAGTGTGCAAACAGCACGTGTCGGCAGAGCCAACCTCGGAAGGCCTCTGCACACAGCACAAAGGCATCTTTTACGTGGTGGGCCTCCTCCCATCAGAGTGCCCGACCCTGACGCTTTCTTTGTTGAAAAGGAAAAAAAAAAAAAAAAAAAAAAAATCATACTTAAGCAAAAGTAAACCACGGCCTGATACTGTGCCAACAACATTAACCAACTTCTCGTCAGGGCCTTTGAAGTCAGCAGGGGGCAACATGCTTGTGGTGCAAGGGAAGAATGATACTTTAAAGCAGTTCCTTTTCATCCCTTTAACTTAATGAAAGATTAATGGCCTTGTTATTTTTGTTTCTGCTTCTTCTCCCACCCCCCTCACCGACCTTTAATTCCACCCCCCCACCCTTGTTGAAACTGAAAATCCTGCCTCACAATGGTTTTCTGGATCGCTGGGTTTTGTGAATACAACTCCTACCCCTTCTCTGCCATCTGCAAACTGGACCACCTACTCCAAGACCAAAGCATCCAGGTGTCCACGGAGGCGGAGCTCCTGGGGAACAGACAGATGGTGGCAACCCAGGAGGACGGGGTTTTATTCAAACAAACCTCACCTCTTCTGAAATGGCCTGGAATTCCTTGGCAGGGAACTTCTCTCTTTCCTTGCAGATTCAGTGTTGTGTTTCCGGGCACCATCTTGGGAGGCCGGTCACGGGCTGATGGGGTGGTTACACGTCCCGGGCCCAAGGAATCATGCTGGTCAGGGGCAGAAAAGTACAAGCACAGAATCATTCCATAGGCAGGGGATTCCTCCGTCCTTGTCCACCCCTTCCCGAACCTTGCTCTTTTCTCTGTCTTCCTCATGCGATGTCATGGCAAGTCCATCCACCAGCGTTATGTCCCAAAAAATGTAGGGGTCATTCTTGACACTAACTCGTCCCCACGCTCTCACCCGTATCCAGCCAGTCAGGAAGACGTGTTGTTTCAACCTCCAAAATATGTCCCAAGGACACCACTTCTATTCTTGTCTACTCCCGCTCAAGTTCAAGCTGGGTCATCTCTTGCCTGGAGGACAATCTGAGTCTCAGGGTCTCCTGCCTTCCCTTTCCTATCCTCTGGCCCTCCTAACTCTGCCACCGGTGGGATCCTTCTAAAATTAAGCTCACGTCACCATCTTGCTTAAACCCTCAGTGGCTCCTTAGTTCTCTTAGAAGGAAATCCAAACTCCTTAGTGGGTGGCTGCAGAGCCCTGCACGGCCTGGCCCTGCCCAACTCTCCTGCCCTCTGCTCGGCCTTCACGCTCCCCCGGGTGCCATGTTGGTTGCTGTCTCTACCCCTCTTCAAAGACCGGCCCTTCTGGTCAGCTGGGCCTCGGCCAAGCGCACCCCTCAAGAACCCATGTACACACCTCCTCACTCACCCAATCATCTGGCATCATGTTCCTCTCTATCTCGTCATCCCCATTTTATTCTTTTCAAAGCATTTATCTTTACCTGAGTTAATTTATTTGTGGATGATCCGGCTCCTTCTGCTGAATGCACGTTGCAGGAAACTGGGCACCCAGATGGTCTTGTTCACTCAGTGTTTACTTCTTTTTTTTTTTTTTTACTTTTTTTTTTTTGGCTGTGTTGGGTCTTCGTTGCTGCGCGCGGGCTTTCTCTAGTTGCGGCGAGTGGGGGCTACTCTTCGTTGCGGTGCGTGGGCTTCTCATTGCGGTGGCTTCTCTTGTTGCGGAGCACGGGCTCTAGGCACGCGGGCTTCAGTAGTTGTGACACGTGGGCTCAGTAGTTGTGGCACATGGGCTTAGTTGCTCTGCGGCATGTGGGATCTTTCCGGACCAGGGATCGAACCCCTGTCCCCTGCATTGGCAGGCAGATTCTTATCCACTGCGCCACCAGGGAAGCCCAGTGTTTACTTCTTGAATGTTCCCTGTGTGCCAGGCATGTTTCTAGGCGGTGAGTGATCCACAGTGATCGAGACAGAGTCCCCCTATTCATAGAGAATGAGTGGTATTTGTCTTCAGTGTGGCCCTTGTAATAAAAAGCATCATTTGGTTCCATCCATGTTGCTGCAAATTTCATTCTTTTTTATGGCTGAGTAGTATTCCATTGTGTGTGTGTGTGTGTGTGTGTATGTGTGTGTGTATATACCACATCTTCTTTATCATATAACTGAATCACTTTATTATACAGCAGAAATTAACACAACATTGTAAATCAACTATACTTCAATTTTTAAAAAAGCATCATGTTTAAAGTTTGTTTCAAGAGCAGAGCACCATAGAGGATGCCAGGAATGGTCTCTACAATTTGGCCAACTAAATCAGGGAAAGGTGAATATTCATGTGCATACCCAAAGGAAATATTTAGAATGTGGTTAAAAGTCCCAAGTTCATTCAGTTGGATACAATCATACACTTAGTTTATACCTGACCAGTTTCTGCAAATTTAGAGGTGGATTACAAAATGAGCCCTGGTAGAACAATCTAGAAATTATACTATCTGGAATAGGATAGCACCCTTTTACTCGATCATTCTGCCAGTTCAGTAAAATATAGTTATATCTCATTGTAAAAGGCAATAAGCTACCAGATTTATTTATAATTTCCACTTCAGGCAAATTCCACCAAATCCATAAAGACAGCTGTGATGCACTTGGCAAGTGAGAACCAGCAGACCCTCCCAGGGGGTGTGGGTCACTGATATTCCTCCACGCCTCCCCACACCTGCCCTGTACAGCTGGTATGTCAGCTGGACCTCCTATACACAGCTGTCTTCCCCAGGATACTTCAAAACCTCCTGGTGGGCTGGAGCATTCCTTAGTAAGAGCCTGGTAAATGCTGTTTTATATAAGATCTGTGAGCGGAAGGAAGAAAATTCAGTTTGAGACCATCTCATCAGCAGAGGCGATGTATACACGGAAACAGAATAACTTTTGATTCCCATGGTTTCACACATTGCTCACATAATTATAATTTTATGCATGTGTTTGAAAGTTTTCTGAAACATCCTACATTTACTCAAATTCTAGCTACATGATTCTAACGTTTTCATCAATCGCTTGTCATTAAAAACAATTCTAATTGCACTGAAAATGAGAATTCTTTGGCTCCTAGGACTCTTTGGCTTGGGATTTCCAGACACACTTCTAGTATTTTATAGGTGATCTACCTGCCAGTCACTGTAAGAGCAGAGTCTTGAGGTGTTCACACCTGATAGAGACTGTCCTAAGAACACGGCTGATGCCTTGCATCCAGCCAAACAATGACCATGTTACATAAATGCTTAAACCCTTAAACTTGGAAGAATTTAGTAAAGACAAACCCTAACGCATGATGTTAAATACATTCCCTTATTTTAGTAACTCAAGTTGATTTCAGATCAGGAATCACAGTAGTCTAATACTCTGAAAATTAAACAGAAATTTTCTGCCTTTACACCAAGCAGCCTGCTTAATAAATCAGTGATGAAAAAGAATAATTTATTATGGCTTGTGAATTCTGACAGCTCTAAAAAGATGTCCTTTCTCTTCCCCCAAAGGGAGAACAGAATTTTCTTTTTACCTTCAAGACACTGGCATTAAGCATAATTTCTCTGTCTGTAGAACTTTACTACCGAAGAGGAGACGGGATTAGATTTTTACATCACAACCTATTTTAAGCAATTATAATCCACAAGTAATCTTTCCCATTCATCCCCCCCGGGGCGAGGAAGATGTAAGAGACCATTCTTGGGCCTCAGTTTAGATCAATGTTTGCATTCCTGTTAGCTGAATTAGCTGGGATTCTGGAGCACGGAACCCACTTATTTCAGATTCTGCAAGAATGTGGCTCACGAAAGGAGGTTTTGCTGATTGGGTTCCATTAGTACAATCAAATGGCATATTGCACCCCTCCTCTGTACTAAAACGTGTCTTTGCCCTTCATTGTGTCAGTGAATGAAGATGCTTCGTGTGGCTTGATATTAAGCCATACGAGGATTAACAACCTGGCTTCTTCTCTTCAACTCTCTTAAATTTCTGGTAATTCGCAGCATTAGGCAGTGGCGTGATGGAGTCAGTTCATGGTGGCTCATGAGAACTGATTGTTACTTTTCAGGAATTTTGTAAGCCAGTTGTTAAATGTAGCCATTATTAAAAATTTAATTTTATATTTACAATTAAATAAAGTGTATTAGAAACAAAGGTGATAAATCCTCAACGTTTATCAGTTCCTAATTATTTTGCTCTATTTTACTATGACCTATGTTCTTGAGGTTAATTACATCTGGTTTATCCGTAGGGAGGGAGTGCTACCTGATGCAAGGCTGCAGCGTATCTCTTTCTAACTCTAGCTGGTGATGTCCTGTTGGTATCTTGAAATTGACCAAGGTGGGAGTGTCTACACCATGGAAATTGGCAAACGTTGTAAATCAAGGTTATTTTAAAATTTACTTATTTTTGCTGTTGCTTTGTCTTTCTGAAGAGTTGGTTGTTAAACATTTACCAGCACCACACTGGCCATGTAGGGGGCCGGTGGTGGGAGATGGATGACTCAAGAGATGCTTGGGCTAAAATGTAGCTACATGAAGCCGGCACTTGCATCTGAGAGCCACTGAAAGTCATTTACTGGTTTGAAAGTTCCTTTGTTGGACCAGCAGATAGTGCATTCTTAGTACTGGGGATACAGCCATGGGCAGAGTGGTGGGGTCTCTGCTCTCAGGGAGCTGAATTTTCAGGTATTAAGATATTATTCAATAGGTGTAGTAAATTGGCTAATGTTTTAGAGAGTAGTGGGGCCACATTAGATCAGATGGGCAAGGAAAGCCTCCCTGAATAGGCCGTGTTTTATTTGCTTCATTCACTCAACACAAATTAAACTGTACTTCTTAATTTACATCCTGTGTATTATCTGCTCCCCACCCCACCTCCAAATCTTCAATGCAAGCTTCATGAGAACAAGGACTCTCTCTGGATCTGTATCCATAGTGCCTGGACCACAGTAGGTACACAGCAGATATTTTTTGGATGAATTAAGTGGTATTTGAGCTGATGCCTGTAAAATGGAAATGATTCCTGTGAAGAGTCAGGAGAAGAGAGACCCAGGCACAGGGAACAGCACGTAGAAAGCTATGAGGTGCAAAGAGGTTGGAATGAGAAAAAGGGCAGATGGGAGATCAGAGCAATATAAAAGAAGGGAAAGTCACATCAGACTAAGCACCAGACCTGTATACGTGCCTGCAGATCCTACAACTCTACTTCTCTCTTACATTTCCCATCCCTTTATCTCCATGGTGTATTGTGGGTATGTCCTCAGCTTTATCTTCCAATTCCATAATTCCTTCTTCAGCTGGATCTGATCTGCTCTTCAGTCCATCCACGAAGTGTTTTGGTTCAATCCCTGTATTTTTTCACCTTAGAATCTCTATGGGCTTCTTTTGCAAATCTATACTTTTCTAAAATAAAAAAAAAAACAAAGTGTCTTATTCATTTCTGGTTTTCCAGTTCCTTCTTTTATTTCTTTCATCATTTTAAAGACTTCTGAGATAAACTCAACTTTGGCATGATGTGTTACCCTTTTAATGTGTTGCTGACCCAGGATGCTAATATTTATCTAGAAAATTTGTATTTATATTCCCATGCAAGATTGGCCCGTAACTTTTGGGGCTTAAGATTTTGTGGTTGTCACATTTTCTTAATAATTATACCTTTGATAATCTAATGATACCATTTTCTTCTCTGGACTCTCCCTGAGAATTTACTTGTCTAATATTAATATTACACTCTTATTATATTCTTTTATTTTCACACTTTTTATATCTATAATGTGTCACTTGTAAATGGCATATAGCTGGGTATCTCTTTTCATCCAAGTTGATATAACTTTTCTTTTAGGGGGAATTGACTAAATAGTACTTCTGTCATGAATTTTCTACATGCATAGTCTTATTTCTGTTTTGTTTATGTGGTCCCTTTGCCATGCTTTCTTCCTTTTTAAAAAAATTGAGTCAAGCAGTCTTTTTTATTTCATTTACTTTTTGTTTTAGCAACTGCTATGCCAGCCATGCATACTGGTTATATTTCTCTAGAGGTAATTTAAAATTTTAATCATCACATTCAATTTTATATTTTTATTTATATCTAATATCAATCAATAGCTTCACCCACCAAGCAAATCAGGAACGTTGACCCCACTCTTTGCCTCCTACCCATACTGAGGTTCTCTGGGAGGCATCTAGCCTCTACCGCCCCTCACAAACCAGTATCTCCTGGCGGCGTGTGGGATGCTGACCAGCCACTAACCTGACTCACCCATCTGAGTTCTCATTTTCAGGTACTTCTGGAATTTTCGCTTCTACTGATGGTGCCATTCTTGTAGGCCACAGATCTGAAGATTTAAATATAATTATATAGATATAAAATAGATGATCAACAAGGACCTGCTGTCTAGCACAGGGAACTCTACTCAGTACTCTGTGATCACCTATATGGGAAAGGAATCTGAAAAAGAATGGAAAAAAAAATGTAAGTTTATTTTTAAAATAAATAAATAAATGAAATTATAAATCTAACTATATATAATTCTATTTTCCCATAACCTCTGGAAATTTGGAGCAAGAAGGAGAGGCCGTAGTTACCATGCTATTCTGATCAAATATCCTTTTTAAAGACATTTGTCCAGTTTTTAAACATTTAAATAATGAATACCTTATTTCTTATCAGAAGTCTTGAAAAACAGGTATTGTACTCCCTATGTGGAAGGTGAGGAAACTAAGGCCCAGACACATTCATCTGTATAAAGTTACCACTCTTGGTCAGGAGAAAAACTAGTATTGGAAACTGGGTTTGTCTGATGCTGAAGTTCATGTTCTTTCTGCTCAGATAACACAGCAGCGGCTTCTTTTTCTCCTTCCCCTTCTCCTCCTGTCCTGTCTCCTTCTTTTCTCCTCCTCCTCCTCCACCTATTGTCAAGATTATTGTTCATTTCTTTACCCATGAGGAATCCCTGAGTCCCTCGGGGAGCGGTGACTAGATGTCTCCCCAGGCGTTTCCTGTGCCTCCTGCCTGGCCTGATGCCCACATTTGCCAACGCTTATCCAATGTCTGTTTCCTCCTCTTGACTTTAAGCTTCCTGTGAGCAGGTTCACCTTGTTTTACTAAGGTTTCCCACAGAGTCCAGTACATGCCTGAGGCAGAGTGGGCGTTCAGTAAGCATTAACTCAATAAATAAGTGAGTCAGGGCTTAGGAGGTGTTTACAAATGAATGCTGCAAAGGACCACAATCTAAGCTTGAGAAGGTAACTTGAAGATAGAAGGCGAGAAGAAACTGGGTTGGAAACTAGACTTTCAAAACAAAGTATGGAGACTTAATTCTACTAGTGAAATACCCAGACAGGATGACTTAGTGTCCTCCAAAACATCTTTTGGTTTCATAGAACACAGTTGAAAAGCATCTTGCTCTATTTTAACTATCTGGTATAAGGAAGCCTCTTTCTGTGCATTTTTAAATAAAAATCGATTACTTGGATTCAACTTTGCTACATCATTTTATTATCCTAAATAATGGCTGATATCTACATTCCCACCACAACAAGAGTTGTTATTAAGAAGCTGAGATTCAAATTAAGGGACCACTTATGATTTTGTCAATCAATTCATTCAAAAATATTCATAGAGTCTATAGTACACCAAATACCATGTGCAATTTTGTCAAGACACAGAGATAATTAAAATGTAGTCCTTGTTATTAATCTTTACATTTTATAGGTGGGAGAAATATGGAATTCTTTGTGAATGTGTGCATCCTGTGGAAGGACAGTTCTTGGCGTAATGGAGAAGCTTTGTTTGCTTAACTCTTCACAGAAAAAGGACTTGACATAAACATGACTTCACTGGATTTTCTCTCCAGGTTACGACTTGTGCCTGGTGGGAGTAGAGACATACAACACGCTCATTATACAAACTCATCCTATAAGCATTGGCCCCCACCCTTCACACTTACTCTTTTAATCTTTTCAACAAGTAATAAAAGTTGCCTTGACCTCAAACATCCTTTACAGCAGAAGAAATGTAGAGATGATTGATTGTTACTCTCAGTGACTTCTGAGTCAAGGATAGTGGTTTATTCAGCTTTACATCCTCTGAGGCAGGGAGTAAATGCTGGATGAATGAATAATGCAGCTCTAAGATGGGGTCGACCAGATTTCTCTCCTCTAAAGTTACTATTTTTCCCTTTGTAAGTAATAAGTATCTTATGGGGAGGATGCTTTGAAACTACATGAATAATGCTGTTTCTCATCAAACTTTCACCCACTAATTTTAGCATCTGTTGACGATTCTTGTCTGAAATGATTATTACTGCGGTGTTTGCCAAATGGTGATTTTGCCAGTTTCTTTTAAAATATGACTATGCATTAAAAAAAACACACACACCTCAATGTCTCCAGTACTTTTTAGCATATGACCTTGTGCATGTTACTTACACTCCCTGAACTTTATTGTCTTTATCTGTAGGTTGGGAATAATAATAGTAATAGACTCTCAGGGATTGTTTGAAAATTTCCCAGGAAGAGGAAAGAGCACAAAGAGAAGGAAGAGAAAACCTGGGTCATTACTCCATGACCACAACAATCTGCAGAGTGAGAAATGTAGGATTCTGCTCAAAGGTACCCATACTATGCCCCGGCTAAGAATAGCTCTAAGTCAAGATGGAGGAAGACATCTCCCACCTTCAAGACTAGAGAGGGCTGACTCTAAAATTAATGTAGCCAAGAAGTGGGAGTGAATCTCAAAATCCTTTAGATGCTGTTTCCTTCCAAATGAACAAAACATGATCCTTGGATGAACCCCCTGAAGTCTGCAGAATACACCTCTGTCAGCATCCACATAGAGATCTAGGCTTTTAAAACAGAAATTTAGGTGGGGGAGCCTTTGCTTTCTAATCAGGTACATCAAGCACAGTCAAAATCCCACCTAAAGTTCTTCCTGAAAAATCAATGAATGGATCATGATCAAAGTGTCTGAATTTTCCAGCTTCCCCAAATAACAGTATTCTTGATGATATTTTAAAAGAAGACAGTACGTAAAGGAATAAGACATTTCTTTATTTGGTTTTTCAGCACACTGGGGTGCTAAGCTCACAAAAGTCCATTGAATGCACCATCTTTTTTTTATCCTAAAAAAAGAAACTTCTAGGGGCTTCCCTGGTGGCGCAGTGGTTGAGAATCTGCCTGCCGATGCAGGGGACACGGGTTCGAGCCCTGGTCCGGGAAGATCCCACATGCCGCGGAGCAACTGGTCCCGTGAGCCACAATTACTGAGCCTGCGCGTCTGGAGCCCGTGCCCCGCAACGGGAGGGGCCGCGATAGTGAGAGGCCCGCGCACCGCGATGAAGAGTGGCCCCCGCTCGCCGCAACTGGAGAAAGCCCTCGCAGAGAAACGAAGACCCAACACAGCCAAAAATAAATAAATTAATTTTTTAAAAAAAGAGTATATAAAAAAAAGAAACTTCTAATCTATTATCATGACGTCACTTTGTTTATAAACCCAATTTATAAATTATAATTTCATCCATTCATTTCATTCAAAAATATTTACTGTGCACCTACTATGTGCCAACACTGTTGCCAATGCTGAGGACACAGAGGTGAATAAGACACACCAAAAAGGGCTGCCTTCCTGAGCTAACCTTCTAGTGGGTGGACACAGGGGTTAAATAAGATCAATAGTTAACATATACAGCATGTTAGATGGTGACAAGGGTATGGAAAGAGTAAAGCAATGAAGGAAGAGAGGGAGTGCTGGGGTTACAGGCTGGGACTTTGGACAGTGATTCCAGAAGAGACCTAGTGGATTTGAGCAGAGAGTTTAGGAGGAAAGGGAAGAAGCTAAGTGGCTATCAGAAGGAAGAGCATCCCAGGCTGAGGGAACAGCAAGTGCAAAGGCCCCAAGGTAGGGCAAACATGGCCTGTTGACAATGTGTGGAGACTGGAGCAGGAGATGAAGTTGAAGAGGTAAGAGGAGCAGGACCACAAAAGGCCTCGGAGAAGTCTTCGGGACTTCAGTTTTTACTCCCAGTGAGGCAGAAAATTCCTAGAAGGGTCAGAGGAGAGGAGTGATGACTTTGGTTTTTATGGGGTCACTCTGGCTGCTGCATGGGCAATAAACTGAGGGAGTTAGTAAGAGCAGAAGCAGCGAAACCAGTTAGAGAGTTTCTGTAATAATTCAGGTGAGAGATAAAGGCAGTCTGGATCAGTGGGTGGCAGTGGAAGTGAGCACTGTTGAATTCTATGTCATTTCAATTATATAGATAGGTGAGTGATTGATGGATGGATGGATGGATGGACAGATAGATGATTGATAGATGTGTCGATGGATGGATGGACGAATAGATAGATGACTGACTGATAGATGGATAGATGGACGGATGGATGGATGGATGGTTGGGTGGATGGATGGGTGGACAGATAGATAATTGATAGATGGGTGGATGGATAGAAAGATAGATAGAGAGATAGAGAAATAGAGTTAGGATATGGCTGAGTCCTCTGTAACTGACAAAAATTATCTACGTACCTATATTATAGCTATAGCAATATCTACATATATATTTTTTTACCAGCTGCAGAGGACTCAGTCATGCTCCTCATTCGTGGCACATTGATATCTTGGGTATTAGTTTCCCATTGCTGCTATAACGAATTTCCACAAGCTTAGTGGTAATCAAAACAACACAGATTTACTCCTTTTTTTTTTTAACATCTTTATTGGAGTATAATTGCTTTACAATGGGTGTGTTAGTTTCTGCTGTATAACAAAGTAAATCAGCTATACATATATCCCCATATCTCCTCCCTCTTGTGTCTCCCTCCCACCCTCCCTATCCCACCCCTCTAGGTGGTCACAAAGCACCGAGCTGATCTCCCTGTGCTATACTCTTTTATATTCTGGAGGCCAGAAGTCAGAAATGATTTTACTGGGCTACTTGCAACCTCACCAGCCCCCGCCAGGATGCTCTGGGACGCTCCTGACGAGGTCCTTAGGGACCTCCACACACTAAATCAATGGCTGAGTCTTCACTCTTCTTGATCTCTCAGCCGTGTGTGACCCAGGTCAGAACCTACTTCTCCTTAAACATGATTTGCCCTCGGCCTCCAGGAAACCACACTGCTTTTCCTCCCATCTCATCAGCTGCTCTCTCAGTATACTTGGCCGTGTTCCTCTTCCCCTGGACGGTAAACATGGGAGTACCCAGAGCCTAGACCCTGCTGTCTGGGTGGCCCCATCTGTTCTCATGGTGCTCATGGCCACCTCTTTGATACTAACTCCCAAGTGGATCTCGTCAGCCTCTGACTTAACCCCCAGACTTGTATATCCAACTAGCTCCTTGACATCTTCACATGGATGTCTAATAGGCACAAAGGGTGAAGGCTTCAAGAGCGAATAAAAGCAGGAAATCAGAGACAGCCAGTGGGGACAGTAATTTCTAGAAGCTTTGATGAAAGGGGGATACAAGAAATGGGGCCGTAGCTGGAGGGGAGTATGGGGTCCATGGAGGTTTATTTCGGGTTTTTTTTTTAATATTGGATAAGAGCACATCTGCAGGCTGTGGTAAAAATTGGGAAGAACAGGAAAGATGGATGAAACAGGAGAGGGAGTGGAGAATGACAGGAGGGGAGTTCATGAATGGGTGAGAGAGGTTAGTATCCAGAGTGTAAGCAGAAACGTTGCCTCTTTCTTGGGTGTGGACCAGTCAAGCTTAGTAATAGGGAAAAAGACACAATATATAGCACATATGTAGGTAAAACTTTTTAATTTAAAGTAATATATTATTTTCTTTTTCTTCTGGACTCTATATCTAGCCCCAAATCAGCTCTTTTGCAGTGTTTGATAAGATTACTTCCTAAAGAATGGGAACATTTGAAATGATTAAAATTTTTTTAAATATAAGAAGTTCAAAACAATGTGATGCCATTTTCTTAACCTCTGAGTCTTGCAAAACTTAAAAAGACCGGTAATACACTGGTGCAGTTGATAATGTGGGGAAAAGGCTCTATTATACAAGTTGGTGGGACAGTGTCTGAATGCAGTCTTTTTGTGCAGTAATTTGATGATAGCCACCAAAATTTTTAATGCAAGTATCTTTTGATCTAACCCTAGCATTTCCAAGGTTAGGATTTATGTTTGGATAAGCTTGCCCAAGTTTACAAAGATATGAGGACAAAAATGTTTATTTGTAAGTGCACGTATCTGGAAACACCTTAAATGTCCACTAGTTTAGGACTGGGTAATTTGTTTGGGTACTGAGGTCCTTGCTTTGTGAATATCTGAGTCCCCAGAGTTCTGAGGCGAACACCGTCATAAGAAGAAAATATTCACTGGTGAACCAACTGTTTACGAAAGGAATTTCTCCTCCAGCACCCCACCCTGTGTGATACTAAAGTCCACCCTTACTCATGACATCAAGTCTCTATCTTTGTTTAAAATATGTATGATACAATGCAAATGCCATGCAAGTTCATTAAAAGTGAAGGAAAAAACCATGTAAAAGGCACAGGGTTTCATGAAGTCAGCGTAAGTGATGTGCAGTGCCATTTGATTCCTACAGAGCGCCTTGGTGAGCTTAGAGCATGTACCACTGAAGAAGGGAGAAAGGCCCCAGAGGATGGCATGATGAGTGCCTCAAAAAATAATGACTTCAACCACAAAGGATCCTGAGAAGCCCTTGGGGAGAGAGATGAGACTCTAAATATTTTTGTAAAAAAGATCCTTTTAAAGATCACTTTGAACAAGTCAACACCAAGTGAAGCATTTCAACTCGTGCTCACGTATAATTCCGTGAGAAAACTCCCACCAAACGATTGACCCTTAATTCATTTTTTGTTTCCTGTAAGTACTCATCCATAATTGCAATCATCACTGTGGTTTTGTTAGAGAATAAACTTATTTTAACAGATTTTGGTTTCATTTTTCAAGTTTTTTTCCCTATTAACTCTAAAATCTGGGCCTTAGTTTTTTTTGTTTTGTTTTGTTTTGTCTTTTGTTGTTTTTCGTTTGTTTTTTGCTTCACCACATGGCTTGTGGGGCTTAGTTTTAGGAGGGTTCACATGAAGTGGGTTTTCATTCCTGTCAGAATGAATGTCCAATAACAAGCAACCCCTTGATCTCCACCCAATGGATGAATGTTCACGAAAATGAAGTAGATCCGTTAAGTACTGGCACAAAAGATGGCCAAGATAGATTGTTAACATGTATGCAGGTGGCAATGAGATGTAGGTAAATATGATTCCATTTTGTGCTTTTAAAGAAAGGATATCAACTGTATAGCACAGAGAACTATATTCAATATCTTATGATAAACCACAATGAAAAAGAATATTTTAAAAAGAATGTATATATATATATATATATATATATATATATATATATATATATATATATATATATATATATATATATGTATGTATAACTGAGTCACTTTGCTGTACAGCAGAAATTAACACAACATTGTAAATCAACTATACTTCCATTTAAAAAAAGAAAGGATATCCATATTATATACATTCTTGCACATGCATAGGAAGTTTCTGGAAAGATATGCACAATCTGTTCAGAGGAGTGACCACTAGGGAGTAGAAATAAAGGCATTAAGGTGAGAATTGGCTGGGCAGGTGACTTTCACTTTATACTTTGTCACTTGATTCGGTCTGATCTCTAGGTTTTCATGGGAATGTTTTGGGGGCAGAAATTCTATACACACAAAGATGGTTTAGTGCAGATGAAATATAAAATATGGCCAGACCACAGCATGGCCTGGAAGAGGCCTGATTTCATAATAGTCTTCAGGTTTGGTAGGAATGACCTGTCCTTTCGCATCCCCCCAGGACAATTCTATTAATAAGATATCTGAATAGGTGGATGTTACCTGTCTGAATGGTGCTTTTCTGCTTAGTGCTCTGAATTGAAAAAGCTCATCACCTTCACGACTCTGTTTCTGCCACCTCCTCCACCTGCCCTGTTTAGATTCCCCCAGAACATAGTAGGTGTTTGTCTCTGGTCCTTAGACCCACCTGCTTCTCCAGCAGAAAAGAGTCAAAACCAAAGTATGGTCCTCCTTCAACCTTCCTTCTCCTCTTTGCTGCGGGACCCATCTATTTCTCATCTCATTCATCTTTTACGCTCTCTTGACTCTTTTTTTTGCTTTCCCAGAAGCGGTTAAACGCTAAAATCTGTAGGTTGAGTTGAATTCAGCTTGGAATGCTTTCCCCTTTTCTAGACACCGTAGCTGCAAAGATGTGCAGTGTCAAAAGGAGGAAGGCATTGCAAACAGGACTGAAGTGAAAGGAAGCTGTGATCCCGGAATGGAAAAAAAGGAGGTAGGGGAGGGGAGTGGGGAGAATGCATGCGTTCATCTCATTTTAGAATCTCAGAAACATTTTATGAGCAAAGTTAATGGCTGAAGCAAAATGTCTAATGAATGATAAAGTTGGGCCATATGCCTTTTCTAAAGAGAGAGAAGAGAGAAGCAAGTGCGCACGCGTGTGCACACACACACACACACACACACACAGTGTGAGAGAGACACACACAGAGAGAGAGAGAGAGAGAGAGAAAACCAAGATGCATTCTTTGTTAACTCAACCACAATCCAATTAACGATGAAAGCATTTCAGCCTTGTTTCAGAACATGGGGGAAGATGTTTCAGATCTGTCTCTATTACCTCTTAAGGGACCAGGAAGGAAATCCCTACTCCAAAATATTTTCCAAATTAAAGTGCGTAACAGTCAGTTTTGTCAACAAATGCGTTTTCTTTTTCCTGAGTTTAGCGCTGGCATATTTTCAGAAGTGGAATTTTTAGTTACGTCCATAAAGCACCAAACACCCCAGGGCCATAGGCCCTCACAGTACCAGCCCCATTTTCTTTAATCCTGTTTTCTCCAGAGTTCTTAAAAGGCATTTCCCCAAATCAGGAGGTAAAAATGGACCTCAGGGGCCAAAATACCCACCCCCATCTTCTAAGAAAGAACACATATAGCTCACTCTAAAGATGGATTCATAAGACACCATTTCTCTGTGTGTTTCTGGGCGGCTGCTCTAAATTTGTACAAATTGGCCACCCACAAAATCCATTATTTCTGCTTTCTCCTGCGCAGGGAAAATACAGATCATCAAGCCAAAATGCCCCCCTACTTCCCCATCCTCTGGTTATAAACACTTCTACAGTGGTACCCATCTCTTCTTCGGAGAAAAACAAAATACCTCTTCTTTCCTCGCGTTATCCCCCCACTGAAGCTCTTATGTTTATGCCCTTCCTCACCACCCTGCAGCCCTTGCTTCCCATCAGGCACCGAATGTACCTCCACCTGCTTCTGAGCTAAATAAACTCTTCCCTCCTTGCTGCTTCCTTTCAAGCTGGTACTACCCTCCACCTAGGGCAGCCCAAATGCCCATTCTCCCGTTCCCTCCTCAACCCGTAACGAGCCTGGTTTCCATCCCCAGTGTTCTCTAATTAAATTGATGTGAGTTTGTTTTTTTTCTTTTTGAGATTTGGCAGGACTTTTTAATTTTTTTACTGAAGTGTAGTTCATTTACAATGTTGTGTTAGTTTCTGGTATACAGCAAAGTGATTCAGTTGTACATATACGTATTCTTTTCCCTTATAGTTTATTACAAGATATTGAATATAGTGCCCTGTCTATACAGCAGGACCTTGTGGTTTATCTATTTTATATGTAGTAGTTTGTATCTGCTAATCCCAAACTCCTAATTTATTTCCCCACCTGCCTTTGGTAACCATAGCTTTTCTATGTCCGTGAGTCTGTTTCTGTTTCGTAGATAAGTTCATTTGCATCGTATTTTAGATTCCACATATAAATGATATCATTTGGTATTTGTCTTCCTCTGTCTGATTTACTTCACTTAGTATGATCATCTCTAGGTCCATCCATGTTGTTGCAAACGGCAATGTTTTGTTCTTTTTTATGGCTGAGTAATATTCCATTGTATATATACATCACATCTTCTTTATCCTTCATCTGTTGATGGACATTTAGGTTGCTTCCATGTCTTGGCTATTGTAAATAGTGCTGCTGTGAATATAGGGGCGCGTGTATCCTTTCAAATTAGAGTTTTCTTAAATGGATGTTTTGAAGGTTCCCTTTGACCTTCTGATGATCAAATGCCATGTTTAACTTCAGTTCTCATCCTATTGGATTTCCTAGGAGCTTTTGACACTGTGATGATCTACCTCTGAAAATTCTTCCTTTCTTTGATTTCTGGGAGATTATCCTTCTTCCCATCTGGCTACTACTCCTTTTCTGTTCCTCCCGTCCCCAGACACATTTGCCCTGAGTCCCATTCTTGGTCAGTCTGCTGCCTCTTTCTTCTGCAGACCATTCCTGAGGATCACATCTGCTCCTGGAGTTTCTACCACACTGTGAACTCTGTTACTGCACCCCAGCCTGTCTCCTGAGCCCATGCTATTTCCCAAGTGCTTCCTGAATGTCACATTCTAAATGGTATTTAGGTATGTCAAATGTAACAAGTCTACTATTAAATTCACTCTCCCATGACCCAGGTCTGATTCCTCCTGGGGTCATTTTTGACGTCAGTGGCTCCCAATCCTATCCACTTGGATGTCAAGTCTTGTCTCTTTCACCTCCTGCACCTGGACCACTCTGTTGCCCGCACTAATATAACAGCCCTGAATCTATCTCCAGGTAGAAATGTATTTTCCCTCCAGCTCATCTTTTTTTCCAGTAACATGCATCAGAATCACAAGGAGGCTTTTTCAAAGAATATTTACCATGAATCTGGAAATGCATCATCTCACTGAATGCTCAAAGTGTCCTTTCACAGTTGGTACTCTTGTCCCATTCTACAGCTAAGACGAGGGAAATAACTGGCTGAAGGTCCCATGGCTAGCCTTGGAAATGCCCTGATTCATATTCATAGCATTTATTCACTCTTATTCATTCACATTCACAGATTTTGTCTCTATTTATACTTCTATTCCCAAAGCTGTTTATTAATTGACTTAAATAAAGACTTCTTCCTTTAGTAAATGACGCCGCTTAACTTTTACATTTGTACTTGACATTAACAGCTCTTGCCCTGTACATCGGGAAACCAGGCTCATCAAATATGCTCATGTGATAATACCTCTGATCAAGACAATACACCTTAAATAAATAAGTTGCCTTGAGACTAGAAATACGTGCAGCAGAGTAGTTAATTGTTCTTTCTTACTGGGGGCTTTCACCAGATTGATCATACACACACACACACACACACACTCCTTACCTTTTACCACTTCACGACTTATAGCACTATTCACGCTACATTTCTTAATTTAGATTTCCTTTTTCACCATCTTCACTAGCAAAATGGTCTCTTTTTAAACACATTCCAAGGGTATTATCAATAGAGAATCACAGGATGTTTTTAAAGTGCAGCTTTAGAATTTGCAGAATAAATTTGAACGTGTTGGCTTGTTATGTGAATTTTTTTTCTTTTTATTGTATACAGTGTAGTATACAATACAGAATAGACACAGAACATTACATGAAGAAAACATGTAGCCTAATAAAATATTATAACTGAAACCTTGTAGTTACCATGCAGGACAAGAAATAGAACTTTGCTGCCTCCCCCTTCCCCTGTCCCCCACCCATCCCACGAGGGTCTGTACGCACTGGCCCACTCCCAGCCCTTTCTTCCACTCTGGAAATCAGCACCACCTTGATCACGTGATAATCACTTCCTGACTTCCCTTTATACTTTTATCACTCTAGTGTGCATCTTTAAACACCGTAGTTTGGCTTTGGCCATTTTAGTATGTCTTTTAAGTCTTTTTAAAGAAACCTATAGATTTCTCTTTTATTCCTTTTTTCTTTTCAATGTCATTTATCTATTGAAGAAACCAAGTTGGTTGACTTGTTTTACTCCCATGGTTGGGATATTCCTGAAAGCACCCCTGTGGCGTGATCTAACATGTTCTTCTGTTCTTTGTATGTCCTGTAAGTGAGTAGTTGAATATATAAACTTAATAAGGTTCCGGTTCAATTTTTTTTTTTTTTTCCCAGTAAGACTACGTCAGAGGTGGCGTGGTGGTTATCCATCAGGAAACGTGATCACGGATTGTCTCTTTTTTTTTTTTGATGTTAGCAGACATGAATCCTCCGTGCCGAGAACCATTCATTTATTAGAAGTAGCACAATGATGATATTTTAATTCTATTATTTTTTCTTTATTAGCAGGAACCATTTCATAAAAAGGCAATTTCCATCATCTATCATTTGATTATCTAGTGATACATCTCCTACAGGACAATTCATATAGTACCGTTCTTTCTCTTTTGCTACTGATTTTCAAAATAATGAGTTAGTTCAACATTCAAAGGCAACCAATTCCATTTTCGTAGCATCATTATGAACTCATGGATTTAAACATGCATAATAGGTTTCAATTCATCGCACTTATTTTTCTTATTAATGTTCAACTTCTCTCACCTTTAGTTAGTGGAGATTTCTTCAAGTTGGTTTTTGAGATATTTTTACTTAACTCTAGAAGACTTTCATAACTTCATTGCCAACTAGAATGACAGGACCTTCCAGGCTCATCCTTACTTAACTTGCCTCCATCCTGGAAACAGCTTTTAGTCATTTCTTAAAAAAAAAAAAAAAAAAAAAGTCCTATTTTGTTTGTTTTTGTTTGTTTCTTTTAGTTGGAAATGGTCTTTCAAGACCACAGTCTAGACACTAAGGGTGCTCCTTTCTATGAGTTTGTTCATTAATTCTAGGCCTTTTCAATGGACAAAGTTAGGAACTGTACGTTTCCATATCTAGCTCTGCAAAGAAAAAAAATCTCTCCTGGGTTCATACTGGTCCGTCCAGTTCAAATTCAGGACTATAGGTTTTTAACTTAACATGTTCTATTTTACATTGTCTCACTTAACCTTCCACAGAGATGACCCTGGTTCTCAATCCCAGATAAGTGCATCACGTAATTATTTATTTGTTGTATCCCACGTTACACACATGAGTCTCAGAAAAACGAAGCAAACACCACCTCCACTGAAGAGAGTAAAACCCTTTTGTCTTTGCTCTCCCATCCACTTCCTGATTTGCACAGGTGTCCTCTATTAACTTTGTCAGCACGTGCAGTGATTACATACTATACTTTCTTTCTTATGACCCTTAATTAGTCTCACCTACAAATAAACACATATTTATAGGTCACACCAGTTATACTGACATCTCTCTAATCATTTTGGTTGCCTGAAGCTGTAATCTTATAGATTCTCAAGAAGGACTCAGGGGAGTGATAGCCCCTGAGTTCTTACAGGGTGATAACAATTTGATGGCAAGCTTTATTCCTGAAAAGTCGACGGGTGAGATATAAAATCCTTGGATTACATTTCCTCTTCTTGAATAAGGAATGTTGGCACTTAAAAATTTGATGACAATTTGCCTTTTTTTTACAAGTGACTTCATGTCTGGGGCTGTAGTCCCAAAATATTTTATCCTTTTTAAAAACATTTAATACTTTTACTAGACTATTTCTTATTATTAGTTGTTCTGGGGCAAATTTCTCAAATAAGTGATGTGTGCTTTCAATACATCACTTCATTTATTCTTTTTAATCTCATGAATGTTTTTGTTGACTTATAATTTTAGTGTTGATGCTCTTCCCTTGCTTGGATTTTCTTCTTTGGGGACTTAAATTTTATGTTGATTGCATCTGCTTTACCTGTCTTCTAAATTTGTCACTTTCTCGAAAATCTTTTTTTTTAAATATTCTTTCATTCCGTTTTAATTTTCAAAAATGTCCTCCTTTCCACTTCCATATCCGTTAAGGCATTCTGATGTATTTATTCACTCTGTGTTCCTTCTAGTACAGTTTTCATTACTGAAATAATATTGCCTTTTATTTATAATTCTTTCCTAAGTTCTCTCATCTCATTTCTGAGTTTTTCTGAGTTATACTGTTCTTTTTTAAAAGTCTTGTGTCATTTGATTTTAAAAGAGCCACATTCTCTTCTGACTTATGGTGTGCTTTCACTGTCTGTAAGGTTGCTTTTCTGCCTCTTCTGTCTTCGTTTATATTAACCATGTATAGGATTTAATCCCAATCCCTTCTATTGCTCAGTGTCATGAGAACATAGTTTTCTTAAAACTTGAGAAGGAGGCATGTTTTGGAGCCCCTCTTCTGAGCTCCAAGTTACAGAGCTCTCTTTTCTGTTTTTTCATGCTGTGCTTAACTATATGGCAGCCTACTTTCTGAGATTACATGTCTCCTGTTCTCCAGCACACTTTTTGTTGGACCCCTCTTCATTTTCTCTCTAGTGTCCCAGTGCCCCCAATTTGGGTTCTATTTCCAGAAGTTTCTTCTTGGTGTAAAGCTTTGCCCTGGAGGGGAGTTCTAAGTTTCAAGAGTTCGTGGGGTCCAGTGTGATTCTGTCCCTTCCGACCTTCCTTGTAAAAGCAGCTCGTTTGCCTCTTTCCTGTCTGCACATTTCTGTTCCCCTCTGACCTTAAAAGAACCTAATTATAGGAATGAGATCACTAGGCAATTTAACCGAACTCTGACTTGTTCTCTCCTGAATGCACACATGCCTTGCCTAACCTGTTGATTCTTTTCCCAGATTAAAAGAAGTCAGAATGAAGAATTAAGTAGTTAAACAAGACAAGCTCTCTACCCCCAGCAGTTCCCTTGGCAATCCTGCAGGGGATCACGTGGGCAAAATAACATCTGAAGAAAGAGTCAGCCAGTCTGCACACAACAGAAAAGGATGCAGAACCCACCCTCCTGCCTCGACGATTCCCTGAGATTTTCCTCCCTTTTTCCTTTTAAACACTGTCATGGCTGAGCAGAATCTTCAGAGTTGGTCTCAGGACACGAGTCCACCCTCTCCCCAGGTTGCCAACTTTTAAAGCACCTTTCCTTTGTATTGACACTTGACTCTCAAATGATCGGCTTTTGAGCAGTGAGCAGCCCAACCTGAGTTCGGTAACACTTGGACCCCTTGAACTCACCTACTCTTGGAGCAAAATCCCTCTCAGTTTCAGCTTCTCGTCTTAGTTAGTCCTCCAAGCTTTCCAGTTTCTTTGGAAACCCTCAGGTCCATCAGATGTCCCATTCTTTCTCTGTCTCCTGCACGGCTGCTGACGCGTATAGTAGTTCTTGGTGGTCTGCCCCCTCCCAGGCATGCTTCCCGTGTGTATTCTGAGGTTCGTGGGGATTTCTCATCATTGGTTTTATTGTAGACTTTACCATGAGCCTTTGGTTTTCCTATCTCTCTGTATATTTTCGTGAGGACCTTCTGAGAGTTAAAAACAGTGCCCTGCCACTGCCCATTCCAGAATTCTGATGGAAATTTTTAAGACAAAAAGAAGCATTTGTTCCAACTTCTATAGATAATATTTTAAGATAGAACTGGGAGAGCAAAATCCTTCAAAAGGTTTGGTCTAAAATGTGCTTCTTTCTGGCTTCAAGGGAGAAGATCCCTGGTTCCACTTGTGTTTTCTATGCATTCCTTCATTCTTTAACTCAATCATTCAAAACCTCTCTTTGGAGGCTACCCTTGGATGCTTTCTTTTAGGTGACAAGTGGGTTCTTTGAGCTGTGGGATCCCATTTTGTATGGTGTGCTATTGTGATTATTGTTGTAACCCTCCTGTTGAATTAACATTTTCCCCAATGATGTGTTTGAGCTTCAAGTGATGCCGGGACGGAGCCCACTGGTACCTTTGATTCTGCACCGTTCACTTTCTCTGCTCTGGGCTGTCCTGTCCCTCTTTGCAAGGCTGACATATAGCATCTTCATAGTGTACTTCACCAAGGAAAGGGTTAGGATGTGAAATTCAGAAGAGAAATCCCTGTACAGAGAGGTCAACAGCCTTCTCTCCTGGCACAGCCGACATTTCAAAGTGGCTGTCGTTTGAAGTCTCAAAGAGCTATAAAATAATCATCAGTGTAATCCAACTCTCAAAAAAAAAATGGCTTCATTAGCACTGGGATTTTGTTATCTTTATTTGAAAACGGTGAGGTGAGTTGTCAAACCGCGACTCGGTCTTTAATTTAATATATTTCAAGGAGCAAAGAATAGGCTTCGTATGTTGGGCTGATTGTACTTCTGACGTGCGTATTTCTAAACCTCGGGATTTAGATCTTAATCTTGAAAGCCCTCCAGACTTCAGCCAGGCCGTCTGCCCTCCGTTAAAATACAATGCCGAGTTTCTAAAATAATTGTGTAGCGATGGCCATTGTTTTCTCCATAAAGCGTTTTCCCCGTGAAGAGCATCCTTTGAAGGGAGGAACCATGACGATGGCAGGGGGCAAAGGTGAGCAGCGCATTACAGCGGTTTACATTCCTGGCAGAGGGTGGGTAGCTAGGCAGGATGGTCGCTATTGATGTTCGGCGCTTTGACCTGCTTCCACATGGCACATCCCTGCCTCTTGGGGCAAAGCAGACACAGAACTTATCATTTGCTCTTGTAGGGGGGAGTCAGCAGGATTCAGGCCAATGTGGTCACCAGTCACCCCTGGGGTGGAACTGGGGTGCCCAGCGCCTGGGGCAGGGGGCAGTTGGTGAAGGCATTCCTCCCCATTCCCCATCCAGCGTGGGAAGCCCTCTTAAGATAATTTGCCTGGAGATTTGCAAGCACCATGGGCCTTTTTCACAACCTCGTGCCAGAAGAGAAAGCAGAAAATTAATAGCATCTCCTGAAGCTGGAATGTTAAAGGGACAGAGTGAGGCAACACCCCGCTGTGACTATTTCTTTCTTTGTGTTAAAAAAAATTGCCTCTCCTGACTTTGAAAGTAGCTACTGCTTTTTTTGAAGGAAAAGGAAAAAAAAAAAAAAGAAATGAAAGCCCTACCAACCATTTCTTTTCGACAACGGAGAGCACTTTTTCCCCTGGTACTCAACTCATTTGGAAAACGGTTCTACCAGCCTTACCGGACACGTGCCCTGCACGGACTATTTCTGTTACAGAAAATCTAAGCAGACTGGCAGCCGAGGGGACCCGGGAGCGTGTGCGTGGGGGGAGAGGGCGGAGGGAGCCATCAACTTGTTGATTCCAGAAAGGAAGTCTTCATCCCGCGCAGGTCCTAAGCTCACAACTGCGTGGCCTTTGCTCTTTATCACAACCCCAACCTCCGCAGGAAGCCCCCTTCTGAAGTACCACCTGAGACCTGCCTTCGTGCGGTGAGCCTTGCCGTTAGATCACTTCGAAAGGCAGAAAGCAGAACCTAGGATGGGCCACAGGGGCTCATCCAGCGCCTTCCACAAAGTAGGCAAAGGCTAGAAGCGTTGGTTGAAGGAATTGTCGTTCATTTTCTCCTGCCCACGTAATGCACCATTTCTCTAGTTGGCTTGGGTTTGTCTACATTGGCTACAAAGGCTGAGTGTTAAAAGGAAAAGGCGCTTTGTTCCACGTATTCCCTGACTGCCCCTCACCTGTCTTTATCAGAAGGAGGACCGTATTTTGTTATTCTTTATGAATTAGGAAATATCCAGAGAGCTCTATTTTTGTATGCTGGCAGTTCAGATAGCCGTGCGATAGAGGGCGCTCGCTGCTTAGCTTTGACTGGAGATGCTGGACGTTGGCGACTGCGTGGCCCCCAGGTTGGGGATGCACAGCCCCAGGGGGCGCCCCCTCTGCAGAACGGGGTGCCTTCTCCTGGGAGGGAAACGCCTTTCCCTCTTTCTGCGTGCAGGTCAGACCGTCCACCCTTCAAGCTTGCGAGCCCTCTCTCGTCACGCTGGCCGTCTGCTGTTCGACCTCCTCTAAGGGCAGTGACCAGGGACACCTTTAGCACGCGGTTACGTCGCCGCCCCGGAGCAGGTCCGCTGGCCGGCCGCTTTCCAGGCTCTTCCCTGTGACTTTCATCCCAGTTCCCCGGCCATCTCGTCCAGCCCACTACGCGGGGCTTTTCATCTCCAGAGGAGTGGGAATCCGAGAGGCGGGTGGGACTCATTTCCATGAGCGGTAGGGTCATTATCCACACGAACAAAGCACGAGCAAGAGAGACCGGCCTGCTCGCTAGCTGCTCATCACCAGCCCCCGGAAGAGGAGACGAGCTCTCACCGCGGACAAGGCCGCCCGGTCCACCCGCGCTGAGACCGTCAGGTCACAGAGTGATTGCGGGGGTGGGAGGAGGGACGGGAGGAGCTCCGCTTCCTCCCCCTCCACGTACACACGGGGCACACCGTACACACACTCTCTCTCATACACACATGCCTGTGCACACATGCGTGCACACGCTCTCCCACACACATACCTATACACACATGCGTGCACACGCTCATACACACATGCATATACACACATGCGTGCACACACTCTCATACACACATGCCTATGCACACATACGTGCACACGCTCTCCCGCACACATACATGCATGTGTGCACACACTCATACACACAAGCATATACACACGTGTGCATACACTCTCGGACACACATATGTATGCATGCGTGCACACACTCATCCACACATGCCTATACACACATGCGTGCACACACTCAGACACACATATATATGCATGTGTGCACACACTCATCCACATATGCCTATACACACATGCGTGCACACACTCAGACACATGCATGTTCACACATGCACACACATGTGCACATACTCTCAGACACATACACGCACACTTTACTCATATACACATGTGCACACCCGCACACACTCACTCCCACACGCTGTGCACATGTGCACACACTCACTTGCTCATGCAAACACTCTCATGCACACACACAGACACACTGGCCCTCCCTGTCACCCAGTGTGACACCCCAGGTCTCTATCTAAGAGTCCCTGCTCGCATCTCGTGCTCTTCTGGGGGTGCAGCCCCTTGGACAGGGATTTAAAGGGATGGAGGGCTGTGACAGGTACATCCTTTGCCTTCGAGCACGACCTGCTGTGGGGACTTACATAACCCATCCTCTGGTCGAACTGCCGGCAAATTAATACGGGGTCTAGCTGGGGGCTGGAGGTGGACCCGATGACTTCCAGAGAGGGCTTCAAGCTGTCCTCTTACACAGGTTTACGCATTTTTTGAAATAAAAGTTGAGTCAAAGCCGACTTTTCTGAAGAGCAGCCTGACCAATTATTAAAGAAAGGAAAGTTTTCCAACTAACCCACAATGTCCTCATCAGCCAGCCTTTTGGATTTTCTGATTTCAAGATGGAAGATAAAGGAAAATTTTGCCCTTCTTCTCTCTCATATTACAATTTTTTAAAAACACCATTTAGAGCTGATGCGCCAGGGCCCGTGGGGAGCTCTCGGGGGAAGGTGACCACCACCAGCCTCGGTGGTCTCTGAATAGCTGGCCGCTCCCCAGAATTTCTCCTGTGTTTTCTTTTTAATTTCTCCTCGTTGAAAGGCGTGAGAGATTCTCGTGCTCAGATGGTGTCACTGGCACCCCCAGCTGAGCCTGAGTAATTATTCCCACTCGGTGGGGCTTTGATACAGTTCTGAGGGCCGCCTTTGGCTCAGTCACTCAGCCTTTGTTCCGCCGAAGTTATTTTCCTCCTTAGGAAATGAAAAAAGATGGAAGATGACAACACCATCAGGGGAGTGGAGAAACACCTACAAGTTATTAACCTTTAAAAAGCCGTTAATCCTCTAGCCAAAGGAGAGAGACATCAGGATGATGAGGGCTGAACTGCAGGCTTTGCAGTAGATTCTAAGGAGCAAAGGAAAACTGGGTGTAAACACATGGGATAATTCACATACTCCAGCTTCTAGGGAGGGGTCGGTTATCTGAGATGGGCAGAGGATGGGTGGCTTAATTTGGGTGGCTTCTGGCTTCTCTGATGGCTGTGAAATGGCTGCATTTCCCCCTATACTGTGTGAACTTAGATTCACAAAGAGGACTCATGAGTTAGAGACAGAAAGGGGTTTTCCTACTGGTGACACGAGTACTTGGGTCTTGAAGGGTGCTCAGCTGAGTAGATGTTATGGGCTGATAATTCATTTGCCACAACCCCCGGTAGCCCAGAATGCAGCCGTATTTGGAGAGAGGTTCTTTAAAGAGGTGATTAAGTTAAAAGGAGGTTGTTAGGCTGGACCCTAATCCAATGTCACTGGTGTCCCTACGAGAGGGGGAGGCAGGAGGGGTGGGTGATCACAGAGGAACCACCATGGGAGGACACAGCAAGAAGGCTGCCACGCAAGCCCAGGGGAGAGGCCTCAGAGGAAACAGCCCTGCCCACACCTTGATCTTGGACTTCCTAGAACTGTGAGACAATAAATGTCTATGAGGACTTCCCTGGTGGTGCAGTGGTTAAGAATCCACCTGCCAATGCAGGGGACACGGGTTCGAGCCCTGGTCCGGGAAGATCCCACATGCCGTGGAGCAACTGTGCACCACAACTACTGAGCCTGCGCTCTAGAGCCCGAGAGCCACAACTACTGAGCCCGAGTGCCTCGGCTACTGAAGCCCGTGCACCTAGAGCCGGTGGTCCGCAACAAGAGAAGTCACCGCAGTGAGAAGCCCGTGCACTGCCACGAAGAGTAGCCCCTGCTCGCGGCAACTAGAGAAAGCCCGCGCACAGCAATGAAGACCCAACACAGCCAAAAATAAAAAATAAATGTCTGTGATATTTTGTTACAGCAGCCCGAGTGGACTGATACAGCAGGTGACCAGAAGAGTTGAATTTTAAATTCACATGTATTTCCACTTTAAGTAATATAAAGCATCTTCCACCTCCCCCCCCCCCAATCCTCATTGGAACTTTACAACTTGGGCTGTAAGATAATGGCCTGCAAACTCTAGATGATAAATCAAAGTGACTCCTAAAATTCCAGCCAAAGAAACCTGGGGGCACATGGTTTTGGGGGCCAACGGACAATAGCTTGAAGTTTCTATCCTTAGCGTCCTCCTTCCTCTATTTTAGAGAGCTTGCTGAGTATGAGCAGAGAGTATGAAGACAGTAACAAGGCTCAGTCACTCATATCTTGGTAGCAAGTTTGGGTTGACAATATGCAAGATCAACTCACTTCCCTGGGTCCCCCCATCTGTCTTGATTTGGAGAATATTTTCAGTGTAATTTTTATTTGTGTTCTTGCTGTGTGAAGACCCACTTGTCCTTTCCCTCTGATTTCTGATTCTGCCACAGGCACTGCTAGAATTAGAGCACTGATAAGACCAAAAAAAAAAAAAAAAAAAAAAAAAAAAAACTGGGCCAGGAATTAAATTAATGCTTTTAGACAAATATCCGTTCCATCTCCAATTCTAATGCTAATGACATTTGTGGATCAAAGACCGTTCGTTAAAGTTTTGCTTTTGAAAAACAGAGAGAAATTTTACTTTCTCGTTTGATATTTTTATGGGACTTGATGGGTTGCTGGGGGGTGACTGTAGGTGACACGAGAATCTGGGGACGGAGGCTTATCCAGGGAGGACCTGGGAGAGGACGGAAGTTCCCAAAGCATCCTTTCGGTTCAGACTCTGAAGCTCCAGGATTCTTCCTTCACTTCTTTGGCTTGAGACGGCACTGGATTGAGCAACGTGTCTGCACCCCATCCGGGTTGCTGAGTTATCTAGATGCTCTATGAGAGGACAAACAGTACAGGGAGAAAATCCAAAAGGACCAATGCATGAAAAGCCATGGGGAAACCTTAAATGCATGTTACAAAGTGTGAGAGGCCAAACTGAAAAGACTACTACGTACTGTATGATTCCAACTATACAACATGCTGGAAAAGGCAGAGCTATGGAGACAGTAAAAGCATCAGTGGTTGCCAGGGGTTAGAGGGGAGGAATGAACAGGCAGAGAGGAGGGGATTTTTAGGGCAGTGAAACTACTCTGTGTGATATTATAATGGTGGATACATGTCATTACACATTTTTCGAAGCCCACAGAGCAACCAACACCAGGTGGGAACTCTGATGTAAACTATGGACTCTGGGCGATGACAATGTATCACTGTAGGTTCATCAGTCGTAACAAACACCACTCCAGTGGGGATGTTGATAATGGGAGGCTGTGCGTGGGTGGGGCGGGGAGGATACGGGAAATCTCTGGATCCTCCCTTCAATTTCGCTGTGAACCTAAAACTGCTCTTAAAAAAAAAGAAACAAAAGCCTATTTAAAAAGGAAAAAGAAATACTGATAGAATTTTTTTAAACTTAAGCAAATTTTGGGTCTGAGGCCTACATCTTAGAGCCCAACACAGAGCCCAAGTTATCTTTGGAGAAAAGGAGGAAATCGAGCAAATGAAGAGGTGACGGGGAGGATGGGCAGAGTGGGAGAGACCAGGGGGGCAGGGATGGGTTTGCCAGCAGGAGGGAGCAAAACAGAAAGGGGATGGTGGGGGTGGTGAAAAATGCCATAGGGTGGATATAAATCTCAAAAAGCCCAGTTCTGAAATAAAGATGTAATAGCATGAAGAGCTAGGAAGACGGTGAAACTGTAAACCAAGAGCCTGCTGTCAGAAGAAGAGCTGCCCTGGCACAAACAGGAAATGCACACACTTAAAAACACCATCCCCCCACCCCCCATGCATGACTGCCAGCCGCTTTCATGTAATTACCCTTGTGGGCGTGCCTGCATGTGCAGGGTACCAGTGGGGACGAAGGAAACTTGTGCTTTTGAGGGCTTAGGGTTTCTTCAATTCCTTCTTCCCCTCGTCCCTTCCCCTCGCTTTAAAACCAGCCAAAATATGACTTCCGATTTATGTTTTCATTTATTCTTTTCATTCATTCATTGAATATTCAAAGAGCTCAGGTCCTAGAGGAATACAGAGACATTAAACAAGTAAACACACCTAAATGAAGTTGTTCCTGATAGAGATAACCAACTGCTTTGATAAAAGTAAAGCAGAGTGAGGAGGGGGTGGGGGGCATCCAGGAGGGCTTCACAGAGGGCGTGACTTTTGAACTGAGACCTGAATGATAACAATCAGGTTGCTACTCGAAGACTGGGGAGCGAGAGTGTTCTAGACAGAGGGAGGAGCAAGGGCCAGTGTTCCAGAAACATGCCAAAAGCCCCCAATGTGTGAGTGCAGTGAGCAGGAGGAGAGGTGGTCCCAGGTAGGGTGACTTGCCAGGTTCGGGTACCGAAGGTCCCGTGTTCCAGACAAACCAGGGTGAATGGTCACCCTCGCTGCACGGGCCAGCTCAGGTACGAACCCCCTGGTGGAAGTTGCATTTTATTTTAAACAGGCACCATTTATGACACAGCCCTGTGCTTCCCGCCTTGGAAGGAGTCCTTCCCAGAGAGGGTTCAGCCAGCTGAATGCTTGGAGTCTGGAAGGGACGTCCAATAGATGCAGACTCTGCCCACAGAATTCTCTCCCCGTGTCCCTCCCGGCAGCCACGGGCCCACTGGGCCAGCCCCAGACTGCACCACTCTTCAGATGCTCTATTTACTGGCTGTGGGATGTTCTACTCAGTATATCCTCCCTGGATTCCATCAAGAGCCTCACTGCCTGCCCATCACTGCAAGTGTGCAGGAAGCAGAGACAGCCTTCAAACTCGGGACACCTGCTTTGATTCCGACAAAGCAGAACCCCCCCACCCCCCGCCCCACCGACATATTCCAGTCCTGAAGGAGGGTTAAATTTAATTAGCAGGCTCCAAATAAAACGTTGGACTTTTCTTCTATCCGTGTTGAACGTTTATGGAGGTCTGAATGTTTACAGCATGACATCATGTACTACAGAGCTTTATCAACTATTTCCAGGCAACTGGACTTTTACGGGGCCTTTTACCTTCCTGTCAACCAAGCTGTGCTGCCAGGGCCATCTCAGCCCTTCCATCCCGTCTCCCAACTACGCTTGTCACCAAACCCAAGTTCGTGTGCCCAACACACAGTGAGGCCAAACAAACCGAAACGTCGGAGTTTGGAGCAGAGAAAGGTTTATTGCAGGGCCATGCAAGGAGACGGGTGGCTCATGCCTAAAAAATCCCAAACTCCTCGAAGGGTTTCAGCAGAACACGTCCAAAGGCCAGGTGAGGGCAGGGCTGTGGTTGGTCGTTGCTAACTTCTTGGTGTCGGGAATCCTTTGTTCTCTCCGCTGTGTGCGTAGGTCAGGTCATGATGTTCCTGTAAACCTCCAATAAAACAAGTATTCTCTGTTGTGCAACTTTTTATCTCTATATGAATCAACTCTTAAAGGTCAGAGCCCTGAGAATGGGCTCTCCTGTATATTTCGGGCTAAAGGCAACATTCTTTTACAAAAGGTGCGGAGCCAGCAGGACTCAGCACAGGCAACAGAGCAGATCTAATATGGAGTCAGAGCTGTTCTTCCCTATTACACACTCACATGTGCTGTGTTTCTCCAACACGTCTCATTCTGCCACCACCAAAAAATCCCCCACAAAAACCCAAAGCCAGGAACGTGCTTTCTCCTCCACCGTGACCACTATTTCCCGGAGAATTTGCTAGAATTCAGGGATTTCTGCAAAAGAGCTAAGTGGACAAATGGGGAGCCGTGCTTCAGCTCCCATATGTTAAACATATTTCTTCTATTAGGCACAATATTTTTAGCTGTGAGAGTAGAAACTACGCCTCCACTTTCCTTGCTTCCTGAGAACTTTATCTGAAGCATTTCTAAGTGGATCTAGAAACTACGATATGGACACAAATGCCATCCACACAATCTGGGGCTTTTGAGCCACAAAGCAAGATGATGTCCTCTGATGAAAACTTAGTTATTTTTTTCTGATTGGCACAAGATGAAGGGGGTCCCTTTTGCTCTTTCATTTGGGAGCTTGGTATTTTGGGCGTCAGGAAATACCTCAGACCACTTTTCGTCTTCACAGATCCTTGTATTCTTATTCCCAATTTTGGTAAAGGAAAAATATATATATATATATAATGTGGTAAGGGTGGTTATATAAATAGGAGAAGAAGGAATAATTTGGAGCTAGGCATAACCTAGTCTAATGTAACGCTCTTTATGAGACCATGAAGTCCCTGTGATTATTTCCATTTTGCAAATGTGGAAACTGAGCTCGTAAGTGATGGGAATGGAATGATAATTCAGCCCTGTTTACTTGCAAAGCCCATGTTCCTTCTCCCTCCGCTGCTCTCCTGCTGGTGGTTTTGGCTTGGTGGTGTGCCCACGGCTGCTACCAAATTTACTCCTATCCCAGAATTGGAAAGGAATACGGGAGAAACAAAAAGCAAAACTAGGCAGCTCATGCTGGAAAAGTAATCACTGCCTGGCTCCTCTTCCAATTTCAGGAGCTCTGTTGAGACTACGGGGGTTTTACTTAATATTCTCTCCCTTAACGGATTACAAGTTGACACATGAAACCACAGGGAAGTCTTTGAATCATCTGAATAACATCCCCCCACCCCCGGCCTTTAATATATTCTTAAGTTAAAAGAATGCTCTTAAAAGGTTTTTGTCCCCAGGGTTCCATCCTTGGCTCAAGGGGCCTCATTCCAGAGCTTCACCCAGCCTGTTCCCTGGAGTTGCGGATTCATGTATGGAGGTGTCTGCTGGAGCTCTCCACCTGGATATCCTTCAGGCGCTGCAGCCCAACAAGTCTGAATCTGAACCCCTCTTCCTCTTGTAGTTCCATCTTGGGGGCCGGTACCTCTGTCTCTCCAAGCACCTGGGCTGCAGACCCTGGAATCTCACCCCCTCCCTCTTCTCAGCCTTCCCCCATTCAAATCTCCAAACCCTCCAACCCCGACCCGGTGCATAGTCCTTTCCTGAGGCTCACGTGAAAATGTATGAGTCATGAGTGACCATGTCATATATTTATTTATGTGCCTATTTTCCCAAGCAGACTGTAAGCAGCATGGAGGCAGAGGACATGCTTGATTTCGTCGTTCAGTAGCAGCACCTGACATAAGATCGCCATAAATATTTGTTGGATTAATATTGTTGAATGAATGCTGTGTAGATGCAAAATGCTATATAAGCAGGAGATGCAACAAGGGTGCGTGAGGAGAAGTGGACAGAGAGATGTAGGTATAGCTTATCTTGTTCATAAACACTGCCATGAATTAACTGTGCTGGGGTCCGGTCCCTTAGGACTCTGAGGGAGAATCTGTCCCTTGCCTTTGTCACAGCTCCTGGTGGTTGCTGGCAATCTTTGGCATTCCTTGGCTTGTAGATACATCATTCCAACCTCTGCCTTCCTGTCACGTGACCTTCCTCGTGTGTGTGTCTGTGTCCAAATGTCTCCTCTTCGTAAGGAGGACAGACATATTGGATTAGGGCTCACCCACGTGACCTCCTCTGGCAGGACTTCAACACATGAATTTGGGGGCAGGAGGAACACACTTCAACACAATCCAATATGGAAAAGTTGAGGAGTCTTAAGGAAGAAAAACTCTGGAGGCAGAGGACCTTTCAAAGGGAGAGTGGTCATCCCCTTATCTGCTATCTCCCAGTCCTCAACCAATGACCCAATGACGATGAGTGACTTATCGGTGGAATTCGTTAGGGAGCCAGCACTATGAGTCTTCAACGCATGGAGCCCACAGTCTCCACATATACAGCAAATCTTAAGTTTGTTGGTGATGTTTGTTAATGAAAAAACAATTCTAAGAAGGTTGGCCATGAATAACCAAAGAGCAGTTGAAGGGAATCTTCTCTTTGTAGAGTTATTCTGCCAAACAGAGGAAGAAGAAAGAACAGATTATTAACATTCGGCAGCACCTGTTGAAATAATGGACCCGGCATCGCACACGGTGTCTCCTGACATCACTCAAGGAAGGACAGCTGGACTTCGATCTCCTGCTGGAACAACATGCCCTGGGTCGTTTTCTTGCCAAAAATTCAAATCAGAACCGATCAAGCCTGTCGATCTGACTCCCAGTTTACAGAAAACACAAAAGACAGAGAAAATTATTAAACGGGTACCACGAAGACGTAACTGGTAAAAGCCAAACTAGGAAGCACTGTGGGATGAAAGAAACTAGTTTTTCCATAAATACTAAAGGAAAAAATAAAGATGGAGGGAGACTTTAGGGATTAAAAGACACTTTAGAGAGACTGCAACCTGCAGCAATGTGAGGAGATATTTCAGCTGCTAATTCAAACCGAAACATGTAATATTAAAAAATAAAACCATAGAGATGTGGTTGGACGATGCATGATGTAGGGGAGGCAAGTGGAGATTTGAACACTGAGTGGATTTTTGATGATATCAAGGACTTATTGTTATCTTAAGACAGTGGTATCATAGTTATGTCAAAGAAAGGATCCTTATCTTTTAGAGACACGCTCTGAAATATTTATGAGTAAACGAATACAGGGTTGGGGAAAGTGGATGGAGGTGTAGATAGAGTCAGACTGGCCCTGAGTGATCACACGGGTCTCACCTGGATAATACAGAATGCTCTATTTCAGGTCAGATGCTTTCTACCTTAATTCCATCTGCTACCATAATTCCCCTTTGTCACATAACCTAACACATCCACAGGTTCTGTGGTTAAGACATGGACATCTTTGGGAGGGGGCCATAATTTCATTATTCTGCCCACCACCTGTATATACAAAACTAGTGATACTAGCGTGCAAATAAAATGGAAACTGAATTACAGAGGAATTTAAAACATCTATGCTATACTAGCTGTTTTCTCTTTCCGGTAGAATTCATTAAACCGAGTTACTGCCTGCAGATTGTTTGTAGATTTGAGAGCTACTTCCACAGAAGAGGTGAGTAATTAAAGCCGTCGTGGGAAAAGTACTCTTTGTAAAGACAGACAAGGAATCAGAAATGCCTGTCCAACGCCTCCCTTGCCCACTCCTGCTTTTAAACTGATGGAATGTTAGCTATAAAGGTACCCTTAATGGTCGGTCTTCTAAACCAGACCCTAGGATTCACAGATGAGGGAGCTGTGTCCTCAGATGATGTCATTTGTTCCGACTCCCGATCCAGGGACAGCTGGGAATGAACATTTCCCTGGTCTCCGTCGTCAATTCCGGACCATTTCTCCTCTCCTCTCCTGTGAAATTTCATACTCCTTTGATGTGTAATATTCTCTCCTGAGCAGTAAGTGTGCCTGGGGCTCTGCCAAGGGATACTGGGCTAGAGCCTATATCTGGGCAAGGATGTTCCAGGAATCAAGGGAAGGTCAGAAGCACCAATCCTATGAGCGTTCAGAGAGCAAGGATTGGAGTGGACACAGAGGGGTGGCAGCAGACAGCCAGCCAGCCCCGGTGCCCTGGAGCATCTTGAGCTTGCCAAGGTGATGGGATGGAGGGAGTGGAGCATTCTGATTGGATGTTCAGGCTGAGCCAGTGAAGAGAGGGGATGTGTGACATCACCAAGCCCGAGCCCCCCCCCCGCCCCCAGCATCTGGCCTACACCATCTGGCCGTACTACTTTCTTCCTCTCACATCTCTGTCATCTACCAACCTCCTGTTCCATCCCTCCCTCTCACTGATGATTTGGAGAACTGACTCAGTCTTCCTCTCTGCACTGGGTTGGATAATGTCCCCCCCGCCAATTCACGTCCAGCCAGAATCTTAGAATGCAATCTTATTTGGAAATAATGTTTTGCAGATATAATTTGTTATGATGAGTTAGTGCATTAGGGCGGGACCTAAATTCAGTGTGACTGGTGTCCTTATGAGAAGAGGACAGAGGCACCAAGACGCAGAGAGGAGAACAGCATGTAAAGATGGAGACAGAGATTAGAGTGGTACATCTACAAGCCAAGGATTTCCGGCCACCACCAAAAGCCAGGAGAAAGGCAAGGAACAGACCGTTTTTGTGAGCCTTCAGAGGAAGCATGGCACTGCTGACGCCTTGATTTTGGACTTCTGGCCTCCAGAACTGTGAGAGAATAAATTTCTCTTGTTCTAAGCCACCGAGCGTGTGGTACTTTGTTACAGCAGCTGCAGGAAACGAATACACTAATACACTCTCCATCCTGTATCCTACCACAATCCCAGGAGACTTAACCATCCAAGAAGACAGCCCTTCCAACAGTCACAACTAGAGATTTTTGACTCCCCTTTAAGTCCACTTTGCTTCAGTCACCCACACCAAGGGACACACCCTCATCTTAGCAGCACCTGGAATAATCTCACCCCAGAACCTTGTGAGTCTGACTGCGTCCTTCTACCCTGCACTTGTCACAATGTTATTCCAAGTACAAATTCTCTTCAACCTTATAGTGATATGTGGGAATGATGGCTCCCAATCTTCTCCAGCTTTGTATCCACTCCCTTTGTCACATGAATGTTCAGTGCCTCTCATGAAATAGGCAGAGTCGATTTCTCTGCCTCTTGAGTCTAGGCTGGCCCCATGACTTGCTTTGGACCATAGAATGTGGTACAAGCGACAGTGTGTTACTTCCAAGCCCCAGGAGACCTTGTGTGTCTCCACTGGGTCTTCCTGGTGTTCCTGCCCATAAGGGCACAAGCCTGAGCTAGCCTGCTGGCCAGTGAAAAACACGTGGAGCCAAGGCCAGCCCACATCAGCCAACAGCCAGCCAACCCACGTGAGCCAGCCTGGCCGAATCCCCCAGAGCCTCTTGGCCACAGACCACCCCAGACGTGTGAGCCACAAACGCTTGCTGGTCACTGGGATTTGCGAAGGTCCATGACTGAGCGTTACTGCACTTATCCAGATCACAACTTCAAGACCTGTTTCATTACATCCATTTCTTCTGAGTTCTCTTTTTCCCCTTCCTAGTCTGGACCCTCTCATCGGGCATTGGATCCAACCATATGCCATTGGTTCCATAATGTGTACTTTTTGCATTTTAACATCTCTGATCTCAGGATATCTTACAATTGATTGTGTCCAGCTGCAATAGTGATATATTTGCTACTCCTGATCCGTCCTAGAGAAACAAGTACTTACGAGCTTTAACACTTGCAGAATGGCTATCAGTGGTTTGGGGAAAAAGCAGAGACCATCGTAGAGAACTCTTTCCAGAAAGGCAGCCTCACCCACTGCCCACAATCACACGTGGTTACCAGGTGTGTGGGAAAACCTGGACATTGATGATTTGGTCTCAAAATGTTTCGGTGGAGCTGAACTCTGAATGTGACAAAGTGCGCAAACACCCTAGCCAATTTTGTTTGTGTTTTCCTTTTCTGCACGCACATGGAGAGAGATGACATGAATCTCTACATCTAAATAAGTCTGAAAGAGTGCCTTTGATATGCATGTATGATGCACAAAATGCACATTCTAAGTGATAACCCAGTACTCAGACCATAATTTAAGCGTTGGCATAATTTCTTTCTTAACGGAACCTAAAACAGTGACAGGTCTTACAACTGATGCCGTCGTAGATGGGATGACACACAGATTCTCAGCAGCATCCCTGAGTCCTTGCATGGTTCCTGCCTGCCAGACCTGCCCAGCAAAACTCAAAGCTGGGATGGATGGAATTGCAGCGTGCATCTCTGATCTCACCCACCCCACGTCCCCTCTTGTGATTTCCAGGGGCTGGCCCTCCACGCGCACACTGCGTGACTCCTGGCTGCTTCTCTTTATCCCCGTGGCTTGGTCTGTACGGAATGAACTCTCTTAAGTGCCTGCTCTGATCCTCGGACCCATCACTCCTTCAGTCTCCCCCGTGGCAACATAAGGAATATTTTCAACACAGCCTCATCATCCAACCACCTCCATTACCAGCACCTGGTCCAACCGTCGCTCTTCTTGCCTGTTTGGCAGCATCACTGACCTCTCTGCTGCCACCATGGCTCCTTTCGAGTCTGTTTCTCCCATGGCAGCCAAAGAAAGGCTGAACATCAGTCAAGTAACACCCAGCATGTGCTCATAAAACCTCAACAATTCCCACCTCCCTCAAAGCAGACCCAAAGAATTTTCAGGGGTCACTACGGCTCAGTATGGTAGATTCCCCCATCCTGTCTATGACTTCCTCTTCCATCCCTCTTCCCGCATTCATTCTGCATTCTTGCCCGCTTTTGTTGGATTCACCAATGGCAGTCCCTGCCTCAGGACCTTTGCACCGTCTGGTCTGCTCTCTGCAGCACTCCTCTCCCTGACATCCCTATGATTCACCTCGTCACCTCCTCTAGGGTTTTACTCCAATCCCACCTGCTCAGTGACAACTTTCCTTGCAACCTTATTTAAAAAGGGGACACCCCAGCCCTGTTTTTCCTGTTTTTTCCTTGTCATTTTAGCACTCATCAGTAACAAATTCTGTAGTTTACATACCATCTGGTCATTGATGCCACCCGTCCACAAATGTAAGCTTCATGATAGCAGGTTTTCTTCACTCATTTAGCCCCAGGGTCTACAACTGCACATGGCACATAATAGAGGCTCAATAACCTTTTGCATGAATGTTTGTGGAATGAATTTCCTCTTAGCATTACTTACTTCTTTCTGTCCTTTACCTTTTCACTCAAGAATCGGCTCCTCCAAGCAGCCTTCCCTGACCCCAGTCCAGCCCACACTCACCCCAACCTGGAATTCCTCTTTGATGTTTCCATAATACCTCGCTCATATTCCTACCATTCACACACCTTGTTCTTTTGTAATGATCTGTTTATATGACGTAACGTAAGCAAGCCACTGCCAGCGGAGTCTGCCCCATGGCAGCCTTTGGCAGAGGCAGTTATTAGCATTATTACTAGTGTGCGTCTTCCTCTCCACTCCCCGGGTGGGAAGCTCTTGGACACCAGCACTCAGCAGAGAGCTCTGGACATAGCAGGGGCCACATACACATAGAGAGAGAATGGAAAGATCATCCGATGCTCCTTCCAGCTCAGATAAGGAACTGAGTCACATGCACCTCGGAGTATTTCTTGCCCTCTTTAAATCTGTACTCCACAGACAGCACACACTAAGTATCTGAATCAAATTAAGTGCCAGGGAGTTTTCAGTATTCATAGCTAGGGCTGCCCTTTTCCCCCCAAATCTATTTAATACCATCGCACTGACAGCCTCGTAGACACACTTCCCAACACGTGAGCCGGTCAAAAGTCATCCGTCCTATTCGTGGCTTTGAAAATCCCTTCAGGATTATGAATGAACACTTCAAGGGTGTATTATAAATTCAGACGTGTCGGTCGGGCTTTCAAGTGTCTCCGCGGGAACCTCTTACTCGGGCAAACCTGAGGTAAAAGGCTTCCCCACCTTTCCAAAGGCGCCCCTCCCCCAGCATTTTCCAAGCCTGAAGTGAAAGAAGAAGGGAAGCCACCTGCTTGAGCCTCTAAAAGCCCCTTCGTTTTGCACGAGGCAGATTTTTTTTATTGCTCCAGTGTTACAGAATCGAACACAATCACCTGCTCCACTTACGTGGACATCCATCCCAAGGTACGTTGTTCTCACCACTTTGCCCCAAACACAGCAAGCAACGTAAGCCCGAATCTTTTTCATGCAAAAGACAAACACGGAAGCAAGTTAGCTGAGCAAGTTAAGGAGAGAAACGAGGGTGGAAATAAATCATCAGAGAGCAAAGGGAGGAAGGGGTGGCGCAAAGGGGATTTTTTTATGGATCCTACGCCCCGTGCACTAGAGAAACTTTCCTTGTCGATGGCACACGCGGCAGTGACCTTAATGAGCGGGGACTCAGCCTGGAGTTACCAAGAAGGGCCAAGCACTGGTCGGTTTCTCCCCTCCACCCCCAGATCCCTGACTTTGCCCTGGGTCCAGCCTTTCATCACTTCCCCTCACGTGAGACTGTTTCACTTTCTTTGCGTGCCTTCTGGAATGATCTAGTTTATCTCCTTGTGGACTTGTATTTTCCACGTGTATTCTCTGCAGCTCTATTAGATTAGAATCCCCATGATAAAAAGGACCTTTTCTGTCTTGTTCACAGTGGCATCTTCCGTGCCTAGAACGGTGCCTGCCCCGTGCACTCAGGAAACTGAGTCTTGAACGATGGCAAACCAGCCCCTTGGCCAGGATGGGATGTGGTATTCCTGTATCATGGCCTCAGTGCACCTCTGTCCCCAGCAGGGTCCAGAGCCCCACATGCCTGCACTCATCCTGGGTTGTAATTTCCCACTGGGCCCACTCGAAGGCCATGTCTCTTTCCAAACTGAAGGTGCCTTTCTCCTCTGAGATTTATCCGACAAGGTCTAGATGGTTCAGGTTTCAGATTGTAGAAGAGGTAACAGAAAGTGTTTCAAGTGTTGGGACCATGTCCCCGGTTTATATTTTAAAAAAACATTATAAAGGCATTTATACCCAGTAAGGAGGTTCAAACATGAGTGACTTGGATGGGGTAGCTGTCTCTGGGGTAAGAAACACTTCTGTTGAGCAGAATATTTGCAAAGGACACATTTAGAGAGACGAGATGAGTGCAGACCAACCTTGAAGTGGTCTGAAGTGACCTTTCCCTCTGGCCACTGCTTATAGGAGCTCTGGGCAACATTTTAACCACCTGTTTGGTCCTGAGTACCCGGCCACTTGGTGTTGGGTCTCACTCCCTGTGGGAGGGAAGGACCCCTTCACAGGGACTCTTTTAGCTGAGAAGTCACTCTGGTCTTCTACTGCCCTCAGAGACGGTCTCCTTCACCACACAACTCACACACACACATACATATACACACACACACGTGCACATATACATATACACACGCATACACACATATACACACGCATAAGCACACATATACATACACACACATATACACATATACACATGCACACACACATACATATACACACGCATAAGCACACATATACATATACACACGCATATGCACACATGTACATATACACACATATACACACGCATAAGCACACATATACATATACACACGCGCACACACGTATACACACGCATATGCACATATACATATACACGCATACGCACACATGTACATATACACATGCATACGCACATATACATATACACGCATACGCACACATGTACATATGCGCACGCATACGCACATATACATATACACACGTATACATGTACACACATATACACACGCCTACACACATATACACACATATACACACGCATGCATATACACACATATGCATATACACACGCACACATATACATATACACACATACACACATATTCACGCATACACGCATATACATATACACACATACACACATATACATATACACACATATACGCATACATATACACACATATATACATACACAGACATACATGCATATACATATACACACACATACACACACACACACATATACACACTCACACACACACACACACACAGAATTGTATTCATCGTCAGTATTTACGTATTAGGAAGTAAATACCCTGCCTGGACAGGGCCTGATTCGGGGGCGAGCAGAAGCCTGGCACATCACTGAGTGGGGCTCAGTCTGAGGTCTGCGAGGGTGGGGTAGCCCCCAGAGTGATGCCGCCTTCAGTTTGGCAGGCCAGGCCCCTCGCAGCCTCCCCTGAGTCAGACCCCAGTATCTGGACGTCTACTTTCTTTTGAGAACTCAGAAGGTTTGACCACATGGGGCCGGAATCCCCAGATGGACCCGGAGGCTGGCTCTGAGGTGGAACTGGCCCTGGGAATGGAGTGGGGACCCCTCCACCCGCTTTGACCTCACACCTGATAGTTCCTCATTTTCATCACCTGCCTGGCTTCTGCAGGCTCTTGTAATTCTGCCCCTTCTCATGATAAAACTGCATAGCGTTTTGTTTATTTATTTGGTCATCTTGAAAATACTTATTTAATAGTTGCAAATTTTATATAATATATATTTTATATACATTTTATAGATTATATACATGTTACCTATGTATATGTGTATGTAAAGAGAGAGTTTTTATTTTTTTTCACTTTTTTTTGCAGTATAATTGATTTACAGTGTTGTGTTAGTTTCAGGTGTATAGCAAAGTGATTCAGTTATACATATATATTCTTTTTCAGCTTCTTTTCTCGTATAGGTTATCACAGAATATTGAGCCGAGTTCCCTGTGCTATACAGTAAGTCCTTGTTGTTTATCTCTTTTATATAGAGTAGTGTGTATGTGTTAATCCCAAACTCCTAATTTATCCCTCCCCCCTTTTCCCCCTTGGTAACCATAAGTTTGTTTTCTATGTCTGTGTGTCTATTTCCGTTTCGTATATAAGTTCATTTGTATCTTTTTTTTTTTAGATTCTACATATAAACAGTATATGGTATTTGTCTTTCTCCGTCTGACTTACTTCACTTAGTATGATCATCTCTAGGTCCATCCATGTTGCTGCAAATGGCATTATTTCATTCTTTTTTTATGGCTGAGTAATATTCCACTGTATATATGTACCACATCTTCTTTATCCATTCATCTGTTGATGGACATTTAGGTTGCTTCCATGTCTTGGCTATTGTGAATAGTGCTGCAGTGAACATAGGGGTGCATGTATCTTTTTGAATTATAGTTTTCTCTGAATATATGCCCAGGAGTGGGATTGCTGGATCATATGGTAACTCTACTTTTTGTTTTTTGAGGAACCTCCATACTGTTCTCCACAGTGGCTGGACCAACTTACCTTCCCACCAACAGTGTAGGAGGGCTCCTTTTCAGAGAGAGTTTTTAAAGCCACTTGTACCACTTTATCTGCACATACTTATGTATATCTAACAGATAAGAATATTTTTTTTTGAAATATACCACAATATCACTGTCATATTCAACAAAATGATCAGTAATTCACTAATATAATACCCAGACTGTGTTCAATTTCCTCAATTATTGCTGAAGGTTTTTTTGTTGTTGTTAAAGACTATTGGCTTTCCCACCATTTATAAATTTGTATTTTTGTATCATTAATATGAAACCAAAAACAAAAACAGAAGAAAATACAGAGGAAAAGACACAAAGCCCCCCTTTACACATCTTACACCCACACAGATTCACTGTCACTCCCTGTGCCATAAAGTTACCATTATTAAGATTTCTCTCTGTGTGTTGCCATTTCTTCAACTCAATATTCATGCAAGTAAATGAACATACACGTCTATTTTTGTACTAGTACAATCATGATTTACTTGCTTGTCGGCTCCGTGCTTTTTTCCACTAAATATATGTCTTAGAGACTTTTCGGTGAGGTTCTATAAACCTTAGCTGTTCTTTTAATGGCTCCATACTCATCCGAAATATGAAATACGTTCATTAACCACGTGTGAACATCTGGTTTCTTTTTTATTTTATTTTATTTGCAATTACAAAAATAATGCGATGAACATCTTTGTCCTTACACCTATGTGCCCTTATGCAAGTACTTTTGGAGAACAGTTTTCTAGGAATTACTGCTGAGTGGAGTGTGGTTCTGAATTAAAATTTCCAGTGGGATAACTAAAGGTGTGGGTGACACAGCAGTGTGACAGTCCTTCAGATGGACCGTGAATCAACCCAATTTATCATCTTACTATGTTAGCTCCTTTGACAAGATAATGTTTACAGTAATTTCTACACTCCAGTGCTGGCATGAAATAACATTTTATTAATAATTTCTAATAAATGTCATATCAAATATCAAATTTATATTTAATAAAATGCTCACTTATCAAGAGCAATAGTTTTCCAATTAATGATTATTATTTTATGGCAGTGTGAGGCAGGGAGGCATCTTTTGCTGTACTAAAGTAGCCCTTTGATTGGAAAAGTTTGAGAGGCATCTAACAGGGTGGGTCTGGAGACCTAATTAACCACCTTAAAGCTGGTGAAATAACGGATTAGGAGTGGTCCTTTGTTATCATCACAAACTATAATCGGAACAGGGGAAATATACATTTGGAAGAGCTTATCAACGATATGGTCTCAAGAAATGAGCACCTGACCGAGATAGGTTATAGACTCCTGCCTTTGGAGTATTTCCTGGAAGCAGCTGTATTTTGAGGATGGACAAGTTTTTGTTCAAAGATGGCGGCATGGGCTATGTAACATCTTAATGCTCCTCTGGTTTTCGGAGGCTCCGTACTTTATCCGACTACTTAAACAACGGATTTTCTAAGAGGTTGTTAGTTTTTGTGCTGCATGCCTAAGTTTCATGCTCTAAATCCTCTGAGGTTGCCTCTGTTTCTAGAAAAGAGTGCGGAACTATTTCTTGAGCACTATTTCTTTCTTCTCATGCTTTTCTCTCCTCTTCCCTCCTTCTCAGCACTTTAACTCATTGCCCAAAATTATTTTGCATCTTCCTTCCTAAAACTAGCCTTTCATTGAAGGTGTTGAGCTGAGGTCATAGATGTGAGACGGGGAAACGTGATTCAGACGTAAATGGAGATGTACGTCTGCAGGAGCCAGCAGGGTTAGCAAGACTGTAAAGCACCCAGTGTCCTTATGTCCTGTTCCTTACTTTTAGGAAGGCTGTCTAATAACCTGAAAGTCTAATAGAAGCCAGGCAGCCTCTCCATCCCAGGCAGTCGAGGGAAGAGGGGAAGCTGGCGAGGTGCTGATGGGGAATCCTTTCCAATGATGTCTTCTGGCTGTGCGTGCACCTGGGAGGGGACCGAGGGAAGTGGGTCAGGATGAAGGCACTGCTGCCTCCTGCAGACTCCTTGTGACAAAAATAGCTCTAAGGAGCCACTTTCATTGTGTGCAGCTGTCTGTCCATTCAGACACTCTGAGGCGGCTCCTGGCAATGAAATACTGGTTAGGCCACACGACAAATCAGAACGTGAGCTGACCGAGACCATGCTCGGTGTTCTCCGATGTGATTGTGCAGGGGTTGGGTTATTGTCTTGTTCTGTTTTTGCTTTGCCCTGTTTGGAGATGCCATATTGTGTTGGTTCACAAGGAGGCGACCACACGAGAATGGAGATTTTAGGCACGGCAGGTCAAAGGTCTCAGAGACCAAATATGGAAACCAAAAAAAGTCCAACCAAACCAGACCAAATGGGGAAAAACTTCTAAAAGAACCTTGTTCCACCAGAAGCCACCTTTCTTGATCAAGAAAGTCACCTCAAGAGGAATGTTGCTAAGCACAGCTTTGTGTCCCACCAACACTTGGTGTTGAAATCTAATCCCCAGTGAGATGGTGTTAGGAGGAGGGCCCTTCAGGAGACGATCAGGTCATGCGGGTGGAGCCCCCATGAATGGGATTAGTGCCCTAAAAGAAGAGCCAGCTTGCTTTCTCTGTCAAGTGAGGACACAGTGAGACATGGCTCTCACCCAGAACCCGACGGTACCGGCACCCTGATCTTGGGCTCCCAGACTCTAGAACCGTGAGAAGTAAATATCTCTAGTTTAACCTACACAGCCCATGGTAATTAGTTGTAGCAGCCTGAACCCACTAAGGCACTCAGTAAATGAGTTGCCTCTCTCAGAAACAAATGCCCATATTGATTAAACCTTGCCTACCACTGGGGTGGGTTCCTGGGACCCAGGGCAAAAGACCAAAGGCAGAATGACTAAAAATGCAAAAGCCCCAGGATGTGGCAGAAGCTCCCAAGAATCCGTTCTTCCCAGATTCCCTATTTCTTTGTAGAAATAGATCCTCCTGGGTTTGAAGTGAACACTTAGGGAGAGTCTGAACATGGGGTGGCGTGTGCAGCCCTGGAGCCATCCGGTATTGAGGAAGGGCTCTAACTGCTCATCCTTTATGCCTCTTCCCCTTCCTGTGGGCTGAGTGCCCATGGGGTGCTGGTGAAACAGCTGCTACCGGGCGGATGTGGGTGAGGCTCTAGGGATTGGAAGAGCCATGAGACAGAAGGAACCTGGGTCACTGGATAAGCTCGTGGAGCAGACAGACCTGCCCACCCTGGGCCACCCACCTCTGTGACTCTACAAGTGGCAGAAATAAATTAAATGTTCATCAGTCAGTATACTTCTGCCTCTTATTGCAGCTTTGCCTGCATCCTAACTAAAATATAGGAAAAACTAAGAACAGCCCTGTATAATTCTGCTTACTCCCAGGAAAGTATAGTCAGCAGGCACTTGTTGGTTGGGTGCATATGATCTGGAGCCTCTGGCCGCGTCTTGCTTTATTTCTGAAACCACACAATGTGTTCATGACACACACATGGCAGAGAAGGGTTGACATGACATAGTTTTTTTGTAAAACAAAATGTTATTTTTGTTAGCATGCAACGGTTTTATTATTGTTATTTTTAAACAAATAAATAATTATTTGAACAACTGTCAGTTTTAATTTCCAACAAGGTATACAACATAGCCTACAGGCACAAAAGCTCTCTGGGGTCCTCAGTAATTATTAAGTGTATAAACAGGTCTTGAGACCCAAAGCTTGAGAAGTGTTACTGTAAGTCAAGAGTCTCCAGAAACTCCTTGGATTTACTTTTCTCTGTTCACTATATCACAGCCCGCGTATACACATACACAACCCGCACACGCGCACACACACACGGTCAGTCATGTCTGACTTTCTCCTCTAGAGCAGGTGGAGATTTCTCTGCCCACAGCATCCCTGTGAAATGCCTCCTTGAATGAAGACAGTTCCCGCCCACCTAGTACATAAAGTCACTGCCTCAGATGACAACATGGCATGGCTGTAGGTATTTAAATAACAATAGCTACACTGATGAGAAAAATATGTGACTATTAATACTATTTTGTTCCTCCTCTCCCCATTTTCCAATTAAGGTGTTGCTTAGATGCATAAACGCATCCCAGCAGCAAGGCCCTTCGTCTTGCTTCTGCTGACCCTCTTGTTCAAAATAGCACCGGCAGTAGCCCCCTGTGACTCCCCCAAACTTCCCAATTAAATGCTGGAAGACAGGGGAAAAGAGGAAACATCCAACACTTAATGCTTAAGACTGACCACAACTCACTGCCATAACTCTACACCCCCCAGGAAATAGACCCTTTACTCATGTACCTGTAGACCAAGGATAAAACAACAGCTGGGCACAAAGAAGCTTTAATACATTCAAAAAGTGTTGACATTGGCCATGTTTTCTGACCACAATGCAAGAGGAATTATAAAGGTTTAAATAAGAAACCCAGTTTTCTAACAATAAAAATGTTCCGTCTAAAAGTCTCTTGAGGAATAGAGGAAACAGTGTTTCAATTAGAGACATAAGAAGAATAATGACAAAAACATGAAATATTAAAATGTATTGGATATGTCCAAAGCTGATCTCATGGGAAGTTTTACCATCCCCAATTAGTTCAATATTTTAAAAAAGAAAGAATACTTCAGAGAAAAAAGAAAAAGAGCGAAAAAGAGACACCCATTTAAATCAAGAATCTAACAAAGGTAACAAATAATATATCAAAGTGATTTATACACACACATATCTCCAAGGAATATAATACAATAAAATGAGGGATAAATGCAAATATGAAAAATAATTAAAGTAAAAAGGTGAAATAAATCGAAGTAAAAGAAACAAATTGATGATACAAGAAACCAAAACATTTTCTAAATATACTTAAAAATACACAACACATACACACCTTTTATATATTTGCTGTTCTTATTTTGTTTTCCAGGAATAATGTATAAAACCAGGAAGAAAACTAAAACATTTTTCTGAGGCTCATATAAAAAGGACCTCAATAAATTTACAGGTTCTTTAGGAAGAATAAAGTAAAGCTCTCAGTACTAGCCAAATTCATTAAAAACTGTAACACATTTTAATAAAAAATTTCCATGCAATTATTATCGGCTTCCTCTTTTACCAGCCCCTCTGCCAGGGTTGTCAGGAACCTCCTAGGAAGAAGTGAGTGGCCTGTGTGTACTGGAGGAATGCTATCCTTGTGAGATACAGTGGTCTGATTTCTCAGTTTATTTTACTCTAAGTCAGTGCTTCCCAAGACTTTGATTTGGCGGGTCTGGGGTGAGGCTTGTTCTGTATTTCCACCCAATTCCCTGGGCAATGCTGACGCTGTCCGTCCAGTGACCACACTTTGAGAACCAGGGGTCTAAGTCAGTGGACGGTCTCAGCTGCAGGAAAACTAAACATCAGTGGAAACTTACCCAGATGAATTTTCACCAGCGGAAAGCAAATAACCACAACGAAGTAATTTCTAATTTTGCCCCAACAAGGGGAGAACAGAAAAAGTTTGGTATCAGCTTCAAGTGTCACGCTGTGAAGTCTCACTGGCCCTTCTCTTGGTGAGCCAGGCTGGATAGGTTTTCAGAGATGTCTACCACTGGGAAACATTACAGTAACCTCTGGCCCCTGGACACAATTCAAAACAAAAGGTAAGTAAAGGTCCGGCAAATGTCCAGTATTTCCCATTGAGACTGGTCTTTAATGCTCCCTTTGAAATACCAGACTCTTAAAGTTGCATTTTTGGTGGCCTTACTTTTTTTGGCATCTCAGACACCTTATTAGTCGGCCTATTAGGCATCCCGGCACCAGTCAGAGAGGAAATCTCTGCGGTGACTTATGCCGCCTCGGGGAGAGAAGCATGTGCTCAGGATGTGCCTGAAGAAGTACGCCTGAAGCTGGATCGGGTGTCTGGTGCCCGGCTTCCTGCACTTGGGAAGGCTGCGTCAAGGTCAGAGTCCCCAGGTTGGTGTCTTTTGCTGGGTTGCAGTCTGAGCCGGAGCAAGGGAGAGGGCTCCCATCGCTTTCTTAGGGGACTGGCTTGCCTATTCCCAGGATGTAAGGCCAGCCTGTGTCGAGGCCCCGTCTCTTACCAGATATGGACCCACGCCAAGCCCCAGCTGCTTGAACTCGGGCTGCCCTCTGCAGAGACCCCTGAAGGCAGGCCAGGCAGCAGAGGTGTGGAGGGGGAGGGGAGACACCCATAGATGCATGGATCATACAGGGCTTCTCAGGTGGAGCGTGGCATCACAAAGAGGGGAAAATACCACCCTGGCCCAGTTAGGGCCAGTCCATGCCTACTTACTACCCTCCTGGGTGTCTCCCAGGATGTGTTGTGCCGCTTTGCTGAGGTTTGCCCTCTGGTGGGGAGGGGTTACCACCATCCAGCCCTCTTTTCCTAAGAAAGCATCCTTCAGCCTTGTTGAGAGCTTGTCTTGGAGACCTACTTCCCACTACAGAAGCCCAAAGAGCTTCCTTTCCTTTCTGACCCAGCTCAGCCTGGGGATGGCAGCCAGGTAGGCTTGGCCAGCAGAATGGGATTTTTAAAAATCATGACAAATGACCTAAGGTCGCTGTCTCTGGTTTCCTGGACGCAGGATGGTCAGATGTCCCCCAGACTCTGCTCCGTGGCCAGCGGGCCAGGCATTGGCCAGGATGACCCTGGATGAGCTCGGAGGGGGTATGGCGTTGGGCAGCCAAGTTCCAGCAAACGGCTGTTGAGCCTTTTGAAGTCAGTGTTTCATTCCAGGCCCAGGGGCAGTTGTTTCTGTCTGCTTGTCCCCAAACACCTGAGTCAGCACGAGGGGTGGACCGGGGTGGGGAGGGGGAAGGGCACAGCTCCGTCTGCTGCATTTCTTCTGGAATTCGGGATGCAGTCCATTGGAAGATGACGTCACTGGAGAAACAGCTCTGCCTTCTTGATTCTGGAGCAACCGAACCTCCGTGTTACGTGCCTTCAACCATCAAGGTTGCACCCTGTGCCCAGGAAAAAGGGAGGAGCAGGGGTGGGCCACGTGCATCAATGGACCCTCAGCGGGTACAGTCCCCCCCACCAGCCCACCCCCCCAGATTGCAGACAACCAAGGCGGGACCAAGCAGGCAGAGCCCCCTGCGATCTCTCCAGAAGATGCAGACACGTGATAAACCAGAGACAAATACAGGCGGCACATGGCGGTACATGCCCTGCATTTCAGAGCCTAAATCCTGAAGCCACAGGACCCTGTTGACTGTTTTGTTTGATGTCATGTGACAAGACTCCACGCTCCACTCCCAGAGGGGCTGCGGCGTGGGGAGAGAGGGTTTAGGGTGGCCGGCCTGGGAGCAGGTCCTCATTACTCATTACCTCCTGACTCTGCCCTGCTTCTGCTGTGTCTCTGAAGTGGCTACAACTGGCTGACACAGCAAAAGCCCTTCGTCCCCGGAGTGACTTGCCATTGGGAGGGCTGGGTGGGGGAAGACAGGAAAGGTGTCCCCTGGGACCGTCCCAGGGGCACTGGGCACCACCTGGAGGATTGGGAGGTTGTGTCCACCCCAGGGTGCTTCTCTGAGCCTCAGCTGAAATTATCCGGGACTGTGCCTGCAGATTCCTAAGGCTAGAGAGCGAAGCCTTCCTTCATTGCTTCTCTGCCCCACTCTTCACCCTATTCAGATCATTGTACCCACAGATTTCACATTTCTTAAGCCAAAAAAGACATGTGGTCGTGCCTCCCATGGGAGCAGGACTTGGGAGAAGGCACACTCACTGCCTTTACAGAAATCCCTGAAGGGCAAATTCCATTGCACGCACTGGGGCGGGAGAGAATGCTGGCGACCAGACCAATTTGGAGGCAACTACACTGGTCCAGACAGGGGGGTTGAAAAATCGGCTCGTGGATCACGGAAAAGAGAGCAGGAGAGCGCTCTTACAGACCAGTGCCGAACAGATATTCCTCGGATACAGGAACAGGCAAGGAGGGATTCAAGATGGTGCCAAGGATGAAGAAGATGTGGTACATGTATACAACAGAACGCTACTCAGCCATAAAAAAGAATGAAACAATGCCACGTGCAGCAACATGCATGGACCTAGAGATGATCATACTAAGTGAAGTAAGTCATACAGAGAACAACAAATACCATGTGATATCACTTATATGTGGAATCTGAAATATGACACAAATGAACCCATCTACAAAACAGAAACAGACTCACGGATGTAGAGAACAGACTGGTGGTTGCCAAGGGGGAGGGGGTTAGGGGAGGGATGGATTGGGAGTTTGGGGTTAGCAGATGCAAACTATTATATATAGGATGGATAAACCACAAGGTCCTACTCTATAGCATAGAGAACTACATTCAATATCCTGTGATAGACCATCATGGAAAAGAATATAAAAAAAGAATATATATACATATATATATATATATATATATGTATAACAGAATCGCTTTGCTGTACAGCAGAAATTAACACAACATTGTAAATCAACGATACTTCAGTTTTAAAAATGGTGGCCAAGGGTTTGGGTTTGGATAAGGATGTGCCGTTCACGGATTGAGATGGCAGGGCTGGACCGCAGCTGCCAGGCTCCCTGGCCCCGAGTCACAGGCGATGCTCTGGACAGGTGCACGGACTGCGGTCCTCACTGCCCCGAGAAGCACGGCCACGGGCCCTCATTTTCCAGTGAGCCCGGCAAACGTGCGATGACTCGCCCGATGTCACGCAGCCCGTGGATACCAGGAGGCAGGGTCTGGACTCAGCCCGGGCGGCTCAAGCACCTGTGTCCTCACAGCCACTCTATAAATACACTTTGTTTTTCGCCTCCCGGGGATACCGTAACAAATGAGCGCCAAGTCGATGGCTTAAAATAACAGAAGTTTGTTCTCTCACTGTTCAGGCGGCCAGAAGTTTGAGACCCAGGTGTGGGCAGGGCTGTGCTCTGTCCACGGACCTCCTTCCCGCCTCTTCCAGCTCCTGGCGATGCCAGGCGCTCCCCGGCTGGTGCTCACGTCACTCCAATCTCAGCCTCCGTCTTCACCTGGTCCTCTGCCCCGTGTTTCTGTGTCTCAAATCTCCCACTCCTTTCTCTTTTTGGGGGGTGGGGGTGGCTTGTGGGATCTTAGTTTCCCAACCAGGGATCAAACCAGGAACCTCGGCGGTGAGAGCGCGGGGTCCTAACCACTGGACCGCCCGGGAAGTCCCCTCCTTTCTCTTATAAAGACGCCTGTCATTGGACTGAGCGCACATCCTAAATTCAGAATGATCACGTCCCAAGATCCTTAACTTGATTACATCTGAGAAGACCTTTCTTCTCAATAAGGCCACGTTCCCAGAACCAGAGGTCGGGACACGGACGTGTCTTTTGAAGGACCCAATTCAAAACCCTACAGGGGAGTTTATTCATTACGTTTGGGAGGGGGAAATGAAAGAAATGAATAAACAAGAAGAAACACAAGAGGGGCTGGGGTTGAGGGAATACATGGGGGACCCACCTTAGGCAAGGGCACAGACTTGGGTTTAAGGCAGGAGTGAGAGAAGGGTGATGACAGTCATCACGTATTGGGATCCATGCGCGGCCTCACGCCCTCGAGCTTTGCAGGGAAGAGTGTGGCTGGTCTTGATGACAGTGTGAGCACGGGATAGAGCTCAGGGTCTGGGGACGATGACACGCCATGACACGGGGTTGCCCATCAGAGGGGGCTGGAAAGACCCCATAGGAGCAGAAGGGGCCCAGCCAGGGTGGGAGAGCTTGGGTTTCTATTATAGCCCATCTGTCCCAAAGTAAGAGAACTGTTTCCCTCCTCTTTGCACACTTTCCCCCTGGAACCATCTAATCTCTACACGAAACAAACCTACCATCCAACTGGATTAAAATATCAACCTAACAAGAAACGAAAACACACGTCCACACAAAAACTCGTACGCAAATGCTCACCGCCGCACTATTCACAGTATTCCCAGAGTGGAAACAACCCAAGTGTCCATCAACTGGTGAACGGATACACAAAGGTGGCCCATCCATACTTGGAACATTATTCAGCCTTGAAAAGGAAGGAAATTCTGATCCCCATGGATGAACCTTGGAAACATAATGCTAAATGAAAGAAGCCAGGCACAAAAGGCCACATATTATACGATTCCATTTATGTGAACTATCGGGGATCGATTAAACCATAGAGACAGGAAGTAGACGGATGGTTGCCAGGAGCTGGGGCTGGTGGGGAGGAATGGGAGTGATTGCTTAATAGAAAGGCTTTTCTTTGGGGGTGATGGAAATGTCTTGGAACTTGATAGAGGAGATGGCTGTACAACGCAGTGAATGCCCTACATGCCACTGACGTGTACGCTTCCAAATGCTTCATTTTTTGTTATGTGAATTTCACCTCAATAATTATTTAAAGAAAAATCCACCTAAAAGTGAAGCAGGGAGGGAAGCAAGCGTGCAGTGGGACGAATCAGGTCACCCAGGAATTCCCGGAGATCCATCAACTCGACCACCACTGTGACCAGGTGTCCCTCTGAGCTGCAGAGCTGGGGAGAGCCTGACCTTTGCGGTCACATACGTGGGGCTCTGCAGGGCAGGTGCGGGTGGCTGCAGAGCCCTCTGGCAGGTGAAACCTCCGGGGAAACACAGACCCCTCCTGGCAGGAGCGCTGTCTCCACCTCCAGGGCAACAGCCTTGAAATAATCAGGTTGTAAAATGCAAGCAGCCCCAGTGCAACTGGCTGTCGATGCTATATTTAGGAGATGACACTGCAGATCCATTTACTGCCTGAACCAAATGCTTGTTCTCTCTTGCTTCTGGGAAGGGCTCCCCAGTTCTCGCCACTCACAGTTTTCTACTGTGTATATTGCTGTCTCAAAAAATTCTGCATATTGACTGAGCCGATTTAGCCCATGCCAGGAACTATTAGGCGACCAGTGACTGCTCTGTTATTTGTGTCCTTTCTTTCTCCTTCTTTTCTTGAATCCTCATTTTCCCCTCCTGTAAAATGGGGATAACACCATATCTATGTGGGAACGGAAGGAGATCATGATTTTCCAAACACTTTATAACCCTAATGCACATTCAACTGTAAGCTTTGCCTTTTTCCTCCCATGCCTACCCACAGATAGATATTCAATGAATGTGGAAATGAATTAAATTCTTACATGGCAAGGAGACGTGTATCAGTAAAGCTTCTGAAGAAAACGGATGGCACTCAGAGGATGTTATGAGCTGAATGTTTGTGTCCCCTCAAAATGCACATGTTAAAGCCCTGATCCCCAATGTGACGGTATTTGGAGGAGGGCCCTTTGGGAGGTGATTCAGTTGAGATGAGGTCGTGAAGGTGGAGCCCCCAGGATGGGATAAGTGCCTTTATGAGAAGAGAAAACAGAGAGATTTCTGCACACACAGAGGAAAGGATGTGTGAGGATACAGCCAGAGGGCAGCCATCCATAAGCCAGGAAGAGTGTCGTCACCTGCAACTAAATCCACTGGCATCCTGACCTTGGACTTCCAGCCTCCAGAACTGTGAGAAATAAATGTCTGTGGTTGAAGGCAGCCAATTTATGGTATTTTGTTATAGCAGCCTGAGCTAAGAGAGGGTTTACCTGGGGAGAGTTTAAAGGCGGGATTCTTGATGGAAGTGTGGGAACACTTAAAAGAACCAAAAGTGGATGGCAGGGCCCTGAGAGAAGCGCCAAGAGGGGCTCCATGAAGCCTCTGGTCTGATGGGGCAGAGGAGAGGTGAGCAAGGGGACCCTGCAATGGATGGAGCCCTGAAGAGGAGCCACAGCCAGACAGGAGTGGGGCTGTAGGGCAGGGAATCCCTCCACTGCCAAGATCAGGAGGAAATACCCTGGACCTGGGCACACCCTTCTCCCATCCTCCGCTCTCCCATTGGCCAAAAGTGACCCAACCCAGAGGTCAAGGAGCCTTGGGAGACACAGAGAGCAGGGGTCAGCCTCCCAGGGAACAGACAGGGAGGAGAGTGGATCTGAAGGAGCAAATGGAGAAGCAAATGGAGAAGCAGCAGGACTTGGACCTTCCCAAATACCCCAGATAGAGTTAGTGATGGATGTATACATCATCTGTGGTTCCTTCCATTCTTCCTGGTTTTTTTGTTTGTGTGTGTGTGTGTGTGTGTGTGTGTGTGTGTGTGTTTTTGGCTGTGCTACGTGGCATGCAGGATCTTATTTCCCCGACCAGGGATTGAACCCACACCCCCTGCAGTGCAAGCGCACTGTCTTAACCACTGGACTGGCAGGGAAGTCCCTAGTCTTCTTATATTTACAGCACCAAGCATGGACAAAGGCATCCAGACGGTGACAAATAATTGCCTGCCACTTTAAGGAACTCAGCTGCACTCGTGATGATGTCTGTGCCCCCAGGTCATCCTTGCTAGGCATCCCTGTGAGTAGGAACTAACAGGCAGTTCTAGGAATTGTGAGCGTCTTGCCGGGCCGGCACCTTGGCCGAAGGTGGTTTAGGAGGACAAGTCTATGCTGTTTTTCAGGTCCTGGTGACCAGTCTTTCTGGTCTCTGCTGAGCTGAGCTGGTGGTGCGACATAATTAGTAGGTGGAGTGGCTTAGGAAAACATTCTTCTTGCCAACTTTATTTTTTAAAGATGGGAGGGAAACAAATGTCTCTGGTGTGGACCCCTTGGTATCCTGGCTTTGTTTTCAATCTGCTTGGAGCTCACCACCCTTTGGAAATGAATTCGAGAAATTATGTAAGCACGCTAGACATGCATGTGCTTCAAAAGTCCACTTCGGACAGCAGTAGCATATCCATTTTTCATAACAGTGAGATTTTCAAAGTTTTTTTTAAATAAAAATCTTAAAAGAAAAATATAGTGTGTTCATGTCTTTGCAGTCCTAGAGCATTAGACATTTCCCAGGAATATTGTCTCCAGCAGAAATTCCCACATCTCTCTTTTTATGTGCATCTACCCCCTCAGTCTTGGGGTTTCTACTTCTTCTTCGTTCACGTGCCAAGTGAGAGAATCTCCTCTACCCAGAATCAAATGTAAAGGCTGTCGATGAATAAATCTCCTGACAACAGGTGAAAGAAAGGCCACGTAGTCACTCTGATAGAGCCCTGAGTTTAATGAGCTTTATGCTTCCTGGGGTCTTAATCTAAATAAGAAACACACTGAAAGCTATAAAAGCTACGGTCCTTTCTTTGAAACCTCAATTAAAACCAACACAAATCAAGAATGCTTAGCGTCCCCATGCAGGACTATCTTTCAGGAAGAAAAAAACAAAACAAAACAAAAAAACCTTGGTGATTTACACGAGAACCACCCCTGTGTCTGCAACTCCTCTGCCGTTTCTGTAAAAAAATAAATAAATCTTACAAACCAGGAAGGATGTCCTGAGATAGGACACGGGTCCCTCCACCATCTCCAAATCAATTTCCAAATGTTCTGGCTCCGAGCTGGAACATGTTTTGACATGACTCTTCCCCCCTTAATTTATAACCTTTGTGTATCTGCGAGGAAATTCAACCCTTATGTTGCTGATTCCTTTACACTTAACTCATCAAGTCCTGCTCTCTAAGAGCCATTGGATGTTTAGAGGCTCAGAGCCCTTCTTTATGAGGACTTTTAAACCTGTTCCCCCTTAGAAACAGGAAGCCAAGTTTTTCCAGAAGTAAACAAACTCAGCCCGCAAAAAATGTCCCTCGCCGGCCTGGTGAACAGACCCGGAGTCCAAACCTGTCAGCAGGGGCTCCTAAGCTGCCTCTTTCAAGGATAAAACCTTGGGTTAAAAATCAGCGTGCTGCAAAAGATAGGGACAGCCTAACACCAACAGGAAGGAGAAAACCCTTCCACTGAGAGGCTACCTCGGTTGCCATTTGGGACGCACCAACAGAAGATGGAGAATCCGTGGCAGGAAGTGGAAGGGGGCTGGTTCTTCGTGAGTTTAGCTGGCGCCCTGTCTCCAGGTGTGGAAAAGACCGCCACAGGGGCCCTGCCGCTCCTCCGACTGAGGGGTGGAGAGGAATCTCTCTCTCCTTGAACCTAGGCAGGGCTCTGCCACTTCTCTGTGGGGCAGAGCACGGTGGGAGGGATGCTTTGGGTAGCCTCTCTGTCCACGCTCTCAGGGTGCCTTCTCTGGGTGGAGCCAGCTGCCACGTGAGAAGTCTAGCTACCCTGAGACTGCCATGCTGTGAGGAAGCCCAGGCCACGTGAGGCGGCCCTAGAGGAGGGGATACCGCATGGCGGGGTTGGGGGGGCGCAGGGAAGAGAGAGACCAAGATGCCAGATGTGTACGTGAAAAGAAAAGTGGAGGTGGATGCCCCAGCCATCGCCAGAGACAGACAACCCAGCCCTTTCTTTCCAGAGTTCCTGATTCCCCCAATCACAGGCAAAATAAAAGGATGATTTGAGAGTACGCGTTTTGAGGTGCTTGCTACGGAGTAATAGATAACCAGGGCTCCAGAATGAATCTACCCACCTCCTCTGGACTATTCCATGGCAGGTGCCCATTTGTACTCCCGTACCAGTTGGATGAAAGTAAGAGAAAACCCTGCCGTAATCCCTAAAATTAATTTATGAACTGAAAAGCCCAAGAGAGCTCTCATTCAGGCACTGTTGGATTCAGGGGCTCATGACATCACCACGGTGTTGGTTCAGAGTCTCTGGACAGGACTCTCTCCCTCCCAGTGTTGGCTTGTCCTCAGGCCGGGTGTCCTCATAACAGCAGCAATCATGGCACCGCTTTCAATCCTGAAATCGCTGTGCTGCACGACCCAGAGGAAGAAAGCATGCCTGTGCCCACCGGTGATGGAGACTCACTCTACTTGGGTACCTGCCCCACTCCGTGGAGAGTTTGGTGGAGAAGGGGGTGGAGCCAGGGTACCCCTAACCACGTGGATCCCCAAATGGATCGGGGGTGAAATGAATGGGACGATGGCAATCAACACACCTGATCGTGGAACCGATGCACCATCGTGACACTTTCTCTGGAATTTCTGCCCTTTGTTATCTTAATTATTTCAAGAATAGGACATAAATGAAGCAATTATGAGGATCTGGGTAATTTTTAAAGTAGAAAGGGAAAAGGAGGTTTGAAAAATTTGCCTAACACACATACTTCTGTTCATGCATTTTAAGAGTATGCTGCTTGGGTTTCTCTCTGAGGAGAAAAAGAAAGACGACTTTGGCAGCATGCTGGAAAATGTTTAGCAACCAGCTCTCCAGAAGAAAAAAATCAGCCCTAAGTTCTGGCTCCTGCCGATTTCTGTGGTGTAAATACTCCCACCATGCTGGTTTCAAGCTACCAGCTAAATACAGTGTTGGGGTGGAGATGCTTACAATCGGCTCTCACAAGCCAGCTTCGGTGCTCTCTGCATAATTTATTAAAGAACTTTAAAGTTGAGGGATATGGCACTGGAGGAAATCTTCCAGGCTCATTCTGACGGGAGCCATATTCACGCCATCAGAATTCCAAAAGTGCAAATAAAGCCATTCTTCTGGAGGGCAGGAGGACAGCAGCTATCTATTACCTGATGGTTTCCAAACAACAGACTCAGAGAACTGAGACACCCGGTCACCCTCCACAGGGAGACGATGGATTAATTTGTGAAACCAAGAGGTCCCAGAGGAAACGTACCCAAGTTTGGATGACAGAGACTTTGGAAGAATAACACATGTTGAATAACAGAAATAGGCATCAAGAAGAACCCAGACTCAAGTACCTTACAGAAGAGGGAAGCAAATAGGAATCCAAAGGATGAAGGTGAAATGAACAAAAGGAAATGTAACAGGGATGAATGCAGTTCATGCGTCTGGGGAGGGGGAAAGGCAATCTTAAAAGAACAGGGTGAGGTGGAGCGTGGTTTAGACCCAGTTTTGTGGAAAAAGACGACAGAGAGCTTGATTTAAATCACTACTACCACGTGGCCATCAGATAGCTGACATAATTCTTATTTACATTACCAAGTGTGGGATCTAACACAGGCATTGCAAATGGCAGCGGCAGATACAATTTGTTTGTCCTGCACGGTGTTTTTACAATTGTAATTCGTTGTCTACATATAAAAGCAGGAGATCTGAAACTCCACCTCCCGACCTCCAGAATCAAGATTTCTGGTTTATCTTAAAAAATCAGAATTTCTATTAACACCAAGCTCCCAAATCTTCAATGGCAACAATGGTTTGGAACTTAGCTGTAGGTTCCCTTTTAGACATAGATCCCATAGTCCCTATAACACTCCTTGTTTATTGTCTGATACTGTTTCACTCATTGTCTTCCTAGCCCCTATAGGTATTTTAATTTGCAGCCCCTGATCTAGAAGAAAGTAGGTGATTATCCCACTTTTTTGCATCAAAAATATTATTTATTTTTTAAAATTTATTTTATTGAAGTATATTTGATTTACAGTGTTGTGTTAATTTATGGTGTACAGCAAAGCGATTCAGATATATATATATATATATATCTATATATATATAGATATATATAGATATATATAGATATATATATATACACACACACATTCTTTTTTCAACTATTCTTTTCCATTATTGTTTATCACAGGATATTGAATATAGTTCCCTGTGCTATACAGTCGGACCTTGTTATTCCACTATTTTTAATTGCTTTGCAATCTCTCTCTCATCTTTCTCTCCATCCATCCATCCATCCATCCCTCATCTAACATTCTATCTATCTAGCTATCTATCTAATCTATCTACAATATCTAGCTATCTATCTACCTATCTATCTAATACATGTTTATTGACAAAAACTGAAATTGAGAAAGTATAAAGAAGAAGGTAAAGATTATCCATAAATCGCACCAAACATAGATAACCTTTGTAAACATTTTATGCCTTTCCAGGTACATACACACATTTTCCAAAAACTGAAATGCTACTACACAGAATGCCTTATATAACCTGCTTTGTCAACTAATAACAGGGATAATATTCAAAATGTTTAACAACTGATATGGCAGAGGTATGAACAAATCCGAAAACATGCCAAACATAAACAACCAGAGGGCTGTGCTGGTCCATCCTGGCTGACGTCAGCAGCCTTAGTAATGTGGTCGGCCGTTTTCCCATGTTAATAACATGGTTCTACATAATTACTTTAATGACTACACAATTTTCTAAGAATTTACTGTAATTGAACAGTCAGCCTGCTGGTGTACATTTAGCTTGTTCCTGTTTTTCAACACATTTAATAGAAGTAGAATTGCTGGGTCAGAGGATATATATATATATTTTTTAAATGTTGGCTATATGTTGCATTTGCTCTCTAGAAAGGATGATCAATTTTATATTCCCACTAGCATGGTATGAGGAGCCCATTTCTCCACACCCAAGCCAAATCTAGGTATTAACAGCCTTTAAAAAAAGTACCAATCTGTTAGGCAAAAATAATCTTGTTTTTACACATGTATCCTGTGATTATCGTGAGTGAGGTTAAATATCTTTCCACAGATTTATGGGTGATTAGTATTTCTTGTAATATGAATTGGTGATGCACAGACCCAGACAGGAAACTACAGTTTTTGCTTTTTTTTAATGGAGATTTTTCATTTTTAAATTTCTTATTAACTTTTTGCCATACAGAATTTTAATATTTTTATGTAGCCAAATCATGACTTTTAAAAATAGTTTTGGCTTTGATGTCATGCTAAGCAAACTGCTTCTTGATAAGCTTATAAAAGTATTCACCTGCCTTTCCTTTCTACTGAATGAAGATTTTAGAGAAGTTTTTTTTTTTTCCCCTACTGGTAGTCTTATTTTTACATTTAAATCTTATAAATGTAAATCTTTTAACAATCCAAAATGTATTTTGATAAAAGGCATGAGGTAAAGGTTTAATATAAAAATATCCCCAAATCTAAAACAAGCCTCAACACTAGTGATTGAATAATCCATTCTTTCTTATTTATTTGAAATAAAGTTCCAAATTCAGTTGCAATTCTTTCTGGTCACTATATTTTGTTCCATTAATTTGTCTGTTTTAATGCTTGTCCCATGCTCCTTTAGTTACTGTAGATTTACAGTGCACTTCGCTATCTGATAGAGTACGCCCTTGCTCATCACTTTTACAGGTTTTTCCCCCCTTGGGTATTTGTTCAAATACGATGGATTTCCTACCATTTTGTAGAGTTCCAAAAACTACAGATTTTAAAATTGGAATTGCATTATATTTAGGAATTAATTTGGTGGATAATTGACATATTACCAGGTACATGGCATAATTTTTCCAATTACTTATGCTTTTTAGTAAGATAGCAACATTTTTTTCAAAAAGTTTGCATGTTGTTAAGTTTATTTCTAGGTAGCCTGCCTACACTTTTTTTAAAAATTTAAGTGTTGATTTACAATGCTGTGTTTCAGGTGTACAGCAAAGTGAAATATATATATATATATATATATATATATATTTTTTTTTTTTTTTCAGATTCTTTTCCCTTATAGGTTCTTACAGAATATTGAGTATAGTTCCCTGTGCTATACAATAGGTCTTTGTTGGTTGCCTACTTTATATATAGTACCTATGCTTTTTGTAGCTATTGTAAAGGTGGTCTTTTGTTTATATTTTCAACTGGCTACTGCTGGTATATGAGGAAGCTAGTGATTTTTGTAGATCTGTTTTGTCTAAGTCTCCTTATCAATTCTCATCAATTCCACTTTTGGCTAATTCTCCTTTCAATCACTTTCCAATGGTTTTACCTTGTCTCACCTCTTCTTGCCTTACTGCATGGTCTAGCATGGCTGGGGTAACATCGAATCATAGTTGACAGCCTTGTTCTGTTCCAGCTTTGATGAAGATGCATCTAGTGCCCCATTATTATGTATTATATTTGCTGTAGGTGTCCAGTGATCCCCCTCTATCGTATCCTTGTCAAACAATTCCTGGAGAATTGCATCCACTTGTGGGCATCTTCCTTAACAAGGGCTTAGACCAAGGTAAGCACACTCTGAGGACAGTCAGCAAAGGGAGAACCAAGTTATTTGGGCAGCAGTTTTAAGAATCAAAATAGATGCAGAGAGCACATAACACCCAACTTGGAAGACATAAGGTGCTTTCATATGGAAAATGGATCAGATGTCTTATAGGAGGACCACTGTCATAAAAGTAGAACTAGTAGGAAATAGTCATAAGGAAGCAGATTTTGACTCAATATAGGACATGTCTTAAAACTGAGAGCTAGGGCTTTCCTGGTGGCGCAGCGGTTAAGAATCCGCTTGCCAATGCAGGGGACACGGGCTCGAGCCCCGGTCCGGGAAGATCCCACATGCCACGGAGCAACTAAGCCTGTGCACCACAACTACTGAGCCTGCGCTCTAGAGCCCGCGAGCCACAACTACTGAGCCCACGTGCCACAACTACTGAAGCCCGCGCGCCTAGAGCCCGTGCTCCACAACATGAAAGCCACCGCAGTGAGAAGCCTGCACACCACAATGAAGAGTAGCCCCTGCTGGCTGCAACTAGAGAAAGCCCGTGCACAGCAAAGAAGACCCAATGCAGCCAAAAATAAATTAATTAAAAAAAAAAAAGTGTGGCACTGCCATTTAAAAAACAAAAAACAAAACAAAAAAACAAAAGAAAACTGAGAGCTAGTCCAAGATAGGACACCCAAGTGGTGGTGTCCAAGGTAAGTCCATATAATTACTGTCAGGAGTAATGAGGAGGGGTTTAAATGTCAAATGGTGGTTATTAGTAGATCATAGTAGGGTCAGGAAAGTCAGCAACGTCAGCCTCACCTGGGAGCTTATTACAAATGCAGAATCTTGGGTCCCACCCAGACCTATGGAATCAGGATCTCCATTTTAGTGAAAGCTCCAGGTGATTTGTATGCACATTAAAGTCTGAGAAGCACTGGACTATTTGTTTCTATCAGATATATTTTCCTGCAAGTCACAGAACACCAAACTTGCTGACATTCAAAGGATACAGGCAGTTAATTACCTTGAATAACAAGAAGCCTGGAAGTGAAGTAGCTCAATGAGTCATCATAAAGTTGGCTCTTGTTTTGCACCTACCGTCCTCTGAGTGTGGGCTTGAATATTGAGTTTATTGCCTCATGGTCACAAAATGATTGCAGTAGCTCCCCATCTCCACATATGGCTTTCACACTCCACATTCCGTGCAGGAAAACGACAGGCTTCCTCAACACCTGTCTTTTTATCATCTAGGAAAATCTTTCCTTGAATCTTCCCTGACTTCCACCTGCACATTCCCATTCTTCTATCCCACCAGGAGAACTTATCTTACATCTCACTTACTGGTCTGAGTGACATGCACACCCCTAATCCAGTGGGATTATTTTACCTGATTTAGTATTGATAATTTTGGTTCATCCCCTGGGACACGTGGGAAAATTTTGCCTTGGCAAGAATAAAACCTTCAGAAGGGAGAGGTGGGTTGAAAGTTAAAATGATACGTCTAACTTTGTTTGATGCTCTCCTGTTTTTTCTAATATCCTCTGTTTACCCAAGAGATGTGACCCAATACTCTGAGCACTGCTGCATATTGGGTTTTGTTGACTGAAAACAGGGTTGCAATCATGACACCCATAAAAGAATGGCAAATTTTATAATTGGTTTTTTCTATCCTCCGTATTGTTTTTGTTTGGTCCGCATCGACCTGTGTCACCATTATAGCAAAATTAGAATTACAAACTCCTCACAAATCTGTCATGTTCTCTTTACTCTATGCCGTGTGTGGGTTTTATTTTCTCAATTTTTAAAGAAAGTCCCTTTCAGAAAAAACAACAACAACAACAATATTTCAGTTGGCCAAAACTATTTCTGGATTTAGTTCAAATTAAAGCCATCTCCTATGAGCCTGGAAGCCACTGAAACCTACATGATATTGACACAGCTTCAGGAATATGGCTTCAGATGAGCTGCAGGAAGAAAATCAGCTTGCAAATGAAGTATCTTACTCAAAGCCAACAAAATCCAGCTGTTTTACGAGAGGGGTGGCCCTGGAAGGTACACAGGGGCTGCTCTGCCCTGGGGGGAGAAGGGGAGAAGAGTGGCCCCAACCCCAGGGCTTGTCACTTCTGATCAAAGTCGGCACCTGCACCTCATAATCACCGGCTCCCACCTTTCAAAGCAGACACTGATTTATCATCTGTCAGGTTGATGACTTTGTAGTTCTGCCTAAAATACTGAAAACATTGTTAGAATAGGTTTTTAAGGTTTGTCTTTTTGGGGGTTTTTTTTATTGCAAAGAGTCCCTAAAATGCCACAAATTGCTCCCTTGGGGGACATCTGTTTTGAGAGACCACCTGTCGTCAGAGACCCCCTGAGAACACCCTCTCCCACCATTACAGAACCCCCGAAGTCACCGACTGCAAAAGTTCCTTTGGGTGGGATGGAGGTGGGTGTGTTCCAAGCATGGTTTTTAATGAATCCCTTCCTATAAACCGAAGCCCCCTGAATGCCAGCCTGGCACCCCCCCCCCCAAAAAAAAAGTCTTATAATAACAAAGTGAAACTCAGTGACTTTGGAAAAGTCTGACTGGGCTGTGGCCATTGTGCAGGATCTAACAGCATCGTCTTCGCAGGGGTGGGACTGGTTAAGTCCCCAGTTACAACCTCGGCAACTGAAACTTATTCTTTGCAGATTTCAAACGCATCTCCTTCCCTCCTCCCTCCAGCTTGGCCTTCACACTCTTCATAAAACATTAAAAAACACTCCACACTATGTTGCCGGAGTGTGTTCAGCGAGTTTCCCTGAAGTCTGGCCGTTTTTCTCCATCTCCATGTTACAGCCATCTTATCCATTTGCGTACAGAGGCGTCCGCGCGTGAGGTCTGATTTCCCGGGAAGTCGGCTATGATGTGAACGTGTTCAAAGAGAAAGACAGAGAATATTTTCCACCGCTGCAGAGGCGCTGTGCCTGCCTTTTAAACTTGAAAGATCAGCGGGTATTCTGTGGAACCTGAACACGGGTATTGGAAAAAGTGTTTCTCTAAGAAAAGCAAAACAAAAACTCATTGTCTTTAAAGATCATTACTTATTAGCGTGCCGGGTTGAACTTTCTGGGGGAGGGGAAATAAACATAATAATAGTGTTTATTGAGACGAACTCAGTGCCCACAATCTTCGAGGCACTTTACACATATGATTTTATTGAATCTCATATCTGCTGGACTGTAGTGAGGAAAAGACGGATTAATGCATAGAGAGCTATTAAAACAACTGGGCACCTCGGGAGTGACAGCCCCGGGAGGGGGGTCCACTATCACCTCCATTTTATGGATTAAAGTTGCAGCAGCTTGCCCAAGGTAAAGCAGCTTCCCAAGGGGCTGAGTCAGACTGGACACCAGGGCATAGTTGGAGCCAGATAATGTTCAATCCTAAACTGTGTTATAGCTCCACGTCCTTTAGGTGTGAGATGCCAATTTGCACTCCGATCTGTTATTCCTTTCTGTGTTTCTCTCTCTCTCTCTTCTAAAAAAATTAATATGGAAAATAGGATAATATCTATTGCCTCGATAATACTTCTTGATTTTTGTTTTCTGGTTTGGGGTCTTGGAGCAGCAACTCAGTAGGTGCGAGGGTTAAAGAATGCCAGCCTGTGGTGCTTACGTTGATTTTGCTTGGGTGGCCCAAGGGTTAAAGAGAAAGAGGCAGTGCCCCAGGCACAGGTGGGTAAGAGAGGAGGGGTCTCAGGCATTCAGCCTCCTAACTCCCCCTTATCTCTATCTGGATCACATATTTTGACTCTGGATGAGACCACTTCCTTAATCTCCTACAATCCTTTTACTATAAAAATGAATTGGAGACTGAGTGGTTAAGTCGAGGCTTGACTGCACTCAGTCAAGGCACCGTCTGCGGCCTGCTCTGTCCTCCTCCCTCCTCTGCCCCTGGAGAGACCCCCACCCACCTGACTAATCTCTCCTGCAACCCTGACCATTTCTGGACACCCACCTGTGTGACACCCCCATCACAGCCTGCAGATGAGCCTTGCCCACCTGGAGGTATCAGATACGCTCAAACACAAAGTGTCTACACTGCATTTATCTTTCCTTCTTCATCACACGCCTCGCTCCATTCTCTTCTGTTTATTTCCTCCTGTCTCGGTGACATTCACCCTGGTCCCCTGACCACCCATCCCCTCTTGCTCCTTCTCTGCGTAAAGCCAAGCCCTACTGCTTCTCCCTTCTAAGTGCCTCTCCATCTACCCTCTTTGCTCATCCCCACTGCTATGCCCTCAGCTCACTTTCAGGACCAGTGCAGAAAGGCAGTTTGTCACACCCCCTGCTTTTCTGTTCTCCATGCTGGCGAAGGGAGCTTTGTACTTTGCCAATGTGATCTTGAGCCTCTTTTGCTTGCAGCAAAGGCACGGAGGGCTGCTGTGAAGACGAAATGATCTGATCCACGTAAAGTCCTCAGAACCACCGAGAGAGGCAGGAGGGCCTAGCGGTCAGAGGGGCAGGTTTGGAGGCACAAAGCCAGGGTTCACATTCTGGGCTCCCTTCCTGCTACCCCTGTGGCCTTGGGCAAGTGACTTGACTTCTCTGTGCTCTAATTTCCTCATCTGTAATATGGGGGATAAGAATAGCTCTACCAAAACTTGCTAGAGAATTGAATGAATACATGTAAAGTGCTTAGCGTAGTAGCTGGTACATAGTGCTAAGCTATCATTCATTCATTCATTCAACAATTACTTACGGAACTGCGATCTATTATCATACTACCCGGTTCCTATTTCGGCTCTAATTACTTGCTGTATGACCCTGGGAGTTTACGTAACCTCTCTGTGCCTCCGGGTCTTCATATATAAAGTGGGGCTGATAAGAGTACTTACCTGAATGGATTGTCCTGATAATTAAATGACACAACGGCTGTCAAGCACTCAGCACACAGGAAGTGTTCTGAAAGGTCTGCAACACTATGACTATCATTATTATTGTTGTTGTAGTTATTATTACGACTCCGAGGCCTCCTGCCAGGTGCTGGGCATCGTCTAGGTCTTCATGGAGTTTTCTATTCCCTGTGTATAACTCAACCATCAACACGTTGCTGCAATTTCACCCTGCGGTGAAATTATACGCGTTGAATCTTTTGCCTTCTGTGAATTTCAAGCCACTTCTGGGATGCCTCCCTGACTCAGAATAGAAGAACACATAAGATGTGTCGTGCCCAAGCGCCCGTTATAGCTACGCAGGTTTCCTCTACCAGCCTGTGACCTTCTTGAAGCCAAAGCCTGCTTCTCTGTTTCCCGGGCCCTGGCATATACACTGGGTGGTGGAGAGCTGTATGTGGATAACGGAATGAATGAAAGAATGAACGGACAGCTGTGGACAGCAGCGTGACCTTGGCCCATCACCTTCTTTGAGCTTCTTCTTACCAGGACCTCACCCCTCTGATCTGTCACCCAAGACAGGTTTCCATTTTCCTGGAGCTAAAGGCCGCACGCAGCCTTTGGTGCGGGGAAATCTCCAAACGAAGGCAGTCAACAGTTCTTTTGGAAATCCTGCACATTCTAAACCAGGCGTCCGTGGCCTGTTAGGAACCGGGCCACATAGCAGGAGCTGAGCTGCTCCCCATCACTCACACGCATGACCGCCTGAAGCACGCCCCTGCCCCCTACCCCGTGCGCGGAAAATTGTCTTCCACAAAACCGGTCCCTGGTGCCAAAAAGGTTGGGGACCGCTGTTCTAAACAACAGCAAAGGCTCTCATGGATGCCTTGATTTTCCTTGGATCCACCGTCTAAAGCCTACATACCTGACCACGGGCAGACCCGAAACCGCCAATTAGTCTAATGCTTTTAGAACTGAGTATTTTAAGCCCGTACCCAGCTTGGACTTTCACCGCAGTGCTCTGACAGTTACTTTCCTCGACTTTTCCAAGCTCCATTCCAAAATGTCATTTTTATTTTTCCTAGGAGTTACAGAAAGGGTACATGACATACATACACATGTACGTAAATACCTTTAGTCTTTTCGGGGGCTAGATGGGAACAATCGACAAATAGGTTTCTATTTGTGGGCATTTTTTTTTTTTACCGTTTTTCCTTTTTTAATGCACTGAAGGCTATTCTGGATTTTACCTTAAATTACTTGACCTACCTAGTTGGTGTTTCTCAAACTTGGTTCCAAATCATCCAAGTTCCCTGTCCCCGCATGCTACAGCAAACCCCCCTACCAGCCCCCCCTAAAAAAAAAAAAAAAAAAAAAAGATTGATACCATTGTTCAATTCTAGTGTCATTGATGCAAGGGTGGCCTGGGTCCTCAGGCTTAATTCCTAAACACCATCTGCAGGAAACAGGCTGCCCTGTTCTTCAGGCTTCCGTCCATCATTAATAAGTGTTTAATCAATGCTCAAAATTCTTAAGAGCTCTTTGTTCAACCTGGAGCTTGGCATCAGGGTGACCCACCGATGGCTCGGCTTGTGCTCTCAGATCCCCAGGGCAGTCGGTCTGAACGGTGCCCTTGGGTTAGAACTTGAGTTTAGCGGTGCCTCTGACAGGAGGAACCCAGGCCCACTTCAGGTCTACAGCTACACAACTCAGACAGCAAACACGGGAGAAGAAGCGAGTACAAGGGTGTGCAAAGCTGATGAACTTCTGCTTGATGACTCAGCACCCTTAGCAGATATTTTATCCTGTCCAGATCTACAGTCTGTTTTGTAAACGTGTCCAGGAGTTGCTGTAAAGCCAGCATCCTTTGGACGGTTGTATGCCATTCTATCTCAGTACAATTTGACCCCAGCAGGTCAACTGAGCCCTACTCTGACTTAATTCTCCTAATTGGCTGGATCCATTCTCCGGACCCTAGTCCAGGGGCACGAGTGTATCCACGCTTAGTACCCAAGATGCTTCTTAATGAACTGTGCTAAAACCAGGCCCTTGAATCCTGCCACTCAGAGACAACTTCCAACCATAGCCGCTTCCTGCATGTAATTCCTCTACAGCCCGAAATTAAATCATCCTGCCCACTTTGGAATCCGCCCATTTGCCATTTCACATAGATAACCAATGACCTCTAGAGAGAGATGCACACGCAGGATTTGCTTGAAAAGCAAACAGAGGGAGAAAGTTTTCTCTGTTCTCTCCACGCACTAAGAAGGGTCACCTTACAACGCACAAGGGACCAGCACCAAACAAAAGAACATCTTTTATTTTTAATAAAATAGTGAAGCATGAAAAATATCATATATTACAAATAGACACCAGCAGGACCACTCTTTCCTGGCGTTTCCTGGTGAGGAGAATAAACTCCAAGGTTGGTAGATGGCTTCCCGGGTCTATTCATGGAAACCATTTGTTTAACAATAGAAAGAGTCAATAAGCCCTTTGGGCACTTTTGAATGATCCTTCTCCCCTCTCCACCCACCCTTCCGCAAATCAGTCCAAACGTGTATCGCTTTGGCTAGGTTTCCATTAAAAAGCCACAAACTGTAAAACTAAAGGGGTTCTGAGGGCTGGGCCTCTTAGTTCTTTTGTTAGGAGATTTCTTTTGTTGTCTTTATGTACAGCAAAATACTTGTTTCTCTTTTGATTTTCATGTAAAGAGAAAAGAAAATGTATTGCACATCGTTGGCATTGACCAGTATTAGGTGTGGTGGAAGTTTCTATGTCGGAGAAGGACCATTTGTGGAGGCTGGAGGCTGGAGTCTCTTTTAAGTGACTCCAAATCCACTGGAGGGTGCTGAGTTGTCAGGCTTTCTCTTTCTTCCTGTTTGCACAGAAGTTGCTGTCTACACGCAGCCTTCCTGAGGGTGGCCCTGGGATGGCTCCCCTGCAGGACAGCGGCTCTCTCTCTCTCTCTCTCTCTCTCTCTTTTTGAAACTCAGCAGAGGCTCTTTAATTTGCAAAGAAGTTATCTCTTCTCTGATTTGTAAATGGATAGCAAAGCCAACTCAAACACACATATGTATATTTATGGAAGGTCCTAAACAAAAGTTTTCTTCTGGGGGCCTGAATCAACTATGTTACCACAAATTAGTCACACAAGAGGCTACTTAACTGGGAGGGTTCTCCTTCACTGAAAACAAAAACAAAACAAAACGAAAGCCTTTAAGTACATTTTGACTTTCAGTGTTATCACAGCATCCTGAATTTCAGGGTAAAAGCTTTTTATTTTCTTTTTTTTTTCCTTTTACTTTTATTTAAAAAAAGAAAAGAAAAAAACAAAACAAAACAAGCAACCAACCAACCAACGGAGAAAAGCACCATGTTTTGGCTCTGACTGCCACTGTATGCTCTCTGGGAAAGTTTTCCGCTCCGGCCTTCCCTCCAAGTGCCATTCACACGCAGGTGGGAGGCTGGGCAGGGATTTCGTATTTCCCGAGATGGGTTTTTGGGGGATGCTGGGCTTTTTTGTAAATTCCACTGCTGGTGATCACGCTGGCCGGTTTTCTTCGGCTCTTTTTCTTGAACCTGCGGCTGCAAACGTTCTGCCAGGACTGCAGGGTCTTGGATGTCCAGACCCACATGCCGCTCGTGATGCCCACCACCAGCAGCATGAAAATCTTCACCATGAAGATCTCCACCGCGGGGATGGAGGCGGCCATCAGACAGTCCAGGTTTTTAGTCTGGTTGTTCATTTTGCACTTGTGCTGCGTGGCCAGGATCTTCCAATACTCCACGTTGAGGCGTTCGTAAAAGTAACAGGCAATCACACAGGTGGCCGGCACCGTGTAGAGCACGGAGAAGACCCCTATCCTCACCATGAGCTTTTCCAGTTTGTCCGTGTTCTCCCCACCCGTTTTCATCACCCTCCGGATGTGGAAGAGGGCCACGAAGCCCGAGAGGATAAAGGAAGTGCCGGTGATGAGGTAACAGGCCAGCGGGATGAGGACGAAGCCGGTGAGGGCGTTGATGTCCATGCTCCCCACGTAGCAGACGCCGGTCAGCTCGTCCCCCGCGACCCTGCGCATCACCAGGATTAGGATGGTCTTCACGGCCGGGATGGCCCAGGCGGCCAGGTGGAAGTAGCTGCTGTTGGCCTCGATGGCCTCGTGGCCCCACTTCTTGCCCGCAGCCAGAAACCAGGTGAGCGTGAGAATCACCCACCACAGGGAACTGGCCATGCCGAAGTAGTAGAGGACCAGGAAGACCAGGGTGCAGCCCGTGCTCTCAAGCCCCTCCTGGATGACGTAGAGCTGCCCGCTGTCCCGGTCGCAGGCGACGCTCTCGGCGCCCGCGAAGAGGCGGATGATGTAGCCCACCGAGTAGACGCAGTAGCACATGGAGAGGAAGATGATGGGGCGCTCGGGGTACCTGAAGCGCGCCGGGTCGATGAGGAAGGTGAGCACGGTGAAGGCGCTGGAGAAGAAGCAGAGCACGGACCAGACGGCCAGCCAGACCACGGCGAAGTGCTTGTCGTCGCGGCTCCAGTAGACGTCCACGCCCGGCGTGCAGAGCGGCGCGCACGACGCGCTCTTCTCCACGTGGCGGAACTTGCCCGGGTTGTCGCAGCCGGCGCGCCCGGGCCCCCCGTCCTTCAGCGGGTGCTCCTGCGCGCTGTGCGGCCGCTGCGGCCGGAAGAGCGGCGGGAACATGCCCGAGCCCCGCGCGGGCTCGTCCGAGCCGTTGTTGGGCGCCTCCATGCACAGGTAGTTGGGGTCGTTCTTGTTGGGGAGTTTGCTGCAGTCCAGCGAGTCGGGCCACTTGAAGTTGAACTGCTCCATGATCGGGGAGCACTTGAGCCGGGCCTGCTCGCACATGACCCGGCAGGCGGGGATGGGGGTGGAGACTTGCTCGGTGCACATGGGCGCGTACAGCGAGCACAGGAAGAAGCGGAGGTGGCCGTGGCAGCCGTACTCCACCAGCGGCGCGAACTCGTGCAGCTGGATGGCGGCCTCGCGCTGGTTCTCGTGGCCCATCAGGTTGGGCATGCGGGTCATGTTGTAGCCAATGTCCTTGCACATCGGGATCTCGATGGGCTGGCACTTGCCGTCGCCCGGACGCTCCATGTCCATGGAGCTGATGGCGGCGCACGAGCCCATCACCTGAAGGACCAGCCACAGGCGGGGGCCCGGGCGCTGCATGGTGGCGTCGGAGGTGTCCCCGCGGGGAGGTCGGCCGCCCTCAGAGCCGCCGCTCCGGGGCTCGGGCTGCCGGCTCCGGCTCCTCGTCCCCGCTCGGGCCCCCGCCCATGCCCGCCCAGCTCAGCCCGAGCGGTGCGCGCAGAGCGCCCCCGGCCCCGCTCTCCGCGCGCCGCGTCCGCCGAGGTGAGGCCGCGGAGGAGAGGAGCAAAGTTTGCGAACAATACCGGGAAGCGAGAGGAGCCCCGGAGCCCTCGGCGCGCGGGCCGCCGCCGCCGCCGCCGCCGCCAACTTTGGCCTCTCGTGGGAGCGCGCGGAGAGGGCGGGCGGCGCGGGCGCACGGGGGCCGGCGGCTGGCGGCGGCTCCGCCCTCCCCGCGCCGGCCTCGGCCCGGCCCGCAGCCTCGCGGAGATGTGGTCCCGGCCGGAGCCGACGAGCGCAAAGGCAAAGGGGGAAAGAGGCGAGCGGTGACAGGCCCCGCCCCCGGCCGCGCGCCCCGCCCCGCCCCGCCGCTGCTTTGCATGAGAAAGCGCAGCTCGGGGCCGCCCGCCGCCGCCCCCCGGCCCCGGCCCCGGCCCCCGCCCCCCGGCCCCGCGCCGCCGCCGCCCTCCCGTGCGTCCCTCCCGCCGCTCCTTCGCCCTCTGCGCCGGCCTCCGACTTGCCCTCGCGCCGCCTCCCCGCCTGCGCCCCGTTTCCCGGGGAGCCCCCGGCCTCGTGCCCCGCAGCCCAAGGACGCCGGGGTTACTGGGAGTTCGGAGCCCGGCCGGAGGAGGGGGCGGGCTGCTCCGCGGCCGAGGCTGGGGGCGCGTCGCCCCTGGTTTTTATGGTGGGTCCCGGGCGGAGGGCGCTTTCAAAGCGAGGTGGGATTTGCGTTTTATGGCCTCGGCCATAAAGTGGCCCCTTCGCTTGTAAACCTGCCCGCATCTTCCCGAGGCTGCGGAGTTGCCAGGCCTGCGTCGGGGCTCCGGCTCCGGGGAGGGGGGTCTCTTTGAAATTTCAAAGAGTGGAGCTAAGGGCCGGGGGGAAGGGCTCTGGGAATCCAGAGTTTAGGGCCGCGCCTCTGAGGTCTCCGAGGAGAAGGCGGGGAGGGGGAGGGGCGGGCAGCTTCCTGGGGCTCTTAGGTCGCACCCCCCCCACCCCCGCCTCGGGCCGTGGGGGGCTTGGCGTGTAGCAGAGGGACCCGCGCCCCCGACAGCGCCGCGGAGTTGAGGGGCCTCGCGCCAGGCAGGGCTGCTGATTTCTTCTAGGCGGCTGGGTTTATTTATTATAGGAAGTCATTCGCTCGTCGGGTATTTATATTATTTGGCCAGTGATTTGCCCGGCCTGCTCCCTCCTGGGCTGCAGACCCGCGGGACGCTTCGGCGTTGAGGGTGGGAGGTGGGCGGGCGCTGAGTCAGCTCGCTCCGAGGGTCCCCAACTCCCCGGGCAAGGGGAGGCGCCCGTGCCTCTCAGTTCTCTTAAAAAGTGTGGAAGGAGCGTCCTGGCCCAGTGCCCTTAGATCACCCCCCTCGGATGGGGGGGTGCCAGTTGGGGACGAAGTCACTTCGGCCACGCACGCCCACGCCCCACCTCCAGAGAACTTGCCCGGCGCGTCACCTGGCTGCCCGTATTAACCCTTCAGTAAACAGGACCCCTAGGAGGTGGCCGGGCCTCTCTCCTCTTAGCCGCTCTCGAGGTCAGGATCTCTTAAAGTTTTGCGGAAACTCCCAGGATCACGCATAGAGGGGCCAGTTGGAGGACTTTCCCGGGCGGGAGGAGAGGTCAGAGGAGCGGGCCCTGCGGACCGGGGCCTCCTTTCTCCTCCTGCCTTTCTGGGGTTAGCCCTCTGTGCCGTGTGTCCAGACATCCCTGAGAGTCGGTGCGGGGGGGCCCCCGGTCTTGTCGCCCCCTCCCCTGCCCCCCAGGGGCTTTGCAGGAGCGACGGGCGCTGCGGGTTCCCGGCTATTTCTAGGAAGCGCCCAAGAAGGAAACGCTTCTGCTAGGCCCTTATCTCGTGGGAAGCTTCTTGTCGGCGGGGGCAGAAGTGGGGCACTTCCTCTGAGAAGGCTTTTTAGAGTATTGGCTTTTATTTGAAACAAGTCGTAGGATTTTACATCTAGTAAACTTGGGAGAACTCACATATCCACCCCTTCCTTCCTTCCTTCCTTCCTTCCTTCCTTCCTTCCTTCCTTCCTTCCTTCCTTCCTTCCCTCCTTCCTTCTTTCCATCCATCCATCCATCCATGCATCCATGCATCCAGCAAACACTGAGACGAATGAGGCTGGGAATTGCACCGAGCACTGAATCAATGTCCCTGGATCTCAGTGTGAGGTGTTGGAAGAGGTTCGGGTGAGGAAGAAAGTGGAGAAAAAGGTGGTCGAGGTAAACGCGAAGGCAGTCAGAACAACCGCCTTCAACTGCATTGTTTGCCGAGATGCTTTTTAAAAGCCTGCCATTTTTCTTACGATAGTTTTGTTTGTTTGGGGATGGGGTTTTTTTTTTTTGTGCGTGTGTATATTGTTTTTGAGTCTAGTGAGCTATTTTCCAAACCTTTCCATTAAAAAAGATTCAGTGGACATCCCTTGGCTTTTCTAGAATTTTCCTTGCCAAGATCCTTCCTTGGACATCGTTTTCCTTCTTTTCCTTTTCCTTTCCTTCCCTCAGAAACTCTGAAAATATAAATGTGAGAGAGTCAGGGGCAGTGCCAAACACCAAGAGCGGGGTGTTAGCTCTTTGGGAAAGTGCCTCCTAATTGATCTTTTCTGTGCTGTTTTAATTCAGCCATGTTCAGACCCATTATTTTCACTATAACCACTTCAGATTGCTTTCTTCTCTCGTTTTTTTAGAAAAAAATGTCTGCAGAAGTGCTTCGCTCTGCCCAGCTGAGATGGAAACCAACAAATAGACATTATGATAGAAAAATGAGGGCTCTGAGAAATCACCAACTGCAAGATAACTCTGTAACTAATAAATGAAAAGGGTCTTTTGATGGCTCCAGCTGAAAAGATATTTTATTTTATTTTTTTTCCCCTGTGTGTGGGATTTGAGATGTGTGATTCTAAGGAACAGCGGCTTCCCTGCTGCTCAGCCCGGGCTGGCAACTGGCCCCCCTCTGGCAAATGTTATGGAGAATTGGGAGGAATTTTATGGCTGTCTCTCCCCTCAGCTCTTTTTTCTTTTGTCTTCTTTGAAGAATGACTTTAGACATTTTATTTACATATTTAACCACGGATGAAAGAGGGAAAAGAAAGCATTTGGGGCTGTCGTGGGAATAGCGATATGTTTAAATTAATGGAAATCTTATTAGGCCTCTAAAATTTTGAGCAAAGGTTTTTAATGAAACTTTATAATTAAACATGATTTCAAATAACATGCAGGGACAAGGAATATATATATATATATATATGTTTTACCCCAACTGCCTAAAAATATATATATGGGAGAGACACTCTTAAACATTAACTACCTTCAAGTTCTTGCAAATGTTTGCCCAGAAAAGTATAAGGTTTTTGAATGGGAATATGATTTCAGGAGTCAGGCAATATTTTGATGGAAAACTAAATATTTTTGGATGGAAGGAAATTGAGAGAGAGGCAGAGTTTCATCTTGTTCTAGCGAGGCCCGAAGTAGAAAACACTTTGACACAGATATTGCTAAAAGTCAAAGTTGTATCTCCTCTTACGATGTTATTATCAGTGGAAATTATAAGCACTGTGTGAGATCTTTCTGAAATGAGATTTGAGAAAACCCACAGTAATCTCTTTAAGATAAAAAGTACTAACTCTTTCAGCAATAGAAAGGAATTGAACCATAGACTTAGCACATTATGAGCTAACTGCAAGAGTGAACTTGTAGAATATCAGCAGAGCTTAGGAAAAGAGAAGGGTATTAACAAAGTTGAAGGTAGAAAGTGGTTCAGGTTATCTGTGTTTTCCAGGAACCGTTGCTTGGACCATCTCTCCTGGCACATTGATGTTTGATGATCCCATGAAGTGCGTGTGGTGTTACTTCTTTTATCTTCTACTATCATCAATATTTGTATTTCATCAGCACGTTTCCGATTCTCCTTTAAAGTAAGAACGAGATGCTAATAATTGACTGACATGCGGAGCCATCTCTGATACCAAAAGGCGCCATTTTCCCTGACCTCATCTTGGGTTATGTTTCTGCAGACACTTATTATCAGATTAAAAAAAAAAAAAAAAAAAAAAAGCAGGCATGGAGAATTCTGCTTTCTAACCAAGCAAGCGTGCACTTTCCCCCCACCCCTACCGCCCCACATTTTTCTCCAAGGAAAATACCTTTGGTCATCTGAAGTGATGCTTTACTGAAGAAAACACACAGCGTGTACCACCCGAGAAGCCAAGCAAGCTGCAGCAGATTCAACGGGCACAGAAGTTTTAATTCTACCTAAAAACACTGGTCGGAAGAGGTTGCGATGGGGGTGGGGCGATGAGAAACAAACAGCAAAGTATCCACATCATAAAACGGGTGACTGGAGGGCACTCTGTCTCCCCAGCACAATTTAGGCAGTGATTTTAAGGCCACTTCCCTTGAAACGTGGTTTGAAATATTACCAAAGGTTCCACGGGGTGCATTAGTGTGAATTGCAAATCAGAGCATGTCTCTAATCCCCCTTTCAAGGCCCGGCTTTGGATCACTGGCGTCTACGCGGCTCCCCACTGCTTCTGGCGCTGCAGCGACCATTCAAGGGGACAGCTTTCCCCTCTATTCCCACACTCCAAAAAACAACACCGCAGACAGACACCCTCCAACTAAATTAGATTAAACTCCTTCTCCTCCACATGGCATTAGCCTTTTCACTGCCCAAGATTCATTATCTGGCGCCTCCTAATTTAAAGATACAGTATTTCTTTTTCATCTCAACAGAGACGGGCAAGAGCGACACACACGCTGAAAAAGGGGACAAAGCCGGCCTTCGATGTAAGTGCTTCCAAATTACAAGGACATTATCTGTTTAAAATATAGGAAGGCTTAGCACACGTCTGCTCTAAAATACAAACAAATTGACCCTTCACCTCTGACGGAACTGGCCCCATCAAAGTACCTAAACCTGTAATTCTGTACGGAGCTGCTTTGGGGGAGGGGGGAGAATTCTATGGGAAGAAAAATCACAGAATTCCAGAAAAATGAAACAAAAGGGCATTCTTGTGTGTAGGCGTGCGTGTGTGTGTTGCAGGGATGGGGGGGGTGTTTTATTTTGTTTTGCATTTATATTCCAAACAGCTTTAAGAAACAGTCTTTTGGAAATGAACACACATGATAGGAGCTCAAACTTCAGTTTCGGACACGATCGCTTTGCTTCTTTCCCGCCCCCTTCTCCCACCCCCACCCCCCTTGGCTGTTGGGTATATATTGCTTTAATTACTCACCTTCCCATCTGTTTCCTTTCTGCTTTACACCTCCACCCTGGGACCCCTTTTCATTGCCTGTCCTGAGATGGGATGCTAAGAAAGGGGTTAGTACCACCCCCTCCAGAGGCCGCTGCCCCTGCACAGGTGAGGGGGGCGGATTAGATGGGGAAACCTTCCCTTCAGGGGCAGAGCGGGGACACCCACAAGCCTGGTCCTGCCTTAAGAAGAAGGGAAAAAGAACCAACCTCCCAGTTTTTCCCTGATGAGTCTGAAACCACTTTGCCAAAACCATGGGCAGCCCTGACCCGTGGTGGTGGCTATGTAGGATCTGGGTCTGAATCCCCTGCCCCATGTTCTAGCCCCATGACCTAGGGAAAGTTCCTTCCTGTCTCCATGCCTCAGTTTTCTCATCTGAAAAATGGGCAGCAGTGGGGTTCCAACCTCACAGGGCATGGGGAGGATTGTGCTGTGATACACGGGGAGCGTTTAGAGCAACGCTAACAAGTGCAGGGTTCACTGCAGCTGTCATGATGGTTGCAATCCAGTGTCCGTGGAAGCTGAGAGCACCGTCAAGGATGCAACAGGGCATGACATTTGTGAGCAGGGGTTTTGGGCAATGACAATGTTAGGCCTGAAATAATATAAGCCAATAATCGTATAAGTCAATAATTAAAGTACTAACAAGAGTAAACGTTGATTGATTGGGCATTTGACCGGTGCCAGGCACTGTTCTAAACCTTTCATGTGACCCCCGTGAAGCAGGTCCAGGGGAGATTCCCATTTTCCAGATGAGGAACCGAAGTTTGGGAGTCCGAGTAACTTGCCAAGGCCACACGGCTGGTGGGGCAGAGTCAGGATTCAAAACCAGGCAGTGGACTCCGAGCTCCCTCCACTGCCCTGCCTGCCCCTGGATGGGAGGTGCGCAGGAACTCAGTGCGGACTCTCGCAAAGGGCCCCTGTTTTGGTATCATGTCAGCAGCCAGTAGAAGGACAAAGGCCTGGATTATGGCTTTTTTTCCTTTCCTCCTGGACTGGGAGGCATCTGCCACTTTCTTATCATTTTGATGTTCTGCTTTCTTGTGTTTGAAGGGATTCTTTAGGGTCACAAATGGTGAGGAAAAGGTAGAGGAAACACCACGTGTGAGTTTCCTGTGTTGGTCTACCCCTGGCCTCAGCTGTGTGATCTCAGGCAAGTTGCTTAACCTCTCTGAACTTTGTTATAAAATGAGGATAATACCAACACCTCCTTTATAAGGTCTGGGGTAGGATTAAGTGAGACGACTCAAAAGTGCTTCGAACTGTGTCTTGCACTGGGATTAACCGGTGCATAAACTCTGGTCAGTCGCCTTTTGACTTTTCTTTGTTAATTTCTTCATTTATCTTCATTGGTTAGAAGGCAAGATAGTTTGCCAATAGCATCATTTACGAGTCTTTTTCTTTCCAGTCGAACTGCTACACTTACAGCTTCCCTCTTCTTCCTTGAATTTAACCAGGATTAAGCAGCTGACAAGTTGGAAGCAAAGATGGGGGTGGGCCTCGCAACACAGCTGCGGAGATCCTATCCTCCTGCTGGAACCACTCTCAGTTGCTACAGATCCCTTTCCAGGATGGCTGCTTCCCCTTTACCTCCCAGCCTAGATCTGAAACGCAGTGATGGATTTCTGCTGCTTTCAGAAACAGTTCGTTTCCCTTGTGAATTTCACTTCCAGGAAAGAAACTCATTCAGATCACCTGCTCCGCTCTCCTCATTGTAAATGACAATTCAAATGCAAAAATCTCATTTTTCTTTAAGGCCCAGAATAGGGTAGGGAAGATAGTTTTGCTGTCCCTGCATGCATTTCACCCTTTTTTTCATAAAATAACACTTGGGAAGGTCTTTGTGACTGTTCTTGTAGCTAAGAATGGTAACTTGAAGAATAAAGATTCTCTCTTCTGACGATGTCTTCCCCCTTCTCTCTCTCTTTCTAATATACATGTATTAAATACATAATCTAATTATATAATCTAAATACAGATATATAAATCTATATGTGTACTCAAAGTCTAATTTTCAAGCTGAACTTCCAAACTCGATCCTCTCTGCAGTCCCAGGACCAAGAACCATGCCCAATGCATGTTTTTTTCAGTAATTCTGAGGGTGACTTTTTTCCACACTGACATCCTGCACGAAAGATCGTGCCCTCTCAATCCCCGAGGTTGCAGCTGAAAGAGAAGCCTCGTCCTGTTTTTGTTCCTCGAATATTAGAAAATATTTATTTCCCTTCATTCCTGAAAGACTAGGTAATAATTACAAATTGAGAATAATTTCAAGACGTTGAGGAACCGCCTCCTGTTCCGTCCCGTGTGTACAGGCAGCGAGATGGACGGGTCCGTCCTAGGATGCCCCTCTGTGATGGAAGCCTCTGGGCGGCTACATCACCAGGACTGTGGCTGGAGAGATGCTGCCTGGACCAGGAGGATGTGAGGGAACCAGAGATGCATCCTCAGCGTCCTGATCACCATGGCGATCTCGTTTATTGAACACTTGCCACCGGCCGGGCACTGTTCTCAGCCCTTTAGGAATTTTGCCATTTTTTTCATCCTTGCTAGAGCCCCACCTGGTTGGGACTACTGTTATCTCCGTTCTACGGAGAAGGAAACTAAAGTTCAAAGAGGTAAAGTCACTCATGCAGCCCGAAGACCTCAGGCAGACCCTGAAGCCAGGCTCCCCATCACTCCCTTCCGCTGCCCTTCAGCCTCTGACAGTAGAAGCAGAAGATGCCAGAGCTTAGGAGATGGGATAGAAAGGAAAGGGCAGATTTTTACAGATCCTGCAGGAGGGTCAAAAAGCTAGCAGGGTTTGATTTACATGTGATTAACGTACCATGTAACTAATCACGCTAGGACACGAAGGGGGAAACAGGCAAGTCTGGGCCACCCCTACAGATGAAGAGGGATGACCAGAGACCCTTCCAGCCTAACACCTGTGACGTGGTGAGAAGAGCAGCCATCGCGGGTGGTTGTGACGGTCAGCGTGATGTGTCCACTCGGCCAGGCCATTGTCCCCAGCTTTTCAATGAAATCTGCATCCAGGTATTTCTGGGAAGGTATTTAGTAGAGGGGATTAACATCCACTTCAGTTGAGTTTAAGTAAAGGAGGTTATCCTCAATAATGTGCGTGGGCCTCATACAAAGAGGCGAAAGATCATAAGAGAAGTAAGTTTTCCAGCCTGCTCTGTGGATTTCAAGTTTGCCCAGCCAACAGCCCTCAAAATCACGGAGGCTGATACCTTGCAAAAAATCTCTCTCTCTATCTCCTACTGTAGGTTCTGTTTCTCTGGTTGGCCCCTAACTGATACGCCGGTCAAGAAGCTTTGAGGTCAGATGGATGGAGATTCCAGGCTTGGTTGCGTGACATCGGAGTGGGGTCATCAGTAGTACTCTGTTCAGGTGTGCAGACATGACCCACACAAAGGCACTTAGCTATGGGGGCAAGGGAGCTGCAATCCAGTCCCCGCTACCTCACTCCTAAACCATGCTTCCTGGCCTGGGCCTGTGTCTGCCCCTTCCTCCAATTTGCAGAAACATCCTGAAATCTCATTCCACCGAATTGTGTGCCCTCTGCTGAAAGTGGTCATCTTTTCCTAGTTCACACAAGTGCTGATGCCTACCTTGCAGACAGCCTTAGATAGCTTACTAAATCTTTCTGAACATCTGCTCCTTACCTGTAATATGGGAGCTATGTCCTCAAAAGGTTATGGAGAGGGTTACATGAAATAGTTTATGAAAAAAGCTTATCATGGTATCTAGCATGGGGCACCCATAAACGTTAGTATCTGTTAGTATTAGAGCATTTGTTTTTCATTGCATTAGTTAGGAGTCTCATTAGCAAGTGACAAAACTCAACTGGAACTGGCTTAAACCAGAGAAGTTCCCTCTGTCTGGGATTTTAAAGGGCGATGGTTTGACAGAGGCTGGGGGAATAAGAGCCCTGTGATTGGCATGGACCAACTGGGATGCAGCCCTGGAGCCCTGGGGAGGAGGGCAGGTACCCAAGCAGAGCCGGGCCTCGCCGGCAGGGGAGAAAATTAAAGGGGTTGGACAGGCATCTGTAGGGTCTGTTTTGGTTTCTCAGAGGACAGCCAAGGCAGTGAGCTGAGGGAGACAGCATTTTGACTGCAGTGGCTGCATCTTCCTCAGGGAGAACAGTGGGAAGCCGTCTTTTTGGTCACCCCATGGCTCTTTGGTGAGCTGCTTGCTGCAGTCAGTTGGGTTTTGTGGTTGAAACCGAGTTTCACACGCTGGTACCTCCCTGGCTGCACACAGAGTTGGAGCAAGGTATCTGGGGGAACACGGGAGTCGGGCCCTGAGGATCCCACTGAGGAAGGCATGCGTTGCATCATCTTTTGGCAGGTTGAATGCGTATCCACTGGGCCCAGGGAGCGGCTTAATTACCAGCCTAATAGCAGGTCCACTTACGGCTTCAGGTTTCATAGAGGAAGAAGCATCATTGCAAAATGCTTTTGATGTGGTTTATTAAAGCTACGAGGCCACGGTGACATGTGAATTTTAAGTGCTTGGTGCAGGGCATGGAAAAAAAGGCACAGGCCATACTTTGTAGAGAAGGAATTTTTCAGATCCTAGATCCTAAGTTTGGAAGGATATAGGGAATATTTTCTGCTCCCTCCTTCTGCTTCCTGCCAGGTCGGGTCTCTATGCCATCCAACATGAATGGCTGTTACAAAACAAACAAACACACAAAGAGTTTCCAGAGAAAAAGACTGCAGAACCACCGGAAGCTGCAGCGTTTAACATTCTTTGTAATCAGAAAGCGCTGATATCTCCCTGAAATCGCCACAGCTGTAGTTGAAGCTTATTCCTTCCTGATTTGCTCTTAGAGGTAAAACAGATCCTCCGTTCAGATCATGGGGGTGTGTGTGTGTGTGTGTGTGTGTGTGTGTTGAGTGTCTGCCACGCAGCATGCACGGGACCCTCACTTGGAGGAAAGGGGCGGTGGGAAGATGACATTTTGCTCTTGGGGAGCTTATGGCCAGTCGGGGAGGCAGATGCCATGTGGCTGCCTTTTGTGTAAATTCACATTATGTGAATTTCAACTAGGTTGGTACAACAAATATTAATAGAGTTTCACTAAAACAAAATTGGAAAAAATGTCACCTCCACCCCAGTTTTATCTTATTTTATTTTACTGAAGTACAGTTGATTTACAATGTTGTGTTAGTTTCAGCTGTACAGCAAACTGATTCAGTTATACATACATATATAGCTATTCTTTTTCAGATTCTTTCCCTTTATAGGTTATTACAAAATATTGAGTAGAGTTCCCTGTGCTATACAGTAGGTCCTTGTTGGTTATCTATTTTATACATAGTAGTACCTACACCCCAATTTTAAAATTCAGTTGAAAAAATCAAATCATGTGAAACCTGGCAGACTAAGTCAATAGTACTGTATTTACTCTATGGCTGCAGCTCTGTCCCCTTTGAGCTAGAAATACTGCCAAGGTCCTTCTTGATATGTACTTCTTTGCAAAAATTAGCCTTGAATTATGCAGCAGATTTACAAAAGGCAAGATCTTCGTGAACAAATCCTCTGCATAAAATGCCTCTGCCCTATATTTCAGGATAATGTTTAAACACAGTGCTAGCTGTCTGCTGGTTCTTTTATTTATAGGACAACTATTTCCTTAAACGAGGCAGGAGTTGGCAACGATGTCCTGTGATCCACCCAATGCCTGCTTTTGTAAATAAAGTTTTATCGAAACACACCCACTCCTTGACATTTTGCAGATGGCTATTTTCCCAAGACAATGAGGGTTGAGTAATTGCAACAGACTGTCCAGACTGAAAGGTGGAAAGTATTTATTATCTGGACCTTTGGAGAAAGCCTTTGCTGGCTCTCAGAGCAGAGGGTTCACCACAGGGACACGTGATTCTATTTGCCTGTGTCTATGGGGCAGGTTTTCCAGTCTTACTGCACTTTGATTGTCCTAACTCTGTGATATATTGGAGCCCTCTGAGTGGCGAAAGGGTGACTACTTTGATGGGGTGGTCAGGGATGGTCTCTTAAGAGGTGACATCTGTCCTGAATGTGGAAGACAAGAACAAGCCTGGCAGGCAAAGTTCTGGGCACCGAGACATGGAGTGCATCTTCCTGCAGTTCTTACCGAGAAGCACGTGACACATTCTGAGTGCCAGTCACGGTGCTAGAATATTACAAAGTCCTGTTCCCTGTCACCACTCAGGAATTCCCAAGTGGCCTAACATAGTGGTTGGACCAGATCCCTGGGTTTGGAGTCTAGTTCTACCACGTTAAGTGCTGTGTGACCTTGGGCAAGTTGCTTCACCTCTCCGAGCCCCGGTTTTCTTAACAGCAAAATAACAGTAGGACTCAGGGCAATGGTAACATGTAAAGGCGAATGGCAGTGCCTGATACAAAGAACACTCCATCACTTACACGGCTTGTGTACCACACAGGCCTAGGGGTGCAGTTCACTTAGACCCCACCCTGGGCAGGCTGCGGCACTACATACCGAGTGCTCTAATAACTAGTAGTGGCAGGAAAGAGAGGACACAAGTGAAAGTTCAGGACTGCATGACAAGTCTTCTAGAGAAGGGCTGGTAGGATAAAGGCAAGGATGATTTGTTTTGCTTTGGAAGATAGGAGAGGGGTTTCCAGAAAATGCAACATTTCAACAGTCTTAGAAAGGCGGGTAGGAATCCCAAAGACTGAGCAAGGGGGAAGGGCATGCGAGGTGGAGGGAACAGCACGCACAAAGGCACGGTGTCTCAAAGCTTTGTAGCACGTTTGGAGAGCAGAGATGCATCCCTAGGGTCAGATGCTGGCTTTCAAAAGGTCCTTCTGGCAGTGGTGTGAAGGTATTGGGGCAGAGGGTGTAGAGACAGAAGGTAGAGAGGTTTAGTAGGTGTCTACTCAAACAGTTTAGGTCAGAGAGGTTGAGGAAATTTTTTTAAAAAGGATGCATTCAAGGGATATTTGGAAATGCTCTCTGCCTGGTGGATAGGATGGGGGTTGGGTGAGTGGAGTTTCTGGCCTGAGTGCTGGGGAAATAATGTGCTGGCGATGGAAATGCTACCGAAAATGCTAATCATACAGAATCTGATAGGATCTCAAGCCGAGCTGTCGCATAGGGCAGCCCCAGATCCCACGGGAGCTTGTCCGAATTGCCCTCTCTTGAGATAGTTCGAGTACAAATGAAGACGTGCTCTAAGGGAAAAGTCACCCAGAATCTCAAAGACTTAAGCATCTCATTAGTAGCCCTTATACTGATGCACATTGCACGGATAATATTTTGGATTATTGGGTTAGATAGAAGATATTATCACAATTAATTGTACCTGTAATTTACCTTTGCATTTTATTATTTTTATTTTTTTAATTTATTTTTTGGCCTCGCCACACAACTTGCAGGATCTCCGTTCCCCAACCAGGGATTGAACCTGGGCCACGGCAGCAAAAGCCTGGACTCCTAACCACTAGGCCACCAGGAAGAACTCCCTACCTTTACATTTTTAAAGTGGCAACTGGAACATGTAGAATCACATATGTGGCTCACATCACATTTCCTTCAGACTATGCTGATCTAGGTAAACGGTCCAGATGTGTTCCTAAACCCACTCCACACACATGATTTATTTGGCCTGTGCAGTGTTTTAAAGAGATTTTAATTGATTAGTAACTTTACAACATTGCCATATTTTCACAGAAATACCGCACTTTCAGAGTCTCAAGAAATCTCCAGATCTGAGCACAGATCTGGCTGGAGACAGAGGTCACTGTCCCCGTGGATAGGACCCCTGGGGTCCAGTTCTCTTTGGGCCCCATGCTGCTGCTGTCACTTTCACTTGGGGTGTGGCCTTGGGGCCGCGGGCAGGCGATGGCTGACCCAGATCCAAGGCTTGGGGGAATACGTGCCAGTTCATCCAGGATGACCCCTGCTTCTAGGCTAGACAATGAGACAAGATAACTTGGGAGACAGCCCAGGCCCCAAATCTGAGCCAGTGGAGGTCTCTGCCTCAGTTTCCTGCGTGTGAAGTGGGCATAATTATATGTGCAGAGCAGGAGCTGGGAAGCTTAATGACTGTTTGGGAAGCTCCACGGGGTGGCTGGCTTAGGACTTGTGGGAAGGGTTCTCATTGGGATTTTGCTTTTGGTTCTGGCTCCAGGCTAAAGCCAGGTGAGTCATCGGGCTAATGGACACAGGCAGCTCTGCCAACACAAACAGCTGTTTTGCAGCAGCCTCGGAGGACGGCTGGCCTGCCCTGACTCAGGCAGGCTGAGTGGCTCCTCTAAATCTCCAGGGCTTTCCCCTGTAACGGCTGTGGGCCCAGGGCTGCTGAGTGTCGGGAAACGGATGCCCCGTTATCTTCCGACCTTCACCTCAGATGCACCGCGGCGATGGACGTCTCAGACGCACGGAGCCACAGGGCACTTCGCCCAAAGCAGCATAATTCTCTGACTTCAAGTGCTCCCTCCTCTGAGCCGACCCCCTCACCAGCCAGGTCTCCCAGCGCTGCCACGGGACCAGACGGGTGGCCTTCCTGCCCCGCGGGGCCGGCTGTTGGCGGGCTGGTGGTGGGCTTGGACTTGGGGGCTGACAAGGCCAGCAGGAGGCCCGGCCGTGGAAGAGGGAAGGACCCACGGACAGAGGGAGGTTGGCTGGTGAACAAGCTGTGAGGTCTTCCTGTCTCTCCGCAGGGCCCTAAGGCCCCGGGGGCTGAGCTCTGCTGGTCTCTGTGCCCGGATTAAAGCCAGGAAAGGAGAAGGCAGGACCCTGGGCCTCAGGCTGGCGTCGTCGAAGCACCTTAAAAAGGAGGTTACTGCCCGGGTCCCCATTAAGTCACCTGGGGGGTAGGGGCACAGTGATGGTGCCACGGAGGCGACTGCACTTAATTAAAAAGTCTGTCCTCACGGGCGCGAGCCACGGTGATCAGCGCGGACCCCAGAGACGGGCATGGGACGCTAAGGCTGCTGCTGCCGCCACCAAGAAGCCTGTGTGCGAGCCCAGGTCACTCTCCACACCGCCCCTCCCGGGAGCCGGTGCAGCCCGCCACTGCCAGGCTCTCGTGATCCAGGGACAACTTCCCCGGGAGAACGCACGGTGCGCCTCGGGCTGCTGCAACGTCACGCCGGCCTCTGCCGCCGCAGGCTCGCCCCGCATCCGTAGCCCTCCCTCCCCGCGACCTGAGTGAGCCAGCGCCCCCGAAGCAGCTGCTCCTTTAACCCCGGTCTGTCTGGGCGGGGAACAGACGCCCTCAGGCGACCTACACGCAGAGGCGGGGCCACATCCAAAGCTGAACCCCGGGAGCTGTGCGAACAAAGAAGAGAAGGGGAAATCTCTCCCAGCAGCCTCAGGAGCAGCGGATGAAAGCTCCACAAACAACCTGATGTGCCCGCATCTGTGGAATACCTGAATAGACAACAAATCATCCCAAATTGAGGAGGTGGACTTTGGGAGCAACGATATATACATTTTTTTCCCTTTTTCTCTTTTTCTGAGTGTGTATGTGTATGCTTCTGTGTGTGATTTTGTCTGTATAGCTCTGCTTTTACCATTTGTCCTAGGGTTCTGTCTGTCCGGTTTTTTTGCTGTTGTTGTTGTTTTTTACTTTTAGAAAATTTTTTCTTAATAATTATTTTTTATTTTAATAACTTTATTTTATTTTACTTTACTTTATTTTACCCTCTTTCTTTCTTTCTTTCTATCTTTTCTCCCTTTTATTCTGAGCCGTGTGGATGAAAGGCTCTTGGTGCTCCAGCCAGGCATCAGGGCTGTGCCTCTGAGGTGGGAGAGCCAACTTCAGGACACTGGTCCACACGAGACCTCCCAGCTCCACGTAATATCAAACGGCGAAAATCTCCCGGAGCTCTCGATCTCAACACCAAGACCCAGCTCCACTCAACAACCAGCAAGCTACAGTGCAGGACGCCCCATGCCAAACAACTAGCAAGAGAGGAACACAACCCCACCCATTAGCACAGAGGCTGCCTAAAATCATAATAAAGCCACAGACACCCCAAAACACACCACCAGACGTGGACCTGCCCACCAGAAAGACAAGATCCAGCCTCATCCACCAGAACACAGGCACTAGTCCCCTCCACCAGGAAGCCTATACAACCCACTGAACCAGCCTTAGCCACTGGGGGCAGATACCAAAAACAAGAGGAACTACGAACCTGCAGCCTGCGAAAAGGAGACCCCAAACACAGTAAGATAAGCAAAATGAGAAGACAGAAGAACACACAGCACATGAAGGAGCAAGGGAAAAACCCACCAGACCTAACAAATGAAGAGGAAATAGGCAGTCTACCTGAAAAATAATTCAGAATAATGATAGTTAAGGTGATCCAAAATCTTGGAAAGAGAATAAATACAAGAAACGTTTAAGAAGGACCTAGAAGAACTGAACACCAACAAACAGTGATGAACAACACAATAAATGAAATTAAAAATTCTCTAGAAGGGATCAGTAGCAGAATAACTGAGGCAGAAGAACTGATAAGTGACCTGGAAGATAAAATAGTGGAAATAACTACCACAGAGCAGAATAAAGAAAAAAGAATGAAAAGAATTGAGGACAGTCTCAGAGACCTCTGGGACAACATTAAACGCACCAACATTCGAAATATAGGAGTCCCAGAAGAAGAAGAGAAAAAGAAAGGGACTGAGAAAATATTTGAAGAGATTATAGTTGAAAACTTCCCTAACATGGGAAAGGAAATAGTTAATCAAGTCCAGGAAGAACAGAGAGTGCCATACAGGATAAATCTAAGGAGAAACACGCCAAGACACATATTAATCAAACTGTCAAAAATTAAATACAAAGAAAAAATATTAAAAGCAGCAAGGGAAAAACAACAAATAACACACAAGGGAATCCCCATAAGGTTAACAGCTGATCTTTCAGCAGAAACTCTGCAAGCCAGAAGGGAGTGGCAGGACATATTTAAAGCTACAACCAAGATTACTCTACCCAGCAAGGATCTCATTCAGATGTGATGGAGAAATTAAAACCTTTACAGACAAGCAAAAGCTAAGAGAATTCAGCACCACCAAACCAGCTTTACAACAAATGCTAAAGGAACTTCTCTAGGCAGGAAACACAAGAGAAGGAAAAGACCTACAATAACAAACCCAAAACAATTAAGAAAATGGTTATAGGAACCCACATATCGATAACTACCTTAAATGTAAATGGATTAAATGCTCCAACCAAAAGACATAGGTTGGCTGAATGGATACAAAAGCAAAACCCGTATATATGCTGTCTACAAGAGGCCCACTTCAGACCTAGGGACACATACAGACTGAAAGTGAGGGGATGGGAAAACATATTCCATGCAAAATGGAAATCAAAAGAAAGCTGGAGTAGCAATTCTCCTATCAGACAAAATAGATTTAAAATACAGAATATTACAAGAGACAAAGAAGGACACTACATAATGATCAAGGGATCGATCCAAGAAGAAGAGATAACAACTGTAAATATTTATGCACTCAACATAGGAGCACCTCAATACATAAGGCAAATGCTAACAGCCATAAAAGGGGAAATCGACAGTAACACAATCATAGGAGGGGAATTTAACACCCCACTTTCACCAATAGACAGATCATCCAAAATGAAAATAAATAAGGAAACACAAGCTTTAAATGATACATTAAACAAGATGGACTTAATTGATATTTATAGGACATTACATCCAAAAACAACAGAATACACATTCTTCTCAAGTGCTCATGGAACATTCACCAGGATAGATCATATATTGGGTCACAAATCAAGCCTTGGTAAATTTAAGAAAATTGAAATCGTATCAAGTATCTTTTCCGACCACAACCCTATGAGATTAGATATCAATTACAGGAAAAACTCAGTGAAAAATACAAACACATGGAGGCTAAACAATACACTACTTAATAACCAAGAGATCACTGAAGAAATCAAAGAGGAAATCAAAAAATACCTAGAAACAAATGACAATGAAAACACGACGACCCAAAACCTATGGGATACAGCAAAAGCAGTTCTAAGAGGGAAGTATATAGCAATACAATCCTACCTTAAGAAACAAGAGAAATCTCAAATAAACAACTTAACCTTGCACCTAAAGCAATCAGAGAAAGAAGAACAAAAAAACCCCAAAGTTAGCAGAAGGAAAGAAATCATAAAGATCAGATCAGAAATAAATGAAAAAGAAATGAAGGAAACGATTGGAAAGATAAATAAAACTAAAAGCTGGTTCTTTGAGAAGACAAACAAAATTGATAAGCCATTAGCCAGACTCATCAAGAAAAAAAGGGAGAAGACTCAAATCAATAGAACTAGAAATGGAAAAGGAGAAGTAACAACTGACACTGCAGAAGTACAAAGGATCATGAGAGATTACTGCAAGCAACTCTATGCCAATAAAATGGACACCCTGGAAGAAATGGACAAATTCTTAGAAATGCACAACCTTCTGAGACTGAACCAGGAAGAAATAGAAAAAATGAACAGACCAATCACAAGCACTGAAATTGAAACTGTGATTAAAAATCTTCCAACAAACAAAAGCCTAGGACCAGATGGCTTCACAGGCGAATTCTATCAAACATTTAGAGAAGAGCTAACACCTATCCTTCTCAAACTCTTCTAAAATATAGCAGAGGGAGGAACACTCCCAAACTCATTCTACAAGGCCACCATCACCCTGATACCAAAACCAGACAAAAATGTCACAAAGAAAGACAGCTACAGGCCAATATCACTGATAAACATAGATGCAAAAATCCTCAACAAAATACCAGCAAACAGAATCCAACAGCACATTAAAAGGATCATACACCACGATCAAGCGGGGTTTATCCCAGGAATGCAACGATTCTTCAATATATGCAAATCAATCAATGTGATACACCATGTTAACAAATTGAAGGAGAAAAACCATATGATCATCTCAATAGATGCAGAGAAAGCTTTCAGCAAAATTCAACACCCATTTATGATTAAAACCCTCCAGAAAGTAAGCATAGAGGGAACTTTCCTCAACATAATAAAGGCCATATGTGACAAACCCACAGCCAACATCGTCCTCAATGGTGAAAAACTGAAACCATTTCCATTAAGATCAGGAACAAGAGAAGGCTGTCCACTGTCACCACTATTATTCAACATAGTTTTGGAAGTTTTAGCCACAGCAATCAGAGAAGAAAAAGAAATAAAAGGAATCCAAATTGGAAAAGAAGAAGTAAAGCTGTCACTGTTTGCAGATGACATGATGCTATACATAGAGAATCCTAAATATGCTACCTGAAAACTACTAGAGCTAATCAATGAATTTGGTAAAGTTGCAGGATACAAAATTAATGCACAGAAATCACTAGCATTCCTATACACTAATGATGAAAAATCTGAAAGTGAAATTAAGAAAACACTCCCATTTACCATTGCAACACAAAGAATAAAATATCTAGGAATAAACCTTCCTAAGGAGACAAAAGACCTGTATGCAGAAAATTATAAGACACTGATGAAAGCAATTAAAGATGATACAAATAGATGGCGAGATATACCATGTTCTTGGATTGGAAGAATCAACATTGTGAAAATGACTCTACTACCCAAAGCAACCTACAGATTCAATGCAATCCATATCAAACTACCACTGGCATTTTTCACAGAACTAGAACAAAAAATTTCACCATTTGTATGGAAACACAAAAGACCCCGAATAGCCAAAGCAACCTTGAGAAAGAAAAGCAGAGCTGGAGGAATCCGGTTCCCTGACTTCGGACTATACTACAAATCTACAATAATCAAGACAGCATGGTACTGTCACATAAACAGAAATATAGATCAGTGGAACAGCATAGAAAGGCCAGAGATAAACCCATGCACATATGGTCACCTTATCTTTGATAAAGGAGGCAAGAATATACAGTGAAGAAAAGACAGCCTCTTCAATAAGTGGTGCTGGGAAAACTGGGCAGGTACATGTAAAAGTATGAAATTAGAACACTCCCTAACACCATACACAAAAATAAACTCAAAATGGATTAAAGACCTAAGTGTAAGGCCAGACACTATCAAACTCTTAGAGGAAAACATAGGCAGAACACTCTATGACATAAATCACAGCAAGATCCTTTTTGACCCATCTCCTAGAGAAATGGAAATAAAAGCAAAAATAAACAAATGGGACCTAATGAAACTTAAAAGCGTTTGCACAGCAAAGGAAACCATAAACAAGACCAAAAGACAACCCTCAGAATGGAAGAAAATATTTGCAAATGAAGCAACTGACAAAGGATTAATCTCCAAAATTTACAAGCAGCTCATGCAGCTCAATATCAAAAAACAAACAACCCAATCCAAAAATGGGCAGAAGACCTAAATAGACATTTCTCCAAAGAATATATACAGATTGCCAACAAACACATGAAAGAATGCTCAACATCACTAATCATTAGAGAAATGCAAATCAAAACTACAGTGAGATATCATCTCACACCGGTCAGAATGGCCATCACCAAAAAATCTAGAAACAATAAATGCTGGAGAGGGTGTGGAGAAAAGGGAACCCTCTTGCACTGTTGGTGGGAATGTAAATTGATACAGCCACTATGGAGAACAGTATGGAGGTTCCTTAAAAAACTAAATCTAGAACTACCATATGACCCAGCAATGCCAGTACTGGGCATATACCCTGAGAAAACCATAATTCAAAAAGAGTCATGTACCACAATGTTCATTGCAGCTCTATTTACAATAGCCAGGACATGGAAGCAACCTAAGTGTCCATCGACAGATGAATGGATAAAGAAGATGTGGCACATATATACAATGGAGTATTACTCAGCCTTAAAAAGAAAGGAAATTGAGTTATTTGTAGTGAGGTGGATGGACCTAGAGTCTGTCATACAGAGTGAAGTAAGTCAGAAAGAGAAAAACAAATACCGTATGCTAACACATATATATGGAATCTAAGGGGAAAAAATGGTCATGAAGAACCTAGGGGCAAGACGGGAATAAAGACAGAGACCTACTAGAGAATGGACTTGAGGATATGGGGAGGGGGAAGGCTAAGCTGGGACGAAGTGAGAGAGTGACATGGGCATATATACACTACCGAATGTAAAATAGCTAGCTAGTGGGAAGCAGCCGCATAGCACAGGGAGATCAGCTCGGTGCTTTGTGACCACCTAGAGGGGTGGGATAGGGAGGGTGGGAGGGAGGGAGATGTAAGAGGGAACAGATATGGGAACATATGTATATGTATAACTGATTCACTTTGTTATAAAGCAGAAAGCAATACACCATTGTAAAGCAATTATACTCCAATAAAGATGTTAAAACAAAACAAAACAAACAAACAAAAAAGTCTGTCCTCAGACACCAGCACGGAGACATTGCTGTGACGTCAGTGACACAGCTGCGTGCCTGGTCCTGCCAGCCTTGGCTGACTGTCCCCTCCCCCTCATCTCTCCTCCGATCAGGGTCACGCTGTTGAGTGTGGCCAGAGCTGTCCTGTTCTCTCTGACTCGGACCTCTGAAGACGTTGCCTACTTGGAGACAAGAATTTCCTTTCTGTCTCGGTCTTTTTTCCCCTTTCTGTGGTGCCCAGGCCAGAGTTTGGATGGATGGACAGATTGTGTGAAGAACACCTGGCCAGCTCTATGTGGAAATCATCCTCAGTTTTGATAATATCAACACTGCCCCAGCACTTCCTTTGTGTTTTTACATCCTCTAATCCTCGTCGCAAGTGCCAGAGGTAGATCAGACATTACTATCCCCATCTTACAGCCCTGAAAACTGAGGCCGGGAAGGTTAAGCAACCTGCTCAAGGTCACCGAGAGCCACGGGGCAGAGCCTGTGCCCACTGCCTCAGAGCCTGTGACCTTCATCATTCATTTGGTGCTGGGTGGGAGGAAAGAGCCCTCAAAGGGGCTAGTCGGAGTGTGACTTCTGAGCTGTTACAGGTTAAGAAGAAGAACACGGATGGTTTGCATATTGTAGCTGTGGAAGCCGATGACCTCCTCTGTGAGGCTGAGAACCCACGGCGGCAGGGGCGCCCTGAATGGCTGGGTCCACCTCTGGGACTCAGGGTTTTGGGCCCTCATTGGTCCACTGGGTCCACAAGTGCCAGCAAAGACACAGATACGACCCTCCCTCCTCTGTCACTCAACCAGTGTGTCCTCGGCCTTGCCTGCCCGGTGGTGCTGATGTCACAGGAAGGAGGGGCGGTAGGCAGAGCCGTGGGGTGACAGGATGTGGTTCTGATGATGTTGGCGGGGATCCAGACCAAGGGTGGCCTTGGCCGTGCCCCTGGGAGGGGGCCGGGCGTCACTAACAGAGCTATCATGAAACTGGTCCCAACCACGCCGTCCTCTGAAATTTGATCCTTCCCAGAAATCCCTTTTACAAAGCTGTCTTAATAATAATAATAAAAACTTACTTTCTGATCACAGAATGAGCACATGTTCATAGATAAAGTGTGTAAAACATAAAACACAGGCAAAAAGATTAAAGTGAACACCGGAATCCACCCCCTGGAGACCCCCATGCTTTTGTTGTTTCACGCAGAGCCTTTCAGTCTTTTTTGGTTTGGGGTGTTCTTTTTTGGAAAGGCTACCTACCGCAATTATGTATGATTCTGTAAGTGCAATCTTACTGTACCTACCTTTTCATAACCTGCTTTATTGTTCACTTAATAAGATACCATGAGAATCTTTCCCTATCATGAAATATTCCTTTAAAAGATCACTGTGATGGTCAGTCCACACTCCATTGTGTCATAATGTGTCATGAATTCCCCCGGTATTGGACATTAAGATCATTTCCAGTTTTTTACTTCTCAATGTAACATTTTATCTTCAGTATCATATTTACAACATTTTAGAAAAATCGCCCTAGCTGTGGTTTTGTTCTCCCTGAAATGCTTGGTGATTGGGGTTCCGGGCCAACAGGAGGTTGATTTTGGGGTTCTGGTGTGGGGTGCACACAAGACAAGCTTGCTTCTGGTTTCTGTTCCCCGTGCAGAGTACAAGCTGGCTGTTCATCCAGTTTGGGGGTTGTGCTGAGAATGTGGGAGGGCTCGAGCCCCACGCCACCTCAGTCCCCTTTCTGGATGGACAGGTTTCCAGGGGTGAGATGAGGTAACACCAGAGTGGTGGAGACGCTGATCCAAGGGCACAGAGCCAAGTGATGCCCAGAGCCCCAAGGCAGCTACCCCCCGGGCTGGGAGTCGGCCCCTCAAAAACACCTCCATCTCCCTTTGACAGTTAGGAGGGCCTCTGCTGTATTCTTTGCAACCCAGAATCTGCACATCAGCCTTTCTGACCCACCCCTCTTGCCTGTATTTGGAGAGTTTTCAACATTCCATGGACTCAGCCCCCAGCCCTTTCCTCGGGCTGTATACACTCAATTTGCAAAATATCTCTTTTCCTTTCCATCTTAACCTAATGCTTTTCACTTTTTAATCTCTGGCTTGGAGGGAAAAATGGTCTGTCCTGAGCCGCTTCATGTTTTTCTGTTTCAATCCACCACCTGGAAAATGCGCCTCAAAGTTTTGGAATGAAAATTTATCTCCTAAGACTCCTTCTGTCTTTTACGACGACAAAGGCATTTTATGGTCCTGAGTTTACCATAAACACAACTGGAAACAATATGACAGTCCCTGGGACCCCGCGGGAGGGTCTGTGGAATATGCAGGGACAGATGCTTTTCCTCTTGCATTGCTTTTGAGAACTAAGTGTCGTTGCATGCCTACTTCTGCGAGGGCCCCTCTTAAAAGGATTATGAGATGGTATTTTGCTGGAAACTTCTCTTTCTGTAGAGAACCGTTAGCCTGGGCTGGGTTAGGTGTGGCAGGAGGGCTCAGGAGAAGAGGCAGTGGAGAAATTTCTGGGTGGTCTGCAAAGCTAGGATAGGGCTGGGGTACCACTGGGATCTCCTAGGGGTCACCATCCCATCCATCCCCTTGCACGGAAAAACTTCTCAGGCAGGAGGACAGAGTTCTTGGCAACAGGGCGTGCTTAATGGTGGATGTTCTGCCTTCCTGGGTCCCACTCAAGATTGGGGTCCCCCTTGTGCCCCACGCCTGCGACTCAGGTCAACAGAAGTTGAGGTGGTTGAGGGACATCCCTGGCGGTCCAGTGGTTAGGACTCCGCGCTTCCACTGCAGGGGGCGCAGGTTCGATCCCTGGTCGGGGAACTAGGATCCCGCATGCCACGCGGCACGGCCAAAAACAAAAAAGAAGTTGAAGTGGTTGACACTTAGCTGGTTTTAAAGCACAGGCAACGGAGATCCAAAGACGCGGCCGCCCAATCTGCGCCACAGATCACTAGCTCTGTGACCTTGGGCAGGGTGGTGACCTCTCTGAGCCTCTAATTTCTCATCTGGAAAACGCAGCATGTGATGGTCAGGTTTACGTGTCTACTCGGTGAGGCGGTTTCATCAAACCCTAACCTCGCGGTGTTGCTGCAAAGGTATTTCATGGCTGCTGTTAGCATCCACAGTCGGGTGACTTTAAGTTAAGGAAATTATCCTTCGTGAGGTGGGTGGTCCTTATCCAATTAGCTGACAGCCTTAAGAGCAAACACTGAGGTTTCCTGAGGAAGAAATCCTGCTTCAAGACTGTAACATATAAAGACGCAGATGTAGAGAATGGACTTGGGGACACGGGGAGGGGGAAGGGGAAGCTGGGACGAAGTGAGAGAGTGGCATGGACATATATACACAACCAAATGTAAAACAGATAGCTAGTGGGAAGCAGCCGCATAGCACAGGGAGATCAGCTTGGTGCTTTGTGACCACCTAGAGGGATGGGATAGGGAGGGTGGGAGGGAGGGAGGCGCAAGAGGGAGGGCATATGGGGATATATGTATATGTATAGTTGATTCACTTTGTTATACAGCAGCAACTAACACACCATTGTGAAGCAATTATATTCCAATAAAGATGAAACAAACCCCCAAAACAAACAAAAACACTGTAATATAGACATGGTGTTGGAGTCTCCAGTCTGTTGGCCTGCCCAATGGATTTCAGACTTGCCGGCCTCAACTGCATAACCCAATTCCTTGAAATAAATCTCTTTATCTATCTAACAATCATCTATCTATTATCTGTCTACCTACCTACCTATCTATCCACCTATATAATCTATCATCTATCTAAATAAATATATCTACATCTATGTCTGTATCTATGTATCCTGTTGGTTCTGTTTCTCTGGAGAACCCTGACTGATCCAGAGCTAGCAGTTAGAATTCAATGAGTCACTCTACTGAGACTTAGCCTTGGGTCCAGGCACACAGTAGGTCTTTGGTAAGTGACAGCGGGAAGGAGGACTGTGCTAAGCCAAGTTCATTCCCCAAGTTCTGGTGACTCAGGCGTGTCTGAGACTTGACACGAGATCCCCTAGAAGCTGACGGGCAACAGCGACTTGCGTCCCCCCTCTGCTAGGGGGCCACACTCTCTGAAGCCCTGGCTCCACACACTGGCGGGTTCCGCTGTAACTTGCTGAGCCCCCCAGGTCAACTCTTTCAGTTTGGGAAAGTCTACATTTTTGTCAGTTTAAGATGGGGGTCGGGGGCAGTGAGGGAGAGAGCTTGACAAACACTCCAGATAACCACAGACAAAATCCATTTCCAGAAGTACATGGACATCAGATTCTTCGGGGAACTTGGGTAAGGAACCCATCTAACTAGGTTCTTCTCTGTTTGGATGAAAATGGTCATGGGGACACACTCTAGATAAAATGGAAAGCATCATTTTTTCCCTTTAATGACCACATTGGATTCTGAAATCACACCTAGGAGCAAGAAGATTTCAGAAGACACCGCACGCGCTGGGGTGCGTTTTTCTTGTTGTTCGGTTCTGTCACCAAAGGGGGAAGATCAGCCACGCAAGCTTCCCGGGTCCTTCTTCTCTGCCTTCCCTTCCTGCCTCTCTCCCAAACCAGGCCTGTTCAAAACGAAGTTGCTTCCCCACTGCCTGAGTTTCAGACCAACCCTCTGCCATAGTCTCACCTGCTTCGAGAAGACCCCGAAGCCAGGTCCGCCTTTCCCACCTGGTCCATCCCACACCTGCCCCTGAATTTGAGCGCTTTTATCCCGGGAGCTGCCCGTGGCTCATCCAGAGGCTGACTTTACTTATTCTCCATCTCAAACAACGAATTGCCAGAACACCTGGAGTGTCTGAATCATCCACAGAAAATGCTTTTCTAACTCGATTTTTCTGAAATGCCCCAGGACTGGCAACTGGGCCAGTTTAAGCTGTTTTTCATAGCGAATGTGCCAACAAGCTTCGAGAAATGGTTCACTGTGTACTCAGGGCTGGCCGGGCTGAGAAAGTAAACAGGCTGCATTGCTTTTAGGCTTAAATGCACATTCTGCAATACGGAGACTGCCTTGTTTAGTTTGTCATCATTCAGCCATTCGAGCTACCGCAAGGTCAAAGACGCAGCTCTGATGACCCAGAAGGCTGTCTCCTGGAGCAGCTGATCCCAGACTGTGTAAGTGCGGAAGTGACATCACGTGCACCGTGGGGACGCTGCATGGGCCAGTCCTGGGGCTTTTGCTGCAGGTAAGTCCCCTGGAGACTTGTGCCAGCAAGACATTTACTGCATCCCACTTAGGAAAACTGGCCCGGTGTCTTTAACTGAAATTTTAATAAAAGCTCTTTACGGCAGTTTGGACAGGATTTGTTTTCAGGTGTCGGTGAACTGTCTCTTCTGAGCTGGCAATCATTTTAGTTCAAGTGGAGAACATGATGTGATTACATTTATTTAGTGAATGTATTCATTTCACAAGGCTGCCAAAACAGCGTACTACAAACCAAGTGGCTTGAAACAGCACACATTTATTCCGGCACGATTCAGGAGGCCAGAGGTCCAAAATCAAGGTGTCGGCATGGCCGTGCTCCCTCTGATGGTTCTAGGGAGCACCCTTCCTGCCTCTTCCTGGTCTCAGTTGGATGCTGGTGGTCCCTGGCTGAAAGCTGCATCGCTCCAATTTCCGCCCCCCTCCCCACTTGACTTTCGCCCCTGTGTTTTTCTCTTCTCTTCTTATGAGGACACCAGGCCTATTGGATCAGGGGCCCTGACTACTCCAGTCTGACCTCATCTTAACCTAATTACATCTGCCACGACCTTATTTCCAAATAAGTCATCTTCTGAGGTTCTGGGGCTTAGGACTCCAACCTAATCCTTTTGGGGGGCATAATTCAACTCAGTTCTCCAGTCAAGCTAGAAAGCTACACAAAGGATATGGTTGCAGATGGCAAGACAGACAAAAACTCACTGTGAGGGTCACAAGCACATATGCCTGCAGGGCCGGGCTGCGAGCATCCATCAGGGGGTCAGCCACGTGTAAGAACTCCAGCTTGGATTTCTGCCCTGCAGTTGAGACGTGTGTGCAAGAAACATCTCACTCTCACCTTATCTCCACTGTAAGAAGACTTTTTTAAAGGAACCACAAGTTTGCTGTAAGTGTCAGCTGACTGCTGGTCTCAGGGACAGAGAGACAAGAGGGAGTGGTGAGGTCTGGGGCAAACTGGAAGGTCCATGCTTCATCGCAAGGAGCAGCCCCTGTGGAATTCCAGCCAGCTCTCAGCATGGAGGAAGGTGGCTCAGGAGGGCCGGAACTTTTGATTTTTCAGCAGAAGCTGGACATGAGTGTTTGGTGTGAGATTACCCGCATCGAGTATCTTGGTAATAAAATAGAATTTGTTAAGGACTCCGTGCAGGCTGAGGTATCTGTGGGCAGATTTGAACCTGTGAGCGTCGTTTTGTTTTTTCTGACTTGTGGAAAGGAGGAAGTGGAAGGCAGCCTGGTGGAAGTCTTGGACCACCTTCTGTGGTTGGCCAAAGAGTGGCCTCCCTAAGAGGCCCATGTCCTAATCCCCAGAACCTGTGGAGACACTGCCTCCTGGCAAAAGAGACTTTGCTGATGTGATGACATAAAGGAGGTGAGGTGGGACATTATCCTGGATCATCTGAGTGGCCCAGTGTCATCATGAGGTCCTTATAAGAGGGAGGCAGGAAGGCCACGGTCAGAGGAGACGTGGTGATGAGAGCCGGGGTCCAGGGGATGTGCTTTGAAGTCAGAGGAAGGCAGGCGACCTCCAGAAGCTGGAAAATGCAAGGAATGGATTCTCCTCTAGAGCTTCCAGAAGGAAAACAGCCCGGCCAACACCAGGATTTTAGCCCTACTAGATTCCTTTCAGACTTCTGGCCTCCAGAATTGTAGGAGAATAGATCTGTGTTGCTTTATGTCTCTGTGTTCGTGCTCACTTGTTACAGCAACGACAGGACACCGATGCATCTTCCTGCCCCAGTGAGGGGCCTGCGTAGGGCCAGCTGTCCTGGGGCCCCTCCCCTACCTCCTACCTACACGCTGTTGGGTTGGGGCTGGTGTCAGACCCCTAAAAGGTCCATACAGTATTCAGCAATGTCTTCTCTCTCTTGAGGAAGATTGGTGGAAAAGATTTTGGAGCCTGGTTGGATTTTTCCACACATCCCTGTCTCTGAATGTTCATGGGGGTGGCAGCAAGATGGTGCAATAGACACTTTACCAAGTGTCCCTAGGAGGAAAAATTCATGCTTCAGATTAGAACAAGGCAGAGTCATGCCTCACATCACCTTCATGAGAGCTCTTTTGATTGCAAATGACAAACAGCCCCACAAATTCTAAATTATGCCCCCAAAGGGGGGAATTTAGTCCATGGGTAGGGCTTCAGGTATGGGTGGACCCAGGGTCTCAAGGGATGACACTGAGAATCCCAGTTTCTCATCCCTCAGCTCTGGTCTCCCATCTGTTGGCAGCAAGCTTGCTCCTGGCAGCTACACACTTGCCTTGGAAACACAGTAGACGAAGAGGGCCTTTTGTCCCCCAGTAGCTCCAGCAAAACTCCTGGGACCCAATGTTTCCTGACTCTGACTGCAGTTCAACTCACAAGCTCATCCCTCAGCCCTGCTGTGTCCAGAGGGTCAAGGGCTCTGGCTGCCTCCCTGGGTCCTGCGACGGCCCCCCCAGAGCTGGGAGGGGCAGGAGGCTGACCCCACATGAAACACGCACCGAGAATGCGGACGTCAGAGCAGGGTGGGGAGGCAGTGCCGCGTGATCCCCAGGCCCGTTCCCCTTCCTCTCGGGATGCAGAGTGGGTCCTTTATTGGTCCCCTTGTAGTTGGACGTGGCCATATGACCCAGTGTGGCCAATGGCATTGGAAGGAGGTGACGTCATGTTTCCAGGGTGGCCCCTGCAAACTCTCCTGGATGTCGTCTTTCTTTCTTTATCTGTGAGCCAGGCATGGAGGACCCAGCGGGGGTCTCAGAGCCCCAGGGGATGGTGGAGCCACTGGGTGGAAGGAACAGGCCCTCCCATACACACACACACACACACACACACACACACACATCACACATGTGTACATGCATACACATGCATATGCACACACATCTACGCACACACATATACATGCACATACGCATATTCACACACATGCACACAGCACACATGGACACGTGCATGCACGCTTACACATACATACCCATGCACACCTGCACACACAGACACACACACACAAACCCCTGCCACCCCAGCCCGTCCCCCATCAGCCCTGGGGTTGCCGGTGGGCCACAGCTCGGCCTGCCCTGACCAGTGTCTGCCGTTGCCACGGGGACGGCTGAGGCTGGGCAGGCACAGGCCCCAGACGTCCACACGGGAGGGGCCTGCCTAGCTGAGCTGCCTTCCCGGGATCGCCCGGTGGTTTAATGGCCTGAGGCAGCAGGAGCCGAGCTGGGTGGATTCTGCCCGGGCCCGGTTTCGTCTTGTTCTTCCCCCATCTTTCAAGTCCAAGTTGAAGTCTTACCTTGTTCATCGGGTTTATTTTTTTTTGCTCTTCACAGGATCTCTTTTAATGTATTTAAAGGGCAACTGTGCACTTTGCACCTGGGCCTCATGGAGAACCCACTTCCCAGGGGCGCCCAGTTGGTGGAGGGGCCGGTGGAGTCGAATCCCAGATGAAGGGCCTGCGGGTGTCACGGGTCTGGAGGCCAGACGTCTGAAACCGAGGTGTCGGCAGGGCTGGCTCCTTGTGGAGCCTTTGGGGGCATCTGTTCCTTGTCTCCCCAACTCCTGGTGTGGCCGGCGGTCCTTGGCATTCCTTGGCTGGTAGAATCTTCATCCCGGTCTCTACCTGTGTCATCACGCATCTCTGTTTGTCCTCTTCTTCTTTAAGGACACCCATCATTGAATGGAGGGCCCACCCTGATCCAGTGTGATCTCATTCGGTCCTTACCTTCATGACGTCTGCAGAGACCCTTATTCCAAATGAGGTCACCTTCTGGGGTGAACATGCATTTGGGGGAGACACCGTTCAACCCACTACAAGAGTATCTGGGGTTTGCAGGGGAGAGGCTTGTTGGGTCAGGGATGCTGTGGTCCAGGACCTGCGGGTCTTGACTTCACGCAGATGCCTGGCTTCAAATTCCGTCCCTGCCCCTCAGGATCCTGCAGCATCCCAACGGGGCATGTCAGCGCCCAGAGAGTAGCAGGGGCAGGAAGCCACCACCCGCGTGGGCCGGAGGGACAGCAGGAGGAGACGGTGTCACCTGACCTGGGAAAACAGCCGTATCTAAACCGGAGTCCGGGGCTTGTAGAACAGGAGCGGGACCCAGGTGGAGGGACCCTCAGTGGGGGCTGGAGCCATGGGGGAAAAGCCACATCTGCCAGAGCAGAGGGGCGGAAAGCAAGACACCGCCTCCTCCGCCCCACGCTCCCCGCTTCTGCCTACCTTGGTCAGTCTCTCTCTGTTTGAATCTACCCGAAGCCAGATGGCAAGGGATCCCGGACGTGAAGCTTGCTTTGATGCCAGCAGGGTGGAGAGGGTGCAGATGGGATCTGAGAACAAATATACTCCTCCACTTTTGTTTGGGAGGGTCCTGAAAAGGCTTTAGAATCCCCTCCCCCCATAAGACAGACAGTCCAGGAAGGTGCAGGGAAGACGTGCCTTTGAATTTGATGCTTTTGGTCCCTTTCTTTTGCTCACTTTATCTAGATTTCTCTTTGGGGAGCCCAAAGCTCTGTGCAGGTATCACCTCATTTCATCCTCCAAAGGGTCCCATGGTGTTGGCATTCTTGTGATGCCTGTTTTACAGATGGAGAAGCTGAGGCCATGGCCATCCCGCTGGGATTTAAATACAGGTGGTCTAGCTGCAGAGCCCCTCTGGCTGCTTTTCTGGGGTCGCCCTCACCGGCACGTGTGCGACAGTCATCAGGCACAGCTGGCCCCGGCGGAGCTCTGACGGTGGGGCGTGGAGGAGCTCTGCTGCCGTCAGTCACAGCTTTGCTTACGTTGGTGCACCTGGCAGGGGGAGAAGCTCCCATCCGAGCACGTCTATGGGCAAAAATGCAAGCACAGGAGTTAACAACAAGGCTCCTCAGGGGCGGGTCGGAGCGTGGTGTGCAGAGTGCCGAGGGGATTGTCTCTGATTCTGGCAGCAGGGAGAAGTAGGCCTAAGAGAAAGAGTAGCAGAAGAAAACAGACTTCTGAGCCAGCCAACTGGCTTCCCACCGTGGTTTGCTCCACATCTGAGCTGTGTGGGCTTAGGCAAATGGCAGCCTCTCTGAGCCTTCACAAGCTAATCTATCAAGTGGGGAAGATCATAATAGTGTTTTATAGGCTGTTCTAAGTATTAAATATGAGACCAGAGCCAAAGAACTTGGTACAGTGTGTGATCCTCCAGATAGATTCTGAACTTGGATTTTCCATTTTCCGTGCACAGGCCTTTCAGCATCTGGGAAATGGTCAGCACATAGGTTTTCGGTCAAGTCGTCCTTTGGGGTCGTGTGTGTCTTGACTCCTCGGCCAATGACCAGGTATTTTAAACACTTGCTATGTTTTTTCGCCCTGGCTCTTTTTACTGATGTCCCAGGCAACGCCTGAAGCCAACATCAGTCAGCTAACAGACAACTGTCCAGCAGATCTCTGGGGCAAAAATTCTGGCGTGGTGATCTTTCCAGGGCAGTCATTAGCTTTCTCTTTCCAATCGTTCAGAATATTTGTGCTGTCTTGAATGCATGTGGATCCAATAGAAAGGCATTTTATCCTATTACAGGGAGTCTCTATTGTTGTTGGCCCCATCTTACAGGTGAGAAACTAGGCACAGATATATTAAGTTGTGGGTGTGCATGGACCCAGCTGATTAGTGACAGAATCGGGATTTGAATCGCAAGAGCCTGGCTTTACATTCTCCTAACTGAAATTTTTGTTGAAATAATTGGAGAGTCATAAAAAATAACACAGAGATAGCCGGTGTATCTTTACCCAGTCTCCTCCATAATGATAACATCTGACAAAACGACAGCACAATATCATGACCGGGATGTTGACATGGATCTGGCTTCACTTTTAACCCAAACACTGTTACCACCCAGGTAAATATGCTGTTTTCTCCAGGAAGATGCTTTTAATCCAACTCTGAATCTGAGATCAGTCTGTCCACTTTTAATGATGTTTAAGGCTATTTTATGGTGCCTATGACTACTTTAAAACACCTGGAATGGGGTTGAGCATGTCACTGCAAAGATACCTTGACTGACTATCCTATCAGAGTCTCACCCATTCACCTTCTGAGGCAGACTGTGTGTCACAAAATGGCTGCAACATCACCGTCCATCTCACATGCTCTTCTCACAGTGTGACTTTGACCCCAACTCTCACATCAAGAGGAGAAATCTATGTTCCTTCCCCTAGAATTGGAGCAGGCTGGTGACTACAGAAGTGATGCTACCAGACTTCTGAGAATAAGTCACAAAAGGTGACACTACTTCCTCCTGGTTCTCTTGAAGATACTGCCATGCTGTGAGGAAACCCAAGCTACCCATGTGTTAAGACCACATGGAGAGGCCCATGTAGGTGTTGTGTCTGACAACCCAGCCTAGTCCAAACCGACAGAAAGCAAATGCCAAGTATGTGAGTGAAGAGACCTCCAGGTGACTCCAGGCTCCAGCCATTGAGTCACCCCCAACCTTGGGTCTTCAAAGCTGAGACCTCAGATGCTGCAGAGCAAAGACAAGCCATCCCTGTTGTGCCCTATCCCAATTCTTAACCCACAGACTCATGGGTATAGTAACACGGTTGTCTTCCGCTGTTAAGTTTCAAGTGGTTTCTTATCTAGCAATAGTAACCAGCACACCATCCAGCGAACACTTCTTGAGCACCTACTGTGTGCCAGGGATGATGTTTGGTGCAGGGGGTATGCTGGTGAGGAAAACCAGACAGGAGTCATGCCCTCATGGCACCTCTGTTCTAGCAAACGCAGAAGATGAAAGGTAATCAGAGTTTTGCTACTCTTCATGCCAGGATTTGTTTTTGTTTCTGTTTTATTTTATTTTTAAAAGAGGGGAAAACTTGGACTCAATCCTCTTTGAGCTTTGATGCTCTTGCCAAATGAATTAGCCCAAAGTATTTTGGTCTGGCTGTGCCAATTGAGTGTAGCCGAAGCAGAATTAGCTGTGACTCGCTCTCTGTTGCTGCACTGAAGGACTGACGTCCTGGGGTGAATGTATTTTGGCCTTCAGTTCTGCAGTGTCGGACCTTGAAGGTGGGGTTGGTATCACAGAGACTTGTGGGAAAGAGGAGAGGCCTGGGCCCTGGGCTCTATGTCCCCATGGGGTCTCCACCTTTGGAGCCATTCCTGAGCATCTGACAAGGTACCAGGGTAGCTGGGAGAGGATAAATCCCCACTCACAGGAAAGAAGGATTTCGCCTGGGCAATAGACATGGAGCCCAACCACGGTGGGCAGGTGCTAGGGGCTGACAAGCAAGCCTAGCTTGTTTGGAAGCTTCAACTGGGATACCCTTCTCTCTGGCTCATCAGAAGTCCTGCCCACAATGTTCCCAGGGCTTTTCCAGACGCCAGTTTGGGATGGTGGTGGGCGGATGGAAAAAGCCTCTTATTTCCCTGGTTTAAGGCCAAGACTCAAGTTTGAAAACTCTGTGAAAACAAACACGAGTGAATATTCCCAGTCTCAGCATGACAGAAGACAATCAGGAGGGATTCCAGGAGGGCAGCTGCAGGATGGGAAACTGTAGAGAAACTGGAAAAGACCCCGAGGTTAAGTGCCCGTGACCAGACCCAGAGGTAAACTTTCACATGGGAATAAAGCGTCCATGGCAGTGCCCTCATCTCTTGCTGGAGTGACCGGGAAAGGTGGATCTGAGGGTTCACTGCAAGGATGGCTTCTGCAAATGGTGCCCCAATATCCCCCAAACACTGTTTCACAGAAGGGGCCACAGTGATGAACCAGTTGGTTTTCTAGTAAACCAGTGAATGCCCAGTATTCCTGTAGTAGACATTGTTTTGACACTCAGCATCCATTTCTCCATCTTTGGGTAACAGTCTCAGAAATTTTGAGGAACCCTCTCTCCTTATTTACACCCTCCATCATTCGCTGTCCGCTGGGATGCTTGTGGGAATCACACCTGGCCAATCAGAGCACTGTATCTCTTTGGCCGTTTGATTGGTTCAGGGATAGTCATGTGACCCAATCTTGGCCAATAAACATCGAGCTGAGAACTTTTGTTCACACAGGTGAGGGAGAGAATGTTTTGTTTCCACTGGGCTTGAAGCAGAGAGGTTGTCAGCTGGGGACTCTAAACTAGAGATGCTGTGGGGAAACTACACGCTGAGAGTGAGGACACGTGGAAGAGGGCAGGGCTGGGAGATTTGCTTATTTATTTACTTATTGGAGTAGAGTTGATTTACAGTGCTGTATTAGTTTCAGGTGTACAGCAAAGTGATTCAGTTATGCATATATGTATTTTTTTTTCAGATTCTTTTCCCTTATAGATTATTACAAAATACTGTTCCTGTACTATACAGTAGGTCCTTGCTGATTATCTGTTTTCTATACATTAGTGTATATATGTTAATCCCAACGTCCTAACTTATCCCTTCCCTGCACCTTTCGCTTTTGGTAACCATACGTTTGTTTTCTACGTCTATGAGTCTGTTTCTGGTTTGTAAATAAGTGCACTTGTATCATTTGTTTTTAGATTCCACATATAAGTGATATCATATGATATTTGTCTTTCTCTGTCTGACGCACTTCACTTAGTATGATCATCTCTAGGTCCATCCATGTTGCTGCAAATGGCATTCTTTCATTCTTTTTATGGCTGAGTAATATTCCATTGTAGAAATATACTACCAAATCTTTTTGATGATAGCATTTAAATCTAACCATGCCTCAGACTCGTAACTTTCCATTTAAGTGAGTCAATACACTCTTTTTTTTGTTTCTTAAGCCATTTTGAGTTGGGTCTCAGGGGCTTGTAAATGAAAAAGTCCTGGCTAAAACCTACCCCATCTCAAAAATAATAGAATATATCTTCCAAGAGAAGGTGCATCTTGCCACAGAATAGAAGAAAGAGGTGTGAGTTAGAATTCCTGGAAAAGATTCTATGGCTTCCCTGACAAATTACCACCAATTTAGTGGCTTAAAACAACCCAAATTTTTATTTTCTTATAGCTCTGAATGTCAGAAGTCCAAAATGCGTTTCACTGGACTTAAATCAAGGTGTCGGTAGAGTTGTGTTCCTTCTGGAAGTTCTAGGGGGAGAATCCATTTCCTTCCCTTTTCCAGCTCCTAGAGACCCCCGCATTCCTTGGCTCACAGCCCCTTCCTCCATCTTCAAAGTCATTGATGTCTCACCTCTCTGACACTTCTTCTGTCATCACATCTCTTTGTGATCACAGCTGGAAAAGGTTCTTCATTTTTAAGTATCTATGATTAGATTGGACCCACCTGGATAGTCCAGGACAATTTCCCCTCAAGATCCTTAACTTTAATCACGTCTGCTGAGTCCCTCTTACCCTGGAAGGTAACACAGCCACCGCTTCCAAGGTTTAGGATGCGGACATCTTTCAGGAGTGTGGGGCGGGGAGGACATTGTTCTGCCTAACACAATTATTATTCAAGCATTTATTATGCACCGATTGTATACTGCACTCCTTGGGGAGGACTAAAGGGGTTGTGAAAAAGTAAAAATATCAAATCAAATAAAGAAAGCTTGGTGAAACAACAGTTTCAGATGTCCCACGATTGAAGGTCTGATGTGTTTAGAACTCTAAAAACTGAACTGCTTCCCCTGTACTTATGCGCAACCCTGGGGCTACCTCGCTGACAGCCAAAACAAGAGTCACTTTTCTCCTTCTTTGATTTTTCGAAAGACACGTCCAAAATAACACAGAGAGACTGGAGGAATCCTTCCTAGGCTGAGCTTTAGTGCCTTCTCTTGGGTGAAGCTTTCTTGTCATCAACTTCATTCAGCACCTTTTTCTCCCTGTCTGGCTGGCCTAGCCCTGCACGTGGTTTCCTGGTATGGCTGTGAGATGCATGACCCGAGTGTGGGCAGGAGTGGCAAGACCCAGGAGGGAGCCACCTGAGGCGTCGGGGAGGGCCTGGGAGGTGAGTGGGTGCAGCAGACGCGCCTCCCCTGTGTTGCAGTTGTGCTAAGGGCAGGCTGGTCTTGCTAACCACCTCACCCCTGGTTGTACCCAGCTAGCTGCACGCCGCACAAAGCTCAGCTACCCAGTGACTCCTGCCTTGGGGCAAGTCCTTGGCTCAGTCCCACTTGTAATAAAGCCCACACTGTCTATCGTGGTCTCCAATGCCCCCCACCCTGGTCTGGCCTCCCCACCTCTTAAGCTCTTTCAGCTGTTCAGCCCATCTCCCCACATGCCACCCCTCACAGGCCTGTCCTCTGTCCCTTGAGAACCTGAGCTCCATTCTACCCTACAGCCTTTGCACATGCTGTTCCCTTCACCCCAAATGCTCTTCCCCCAGAGAATCACTTCCTGTTCATCATTCAGATCAATCCTATTTTCATCCTTTATCTGGGTCTTTCTGTCTCTTTTTGGCTGCACCACATGGCTTGTGGGATCTGAGTTCCCCAGCCAGAGATTGAACCGGACCACGGCAGTGAGAACGTGGAGTCCTAACCACTGGAACGCCAGGGAACTCCCTCTAGGTCTGTCTTTAAAATGGGGGTCACTGGGCTTCCCTGGTGGCGCAGTGGTTGAGAGTCCGCCTGCCAATGCAGGGGACACGGGTTCGAGCCCTGGTCTGGGAGGATCCCACATGCCGCGGAGCAACTAGGCCCCTGAGCCACAGTTACTGAGCCTGCGCGTCTGGAGCCCGTGCTCCGCAACAAGAGAGGCCGCGACAGTGAGAGGCCCGCGCACCGCGATGAAGAGGGGCCCCCGCTCGCCGCAACTAGAGAGAGCCCTCGCGCAGAAACGAAGACCCAACACAGCCATAAATAAATTAATTAATTAATTAATTTTTTTTAAAAAATGGGGGTCACTACTCCCAACTACCCTATTGATGCTTTACTTGCTATATTTCTGCCTCTTCTCCGCCCCACCTCCTGTTGCAGGGTCACTGCTGTGAGAACAGAACCGTGCACCTCTTGTTTATTTGTTGCTGAGGACATTGACTGACAGATAGTAGGTGTCCAATACTAGCCGTCGAGTGAATCCAGAGCGGATGGTGAAGGAGGCCTTGTTCATTCCTGGGTTGGGAGCCAGCTTCCAAGATGGCGTCCAGTCCTCACCTCCCAACACCCGTGCCCTCATGAACTTCTCTCCCACACGGAATCAGAGAGATGCCATATGCCTTCCAAGGCGACTCCATCAAAGGCCTTGCAGCTCTGCCTTGGGGTCTCGGAACATATGCTTTCAGCCACCATGGAAGATGCCCTCCTACTTTGAGGCCAACGTGTTAGAGAGGACACAGGCAGTGCTCTGGTCAAGGCTGCTAGCTTAGCTGAGCCCTACAGCCGTCCCTCTCCAGGTGTGAGTGACGTCATTTGTTTGGGTCCTCAGGAACAGCCCTTCCCATAGGTGAATGCCTCCAAGGAAACTCTGTCCGTGCCGAGTGGAAGAGAAAGTCACCCAGATGAGCCCTGTGGAATTCTGGTCCCACAAAACTGCAAGATAAAACACAAAGGTTGTTGTAAGCTGCTAACTTCTGTGATTATTTGTTACACAACAATAGATCGTTTACATATACATCTAATCGAGGAGTTGCTTTTTCTTTTTAATGTTTAACTCTAATGGTAACAACAACACAATCAGTGTCTGCCATAAAAACGAAACGTATTCCTTCTCGGAATTTAAGCCCTCACTTTTCATTGAGTTGAAGACACCATTGATTCCATTATTATATGTCATCTAAGACCAAGCTATGACATACCATCCCAACTTCAAAGATGTTAGTATATGAAAAACATGTGTCTTAGAATTAGTAAAATGCAGTGAGCTGGCAGAATCACATATGGTAATTATCCCCAGCAAAACATACCCCCTGCCAGGAGGCATGGAGAGAGCCCCAGATTCCTTTGCACGGGGCTTAATCCTTCAACACTAACAGTGGCCACATGTGGTTACAACACCCAGCTTCTACCAAATCCCGATCCCGCCACTCCCAGGGTCTGATCTCGGGCAACTTGTTAGCCTCCCTGAGCCTCGGTTCTCTCATCTGTTAAATGGGGTCATTGTAGAACCTACAACATAAGGCTGTTGGGAGGATTAAATGAAATAATGCACAGGGAGCATTTTTGCAGTGTCTGGAACCAAGCAAGTGTTCAGAAAATGCTGATGATGCTGACGAAAATGCTGATGACGATGATGGTGATGGTGGGTGATGATGATGATGGTGATGATGGGTGATGGCGGTGATAGTGATGATTGTGATGGCGATGACTTTTTTTTTTTTTTTTTGCTTTTTCCAATGTGTCTTTCTTATCCATGTTGCTCTAACTATTCCCCCCTGGTTAAGGCTGGCAGATTCTCTGTCTAGGGTCCTTTCTGCCCAGAGGGTATTTCATAACCTCAGCCAGGTCTGCAGGGTGCACAGCTTTACAGCCTTCCTGAGAGCCTTCAAATCCTCCCCTTTGTTGTGTCTTTGCAGAGGCCTGCTCCTGCTCTCTGTCCAAAATTTCTTCCTCCACCCTCCCTGTTCTACCTTCAGGAGACATTTTACTTTATTTTATTTTATTTTTTAAACATCTTTATTGGAGTGTAATTGCTTTACAATGGTGTGTCAGTTTCTGCTGTAGAACAAAGTGAATCAGCTATACATATACATATATCCCCATATCCCCTCCCTCTTGCGTCTCCCTCCCACCCTCCCTATCCCACCCCTCTAGGTGGTCACAAAGCACCGAGCTGATCTCCCTGTGCTATGCGGCTGCTTCCCACTAGCTAGCTATTTTACATTCGGTAGTGTATATATGCCCATGTCACTCTCTCACTTCGTCCCAGCTTAGCCTTCCCCCTCCCCATGTCCTCAAGTCCATTCTCTATGTCTGTGTCTTTATTCCTGTCTTGCACCTAGCTTCTTCAAAACTTTTTTTTTTTTTTTTAGATTCCATATATATGCATTAGCATACGGTATTTGTTTTTCTCTTTCTGACTTACTTCACTCTGTATGACTGTCTGTAGGTCGATCCACCTCACTACACATAAGTCAATTTCCTTTCTTTTTATGGCTGAGTAATATTCCATTGTGTATATGTGCCACATCTTCTTTATCCATTCATCTGTCGATGGACACTTAGGTTGCTTCCATGTCCTGGCTATTGTAAATAGTGCTACAGTGAATATTGTGGTACATGACTCTTTCTGAATTACGGTTTTCTCAGGGTATATGCCCAGTAGTGGGATTGCTGGGTCATATGGTAGTTCTATTTTTAGTTTTTTAAGGAACCTCCACACTGTTCTCTACCGTGGCTGTATCAATTTACATTCCCACCAACAGTGCAAGAGGGTTCCCTTTTCTCCACACCCTCTCCAGCATTTATTGTTTGTAGACTTTTTGATGATGGCCATTCTGACCAGTGTGAGGTGATATCTCATTGTAGTTTTGATTTGCATTTCTCTAATGATTAGTGATGTTGAGCATCTTTTCATGTGTTTGTTGGCAATGTGTTTATCTTCGGGAAAATGTCTGTTTAGACCTTCTGCCCATTTTTGGATTGGGTTGTTTGTTTTTTGATATTGAGCTGCATGGGCTGCTTGTATATTTTGGAAATTAATCCCTTGTCAGTTGTTTCATTTGCAAATATTTTCTCCCATTCTGAGGGTTGTCTTTTTGTCTTGTTTATGGTTTCCTTTGCTGTGCAAAAGCTTTTAAGTTTCATTAGGTCCCATGTGTTTATTTTTGTTTTTATTTCCCTTTCTCTAGGAGATGGGTCAAAAAGGATCTTGCTGTGATTTATGTCATAGAGTGTTCTGGATATGTTTTCCTCTAAGCGTTTTATAGTGTCCGGCCTTACATTTAGGTCTTTAATCCATTTTGAGTTTATTTTTGTGAATGGTGTTAAGGAGTGTTCTAATTTCATTCTTTTACATGTAGCTGTCCAGTTTTCCCAGCACCACTTATTGAAGAGGCTGTCTTTTCTCCATTGTATATTCTTGCCTCCTTTATCAAAAATAAGGTGACCATATGTGTATGGGTATATCTCTGGGCTTTCTATGCTGTTCCATTGATCTATATTTCTGTTTTTGTGCCAGTACCATGCTGTCTTGATTACTGTAGCGTTGTAGTATAGTCTGAAGTCAGGGAACCTGATTCCTCCAGCTCTGCTTTTCTTTCTCAAGGTTGCTTCGGTTATTCGGGGTCTTTTGTGTTTCCATACAAATGGTGAAATTTTTTGTTCTAGTTCTGTGAAAAATGCCATTGGTAGTTTGATAGGGATTGCACTGAATCTGTAGATTGCTTTGAGTAGTATAGTCATTTTCACAATGTTGATTCTTCCAATCAAAGAACATGGTATATCTCTCCATCTGTTGGTATCATCTTTAATTTCTTTCATCAGTGTCTTATAGTTTTCTGCATACAGGTCTCTTGTCTCCCTAGGTAGGTTTATTCCTAGATATTTTATTCTTTGTGTTGCAGTGGTAAATGGGAGTGTTTCCTTAATTTCTCTTTCAGACTTTTCATCGTTAGTGTATAGGAATACAAGAGATTTCTGTGCATTAATTTTGTATTCTGCTACTTTACCAAATTCATTGATTAGCTCTAGTAGTTTTCTGGTAGCATCTTTGGGATTCTCTATGTTTAGTATCATGTCATCTGAAAACACTGAGAGTTCTACTTCTTCTTTTCAGATTTGGATTCCTTTTATTTGTTTTTCTTCTCTGATTGCTGTGGCTAAAACTTCCAAAACTATGTTGAATAATAGTGGTGAGAGTGGACAACCTTGTCTTGTTCCTGATCGTAGTGGAAATGCTTTCAGTTTTTCACCATTGAGAACGATGTTGGCTGTGGGTGTGTCATATATGGCCTTTATTACGTTGAGGTAAGTTCCCTCTATGAGTACTTTCTGGAGAGTTTTTATCATAAATGGGTGTTGAATTCTGTCGAAAGCTTTTTCTGCATCTATTGAGATGATCATATGGTTTTTCTCCTTCAGTTTGTTAATATGGTTTATCACATTGATTGATTTGCGTATATTGAAGAATCCTTGCATCCCTGGGATAAACCCCACTTGATCGTGGTGTATGATCCTTTTACTGTGCTGTTGGATTCTGTTTGCTAGTATTCTGTTGAGGATTTTCGCGTCTATGTTCATCAGTGATATTGGCCTATAGTTTTCTTTTTTTGTGACATCTGTGTCTGGTTTTGGTATCAGGGTGATGGTGGCCACATAGAATGAGTTTGGGAGTGTTCCCTTCTCTGCTATGTTTCGGAAGAGTTTGAGAAGGATAGGTGTTAGCTCTTCTGTAAATGTTTGATAGAATTCACCTGTGAAGCCATCTGGTCCTGGGCTTTTGTTTGTTGAAAGATTTTTAATCACAGTTTCAATTTCAGTGCTCTTGATTGGTCTCTTTATAATTTCTATTTTTTCCTGGTTCAGTCTCGGAAGGTTGTGCTTTTCTAAGAATGTGTCCATTTCTTCCAGGCTGTGCATTTTATTGGCATAGAGTTGCTTGTAGTAATCTCTCATGATCCTTTGTATTTCTGCAGTGTCAGTTATTACTTCTCCTTTTTAATTTCTAATTCTAATTGATTTGAGTGTTCTCCCTTTTTTTCTTGATGAGTCTGGATAATGGTTTATCAATTTTGTTTATCTTCTCAAAGAAGCAGCTTTTAGTTTTATTGACCTTTGCTAACGTTTCCTTCATTTCTTTTTCATTTATTTCTGATCTGATCTTTATGATTTCTTTCCTTCTCCTAACTTTGGGGGGGGGGGGTGGTTTTGGTGTTGTTCTTTTTCTCTAATTGCTTTAGGTGTAAGGTTAAGTTGTTTATTTGAGATTTCTCTTGTTTCTTGAGGTAGGATTGTATTGCTATAAAATTCCCTCTTAGAACTGCTTTTGCTGTATCCCATAGGTTTTGGGTCGTCGTGTTTTCATTGTCATTTGTTTCTAGGTATTTTTTTGATTTCCTCTTTGATTTCTTCAGTGATCTCTTGGTTATTTAGTGTATTGTTTAGCCTCCATGTGTTTGTATTTTTTACAGATTTTTCCCTGTAATTGATATCTAGTTTCATAGCATTGTGGTCAGAAAAGATACTTGATACGATTTCAATTTTCTTAAATTTACCAAGGCTTGATTTGTGACCCAAGATATGATCTATCCTGGTGAATGTTCCAGGAGCACTTGAGAAGAAAGTGTATTCTGTTGTTTTTGGATGGAATGTCCTATAAATATCAATTAAGTCCATCTTGTTTAATGTATCATTTAAAGCTTGTGTTTCCTTATTTATTTTCATTTTGGATGATCTGTCCATTGGTGAAAGTGGGGTGTTAAAAAGTCCCCTACTATGATTGTGTTACTGTCGATTTCCCCTTTTATGGCTGTTAGCATTTGCCTTATGTATTGAGGTGCTCCTATGTTGGGTGCATAAATATTTACAATTGTTATCTCTTCTTCTTGGATTGATCCCTTGAGCATTATGGAGTGTCCTTCTTTTTCTCTTGTAATAGTCTTTAAAGTCTATTTCATCTGATATGAGAATTGCTACTCCAGCTTTCTTTTGATTTCCATTAGCATGGAATATCTTTTCCATTCCCTCACTTTCAGTCTGTATGTGTCCCTAGGTCTGAAGTGGGTCTCTTGTTTTTGTATCCATTCAGCCAGTCTATATCTTTTGGTTGGAGCATTTAATCCATTTAGATTTAAGGTAATTATCGATATGTATGTTCCTATTACCATTTTCTTAATTGTTTTGGGTTTGTTATTGTAGGTCTTTTCCTCCTCTTGTGTTTCCTGCCTAGAGAAGTTCCTTTAGCATTTGTTGTAAAGCTGGTTTGGTGGTGCTGAATTCTCTTAGTTTTTGCTTGTCTGTAAAGGTTTTAATTTCTCCATCAAATCTGAATGAGATCCTTGCTGGATAGAGTAATCTTGGTTGTAGGTTTTTCTCTTTCATCACTTTAAATATGTCCTGTCATGCCCTTCTGGCTTGCAGAGTTTCTGCAACTGAAAGATCAGCTGATAACCTTATAGGGATTCCCTTGTATGTTATTTGTTGCTTTTCCCTTGCTGCTTTTAATATTTTTCTTTGTATTTAATTTTTGATAGTCTGATTAATATGTGTCTTGGTGTGTTTCTCCTTGGATTTATCACGTATGGGACTCTCTGTGCTTCCTGGACGTGATTGACTCTTTCCTTTTCCATATTAGGGAAGTTTTCAACTGTAATCTCTTCAACTATTTTCTCAGTCCCTTTCTTTTTCTCTTCTTCTTCTGGGACCCCGATAATTCGAATGTTGGTGCATTTAATGTTGTCCCAGAGGTCTCTGAGACTGTCCTCAATTCTTTTCATTCTTTTTTCTCTCTTCTGCTCTGTGGTAGTTATTTCCACTATTTTTTCCCCCAGGTCACTTATCCGTTCTTCTGCCTCAGTTATTCTGTTATTGATTCCTTCTAGAGAATTTTTATTTTCATTTTTGTGTTGTTCATCATTGTTTTTTTCTCCTTAGTCCTTCTAGATCCTTGTTCAACGTTTCTTGTATTTTCTCCATTCTATTTCCAAGATTTCAATCATCTTTATTATCATTACTCTGAACTCTTTTTCGGGTAGACTACCTATTTCCTCTTCATTTGTTTGGTCTGGTGGGTTTTTACCTTGTTCCTTCATCTGCTGTGTGTTTTTCTGTCTTCTCATTTTGCTTAACTTACTGTGTTTGGGGTCTCCTTTTCTCAGGCTGCAGGTTCGTAGTTCCCATTGTTTTTGGTGTCTGCCCCCAGTGGGTAAGGTTGGTTCAGTGGGTTGTGTAGGCTTCCTGGTGGAGGGGACTGGTGCCTGTGTTCTGGTGGATGAGGCTGGATCTTGTCTTTCTGGGGGGCAGGACCGCGTCCCATGTTGTGTTTTGGGGTGTCTGTGAACTTATTATGATTTTAGGCAGCCTCTCTGCTAATGGGTGGGGTTGTGTTCCTGTCTTGCTAGTTGCTTGGCATGGAGTGTCCAGCACTGGAACTTGCTGGTCGTTGAGTGCAGCTGGGTCTTAGCATTGAGACAGAGATCCCTGCGAGAGCTCTCGTTGATTGATATTATGTGGGGCTGGGAGGTCTCTGGTGGCCTAATGCCCTGAACTCGGCTCTCCCACTGCAGAGGCTCAGGCCTGACTCCCGTCTGGAGCACCAAGACCCTGTCAGCCACACGGCTGAAATAATAGAAAATGGATTTATGCTTCCTGATGTTATCGCTTCCTTTTATTAGGATTTTCTATCCCGTCCCACTCCAACATTATGCCGTTGCCTGTGGGAATCTTTTCATCTTTCCTTTAGAACCACTAGCTAATCTTCATTTCAGTAGACATTTTAAATTCAGCATGGGACAGTAATCTAGAACTGGCCTTCCCAAGACCACATTGGAAACAGACAGCATATTTTTTGTTAGAGCATTTTATGATTTTTGTGGTATTATCTCCTTTGTTTTGCACTATTTTGTTTTGTATTATCTCTTCGTTCATGCACACAGTCCAACCTTCTGGATAGCTTTGCAAACTTCTTAAGACTAGTGACTGTATCATCACTTTGGGAAATGCAGGTGAAACTCTTTAGAAATATTGTGCATCATATGAATGTGACGTATGTCTCTCCTATCGGCACTGTGGAACTGAACTCAGATGACATTAATCCTTGACAATCAATGTGAGTTGAACCTTTTGTTAAAAAATGGAAGATTTGTTGTTGAGCCTTAGTTTAATATTTATGACAGCATCACGAGGTGAACACTATTATTTGTTCTGTTGTACAGACATGGACATGCAGATGCAGAAAGATTAATTGGGTTGCCCAATGTCATACCAGCTACTGCATAAGCTGACACATGTGACACCCTCGTAAAGGGTGTTATTATTATTAGTGTTATTATTATTGCTGGGGCCACGGTGACTATTATACTTAATTTTTCTCCCAGCACCCAGAAAATTTCTGCTGCCTGAAGACATTCAATAGGTACACAACAGGAAAATCTTGCACGAGTCAAATGACTCCATTTTCCATTTTCTTCTTGATTGCTCCCAGCCCATGGACTCCCATCCCCCCACCCCTCACACCACCATCTGGGGTGGTCACATTCTCCTCTTCTGTCACAGGGCAGACTAGATGCCCCTCACCAAGGGCCCACTGGAAAAGCATGGCTAGGAGGTTCTGTCTTAACATAGTAGTTTAGGACTTTGGGGCTTCATTTCCCCCACTCAACTGAAATTGTGAATTAGAGGTGTCTGACCCTTTGCATGTAACACATAACTAAGCTAATAGCCAAGCAGTCTGGTCCAATTTTCCAAGTGAAACCAATGCCCAGCTATTTATGAAATTTCCATGATGGGCAGAGCTCCTGACTTCTAAGCATTTGGGCCACAAATCAAAGGGACTTTCTTGTTGTCAAATGTGTCTTTTGGAATATTAACTAGCCTTTTAAAAACCAGAGATCACATTTTTAAAAAATCGAGGTAAAGTGTGCATGACCAAATAAATCATTTTAAAGTGCACGATTCAGTGGCATTTAGCACATCTACAATGTTGTGCAAACACCACCTCTATCTAGTTCCAAACCTTATCATCACCCTAAAAGGAGACCCAGTATCCGTTAGCCATCACCCCCCATCCCTCCCTCCTCCCAGACCCTGGTAACCAACACTCTGCTTTCTGTCTCTATGGATTTACCTCTTCTGGTCAATTTCCTATAAATAGAATCATACAACAGGTGACTTTGGGTGCCTGGCTTCCTTCACGTAGCCTAGTGTTTTTGAGGCTAAGTACTCGAAAACACCATGCTGTAACGTGCAATACTTCGTCTCTTTTTAGGGCTGCATAATATTCCATTGTATGGATGGGTCACATTTGTGTCTCCACTCATCCGTTGATGGATATCTGGGCTGTTTCCATGGAGATCACTGTTAAGGAGGTCGGTCAGAAATAGCTGTGGGCTGGGGGAGCGCTTGGTGGACCTTCCGTTACTGCCCCCCTCTGAACACCCCCAACCCCAAGGAAGCTGGCTCACACAGGGCTTGTTGAGAGGATTGGTCCCCAGCCCCCCTGCAGACCCTGGATCTGATGGGAACTCCAGCGAGGCTGGGGAAGCGGCATGTGCCACGTGGTGCCTGGAGGACACTCCCTGCTTGGAATGTCTTTTAGCCTCAGGAGCAGCTGCAGAATTACAGGACCCGCCCTTGGGTGACCAGCTTGTCACTAGGCTCCGGGGTTCTCTCCGGTTCAGCCTCCAGCGGCTGTGGCCCCAGGTGCACTGACTAGTGCGGGGTGGGGCTGGGGGGTGTTCCAGGCAGGCCCCCGCTTACGCACTCCCATCAAGGCCCTGGAGATGTCAGCAGTGCCTGTGGAGAGGATGACTAGGGCCCCCGCAAAGATGTGATGCACTTTCCAGGAGCGTCCGTGAGAAGCGGTTGGGAATACATCGGGGCTCTCAGTTGGGACTTGACCCGTGGTGCTGGGAAGGGCACGGGAGGAATCCCAGACGTGCCAGGCGTGGAAGCCTCATGGGGCCGTGCCTGGCTTTCCAGACCGGGTGTCATATCTGCAAGGGCCAGTTCTGTGGGCAGCAAATGTGTCCCCAGGCCCCCGGGGAAAGAATGGTGTCCCTGGCCCAGCCTGTGGGCAGCGTCCCTAGCACGAGGTCAGGCCTCCAGGGAAAGAAGGGCAGAGTCAGCCGGCCTGGAGGGGATGGAATTTCCCTGGGCCAGGCAGGCCTCCCGTCTGGAGGAATGTTCCACCGCCAGCTGAATGGCCCCTCCCCCGGCTGGGCCCTGGGCGCAGCTGCAGAGGCCAGGCATCTGGTCCTGCGAAGACGGGTGTGAGCGTGTGGGCGAGCGTGCGTACTGTGTGTGAGCATTAAGGGGTGTGAGCGGGAGAGTGTACCCGTGTGCAAACAAGGTTTGGGTGGTGTGTGCCTGTGCAAACCTGTGAGTGTGTGAATGTGAGTATCTGTTGTGAACGAATGTGGGATTGTGTGAAAAGATGTGCAAGCGTGTAAGCATGTGAGTTCATGTGTAAGTGTGTGTGTGTGAGAGCGTGTGTAAGGGACACAGTCTCAGGCCCCAGCCCGTTTCAGCAAGTAGAATCTAACAGGGACGGCCGCCCACCCCTGCACTCACACCTGGGGGCGTGCAGCGCGGATCCCACATCAAAAAAGAAACCCCAGCAGCCAGGGAACATCAAAGAAAAGAACCGTTCTTGAGCACCTGCTGTGTGGCCAGCTCTCCCCCGGGCCTCGGGGAACTCTACAAGGAGGGAGTGTGTGGGCCAGTTTTCTTGGTCCAGGAGGGCGGCATGGGGGTGGGGGGATGGTCCTGATGGGGAGTAAGCAACCACGACACAGATGCCAACAGCACTGCCATTTCCCAGAGCTCCCTCCTGCCCGATGCTGCGTTCCACGCGGATGCCCCTGCGAACCCGCTCACAGCCCGCAAGTGGGTGGTGGTGTCAGCCCTGCCACACACATGACGTGACCGAATTTGCAAAGAGCTACAAACCTGTCGCCCCTGCCATCCTGCAGCCGCCTTGCTCCGTGGAGTGGGCTGGTCTGTACGAGCCGGGAGCCCACGGTGCAGGTAACAGAGCGAAGATGGGCAGCTCGGGACCCCAGCAGGGATGCAGGCTCCGCATCCGCTGTAAGCCTCCTGCCGCCCACATTGCGAACCCCCTCCCCAAGCCAACTGGACGGCAAGTTCCATCTTGCGACTTTTATGTGAAAATGAGAACTACAGTTTGTCAACAGGCTGGAATTCCTTTCATCCCAGCCCCTGCTCCTTAATTGGGCTGGGGGAGTTTATTCCTTTGTGCATCTGGGTGGCGGGGTGGGCACAGCTCAAACTTCCTCCAGCCCAATGAGAAGTAAGGCTTTGGTTTTTGCCAGGACTTGTTGTGTGAGCCGCCAGTGACGACGCATCCGGAAATCTCTGATGAAGACACTTTAAAAAAAAAAAAAAAAATGAAAAAAAATCAAAGGAAAGTTTGGGGAAATGGGGCCAGGGGATTTTCCTCTGGTTTCTCCCGGCAAGCCAAGGAATCCTCTCGCATGGCCTGCCCTGTAATCTTCTTGATTAGTTCTGCTGGAGGGCAGCGCGTCCAGAAGACCGCCCACTGGAGGGAGGGGGAAGTGAACCCGCAGTGGGTTTGCTGGGGGCGTTGAGCGTGCAGAGACGGGCTTGGATGCCCTGCTGGAGACCCCTCGTCTCCGGATCCCGGTTTCTTGGGGTCCAAAGCTGTGTCTGCTTTGGGGATGGATAAGAATTCCTGCTTGTAGAGTCCTGAGGCTGCATCTGCTAATTGCTTTCCAGCTGGACCCTCATGGAAGGAGGGCAGGGCCCTCTGGGCTGTCGGTCACTGAGCAGGGTCAAGGTCAGGGTGGGACGGGGCTTTGTCTGCATTGGTCTGCTCTGGCTGGTGGACAAGCATCCACAAACCTGGAGGCTTAAACAGCACAACTCTGTCGTCTTACAGCTCTGGGGGCCGGAAGTCAGATACAAGTCTTGCCGGGCTAAAATTAACGGTGTCACACCGGTCAGAATGGCCATCATCAAAAAATCTACAAACAATAAATGCTGGAGAGGCTGTGGAGAAAAGGGAACCCTCTTGCACTGTTGGTGGGAATGTAAATTGGTGCAGCCACTATGGAGAACAGTACGGAGGTTCCTTAAAAAACTAAATATAGAGCTACTATATGATCTTGCAATCCCACTCCTGGGCATATATCTGGAGAAAACCATAATTCGAAAAGATACATGCACCCAGTGTTCACTGCAGCACTATTTACAACAACCAGGACATGGAAGCAACCAAAATGTCCATCGATGGATGGATGAAAGGATAAATAAGATGTGGTACATATATACCATGGAATATTACTCAGCCATAAAAAAGAATGAAATAAGGCCATTTGAAGCAACATGGATGGACCTAGAGATTGTCATACTGAGTGAAGTAAGTCAGACAGAGAAAGACAAATATATGATATCGCTTACATGTGAAATTTTTAAAAAAAGGGTACAAATGAACTTATCTATAAAACAGAAATAGAGTCATGGATGTAGAAAACAAACTTATGGTTACCAGGGGGTAAGGGGCAGGGAGAGGTAAATTGGGAGATTGGGGTTGACATACACACACTACTATATATAAAATAGGTAACTAATAAGGACCTACTGCATAGCACAGGGAACTCTGTAATGACCTGTAATGACCTACATGCAGAAAGAATCTAAAAAAGAGTGGATATATGTGTATGTATAACTGATTCACTTTGCTGTCCAACTGAAACTAACACAAGATTGTAAATATATACTATACTCCATTGTATATATAACTATACTCCAATAAAAATTTTAAAAAATACAATACAGTAAACTCAAGGTGTGGGCGGAGGTACATCCCTCCAGAGGCTACTCTGGGGGAGAATCTTCCCTCACCTTTTGCAGCTCTGGAGGCCGCCGCCTGCATCCCTTGGCTCCCGTCCCCTCCTGGAATGACTCTTAACCTCTTGCTTCTGCATCACATCTGCCCCCTCTCCCCACCTTCTTGCCCATCTCATTATCCCCCTGGTGACCTAACCCAGGTAATCTCCCCACCCCTAACCCACCACACCAGCAATGCCTTCTTCCCCAGAGACACAGGTTCTGGGGATCAAGACATGGACGTCTTCTGGGGGGAACCACAGACTAAAAACCTAAACCCAAAGAGCCCACTAGAAAGGGGAGTTTTCCTGCATCTCCTACCAGCAAGAACCAGCTCCTGACCTGCTCCCTTAGTGCCTGCAGTGATGCGTCCTAGATTTCGGGCAGGGCCTGGGTGTCTAGGCCAAGGGGCAGCAGAAGAGAGTGGGCCCGGCCTGACCCGCCCTGCAGGGGTCCCCTCTGCCCCCGCTGGAGCCATGAGGCCAGTCTTGCAGAGTCTAAGGGTCCTGGAGGATCTCATTTGCTGTTCAGAAATACAGCACGTCCCCTACGGACGAACGAGTTCCGTCCCGAGAGCACATCCGTAAGTCCAACAAAGTTAGCCTAGGTACCCAACTAACACAATCGGCTCTACAGTACTGTACTGTAATAGGTGTATAATACTTTTCACACAAATACCACATAGAAAACAAACACAAAAAATAAAGAAAACATTTTTGATCTTACAGTACAGGACCTTGAAGAGAACAGTAGCGCAATACAAGAGCTGGCATGCAGGGGCTGGCATCGAGTGAACAGGCAGGAAGCGTTACTGACTGGAGGAGGGAGAAGAGGAGGGAGATGGTAGAGCTGAAGGGTCGTCAGCAATAGGAGACGGAGGGCGAGCTGCAATTGCACTCACGCCTGACACTGATGGCTCAGGTGCTGGTTCCTTGCTGGATTCAATTCTATCTATAAGGATGCTGTACTACTGTGCTCTATACAGTGCTGTACAGTAAAGTACACAAAAGCACAACCACTTATAGAGGATGCCCGCACGTGACAACGTACGCCGGACACGTGAACTGGCTCACGTGATTGGACATGCGGACGCAGGTTTGCATCTTTGACAGTTCGCAACTTGTGGGTTCGTGCATAGGGGACTCACTGTAAACCCAGACACATGCTCTTCCTCGGGGATCCTGCAAGAGAGAACATCGGCCAAGCAAGAGGATCAGGCCTTTGAAATGTCAGCAGTGTAAGTACTCGAGGTAAGGCGCCCAAGATTGAATTGAAGCTGCCAGGAAAACCACAGTTTTCTGGAGGATTAAAAAAAAAAAAAAAACAAAACACACACACACACAAGCACACAAACCTTAGGAGGCTGGTAGGGAGCGGACCCATCTCTGCCAGAAGCCCAAGCCCCTGCTCCCCCAATCCCAGCGCTGGAGGTCTCAGACCCCCGAGGGGTTCCTGGGAATTTCCACTCTGGCTCACGTTGAACCCACAACATGAGAAGTTGGATGTGCGGCTTGCTCACCAGGCCTCCTGCCCTGAGGTGAACATCGCCCTTGCTTTTCTAGAACATTCTCCGTAGTCATGGAGACCAGGGCTGCCCTGGTTGGGTGGATTCACGGAGTCCCCCACCCCCTCGCCGTCCCCTTCCTCAGCCTGGCCTGAGCTCGCTTCCAGAAAAGACCTCCAGCCTACCCACAGCCTCCAAATGGGGTCCTTCTGCAGCCCCCAGACACGCCGCTAGGAAGGAAGGAAGGTGCATTCTACCAGGCCAAGCTCAGTACTCAGTACTCAGTATTTAGTACTCAGTACTGACCGGGAGGCAGTACTTTTTTTTTTTTTTTTTTTGCATACTTTTAAAATAAACCCTGCGGTGACCTTACAGGCAGCACAGCCATGCCTAGGACATTCCACCAGGTGCGGGTAGGCAGCCTTAACAGAACGCATCCTCTGCGTTATAAAGGCCAAATGACTCTCATTGGGCCCAAGGTCGATTTCATAGTTTCTTGAGGACATTGCCTTTATTTTTCTGGAGAAATCCTGATGTTCTGGATTGGCCACATTTACTGCAATTGTGCCATTCTTTGAGTTCAGAATAATAAAAGATGGCACGGTCGGTCCGAGGCCTTGTTTGCCCCAGGCTTCCTTTCTTAATAAGTGATGGAGTCCTGACACCGAGAGGCAATGCTCTCTGCTGACCCCTGAGGGGCGGGACGGGCCCCAGCCTACCCCTCCCCCTCCCATTTCCCCAGCATCTTAGACCGAGTTTCCAGGGGGAGAAAAGAGCAGCGGCCAGCGGGGACCCCAGGACCGAGGCCGAGCCTCCGGGGCCTTGGCTTGGGGGCTGCAGCCCCACGGGGGCTCAGAGGCTCTGCCCGGCCTGGGGACCAGCCCGGCGTGGAGCTGGGAGCTGGGAGGGAGCCGCGGAAAGGGCAGCCCTGTCCGGCCCGCCTGCTCTTTGAAGCGCACAAGCTTCTCATAACCGCCTCACCCCTGCTGCGCACAAGAAAGGCGCCAGCGGGTCCGCGAGAGCCGCTCACACAAGGACGGACGTGTGAAGCGATGCGCAGCTCCTAGGGCCGGCCGACCCCTCCTCTGCGGGAGGCCACCGCCCAGGGCACCCCTGCTTGGCCGGCACAGAGGGAGCTGGGGCTGCCGAGGGCGGGGCTGTCGTGGTGGCGATTGATGGACTTAGGATGCGGTCAGCTGCACCCAGGGGTGAACTGAGAATTGATAACCTTTCCCGCTGGGCTCGCTGGTACATACAGAGCTGAGCCACGCCCTGGGAAGCGTCCCATATCATCTTCCTTCCTTGTTTGGGGGTTTTTTATTTAATAATGGCTCGTCTCCAAGAACCTCTGCATCAGGAGATGTGCCAGAGTGCGACATGCATTCATTGACCAAGTATTCATTGAGGGCTGTGTGAGGCCCAGGGATGGAGCTGAGCTCCCCAAAGCCCCGCCTGCAGGGGCCTTCCTGGCTATGCGTTCAAATCCTGGCTCTGCCTCGGACCAGGTGTGTGAACTGGAGAAAGTTACTTTCTCCAGGTCCTAAAGGGGACCTTCATCCTTTCTTCTAAGATTGGAGTGAGAATTGAAGAGGGAACGCTGGAAAAATGCTCACTTCATCCCTGGCACTGAGCTGGATACCTAATAGCTATCATTATTATTATTGTTGTTGTTATTATTATTATTATTCATTGCTGGTTTAGTCGCAAGGCAGTGCTTAAAGGTCATTTGCAGAGCAGGATGTTAGAATTCGATGGCCTGGTCACAGGAAGTTAGAAATTGTCGTGAAGAAACTCACCTACCACCCACCCCAAAAAGAGGCTTTGGGGTAAAATGTGACCACACTTTAACCAGGGCTACCCGGCCATCATCGAGAAACCCGGATGACAGGATGGGCCGGCAGGGCGTCCTGGTGACACACTTCCCTCCACACCTTTGGTTGTCCCCTAATTGCCTTCTCCTCCGGTTCACCGAGGGGCTGGGAAATCATGCCCCAGGTGAGGACAGGGAGAAGGGCAGGAGGGACAGAGCTGGACTTCCAGCTGGGGCTGGGGAAGCATCACAGCGTCACATGGTGATGGAGAATAATGAGGAAAAGCCTTGATTTCTGATGCCAGGCTGCTTCCTGCTCTTCCGGATGAAACCCAGAGGCGGAATCTTTTCAGATCGTTTCTGTGTTTGAGATTTTAAAATATCACTCGATGCACTGAAGTGAGTCACATTTGCTTTGGTTCCAGTTGGGACGGAAATGCCGATTTCCACCAGGCCCCCGCCGCCCCCCTCCCCCCATGTATTTCCTTCTGGTCATTTGCACAATTGTTAGATAGACTTTTGTTGCACAGAAAGTCGTGTGCTGTGTGCACGGCAACTGCCGTGAGCAGGAAATTCTTCCAGGCGGAAACTTCAGACCCTTATTGTGAGTTCAGTGTGTGGGGAAAGGGACAAAAATGCCTTTACATTTTTTTTTTTTTTGGCACTTACTGTCTACAATATTATTTACTGTAACTTAAAAAAAATCGACTGACTTTCCATCTTGGCTTCACGATAAGCAAAAATATCTGTCAAATGACCACTTGGAGGTAAAAGTAAATATTTTTCCTATTAATAAAATATACATAAATACAGTAGCCTTTCTGTGCTAATGTCTACCTGCATTACACCTAAAAGCTCTTTGTGAGCCAACAGAGGTGCATATCATCACTTAGAAGACACTGGTGTGTGGTGGAAATAGCGCAGGCTTCAGGCCGGTGGACCTGGAGTGGCCCCTGCCAGCTGTGTGACCCTGAGCCAGTGACTGAAGCTCTCTGGGCTTCAGCTTCCTCATCTCTCAAACGGCGTTATAGTGAGGGTGAAATGAAAAGAGGTCGTCCCTGGCACCTAGAAGCCCTTCTTCCAGGCTGGTGGAACTTTGAATGTGGATGGCAAGCCGGTCCAGGAAGAGGGAAAGGAGAGGAGAAAGTTAACAGCAACCATCACGGCAAACGTTCAGCATTAACTCCCCATCGCGCTTGTTCTCGGGACTTGCTTTATACCTATTAGTTATGATGTCGATAACCCTCTATGCTATTTATTTTTAGGATTCCCATTCACACCTGAGCAAAAGTCGGCTCAAGAAAGAAGCTGGCTTTGACCCAGGAGGCGCAGCTAGTAGGCGGCAGGGCCGGGGACTCGGGCTTGGGCGCAGCTCCAACCTCTGTGCATGAAGGCGGGATGGGCGCCCGGAGAGCAGACCCTCCCCAGGGAGATGGGAGCTGGAAGATGCATATGGGAGGAGGCGTCTGCAGGGGTCCAGGTCCAGATGACGGGGCTGAGCGGGGACGGGCGGGAAGGGACACGGTGTAGGAACAGTGAACACTTACGGGTCGCATACTGCACGCCCATCGTTGAGCTGAGCACGGCCTGCACACAGACCCCTTCGCTTCTGGGCTCCCTGTGGCGGCCCAGTTATTGCCCCCACTTTGCAGATGAAGAAACGGAGGCCCAGAGAGGTCGAGAGACTTACTCACAGTCACACAGTCACAAGCAGAGTCAGGCTTCCAGCCCCTACCTTTTGCCTCGAAGGCTTTCATTTATAAATATATGTAATATATTTTAGGGCTTCCCTGGTGGCGCAGTGGTTAAGAATCCGCCTGCCAATGCAGGGGACACGGCTTCGAGCCCTGGTCCAGGAAGATCCCACACGCCGCAGAGCAACTAAGCCCTAGCGCCACAACTACTGAGCCCGTGTGCCACAACTAGTGAAGCCTGTGCGCCTAGAGCCCATGCTCCACAACAGGAGAAGCCACTGCAGTGAGAAGCCCGCGCACCGCAATGAAGAGTAGCCCCCGCTTGCGCAACTAGAGAAAGCCCGCGTGCGTGCAGCAACAAGGACCCAATGCAACCAAAAATAAATAAATTTTTAAAAAAAATTTTTTTTTAAAGTATTACATTTTAATTTTAAAATTGTAAAATATGCATTCAGAAGTTATCATTACTGGAAAACTGCATATTATATAACAATACATACAGAAGTGAAAAAGTATGATCCAAAATATAATAGTATGTACAAGCGAACCCAATTTTAGAAAAATATATTTATGTAAATAAAAACACGGGAATTAATTTTTAAAATAAATAAATAAATAAATATAATATATATTTTCTAAATATATAAACCTATACGATATATATAAATATAAAAATATAAACATATAATCTATATAAAAATATTTTTTTAAATATATATATATACACACATAGAGAGAATCCATATCATTGCCGGTTTAAACGTGTAAAATTCAGTGGCTTTCACTATATTCACAGACCTGTCCAACCGTCACCACTATCTCGTGTTAGAACATTTGCCATCATCCCCAAAAGAAAACTCCTACCCATTAGCAGTCGCGCCCCCATCCCTGGCCCCCGGAAGCCACTAATTCACTTCCATCTCCGGGGATTCGCCTGTTCTGCACATTTCACGTAAAAGGACTCACGCGATAAGGCCCTTTTGAGCCAGCTTCCCTCCCTGAGCGCGAGGTCTCCAAAGCTCATCCACGGTGCCAGGGCGTCAGTGCTTCAACCCTTTTCATGGCTGAGTCGAGTTCCGTCGTACGCACAGGCCACTCTGTGCATCGTGTCGTCGGCGAAGGGACACTGGGGTTGCTTCCACGCTTGGGCCATTGTGGACGGTGCTACTCTGAGTGTTTGTGTGCACATTTCTGCGCGGATGTATGTTTCATTTCTCCGGGTCGCACCCAGGAGTGGCACTGCTGGGTCATGTGGCCTCTGTTTAGCTTTGAGGATCTACCAGGTCGTTTCCACGTTTCATCACGTAACCACTGGTCTGCGCAGATCTGGCAGCGCAGCCGAAAAGAAGTCAGAGCCGTCCTGCGTGCCTGGAGCCCGAGGGGACACCGCACCACTGCACTCCATCCTTTCTGGACGAAAGCCCTCGTCTCCCAGCTGGTGACGGACAGCTCCGCATCAGTCCCCTCCCAGCGATCGCCCCGCAATCTCCAGGCTACGGAGAACTCCTGGCACAAGGTCACGCTGCAGTTCCACAGGGCCAGCGGGCATCTGGTGACCGATAAATGCCGGGGCCTGAAGGCATGCCCTGTGCCCCAGTTTGGGACAACACGCAGGGCCATCCCAGCCTCAGGGCCCCGGAGAGGTGGCGCAGGCTCTGAATGACTGCACTGCAGTTCAGCTCCCACCTCTGCCCGATCTGCTGCTTTCTTCCCGCAGAGCCGCAGCCCCACTCACCTTCTACTGTGTAACGAATCACCCCAACGATAATCATTTGATTATGTGTCCCATGGTTCTGGACCATCTGTCTGGTTCTCCTTCTAGAGGCCAATCATGCAGTGCGTGAGGGGAATGTGGGTGATGCATCTAGTTGGACTAAATGCCATCGAGGGCGTGTAAGGCTGTACATCATTTAGCTTCCCGACCCCGGCCCCTGGTACAAGGGAGGCCCTTCACCAGTGTGCGTCAGTTGAACTAAGTGGTGAAATTCCTGGGCTCTTAAACTCAGAAACAGAGTCAATTTGACCTGTAGATGGCCCGTTTCTGAAACATTTACTCTCTAGAAAGATTTGCTCTTGATTCTTTGTAACTCACTTTCCTCATGTATAAGATGAGGGGAAATAACAGGACTTCCCTCGGAGCGTCACAAAAGTCAACTCAGACAGCACAATGCTGCGTGTTCAGCCAGCGGCTGGAATGTAGCAAGTGCACAATGAATATTCTGTTATTCTTTCCAAAGCTAGATCCATCCCTAAGAGTTCATTTTTATGAAAAGTCCTAAACTGGGCTTTGGGTACCCAATTGAGAAACATCCCCTAAAGAGGGCTCACTGCTTGTGCTGTACGTCTCACAGAACTGTTGACGGGATTGAACAGATCGGAAAAGATCGCACGTGCAAAGGGCCTGGTGTAGAGCGTGACACAGTCATTGCTGAATACATCTTAGTACTATTATCAATATTTATAACTCTCCACTTGACGCCCCCCTTCCTCTTCTCTTCACTCAGCCCTGCTAAGATCCACTGGGTGTATCTGATCCCCAAATTTTACAACTGCTTGAAAAAATAAAACTTGCAGGGCATGAAGCAGAGAGAAGACAACACGTGGTTAACTGCCCATTAATCTCTGTCAGTCTGGCGATGCAGACATCAGACACGGGAAGGCAGGGAAAGAATCATGAGACTATTTTCTCTTTCTTTTTTTCTTTTTTCTTTTTTTTTTTTTTGAGACTACTTTCTCTTAACCACATGTTTCACGTTAGAGATCTGAAAACTAATAAAAGGTTTCCCTAGAGGGAAAAAAGGAAAAGAGTGTAGTACAGTGGGCGGCTTACCCGTATAATACAGAACTTCTAAAATACAAGCAAATTTTTAAAAATTCAGATCTGCCACTGAATTCCAGGCACTGGTAGAGACCCAAACCTGTACGGTGTTTCTTTTTATTTCATTGTCCGGGTGCACAGGGAGAATTTAGCATGGAGGAAATCTAATTGAGAAATAGATGCTGTCAGTGATCTTTCCTGCCATGATGATAAACATCACAGTTTAGCCTAAGTTAATGCCCTAAGGTTGCTTATTCCTTCTCCTTTTTAATATACTGGTAACTGTGGGGATGGTGGGGATGGACATTAGATGCCTTGGTTACAGAACACAGTCAACAAGAGGTCTGGGGCTGATGTGTGTGTGGAAGACAATCCTGATGTTTGCAGCCGACTTGAAAATGCATTTAAAAAGAATCACTGGAGAGATATGATAAATCAAACTAGGAAAATATTAATAGTAGGAACCAGGTAGTGGGTACACAGATATTCGTTGTGTGAGTCTTTCGACTTTGCTGTATGTTTAACATTTTTGTAATAAAATGTGGTATAAGAAAGCTCTGGTGCAGTAACCACAACTCCTCTTAATTGTGTGTCGGTTACAAATGCCTACCACTCACCCGGCTGGATAAATCAGCAAGCTTTGTAAATGCCAAGTCACGGGCATGTGTGTGGCAAGGTTTTGGAATAGAAGATCAGGGAAGGTTGTGTGCTGCCCTGTTTAGGGGTGGAAGATACTGATGTCTGCAACTGACTCTAAAATGATTATCCAAAAATCAGCTGGATGGATGGAGAGAGGGCTGCACTTCTAGAGCCAAAGGAGAGGCGAGAGTGCAGTTGTGGAGGCTTTAGCTTTGCTGATATTTCATTAAGTCGTAGAGAGAGGAGGAGAAGGTCTACCAGCCTGCCATGGTAACTAAGGAGTCAGGAGCACAGACCGGGGTTTCCACCTTGACCTTCCCATTTGCATATGTGGTGATGTGTCTTAAAATATGTGTGTGTGTGTGTGTGTGTGTGTAATCTATGTGTATAAATATGTTTGGTCTCCTTTATGAAATTACATATACAAGTCTCCATATCTCCATATGTCTGTATCTACACAGAAATACATGCACATATATTCTATTTTCCCTCCTCAAATGGTCACATTCTATTTCTGCAGTTCTGCACCTTGGATCGTTCACTTAACCATACACTTTGGAGAATTGTCCTTATTCTTTTGAATGTCTGCACTATATTGCACAGTGTGGATGGGCCCTCACTTTTTTGTTTGTTTTTTGCCGTGCCACGCGGCTTGTGTGATCTTAGTTCCCTGACCAGGGATCGAACCTGCGCCCCCTGCAGTGGAAGCTTGGAGTCCTAACCACTGGACCGCCAGGGAATGCCCAGGATGGGCCCTCACTTATGTTATTATGTCACAGGCCATGTAGGTGGCTTTCAGTCGTTGGCTACGAGAAATATGCCACATGGCTGTCATTCACACGTGGCCAAGTCTTCCTAAGACACAGCCCTCTTTCAGGGTCGATGGTACGCACATTTCAAAACTGTGATAGTTTCAGCCTAACTGCACTCCTTACGGGTAGCAGCATTAATGGATACCTTCCATCAGTGACGTGTGAGAGCAGGCAAGGCTTTCAACCAGCTGCCCGGGAGATCCTGGTGCACAGGAAAGTCTGAGAGCTGTGATGCTCGGGGCCTTAGGAAAATGACCCTCTTTGAACCACATCATATTTACTTTCATCAAAACCAACGGAAACCTGGGAATTCCCTGGTGGTCCAGTGGTCAGGACTCCATACTTTCACTGCCGAAGGCACGGGTTCAGTCCCTGGTTGGGGAAATAAGATCCTGCAAACCGCACGGTGCAGCCGGAAAAAAACCCCCACAAAACCCACAAACAAACAAACAAAAAACCACCCCAGAAACCAGTTAGAGCCAGCAAAAGCAAAGAATGGAAACTCTCCTGGAGAAACCCAAGAGGACAGATGCAGCTGTGCCTCCGGACTAGCTGGACCTCAGGCCAGGATCACTATGGGGACGTTTGTGTCCTGTCTTACCTCAGTGGTACCCGGGCATGTCTGCTGCAGTTCAGACCTTCATCACTTCTTAGTCCAGTTGATGCCAAAGCCACTCACTTCTCTCCCATTTTCAAGTCAGATCGAGTTGACAATCTCTTAGGGCCGCTTCCCGATTCCCAGGGGAGGGACTCTAGCCCAGCTTAGGTAAAACATCCCTTCCTGGTTCAATCAGCTCTTGTCTAGATGACAGCCCATGTTATCCCAACCCGGTTATTGGTCACACGCTGCTGCATCTGTATGACTGAGGAACCTGGGTCAAGGAAAAGGGAGGGCTGGAGAGACGTCCCTGTTGGTAGCGTGCTTCGCATTTATCTTCCTATCTTATCCGTAAACTCTGGAAAATAGGATAATTATAGGTTTTAATGAGAGTACTTGGCATACAGGCTGGCATATGGTAAATGTTCAAAAATGGGAACAATCATTCATCAGTTAGAGTCAAGAGGACCTTTTGATCCAAATAGCATCATACAACACTTGCATACAATTGCCTCATGTACGTAGAATATTCCAGTTATCTGTTATTGAACAACAAACTACCCCCAAAGCCTAGGGTTAAAAAAACAACAACAACAAGCATTTGTTTTGCTCAAGAACCTGCAATTTGGGTGGAACATGGTGGCACTGGATTGTCTCAGCTCTACCCAGTGTTGGCTGCAGCAACTCAGTCAGGGCTGGAGGGTCCAGTCCTGAGAGGCTCACTCACCCTGCATGGGTGGCAGGCTGGTATTGCCTATTGATCGGGAGCTCGACGGGGGTTGCTGGCTGCAGGTCTCTCTGCAGGAGCTTCTTGGACTTCCTCAGAGCACAGTGGTCTCATGGTAGGTTGACTTATGACATAGGGGCTGGCTTCCTCCAGAATGAGTGTTCCAAGTTGCAAGGCTTCATACCATGTAGTCCCAGAAGTCTCATTACTTCTACCGTATTCTACCGATGAAGCAAGTCAGCGAGGCTACCTGATATTCAAAAGAAAGGGAATTTAATTCCATCTCTCAATGCGGGGAGTAGCAGTCATCTCTTATCTACCACGCACAGTCCAAGAACTGATTTGAGTATCAGGCTATTGTCTTCCTGCCTTTTGGCTACTTACTGAAGTCAGTACATTTCGGAACCTTCCTATCTTCCATGCATGGATGTAAAAATCAGCCCCTGCCCTCAGAAGCTTAAGTAATTGGGGAGACAAAGCATACCCACTTGAAAAGATCTTGTGTTGCACACGCCATAAATGCAGATTAATCCAGATCAAAAGGGCAGAGCTGGAGGGCAGAGATTCTCAGCACCAGAGTGCATCAGGATACCCAGAGCAGGTTTGCTCAAAATATGGGTTCCTGGGTCCCACGGTTGAAGTTTCTGCTTCGGTAGATCTGGAGAGGGGTCCAAGCAGCTTCATTGAACAAATTATTTATTTATCTTTTTGAAAAGGTAATGAATGTTTAGGGTGCAAAACTCATCAGGACTGGAGAATATGAAGTGAAAAATAAGTCTTCCTCTTGCCCATCCCTGATACCTGCCACTGAGTTCCCATCCTCAGAAGGAACCGGACATTGTTGCCATTTCTTGGGTATTTTTGAAGAGATATTTTTGGCATCTACATGCATATGTTTAGACAAAAGTAGATATGAGCATATGCAAGCATGTATATATAAAACACATGTGTGTATAATCTATGTGTATAAATATGTTTGATCTCCTTTGTGAAAGTATAATAGATACGTAAGTATCCATCTCTGTATATCTGTATCTACACAGAAATACATGCACATATATTCTATTTTCCCTTCTCAAATGGTAACATTCTATTTCTGCAGTTCTGCGCCTTGGATCTTTCACTTAACCATACATCTCGGAGAATGGTCCTTATTCTTTTGAATGCCCGCACCATATTGCCCTGTGTGGATGGGCCCTCACTTATGTTATTATGTCACAGGCCGTGCAGGTTGCTTTCAGTCTCTGACTATGATAAATATGCCACATGCATGTCGTTCACACATGGGCAAGTCTTCCTAAGACACAGTCCTCTTTGTGTCAAATGATATGAGCATCTCAAAACTGTGATAGTTTCAGCCTAGTTGCACTTCCTATAGGTTACATCCTTGACGTACACTTCCATCAGTGAAGTGTGAGAGTAGGTAAGATTTTTTTTTAATTGAAGTATAGTTGATTTACAGTGCTGTGTTAGTTTCAGGTGTACAGCAAAGTGATTTCAGTTATACATACATATATATTTTTTTTTCTTTCTCTTTTCAGATTCTTTACCCTTATAGGTCATTATAAAATATCGAGTAGCGTTCCCTGTGCTATACACTAGGTCCATGTTGGTCATCTATTTTATACCAAGTAGTGTGTATATGATAATAAAATGTTTAACAAGCTGCCCAGGAGATCCTGAGATACAGAAACGTTTGAGAGCTGTGATACTTGGGGCAATGTACCGCTAGTAGCTTCTGAAAGACACAGCCGAGGAAAGGTAGAAGAGGCTGCTTTGCAAGAAGATGTTGAAGAAAGAGGGGTCATGGGTTAGCACAGCCAAGCAGGGAGGCCCAGCCCTGTGATGTCACACGTGATCCAAGACAAACATTTCTGCTCGCTTTCCCAGGGCCGGGGCTTAGATGTGGGAGTGAGGTAGAGACGTCCAGGGATTCTCCCACCCGTCTGGACATCCCTTTCTTCCAGCTGAGCAGCCAGGACCATGGTGCCCTTTTAATGCTTGGATTCTTCCAGCCACTGAGCTGCCTCAGTGCCACCAGAACAAAAACAAGTGTTCATAGTGGTTTCAACTGCCTTCCAGGGACAGACCAGGGCTTCTTTTAATGTCACAGTTGGCATATCCCAGAGGAAGTGGCTACAACTCTTTTATCCTACTAAAAAATGTTTTTTTTATTTTCAGATGAAATGCTGTGATATCTGGACTTGGCTTCAAAATAACCCATGCGACTGAGGGAGTGAGAAGGGGTAGCAAAAACACGAGGTGGGTCCTGCGTTGATGACCACGGATGCTGTATGATAAGGTCAAGGATTCATTATATTCTTCTTTCTATTTATATACATATTTCAAATGTCCTATAATAAAAGGTTTCAGTCAATGTTTCTGGTTAAGTTACGGAGATGACGAAATGCACTCCAATTCCTTGGTGTAGTTTATAAAAACATTTCAGCAACGGCTGTGAATTTAAAGGACCCACGCTGAACAGAGTTGAAAGCTCCTTTTCCACACCATGAGTCCCCCCTCCCCCGCTCAATTTGCAGTATCCTCCCCCCTTTTCATCTCCTAAAGACAGAAATTCATCAAAAACTCTCCTGACAGCCTCTAGATCCCTTGAATTGGCTGTAAAATATTTCAAGGTCTCAGAGTAATTTAATGCCCTATGAAAGTAAAATAAATTGTGTACAAATAATTCAATAAGTTCAGGGAAGTGGGAAAAAAAAAACATTGAGCATGTCACAGATGGCACCTCCAGGCAGTTTATCAAAGCAAGTTTCATGATTTAACAAAATCATCTTGGCATCACACACAAAAGCCCTCCTGTTTGATCCCTTAATAACACCGCTTAGCACTTTCTTGGGACCTGGCTTCGAGCGCCGGCGCTGTTTCCAAGCATTAGCTAATCAATCATCAAAAGATATTTTCCACGCAGGCAGGCAGGACTCGGAATGCTCACTTGATCCCCACGGAAGTGGCCATGGAAGCTAAGAGGCTTTTTCAAGGTCACATGCGGGGCAAAGGTCACAGCTGAAGTTGCAGCTAATGAGTTTCTGGTTTCTTGCGCGCTTCTGACAGCACCGCGGCTCCTCTCGTCCTCCCCCCTCCCCCATTCGACACGTGGCCCCAGCAGCAGGTCCCGGAATGCTGGCAGCCTCCTCTGGCCCAGGGCTGGGGTCTTGGCTCAAAAGGTCCTTCATCTGGGACACCTACCTGCTCCTCGAGACAGAGGTGGAGTCATCGTGATCTCCCCTGCCCAGGATCGGGAAGTGAACTGCACGTGTTTTCTTTCCCGGAGAACAAAATATTTGCTTTTGGCAAAATATGAAGGAGACCTACCCTTGATTTTTGACCAGCAGCTCCCATTTGTTTCAGGAACTATATTTTTAAATTATGGAAGGAGTCTGTGCACAGGTTGAAGATGCTACAGAAGGGCTGGCTTCAAGGTAAAAGAAAAATGACAAATACAATGTGTGAATCTTTCCCCTCTGGGAGGGGAGGCTTTCCGGCCCCCGGCCCCGCCCCTGGAGGGCCGGCTGCACTTGGAGAAAATTTGAAAAGATACATGCACCCCAGTGTTCATAGCAGCACTATTCACAATAGCCAAGACACGGAAACAACCTAAATGTCCGTCAACGGATGAATGGATAAAGAAGATGTGGTACATATATACGATGGAATATTACTCAGCCGTAAAAAAGGATGAAATAATGCCATTTGCAGCAACATGGATGCAGCTAGAGATTATCACACTAAATGAAGTAAGTCAGACAAAGACAAATATGTATGATACCACTTATATGTGGAATCTAAAATATGGCACAAATGAACCCATCTGCAAAACAGAAACAGACTCATGGAGATAGAGAACAGACATGTGGTTGCCAAGGGGGAGGGGGGAAGGGAGAGGGATGGAGTGGGAATTTGGGGTTGGTAGATGCAAACTATTACGTTTAGAATGGATAAACAACAGGGTCCTATTGTAGAGCACAGGGAACTCTATTCAATATCCTGTGATAAACCGTAATAGAAAAGAATATGAAAAAAAAGAATGTCTCTATGTGTATAACTGAGTCACTTTTCTGTTCAGCAGAGATTGGCATGACACTGTAAATCAATTATACTTCAATTTTAAAAAAAAAGAACAAAATAATGCCATTTGCAGCAACCTGGATGAACCTAGAGATGATCATACTAAGTGAAGTAAGTCAGACAAAGACAAATATCACATGATATCACTTATCTGTGGAATCCAATAGAGACTCATTTCTAAGGAGAGGATGCAGAAGGGACAAGCAGTACCTTGGCCTGGAGGCACCACAGGTGTCAAGGTTGCCATCGCCAGGGTACCAAGTGGATGTCCTATATCCCTGATGTGGTGCAAAGGGGAGGGCACGTCATCTCTGCAGCATTCTCCCCACACCCAGTCTCATCAAGAAAAAGCCATCTGACAAACCCTAACTGAGGGACACTTTATAACATTCCTGATCAGCGCTCCTCCACCCCATCAGCGAAGGTCCTGGAAAAGGAGGAAAGATTGAAATGCCCATGATGAGAAGAGAGTGAGGGGATCTGAGGGCTGCATCCAGTGTGGCACCGGATGGGATGCTGGGGCAGAAGAGGGATATTATTGGGGACCCTGGTGAGATCCAAGGAGAGCATGGAGCTAGGGTGACAGGAACGTCCCAGAGCTGGTGTTTTAGCGTTGACAGACGTGCCAGGTATGGATCTGGGCGAGAAACATACAGGAACTCTCTGTACTACTTTTTACAAAATGAGGGCACTTTTGTTTTTAGAACAGTTTTAAGTTCATAGCCTCTCTGTACTATCTTTACACATTTTCTGTAAATCAAAAACTTTCCAAATAAAATGATTATTTAAGAAGAAATTAAAGGCTAAAAATCTTCTCCCATCTTCTCCTCAGTCTCAGTGGACAGAGATAACCACTGTCAATGATTTCTGGAATATTCGTCCAGAATTCTGTGATACACATACTTCTTAAAAAAATTTAACCAAGATTGGATCCTATCATACAAGCTTTGGTTTCTTGCCTTCCTCATTACATTTATATCTGGGTGATAATTTTGTAGAGTAGTTATAGTTGTACCTCATTCTTTTCAAGTAACTGCAGGGTCATCTCTTGCCAGTATATTTATTTAGCCAGATCCCGATGTGTAGACCAGGTGTTTCTGTTTGTTTTTCTTTTTCTTTTCTTTTTTTCCTATTGTCACGAGACAGCAATACAGGTGTGTCCCAGAAAAAAGCCAAAAAACACAAGGAAAAAAAGGCTTAGCTTTACTAATAATTGTAAAAGTCCAAACTAAGATGATACTGACCTACTATTTTCGATCTCTTGGATCGGCAATGATTGAAAAGTTTGGCTGTAGCCAGGGCTGGGGAAGGTGTGGGAAAGCACACTCTTTGATTCCCGCTGGGAGAGTGTGAGTTGGTAAAAGCACTTTGGAAGCAATTTTGGCAGCATCCATGGCACGACACCAGTGACAAGTGCAGTCAGCCTGTGAACGGTATAGTGACTGGACCACAGGGGAGCTTCTGGGAAGATGGCAAAGTTCTCTCTATGGGTATGGTGTTGGTTACAAAGGTGCCTTCTCTTTGAGAAAATTCTTTGGGTAACACATTCATGATTTTAACGCTTCCTTGTGTGTTACACTTTAATGAAAAGTTAAGACTTAAACAGGCTACCTATCCTTTTTTCACAAGAATTGCTTAGGATGGGGGTTCCCTGGTGGTCCAGTGTTTGGGGCTCTGCGCTTCTACTATGGGGGAGGCACAGGTTCGAGCCCTGGTCAGGGAACTAGGATCCCTCATGCTGCATGGCACGGCCGAAACAAAACAAAACGAAAATGCTTAGGAGGAAAAGACTGGGAGGGCTTAGTAATTGTCCTCTCCCTGGCTGGATTCCATTTGGAGCACCCATAGGAATAATATACATATATATATAATCTTCAAAAAAAATCTGCTACCAAATCTAGGAATTTCTTTTTTTTTTCTTTTTTTTTTTTTTACCTTATTTATTTATTTATGGCTGTGTTGGGTCTTCGTTTCTGCGCGAGGGCTTTCTCTAGTTGCGGCGAGCGGGGGCCACTCTTCATCGCGGTGCGCGGGCCTCTCACTATCGCGGCCTCTCTTGTTGCGAGCACAGGCTCCAGACGCGCAGGCTCAGTAGTTGTGGCTCACGGGCCTAGTTGCTCCGCGGCATGTGGGATCTTCCCAGACCAGGGCTCGAACCCGTGTCCCCTGCATTGGCAGGCAGACTCTCAACCACTGCGCCACCAGGGAAGCCCTCTTTTTTTTTTTTTTTAATCTTTATTGGAGGATAATTGCTTTACAATGGTGTGTTAGTTTCTGCTGTATAACAAAGTGAATCAGTTATACGTATACATATATCCCCATGTCTCTTCCCTCTTGCATCTCCTTCCCTCCCACCCTCCCTATCCCACCCCTCTAGGTGGTCACAAAGCACCGAGCTGATCTCCCTGTGCTATATGGCTGCTTCCCACTAGCTATCTAATTTACATTTGGTAGTGTATATATGTCCAAGCCACTCTCTCACTTCGTCCCAGCTTACCCTTCCCCCTCCCTGTGTCCTCAAGTCCATTCTCTACATCTGCATCTTTATTCCTGTCCTGCCCCTAGGTTCATCAGGACCTTTTTTTTTTTTTTTTTTTTTTTTAGATTCCATATATGTGTGTTAGCATACAGTATTTGTTTTTCTCTTTCTGACTTACTTCACTCTGTATGACAGTCTCTAGGTCCATCCATATCTCTACAAATGACCCAATTTCATTCCTTTTTATGGCTGAGTAATATTCCATTGTAAATATGTGCCACATCTTCTTTATCCATTCGTCTGTTGATGGGCATTTAGGTTGTTTCCATGACCTGGCTATTGTAAATAGCACTGCAATGAACATGGGGGTGCATGACTCTTTTTGAATTATAGTTTTCTCAGGGTATATGCCCATAGAGGGATTGCTGGGTCATATGGTATTTCTATTTTTAGTTTTTTAAAGAACCTCCATACTGTTCTCCATAGTGGCTGTATCAATTTACATTCCCACCAACAGTGCAAGAGGGTTCCCTTTTCTCCACACCATCTCCAGCATTTATTGTTTGTAGATTTTTTGATGAAGGCCATTCTGACTGGCGTGAGGTGATATCTCATTGTAGTTTTGATTTGCATTTCTCTAATAATTAATGATGTTGAGCATCCTTTCATGTGTTTGTTGGCAATCTGTATATCTTCTTTGCAGAAATGTCTACTTAGATCTTCTGCCCATTTTTGTATTGGGTTTTTTGTTTTTTTTGATATTGAGCTGCATGAGCTGCCTGTATATTAATCTTTTGTCAGTTGCTTCATTTGCAAATATTTTCTCCCATTCTAAGGGTTGTCTTTTCGTCTTGTTTATGGTTTCCTTTGCTGTGCAAAAGCTTTTAAGTTTCATTAGGTCCCATTTGTTTATTTCTGTTTTTATTTCCATTTCTCTAGGACGTGGGTCAAAAAGGATCTTGCTGTGATTTATGTCATGGAGTGTTCTGCCTATGTTTTCCTCTAAGAGTTTTAGAGTGTCTGGCCTTATATTTAAGTCTTTAATCCATTTTGAGTTTATTTTTAAGTATGGTGTTAGGGAGTGTTCTAGTTTCATTCTTTTATATGTAGCTGTCCAGTTTTCCCAGCACCACTTATTGAAGAGGCTGTCTTTTCTCCATTGTATATTCTTGCCTCCTTTATCAAAGGTAAGGTGACCATATGTGCGTGGGTTTATCTCTGGGCTTTCTATCCTATTCCATTGATCTATATTTCTGTTTTTGTGCCAGTACCATGCTGTCTTGATTACTGTAGCTTTGTAGTATAGTCTGAAGTCAGGGAGCCTGATTCCTCCAGCTCCGTTTTTCTTCCTCAAGATTGCTTTGGCTATTTGGAGTCTTTTGTGTTTCCATACAAATGGTGAAATTTTTTGTTCTAGTTCTGTGAAAAATGCCATTGGTAGTTTGATAGGGATTGCACTGAATCGGTAGATTGCTTTGGGTAGTAGAGTCATTTTCACAATGTTGATTTTTCCAATCCAAGAACATGGTATATCTCTCCCTCTGTTTGTATCATCTTTAATTTCTTTCATCAGTGCCTTATAGGTTTCTGCACACAGGTCTTTTGTCTCCTTAGGTAGGTTTATTCCTAGGTATTTTATTCTTTTTGTTGCAATGGTAAATGGGAGTGTTCCCTTAATTTCTCTTTCAGATCTTTCATCATTAGTGTATAGGAATGCAAGAGACTTCTGTGCATTAATTTTATATCCTGCTACTTTACCAAATTCATTGATTAGCTCTAGTAGTTTTCTGGTAACATCTTTGGGATTCTCTATGTTTAGTATCATGTCATCTGCAAACACTGACAGTTTTACTTCTTCTTTTCCAATTTGGATTCCTTTTACTTCTTTTTCTTCTCTGATTGCTGTGGCTAAAACTTCCAAAACCATGTTGAATAATAGTGGTGAGAGTGGGCAACCTTGTCTTGTTCCTGATCTTAGTGGAAATGGTTTTCACCATTGAGAACGATGTTGACTGTGGGTTTGTCATTTACGGCCTTTATTATGTTGAGGTAAGTTCCCTTCTATGCCTACTTTCTGGAGAGTTTTTATTATAACTGGGTGTTGAATTTTGTGGAAAGCTCTTTCTGCATCTATTGAGATGATCATATGGTTTTTCTCTTTCAATTTGTTAACATGGTGTATCACATTGATTGATTTGCATATATTGAAGAATCCTTGCATTCCTGGATAAACCCCACTTGATCATGGCGTATGATCCTTTTAACGTGCTGTTGGATTCTGTTTGCTGGTATTTTGTTGAGGATTTTTGCATCTATGTTCATCAGTGATATTGGCCTATAGTTTTCTTTTTTTGTGAAATCTTTGTCTGGTTTTGGTATCAGGGTGATGGTGGCCTCGTAGAATGAGTTTGGGAGTGTTCCTCCCTCTGCTATATTTTGGAAGAGTTTGAGAAGGATAGGTGTTAGCTCTTCTCTAAATGTTTGATAGAATTCGCCTGTGAAGCCATCTGGTCCTAGGCTTTTGTTTGTTGGAAGATTTTTAATCACAGTTTCAATATCAGTCCTTGTGATTGGTCTGTTTACATTTTCTATTTCTTCCTCGTTCAGTCTCAGAAGGTTGTGCTTTTCTAAGAATTCTTCCATTTCTTCCAGGTTGTTCATTTTATTGGCATAGAGTTGCTTGTAGTAATCTCTCATGATCCTTTGTATTTCTGCAGTGTCAGTTGTTACTTCTCCCTTTTCATTTCTAATTCTAATGATTTGAGTCTTCTCCCTTTTTTTTTTTTTTTGATGAGTCTGGATAATGGTTTATCAATTTCGTTTATCTTCTCAAAGAACCACCTTTTAGTTTTATTGATCTTAGCTATTGTTTCCTTCTATTCTTTTTCATTTTTTCTGATCTGATCTTTATGGTTTCTTTCCTTCTGCTAACTTTGGGGGTTTTTTGTTCTTCTTTCTCTAATTGATTTAGGTGTAAGGTTAGGTTGTTTTTTTGAGATTTTTCTTGTTTCTTGAGGTAGGATTGCATTGCTATAAACTTCCCTCATAGAGCTACTTTTGCTGCATCCCATAGGTTTTGGGTCGTCATGTTTTCATTGTCATTTTTTTCTAGGTATTTTTTGATTTTCTCTTTGATTTCTTCAGTGATCTCTTGGTTATTTATTGTATTGTTTAGCCTCCATGTGTTTGTATTTTTTACAGATTTCTTCCTGTAATTGATATCTAGTCTCATAGCGTTGTGTTCAGAAAAGATACTTGATACGATTTCAATTTTCTTAAATTTACCAAGGCTTGATTTGTGACCCAATATATGATCTATCCTGGTGAATGTTCCATGAGCACTTGAGAAGAAAGTGTATTCTGGGTTTTTTTTGGATGGAATGTCCTATAAATATCAGTTAAGTCCATCATCTTTAATGTATCATTTAAAGTTTGTGTTTTCTTATTTATTTTCACTTTGGATGATCTGTCTATTGGTGAAAGTGGGGTGTTAAAGTTCGCTACTATGATTGTGTTACTGTCGATTTCCCCTTTTATGGCTGTTAGCATTTGCCTTATGTATTGAGGTGCTCCCATGTTGGGTGCATAAATATTTACAATTGTTATCTCTTCTTCTTGGATTGATCCCTTGAGCATTATGGAGTGTCCTTCTTTGTCTCTTGTAATAGTCTTTATTTTAAAGTCTCTTTTGTCTGATATGAGAATTGTTACTCCAGCTTTCTTTTGATTTCCATTTGCATGGAACATCTTTTTCCATCCCCTCACTTTCAGTCTGTATGTGTCCCTAGGTCTGAAGTGGGTCTCTTGTAGACAGCCTATATACAGGTCTTATTTTTGTATCCATTCAGCCAGTCTATGTCTTTTGGTTGGAGCATTTAATCCATTTACATTTAAGGTAGTTATCGATATGTGGGTTCCTATAACCATTTTCTTAATTGTTTTGGGTTTGTTATTGTAGGTCTTTTCCTTCTCTTGTGTTTCCTGCCTAGAGAAGTTCCTTTAGGATTTGTTGTAAAGCTGGTTTGGTGTTGCTGAACTCTCTTAGCTTTTGCTTGTCTGTAATGGTTTTAATTTCTCCGTTGACTCTGAATGAGATCCTTGCTGGGTAGAGTAATCTTGGTTGTAGGTTTTGCTCTTTCATCACTTTAAATATGTCCTGCCACTCCCTTCTGGCTTGCAAAGTTTCTGCTGCAAGATCAGCTGTTAACCTTATGGGGATTCCCTTGTATGTTATTTGTTGTTTTCCCTTGCTGCTTTTAATATTTTTTTCTTTGTATTTAATTTTTGATAGTTTGATTAATATGTATCTTGGCGTGGTTCTCCTTGGATTTATCCTGTATGGAACTCTCTGTGCTTCCTGGACTTGATTGACTATTTCCTTTCCCGTATTAGGGAAGTTCTCAACTCTAAGCTCTTCAAATATTTTCTCAGTCCGTTTCTTTTTCTCCTCTTATTCTGGGACCCCAATAATTCAAATGTTGGTGCATTTAATGTTGTCCCAGAGGTCTCTGAGACTGTCCTCAGTTCATTCTTTTTTCTTTATTCTGCTCTGTGGTAGTTATTTCCACTATTTTATCTTCCAGGTCACTTATCCGTTCTTCTGCCTCAGTTATTCTGCTATTGATCCCGTCTAGAGTATTTTTAATTTCATTTATTGTGTTGTTCATCGTTGCTTGGTTCCTCTTTAGTTCTTCTAGATCCTTGTTAAACGTTTCTTGTATTTTCTCCATTCTACTTCCAAGATTTTGGATCATCTTTACTATCATTACTCTGAATTCTTTTTCAGGATGACTGCCTATTTCCTTGTCATTTGTTTGGTCTGGTGGGTTTTTACCTTGCTCCTTCATCTGCTGTGTGTTTCTCTGTCTTCTCATTTTGCTAAACTTACTGTGTTTGGGGTCTCCTTTTCGCAGGCTGCAGGTTCATAGTTCCCGTTGTTTTTGGCGTCTGCTCCCAGTGGGTATGGTTGGTTCAGTGGGTTGTGTAGGCTTCCTGGTGGAGGGGACTGGTGCCTGTGCTCTGGGGGATGAGGCTGGATCTTGTCTTTCTGGTGGGCAGGACCGCGTCCCATGTTGTGTTTTGGGGTATCTGTGAACTTACTATGATTTTAGGCAGCCTCTCTGCTAATGGGTGGGGTTGTGTTCCTGTCTTGCTAGTTGTTTGGCATGGGGTGTCCAGCACTGGAGCTTGCTGGTCGTTGAGTGGAGCTGGGTCTTAGCGTTGAGATGGAGATCTCTGGGAGAGCTCTCGCCGATTGATATTACGTGGGGCCGGGAGGTCTCTGGTGAGCCAGTGTCCTGAACTCGGCTCTCCCACCTCAGAAGGTCAGGCCTGACACCTGTCTGGAGCACCAAGACTCTTTCAGCCACACCGCTTGCTGGAAACCAGGACGGTTGGTCACCCTATTTGCCAATCTGACCTGTTGACAGCAAAGCAAGAGAGAGACGAGCATCATAGTTTATGCTCCAGCAACACTCCACTGCCTGTGTTTCCTGCAGTTTCTAGCCCCTTTCCTTTACCACACAGCCACCTTTCTCCAGAATTTCTTATTAATATGATACTATACTTGTTTGATTAAAAAAATCAAACAGAATCATGACTATACCTAAATTTCTGCAAGCAGGCGCACCAAATTAAGGAAACAACACAATAATCGAGGTTCTTTTTATTTCCTAATTGCAGAGACTTAAGAAAAAAATCCTTAGAACACAGATAATTGGAGGTTGCATAGGGGAAAAGAGGAGAGTGATGTAAGTTAATATAGTTATTGAGTTAACTTCAATAACTCAATAAACTTCATCAAGGCCAGTTAACTGACCTCTTATTTAAAAGCATCCAAAGTGAAATCAAACATGCCACATTTTCCAAAAGCAAACATGAACCAGAGCAGGACCCTATGGCTCTTCCCCCCTCCCCCCACCAACCATGTCCTCTGTCTGCCTTTTGTCTGTAGAAAGATTTTAGCCAAAGAATAAGTTTAATCAGAAAAGTGAGAAAATACAGAAGCAAAGAAAAGCAGTCAAACAGGACAAAATAATAATACTTTAGCCATTAAATAAAGTCAAGGACCTTTAGTTCCTCTTTCGTGGGTATAATATTCTGAGCCATGTCCTGTAAGCTGTTTTATAGACACTGAAACTCCCACCGGGTGGAAGAAGTTAACTACGTGATGAACAGACTGTAGCCATGACATAAGCTGCCACAATTCCGAGAACTGGCCTCAAGGAAATGGGAACAAACCGACCCTGGAACTGAAGATTAACTGTACTTAGAATAATCAAGATGACGCTGATCAGACCACCGCATGACCAAGTTCAAGATGCCTGTCGGAGCTGCCTGTGCCGTTTCTGCATGTAGGCCCCTCCCTCTGCCTGTGCACCCCTGAAACTCCCCTTTAAAAGCCCTTGCTGATTGTCAGTGGGGAGTCGGCCTTTGGACCGAGTCTGCCTTCGCCCCTCCCCACCCAGGTTGCTGGCCTCCAAAATAAAGCAAACTTTCCTTTCCACCAACCCTGCCCCTCGAGTATTCACTTTCGAGGGGCAAGCAACCAGATCCCACTTTCGGTAACAAACTAAGGCTCTGGAGAAAACAGCTATGGGTGTCTGCAAGACCCTTTCAGTCAGCACCTGGTATTAATGTGGGCAATTTGCTGCTTTAAGAATAAGGAGCAAATGATGCCTCTTCCCTCGTTACAAGCGGAGGGTCTGCTTGGGCATTGAGGGAAAATATTTAATAGCCACTCGGCCCCCAGAGGGGAGGTCAGCAGAGCTGGATCAAAAACCGATACCCACAAGTGTTCTTGTAAAGCCCCCAGGCACTTCCCAGGACAGCACTGGCAGACCCTGGTCTCAAAGTTGGATAAGAACTAGCGTTCTAGGGAGAGAAAGGCATTGACCTCCTTCTCCATGCAGACGCCACCCACCCCCCCTCAGCCCCCTCCCTCCTTCCCTCCAATCAAGACCAACCTTTATTCTGGCGGCTCTTTGATAAAGCAAAGTCCCCTCTGATTTCCCGGTGTTATTCTAGCTTCTGTGTGTCACACAAGCCTTTTACATTATTAATAAAAGTTTTGAATTCAGTTACTTTGCTCTCGAGTATGAAAGCTTCTCTTTGGGGGACTTTGAAACATGTTAGATGCAAACTTTCCATTAAGGCACTTAGAGAGAAAGCGTGATGATTGCCTCCTTTGAGCATCTGGAGTTCTTAAAAATCAAGACCTCCCATGGAACCCAGAATCATATTTGCATGAAAAGAAAGCGCCAGAGATGATGACTTAAAGAGCTCTCCATTTGAATGCGGCATAATTAAAAGTTTACTGTCTTCAAACTGTTGCTATGGGGAAAATGTTTGGTTGCATAAGGGTCAGCAGGGGTATATCAGGGTGGGCAAAATGATTTGGGATGTGTTTTTAAGGATGTGTGCGTTTGAGAGGAGCAGGTAGGAGATAGGAAAGAAGGAAAGGGATGAACGCATTCGAATAGTTCCTTTGGCTTGAATTATTTGCCCAGAGGTAAATCTGCAGAGATCTCCGTATTAGACGAAGAGAATTCTAGTGTGCTGGTGATGGTACCCATTGCCCCTAAATGGAATTATTCTCATATTAAACATTTCCTTAAGAAACTGACTTTTCTTCTTTGCCTATTGCACACAGCGGTGCACAGACGTAAATCAGTTTGGGGTGAATGACCAGTTTGTTTTCCAGCTGGGGAGACAGATTCCAGGGGAGCAGTGCACAATTAATTATCCAAAACAGCAGAATCTGGGTTTAGATCAATTACTATGCCTACAAAATTTTTCCTGGATGTTCTGGCTGATGAGGTCTCCCTTTACTGAAAACCGCATGATAAGTTGTCCTGGAGTCACAGCATCCCTGGTTTGAATTCTGGTTCTGTCACCAACTGGCCGGAAAGGCTCATGTAGGTCACTTGGCCTCTCTGTGGCTTGGTTTCCTCTCAAGGTGTAAGATCACCTGCATTTCAGAAGACAGGGATGAGGGCTGCATAGATGGGGTATGGTCAGTGCTTAGGGCCAACCAGACACATAGGAGGTGCTCAGGGATTAGGAATTCTTCTCATTGAATCCTTCACAGTTCCCACTGTCTCTCACGGCCAAGCCAGCAGCACTCACGCATTGTTGCTGGGATGCTCTAGAATCCCATCTGCTGGAAATGAGCCCAGCCGACTCCCTTAATCTCCACCACCCACGGAAGCAGGTGCTACTATTATACCCATTTCTTCAACCGGGAGACAAAGCCATCCAGCTTGGAAATGTCAGAGGTGGGACTCAACCCTTGTGAGCCCGGACCCTACTCCCTCTCCCTCCCTGACAAGTATTCCAGCAGCATTAACTGGGACCTGTCGCTGCCAGGCACTTTCCTGCTTGTTATTTCATTTGATCCTCGTAATATCCTGGTATTTACACTTGACACTTTACAATACAGGCAGCTTCGTGATGGGAAAAGGTGGGAGCGGGGGGCAGGGGGCTGGTGTACACAGGGTCCAGGGGGTAAGAGTGTGGACACACAAACTTTAGATCTGGCTTGAGCATTCAGGAAAGGAGCTCTCCATTCTCAACACAACCCCCAATTTTTAACGACCCAACCTTTGATAGCAGATGGAATGACAGCATTTCTACTTGTTCATCGCCCTGGCATCTGACTTCAGGTTTGTGCCCCCTCATCCCGGGAAACAATTTCTCGGTCTCCCCCCACGAAGTGTCTGCGTTATAACCTGTCAGCCTTCTATGTCTTCTCACCAGCAACACACATTCTTACAATAAATTAAATGAAACCGTGGTGTCACGGGAGGCTCCTACTGGAGAAGAAAACTCTTCAAGGACCAGGGACCAGGATGGGGGAGGCCATTCTCCATATTACCAGTTCTCATTTAAATTACAGCATTGCACTGACATCTCTCCCCAACGGTTTCATTGCAAGTATACACGGCCGTTAAAATCACGGAGGCTTTTCTCCTGTTTCTTTTGATCTATAGCTGCCATTCCTCCTTCCCCATTAAGGTCCTCTTCTAGATCGTTGTTCTTACACCCACAGGACCCAGGACCCTGGAGAGCTCAGATCTTCTCCATCCTGCTCGAGGTCTTTAATAGAAGATGCTTTCGTTCTGAGTACAAAGGCCATCTCGAGGTTCAGAACTGGCAAATCAGAAAGAAAAAGATAACTCTGATCCTCTGAGCAGATTCTCATCTTCTAAGAGACCCATGTTCAACTAGTTCTAGTCTTTCCATTTTTTGACACCCCCCCAAAACATTTTGTAAATGCCTGGACCTAAAGGAAGGACCTAAAGGAAGGACCTAAAGGAAGCAAGTTAATCCTTCTGGAGGTTCATCCATGTCGCCGAATGAACCACCTAGTTCTTCCGTCTTCTGAGTTGTGTTCCACTTACAACCATACCGTGAATTATGTCTATTCAGCTGTTAGTGGACATTGGTTTCCAGTTTGGGGCCACTGTGAATAAAACTGCTTTGACAGTTATATGTAAGCCTTCGTGGAGACATATGTTTTCATTTCTCTCAGGGTAAATACTTAGAAGCAGAACTAGTAGATGGTATGGTAAGTATATGTTTAACGTTTTAAGAACTTGCCAAGTAATTTCTCAGAGTAGTTATTATGGGCTGAATCGGGTCCCCTCAAGAATTCATATAATGAAGTCCTAACTCACAGTGTGACTGTACTGGGGGGTGGGAGCTTTACAAAGGTAAGGAGGTTCGGATGAGGTCATATGGCGGGGGGACCCTAATCCAACATGACGAGGGTCCTCATAACAAGAGGGTTTTGGACACTGACATGTCCAGAGAGAAGATGACGTGGAGACACGGAGAGAGAAGACAGCTGTCTGCAAGCCAAGGATAGAAGCCTGGAGCTGATCTCTCCCTTTGGAAGGAATCAACTCTGCCGACACCTCGGTCTTGGACTTCTGGCCTCCAGAACAGTAAGAAAGTACTTTTCTGTTGTTGAAGCTCTTCAGCCTGTGGCCTCTGTCTCAGCAGCCCTAGCACTCTACTGCAGCAGTTACACCGTCCTAAACACCCACCCAGGATGCCCCAGAGGTCCGGCTGCCCCGCATCTCACCAATATTTGGTGCTGTCCATCATTTTAGCCATCCTTGTGTGTGAGTAGGCGTATCTCAGTATGTTTCTGTTTTTGTTTTTGTTTTTTTTTAGTTATATATTTTTTTCTTGGGTAAAATTCACACTACATAAAATTAAACATTTAATTGTGTACAAATCTGTGGCAGTTAGTACATTCACAATGTTGTGCAAAGCCCACATCTATCTAGTTCCAAACCATTTTCATCCCCCCAAAGGAAGCCCTGTACCCCTTCATCAGTCACCCCCATTCCTCTTGCCCTAGCCCCTGGCGACCACCACTCTGCTTCCTGTGTCCATGCACTTGCCCGTTGTGGACATTTCATACACACAAAATCACACGGTGTGTATCTCTCTGTGTTCGCCTTCTTTCACCGAGGATAGTCTGCACAGCAGCAGGCATCTGTATTCCCTTCCTTCCGTGGCTGAATAATGTTCCACTGCACGGAGAGACCACATTTGCTTTATTCTGGCATGAGTGGATGGATTTTCGGTCGTTCTCACTTTGGGCTGTTGTGAAGAGGTTGCCTGGTGTGGGCTGCGTGTGTGTTTCTCTGATGACCAGTAATGCTGAGCAGCTTTTCATGGCCTTCCGTGAAAACTGGTGCTCCTTGACCAGTTCCCTTCACCTCCCTGAGCCTCAAGACTCTTATCCGTACATTGGGATCATTGCCGCTTCTTTCCGGGTTATGATGAAGGTCAGTGAGGGGATGCACATGACACAGGCACCCACTAACCCAAGCTGCCCGTGCCGATTCTCAGCCCAGTTCCGAATCCTCTTTCTACCATTATGAGACTAGGCCGGGACCTGGGACCTGGGACCCTTTGCTGCGGGGCTTGCACCTGGACAAACCTCTCCTTGAGCAACAAAATACAAAGAAATTATATGGGACTAAAAATAATTGCGTGCATGTGCAGTTGGGGCAAATTATAGACAAAAGGATACGAAAGACCAAAAAAAAAAAAAAATCCAACTGCCACCTCTGAAGAGCCAGGAGCAAAAGCAGGGGGTCGGGGGCAAGAGCAGGGCACTGCGCATGCCGCCTGCACTCAACACCACCATAGGGGCGGGCAGAGCACCTAAGCCACGCCTCCAGCCCGACCCCTGGACACACCCCTACCCTCATCCCATATAAGGAGCCAGCTCGCCCCGCCTCGGGGAGTGAGCAAACAAGGGAACCTGTTACTGGTTCTCGCTCCCCCCTGCTGCAGCAGGGGCCCCAGTAAAGCCTTGCCTGAATTTCTTGTCTGGCGTCTGATCAATTTCTATTGATTAAGGGGACCAAGAACCCTGGTCGGTAACAATTACAGCGCCTTACTGGAAAATCTGGCAAATCTCTGAAGGGTTTTCAACCCGTGTGGACCCTGGCTGGATGCAGTGGTTGTGAAAGCCAGAATCTGGGTCTGTGGGCCCAGCGTAGGTCAGGGCCCTGCTAAGAGGGAGTCGGTCCCACCCGGGGGCCCCGGGCTCCTAACAGTTCAGCTCAGGGCCTTATTGTTTTCCTGGCTGTGATCTGGAGCCTCTGCCCGGACCAAAGGAATCCAGACGGATGCCAGTAAGCTAAGGGGCAGAAGCCCTGCTGAAAGAGTAGGTGCTAAATAAAGCCTTAGGAGGTTGTGTCTTTCTTTTCTTTCCTGTGCTGATCGGCCGGTTGGGGGCAGAGAAAGTCAACACAAGGGCATTGACTCCAGTTTGGACTCCAAGGGCCTGGATTGTGATTGAAAAAGCAAAAGCACCTTCCACTAAGTCTGACTCTAAACAGAATGAGGGCAAATGCTGCCTTTTTCTTAAGTACACACACACACGCATACACATAAACACACACAAACACACACACATGCACACTTACAAAAGACATGTACACAGACACACATACTCCTTCCCAGGGCCTCTGGAACTAATCTTGGAGACGGACAGGAAACTCTCTGGAAAAAGAAAACACAGCCGCTACACACCACTGTAGGTAAAATAGGTAACCAACGAGGACCTGCTGTGTAACACAGGGAACTCTGCTCAATACTCTGTAATGACCTACATGGGAAAGGAATCTGAAAAAGAATGGTTACATGTATATGTATAACCAAATCACTTTGCTGTACACCTGAAACTAACACAACATTGTAAATCAACTGTAGTTCAATATAAAATAAAAATTAAAAAAAAAAAAAAAAAAAAGCACAGCCACTTTTATTACTGTCCCACAGCCCTGAAGTCACAAATCAGGGAAGATCTTACTTAAACCCCCAGGAAACAGGTAGGGAGGGAGCCAAAGGCAGCTTCCAAAGGAGGATAGATAATGTCAACTTCTGAACGTAGAGCAGGATGTTGGTGACACTGGGGACGTCCCCGTGGAGAAATTCCTCAAGCGGCGCAGGTGGGATTCATACACGTTTGTTTCAAGAAGACAAAACCCCACCCGGGTACGCGGGGAGGCTCTGGGCTACATCCCAACAGCATGACGTCACGCTCCAGGTGTGCGGCTTGGTGGGGTGTGAACCAGAGTAGGCCTGCCCCCTTTGCCGGTGTATCTTCAGCATCCAGACCCGGGCCCCCGCGTTTCTAGAGCTCAACTGTTACCTCTGGGAGGGCAGGGGCTGAAAATCGCGCCCGGAAAGTCGGGCAAGTCTGCAGCCTCCTGATAGCCGCGCTGCCCCGTAACAGACGTTGGGAAGTTTGCTTTGTCAGAAAAAGGACAAGCAGGCCTCTCACAGACCCTTTGATCTCACCTCGGAAGAAAGTTATAATCCATCCCGGCGAATCTCTGCAGTTCGGACATGAAAGACAAAGCGGGAAGGAGGATGTGAGGGGCACAGGAAACGCACGTAAAATCGAGCACACGGGCTTTGAACGCGGGCGGGCCCTGGACGCGCGGCATTGTGTAGCCCGTTATCTTCCTCGAGGGTTTTCCTTTTTTATCTTTCTTCAGACGGAGATGTGCAAAGCGGCGGCTTTGCATGGGGGTGGCAGGAAACGCGGGCCGCTTCGTGGGAAGGCAGGCAGTGGAGTTACTGCTCAGCCCTTCCCCGGGGGGGCTTCATAATACTGGAAAATTCAGGGAAGGGGGTGGGCAGCGGAGGGGTGGGGAAGAGGAAGCATCCTTGCTTTTCCCACTCACCTGGGAAGATCAGACACATCGAAGGACGCCTGGAATTTAGCAGCTACCAGAGCCTCAGACGTCTGGGCCTGGGTCTGCTGTGTTCTGGAGTTTCCTGGCGTTTCCTTCTGCTTCAGCCAGAGAGGCCGGCCTTGCGCTGGACCATTCGAGTGGATCCAAGGGGCAGCCATTGCCCTGCAGCCCCTGGATGGCGGCAAAGAATCCTTGTCCTGGGAAGCTGCCTCCTCACGTGTCCCCAACACCATCACCCTAAGCAGGTGACTAACCACCAACATTTGGAGAGTGTTCCCTGCTAGCTCTGCTCTGGACACGGTCAAGCTAAGAACACGAGGTGCCCGAGGAAAACTCGGATCCGAAGCCACTCAGCCAGCCTCTGGAACCTGCAGACAGAGGAGACAGCATCCTTGCCCAGAGGATGATTGACAGGCCCCTGCAGGTGGGCTGCTGGGCTGGGCACCCGCCCTGTGTCCCGACTCTTTGGGGTGTTCTAGAACTTCGATGCCGAGGGTATCAGCGCTGCTGACCTCAGAGTTCTCGTGAAGGGAGATGGCCCAGCTCTCACCCAGCAGTGACTGCCATCAACCAGGGGGCCCTGCCAGCCGATGCCGGATCCCTCCATCCGACAGCGCCCCGGGTGTCTGACTGCCATGTTTTGTTAGCTTGCTTTAAATATGGGGAATGGCGGTAATGACAACAGGGCTCCTCCCATCGTGAGTGAGGAGGGCGTGTCTGCATACTGAGCACCACCAGTGCCTGACTCGTCTCCACCGAATCTGTGGGAGCCACTTCCTTGGGTGCTGGAAGGTGCTGTAGGATTGGCAGGGACTTACCAAACTCAGCTGACACCAGAGGAGACCCAGAACACACCAGGAGCACGCAGGTGGTCTATAAGTCCCCATTTCTGAAACATCTGTAACAACTGTGATGCAATGTGAGGCCCAAAAAGTCAGGAGAGAGCTGTGGCTTTCCTCCTGTATTTTCAGGAACGTTCTCCAGCAGTGATCATGAAAATGGCACTTCTCACCTGCAAGGCACCTTTCGTCCCGCTGAACAGTGTCACAGCGCCTACGGCCAAGCGGTCCGTCTCCCAGGGTGAGAAATGGGGTTCTCCCTCTTGAAACCACCCTCACCCCATCGCCATCACTTTAAAGGAGTGGACATGTTCCTTTTTAGGGATAGAAATCAGGGGCAAAATGACATGAAGTCAGGGATTTGCTTTAAAATATTCCAAATAAGGGAGAAAGGAAGGGGGAGGGGGAGGGAGGGAGGAGAACCAGAGAAAAAGGGATGGATGAAGTTATTGGAATAAAATGGTGATAATGGTTGAATCTAGGGGCAGGGGCCATGGCTTTTGTTATCTTATTCTCACATTTGTCCATGTTGGAATGTTTTATAATTTTTAAAGTCTGGAACAAGGATATTACAGACATATTACCTGTAATTATGACAAACAGGAATTGACCCAGGTGACCAAAGGTGGCTCAAATCAGGTAGGGTCATATGGTGGATTATCGTGATTAAAGAAAGTCGTTTAGGAAAAAAAAACCCCAGAAGGTCACTTAGACCCACACGTTAGTCCATGGACTGCTCTCTAAGACATGCTACTGAGTCAAAACAACCATCATATTGATTTATAGGGTGTGATGCCATTCATGTAAAAATGGGAATCTACCAGGTCGTACTCTTGTCCGTATATTCATGGAAATCAGTTGAAAAGGGTTCAGAGGAATACCCATGAAACGGGCAAGTATGGTTTCCCATGGGAAAGGGCGGGGTACCACACTGAGGGTGATGGTCAAAGGAGTCATTGGAGGCCCTTCTGGTGTTACTGTATTCTGAGTAGCTATTATTTACGCCAAAGCTCTGTGCTAAGTGCTTCATGTGTAGGAATTTGTTTAATCTCCACAAGAGCTCTGTGAGGTAACTGCATTTTAATGATGGGAAAGGCAAGAAGAGAGAAGGTAAGTTCTCACCAAGGACCCACACCGCTGCAGGGGCAGAGCCCAGGTCTTGAACCCGGTGGTCCGGCCTTGGGCTGGCGCTCGGCCACACCACTGTCCTGCCTTTCTTTAGCCACGGTACTGCTTTGATTTTTTAAAAGTATATTGACGTAGCGTTAACATAACTAGTTTGAACAGAATAGGCCTGTCTAAACTCTGTAATGCTGAGGTCTGCCAGATACCATCCCCTTCAGCATGCCCTGGGGCCCTGCCAGGCACAGGCCAAGCTTCAGGATCTACATCTTCCCAAATTCTCTTTGTGGGAATCTCACAGTTTTCCCATCACTTGGCCAACATTTCTTTCCAGCCTCAAATCTGACCGGCGGGGACTAAGGCCCCATCAAGGTGGGCTGTTGGGTTAGTCTGTGTCTCACCAGGTCCGTGGCGTCCCCATTCCTTCCCCCAGAAAGATAAGTTGGCTTCACGGTCTATTGCGGGGCCCGCTGCTTTGGTCTTGTGAGAAGAGCTTCTCATGGAGACCATATCTTCCTGTAGAAAGAGACCAAGGTTTGGGCTGATGGCCGAGGCTCCGGGGCTTTGGTCCCCAGGCCCATCTCTTTCCTTCCTTCCGGAATAGGAAGAGGTTAAGCCTCCTGCATCACTGAAAACAAAGCAAAGCCTACCCCTGGCAACAAAGAAAGCTTCCCCCAACACGGCGGCCCCATGTTTCTCCTCTCCCCGCTGTCACTGCCCTGGAAGGTGACGTCCCCTGAGTCTGGCTCGCTGCGCTCCACCTCCACTGGTCCCTTCCCACCCGCCTCTGCTCCCTGCTTTCCCCACTTTACCGTCCCCCCGCCCTGCTGCCTCACTCCCTCCTCTTCTCCCCACCTCTCCCTCCCAGGGCCGAGGCCTCCAGGCTCCGCTCTGGCCCGGTTCCCCGCTCTCTGCACACCCCTCCTGGTCCATCTCCTCCACCCACGCCCGTGACTGCAGCCGCCACCCAGCTCTTCCCGACTCCCAGGGCCCCGTCTCCTCGGATCTCCTGCTGTGCGTCTCCCCCTGAATGTGCCACGGGCTCCCCGGGCTAAATGTCCTCTGCCTGTGATATACTTTGCAAGTACTTCCTTCCTGTTCTAGCTTCTCTTTTGTTTGCGGTCACGAGAGTTGTACAGAGTTTTTAATTTGGTCCCATCACTTGTGTGTCTTCTGTGTTTTTTGTTCCCGTTTAAAAACACTTTCCTGGGCCAGTTCTGCTCCTTCTTTAAATTTCAGGTCAAATACTCTTTGTTCAGTGAGTAAACAGTCATCACTAACTACTGTCATCTGCGTGACTTCGGTGTGTATACACACACGTGTACCTGTACACACACAGGATCACACACACATAAACACGCATATGCATGCATATATATTCAATACATACGTACACATATAAACACACATATGTATACATATATACATGATACACATGTAAACACATACGTATAATACACCTATAACATATGTATACATATATATCCATATATACTCACATATAATACATAAAATATATTTTACGGAGGAGAAAACTGATTATATATTAAGTATAATGTATAAAATCACATATACCTAATATATCTAATATATAATCAGTTTTCTCCTCTGTAAAATATAGAGAAAATAGAGCGCATACCAGTTCTGGCCGCTTCAGAGTTGTAATGAGAAACAAGGTAGTATGTACAAAAATTCTTCTGCGTGTGTAAATAGCAATATTATACAAAGGCTGGTTAGTATTTATTTCTTTTCTACCAGACTCTTCCAGGCCAACCGTAAACATTTTTTAAAAGCCAAGAAGTTAATTAAGTCCCTACAGGAAATGCAAGTTAAGCTCTGTTTAAACACCCCGGCTTATAATAGTAATAGCTAGCATTGAATAAGCTCCTACTATGTGCCAGAAACTTTACAGTCTCTTTAAATCATTGTTTTTGTTTTGCAAACTAGAAACCTGAGGCCCGAGGCAGCCAGTGCTTTGCCAGGATAAAGAGCGAACTGTAGGGCATCGATGCGCTTGAACCCAGGAGGCCCTGTTTCCAAAGCGGGGGCATCTCCCAGGCTGTCATTTGGCTCCAGCTCAATCATTAAATATGAGGCCAGTTTTTCTTTTAAGCTGAGTTTTTAAAGAAGATTATTTTAAATATAAATTTGATTTTATAACCCCTTGGGGGCTCTTCTTTTAAAAAGAAAAAAAAAAGAAGGAAAGAAAAGGCAAACACCTCTTGATTCTAAGTGACGCTATGGGCAGAATTTCATACCACAACTTATGTAACTCCCACATCCCCTTCATTTTCGTTTCAGAAGCTCCCTTTGAATTCATATTAAGCAAAAACACTCACCCTTTGGGTAGCTGGACCACTCTTTTTCTGGCACCTTAAGTACACAGACTCCTACTTCGGATAATGCAGGTCAGCGGGGGGACTTATGCCCCTTCCATGTATCTGGTCATTCCTTACTGATGGGCAGAGTTAGGGATGAGTAGACTGAAAAAGATTGAGGAAAACTTCAGAGAAATAGGGTAGGATTTGGGGTCGTCTTTGTAATACAGTTTCCACCCCTCCGCCCACCCCCATCCCGGTGGTATTTGGGGGGATTGTGTCTTTGGCAGCGAAGATTAAGTGGACTGCCTGCCCCCCACGGAGGGTTAAATTGGCAACAGAGTCAGAACCCACTGATGTGTGCAAAATTCATTATTGTGTTTGGGCTTGGAATGCTTGCACGGGCCAGCCGTTTCTCTCTCTGATTTTCCCACAAGTGCTCAAAAAAGATCTTGTGTCTCTGTGTCACAGTGTCAGGCCCCCAGTGAGGCCAGGTTTATGAGTTATGTTTTTTCAGTAACCTCGAGGGCAGGGAAGAAGGTGGGTAAATCCTCTAGCTTCTGTTATCACTGGATTAGGCAGAAAAACGTGCCAGGGGAGGAGAGGAAAGTCAGAATGCTTAGCAGTGAGACCAGCCCTGCTGATCGGGATTTATGAGAATTCACAGACCAGCTGGGGGATGGGAGAGGACCCAGTGATCTCTGTATGTGGCTCCTTGGAGGGACCCTGAGGAGTGTCCAAGTTACATGTGACCTGGTACAGATGGCACTTGAGAAGCTGGGTTATTCTAATTCCCCAAATTGGCCAAATTCTTCCTAACATGTTGAAAAAAAGCGGGGATGGTACTTTCACGTCAGGCACATGAGTTCAGAGGTTCCTTTCAATTCCTTCTCTGTGAATACAGGGGATGCTTCTTGTTTTTTGACCACCAAAAGACCACTCACCCTTATTTGGGTAATAGCATTTATAGGTTAAGAGAGACCAAACTGCTGTAGCTAACAGAATCCATCACTCAACCTGATAAAGTTTATGTCTTATTCATGCACAAGGCAGTAGAGGGTGGGGCACTCAGCTCCATGTGGTCACTCAGGGACCCAGGCTAAGCTGGACTCCACCACCTTTAACCCTCAGCTTCCATGATCACCTTCAGCAGCCACCATTCCAGCGAGCTGATGGGTGGAGAGAGCCTGGCAAGAGACGTTTCCCTGAGCCAGATGGGGTCACCTTTGCTCACATTCTTCTGGGCAGGATGGAGGAATGTGGTTACATCTAGTTGCAAAGGAGGCTGGGGAATGCCAAACTAGATCTCTGCCCAGAAGGAGGAGGGGAGAATGGACTTCAGAAAGCAGCCTCTTAAGGAATTCTACCCTCAGTGTACAGTCTTAGTGGATCTGTACATCAAGTCATCTGGCTTATTCTAAACAAGGCATGGGCATGTGATCCAAACTTGGCCAAACGGACTTTTCCTTCTTTTCTTTTCTTTTCTTTTCTTTTTTTTTTTTTTTTTTTTGGCCAACCAGGTCTTTTGCGCAGCTCAACATACAAGGTGACACCAAGTTAAGACAAGTGAAGTTCCAATTTGGGTGCCTCCCTCTCCCTCCCCTGTATCGTGATCCAGTGGCTGCCAAGGCCAGGAAAGGCTTGGAGTCAGGTGTTTGATCATGGAGAAAGCTGCTATGGTTGGCCCGGCAGGTGGGGAAGGGGACGGTGTCACTTCGTCACAATCTGAATGACATCCTCGTCCTCCAACGTATGGTCTTTACCCACTTTTTGAGGATTGTGCTTCACAGAGGGACCCACGCACAAGAGTGTGTTTAAACTCTTTGATAAGATTTTTGTGACTCTTCATGCAGAAATCCTCCACCATGGTCCCAGAGTAAGGCAGCACCACTGGGGACGTGTAATCTGGCCAACTAACTGGTCTTTGGGTTTGGTGTAAATGCTCAACTAGTTTCAGACAGTCCCAAATCTTTTCCAACAGGTCATCAAAATTCCAGCGGTGACGGGTAGCAGACTTTTCTCCCATGGGTTTTAAACTGGAGTGACATTTGCCAGGACAGAAAAAAGTATTTTCTTTTTTTGTTTGTTTTTTTAATGAATTTAAGCAGATTAATCCCAGTGGCAACTGATGAGACTTCCAAGCTTTTCCTGCTATGGAGGTCCCTGGAGCTACTTTCTTTTTCCAAGTCTAGTCCTCCAGGCTTCCCATTACTGATGGGAGCTCCCGTGTAGAATTCCAGTAAATGATCCTTTGCTTTAATGAGACAAAGATGTTGCTATAAGCAACAAGCAAAGAATGCTCACTGACATGGGGGCTGAACTCTGAGGAATTTGGATTGACCCAACTTGATAATATGTCATGCCAGCAGAAAACATGCTGGGGAATTCTATCCATATCTGTGTATCATTCTCAAGTACTCCCTGGGTCTTCTTTGGTCTGTTTCATGAGAATAAATCCCAGAAATGGAAATTTGGTGTGGTTGAGTAGAAAGGATCTAGAATTACAAGTCTTAGAATAACTTGGAAAGAAGTCTGTAGGTCGCTCAATTCTACTCTCAGGAATAGACAGAATCTTTGGTTTTAAACATGGATCTTGCAATTATCAAGAGTTATCTAAAGTTGTTTACTAAAGTTGTTTACTTCTTATTTGGAAATGGGATGGCCCAGTCTACCTCCAGTTTTGTGAAGACTGAATGTGATGAAAGATATTAAAGCCTTTTAAAAGCACAAAGGTTACACGTATGTAAGACATTTTTGCTTCGAAGTAAAACCAGTAGGGAACAAATAAGGGTCAGTCAGAACTTGAAATAGTAAAACAAAGCAAAACAAAACAAAAAACTTCAGCCCTGCAGGAGGAAGGCATTCCAGGGCATGTATCTCCTAAATCAAGATGGATGTTGGATGGGAGGTTATCTGCTGGTGGCAGGTGGACCAGATTTGTCCTCAGATATTTGTTTGACTTGCACAGTGCTTGAATTGTTTAAATTGCCATAATTTAAAGACCAGGAAATGTAAAGTAAATGAATTGACTTCCTCCTTTTCTTGAAAAAAATCCAGGATTTTGCTACTTCACATCTTCATCGTCTCACAGTGATTCTTGGCAGGGGCTGGGTAACAGCACCCTCTTTAGGCAGAGCTTTCCTTCCCCCAACGGCAAGCCCAGCCTATACACTCAACAATGTTACCAGGTCAGCCCCAGGAGGCATTTACATTTGCAACCCCTAGTGGGGGTTTGCGGTGTACACACTCAGGGATGATGGCTGAGCCCAGGAGAAGTAGGACCCATTGTGGTCCATGGAGATGTCCACTGAAATCTTCATCCCTGCCTCTCTTCTCACCTCTACCTGACCTCGCACCTGTGCGAGAGGATTATAAACCTCATGTTCAGAATTTCATCATCACTCTAGGCTTCTGCCATCATTCTCTGTCCTGCCAGTTTCTTCCCCCGGGGCCTCCTGGACCCCACTCCCAGAGCAGCAGGGCGAGTGCCCAGAGCTGTCTTGGGTGGATGGGAAGAAAGCCACGCAGGTGGGGCGTAAATGTTACCTGGAACCAAATTACTTTTAATGACTTTTGGTAGCTTCCCAGCCCCTCCCGATTCCCACAGCCTGTGAGGCTTAACAGCCTCTGGGGCAGGTAGGTCTCCTACGCTGTAAGCATTAAAGCCACTTGGCTGCTGAAGGCAAAGACTGATGTGATAAGCGTCACCCGGGCTAAACGTCAAGGAGGGATGCCCATTGTTCATGGTGGCCCATGGAGGCAGTATTAGAAACAAGGGATGAAAGGAAAGGAAACCTCAGGCTGATAGTCAGGATAATTTTCCCAAGAGTGAAATCAGCTAGCTTCCGAAGACTTGCTTCTCGGCAGCAATATGATTCCACTCCCACTCGGAAGGACATCTGTGAGGAAACAGGGATGTGCCCCCAGCAGACGATGGGGTGGAGGCTCCTGGGTTCTTTGCACCCATTTCTTTAATTATTTAAGTGAATTTTTGAAGGAAAATGCCTTTCTTTCTCTAGATCTGTTGCAACAAATTTGATCTGAATTTGTTTCTGACTCATAAGTTACAAGAGTATGTGCTGTTCCTACATTTGTACTTTCTTGTCAGAGCTGGGAGCTTGAACCAGCAGGTTAAAAAAAGCAGGGCTCCTGGGTCTGAGGTGCCCTGCCCTCCCCTCTCAGCCTCGTGCTGCTCTTCTTCATCTCCTGACCACTGGGTCTGACCTCCAAGAACCTTGGTGTGGACTCTCTTGGCAAAATGCAGTAAATATTTGTCAAGCCCCTACTACATGCCACGCCCCCTTCTAACTCACTAGGAAGAGGAGCAGAGGGCATAAGACCCCTGTTTTCATGGAGGATCTTGGACTGGAATAATCCAGGGGGCACAATTTCAGAGGACTGGTCAACAATGTTCAGTTTCCTCTTCTCCCTCACTAGCAGAAACCCAATTTGTTTGGAGACACCATGTGCCTGAAGAACTCAATTTCCCAGAATCCCTCTGGGCCAGGGATGGTCATGTGACCCGTCCTGACCAATGAGATTGAAGTAGGTATTAGTGGGTGGGGCTTCCAGGAAAACTCTTCTAAGGGGTGTAGGCTGATCTGGCTCTGCCTGTTGACCTTAACATTTCACCTTCTGGAATATGGTTGCAATGCTCAGTCACCTTGCAACCATAAGGGCAAAAGTCACAAATAAATACAGTGGAGCAAAGAGAGAAGAAGAACTTGGTCCCTAGAGCAGTTAGGGTAGGCTGCCTCCAGAATCCTTATAACACTGGAAAAAATAAACTCCTAGTAAGTTAAGTAACAATAATTAGTTCTAATACTTAATTCTCTTCCGTCTATCTGAACCCAACTCTGTGAGAACAAATAATCCAGAAATAATATTTTCAAATAGTGGCTTGCTTTCTGCATTGTATTTTGCTAAGCTGGTTATCGATACCCTGCTGGATTGCAAAACATCTTGCTCTAAAAGCTTCAGCAGAGCTGGGCTTAGCTGGGACCATCCATCAGAGTGTCCAGTGTGGGGATCCCAGGGTAGCTGAGCTGCTGACGTGGCAGCTGGGGGCTCCACAGATGATGCTTCAGGGAGTGAAGGGGGTAGCTGCATGGCCTCTGGGGACCCAGCCTCAGGGGTCACTTCTCAGGGGTCACTTCACTCCATGGGGTGAAGCAGTGACAAGCCAGCCCGGATCCAAGGGGAAACAACAGAGACTCCCTCTCTCCATGGGAGGGGTATCAGAGAATTGTAATTCTTCTAAGATCTCTACATCTTCCAAAGCTTCACAGCCACCTCCTCAAGAAGCCTTCCCTCTCCAACCCACACTCGTACTGATCTCTCTTCATGGTAACTTTAGTCATACATTCTTTCGGCGTTTGTTCACACCCTGCCTAATTTTGCTGCATAACTGCCTGGTTTATGAGACAACTTCCTTGGCCATCCATACAATCAGCTTTTGAGCAAAGATGAAACCTCATGGTTTTATGGTTGTCTTGCCCAAGAGACATCCCTCACCTACGTGTCTGTCATCTTCCCTCATTTTTCTTTGTTTTTCTCCTTTTTCTTTATCTATCTCATTTTTCCTTTATCCCCCTGGAGGCAATATTTATAAGTGATTAGGAACATGGATTTTAGAGTCAAAGAGACTAGCACTTGATTCTTACCAACTGTGTGACCTCAGGCAAATGGCTTGTCTCAGTTTCTTCATTTGAAAAATGGCCATTGTGTTGAGCATTGAGTGACTGAATGCATGGAAACCTCTAAACACTGCAACTGGCATATAAATGTGTTTGAAAATGGATTATCTGCCGTCATCGACGTCATCGTCACCATCACAATCGTCTGTTTATCTTCGTTTTGCCTCACATAGACCTAGCTCCTCATTAAATAAAACCAGAGGTAGGGGATCTGTTGAGAGTGAGTGTTGCCTGGATCTACATAGTTAAGGGAAAGGACAGTGGACAAGAAAAGCTTAGAAAACAAACAAGTCTACAGGAAGTCTGGAGACTTTCAAAAACAGTCTATAACAAAGCAAAACAAAAAGTCTGAGTGGATGATAATGTCATCTGGTCAGAGAGGAGAGGAAATTGTCGCTGAGCCTCCGGGAAGTGTGATGTGGTCAGCAGGACAGCACTGGCATTCCAAGGGGCTCCGGGACTGCCTTTATCTGGGAACAGCCGGGACCCTTGCATCTCCTCGTGTTTACAAGACAATTTCTCTCTTCTTTAAGATATGCTTCTCACTGGACATGAATTATAATATGTTTTCAGTTACACGTGCACAAGCTAGCATTTACATAAGCTCTGGGGGTAAGAGAGATGAGAAGGAATATATCAGACTGTTACTAGTGATTATTTCTCGGGTGAATGGACATCACTTTTATAGTCAGGAACAAAAGCAATAGAGTGGTTTTATAGCAGGTCTGCTTTACCGGGGATATGAAGTATTATGAGAGAAAACAAAAAACAGTCTCAGAAAAGTCGAGTGGAGCCTTTGAATGGACTCTCATCTTTTACTTGGCTGACCGTAGGATGCTTTTTTGTTTGTTTGTTTTTAACTTATTTTATTGAAGTATAGTTGATTTACAATGTTGTCTTACTAGGACACTGTTTTAAAATGAGAAAAATGGAGTTTATACTGCATTTATGCCATAACACGTGGAGAAGGAATGTCGCTTTACCTATGTCGATTTTAGGCAAATTTTGTCACATTCTGTTAATAAGTAGAATGGTAGTGCATCTTTTAATTTTTTTTTTAAAGCTTGCATATTGTTCCCTAAGAGACCTTGGCTCTGCCACCTCCCGCTTTGTCACCTTGGGCAAGTCACGTAACCTCTCTAAGCCTCAGTGTCCTCATCTGGGAAATGGGCACAATGACAGGGCAGAGCTCCTAGGGTTATGGGGAGGAATGAACGAGGCGCCGCGTGGTACAGCTCTTGTCATATTTCCTGTCCCATAACTTCAGATGCTTGAAACAGTGTGAGAGAGAGAGAGAACACTCTGAAGAAAGGACTTGAATTTTACGTTCAGTTTTGCCCAAAACCAGGTCTACCCTGTACTTTATTGGAGACAATAAGTTTATTTATTTTTTGCTGAAAAGAAGAATATGTGGTACATATACACAATGGAATACTACTCAGCCATGAAAAAGAATGAAATAATGTCATTTGCAGCAACATGGATGGACCTAGAGATTACAATACTAAGTGAAGTAAGTCAGACAGAGAAAGACAAATATCATGTGATATCACTTATATGTGGAATCTAAAGAAAATGATGCAAATGAACTTATCTACAAAACAGAAACAGACTCACAGACATAGAAAACAAACTTAGAGTTGCCAAAAGAGAAAGGTGGGCAGGAGATAAATTGAGAATTGGGGATTAACAGATACACACTACTATATATAAAATAGATAAAATAGGTAACCAACAACGACCTACTGTACAGCACAGGGAACTATATTCAATATCTTGTAATAACCTATAATGGAAAAGAATGCATATATGCACTACATATATTATATATGAATCACTTTGCTGTACACCTGCATCATTATAAGTCAAAATAATACAAAAAATAGTACTTCAATACAAAAAGTTTTTTTAATTTAAATTTGTATTTTAAAAAAATAAATAAATAAAACAGCTCTGCTTTGCCTTCCAAGAACTTCTCCTTCTCATCCGTGGGTCGGGGCGACTCCCGGAATCTCTCCCTCTAAATCAGCTCCCAATCCTACATCCAGCCCCCATCACCTCCTCCCTGGACCACAGATTCCTCACTCATACCCCTTCCCCCATCCTTCCTCCATACTCGGTGTTCCACCCAAAACTAGAGCGATTCTTCCAAAACCACCTGCAAGTCTTGCTCTCCCTGCCCCTCCAGGGGTTCCCACCATGTTTACAACACCGCCAAGGCCCCAGCTGTGCCACCCTGGTTCTTTAGCCCACAGCTCTGTGCCGACTGCACGTGGGCCTTTGCACAAACGTCACCCACATCACCTCCACGGGAGACCTTCCCCACCATCCCATCCAGGGCAGCGCTCTCAGCCACTCGTGGGCACTGCTTCCTTCTGGTCCCTTATCCTTAGTTCTCATTGCTCATAACAGGTGCACAGCAGTACATCTGAAGCTGTCAGCACAGTGCCCGGCACAAAGTAAGTGTTCATTAATTGTCTATCGCTTTCTTTCCAGGGCAGACCTCCATCCCTGTCAGGAAGCATTGCTGGTGACCGTCACGACCGTGCTGACAATCAGAGATCCCTGAGGTCTCCACCGAAAGGTCTGAGATGGAGCTGCGCTCCTGCAGCCCTGAAGGCGCCATGCCCCACGCTGCAGTGGGACCAGGGACCATCTCTCTCACCCAGCACAGCCTGGTGTCTCCTGGACACCACATGGGCTCCCACATCTTCTGCAGCTGTGACCTGCAGCCGGACCATCTAGGGTCAAACACGGGTCCCAGTGGCCACTCTGAGAAGGAGGACATCCCGCTGCTTTCCACCCCCTCTGAAGTTTTCTCAGGCTGGCCAAGACCCATCTGAATTCAAGGGTCTTGCAGTTCACGACGTGATATTGATGCTAAGTTTGCACACACAGGCCAGTGTGAATTGGGAAGATGGGAAGAGGTCTTGAAGGAAGGTAAGCTGCAGAACATAATATTCATTAAGCACTTTCTTTCGCTGAAGTTAATTTTCTAAATTACTTTTAAAGCTAAATTTGAAGATAGCAAAAATAATATGGTTTTTGACCTTCCTACAAGGAGAAGATGACTTCTCAAGCCATGATTATAATCTGAGCAAAGCTACTGTCAGATTTTAAACTACAGACAGTCACTGGTGTCTACATATGCCTGCTATTAGTACAAAACTGAAAAATACAGCCAATTGTCTTCATGCTTTCCAAAAGGTGACTACAAAATAATCAAGGTTAATTTGTTCCAGTGCCTGGGACAGGAGAAACACTTAGTCCAAATAAACCATTCTTTATACTGCAACATTTGCTGTCACTAAACGTGATGTGAAGCAAATTCAGATTCTCTCCTTTATCGGGGGGGGTGTGTGGCTTTCATTCATCTCCCAACACTAAGCTGGAGTTTCCATCAAGTCACCACCCAGAAGGCTCTGTCTTGCTCTCAGCTCCATTGACAAGCGTGTGTCTGGGACAGAGTCCGGGGACGCCTGCCTGCTGGAAATAGGGCAGCATTTGTCACTGTAGTGGCCAGCCCTGGAAAGCTGGCCTGAGCTCTCCAACATGACCCTGTGCATTGTCACGCTTGAGGCTCTCGGCTGAGTTCTGAGGTTGGTGGGACATGCGTGAGTTTTTGCTCATTTTAGAGATAAGGGAAATACAATACAGACGGCTTCAGTGGCTTTCCCAGGTCACCCAGCCAGGGAGTTTCAACTCTGGGTTTGAACTCAGAGAGTCTGATTTTCACGGGGCATCTTTTGTGCCAGTTGGGCCGGTAATTCTGTGGAATTATCACTTATTGCACAAACCATATTTTAGACAAAGGCGTGCATGATATCACTGAGATGTTATGATTCTGGTTGAAAACAGAACTGATTGAAACACTATGTTAACATGAGCCACATGTTAGGATTAGTGTTGAAAGGGTGGCCCTGGATGCAGGCCACCTGGGTTCAAAGCCATGGACTTGCCGTGGACTTGCCGGACCACGGGGTCAAGTTCCTACGCCCACAGATGGACCTCTCCCCTTCAGACCTTTGCAAGATGTTGCTTGAGGTGATGCTTCTTGGAGCTGCCACCTCGCAACCCCATCTTGCAAATCTGACAGAAGCCAACACGCCAAGGATGATGCAAAGGACCTGGTGGTTCCTGCTCCGCTGAGATGACCAACCCTGAGTCTGCTTGTGGTCTTTTATAAGGTGAAATAATAAGTATCCAACTACTTATGCCTTTTTGAGTTGGGTGTCCTTTTTCTTGCAGTCAGTTTCCTGTTACCTGTGGAAGTAAGGACATCATGGCCGAGGTTAAGAGCACAAGCTTAGAGTTAGACAGACCCGAGTTCAAGTCTTTGCTCTGCTGCTCACTTGCTGTGTGACCTCGGGCATGATACTTAGCCTCTCTGACCTTCAGTGTCTTCATCGGTCTCCAGACAGGCAGGGAACTGGTAGAATTATAGGAGGTACTGGGTGTAAAGTACTTAGCACAGTGCCTACCCCCTAGCCAGCACTCAATACATTTTAGCTTTTTTTTTTTAATTAATAGTAATCTTTTATTTATTTATTTATTTATTTATTTATTTATGGCTGTGTTGGGTCTTCGTTTCTGTGCGAGGGCTTTCTCTAGTTGTGGCAAGCGGGGGCTACTCTTCATCGCGGTGCGTGGGCCTCTCACTATCGCGGCCTCTCTTGTCGCAGAGCACAGGCTCCAGACGCGCAGGCTCAGTAGATGTGGCTCACGGGCCCAGTTGCTCCGCGGCATGTGGGATCTTCCCAGACCAGGGCTCGAACCCGTGTCCCCTGCATTGGCAGGCAGATTCTCAACCACTGCGCCACCAGGGAAGCCCATTTTAGCTATTTTTTAAAGGATTTCATGCCCAGTCAGATGCAAAGCTCTGCAGCCCAGAATTTTCCAAGCATCTGTGTGACCCAGCGTCTGTGGGTTAAGACTCTGGCTTCTCCTTGAGTCCCCAGGTGTATAGCCTTGCATCCTAGGTGGGGCTGACATCTTTTAAAGCTCCTTTTAAAACAGAAACAACCATGATTTTCAACTCCAAGCAGACTCAACACCCAACAGAAGGGCACATATATGTTCACCAGAGAAAATCTACAAGGACCCGTGGCCACCTGATTTGTAAGAGACCTGTCGTGTTCCCCACCCCCCAAATTTATATGTTGAAATCACAATCCTCAGAATCTCGGAATGTGATCTGATTTGGAGGCAGGGTCTGGGCAGAGGGAATCTGTAAGCTAAGTGGGGTCATTACTGTGGATGCTAATGCAATATGACCAGGATCCTTATAATACGGGGAAATTTGGATGCAGAGACAGACACACACAGAGAAGAAATGATGTAAGACACAGGGAGAAGACGGCTGTCTACAAGCCAAGGAGGGGGCCAGGGTCAGACTCTCCCTCATATCCTCGGGAGACATCAACCCCGCTAACAGCTTGATCTGGATCTTCTGACCCTCAGCCTGCACTGTGTCAGATCTTCCCTGTGCGGCTGCTTCCCACCAGCTATCTATTTTACATTTGGTAGTGTATATATGTCCATGCCACTCTCTCACTTCGTCCCAGCTTACCCTTCCCCCTCCCCGTGTCCTCAAGTCCATTCTCTACGTCTGCCTCTTTATTACTGTTCTGCCCCTAGGTTCTTCAGAACCATTTTTTTTTTCTTTTTTTAGAGTCCATATATATGTGTTAGCATACGGTATTTGTTTTTCTCTTTCTGACTTACTTCACTCTGTATGACAGACTCTAGGTCCATCCACCTAGAGTTGCGGCAAGCGGGGGCCACTCTTCATCGCGGTGTGGGGGCCTCTCACTATCGCGGCCTCGCTTGTTGCGGAGCACAGGCTCCAGACGCGCAGACTCAGTAGTTGTGGTGCACAGGCTTAGTTGCTCTGTGGCATGTGGGATCTTCCCAGACCAGGGCTCGAACCCATGTCCCCTGCATTGGCAGGCAGATTCTCAACCACTGCGCCACCAGGGAAGCCCACATGTATCTTTTCAAATTATGGTTTTCTCCAGGTATATGCCCAGGAGTGGGATTGCTGGATTATATGGTAGTTCTTTTTTTAGCTTTTTAAGGAACCTCCATACTGTTCTCCATAGTGGCTGCTTCAATTTACATTCTCACCAACAGTGTAGGAGGGTTCCCTTTTCCCACACCCTCTCCAGCATTTACTGTTTATAGACTTTTTGAAAGACAAAGGAATTTATTTACAAAACAGAAAGAGACTCACAGACTTTGAAAACAAACTTATGGCTACGAAAGGGGAAAGGTTGGGTGAGGGATAAATTAGGAGGTTGGGATTAACATATACACACTATTCTATATAAAATAGATAATCAACAAGGACCTACTGTATAGCACAGTGAACTGTACTCAGTATTCTGTAGTAAACTAAATGGGAAAAGAATTTTTAAAAGAATGGATATAGGTATATGTATAACTGAATCATTTTGCTGTACACCTGAAGCTAACATAACATTGTAAATCAACTATACTCCAATAAGAAATAAAAATTAAATTAAAAAAAAAAAAGTTGTGGAGAGCCTCCCATCAAGCCTCTTAGATAGCCTCAACCACCAGAGGGCAGACAGCAGAAGCAAGAAAAACTATAATCCTGCAGCCTGTGGAAGAAAAACCACATTCACAGAAAGATAGACAAGATGAAAAGGCAGAGGGCTATGTACCAGATGAAGGAACAAGATAAAACCCCAGAAAAACAACTAAATGAAGTAGAGATAGGCAACCTTCCAGAAAAAAAGAATTCAGAATAATGATAGTGAAGGTGATCCTGGACCTCGGAAAAAGAATGGAGGCAAAGATTGAGAAGATGCAAGAAATGTTTAACAAAGACCTAGAAGAATTAAAGAACAAACAGACAGAGATGAACAATACAATAACTGAAATGAAAACTACACTAGAAGGAATCAATAGCAGAATAACTGAGGCAGAAGAACGGATAAGTGACCTGGAAGACAGAATGGTGGAATTCACGGCTGTGGAACAGACTAAAGAAAAAAGAATGAAAAGAAATGAAGACAGCCTAAGAGACCTCTGGGACAACATTAAACGCAACAACATTCGCATTATAGGGGTCCCAGAAGGAGAAGAGAGAAAGGACCCGAGAAAATATTTGAAGAGATTATAGTCGAAAACTTCCCTAACATGGGAAAGGAAATAGCCACCCAAGTCCAGGAAGCACAGCGAGTCCCATACAGGATAAACCCAAGGAGAAACAGGCTGAGACACATAGTAATCAAATTGGCAAAAATTAAAGACAAAGAAAAATTATTGAAAGCAGCAAGGGAAAAACAACAGATAACATACAAGGGAACTCCCATAAGGTTAACAGCTGATTTCTCAGCAGAAACTCTACAAGCCAGAAGGGAGTGGCATGATATACTTAAAGTGATGAAAGGGAAGAAACTACAACCAAGATTACTCTACCCAGCAAGGATCTCATTTAGATTTGATGGAGAAATCAAAAGCTTTGCAGACAAGCAAAAGCTAAGAGAATTCAGCACCACCAAACCAGCTCTACAACAAATGCTAAAGGAACTTCTCTAAGTGGGAAACACAAGAGAAGAAAAGGACCTACAAAAACAAACCCAAAACAATTAAGAAAATGGTCACAGGAACATACATATCAATAATCACCTTAAACGTGAATGGATTAAATGCTCCAAGGAAAAGACACAGGCTTGCTGAATGGATACAAAAACAAGACCCATCTATATGCTATCTATCTAACCCCCAATGTGATGGTATTAAGAGGTGTGGCCTTTGGGAGGTGATTAGGTCATGAGCGTGCAGCCCTCATGAATGGGATTAATGCTGTTATAAAAGAGACCCCAAAGAGCTCCCTTACCCTTTCTGCCCTGTGAGGACAAAGTGAGAGGATGGCCACCTATGAACTAGGAAACAGGCCCTTACTAGACACCGAGTCTGTAGGCACTTTGATCTTAGACTTGCCAGCCTCCAGAACTGTACAAAATGTTTGCTGTTTAAGCCATCCAGTCTATGGTATTTTTGGTATAGCAGCCTGAACTAAGACAACGAGAAACTCATATGGGGGGTCCTTGTGTGGCTTCTGCTCTTCATTCTGCTTTTAAAACTTGAGGCACACCTGTGGGCAGTGAAAAAAAATTAAAATATAGGAAATAACTCTAATAGCATTCATTTCTTTCCCTGCTAAATCCATGTGTTGTCTGGAAATAAATTCTTAAAAATAAAAAAATAAAAAAATAAAAAGTTGTGGATTTAGTTAATATTCTTTGAGACAGTTCCCCCCAAAGGATATCTGAGAAAACTGTTAGCCAACTTGCCCCGTTCTGTGTTTTTAATGAGATTCGGTTGGGGCAGAGGGTTTTTCCTTGCAAACTGAGTGTTTGCTCTTCAAATCAGTACGTATTGCCTAGATGCACCTTGTGTCGTGATCACAAGCCAACCGTGCAGGTGGGTGGGTGAAGGGCGTGCAGGTGGAGCCGGCTAGGTGGGGAAACCAGGAGGAGGAAAACGATGCAGTGAAAAGGTACATGGGAGAACAGGGGACGAAATGAGGCAGTAACAGAAACCCAGTTATGCAGTAAATTCTCCCACTGTGCACTGTTGACAGAAGCTCAAGGAGCCTCCTTTTTGCTTAAACAGGCAGACCTTGGAGATATTACAGGTTCCATTCCAGACCCCCGCAATAAAGCAAATACCGCCATAAAACAAGTCACAAATTTTTTGGTGTCCTAGTGCATATAAAAGTTATGTTTACACTGTACTGTAGTCTGTGAAGTGTGTAATAGCATCATGTCTTAAAAAATGTTCACACCTTAATTTAAAAATCTTTTTTTGCTAAAAAAAATGCTAGCTATACTCTGCACCTTCAGTAAGTCATAATCTTTTTGCAATGGTCACGTCAAAGATCACTGATCACAGGGCTTCCCTGGTGGCGCAGTGGTTGAGAGTCTGCCTGCCAACGCAGGGGACACGGGTATGGGCCCTGGTCTGGGAAGATCCCACATGCCGCAGAGAAGCTGGGCGCGTGAGCCACAACTACTGAGCCTGCGCGTCTGGAGCCTGTGCTCCGCAACAAGAGAGGCCGCGACAGTGAGAGGCCCGCGCATCGCGATGAGGAGCGGCCCCCGCTTGCCGCAACTAGAGAAAGCCCTCGCAGAGGAACGAAGACCCAACACAGCCAAAAATAAATAATAAATAAATAATAAATTTTTAAAAATTAAAAAAAAAAGATCACTGATCACAGATGACCATAACATATATAATAATAATGGAAAATTTGAAATATTGTGAGAATTGCCAAAATGTGACACAGAGACATGAAGTGAGCAAATGCTATTGGAAAAGTGGCACCAATAAGCTTGATGCAGGGTTGCCACAAACCTTCAATTTATAGACACTCAGTATCTGGGAAGGGCAATAAAACGAGGTCTGCCCGAATGTGGACTTTGTGAATTTCAAAAATAATTTATGTCGCCCACATCAGAATCACATTATCTCAGTTGTGGAAATTTTGGAAAGTAACCGATGACTTTAGAACAGTGATGATGAGTTAACACACAGAGACAAAAATATTTTCTTTTAACTTAAAAATATGGCATGTGGGACTTCCCTGGCAGTCCAGTGGTTAAGACTCCACACTTCCACTGCAGGGGGTTTGGGTTCGATCCCTGGTCAGGAAACTAAGATCCCGCAAGCCATGCGGCGCAGCAAAGAAAGGAAATGTGCATTGATTTGCCAATCGTTCAGTGCAGGAATGAGTTCTGTTCCTTGATCAGGAGCCTTCTGACAGGCTTTCCACTTTCTTTGTTGCAAAACCATGTCCAAAAGGCACAGGTGTCTCTGTAAAGTGCAAAGAGGTCACAAAGGCATCTCAGGAACAATCCAAGCCCAGGATTCTTTTATGCATTTCGTGATTTATCACCCAAATATTTCAGTTGTCTGGTCCACATTGACTTTGAAGGCCATTTTTTTGGCGACCTGCTTTGATTAAATTTTTCCAAAGTATGCCAAGTATTTTTTCACAGAAACAGTTTTGCGTTCACATTTCACCAGTTGAGATTACGTTTTATTAAATCGTGCGCTGACAGCGACAGATAACAGCTGGCATAAACACGTTTGGAAACGTACACAACCAGCTTTCAGAAGTTCGAGGAAGGAGAGGGTGTGGGCATCACATGCGCTGGCATTCAGGGTGCCCCGGGCAGGGTCAGTGCCTTTCACGGAGGGAGACAGTAGTTTCCTTTGGGTCAGAACATCCCCCGTGTGAGTTTCTCAGCAGCTCCTCCCTCCCTCCGCACTTCTAAGAAGTGGATGGAGGTGCCTGGCCAGTGAAAATCTAAATCAGTTTCCCCATCTTCAAAAGGAGGCTGATGATAACAGCGTTTACCTTTCAGCATGCTCCTGAGGATGGGATGGGTGCATATAAAATCTCAAGGGTCCAGCCTGGCACACAGTAAGTGCTCATTATAAGTTAGCCTGCAGTTAGAGTTAATCACGGACTCTGGAATATAATACCTTCCTTCTAGATGTTCTGATTGCTCAATTTTGAATAAAATTTCTCCAACCCAACTTTTCTCATTGTGTGCACCTGTGTGTGTGTGTGTGTGTGCATGTTGTTACCCACGGCTTCTCACATCTCTCTACACACCCGTGAATTGTAGTCACGGCTCTTGCTATACCCAGAGACAGCAGTATAATTTAATAAGAAATCACAAGCTAGCAGTCCCTAGGTCAAATCTGGCCCACAGATGCATTCTGTTTTCCCATATGATATTACATTGCTTTTTAAATTTTTTTGGCCACGCCGTGCAGCATGCAGGATCTTAGTTCCCCGCCCAGGGATCGAACCCACGCCCCCTGCAATGGAAGCGTGGAGTCTTCACCATTGGGCCACCAGGGAAGTCCCATACATTTCTTTCTTTAAAAATATAGTTGACAATATTTAGAATTTAGGAGAACTTACATTGTAAAAAATCTAGATTTCGAACTTCAATTGAAAAGTTGGAAGATCTGGCGTGCTTTCACCAATGGCAACGTTCAGCCAAAGCTAAGCAGCGGTCTCCCCTTTTAGATGGGGCATGCAGTCTGCAATTTGCCCCCAGCCCTACTGATCCCTTTTGTAACACATCAAGTCCACTTGAATCATGTACCTGTCTGGTTCCCATAGATACACATAATAGTTTCCAGCTTCTTCAAGGTTTAAGCCACTTTGGTCTACATAAACGCTGGCTTCCCAGCAGCCCTCTCAAAGCCCAGGGCCCAAACTTATCACCAGGGTCCCCGTGATGGGAAAACACTGGAATTGATAGCTTGCCACTTCCCCAGGCAACGCCCGACCCTCTTTCCCCAATACTGTTCAGCAGTTGTAAGTTTGGGCAAAAATTCTTATTAGCAAGTGGAATAGGGTGGATTCAAGGAGTGCATTGATAAATTCATTAACAAAGGCTTTGCTCCCAGAAGAGATGTCTGTTGCCTTGAAGGTTCACAGAGGTCGCCTCTGTCCCCCATAACTTTTAATCCAGAAGCCGGGTGAGCCGGGACAGCCTGCCAGGGCTCTGGGCAGTGACCGCAGCTCACCCACTGCCCTCAGCCCTCTTTGTAGCAGGAGAGAAAGAAGCAGCAGAGAAGCATTCTTCCTCGTCTCCCTGATGAAGACCTGAGCTGCCCAGCGTGAGTTTTCCTCTGAATTAGAAGCTACTGTGCCCGGTAGACAGCTGGAGGGCGGGTGGGGGCTGTGCCCCTCTGTCCTGTTGCCCGGTTCTGTGCAGGTCACCAAGCGGCCTCCGATTCTCATCCTGAGTGCGACAAGTGGCACATCGTGGAGAATTCCAGAGGGACCAGGGTGTCTGCCCGACTCTCAGCCAGGGTGCCCGCAAGTAGGTGCGGCGTTGGAGGGCTCTCTGTACGGTCCCCCCGTCTCCAGCTCGCTCCTTTTCACTAAGCATCTTCTAGGTCATTAAATGTGATCCTGCCACCCCACACTCTGGATGCCCGCACTTTCCACTGCTGGCATTCTTGGGAGCACAACGGGCCAGATTAACAAGAGAGAGTCCCGTCCTCATATCCTCAGCACTTACTGAGCTCTGCTCGCCTCAGGCTGTGCCCTGCCATAGAATTGCCAGATGAAATACACGACATCTGGTTAAATTTGAATTTCAGATAAACAGTGGAAATAATTTTAGCATAAGTATGTCCCAAATAGTGTATGGGACATACTTATACTAAAATATTATTCCTTGTTTACCTGAAATTTGTATTTAATGGGGGGTCCTATATTTTATCTGTTAACTATGGCAATCCTACTCATCTGTGAGACCTCAGCACTTGGGAGAATGGCTCTGGAGGCAGACTGCCTGGGTTTGAATCCTAGCTCGGCTGTTTACAATCTGTGTGACCTTGGGCACTTTACCCAACCTCTCTGTGCCTCAATTACTACATTTGTCTACTGAGGATAAGAATGGTGCCTGCCTCACTGGAGGGCTGGGAGGACAAAGTGATTGTCGAGGCATGTGTAAGTGTGCCTGGCACAGGTAAATCCTGGGCCAGCATTAGTCATCACTACCCAGCCGCACTGTGACAACGGCCATGAACAAAGGGACGACAAGGCCCTGCTACCTCCCTACCCTCATCCTCGGCACTCAGCTTTCTCTACTCCAGCCGCCCTGAGCTTCCTCAGGCTCTGGAATGAGCTGCTTTCCTTTCTGTATCAGCACTTTTCCCATCCTGTTCCCTCCATCTCACTGGTTCTCTCTCATCCTTACCTGGTTAATCCTTCTTATTCCTCACCTCTGAAACCAAAAGTCACTTCATTCATTCATTCATTCACTCATTCATCAAATATTTATTGAGCACCTACTATGTGCCAGTCTCTGTTTTAGATCAGGGGTCAGCAAACTATGGCCTGAGGGTCAAATCCAGATGGCTACATGTTTCCACATGGCCCACCAGCTAAGAATTATTTTTCCATGTTTAACTAGTTGGGAAAAACAAAAGAAGAAGAATATTTCGTGATGTATGAAAGTTATATGAAATTCAAATTTCAGTGTCTACAAATAAAGTTTCATTAGCACACAGCCAAGCTCCTTCATTTATACACCATCTGTGGGTGCTTTTGAGCTACTGCCATAGAATGGAATAGCTGCAGCAGAGACCATGTGGGTCTGTATCGCCGAAAATATTTATTATCTTAACCTCTACAGAGAATGCCTGCCCAGCCCTGAACTAAATGCTGGGAATACAGCAATGAACACAAGCAAAAACAAAAATCCGAGACAAAAATCTCTCCCCTCACGGAAGCACTCTCCGGTGGAAGAGACGGTCAACAGGAGCGGTATGGAAAGAGGTGTTCGGTGATGAGGAGGGTTCTGGGGAATGAGGCAGGGAGCAGATGGGAGCGCCACACGGGAAGCTGCCATTCTAAACACAGTGGTCGGAGGAGGCGAGACACGAGTACAGACCCACCGGAGGCCAGAGGAGCCGTAAGCAGGTACTCAGACAAGGGAGTCCAGAAAAATGGAAGAGAAATTCAAAGCCCTGGGCAGGGAGCATGCCTGGCCTGTTGGAGGAGTGGAGGCCACTGGGGCAGAAGCGGGAGGGGTGGAGGGATGAGGGGTAGACAAGGGCCCAGAGCGAGAGGTAAGGGCAGCAGGGCCGAGGTCCAGAGCCTGGGAGCACTGTCAGGGCTTGAACTTTTCTCTGAGGTCAGTAGGGAGCCATTGAGTGGTTTTTATTTATTTAGTTATTTATTTATTTTATTATTATTATTTTTAATTTACTTCTATTTTTTTTAACATATTTACTGGAGTACAATTGCTTTACAATGGTGTGTTAGTTTCTGCTATTGAGAGTTTTTTAAATAATAATTTATTGAGGTGAGATTCACGTAATACGAAATTAGCCATCTTAAAGTGAACAATTCATTGATATTTAGTATATTCACAATGTCATGCAGTGGCCCCCGCTTGCCACAACAAGAGAAAGCCCTCGCACTGAAACAAAGACCCAACACAGCCATAAATAAATAAATAAATAAATAAAAATAAATAAACAATGTCATGCAACCACCCCTTTCTCAAGTTCCAAAATATTTCCATCACCTTAAAGGGAAACCCTGCACACTTTCCCATTCCTCTTCCCTCCCCAGACACTGGCCACCATCAACCTGCTGTCTGTCTCTATGGATTCATCCATTCTGGACATTTCTTACCAATGGAATCATATAATAGGTGACTCTTTGAGACTGGGTGCTTTCATTAGCAAAATGTTTTTGAGGTTCATCCATATTGTCCAATGAATCAGTCACTTGTTCCTTTTTTATGGCCAAATAATACTCCACCATGGGCATATACCGAGTTTGCTTATTCATTCATCTGTAGAGGGACACGGGCTGTTTCCATCTTTTGTCTGCTGTGAATAGTGATACCGTGAACACACGTGTGCATGTGTTTGCTTGAGCCTGGAAGGGTTTTGAGCAGAGGAGTGGCATTTTCTGATTTACATCCTAGTAGGAGCCTGTAGCTGCTGTGTTGGAAAGAAACTGAGAAAGGAAGCTGGGAGCCCGGTTAGGACTTGGGCAGAGTCTGGGAAGAGGCCCTGAGGCTGGACCAGTGGCGGCAGAAGGCAGGTATGTGGGATGCTGGGTGTAATCCTGCTGATGGGCCCCACGTGCACGCGAGAGGGAGGCGAGGTGGATGACGCTGGGGCTTGGGGGCCGAGCTACGGGAAGGACCAGGTTGTTGATTCTAGGATGGGGGTGGGGGAGGGGAAGAGTGTGGGGAAGATGCGTTTGGGGGGAACGGGTAAAGTTTGAGGGGCCAATTAGGCATCTCAGTGGGAATATCAAGGAAGCAGCTGCATAAATGAGTCTGAGAAATAAATTTGGAGTCATCAGTAAATAAATTTGGACAGAATCCACCTGGGGCAGAGTGCAGACAGAGAAAATCCTCTCCTGAGTGCACAGACCATGTCAAGACCCCGGGATTGTCTCTGTGCTTCTCTTTTGTGTGCAGACTCTGGTTTTTAACTAAATGTTTCAGAGCATGAGCTGTGGGGCTCGACAGCAGGGGTTCAGTTGCAGCTTGACCACTCAAAAGCTGTGTGGCCTTTGGCAAATGACTCACCCTCTCTGTGCCTCTGCCCTCATTTGCAAAGTGAGAATCACAGTGAGACCTGCCTCACAGGGTTGTTTTGAGGATTCAGTGAGCACATATATGTAAAGTGCTGTGAGCAATATTTGACACCTAATAAGTACCACATAAAGATGTTATGGATCATGAATATTCTTTAATGAGACTGAGCTCCGTAAGCATAAAGACCAGGCCTTTTTTTTTCATTTCAGCGTCTCCAGTGCCCAGCACCAGGTCTGCCTCACACGGCCTCGGGATAATGCTTACATGGCTTCAGAAGGACAGACAAACAGCCACCCCTTCCCCCTGGGGAGTAACCTGGGGCATAAAGGGTGTGGAGAGAAGGGCTGCCAGAGCCGGACATGGAAGGCCAGGTGCAGTCCTTGAGGGAAGCCTGGAGGACGCAGCAGTGTGGTCAGGGGACAGAGAGGAGGAGTGGGAGTGGCAACGGGAGCAGCTAGAAGCTGAGCCATGAAGGATCCTACACATCAAAATGCGGAGACTGCACTTTACTCTGTAAGAAGCAGGGAGCCAGGGAAAATGCTGAGGGAGGGGTCAGGCATCTTGGAGGTTGACAGAGACGGGGGCCAATCAATTTGGGGAACTCCGGGTATGTTAAAAAAAAAAAAAAGCAAACAAATGCTCAAACAGGGCTGCGAAAACCTGAGGTGTATTGACATGTTAGCCCTGCCTGGGTGTGACTCTGTTACATACCTCAGAGGCTGAAGGGCAGATGGAATGAGTGACCCAGTAGCGGTGTGAAATCACCAAACCAGGCTTTCTTATTTGATCATTCGAAAATGATCTGCAAACCTTTCCTCAACTCTCTCAAGGATGGGACACAACTAGTACCCTTGGAGGTGCCTAGGGGAAGTTAATTATTTATGTACAGTGGATGGCTGGGGCCAGGGCTTCCTTCTCTTAGAATCCCAGTTAAGAAGGAAAGAATGGAACAGGTGAGAAGAGGATGGAATAAAGTTGGAATAGAAGAGACAGTATCAGAGTCTATGGCGCATTAACAGAATAGATTGTACTGAATAGAACAGAATTGGATAAAATGGACTAGAATAAAATCAATAAGATAGAAAAGAATCAATCAGAAAATATCCTAGTGCAAAATACATGCTAAGTGTATCAGTTAATGAGACGTCTGATTCATTTGATGTGTGTGGACCGTGATATAAAATGAATTCCCTTCTTTGCTGTGACAAGGCCTGATCTTGACTCCTAGGCCCACCTCTCCCTTAAATATACGTGAAGTCCCATCACTTATCACTTCTGTTTCTCAGATTCCTCCTAAGAAGTGGGGATCATACTTGTACCTACCTCAAAAGGTTCTTAGAACAATACAATGAATTAACGTACCTTAAGCTCTTAAGACGAAGCCCAACAGGCGGTAACAAACGTCAGTCGTGGGTTTTGGTGATAAGTCAACTCTTTAAATGTTTAAATCTTTTCGAGTGTTCTCTTCCTCAGCAGCTGTGAACCCAACCAGAGGAGGGATGTAATGGGATTTTCGAGGCCTCGTAGGGGCTGGAATTATAATGTGGAGAGCCAGAGGCAAGGTGACTCCAAAGATTGCTGTTATAGGATTTCCAGGAAGGAGTAACACAGGCCTGCATTGGGCAAACGCCGTGTTACTGCGTGACAGGGTGAGACCTGTGTCAGTAAGGCTGAGGCGTGGTGGGTGGTGGGAGAGGAAGCTTATCAGTCCAGATTCAGTCGTAGGGAATGGAAACTGTTCCAGCTACCTTGAGCAGGAAGGGATTGAACACAGGGGATTAGGTTCTCGCAAACTCATTGGAAGGCCTAGCGGGTGGGCTCCCCCAGTGCTGCAGTGCTGGCCTACCGGGAGACTGCCACCCCTCCCACCATCAGGAAGGTGGGTTTCAGAAGTCACCCCTAGGTCTAGTCACATGAAGAAGGTACCACTTTGGCTGGCTACCATCCAGAGGTCAGGAGGGATCACCATCACCATCACCATCATCACCACCATCACCATCATCACCATCACCATCATCACCATCACCATCATCACCACCATCACCACCATCACCATCATCACCACCATCACCATCACCATCATCACCACCATCACCATCATCACCATCATCACCACCATCACCATCACCATCACCATCATCACCATCATCACCACCATCACCATCACCATCACCATCATCACCATCACCATCATCACCACCATCACCATCATCACCACCATCACCATCATCACCATCACCATCATCACCATCATCACCATCATTACCACAATCATCAGAGTGGTGGTTCCCCATCCTGGCTGAACAGCAGAAACACCCAGGAGTTTTAAATAATATTGATGCCCGAATCCCACCCAAAACTAAATGAAACTGAATCACTGGGGATGTGACCTGAGTATGGCTGTTTGTGAAAGCACCTGCACGGGGTTCTCATGGGCTGCCAGGGCTGAGAACCACCTTGGGCATGATCTCCTCCGTCATCCCCCAGCTTCTAAGCTGGCATGCAGCCAGGCTGTGGGTGAGCCCTGCTGCGTGCCCCTATGTGCCTGAGCCCCCATCTCTCCTTAGATCCAGAGAGCTGCAATCGCGGGTCAGACAGCAGACACATTTTGAATTGCAGTAGGTTTGCCAAGTTGCCCTAAAGCCTCTCTGCTAATTTACACTCCCACCAATGGGAATGTCTCCCCAACACATTCCCTCATACTTGATAGTATCAAACTTTAATTTTTTGGCCAATCTGATGAGAAAAAAAAAATGGCACCAGTTAAGAAAGAATGATGTAGACTTTACGTACGAGTTTGGCAAGATCTCTGAGATAAATCGTTGAGTGAACAAAACACGGTGCAGGGTAGAGAAAAGCACGGTGTGGACTGATGGAAAACAAGGTACAGGAAGACAAGCAGCATGAGTCCAGTCACGTGCATGACCCGCATGCAGAGGGAAAGGTCCTTTGTGGAGGGTGGCAGGAGGGCCAAGTGGGAAGGGGGTGTGGTCAAGCAGGATGTTACCTGGGCCTGGAACGTGTTTGCTTTTTAGAAGGAGAATGAGTTTAATTGTATCATTAGAGATTAATTTTTTGAAAGATAAAGGGAAAAAAAAAAAAAAATATATATATATATATATATATATATATATATACATGTGTGTATATATGGAAAGAGAGAGAGAGAACAAATATAGTAAGATGTTAAGATGTCGGGTATCCGAATAAAGGGTATCCAGGAATACTGTGTACTACTCTTTACTCTTGCAATTTTTCCATACGTCTGAAAGTATGTCAAAATTCAACATTACAGAAGACCTTAAATGGATAGAGCAGCCCTGGGAAGGCCGGTGGGCAGCCCGTGCAGGATGCAGGACAGGCCACGGAGGATGGAGGGCCGGCTGGGCAAATCCGCACCTCAGCCCTGCCCGGGTCCGTCCTCCCGTCCAGCTCACAGAAGGCAGGGACTTCCTCTTCAAAGACCATCCTGCTTAAACCAGAACGCCTCCCGGGATGGAAGTTCAAAGCGACATTGGGGCAGGGCTGTTTGGTGCCAGTGTTTGGCCTGGGGATTTGAGCGGATTACCAAACCCTGTGTTGCAGGCAGCGGGTGATGGGGCCTCAGGTGCGAGAGGCCTTTGATGACCGTGAGCTCTTTGGAGGCCCAGGCAAATTGAGGACAAACCAGCTGGGCTGCCCAGGATGGGGCCGGCTGTTGACCCTTTCTTTCCAGTCTTAGGAAAACAAATACTTGATATTCCGAAAGCTGAGTAAACTCATTAAAAGGATCTTGAACATCCTGCCTTTTTCACGAAGCCCTTGGAAGCTTCTCTGCCAGCTTCCAGGGAGGCTGGAGCCATCCTTGGACCCATGGCTGTCCCTTCCTTGGGAGCGCAGACCCCAGCCACGAATCCCTGCCCACAGACACGTGGCTGATGGGCGGTGCTTCTCTCCTGGCCCTAATCTGCCTTGTTCCAGAGTCCGGGTCGTTCACTACCTGGAGGGATCCAGGCCTTAGAAATTCCTGCCTTCGTGCATTGCTTGCTCCAGCCCAAGGCCGGGGTAAGACAGAAAGGCACGCATGCCCAGGGCCCTTAACAGCATCAGTACTCAGAAATGCTGATAAGAATGTCGTGCTGGTTACTTTAGGGGATAACTTGACAGCTTCTTTTTCTCCCAAGGATGCCAGTCCCTTCATCTTCCCTGGCCCTCATCCCTTCTCTGCCCCCACATTCCACCCCGGCAACAATAGATGCCCTCGTGGGTAGACCACCCATCACAGATGTGAGCTGGAATCACATCCACCCCACATTTCCACACGTTTCTTATTAACTGTGAGCTCTGCAGGCAGTTGAAATGCAGGCAACAATGGGGAGCATCAGCTTTCAGGGATTTGGGGGTTCAGAGATGCAGAGAACGTGGAGATCACAGCTATGGAGAGAGAGACAGGGAGAGTGGGGCGGAGACCAGGTTCCCGGGGAAGATGAAAACTTGAGCTCTAGCTGCTTCTGAGCCTGTGTGTTCCCAGCTGGTGGACAAATCAGTATTGTGTGTGTGTGTGTGTGTGTGTGTGTGTGTGTGTGCATTTGAGCATCTGTGTGCATGTGTGTGTATGTATGCATGTGTGTATATGTGTGAGCATGTATGTGCACACATGTGCATATGCCTGCATGTATGTGTGCATGTGTCTTTCAGCCTAGAACTCCAGTAAAGGAAGTGGACAATAGTGGAGTTGCCCCAGTTGGGTTGGGGGTCTTCATCTTCTCCAGTAACTCCAGTGCACCCTTGGTTTCCTGTGGATCTTTTTTTTTAAGTACAGGAGGAGATTATTTTGTGGGTCTTCTTCCCGCAGTAACATTCTCTGAGCTTCGAGGGAAGGATGGGTTTTGAGGCACATGGGCTCACGTTGGATGCTCTAGTTCCAATACGTCCAGAACGACCAAGCTTTTACAGAGTGCGTACCATGCAAGAGATGATGGTCAGGGGCCAGGGATGCAGCACAAGCCAACCCCAGGGGGCACTGGAGCCCGTTCAGAGTGGTTCCAAGAGCCAACAGCTACATTTTCAGGAATTTTGCACTCCATTTGTAAAACACAGTCCTTACTTTTTTAAAAAAATGATATCAACTTACAATTAAATAAATTATATTTTCAGTGAAGGTGATCAACATCCAAACTTACTAGTTCCTAACTATTTTATGTTTTCCTATTATCTGCTCTCTCCAGGTGATTTCCGTCCATTGAATCCATGTGGCGAAATTAAAACTGATGCTGGACTTCCCTGGTGGTGCAGTGGTTAAGAATCCGCCTGCCAATGCAGGGGACACAGGTTTGAGCCCTGGTCTGGGGAAGATCCCACATGCCGCGGAGCAGCTAAGCCCGTGTGCCACAACTACTGAGCCTGGACTCTAGAGCCCGCGGACCACAGCTACTGAGCCCGTGAGCCACAACTCCTGAAGCCCACGCACCTAGAGCCCGTGCTCTGCAACAAGAGACGCCACCGCAATGAGAAGCCCGCGCCTCTAAGAGGAGTAGCCGCTGCTCGCCGCAACTGGCAATGAAGACCCAACACAGCCAAAAATAAATAAGTAAATAAATAAATAAAACTAATGCTCTGCTATCGAGGGCCTCTTCCTAATTCTCATTCTGTGATGTCTCAGCGGTTAGGCTGAAATTGGCCCTGGTGGGAGTATTTACACCACAGTCATTGGCAAATACTATGAATCCGGGCTCATTCATTGTTTTGTTGGTTGTCTAGACTTAAGAACATAACAGAGAAAAGTGTTAATCATGCAGGTTAAATTTACAAATACATTTACATTGAGGAGAGTACCAAAAAGTCAAGGAAATATTCTTCTCGTATTTGAAAACAATGATCTGATTCAGCAAAGATTTGCTGTTGACAAACTAGTGAAGTGTTGACATCGGAACTTTGTTTCAGCATCTTCGTTGCTTTATATTCTTCCTCCTGAACGTCAATGAAAACATCATCCAACGTTCGTGGGATTAGATCCGTGGCAAACGCAGGTTGGCTAAGGATTCAAGCGTTCAGCAAAAACAGGCTACGTTATTCTGTGAAAACCAGCTTGTTCTACGGAGCTTACAATCAAGAGGACTATTTTATTATTCTCTGTAAACTGTATGCTTTGCAAATTGTGTTATTTAATTTGTTATTCATCTATTATTAAATATAAGTAAATTATTAATATAATTTAATTTCTCTGTAAATGTTATTATTCTTTATAAACTGTAATTATAGTAGTAAAATTTATATGACACTTAGATGTATACATACCTTTTCCCCCAGAGAGCTGTTTGTTAGATATTCACCGGCAAAGTACTGGATGAGATCCCCTGCCCTTCTGGAATTTTCATTCCAGTGTCAAGGGCAGGGTGAGCAGCACAGGGCAGATGGAAGGAAGGCGGTCCAGAGAGAAGAACCATCTGGGCATGGCTTCCTGGGTTATTAATATGAGTCCCTTTCAATGGGCAGGTGAGCATTGCTTCCTGTGATGCCCCTGCGGGGTCCTTGGAAAGAGAAACACAGGGGGCACCCCATGCAGGCCGGGTCTTGGCACCCCAGGGGGTGTCGGATTGTGCCAGTGGGGTGAATGCAAGGGATCGCATCCCATCAGATGATGTGGCCTGTAGAGGATGCACCCAGAGGCCTTGGAGAAGAGTCAGGATGCAAGTGTTACCTGCTCCCAGGAAGCACTCAGGACAGGAAGAGTTGGATTGCTCAGGACAGGAGAAATCAGAGCATGATTAAGTAGATCTGAGCCCTGCATGAAAGTTACACCCGCCTTCCCCTACCTGTAGCCCCAGGTTCACCTGCGGTCGGCATAGAGCAAGATAAGGCAGCCGGCTCAGAGCCTATGTGGCCTCGGTTTGACCCCTGGCCCTGCCAGGTCACTTAACCTCTCTGCACCCGTCCCCTTCTCTGTAAACTGGGAATTCGGAAAGAACTTAGAACAGAGCCTGGGAAGTGTAGGCACTCCAGGGATGTTGTCTGCTGTGAATAGGCCATCCCTCTACTTTGCCAGGTCCCTGAAGGGAAACAGAAGACAGGTAGGCAGGGGATTGATGCTATAGCAGACCTCGCTACATCAGTCCTTTCTATAGAAAATGAAAGGAAATACAGGCAGACCTCGTTATAGTGCATTTCACAGCTAACGTGTTTTTTACAAATTGAAGGTCTGTGGCCACTCTGCATCGAGTGTTTATCGGTGCCATCTTTCCTATAGCTTTTGCTCACTTTGTGTCTCTGTGTCACATTGTGGTGACTCCGTATTTTAAACTCCCATGATGGTGATCTGTGATGTGATTACTACAACTCTTTGAAGCCTCAGAGGATGGTTAGCATTTTTTAGCAATAAGGGATTTTTAAATTAAGATATGTGCATCGCTTTTTAGACATAAGGCTATTGCACACTTAATAGACTACAGTCCAGTATAAATATAACTTTTATAGGCACAGGGAAACCAAAAAATGTGTGACTCTCTTTATGCAGAGGCCTGGAAACAAATATGCCGCGGTATCTCTGAGGTTGGCCTGTATAAACAAATCTTCTCTCTGATGGAAGAAAAAAAAAACAAACAAAGCTCACTGGAGTAGGGGTTCATGACAGTCTTCCTGGAAGAGGAAGTAACGTGGAAATCAGGAGCTGCAAATTCGAAAGCCTGCCGGCATCAAGCAGGTGACTGATGAAGTCCAGTAGGACGAAGGGCACTTGCCCTGTGGGAAAGGGTGATCCCCACCCCCCACCCCCGTCCCGAGAGACAGCCTCTGCTCGGCTGGCTCCACTGCTGGGTTGTAGAAACACCAGCTCACCTCGCCAGGTCTCTGATTCTCCCAGATCACAGGACTTTTGTGAGTGTGTATGAAATCTCCCAGCTTGTAACTGTTGACAACGCACACAATTGTTAGCACGCAGGGGACCACACTAAACGCATCTGTGGGCCAGTGCATCCTGCAGAGCCCACGTTGCCAGAGCTGGTCTAAGTGGAATTTGCCGGGTGAGAAGGTAGTAAACAAGCCAGGAAACGGTGGGTTCAAAGGCCCTGGGAAAGAGAGGGAGCATCCACAGTGACCCCGTGCGTGTCTTCACTCACTCAGCAAATGTTTATTCAACCCTGGAGATGCTGCCTGCTGTTTAGGAGGCCGTGTGTGTGTGTGTGTGTGTGTGTGTGTGCACATGTGCACCCTTGCCTATATGCATGCATGTGTGCGTTGTGTCCATGTGTCCACATGCATATGCATATGCCTGTGCATACCTGGAAAGTGTGAAAGTGTGTATATGGGCGTTCATGTGTGCATTGTGTGCAAGTGTGTTTATGTGTGTGTGCACCTGTAAGAGTGGGTGCGTGCATGTGTCTGCATGCATGTACGTGTGCACATGTGTGTACATGGGGGGGTCCGTGTGTGCATGCTTGATCTCCTAACAACCGCCCTTCCAGGTCTCACTTTCTGGCCATGTCTGACCCTTGGGTTGACGCTTCTCTTTGGCATCGGTGACCCTGGACAGCAGGCCCCAAGTCTTCCTTTGGAGCCAGCTGTTGGGCGGGGAGTATTCTTGGGCTGGAATGAGCTCCGCAGAGATGTGAGTGTGGAGGAGACCTCTGAGGGCGGGGACAGATGCATCCACAAGGGACTAGAGGAACTTGTCAGGGGTCACAGTGTGGGGCATGGCGCACCAGGGTCTGGTGAGCTTCTAGAGTCTTGTGTAGGGAACAAAGGAAGCAGAGTGGGAAACACCAAGCTTCAACTTTAAGAGTTTCTGCTGTGCCAGCCTTCGTGTCACTCGTGCAAATGCCGCCACCTGGTGGCGTGCTTGGGACACTGCCGGAGGCCGAGGCCAGGGATGCTCTCCTTGCTGTGCCTGATGGGAAAATCCTCTTCCTCCTGCTGTGGGCTCTCCCAGGGGGCTGCGGGCACCTTCTTGGAATGCCAATGAGCCACGTTTATCTGCATTCTTGTGGATTTCGGGTTTAGGAGGCAGGTGACAGAGTCCAGAGAAAGTGAGCTGGCCTGTAATGTTTATTGGACGTTTTCTGAGCTGGGCGTCTTCCTAGGCAGCTGAGCACAGAGATCTGGGGTGTGGGTGCTGACTCTGTGCTCTCAGAGCCTAAGTCCTCTCTGTAGCAGCTCTGTGCCGTGGAGACAAATGTCCTCGCCTCCCTCTGCCTCAGTTTCCCCATTCAAAATGGACAGGTGGTTTTTAGGGATATTGGAAGAGTCAGTGAGATGAGTGCAGGGTCAGGCTCTCAGGAATTACGTTTTAGTGACTATGCATCTTCATGACGACTCCGAGTGATTATGCTTATGTTCCCATTTTACAGATGAGGAAACTGAGTCTTAGGGAGATCCAGTAGGTTGCCCAAGCTCACACTGTTAGGTGGACTGCAGAGTCAGGGTGACTTCTCCGGCGGGAGGCAGGTGGGGGAGTCTAACACTAAATGCCTTTTCTCCCTGACTTCCTCCATCACAGCTCACATCCACCTATTTTTCTTTAGACTGAATTCTCTTCCATCCTCCCTATGCTGTCACCCTGGTGTTTGACACCGGAATGAAAATTCCATGAATTCCACGAAGGTAGAGGGTCTTGTGCAGTATTCTTGCTTGAAAAGGTTTAATAACAGGCTCTCTGGGGTGAAATGTACATGTACACACACACATATATATATAACACGTATACACACATTATATACATGTATCATAATTTTACTGATGAAACAAGTGTGTAGCACACAACTTACAAAGAATAAAAAATATAAGATCCTATTTATTATAAATTCCACTAGAGACAGTTAACTCTCATAGAATTCTTTTGTTCATTTTCACCAAACTCCTGAATCCTTAGCCAACTCTGGTTACAACTGAGGAAGGGTATGTTTCCGACATGAGCCTTGGCTGGTGTTTTCCTTTACTAGAATAAATATGGTGAGTGTGAAAGGGGGGATGTATTTCAGGGTTGCTTCTGGGGCTGGAAGCCTGGAACGCAGGACCTGGGGGGATGACTGGTTTGCCGGGGGCAGGGGTCCCCAGGGTCTCGGCCGGATGTATGTCTGGGACCCGGTGCCATGTTGGCTAGGAACTCACCTGTTTGCTGCCAGGTTCTTGATTGATTCTCTCAACCTGCCCCCTCCCACTGGCTTCTTCCACCTTCTCTGCTCCCCATTCCTTCCAGGGGGACACGGCCATTCCTCCCAGGGGGACACGGCCATTCCTCCCAGTCTATTAATGAGTCAACACTGGGACCTATTTGGGGAGGGTCCCCTCCGGCTCAAAGTCTGGAGGTACAGGTGCCATTAACTTCCCCAGTGAAAGCCTGAGCCCACTGGCGGGACTGTCAGATGCCCTTTCTGCCCTAACAGACTCAGCCCCCAGGCAGGGAGGCAAGTGAGAAAGAGCTGCTTTCCCTCCTTTGAAGGGAGCTCACCTCCTTACCCCTCCCCGGCTCCGAATAAGACCTCTGACTCTTCCGTTGTTGATTCACCTGTTCCAGCAACCTGAGATCCCAATTCCCTTTACCCATCCCCGCAGGCTGGGTGGCCCAGTTCCCACTGTCTGTCTTCCCTTTGGTTCCGAGTCTGCTGGGCTCCTTTCAACCCCCGGGCCTTTGTGTGTGCCGTGCCATCTGCGCTCCCCTAGTCCCCTCCCCCATTGAATAGCTTCCCGGCATTGGGAGCTCAGCCCAAGTGGAGACCCCAGTGGAGCCCCCTAGTGGGCCAAGTTGTCTGGGGCTGACGGCGTGGAGGGCACTTCACGCCCTTGGTGACTGGTTCATTGTCTGCCCCCGACCCTTCCACAAGGAAGCACCACGAGAACAGCCACCAAGTAGCCACGGTCCTGGTGAATTTCCAGTGCCCAGAGCCCATCTGGCAGAGGCCGCGGCTTCAGTGTAGGACCTCTGGGTTTTAGATGCCTGGTTCCATCTTGGCTTTGCCATTCAGTAACTTTGGAAACCCAGGCACCTTATTAGCACCCCAAGTCCCCGTGTGCTCATCCGTAAGTGGGACTGACAGGACCCCTCGCCCAGGGCTGGTGTGAGGCTTAAGTGAGCCTTTCCAGCCCAGGATGGAGTCTGGCACACGGTCAGTGCCCATAAACGCGAGCTGTTAACAGTTTTTATTATAAAGGAGCTCAATGCCGTCTTTTCTGGTAAATGCAATGGAAACTGCATAACATGGAATTAACCGTTTTAAAGTGAACAATTTAGTGGCATTTAGTGCATTTACAATGTTGTGCAACCACCATCTCCGACTACTTCCAAAACATTAGCATCACCCCAAAAGGAACCCTCCGATCCATTAACAGTCACTCCCCCCACCCCGACTCGGCCCCCAGCCCCCCGCAAACACCCATCTGCTTTCTGTCTCTATGGATCTAGCTATTCTGGACATTTCATATAAATGGAATCATACAATAGGTGGCCTTTTGTGTCTGGCTTTTTTCCCTTAACATAATGTTTTCAAGGTTTATCCATAGCGTAGCAAGTATCAGGACTTCACTCCTTCCTATGGCTGAATAATGTCCCGTTGTAGGGATAGATCTCAGTTTGTTTATAACACAAATTGTTTCCACCTTGTGACTATGGTGAAAAGTGTTGTTATGAACATGCATGTACATGCCTTTGTTTGGGTACCTGTTTTGAATTTGGGGGATTATACCTGGGAGTGGAATTGTGGGGGCCGATGATAATTCTATGTTTAACTTTTAGGAAACCATCAAACTGCATTCCATAGGCCCCATTCTCCCTTCCCACCAGTCACGTAGGAGGGTTCCGATTTCTCCACATCCTTCTCCCAATGCTTGTTATTTTTCTTTTTTTCTAAAAAAAAATTATAGTCATTCTAGTGGGTGTGAAAGGGTATCTCACTGTGGTTTTGATTTGCATTTCCCTAATGACTTAATGACGCTGAGCCTATTCAAGCCTTTTGCCCCCTTGTAACTTGGGTTGTTTGTCTTTTGTTCAGTGCATCCTTGTGGAGTTTCATGTTAAGATGTGGGGAAAAGCTTTCCTGGGAAGAGGGAACAGCAAATGCACAGATCCTGAAGCAGGACTGAATTTGGTGAATTGAAGTAACAGGCAGAAGCCAATGCAGTTACAGAATAGTGAGTGAGTCGGAGACATGGGCAGGAACCACATCATACAGGACATTGTGACGTGTTATGATTTTCTTAGTGTTATAGGAAGTGTATCAGTCAGTTTTGCCGTGTAACAACTAAGCACCAAATCTCTTTGGTTTCCAGCAACATACATTACTTTTCTTGCTCATGAGTCTGTAGGATATTGGAGGGGGCAGGGAATGATCTCAGCTGGGCTGGGCTGGGCCCCAGGCTGAAGGCTGTGGGTTTGGGTCTTCCCTGGGATGAACCCTGGCATTGTCTTCTCTGGGTGCGTGGCGGGAATGCAAGGGCACATCCCAGCCATGTGAGCCCATGAATCTCTTGCTTGGATCACATCCACTCACATTCCATTGACTAGAGGAAGTCACATGACCAAGACCAGAACAATGGGGCAAGAAGTATAAAAAATACTCCACCCCAAAGAGAGGGAGTGAAGACTTGTGGGACAACAATCCGATCTATTGAAGATCATCAGAGTCGTCTTAAACCTCATACCCTAATCCCCCTTCCAAGAGAAATGCTGCCTGGCTCTGTGGCTAAGCTGATCTCGTGCATTCTTCTACGCTGTGTTCTGTGCCCACATACCTGCATCCTTGCTTGTTGGTATTAAATATTTTTTTTTTAAATGTTTTAGATGGCTGCTGTGCACGTGAGTGTGTGTGAAGAGTCTCTTCTTTTTCTTTCTCTTTTTAAATTGAAGTATAGTTGATTTACAATATTATATTAGTTTCAGGTGTGCAACATAGTGATTCAGTATTTTTACAGATTACACTCCATTAAAGGTTATTACAAAATAATGGCTCTAATTCCCTGTGCTGTTCAATATATCCTGTTGCTTATCTATTTTATACATAGTAGTTTGTGTCTCTTAATCCTTCTGACACCCCTGAGATGGAATGATAAGGTAAATTCTCCAAAATGATGGTAAATTCTCCAAAAGTAGCACTGGCTCACAACACTTTTTTTTTTTTTTTGAAAATGGGATTTTTTTCATTTTTATAAAATATACATAATGTAAATTTTACCATTTTAATCATTTTTTTAAATTTTATTTATTTATTTATTTATGGCTGTGTTGGGTCTTTGTTTCTGTGCAAGGGCTTTCTCTAGTTGCGGCAAGCGGGGGCCACTCTTCATCGCGGTGCGCGGGCCTCTCACTATCGCGGCCTCTCTTGTGGCGGAGCACAGGCTCCAGACGCGCAGGCTCAGTAGCTGTGGCTCACGGGCCCAGTTGCTCCGCGGCATGCGGGATCTTCCCAGACCAGGGCTCGAACCCGTGTCCCCTGCATTGGCAGGCAGATTCTCAACCACTGCGCCACCAGGGAAGCCCTTAATCATTTTTAAGTGTATAGTTCAGTAGTGTTTTCATTGTCCTGTAACCATCACCTCCAGAACTTTTCGTATTCTCAAACTGAAACTCTGTCCCCATTAAACAGCAGCCCCCCCCTTGCCCCAGCCCCTGGCAACCCACCATCCTACTTCCTGTCACTGTGAATTTGACTACACTAAGTACCTCATATGAGTGGAGTCATACAGTACTTGTGTTTTTGTGACTGTCTTATCACATATGCAGATATGCGCTACAACATAGATAAACCTTGAGGATCCTTTTTAAGGCTGAGTAATATTCCACTGCATGGATGGACCACATTCCGCTTTTCCATTCATCCATCAACGGCCACTTGGTTGGCTTTTGGCTATTGTGAGTAACGCTGCTATGAACTTTGGTGAACAAATATCACTTTGAGTCTCTGCTTTCAATCTTTGTGGGTATATTCTCAGAGATGGAATTGCTGGATCATATGGCAATCCTGTTTAATCTTTTGAGGAACCTCCATACTCTTCTCCACAGTGGCTGCGCCAATTTACATTCCCACCAATGGTGCACAAGGGTTCCCATTTCTCCACATCCTTGCCAATACTTGTTACTTTCTGTTTTTTCAATCATAGCCATCCTAGTGAGTAGGATGCCTGACCCTTTTATAGGTCATTCTTCTATTTTTCCTCCTCCTTCGTTTATGGGAAATTGGCTCTAAAATTCCAATAAATTTCCATGAAGAAGTTTTATTAAAAATTCCACATAACATTATAGAAAAATGATTAGGACTTGACAGGCACTCATGATCCCACCCGTGTGATACAACTTTGTGTTATTGTACATCTCACCTGTCTTTGCCCGCTCGTAGCCACAACAAATACATTTCCTTCTCGCAAATGATTTCCCTCCAGGTTTATTCCGAAGCAGAGAGGAAAGAGGGAAGCTGTGTTTTCTAGATAGACAATTCCTTAGGAAGACACTATTACTTTACTTACTAGATCCAACCTTATTTCACCCGTATGGAGGAGAAGAAATAGTGCAAGGGAAATTTGTCATGTCCTGCAAAGTAAAAACACAAAATAAAACAAAAAACCCTGAGGGCCTTACTGTGGGTTTCTTTAAGGTGGGATCAGCCGCTTGCAGTGGCCTCAAGTTGGCCACCTCTGTTCAGGGAGTGTCCTGCTGGCCTCTGTCCCTGTGGTCAGCGGTCTGGGAGGAGATGGCTTAGGCGAGTCCTGCACCCCAGTGGCCCTCCTCGGTGGGTAACTGCCCTGTGCACCCAAATTGAAGCTAAGCTGCCGGCAAGGATGCAGTTAACACAGGAATCTGGAAGGCGTTCTCATCCTGCAAGGAAACCAGCTGTTAATTGGCCCTCTTGGCAGGTGGGTGGGGTCTCCCAGTGCAGGGCTCCGTGCAGCCTTCCCAATACACCTGCTGGCGGTGAGCAGCCCTAACAGGCAGAGAGGATGCTTGCTGAATAAAGTGGCCGCCTTCTCCTCTCCCGGGATCGCCTCCCTTCAGAAAGGACTAGCTCTTCACGTTTGAGCCTCGCGCAGCCCCTTGGAGCTCTGCCACCGAAAGGGGGGAGGGGCTTTGAGATGGGGGAGCGGGGATGGAGTGGCTCTGCCCGCGGTGTGAACACCTGTATGGGGACCAGTCACAGCCTCCCGGCCCTGCAGCCCATCGATGTTCATCAGGGAGTCTCTGGGGGAGGATTTCCACTCCTCGTTGGCAAAGAATTTCTTAGAATTAATATCTGCACTCGGCCCTACATCCTGTGAGCAAGAGATTGGGATGGTCACCATGTGGTTTGGAGAGAATGTTTCGAGAATCCCAGATAATTTTATAAATAAGCGTCAATTTAGGGAGATGCAAGGACTGGGGTTCAGTAGAGGTTAATTAATATAAAGTCAGAAAGGCAACCACCAATCCTTCAGGGGCCGGGAAGCTTCCCGAAACATTGGAAGCCACCCTGAAATATTCTAAAAATTTTATTTGCGCACAGACATCTCTTGCATGTTAACATCTAGGGTTATTATTCAGTTCTGTCATGAAATAGCTTTATATCCTTATCGATTTGTTTATTTATTTTTGTAAAACAGTTTATCTTTTGTTATTCATTTTGATAAATAATTGATTCAAGGGAAAAGTGTCCCTCCTACAAGAGAGGCAAAAGTACAATAATACAAATAAAATAATAAAAAGTTTAAAGTGCATGGTAATAAATGGCCACTGACAGCATCAGAGAGATAATTGAGAGTGGTGAGGACTGTGGCCAACTCAAGGGCAGATTTCTTACCGCAAGTGCAGCCCTACCAGCTGGAGGCCAGGCCTCCACAAACATCTGTCAAGAGACAGATGATAGTAAATATTTCAAGCTTTGTGGCCACGCGGTCTGTGTCCCAACTACTCAGTGGTCAACGTCACAGGAAAACAGCCGTAGACAATAGGAAAACAAACGGATGAGGCTGAAATCAGGGACAACTTTATTCAGCAAACCAGGCCCTGCACTGGATTTGGCCGGTGGACCATGGCTTGCCGGCCTGGGCAAGCATGCCGGGATGTCAAAATGTGAGCCCTGGGTTGCAGACATCCTGACTTGAAAAGAGAAACCAAAAAGCCTTATTTTCCTAGGATATCTCCCAATTTTAAAAAATTGAGTCAAGAAAAAAAAACGTCCAGGGCAAAGAAAAGTTGTGTCCAAGCTGGTTCCAGCCAGCGGGTTACCATTTTGAGATTTCCACAACAATAAAGACCAGCCGCAACCCTCGGGTTTACAACAGAGGGAGATCTATCACCACCTGCTACAGAGTGGGTGGTAGGCATTCTGCACAATTCCCACCCAGCCGTGTGCAGCCTCAGGCCCTGGGGCTTCCTCTCGTAGGTGCTGAGACACCCAGACTAGGGGGCGGGGTGTGTGAGCAGACACACCTGTACGCGTTCATCTCAGCAATGCCTACACGACAGAGGCCAGAGAAGGGACCGTGGGTCGCGCTGGGACCTGATTAGTCCAGCTGTGAACTGGCCCTCAGCTCCCAGCCATGCAATTCTGGCTCCTTCTCTGGATTTCCTTCTTGACCTTGGAAGGTCACCTCCGCACATCCGCAACATATAAAAAAAATTCAGCATTTCCACATTTCTTAAGCACCCCCTACAACTTTTCTTGTCTTTTCAATCTGCAAAAAGAATCATCTGGGAATTCTGGAAGATGAAGATTCGTTTGCAGCTCTGCTCTGGTTGAACTGAAGAATACCAAGATGGTCAGTTAATTCATCCGGCCATGATGTTGCTATGCCTTGCTGTGCAAAACAGCCGGGTTAGGGGCTGACAAGTGTTTAAACAGAAGCAGGGTAGGATAAGCCCTCCCCGAGGTCCACGGGGAGAGCGGCTGGAACCCGGCTGACACATAACATATAAGGGAGGGAGGTTAAACGTTACATAAGAGGTATGAACCAAGTGTTTTGCAACTATTCCCACCAGAGCGATTGAGAAGTCAGTGGGTCCTCTCAGGTTTTCTTTCAAAATGTAATTGAAAGGGATGAAAGTAGAAAAAAAATGTTATTTGAAGGAGTTCTTTGGCTAAGCACTTTCTGTCTTTTTTTAAAGGCACTCTTTCATAAAGGAGCATTATGGGGAGATGGACTATACTGTATAGATGTATATACAAATAATTTATAAAGAAAACTGAAGAGGAGCTTCAAAGGGGGACATAGAGGGAATGGGACTTAGCAGAAATTGAAGACCGGAAGGTGCTAGTAATACTGGAAATTGTGGTCACAGAAAAGCTGGAGGATATTGGCTGGAGTGATGATCAAAAAAATATAGGTGCTGGAAGACAGTACATAAGAAAATATCACCCCAGCCTTCATGAAGCTCAGAAACCTATAAACCTGAGCATTTGCCCTCAAGTCATGGATTATGGAAGGAGTATCTGTATTGCAGTCTGGGGATCTAGTCTGTCTTTCCTGCAACCAGCAACATGATATTCTTTGGAAACCTCACTCTCTGTTCATTTTGGGTTGCATGGTTTTGACCCCCCGCTCTCGGCTATACAGGTGCCACTTGACCCAGGCCTGGCCGATCAGATCATTGCCATGGGTAGCAGCAGGGATTGGCCCAGGAGTAGACCTGATACAAGTAGACTGATACAAGCTGGGTGGGCAGGCCAAGGGGTCTCTACTCCAAGTCTTTTTAAGACTCTTTTCCCACTGGAATTATAGCTAATATAATGAATCCTGGAGATCCTGGGTGCCATCTTGCTCCCAAACAGAGTGAAACTGCCTATTAATGAAGTCAACATATGTGAAAGCAGAGCTGAAAGCTCAGGAGAGACTGGGTCCTGGTGACTATTTCTGAGCCCCTTGATCTAGCCATGCCTGAAGCTAGACTTACCCTTAGAGTTTTCAATCCTATAACTTCCTTTTTTTCTTAAGCCCTTTTTATATGGTCTCTGTCATCCATAACTGAAATATTCTTGACTGATAAGGAAAAGTAGTTACCTGGTTTGTGAGCCTTCAAACAGAAAACGGTGAGGTTTTTTTTACATTTACCAAGAGGAAGCCCCCCCAAAAAGCCAATTTTATTTCCTTTTGGAGATGAATTTCTTGATCTGAGAATACCTCAGCTCTATGTATCTGAACTTTAGCAAGTGAGAGGATGCACTTAGGAGATGGATTCTTATCTGCTCTGTTACTAGATGAAGATTCACCTGAGGGCAGTTTTTGCTGTAGGAACACCACGATCTGGCCTCGTCTACTTCTGTTGAACCATTTTATCAAAGACTTTGAGCATGATGATCAGATTTAGGGATAACCCAGAAAAAGCAGATATTTAAATAATATATTTACCATTCAGAAGCTTCTGATGGCCAGGAGCATCAAGTCAGAACTAACATGATAAAAATGTAATAAAAATAATAGAAAGCCTTCACATGGCAAGAAATCTAGAAAAAGCCTCATAAGAAAAACCTAATAATTTATACTCCCGTTAAAAATATTTGAGAATGCCAGACTCTCTAAAACCTTGCTAATAGTGGATATTAACAGCCTATGCTGTTTTTGCCAACACTCTTTGTCCTTATTCTTGTGTTTTGGGGAAATACCTTTGCCTGATCTTCCCACTCAGTAATTTTCTCTGAATCTGTATCTATTCTGTTCCTCATTGTCTTTTGATTTTTTTTTTAATTTTGATGATTAAATATTTTATTCATGATTTCTAATTCTTTTCCATAATAGGTTGTTCTTCTTCAATGGAGTCAACATCCGCTCTTATCCCTCTGAGAATATTAAATATATTTTAATGTCAAAAAATAATAGAAAGCCTTGACCTCTCAGATTCAGAAGATCGGCTGTGAGGGAGATCAGGGCAAAAGGCTGCACTTTTGATTGACTGCACACTCCTTGTAAGTGTGATACAGCCCCAGAATCAATCCAAGGCACCCTTAGGTGCATCAGGCCATCCGCTCTATTTCCTAAGAAGCCCGGCCACTTCTGATGGGTCCCAGGGCTACAAAAAACATCTTTAGGAAAAAATTGTCATCTTTACTACACATAATTAAAGGCCATTTTGAAGGGCTTTAATAAGGAAACATTTTTGTCAAGTGAATATATTATATACTATAATTTAGTAGGAAATCTTGTATGCTAGCTAATTTACTAACCAAGAAAAGATGATAAAATCACATAGCTAAAAAGAAGCATCTTAGTTTCAGCGAATTCTGTTAGGGAGTCAGATTACAGTAAGATGTTAAGATGTTAATGAAATCATCCGGAGTCTATCTTTGATCAACTGTGTCCTGTTTTACTTGTTTATTGTTGTTGGATTAGTAACAAAACTCTTGTCATGGAACATCTACATTGTTTACTGTGTTTCAAAACATTCTGTTAGAGCCCCTTGTTAATTTTCCCTGAAAATCAATATTTCCAAGGAAGAATGTTAGCTGTGTTCCTAATTGTAACCATATCAACATAGCTTTGATGTTGGTTGATTTCTTTTTTTTTTTTTTTTTTTTTTTTTTTTTTTTTTTTGCTATATGAGTCCATTTATTTAAGCACAGAACAGGGAAAATTATTAATCTATGGTGTCAAAAGTAAAGATAGCGGTTATTCTTGGATGGGGATAGTGAATGTTCCTCCTATGTAAAGTAGAAAAGCAAAGAAAAATGGAGAGAAATACACTGTACGGAGAATTTAACACACCATTCTCAGTATAAGACAGATCAAATGGACAAAAATTGAGCAAAGACATAGAAATCTAAACAACCTAATCAACAAGGTAGACTTTTAAAACCACTTAACCCTGATTTAAGCACACACACATGTGCACACAAACACACACATATTGGCATTCTGATTAGAAGGGCATTAAACTTATATATTAATTTTAGAAGGAGTTATAGTTTTATAATAAGTTGTTTCATCTATGAGTATGGAGTGAATCTCTCCATTTGTTAATACAGAGAAAAGCTACTGATTTTTGTATATTTACCTTGTATATAGCCCCCTTTCAAAATTCTGTTGGTAATTTTAATACTTATTAATTTTAATCATTTGCTACGAGACTAGGTTTGCAATCTGGCCTGACAAAAAGATAATTTTCCCTTCTTTAATAATATTCATATGGACTATTTCATTCCCTTTCTTATTTCATTAGTGAAAATCTCTAAAACTGTTCATCATTAGCAGTGATAACAGACAACCTTGTCCTGTTACTGATATTACATGGGCGACTCTCTCAGGCACTGCTCAGAATCAAAAGAAGCCTGTGTCCTGTAGCCCCCTACCCAGGAGGCTACCAAGGTCCTGATGTAATAGAGAAGGACAGACCTGACTCCATATTGGATGTTTCTTTTACTTTAACCTTTGTATTCTACTGTTTGGTTTTTTTTTTTTGAATTTTTGAATTTTATTTATTTTTTTTTACAGCAGGTTCTTATTAGTCATCCATTTTATACACATCAGTGTATACATGTCAATGCCAATTGCCCAATTCATCACACCACCACCTCCACCCCCACCCCCCAAGGCTTTCCCCCACTTGGTGTCCATATGTTTGTTCTTTACATCTGTGTCTCTATTTCTGCCCTGCAAACCGGTTCATCTGTACCATTTTTCTACGTTCCACATATATGTGTTAATATACGATATTTGTTTTTCTCTTTCTGACTTACTTCACTCTGTAGGACAGTCTCTAGATCCATCCACGTCTCTACAAATGGCTAAACTTCGTTCCTTTTTATGGCTGAGTAATATTCCATTGTATATATGTACCACATCTTCTTTATCTATTCATCTGTCGATGGGCATTTAGGTTGCTTCCATGTCCTGGCTACTGTAAATAGTGCTGCAAGGAACATTGGGGTGCATGTGCCTTTTTGAATTATGGTTTTCTCTGGGTATATGCCCAGTAGTGAGATTGCTGGGTCATATGGCAATTCTATTTTTACTTTTTCAAGGAACCTCCATACTGTTCTCCATAGTGGCTGTATCAATTTACATTCCCACCAACAGTGCACGAGGGTTCCCTTTTCTCCAGACCCTCTCCAGCATTTGTTGTTTGTAGATTTTCTGATGACGCCCATTCTAACTGGTGTGAGGTGATACCTCATTGTAATTTTGATTTGCATTTCTCTGATAATTAGTGATGTTGAGCAGCTTTTCATGTGCTTCTTGGCCATCTGTATGTCTTCTTTGGAGAAATGTCTATTTAGGTCTTCTGCCCATTTTTGGATTGGGTTGTCTGTTTTTTTAATATTGAGCTGCATGAGCTGTTTATATATTTTGGAGATTAATCCTTTGTCCCTTGATTCGTTTGCAAATATTTTCTCCCATTCTGAGGGCTGTCTTTTCATCTTGTTTACGGTTTCCTTTGCTGTGCAAAAGATTTTAAGTTTCATTGGGTCCCATTTGTTTATTTTTGTTTTTATTTCCATTACTCTAGCAGGTGGATCAAAAAAGATCTTGCTGTGATTTATGTCAAAGAGTGTTCTTCCTATGTTTCCCTCTAAGAGTTTTATAGTGTCCGGTCTTACATTTAGGTCTCGAATCCATTTTGAGTTTATTTTTGTGTATGGTGTTAGGGAGTGTTCTAATTTCATTCTTTGACATGTAGCTGTCCAGTTTTCCCAGCACCACTTTTTGAAGAGACTGTCTTTTCTCCATTGTATATCCTTGCCTCCTTTGTCATAGATTAGTTGACCATAGGTGCATGGGTTTATCTCTGGGCTTTCTATCTTGTTCCATTGATCTATGTTTCTGTTTTTGTGCCAGTACCATATTTTCTTGATTACTGTAGCTTTGTGGTATAGTCTGAAGTGAGGGAGTCTGATTCCTCCAGCTCCATTTTTTTCCCTCAAGACTGCTTTGGCCATTCGGGGTCTCTTCTGTCTCCATACAAATTTTAAGATTTTTTGTTCTAGTTCCGTAAAAAATGCCATTGGTAATTTGATAGGGATTGCATTGAATCTGTAGATTGCTTTGGGTAGTATACTCATTTTCACAATATTGATTCTTCCAATCCAAGAACATGGTATATCTCTCCATCTATTTGTATCATCTTTCATTTCTTTCATCAGTGTCTTACAGTTTTCTGCATACAGGTCTTTTGTCTCCTTAGGTAGGTTTATTCCTAGGTATTTTATTCTTTTTGTCGCAGCGGTAAATGGGAGTGTTTCCTTAATTTCTCTTTCAGATTTTTCATCATTAGTGTATAGGAATGCTAGTGATTTCTGTGCATTAATTTTGTATCCTGCAACTTTACCAAATTCATTGATTAGCTCTAGTAGTTTTCTGGTGGCATCTTTAGGATTATCTACGTATAGTATCCTGTCATCTGCAAACAGTGACAGTCTTACTTCTTCTTTTCCAATTTGTATTCCTTTTATTTCTTTTTCTTCTCTGATTGCCATGGCTAGGACTTCCAAAACTATGTTGAATAATAGTGGTGAGAGTGGACATCCTTGTCTTGTTCCTGATCTTAGAGGAAATGCTTTCAGTTTTTCACCATTGAGAATGATGTTTGCTGTGGGTTTTTCATATATGGCCTTTATTATGTTGAGGTAGTCTCCCTCTATGCCCACTTTCATAGTTTTTATCATAAATGGGTGTTGAATTTTTTCAAAAGCTTTTTCTGCATCTATTGAGATAATCATATGATTTTTATTCTTCAATTTGTTAATATGGTGTATCACATTGACTGATTTACGTATATTGAAGAATCCCTGCATCCCCGGGATAAATCCCACTTGATCACGGTGTATGATCCTTTTAATGTGTTGTTGGATTCTGTTTGCTAGTATTTTGTTGAGGATTTTTGCATCTATATTCATCAGTGATATTGGTCTGTAATTTTCTTTTTTTGTAGTATCTTTGTCTGATTTTGGTATCAGGGTGATAGTGGCCTCACAGAATGAGTTTGGGAGTGTTCCTTCCTCTGCAATTTTTTGGAAGAGTTTGAGAAGGATGGGTGTTAGCTCTTCTCTAAGTGTTTGATAGAAATCACCTGTGAAGCCATCTGGTCCTGGACTTTTGTTTGTTGGAAGATTTTTAATCACAGTTTCAATTCCATTACTTGTGATTGGTCTGTTCATATTTTCTATTTCTTCCTGGTTCAGTCTTGGAAGGTTATACCTTTCTAAGAGTTTGTCCATTTCTTCCAGGTTGTCCATTTTATTGGCATAGAGTTGCTTGTAGTTGTCTCTTAGGATGCTTTGTATTTCTGCAGTGTCTGTTGTAACTTCTCCTTTTTCATTTCTCATTTTACTGATTTGAGTACTCGCCCTGTTTTTCTTGCTAAGTCTGGCTAATGGTTTATCAATTTTGTTTATCTTCTCAAAGAACCAGCTTTTAGTTTTATTGATCTGTGCTATTGTTTTCTTTGTTTCTATTTCATTTATTTCTGCTCTGATCTTTATGATTTCTTTCCTTCTGCTAACTTTGGGTTTTGTTTGTTCTTCTTTCTCTAGTTCCTTTAGGTGTAAGGTTAGATTGTTTATTTGAGATTTTTATTGTTTCTTGAGGTAGGTTTGTATAGCTATAAACTTCCCTCTTAGAACTGTTTTTGCTGCATCCCATAGGTTTTGGATCGTCGTGTTTTCATTGTCATTTGTCTCTAGGTATTTTTTGATTTCCTCTTTTATTTGTTCAGTGATCTCTTGGTTATTTAGTAACGTATTGTTTAGCCTCCATGTGTTTGTCTTTTTTACGTTTTTTTCCCTGTAATTCATTTCTAATCTCATAGCGTTGTGGTCAGAAAAGATGCTTGATATGCTTTCAATTTTCTTAAATTTACTGAGGCTTGATTTGTTACCCAAGATGTGATCTATCCTGGAGAATGTTCCATGCGCGCTTGAGAAGAAAGTGTAATCTGCTGTTTTTGGATGGAATGTCCTATAAATATCAATTAAATCTATCTGGTCTATTGTGTCATTTAAAGCTTCTGTTTCCTTATTTATTTTCATTTTGGATGATCTGTCCATTGGTGTTAGTGAGGTGTTAAAGTCCCCCACTATTATTGTGTTACTGTCGATTTCCTCTTTTATAGCTGTTAGCAGTTGCCTTATGTATTGAGGTGCTCCTACGTTGGGTGCATATACATTTATAATTGTTATATCTTCTCCTTGGATTGATCCCTTGATCATTATGTAGTGTCCTTCCTTGTCTCTTGTAACATTCTTTATTTTAAAGTCTATTTTATCTGATATGAGTATTGCTACTCCAGCTTTCTTGTGATTTCCATTTGCATGGAATATCTTTTTCCATCCCCTCACTTTCAGTCTGCATATGTCCCTAGGTCTGAAGTGGGTCTCTTGTAGACAGCATATATATGGGTCTTGGTTTTGTATCCATTCAGCAAGCCTGTGTTTTTTGGTTGGAGCATTTAATCCATTCACGTTTAAGGTAATTATCGATATGTATGTTCCTATAACCATTTTCTGAATTGTTTTGTGTTTGTTTTTGTAGGTTCTTTTCTTCTCTTGTGTTTCCCACTTAGAGAAGTTCCTTTAGCATTTGTTGTAGAGCTGGTTTGGTGGTGCTGAATTCTCCTAGCTTTTGCTTGTCTATAAAGCTTTTGATTTCTCCATCAAATTTGAATGAGATCCTTGCCAGGTAGAGTAATCTTGGTGGTAGGTTCTTCCCTTTCATCACTTTAAATATATTGTGCCACTCCCTTCTGGCTTGTAGAGTTTCTGCTGAGAAATCAGCTGTTAACCTTATGGGAGTTCCCTTGTATGTTATTTGTCATTTTTCCCTTGCTGCTTTCAATATTTTTTCTTTGTCTTTAATTTTTGCCAATTTGTTTACTATGTGTCTCGGCGTGTTTCTCCTTGGGTTTATCCTGTATGGGACTCTCTGCCCTTCCTGGACTTGGGTGGCTATTTCCTTTCCCATGTTTGTTAGGGAAGTTTTCGACTATAATCTCTTCAAATATTTTCTCGGGTCCTTTCTCTCTCTCTTCTCCATCTGGGACCCCTATAATGTGAATGTTGTTGCATTTAATGTTGTCCCAGAGGTCTCTTAGGCTGTCTTCATTTCTTTTCATTCTTTTTTCTTTATTCTGTTCCACAGCCGTGAATTCCACCATTCTGTCTTCCAGGTCACTTATCCGTTCTTCTGCCTCAGTTATTCTGCTATTGATTCCTTCTAGTGTAGTTTTCATTTCAGTTATTGTATTGTTCATCTCTGTCTGTTTGTTCTTTAATTCTTCTAGGTCTTTGTTAAACATTTCTTGCATCTTCTCGATCTTTGCCTCCATTCTTTTTCCGAGGTCCAGGATCATCTTCACTATCATTATTCTGAATTCTTTTTTCTGGAAGGTTGCCTATCTCCACTTCATTTAGTTGTTTTTCTGGGGTTTTATCTTGTTCCTTCATCTGGTACCTAGACCTCTGCCTTTTCATCTTGTCTATCTTTCTGCGAATGTGGTTTTTGTTCCATAGGCTGCAGGATTGTAGTTCTTCTTGCTTCTGCTGTCTGCCCTCTGGTGGATGAGGCTATCTAAGAGACTTGTGCAAGTTTTCTGATGGGAGGGACTGGTGGTGGGTTGAGCTGGGTGTTGCTCTGGTGGGCAGAGCTCAGTAAAACTTTAATCTGCTTGACTGCTGATGGGTGGGGCTGGGTTCCCTCCCTGTTGGTTGTTTGGCCTGAGGCAACCCAACACTGGAGCTTACCTGGGCTCTTTGGTGAGGCTAATGGCGGACTCTGGGAGGGCTCATGCCAAGGAGCACTTCCCAGAACTTCTGCTGCCAGTGTCCTTGTCCCCATGGTGAGCCACAGCCACCCCCCGCCTCTGAAGAAGACCCTCCAACACTAGCAGGTAGGTCTGGTTCAGTCTCCCCTGTGGTCACTGCTCCTTCCCCTGGGTCCCGATGCGCACACTACTTTGTGTGCGCCCTCCGAGAGTAGAGTCTCTGTTTTCCCCAGTCCTGTCGCGAAGTCCTGCAATCAAATCCCACTAGGCTTCAAAGTCTGATTCTCTATGAATTCCTCCTCCCGTTGCCGGACCCCCAGGTTGGGAAGCCTGACGTGGGGCTCAGAACCTTCACTCCAGTGGGTGGACTTCTGTGGTATAAGTGTTCTCCAGTCTGTGAGTCACCCACCCAGCAGTTATGGGATTTGATTTTACTCTGATTGCGCCCCTCCTACCGTCTCATTGTGGCTTCTCCTTTGTCTTTGGATGTGGGGTATCTTTTTTGGTGAGTTCCAGTGTCTTCCTGTTGATGATTGTCCCGCAGCTAGTTGTGATTCTGGTGTTCTCACAAGAGGGAGTGAGAGCACGTCCTTCTACTCTGCCATCTTGGTTCAGGGCCTTGATGTTGGTTGATTTCAATAGTGTTAGATCAATGAGGTTACAACTCAGGTCAATGGTCACGAAGTTGGTGAAAAAAAAATCAATCTCCTATGAAAAATGTGTCATAACCTTATAATGTTTAATAATCAAGTATAGCTTTCTGCAAAAATTCTATTCAGTATAAGGTTCTATAAGAGATTTTCCTAGTTCAGGTCCTGGGGCCCTGGCTTTAAGGACAAATTTTTAAATTAATGCAAAAAATCCATGATGAATAAAACACCAAAACTGCAAATAAGAACCAATGCATGCAGAGCCGTATTGGAACCTGGGCCAGAAGGAAAAATGTGGAAGCAAACTCATCAACAAAGTCTTCAGAAGCTTCTTCTTTGCCTGTCTCAGTTTCAGTAAAGAGAATGATTGTGCTTGACAATTTCTCCTGATCAAGTGATGACCTTAAATAGTTTTTAATTAACCTAAACCAAAGTAAAAGGATAAAGAATTCTGTTTGGGTGTAAATAAAATATTTATACTTAAGTAATGTTATAAGCAGGTAATACACCGCTTTTCAGTTTTTCAGCACTTTTTAAACTACTTGAATGTTCTGGAAAAAATAATCGTTTAAAAAAACCCACAAAATTTTGTGCATAAGGCACACTTTTTTTTTTCCACATGAAAAATCATAACATTGACTCTCAAAGACAGTAGTTAATGCTTCATGGAAGAGTTAAAATTAAATCCTTTCCTAGAAAGAGAAAATTCTTTGTCTTTTAAGTAACTTAACTTTTGATAAAATCCAAATTAAATTAAATTTTATCTTAATGAATAAGCAAATATTTACTAACCTTCTTTCTTTATTAAAAAAAAAAAAGCTTTGCGTTTTAAAAGTGTTCGTATCAACTGCTTTTTGTCTCAAGTGATTAAAAACTTGTGGGAAATAGTTTTAATCTTAATTTTGACAAAGCCTAAACCAAAGGTATTTGCAGCCTGTGACAATCCAATTTCATGTCACCGATAAGATAGGAAACTGCTTTGGCGTCAGAGTTCCTATTCCAAAATCCCCTCTAGGGGGCAGCAGCCTCAACTGTTTACCAAGCTTGGTACCTGACTGTTCATCTATAAGATGCTTTGGACTCCAAGACACCAGTGGAAAAAGTTCCTCATTTTTCAGATTGGTGGGACTGAAAAATAGGGCTATCACCCTGCTCTTTCAAAGCCTGTAACATTAAGCTCGAATCTATGATCACACTTACCAAGATGTTCTTGTGAGTCATGCATTATGGCAGTCAGAAATTTAGATCCAAAATGTTGGAGTGTGAACTAATCTCCACCTCTGATTGGTTGTGCCGTCTACAGCTTGTCCGTTCAGCTAAAAAATATGTGGAAAGGGTGTGAAATCGGCCTCTTTGCTGGAATATTTTGTGTTGCTGATACCACTCTTGGGAGGCACTGTGGTCCATTACCTTTCGGGTTTGGTTCTGAGCCTTCTATTGCAATGTGGGCACAGAGCAAGTCTGAGAAGCTTTCTTAGAGGAGGCTGAGGGAAGGAAACTGTCTCATATCAGTGTCTGTGTTTGTCTGAGCATCTTCTCACAAGGACTCAGGCAGTTTGCGTTTTGTTTCATCAGTATTGGGGTACAGACATCATCCCGGTCTCCATTTTTTGAGCATCTCTTCCCGCTGCTGCCCTTCTTCCTTTAGCTCACCTACCAGTCCATGAAACAAGTCCTGGGGCATGTTTCCTACCCAAGGATGCAGTTTGGAGCCCCATCAACATGGCTATATTTGTTACTTACTCTTCAGGACCTTGGGTTTGTGACTCAGGGGTGCAGTCGCTTTCTGGTTCTCAACGTTAGAGTTGATATTTCTGTGTGGGGTGCAGTGATGTTTTGATAGATGTCATGTGGAATTTGCTCCCTATGTTTTCTCCAAATTTTCCCCCATTCTGCCGAGTTGGCTTTCTGCATTCCTTGCAGCTGGAAGAGGATGGCACAGCAAAATGCAGAGAGAAAAAGCCAATTGATGGATTTTGCCCTTCGAGACCTCATGTTACAGGACGTTAAGAATAAAAGAAGCAATTCTTATTTTTTCTTCATGCATATTAACTTTTATTTATCATTATGTTGCACATATAAATGGCCGTTTCTTGATCATCTTAGAGTCACAAATAGATAAGAAGCAATCATCATGGTTATTGTTGGAATAAATATAAGAAATGTTATCATCTTTGAAGATATCTGCTAGGAAGTATCACGATTCTAAAGTAGTTATATAAGTAAAATACATCAGGAGTTTTTACATGTAATCACTAAATATTATGTTTGTTTATTTTTGGAATGTGTTAACAATTCTTGATTTTTGAAAACTTCAAGAGGATGGTATCAAGAGTTTCACTCCCCCAAAATATTTTTTGAGGTATAATTGACACATAACATTATATTAGTTTCAGGACTACAACATAGTGATTCAATATTTGTATATATTGCAAAATGATCACCTCAATAAGCCTAGTTAACAAGCATTACCACACATAGTTTACTTTTTTATTTTCCTTGTAATGAGGACTTTTTAAGATTTACTCTCTGGATAATCAACAAGGACCTACTTGTTAGGTATACTGTATAGTATACCTACTGTATAGCACAGGGAACTGTACTCAATATTCTGTAGTAAACTATAAGAGAAAAGAATCTGAAAAAGAATATATATATATATATATATATATATATATATATATGTGTGGGTGTATAACTGATTCACTTTGCTGTACACCTGAAAGTAACACAACACTGTAAATCAGCTATACTCCAATATAAGATAAAAAATTTTTAAAAAGGTACAAGCTTCCAGTTATGAAATAAATAAATCTTGGGGATAAAATTTTTTTAAAAAAAGATTTACCCTCTTAGCAACTTTCAAATATGCAAGACACTATATAGTCACCATGCTGTACTGACATCCCCATGACTTATTTATTTTATAACTGGAAGTTTATGCCTTTTGACCCTCTCCGCTCATTTGAGAAGTAATTCTTGACCACCACTCATTGCTCCTCCCAGAGACAGAAGCATTTCTCAGGCTGTGGGAAGGAAGACCATGAACCTACGTGACTGGGAACGAGGACAGAGGTGCCAGGGGCAGAGACCAGTGCGACCCGCTTTAGTCTCTACCACCTGGGACCACAGGGGACCTGAGGCTGCCCTGCAGCCCGCCCGTCCTCCATCAGGTACCAGCATCAGATGTCATGTGAGCCTTCCTCACCCCAGAGTCTGCTGAGCACCTCCTGTTGACAGTAGGCACAATTTTACTTGTTGACCATTCCATAGGCGTCATCCCCATCAAGGTCCAGAAACTTTGCCCAGGGCTCACCCCCTTACCTTGGAAGTATCAATGTCACAAGAGGAGCACACTCCCAGAGAGCGAGACACTAGGACAACTTCAGGTGTAGGAGGACGGGGATAGAAAAAAGTCCTTGCACCAGAATTTGGATGGTACCTCAAGAAGCCAGTTCTCCATCTCCTGTGATTTGGGGTGTCAATACCCTTGTCCATCCCACTAATTATTAGGGTTCCCAGGATATCATGCGTTAAAAGATAATTCTCCAAAAAGGTAAAATCATGACCATCATACAGAAAAATAAAATGAATGCATGTTACAGATTGTATTCTATTCTACTCACTAATCAGTGAGGGAACCAGACAGATATTATAACCAGTTCCAAAGAGAATCCAAAGAACAGACACATTTATAGATCAGGAAGGTTGAAATGAATGCTCTTTTCAGGGGATGAGGGGGTCAGCCGGAACTCTACCAGGTGATTTTCCACTATAGAATTTCTATCCCTGGTAGGATTTGCTATGAGAATTATTTTTGCAATGCTTCCAATTAGCTACAACTTAGAGAGTTGTAAAATAGTTCAAGGAGAGACTCAACCAGATAATCTGGAGGATGTCCTTCTAGACAAGTAATAGTATTTCACTGGAGCATAAAGTTTTTTTTTCTGCATGTGGAGATTAGACAGCTACTATTAAATAAATTAATCCATGTGAAGTGCTTAGAATAGATTTTAATTCACTTTTCTGTAATAAAATTGCTGAATGCTATGCAGGCACTCGGGAAATAATGAACAAAGTGAATATGAAATAATGAGCAAGTGAATGAATAAGTGAATGAATGAATGAATGAATGGTCAGCATCCTTGATCGCCTGCCTGGAAGTTCATATTGACTTCCACACGACCAGTTAGTTGTTCCCAAGACTAATGAATCTGTCTCTAAGAGATCAAGATTTCCATGTGTACAAGCAGAGACTAGGAATTTAGAGGAAGAATAAACCACACGTTTACTGGAAATATTGAGACTAGCGAACATTCTGGTTATTTCCTGAAGCCCCTTCACCTGTGCTGTCAGTGTTTGCTGATCCATGGTCCTCAACCAAGTAACGGAACGAACAACTGAAAAAATGTTTCAGAATGGTATATATCTCACATCTTCTTTATCCGTTCATATGTTGGTGGATACTTAGGTTGCTTCCACGTCTTGACAATTGTAAATAATGCTGCTGTGAACAGTGGGGTACACATATCTTTTCGAATTAGTGTTTTTGTATTTTTCAGATATATGCCCAGGAGTGGGATCGCTTGATCATATGGTAGCTCTATTTTTAGTTTTTTGAAAAACCTCCATACTGTTCTCCATAGTGGCTGCACCAACTTACATTCTCACTAACAATGTACGAGGGTTCCCTTTTCTCCACACCCTCACCAATATTTGTTATTTGTGTTCTTTTTGGTAATAACCATTCTGACAGGTGTGAGGTGACATCTCATTGTGGTGTTGACTTGCATTTCCCTGATGATTAGTGACGTTGAGCCTCTCTTCATGTGCCGTGAGTTTTGACTAATGAATACACTCAAGTAACTATCCTAACAAAAAAGACATGGAAGAACATTTCCATCACCCCAAAGAGTTCTCTTGCATCCCTTCCCCATCACCCACTCCCAATCTGTCTTCTCTCACTATAGATTAGATTTGCCTTTTCTAGGTTTTTATATACGTGGAATCATAAAATGTGTACTCTCTTGCTGGTCTGATGTCTTGCGCTCAGAATAACGTTTTGTGCTTAATCCATGTTGGTATGAGTAACTTCTCTCTCTCTTTTTAAATCCGTCCTGAAGCAGACAACTTTGTCATGACTTGTCTCCTGATTTATGAGGTCGCTTGAAGGTGTAACTCAATGGGCCACATGTTAATTGTCATCGCATTCCTGCTACCGGAAACATCCCTTGGCCAAGCTGGAGGACTAGAAAGCTATTGGAATGCACGATCTGCATCCAAAGTTCTTGACCGGGACCTAATGTCCACACCACATGGTCTATTATTTCACAAAGTGTATTCCAGGAGCAGTGAATCCGGCAGTCTTTCTAATTCCTTCACATTTTATTGCAGGGCTGAACCAACCGAAAAATAGATGGACAGATGTAGGGAAAACAAAATCCTCTATTTTACAAGCTAACGACATTATTTCACCTCACGTCAACGTCTAGAGTTGATGAATTGTCCCGGCATTTCTAAACTTAGACATCTCCCCAGCCCGGTCCCAGAGATGAAGCGTTTCAGTAAAGATGATAAGTGTCCACAGCCCTACCTGTTTCATCTCCTAAATTACTCCCTATTCATTTTTCTCTCAGATGGCTTATTTAATGTAAGATGTATTTTCAAGGCTCAGGCTGTGAACGACAGACACCTAGAGGCCAAACTGCTTGAAATAAGTTATCAAAGGTGTAGAAGGATTGACATGAAATCCCCACTTCTCATCGGATGAAGTTAGGCTTCAGGCCACAGACTCCTAAATTAACTCAGACCAAAAATATTTATAGAGAGCCAATTATACGCAAGGCACTGGGCTAAATGCTGAGATGACAAAGATGCACTGCCCTTGAAGAACTACAGAGATGCGTGTTGGTTAGGAGGCTGTGGCCTGCATGTGACAGATGATACAAATCATCTTCTCAAATTAGTCTGTAAATTCAACGGAATCCCAATGAAAAGCCCAATTCAAGGGAATGGGGCACAGGATGGGATCATATGTGAGGTGCCCATGTGGCATCTTCATGGCATAGGTGCTGTCATATGTCAGCTAGCTACCACCATGGCCAAAACTACTGTTACCACGACGGGTTAGCCTGAAAAACAAGACAAGAACAAAAGCTTTCCTCAGGGAAAACTTCATGTTATCAGAGTCAGATACCTCTTTATCATCAGAGCAGCATGTCCAATATAGATGCCACCAGTCCCGTGGCCACTGAGCCCTGGAAACGTGGCTGGTCCCAACAGAGATGTGCCGTGAACAAAAACCAAAGCTCAGATTTTGACGACTTAGTCCAAAAACAAAGATGGCAAAATGTCTCTAATAATTTTGTATATTGATGATGTGTTGAAATCCTAATGTCTGGGATATACTGGCTTAAATAAAATGTACAATGAAGAGTAATTTCATCTGTTTCTCTTGCCTTTTTTAAAGGTGGCTGTTGCTGGAAATTTTAAAATTGCATATGTCTCTCACATTACATTTCTGCTGGACAAAGCTGATAGGGAACAGAGAGCCAGCATAGGGTGACAGGCTGGCTTGAGTTCAGATTCTATGTTCATTGTAGTTTGAGTGTGTGGTCTAGGGTACGTTGTGTAACATCTCTGAGCTCTACTCTTACCATCTGTAACAGGTATTGTTTCAACCATCACAGGATTGCAGTGTTGATGAAGTGAAACTGGTTCTAAGAGCCTGGAACCATGTAACTATGTGCTCAATAAAGATAGCTGACATCCTGGGTGTAACAATAGCAGGGTGTGCTGTCTCTTTATCGGTACCTGGGTGGTTATTTAGTGATTACGTTTTTTTTAGTTTGTGCTGCATCTTTGTGCTTCCAGGGGAGCTATTCGCATAGAAGGTCTGGATGGATGGGTGAAGGAACGAGCTGGATGAATTCAGAAGACCTGGTGGCAGCAATTCCCTTGAGGAACACGGGGTGGCAGCATTGCACCACAGCTGCTGCCTCTCTGGGTTCCCGGGGCCTGCGGACCCCTTCACAGGTGCCTGGTTTAGGAACCTGACACCCTCTGCCTTCTTTCCCAAGCTCCTCCACTTTGAGCTGACCTTGGAGCGACCTTGTCAAGATACCATCGTCTTCCTTCTCTCCTCCACTTCTTCTCTCCTAGTTCTGCTGCTTCCCAGCCCCAGCCCAAAGCAGCTTACTTCAGGGTCTGAAGAACCAAAGACACAGAGACCATTTATCCAGGTCTAGAAGGCTCTGATGACCTGTATTCTTGCAGTCACCAGTCCCATGCAAAGGAAGACCGAGGTTTCTGTCGAGGACCTCACACTGTGAATCATGGTCCAGCCTTGCATTCCTCACCCCGATCCGACTGCAAAAAGCCCAATCACTCTGCTGGTTAATCTTCATGTGGTTCACACCACACCCGTTCCAAGGAGCCCACAATGCTGTGAGGCGTGTTGTGATGGTTGCTTCGACGTGTCAACTTTGCTGGGCTATGGTGCCCGGTTGTTTGGTCAAACGCTAGTCTCGATGTGCAGGTATTTTGGAGATGTGGTTAACAGTTACGCAGTTGACTTTAAGTCAAGGAGATGACCGTCCATCCTCTGGGTGGGCCTCACCTAGTCAGTCGAAGACCTTATGAGCGAAAACTGAGGTTTCCCAGAGAAGAAGAAACTCTGCCTCAAAACTGTAACATAGAAATTCTGAGTTTCCATCCTGCTGGCCTGCCCTATAGATTTTGGTCTTTATCTCTATCTCTTTTGTATCCTATATATAATTTATGTATTACAGCCTATGTGTCCCATATATAATATATAGTATATATAGGTATTCTATTTGTAGCAGATGTACATGTATGTTATATATGTTTTTATCTGTGTATATGTATCTATATAGATATAGCCTATTAGTTCCGTGTCTCTGGAGATCCCTGCCTGACACGGGCATACTGTCACATTCCCAAGGGGAAGCCGGAGGCTTGAGGACACAGAGCTTTGAGCCATCACCACTTTGCTTGCTTATGGCAGAAACACCTTCGTGGTTTTGTAATAGGATGTGTCATTTTTAAGCACACCTGCATGGAGAAGATTTTTGCAGACGTTTAGAATTTTTAAAAATAAATTGTGCATGTACTGTTAGAGACTGAAGGAAAAGTCACTTGTGCTTGGACCACTGGTGTGTGTAGTGGGGGGAAGAGGTAGCACCTTGATGGGCTATGGCCCCACTCGCTGCTGTAACAAGCAGGCCCCTATGGCTTCCCATAGCGGGAGTTTGCCTTGTAACTCACAGCAACGGGACCAAGGGTAGCCCTGGACAGCAGGCCCCTGAGGGAAGGTGGAGGAGAAACAGACAGTCCCCAGACATGCTGGCCTACTTTACTGGCAAGACCATGATGTCAGAGGCTAGCTGGGAGGAGTGGTCGCCGGCTGGACTCATATTTGAAGGGGAAGGAGAGATTTTAACATCTAGCCATTTCTGCCTCACCATCTACCCAGGGCTATCATATTTCTCTTCCTGAATCAGCTCGCGTGACACCGCGACTGCAAACATCCTGCAGTGGGACTCAGCTTTCATTACTGTGTTCACTGCCCTGGGAGCCAGATTCCCTAATAGAACAGTCATTAAAAATCAGATGGGGGTGGACACGGGGGGAGGTGTAGGAAGTGAGGAGGGAAGGGTCCCTTTTTTTTTCTTTCTTTCTATGCTTCTGGATTGTTTGGAATTTTTACCAGCATTTCTTCAATAAGTAAATAGCACCAATTTTGAAGAATTGGGAGGTGACGTCTTTCATCTCTTGGATCAATGCTTTGTTGATATGTTTTCTTTTCTTTTTTACATTTTATATTGGAGTATATTTGACTTACAATGTTGTGTTAGTTTCAGGTGTATGGCAAAGTAATTCAGTTATACATATATCTATTCTTTTTTCGGATTCTTTTCCCATATAGGTTATTACAGAGTATTGAGTAGAGTTCCCTGTGCTACACAGTAGGTCCTTGTTGATTATCTATATTATATATAGTAGTTCGTATCTGTTAATCCCAAACTCCTAATTTATCCCTCCCGCAACCTTTCCCCTTTGATAACCATAAGTTTGTTTTAGAAGTCTGTGAGTCTGTTTCTGTTTTGTAAATAAGTTCCTTTGTATTTCAAAAAGTCTAAATTAGTAAGTGCTGGAGAGGGTGTGGAGAAAAGGGAACCCTCTTGCACTGTTGGTGGGAATGTAAATTGATACAGCCACTATGGAGAACAGTATGGAGTTTCCTTAAAAAGCTAAAAATAGAGCTACCATATGATACGGCAATCCTACTCCTGGGCATATATCTGGAGAAAACATAATTCGAAAAGACACATGCACCCCAATATTCACTGCAGCACTGTTTACAATAGCCAAGACATGGAAGCAACCTAAATGTCCATCAGCAGAGGAATGGATAAGGAAGATGTGGTACATACATAATACAGAGAAAAAAATTTTTTTTTTTTTTTTGGTGTCTTGGGAGAGGTAAGTATATTTTGCCTATAGGAGGACCAGGAATCACAGGGACCAGAGGGAGGACAGTGCTATATTGTCATATTAATCACCAGTGATAAACGACACCTCTCTGTATCCATGCCCTGGGTTAATCCTCTGCTATATTGACTGGGCTTGTCTGTGTGACTTGCTTTGGTCAAGGTGATGAAAGCCAAATCTTGAAAGTAGTTGCACTTTGGGGCTTGCCCTTTCTTTTTTTTTTTTTAACATCTTTATTGGAGTATAATTGCTTTACAATGGTGTGTTAGTTTCTGCTTTATAACAAAGTGAATCAGTTATACATACACATATGTCCCCATATCTGTTCCCTCTTGCGTCTCCCTCCCTCCCACCCTCCCCATCCCACCCCTCTAGGTGGTCACAAACCACCGAGCTGATCTCCCTGTGCTATGTGGCTGCTTCCCACTAGCTATCTATTTTACGTTTGGTAGTGTATATAAGTCCATGCCACTCTCTCACTTCGTCCCAGCTTACCCTTCCCCCTCCCCATATCCTCAAGTCCATTCTCTAGTCGGTCTGTGTCTTTATTCCCGTCTTGCCCCTAGGTTCTTCAGAAGGTTTGTTTTTTTTTTTTATTCCATATACGTGTGTTAGCATACAGCATTTGTTTTTCTCTTTCTGACTTACTTCACTCTGTATGACAGACTCTAGGTCCATCCACCTCACTACAAATAACTCAATTTCGTTTCTTTTTATGGCTGAGTAATATTCCATTGTATATATGTGCCACATCTTCTTTATCCATTCTTCTGTTGATGGGCACTTAGGTTGCTTCCATGTCCTGGCTATTGCAAATAGAGCTGCAATGAACATTTTGGTACATGACCCTTTTTGAATTATGGTTTTCTCAGGGTATATGCCCAGTAGTGGGATTGCTGGGTCATATGGTAGTTCTAGTTTTAGTTTTTTAAGGCACCTCCACACTGTTCTCCATAGTGGCTGTATCAATTTACATTCCCACCAACAGTGCAAGAGGGTTCCCTTTTCTCCACACCCTCTCCAGCATTTATTGTTTGTAGATTTTTTGATGATGGCCATTCTGACTGGTGTGAGATGATATCTCACTGTAGTTTTGATTTGCATTTCTCTAATGATTAATGATGTTGAGCATTCTTTCATGTGTTTGTTGGCAATCTGTATAGAAATTGAAATAGAAATGTCTATTTAGGTCTTCTGCCCATTTTGGGATTGGGTTGTTTGTTTTCTTGATATTGAGCTGCATGAGCTGCTTGTAAATTTTGGAGATTAATCCTTTGTCAGTTGCTTCATTTGCAAATATTTTCTCCCATTCTGAGGGTTGTCTTTTCATTCTGTTTATGGCTTCCTTTGCTGTGCAAAAGCTTTTAAGTTTCATTAGGTCCCATTTGTTTATTTTTGTTTTTATTTCCATTTCTCTAGGAGGTGGGTCAAAAAGGATCTTGATGTGATTTATGTCATAGAGTGTTCTGCCTATGTTTTCCTCTAAGAGTTTGATAGTGTCTGGCCTTACATTTAGGTTTTTAATCCATTTTGAGTTTATTTTTGTGTATGGTGTTAGGGAGTGTTCTAATATCATTCTTTTACATGTAGCTGTCCAGTTTTCCCAGCACCACTTATTGAAGAGGCTGTCTTTTCTTCACTGTATATTCTTGCCTCCTTTATCAAAGATATGGTGACCATATGTGCGTGAGTTTATCTCTGGGCTTTCTATCCTGTTCCATTAATCTATATTTCTGTTTTTGTGCCAGTACCATACTGTCTTGATGACTGTAGCTTTGTAGTATAGTCTGAAGTCAGGGAGCCTGATTCCTCCAGCTCCGTTTTTCTTTCTCAAGATTGCTTTGGCTATTCGGGGTCTTTTGTGTTTCCATACAAATTGTGAAATTTTTTGTTCTAGTTCTGTGGAAAATGCCAGTGGTAGTTTGATAAGGATTGCATTGAATCTGTAGATTGCTTTGGGTAGTAGAGTCATTTTTCACAGATTCTTCCAATCCAAGAACATGGTATATCTCTCCATCTATTTGTATCATCTTTAATTGCTTTCATCAATGTCTTTTAATTTTCTGCGTACAGATCTTTTGTCTCCTTAGGTAGGTTTATTCCTAGATATTTTATTCTCTTTGTTGCAATGGTAAATGGGAGTGTTTTCTTAATTTCTCTTTCAGATTTTTCATCATTAGTGTATAGGAATGCAAGAGATTTCTGTGCATTAATTTTGTATCCTGTTACTTTACCAAATTCATTGATTAGCTCTTGTAGTTTTCTGGTAGCATCTTTAGGATTCTCTATGTACAGTATCATGTCATCTGCAAACAGTGACAGCTTTACTTCTTATTTTCCGATTTGGATTCCTTTTATTTCTTTTTCTTCTCTGATTGCTGTGGCTAAAACTTCCAAAACTGTGTTGAATAATAGTGGTGAGAGTGGGCAACCTTGTCTTGTTCCTGATCTTAGTGGAAATGGTTTCAGTTTTTCACCATTGAGGATGATGTTGGCTGTGGGTTTGTCATATATGGCCTTTATTATGTTGAGGAAAGTTCCCTCTATGCCTACTTTCTGGAGGGTTTTTATCATAAATTGGTGTTGAATTTTGTCAAAAGCTTTCTCTGCATCTATTGAGATGATCGTATGGTTTTTCTCCTTCAATTTGTTAATATGATGTATCACATTGATTGATACAGTGAAATATTATTCAGCCATAAAAAAGAATGAAAATGACATTTGCAGCAACATGGATGCACCTAGAGATTATCATACTAAGTCAGTCAGACAGAGAAAGACAAATATCATATGCTATTTTTTTTTTACCTTTGTTTTTAGTTGAAGTATAGTTGATTTACAATGTTGTGTTAGTTTCAGGTGTACAGATAGTTGAGATAGTTCCCTGTGCTACGTATAGTAGGTCCTTGTTGTTTATCTATTTTGTATATAGTAATGTGTATCTGTTAATCCCAAACTCCTAATTTATCCCTCTCCCACCTTTCCCCTTTGGTAACCATAAGTTTGTTTTCTATGTCTGTGGGTCTGATTGATATGTTTTCAATCCCGTAAAATAAATGATTTTACAGAAGAAGCAAAAAATCAGATTAAATCAAGTGGGTGATCTATTTAAAGAAATGATGCTGGAGGGGCTTTCTATAGTTCTAGGAGCTGATGAAGTCATTATATGAAGTTTATAGAGATGATCTACTTCATTTAAATGATGTTCGGGAAAAAAATAGTCCTCATTTTCTCTTGCCTCGCCACTTGATCATTGGTCTTCACGACCACCTTTTTTTTCCCCACCCGTTCCTGTGACTCGGAGGGTCCAGATCAACCGTGAGTTTCCTGTGGCTTGCTCGCATCACCTTTCCCTTTTTCCCTTCAAAAGAAAATGATTGGCTGGTGTCCTTTTATTTTTTTTGGGGGGGGGGGAGGGAGATGAATATTGGTTTGCAGCCCATTTCTGCAAAGCCCTATTTATCACACACAGATGCAGGAAGTTAAATTTTGATGATGTGTTTAGCTGGGAAGGAGGGTGTAGGAGATGATCTCCTTCCCACAAAAAGGGAGAAAATGAAGCATTATTACCTCAAGAAAGGGATCTGATTGGGCTGTCTTTGGAAGTCAAATGCTGCTGCCACGTTATCTGCAGGCCGGTGTGCAGGAGGGCGGGGGGGACGGAGGGTGAGATGCTCAGACCGCAGCTTCTGCCAGAGAGGGTCTGCACGCTTCCTCCCCCCTTAGAAATAAATCCCAGACAGCAGCCCGAGTGCGCCAATGCGGGGTGGGGGCCGGACGGACACCAGGGGGGAACGTGGGGCTGGCGAGTGTCCCCAGCCCAGAGGCTGAAAGGTGGTGGTTTGCAGAGGATGCTTTCCTGCGCCTGCGGTGGAGTATGTGACCCCTGGTCCTCTCTGTATCCATCAATGAATTATTCTTGACTCTTCTACTTTCGAATGCAGAAACCCAACCAAACTGGTAGGGTGGGTTAAATGGCACACCCAACCACGAAGCTCTGGGGTTAATGACCTAGACGATGCTGTTTAGACGTGTCAGAAGCCTCTGATGCTCTTGGCTCCATTTTCCTCAGTTGGCTTCAGTCCAGGGCCGGTCCTCTTTATATGCCACCCTCGTGGCCAGGATGATGGAAATGCTGAGTGCTCATTTCTGGAGCCAAAGACTTCGCCACCCAAGTCACACTGTCAGCTTGGGGCGCTGCTTCCCGATACAACCCAGGGTGCCGTATTCTCATATATTCTCCTATGTAAAATGGGATAATAGACATACAATTTATCTTCCAAGCTCGAACACTTCTGAGAGGCAAAGGGAGTGCTGTTAATAATCACACTGAGAGAACAGGTGCAAACTTGGGACCCCCCGGGCAAATAAGGGGGGTTTGGGCATCCTGGTGATGACCTAAGTCACAGGATCTCTGCCAAGGTTGAGATAATGGTCCACAGAAAGGGCTTAGCAAACTGCAGGGAAGAAGAACGTGCTCAGAAAGGCTTTTAAAGCCGTGTAATCTGGAGCTCTGTGTTTCTGAGCCTGGCAAGGTGCGGGGAGGGGGTATGCAGGAGGCTTGGGCACGTGTGAAGTCTCCCCAGGTACCACTTAGGTGGCTGATGACACATTATCTTGGATTCTTATACACCCGAGAGTATTTTCAGTCCCAAGGCATCTCTAGAAATGATGCCCTTGCATAGCTACTTGGTTTTCACTTCCTAATTGCCTCTGAAAATGATCCCCCAGTCTGGCTTTGCAGTAGTCAGCCTGGGCTTTTTTCCCAGAGCCAGTGCACACATTTGACGGTAGCAGCTGGTGGACCCTCTTGATGGCTCAGGATCTGGAGTGCTGGTCTCCGGACAACTTGGGGCCTCTCTCCAGGTGTGGCCCCAGGAGAGCTGCACACCTGCCCTTCTGGTCATGAGTACCATCACCCCCTCCCAGTCCGTCCTGTGTTGGGAACCAGACAAAGGCAGTTTCTGATTCCTGTCTTGCTACCTGGAATGTGTTAAAACTTCGAGTGGAGTTTCCGTAACGACCTGAGCTCAGTTCCGTTAGGATGTTTTTAAGAAAAAGAAATTGTTGGGTGGATTGTTGTCGGATCATTCGCGTGGATATAAAATGTGCTTCCTCAGCTTCTCAAAAGAGCACAGCACATGGGGCCACCAACTTCCCGAAATGCCGCCCGTAAAAGCATTTTGGTTTCTCTCTGGAAACAAAGGATGTTTGGAGGCAGTGGGCCAGGGGCCCTCAGGACCCGTACCCTCTTCCCTGGGAAACTCTCTTTTCGTTTTGCAATTCTCAGCTTAAACGTCTTTCCCTTGTGCCCGTGTCACTGGCAAGGACAGGTGGTCCTGTGATGTCTGTATCCCCCTTAATAGCTCATAGAGCCCACCGACCTCTTGCTTGGTTAGATGTCCCTAATGCTCTGGCCTGTGTGATGGAGCGGGCAGACCCCCGACCTCTCTTGGTCACTGTTTTGCCCCCAGAGTCTCCAGTAATGCTTTATGCACATTCCAATTAATAAATAGCCGTGGAGGAAATGAATGGGCAGCGGTGGCCAACTAAGGTCCAAGACCTGGGGAAACAAGTAAATGGGAGACGTCGTGAGTAACTTGACCTTCTCACCGAGTATCTGGCAGGCTCTGGCAGGGAGAAAGAAAGGGGAGAGGGATGGATATAGGGTAGGAAACCAGCACCGTCTGCCCCAGGTCGCGCCAGCCGCTGGTGTCCGTTTCACAGCCCCCAGCCCACTTCCGAATCCAGCCACAGCTGTGGTGGGCGGTTCCGTGTAAACTCAGACTCACTTTGTGCTGCTAGCACCCCCCCGGAATGATCCATCTGCCTCCTATTTCCACGTTCATGTCCTTCAGCTAATGGGTAGATAAACTAACCCTGATGCACCTATGCCGTGGAATACTACTCAGCTATAAAAAGAATGAACTGATATACACAACAATCCTATAAATTTCAAATGCATTGTGCAGGTGAAAGGTGCCAGGGTGAAAAAAGCTACAGTCTTTAGAATTCCATTTATACGACCTTCTGGGAAAGGAAAATGTATAGCCACATTAAAAAAAAAAAAATCAGAGTTTGCCAGGGGCTGGAGAGGAATTGATTTTAAATGGGCAGCACAAGGGAAATGGAGGCGTTGATGGAACGCCTGTGTTTTGTTTCTAGTGATTGTTATTCAACTGTGTGCCCTTGTCAGACTCTTAGAAATGCACACCATAAGCATGATTTCTCCTGTCCCTAAATTTTGAAATGAATAAAATGTAAAAATATATTAAAAGTATTTCCACCATCTGAATGGAGAATATTTTTTTTACGAAGAGAAGCTCAGCGAAGGGTGTGCTGAATATATTTTCCCACAGGTTCAGTTAAAGATGTGGAAGTTTGTGGCATGGGTTAACTGGGTTAAGATTCAAATCAAACCACCTCCAAATGATCCATGGTGACCTGCGTTTATCGATCTTTTTGTAGACGTTGATCAGAAGGCAGAAGCTAGTAATAAAAATTCTATTTGTTCGTAATGAAGGAGAAGCGTTTATGCCATAAAATCTTAGTTCTATCCCTCCTTCTCATCTCGCATTTAGACACAGGTAATCTCTTGGTTGAAAAACATGGATAACCAGCAAATAGATGCGTTTATTGTTCAAGGGAACTAGACATCTCTAGAACAAGGACATGACGGAAGCAACAGAGATGCAGCTGCGTCTCAGAGAAACTGGAATCAAGGACTCGAATCCTGCAGGGAAGATTTATTTTTGTTGTTGTTGCTTTTCCCTGTCTCTGCTTTGTGAGCTATGTGTCAGCTTTATTTGTCATTCTTCCTGAATACCCAATTTCTCCACATGGATATCAACTGTTTCTATGACTAATATCTTAAAACTTTAGTCATCCCAAGACAAAAGGAACTGGATTTTCTTCCTTTTAAAATTAAAAGTTTGTGGGAGGAGCTTTATTGGCATGGCTCCACCCAGGTACCCATGGGTGTTGGATTCCGTTAAAAACACGTCAGCTCCCATGTAAGCCAAATGCAAGGGCAGGTAGCAAAGAGAAAATTTCCAGAAAGGGGCTAACTTTCCAAAAGGGGTTACTGTTTGTAGAGAGAGGGGATCGTTAAGTAGACAAAAATGTGTATCCATATAACTCTTTCTGTTGTGGTGCGTTTTGGTGTGTTTTGTGGAGGGTTGATTATAGCAGATAATAGATGTTTGGCTTCCCACCATCCAATTCCTCTTCTCCAGAGAAGAGAGATTTGACTTACCTCTTTGGAACTCACCCTTTCTTCTCTCACACTCAGTACAGGTGTACTGGGTTGAGTTGACCCCCACCCACTGTTCCCGGGCTCCTCAAGTGACTCAGATCTGATCAATCAGAAAATCACACTCCCCCGAGGATAGCGATTGGTTCAGGGATAAGCAATGTAATAAATTAGAACCTATGTCATTGAATGAAATTATTTTGTTTTGGTTTTGAGGTATTTTTGGTACTACTGAAAAAGAAACACACACTCATACCCCTCACCACACCACACACCTCTCTCCAGACTTGACCTGGATGGCTTTGGTTTTGACCTGCTAGCTGCCATCTTGCCGCCATGTGGAATCTTAGGATGAAGCCCATATGGGGACAAGAGAGCTATGATACGTAGAAAAACTGAGTTCTAGGGACATTGTTGGAGCCCCTAAATCAAGTGGCTCCGGACACCAATATATCCACTGAGTTTTCAATTAGCTGATCTCTAAAGAGGTTTGAACTGTTTTCAGTCCTTGTAACTAAAATAATTCTAATCATGATTCAATTTTTAAAAAAGAGATTTATGGGAATTCCTTGGTGGTCCAGTGGTTAGGACTCTGCACTTTCACTGCCGAAGACCTGGGTTCCAATCCCTGGTTGGGGAACTAAGATCTCACAAGCCACTCAGCATAGCCCCCCAAAAAATAAATAATAGTAATAATAATAATACATAATAATAAATAAATTAAAGAGATTTATAATTCAAGTTCCGTTTATTGAGCATCTGCTGTGCACCTGGCTCTGTGCATATGTTATCACATTGAATCCACACATCATTCATGTGTGTTGTTTTATTTTACCTTTCAGTAGATGAAGGAAAGGGACTCAGAGAGTGGAGAAATTGGGTATGCAGAAAGAATGACAAAGAAAGCTGACACATAGCTCGCAAAATAGAGATAAGGAAAAGGCAACAACAGCAAAAGATAAATCTCCCCTGCAGGATTCAAGTCCTTGATTCCAGTTTCTCTGAGACACAGCTGCATCCCTGTTGCTTCCAACATGTCCTTCTTCTAGAGATATCTAGATCCCTTGAATAATAAACACCTCTATTTGCTGGCTACCCATGTTTTTCAACCAAAGGATTACCTGTGTCAAAATGCGAGATGAGAAGGAGGGAGAGAACTAAGATTTTATAGACTAAACACCTCTCCATCATTACGGACAAATAGAAAACTTGAACTAGGTGATTTCTAAAACTTCTTCCATCTCTTACGTTCTTTAACTCTGTGGTTTTCTTTTTTAATCTACAGGTAGAAAAACACATAGAGAAGACTCATGTCCTGTCACTCCACATGGAATCAACTGTGTCTATGATTAATATCTTACAACTTTAGTTATTCCAAGACAAATTAACACTTTTTTTCTCCATCCAAACAGCTCTTTCATGCACATCTGCTATTTTCAGTCCATATAAGTCATGCTTTTTTTTTTCATTTGGAGATATCTACCAGGAAATATCTCCTTTTTGCTCTACAGAATGAACCAGACATAGGAGAATAGAATGTGTGGGAGGGTTGGTCCTGGGAATTGAGCTTTCTCCAATCGTTGATTTGAAAATATCCACTTGTGCCTTGAGTGTTGTTTCAGATACTTATGAAATCAGCATTCAAAGGCGTCATGCTGGACAATGCTGACCAGTCTCCCTCAAAGTCCCATCTCAAGAGACATTCTCTGGACCAGGGCTGTAATTGCCACTATTGTACTGTCTCTAGATGCAGCAGAAAAGAAGCAGAAGGAGAATTGTTTTTCTCTTCTTCCTACTATGTAGTCTCCCATCACTGCCTCTCATTGGCAGAACCTAACAGGAAGTGGCTGGTATGGAAGTCTGGAAATGTAGTTTTCAGACTCTTAGCTCCCTGCAATGTAGCAGAGCACCGGAGAGTAGGAATGGGACTGAGCTCAAACAGGCAAACAGCCTATGTTCTATCCCACCCAAGCCTCACCTTTCTCCTTGTCAACGTCTCATCATTAATTCTCAGATTAGATTTTTCAGAGAGTGTGTCCTAGAAGCCACAGAACAGACAAGTCCTCTTATTAAATAGTCTTAAATCAGTCTGTGTATCCCCTTCCTAACTCTCATCATATCATGTCTTTCATTTTGGTCATTATTTTGTCCCTATAGTTTAATTTAATGAAAGAAAATGTTGAAGAGAATAGGCCAAACTCCTTCAAAAAAGGAAGAAAGTTTCAGGTCAATAAAAAAAAAAAAAATGCCATTTTCTTCTGACTCAGCACAGTCTCCTTTATCATTTTGTGCCAGTGATCTAACAATTCAAGTAAAGTTTTACGAACCTTGACATAATAAGAAAGTCCTCTGTGTGTTTTATTGAACAAGGCATTATTGACATTCCAATATTTTAGATATAGAGGGTGAAATGCATATTGATAACTATGAAACTCTTCAAAGGGAGAGAGGGAAGTAGATTCATTTAAGGTCCCATGAAAGACTGTAGGTGTTGGGGGGACTGGTTTTCCAGGTAAGATTCTGGTGTAAAGACACTGGGTAGAGCTTTGGTGAATCAAGCACAATATAAGGTCAGGAGAATGACTATTAGAGGATCTGACATGGAAATCTGGATAAGATTCTAGGAGGAAGGGACACAGAATCCTAAGACCTCAATCTTCTGGGAATCTGATGGCAAAGGAGTGGCAGAGCATCAGTCTTCTCTGTGTGTTTTTCTACCTGTAGATTAAAAAAGAAAAGCACAGAGTTAAAGAACATAAGAGATGGAAGAAGGTTGAGAAATCACCTAGTTCAATTTTTCTCAACCTTGATTGTGCCTGAGAATCACTGAGGAAGTGTTTGTTTGGTTTTTTAAATTAATTTATTTATTTTTGGCTGCATTGGGTCTTCGTTGCTCTGCGTGGGTTTTCTCTAGTTCCAATGAGTGGGGCTACTCTTCGTTGCAGTACGCGGGCTTCTCTTGTTGTGGAGCATGGGCTCTAGGCACGTGGGCTTCAGTAGTTGTGGCACACGGACTCCGTAGTTGTGGCTCGCAGGCTCTAGAGCACAGGCTCAGTAGTTGTGGCGCATGGGCTTAGTTGTTCCATGGCATGTGGGATCTTCCCGGGCCAGGGCTCGAACCCGTGTCCCCTGCATTGGCAGGCAGATTCTTAACCACTGCACCACCAGGGAAGTCCTGAGAAAGTGTTTTGAAATCAAAAACACAATGACTCAATCCTGGTGACTACTTGGAATTAGATTTTGAAAAAGGGTCATTTTGATGTACATTCTCAGGTAAGAACCTTTGATTGGGACAATGTTTTCACTTAACAGATAAGCAGAGACAAAGTGATTTGGCCCGTATTTCCCTGTGAGTTTTGTCATGGAGACACCAGATGTCCATGCACCCCTTTACATTTCCCAGCCTCCTGCCTTTGCGACAGCTGCCTGGTTGGTTTTTGTCCCCTGGGTGCAGATTCAGACTGTATTTCACAGCATCTAACCATCCAATACTTTCAGCCAAGAGACAAATTAAATCAGCTGGTGTGCCTTATGGATAATCAACAGTTTGGCTAAAGCTCTCAATTCCAGAGTCCAGCTCTGGCATCTGGATTTCTCGGTGGCCCCAGGATGAGATTTTTCCATCTGTGAAACCAGTGGAGTAGCCAAAAGTTCAAAGGCACAAACATCCTTACAGGAGGAATAATCGATTTTGTCTATCCCATATTGCCTGCCTTCCACAAAGACCCATGGGTTCAAAGGAAAGCCATGACAATCCCCAATGTATGTACATGGATGCAAACATCTGCCTGACATGCACGTGTGTGGTCCTGAATAGCATATTCAGGTACAAAAGTACCATTTGTATGTATAGCACTCACCCATTCAAAGGAGAAATTGGCAAATTAGGAAAAAAATCTAAATCAATAATTTTGAAATGTAGGAGCAGCAAAATCATATATCTGCAAGAACAGATCAGGCAATATAAATTATTAAAGCTGACGGTCTTTAGGTAATAGGGAGTGGTGAGGACAGTGGTGCATTAGAAAGAGTATGTCTCTTCTAAAGAAGGCAATGATTTCTCAGTTGTAGTCAACTGTTCCCAGTGGAAGAGCCCAAGGTGGTTCAGTCTTCCCATTTTAAGAGAACTTATGGCTTTTATGTGAAAAATCTCAGCTTTAAAATGCTGCATTATTTTTTTTTAATATAGGGTGGCCACATTACATGGAACAAATAAAATATTTGGGAGCTGGAACTGGTCTTTGGCTTCCTGTTGGGCTTCAATATTTTCTAATTGGGCTTCACTATTTTCTCCTTTCTCTCCCTTGAGGATGATGATGAAGATGAAGATGGTGATGATGGTGGTGATGGTGATGATGTTGATGGTGATGGAGAAGGTGACGATGGAGATGACAGTGATGATGGAGATGATGATGATAATGATGATAAGGGAGAAGATGAGGAGGAGAAGGGAGATGATGATGATGAGGGAGATGATGATGAAAATGAAGATGGTGATGATGTTGATGGTGATGGAGAAGGTGATGATGGAGATGATGATGATAACAATGATGAAGGAGATGACGATGATGAGGGAGATGATGGAGATGATGATGACGGTGATGGTGATAATGATGGAGAAGGTGATGATCATGATGACGATGAAGGGGGTGATGATGCATCTCACCTCCCAGCCTGTTGCTAGTGTCACACTGACCATCACTAAGTGCTCCAGACACCCCTCCACCCCACTCCACGCACTCCTCTTAGGTCCCACAGGGCAATGAGGGTAATCCTGATCCCATAGATCCATCTATCCCATTGCAAATTTCAAACCCTTTCACATCCTCTGCCTCCAAGGTGAGAAAATGAAGACACAGTGAATTTCTCTGGGTCACAGAAATAGTAAATGGAAAGGCCCTTTTGGTGATACCATGCTGCCTTCTCCTCCTCCTTGCACCCATCCTCCATTTTCCGAGTGTCTGTACAGTTACACTAGGGCTCTTTCCAGCCCTACATCCCAGGATCAGTCTCCTGCCTCTAAAGGGGTCTTTCCTGGACTCATTGGTGGCCATAGCCTAAAATGTTCCTGACCTAACCCAAAAAGGAGGCAGGTGCTCACCAAGAACAATGCTTGAAATGGCTTCAGAATTCAGACTCCAAACTGGAACCATCCTACATGCACAGGTGGGTTTTCCTGGTATATTTTTGAAAAAGTAGGATACTTGTACATTTCTATGGGTTCGTGTACTTCTTTTAACACAGCACTTTTCATTTGATTGTTTCTAATCAGAAGCAAAATGTTAAGGTCCAACAGAACTCCCAGACTCTGACAATTGAAATGCCAGCAGTGACAAATGACTCTTTGGTTCCATGGTGTTTCCCGTGCATCTGTCAAATGCTATTATGCTTGTATAATGGTTGGGAATATTCATGTTTTGGAGGAGCAGTGCAATCATTCTAGCCTCTGAATTATGAAAAGTGACATTTTTTCTCCCGTGAATTGCCATCTTATGGCGTGACACACACAGGCACATGGCTGACTAATTTTATAAAATAAGAAGAAAACACAAAAAAGCTATACTTCTATCTTCTAGGCTGCCTTCCACTGAGGATTTCCTGTTTGTCATAGTGAGATTATTTTCAGCAGCCAGGCTGGGTGCAACCCTGCCTGGGAGGATGGAGGCATTTAAATTTGGAGGACAGCTTGTACCTGGACAACACTTGGAAAGTCTGAGGTTCCCACCCTGTAACCAGGATGTAGACTCAAGTCTTTTGAATTGCTGACCTTTCTACTCTGTGATTCTGATGACCTCATCTGGTTTTGCATTGGTGATGAAAATCAACAATTTACAATTTTTTTTTCCCCTGGAGACTTCGACATCATGAGCCCATTCAAAATAGGAATTAGTGGCCAATAATTGATGTAAAAGGACAATGATTGGGACTTCCCTGGTGGCACAGTGGTTAAGAATCCGCCTGCCAATGCAGGGGACGTGGATTCGAGCCCTGGTCCAGGAAGATCCCACATGCTGCGGAGCAACTAAGCCCGTGAGCCACCACTACTGAGCCTGTGCTCTAGAGCCCGCGAGCCACAACTACTGAGCCCGTGAGCCACCACTACTGAAGCCCGTGCGCCTAGAGCCCGTGTTCTGCAACAAGAGAAGCCACGGCAATAAGGCCACACGCTGCAACCAAGAGTAGCCCCCACTCGCCACAACTAGAGAAAGCCTGCTCACAGCAATGAAGACCAAATGCAGCCAAAAATAAATAAATGAATAATAAATAAATTTATATTAAAAAAGGCAATAATTGTCTACCCTTCATACAATATAGCCCAGCTGGGTGTGACCTGGTAATATACATTTTGCCTCCCTAAAACATCTTGAAGTTAGTGGTGCCTTAGAACAGGAATCAGTAACCTATGAACAGACTGCAGCAGGGCCCCTGCCTGTATTTGTAAATAAAGTTTTATTGGAACCCAGCCATGCACATTTACCTAACACCTATGGCTGTCCTTGTGCTACAGCAGCCAGAGTATTTGTGGCAGAGCCTGTATGGCCTTTAAAGCCTAAACATGTACTTTCTGGCCCTTTCCAGAAAAAGTTTGCTGACTCCTGTCTCAGAAGAAACTTTGCTGGCTTTCTCTCCTTGAAGCATGGTAGAGCCACTAAGTGTCACAGACCGCGACACCCTACACAGCCTCTATCCTGGCCCCATTAGGCTGCAGTTTGCCACCTGTCGTTGCAAATATCAGAACTCCTCCTTTATCTGTGCAACAAATAGGCTGGAGAGATGAGGCCACGGTCAGCCATTTACTGGTTTATTAGTCCCTTCAGCGAGAGAGCGCTTGGTACTTCCTGTGCCCTCGGGAGCTTTATGACTTCTGTAGAGCTTTTCATCCTCATTTGGACGACCTTCACTACGGTACCTGCAGGCCCCTCCTAATGCTCCTCTCTCAAAAGGATGATTAAAACAAAGATATTGTGGTTGCAAGAAGACTGCTACATCAGCAACTTCGTCTCAAGTAAGAAAAGGAGAAAGGGGGCAGAGGAGGTAGTAAGATGTGAGCCCAATGTGATTAAGACATTGCAAATGTTAACCCAAATTGTCCCCTCACCAACATGGCCGCCCACACCCTCCTCCTCACCAACATGGCCGCCCACACCCTCCTCCTCACCAACATGGCCACCCACACCCTCCCCTCACCAACATGGCTGCCCACACCCTCCCCCCCACCAACATGGTCGCCCACACCCTCCCCCCCACCAACATGGCCGCCCACACCCTCCCCCTCACCAACATGGCCGTCCACACCCTCCCCCTCACCGCATGGCCACCCGTACCCTCCCTTCACCAACATGGCTGCCCACACCCTCTGCTTCACCCATAATGAAACATGGAAAAGAAGTAATATCTATGTATTTATCTTAAGGGAACCTAGTGTCTCTTTTTAAAAATAATAATTCATAAGGTACATTTATAAATGCTTGATGAGAAATGTAACCATAAGCTCAGCATCAGAAAGGCACAGAGGCAGGTCCCTTCCTACACCGCGTCTGCAGTTTCCTAGAGAGAAGAAAATCTTGTAATGATAGGGCCAGAGCTAGAACTTGAAAATGAACATGGAAACCAGCCGTGTGGTTTGTGAATGTTAGTCAAGGTTGCGTTGACTCTGGCACCATGAGCGAAGGGCTAACTGCATGGCAACCTTGCCACTTTCATGTCTGATCAAGCAGGGCGACTCCTACATGTAGATCAGATCCGCCAGTATCGCATGAATTACGGTTGTTGCCCTGTACGTTCTCATAGAGGACAAAGCCACCAAATAGCAATCACGAAGTTGATTGATAAGTCTAGGGTTGAACTTGTTGGGGCACCGAACTGAGACATCCCATATACCTAATGGCTCCATACCCCTGCCCGGGTGCCTTCCCTCCCCAACTTCAGCAGAGAGCGGGAGACCAAGCCATCTCTTATCTCTGGACTCCTGATTAGGACCATTGTGGCCACCATCCCTTCTTCTCCAAGCAGAGAAAAGCAACACAACAACAAAAAGGGGAACATTCAGCAAGTTACAACCATGGTGCAATCCTACATCCCTAGAGTTTCACTCAGCAACCTGCATGGAACCTGACTTCTATCCAGAAAAGACAGTAGCATTGACATGAACCTGACCTCATGTAGATTCCAGGAAGCTTGGAGGTAATGTGATGGCCCATTCCAAAGTAATAATCACAGGGAGTCGTTCTGTGGACTAATCTCTTCTCTGGATTCACTTTATGAATTTTATGAATCTCTCCTCTATATTTCTCTTTTTCAACCTCCCTTGTTCCCTTCATCTGTTCTGTTCATGTTTATACAATATAAGGTATAGGACGATATGTTTAATGTGGTTTTTTTTCTTCATGGTGTTTTCTTCCTTCTCGACCTTGGTCTTTGGTTGGGGGTTTATGCAGCTGGTGTTGCAGCAGAAAAAAAATTTGAACTTTAGAACCTGGGCTCTGAGGGGAGTCGGGGTATAAAAGGGACACAATGCATTACATCCAGAGTTCGTTCTATGATAGACCATGTTTTCCTGGGATAGAAGGGAGCAAAGAGGGGTGACAAGAGAGACGGAGTTATGAGCCCAAACCTCCTCTCAGACAGACCTAGAAACAGCATCCTCAGGCAAGCTGGTCTCCATCAGGCACCCACAGCAATGTTCACCCTCGGCGTGCTTCCTTCCATCCATCACTCACCCACCACTCAACAATGATACCTGCCTGTCCCTAAGACTTGGATCAATTTACACCATGGGGGAACTTGCCCTTCAAAGGTCCAGGATGTGACATGCCCTCAGAGGAGGTCCTGGACATTTGGCGGGAAGGTGTTATGGAAGGGAGGAGAGTCCCTGGACCTGTATATGGGGGACTTTGATTCGGGAAAGTGTAGCCATGCTCCTTCTCACCCTCAAGGAGGAAGATAACATAATGAGAGTGCAACAGGATGCCACACCAAGCCAGCCACCCTGTCAGCCTAGACAGGTTTTATTTTAGCTGTGTCCCAAACTGAATAAGACATGGAGAAGAATTTTATTTGACCTGCACTGTATTTTTACATTTGTAAATTCATCTTTAGCATTTAAAAATTATAAGGTCTTGAAAAGACACATGCACCCCAATGTTCATTGCAGCACTATTCACAATAGCCAAGACATGGAAACAACCTAAATGTCCATTGACAGAGGAATGGATAAAGAAGATGTGGTACATGTATACAATGGAATATTACTTACCCATAAAAAAGAACCAAATAATGCCATTTGCAGCAACATGGATAGACCTTGAGATTGTCATACTGAGTGAAGTAAGACAGAGAAAGACAAATAACATATGATATCACTTTTATGTGGAATCTAATTTTTAAAAAATGATACAACTGAACTTATTTACAAAACACAGACTTACAGATATCAAAAACAAACTTACGGTTACCAAAGGGGAAAGGTTTGGGAGAAGGATAAATCAGGAGCTTGGGATTAACATACACACTCTAGTATATATAAAATAAATAACCAACAAGGACCTTCTGTATAGCACAGGGAACTCTACTCAATATTCTGTGATAACTTTTTGAGAAAAGAATCTGAAAAATAATGAGTATATATATATATATATATATATATATATATATACACACACTGAATCACTTTGCTGTACACCTGAAACTAGCACAACATTGTAAATCAACAAAAATCCAATAAAAAATTTTTTTTAATATTTACGAAGGCAAAAAAAACTTCATCTGCTGAGTCCATACTCATGCTTTAGCTCTACTTTCAATTTATCAATAAAGTATTGTAATGTCAAAAAAAATTGTAAGTTCTCTCATAATAATTCCGATCTCTGGCTTCTAAAAAAAATTGGAAGATCAGATCACAGTTGGCTCCTGTCTCTGAATGGCAACAATAGACTGGAGCTATGTGCCGGCTGCCCCTGTAGACAGAACATCAGCCTTCATTTATTATTATCTAAACATTCTGGGTTCCCTCAATTTTGGTATTTTCCTAGACCCTGTAGGCATTCCAATTTGCAGTTGCGTAATCGTGAGAGGAGAAAGTCCTGCCCTTGTTTTGATCACTGTTATTGAACTAATTGTCTACTTTGCTAAATGCCTGGTGCTATCAATATAACTAATTGCTTGTCATCTTGGTTCCAAATAAACTGATCAGCATACGGGACCAGGAACAGGAATTCCATGAGTCTTTAGTTTTCCCTTCTATTCCACAATCTTTTTCATTGTTTTACTTCTTACGATTCTATAAAAGGTAAATTGAAAGTTTTCCTTCTCTCTCACTTTTTTTCTCCTCCCCTTTTTATTTTCATCCCAAATACCCCCCATCTAGATTCAAGGATTGTCGACATTTTACCATATTTGCTTTCACCTCTCTCCCTCCCTCTTTCCATCTCTCTCTCTCTTTTTCTTTTCTCTCTCAATTTTGTTGCCGATGTTGAGCCACTTGAAAGTAAAAACTACAGACATCAGGACGCAGGCTGCTTCACCTCTTAATCCTTAAACAGGCATCTCCTAAGAATAATGATGGATTTCGTCCAGCATAAACATAATACATGAAATTATCACCCTTTATGAAAATAACTTTAATTTCATGATATCTTCTAATATTCAGTCCATATTCAAATTTCTGCTAATGCACTCAGAACCTTTTAAGGTGTTAAAAAATGTTTAAACATGTTTCCTACCTCTCCCTCTACAATATTGTCATTTTGAGTTTATAATCTACTGGCCTGAGAAGTGAGCATATATTACAAAGTTCTCTAAAACAACCCCAGACCCTTCCCTCCCTGTGTTCCAGTTACAATTGCTGAGCAGCAAATTACTGCAAAACTTAGCAGCTTGAGACAAAACTGTTATGCTCATGGGTTCTGTGCACCACGAATTTGGAGAGGGTGCTACGCGGATTGCTTTTCTCTGCTCCATGATGTCTGGGGCCTCACATGGGAAGACTTTTAGACCAAGAACTGGAGTTGTCTGAAGCCTTGTTCACTGTCAAGTCTGGTGTCTGGTCGGAAACACTTGAAGACTTGGAGGGCTGCCTGCATGCTTACACAGGTCTTCCTCACAACATGGCGGCCAGTTGATTTCTTACATGGTGACTCAGGGCTCCAAATGTGAGTATTTCAACTGAGTTGCCTTTTGTGAAACCCAGTGTCACTTCCGCTGTACTATCAGAAGTCCAGCTGAATCCAAAGGGAAAGAAATAGACTCCACCTTGTGTCAAGTGGCTAGGACCTTGTGTAGACAATCACGTGGGAGGGAAACATCCTTAAGGCTATCTCTGGAAAAAACAATCTGCCATATCTTGTACATTGCACCTAATTATGCCCTGGAGCTTTGCTCATCAAATTGTCACATCACATATTTCTCATTCTCTTTTTACCTCTTCAGGAAAGACCATTTTTCTTATTCCTCTGAAGAAATAAAGTCATCTTCCCACAAGCTCCTCCCTTCTGCTGTTTCACCCCTCCCCGCTCTCATACACACATAAAGCTCCTCCAAGTTCTGGATAGGTGAGCCTTCACTGATTTATTCACCTCCATCTGCTTCCATGTAACTAGTGATGAAAGAGTCTTAGATGTGAATTCAGGTGTGAAAGTATCCCAGTGTGGCTGTATTCCCCTTCCCCAGCAACTGTTAGTTCCCTAACACTGATACAGCGACATGCATTTATATAAATATTCAGTAGACAGTCTCCCCCAGTGGATTCATGGACTCGACATCCTCTGCCCTCCCCTCCTCCCACCCTTTCTTGCAAGGTTCTGCCCTTGGTAATTGGTAACCACAAAACTTTCCAATACCATTAGAGTGAATTTGGTGTTAACTGTCAGACAGTTTTCCTGTAGGCAGGTTTCTTAATAGATTTCAAGACTTGGGAAGTAAACACATTAACAAACTACATCCACTATTTGGGCAAGTGCATGTCCCACTGGTGATAAATAAAGAATTGCCATGCATTCCTTTTCTAAAGAGTTAGTGTTCTGGAATAGACAGCAGAGGCATAATTAAAGGTAGTAGCGTTACAGTCACTAGTAACGTCAAGAGGAGGCTGCTCTTTGTGTTATCCATAACTGAGTATGTAGTTAACATCTGCGCACAATTTGTCTGACAGTATTTCAGCTCATTGATTTCCTGGAGTCCCCTGGTCCTGCCATTAACTTGTATGTGCTGTAGTATTTTCCAAAAAAACATTCCACTGTGATCATGTACTTGGGGGGGGGGGGGAATTTTGTGGAGTAATTGGTTTTGCTTTGCCCAAACAAGTGACATTTCAACTACTGAAAATCGCCAAGAAAACTATAAAAGGATAGTTTCATTATTATGATTTTGAAATTGCTCTATGATTGGTAATCAGGCAACCTTCAGAAAGGTGGGGCCTGGGTGGGGCAAGTGAAATAATTATTTCAGGAGTTCTCTCAAAATAATGAGAGATTTGGCAAAATGCGATGAGAAAAATATCTGTTTTCTCTATCCTGAATGTGACAAAAGAATAGGAATCGTTGGAGAGATGGTGGTGCTAGTGAAATAAAAATGGGATTAACCCGAACCAAAACAAGACTCATCAAAGATGAGAGTAAATATTATTTGTTTGAACTTAAATATATATTTATTTACTTATTCAGTCTTCAGTGTTTTGGAGGGAAGGGGGATCTCCAGCCAGAGTTGAAATATTCCGGTAACTAGAAGCTGGTTGGTCATTAAACTCTGGTATGTGTTTCTGTCTTGAGTTCCATGTCTGTTATTTTTATTAGAATATTGACAGGTAAGGTCTCCCGCATGATTTCCAGTTGGGTTTGGATTTCCACCTTCCTCCCCCCAAAGGAAATGCATGTAAATTGAGCTTTTATCTCTGAATTGCCTTTCTCTTCAGAGTGTGGTTTCTTTAAAACTACAAAGGAAAGAGAAATAGAAGAATGAGACATGAGGTGAGGTATTTTTTTGGTCTTCCCACCCCCACCCTCCAGCCAAGACCCTTTGGAACCTCTTCCCACCATCCCCAAACTCTTAAGTGCAATTCCTAGGAAATCTTTAATGACTGAAATTCTTCATTCTGCCTTCTGGGAACTCCATTTTAAAATGTCATAAGTGTCCTTTTCTTAATAATAGAAGATCTGATTCTGACACCAATTACAATGTGTGGGTTTTTCCCCATCACCGAGCAATTCTCAAGACACCAGCTGGGTATCCTACATTTCAACTCAGTTCTGACACTATCCACTAGGAGACAGCATCAGACCCACAGGTTGAGGGCTCAGTTCTACAAAACCACCTCCCCTCCCCCCCACTTCAGATGCCAATCGCAAGTCCAGGTTGTCACCTGTGTTTCTCACCAACAGGTTATCCATTCGAGGTTTCCTCTACCTCCTTCTTGGGTTTGATTAATTTGTTAGGGCGGCTCACAGAATTCAGAGAACCATTTTACTTGCTAGATTAAAAGGCTGTAACTCAGGAATAGCCAGATTGAAGAGATGTACAGGGCAAGGCATAGGGAAAGGGTATGGAGTTTCCAAGCTCTGGGTGCCTCTCTCCCCAAATCAACAGGTGTTCAAGAACCTGGAAGCTCTCTGAACCCCTTTGGGGGTTCTCTTTGGGGTTTTATGGAGGTTTTATTACGTAAGCATGATTGATTAAATCATTGGCCATTGGTACTGATGCAGCCTCCAGACCCTCTTCCCTTCCCAGCGGTCAGGGGGGTGAGACTGAAAGATCCATCCCTCTAATCACAGGGATCTCCACAGGCAACTAGTTCCGCCGCCCTGCCCCCCTCACCTTAGGTACTTTCCAAAAGGCAGCTCATTAATATAACAAAAGACACCATTAACGCTCCCATCACAGGAAATTCCAACAGTTTTAGGAGATCTGTGCCAGGAATGGGGAAAGAGACCAAATATGTATGTCTTTTTATAAATCACAGTGTCACAGAGGGTCTTACAGAATGTGCCAGGCAAATCAGCCACTCTGGCTCATGATTGCTTTTGAATTTAGAGCCAATTGTTTACCTTCCTTTGAAGATCTTGGACTCGGACCATCTCACACAAAGCTTGAGGGTCTGGTGGGAGGAGATTTCTGGGTCAGTCTGCTCTGGCCAAGCAGAATCTCTGGGTGAGCCCCTTTCCTTTCTAGAGTGATTTAGCTTTGTCTACATTTGCTGCTACTGACCCCTTCTGCAGTAGCTTCTTGCGGCTTTTGAATCTCCTCTCAAAACCGTCTTTATTATTTCAGGGATGGTGAGTGATGTGAAGATGCTTTCCTTCCCAAACACCCAGTGCCTTCATGTAACAGACACAGTGCAGTGGTTCATCACACTCTGGCTATTATGGGCTTGAAAGCGAGGTGCTGTTTGGATTCAAATTACTGAGAGGAGTGTCTCACCCACTTCACACACAGCCAGAAAAACACGTTTCTGCAAATTCCAGGATATTCACAGAGGGGGGAGAAAAGTGATGCTCGTGTTTTGTTATCTTCTCCCGCGACACATTTCTTCCTCCCCTTGTTTTGACTCTCCTCATTTCATTTCTTAAATTGGCTGAGCTGGAAGGAATTTACAGGGACTGGATTTGGCAGCCGAGAACCGTTTTGCATCACAAAAGCAGAACCGCTCCAAAGAGCAAAATGACCACAGAGAGGAAATAAAATCTGCCTTTAAGGAGAATTGCTAGGATGATCGGGGCTGTTGGCTGGGATGGAACAGGGCTGTTCGTGGTCAGCAGGATTCCAGGGCCCCTTCCACACCTTGGGGAGCTGCCCACACCCCAAGCCGCCGCATAACCCAGCAGCTGTTTTCTGCAGCAGCTGGGACTCTGTCTAATTCTCCATCTCATGTGCAGACCTGACCTCAATTTCAGCTCACCTGGGAAGATGATTGGGCTCCCTCACCCTCAGCTGATGGCTCGACCCCATCTTTGTGGCCATAATAGAACACACTAGACCCAGAGACCAAGGAACAGAGGAAGGCTGGCCTGTTGGGCACAGGGGGCCAGATAGGCAGCCCCCTGGCATAATTGGGCAGGGACTAAACCAGTTCAGCTTTGCGGGTCTGAAACCAGGGAGGACCCTGTGGGGCTCCTGGGCACAAAAGCCTTTCTGTGTCCCCATTTCTTGATTACAGAAAATAGGCTTTATTCAGCCTCCATGACCTTCCCTGAGTCCCAAAGGGCAGGTTTAAACGGTTGCTAATCAGGGAAGGGAGGGGGATGCAGAGTCAAGGGAGGGGCAGTCAAGAAACAATAGTGCAGCCTGGGGGCAGGGTCCTGGTTCCCCCTCAAGGGATACACATAGCAATATCCTTGAGCCATTTTGCAGATACTGAAACCCTCTCCAGGTGGGAGAAGTTAACTGTATGCTGCCCACAAGCATCTAGACCCCAGACCTTTTGGAACCAGAAGGTTGATGATGCCGACTCCCACTTACCTCACTACCAACCAATCAGAAGAATGTCCACGAGCTGACCACGCCCTCTTTGAACCATTGCTATAAAACTCCTCACTACCCCTTCCAGGTCAGAACGCATTGTTCTGAGGGCATTAGCAAGCTGTGGCTCCCTTTGCCTGGCAAAGCAATAGAGCTATTCTTTTCTACTTCACCCAAAACTCTGTCTCTGAGATTTAACTCAGTGTCACTGTTCAGAGGCTGGATTCAGCATCAAGTCTTCTCCAAACCTCATGAAATAAATGTAAATCCAGCGACAAAGAGGTGCATTTTGCTAATTGAGGGATTCACGCAAGAGGGGAAAAAAGGCAATGTGAGCGTCACAGCCCAGTAGGACCATGACACCAGCCAAATTGACTTCTTTGTGTTTCTGAGGGATGGGAACAGTGGGTAATTATTTTCTGAACCAAGCTGTAATAGAGCTGTCAGTAGACTTGTGGAAAGGACTACGGCAGCAAGAATCTTTGTTCTATGGGCTCCAAGGTGGGAACCTTATAATAGAGTTCAAGATTCATCAAAACAGCAAAAGAGGAGTGATTTAAAAATCAGTGATCCACATTTTATCATAACATTAGTCATGTAAGAAGAAAGGAAAAAGAGGAAGAGAAGAAAGAAAGTTCATAACCTCTAGCCTTGTAGAGTTATTAAGATATGAAATCAGCAGTTCAAGAGAGATCTCTTCCCACTCTTAAACAGGAAAACGGTACTGATTCAATTTCTATGCAAACATTATACCCAGTTTAAAGGAACCTGTTAGAATCTAATCAATGGTTATGTAACAGTCTGAATGGGAAAAGAATTTGGAAAAGGATAGTTACATGTATATGTATAACTGAATCACTTTGCTGTACACCTGAAATGAACACAACATTGTTAATCAACTATACTCCAATATAAAATAAAAAGTTAAAGAAAATAGACGCTAATAAATGGAAAAAAAAAAGAAAAAGAAATAAAAGTAAAAATCAGTGGTTCATGTGGGGTTACTAGTTGTCAGTCTGGGTATTTGTTCAGGAACCATTTAAGAAATGTTTTTTGAGGGACTTCCCTGGTAGTGCAGTCGTTGGGAATCCGCCTGCCAATGCAGAGGACACGGGTTCAATCCCTGGTCCGGGAAGATCCCACATGCTGAGGAGCAACAAGGCCCTTGCCCCACAACTACTGAGCCTGCGCTCTGGAGCCCGTGAACCACAACTACTGAGCCCACGTGCCACAACTACTGAAGCACACGTGCCTAGAGCTCATGCTCCACAACAAGAGAAGCCACCACAATGAGAAGCCCGCACACCACAACGAAGAGTAGCACCCGCTCGTTGCAACTAGAGAAAGCCCTGTGAAGCAACAAAGACCCAACACAACCAAAAATAAATAAAAAATAAATTTATTTTTTTTAAAATGCTTTTTGAGTTCCAGGTACTATTCTGGCTCTTGGGGGTTCAGCAGTGGGCAAACTGCCTTTTCATTTAGGTTATCCCAACCACAAGGGCATGGACCCTGTTTCCAGAAGGAAGCTGGACAGACAGATACAAATAGATGTGCATTCCGCCTCTGGATCTCTCCATCTCTCTGTAGGAACAATTCTATCTCCAACACCATCTCTATCTCCATCTTTGACTCATGTGATGCTTTGAACAGTGGAAGAGATTAGGTATTGCATCTGGAACAACAAACTGGATTCTTAACAACTGCCACCAGAAAACTCCTGCCCAGGCAAAAAGGCAATCCTGTTTTCATGATGTTCCTTTTTCCTCCTTGCCTTTTCTTACAGCTACACAAAGCTGTGAAAGTCATTGATTCATATTAAATCCCTGTCCTTCCAACTAGTAAAGCTATTGAACATGTTCATCTCTCACCTATGGTTGACCTGCAATGGGGCGCTCGCATAGTGATGACTGGTCACACTGACATGTTTCCTGGGTTGTGTGGACAGCCTACTTTAGCCTACCAGCATCCATTCCAGTTCTTTGAGCTGTAGCTCTCTGTTATGGGCTGAATGTTTGTGATACCCCCAAAATTCATACGTTGGAAGCCCAACGTCTAATGTGATGGTGTTGGGAGGTGGGACCTCTGGAGGTGATTAGGTCATGAGGGTGAAGCCCTCACGAATGGGATTAGTGCTCTTATGAAGGAGACCCCAAGGAGCCCCCTCACCGCTTCCACCGCTTCCGTGAGGACACAGCAAGGAGATGGCATCTATGAACCAGGAAGTGGGCCTCACCAGACACATGACCTGCCGGTGACTTGCTCTTGGACTCCCAGCCTACAGAACTGTGAGAAATAGATGTGTTGTTTAAACCATTATGATATTCTATGATATTTTTGTTATAGTAGCCCTAATGGACTAAGACACACTCCAATTTCTTTTTTGAGGAATGAGCTCTTCCTTATTGCATGTGGTCTTGTGTGAGGGTCTCTCTCACCATCAATGAGCATGTAATCCATTCTAGTGTCATCAAGCTCTCTTTCAGCAATCTGAGTCTTTGCAGAGTGATACAAGAGTGGGACATAGTTGAACTGACTCATTTCAGTGATGATACCCTAAAAAGATCGGCCAGATGTTCATTTGTTTGTTTTTGTTTTTGTTTTTGCCAGATTGGGGAAATTTTGAGCCATTATTTCCTGGAATACTTTTTCAGCCTCACCTCTCTTCTCTTCTCTAGAACTCCAGTGACACAAATTGGGGATATTTTGTGCCATTATTTGCTGGAATACTTTTTCAGCCTCACCTCTCTTCTCTTCTCTAGAACTCCAATGACACAAATATTAAATCTCTTATTATAGTCCCACTATCTCTAGTTTTAGTCTATTATTCTCTCTGTTTCAATTAGGTGATTTCTATTGTTCTATTTTACAGTCAAGTGATTCCTTCCTCTGTCCCATCCATTCTGCTGTTGAGCCCATTGACTGAGCTTTTTCATTTCACTTATTTTCCAGTTCTAAAGTTTCTATTTGGTTCTACTCTACATCTTCTACCTCTTTGCTAAGACTTTATACCTATGTGCTGAAGTTTTCTATTTTTCATTAGTTTCAAGTCTGTTTGTGATTGTTTGTTGAAGCATTTTTATGATGGCTGCTCTAAAATCCTCTGTCATCTTGACGTTGGCCTCTACTGAGTGTTTTTTCTCATTCAAGTTGATGTATTCCTAATTCTTTATATGATGAAGGATTTTTTATTGAAATCTGGTCACATTAGGTATTATGCCCTGACTTTGAATCTTGTTTTTTGTTTTTAAATAAATTTTTTTTTAATTTATTTTTGGCTGTGTTGGGTCACTGTTGCTGCACGTGGGCTTTCTTTAGTTGCGGCAAGTGGGGGCTACTCTTCATTGCAGTGTGCGGGCTTCTCATTGTGGTGGCTTCTCTTGTTGAGGAGCATGGGCTCTAAGCATGCGGGCTCCGGTAGTTGTGGCACACAGGCTCAGCAGTTGTGGCTCGCAGGCTCAGTAGTTGTGGCGTGTGGACTCTAGAGTGCAGACTCAGTAGTTGTGGCGCACGGGCTTAGCTGCTCCGCGGCATGTGGGATCTTCCCGGACCAGGGATCAAACCCGTGTCCCCTGCATTAGCAGGTGGATTCCCAACCACTGCGTCACCAGGGAATCCCCTGGATCTTGTTTAAATCTTCTGTTTTAGTAGGATTCCTCTGACAAAATTCCAGTGGGGTTGGGGCAAGTAGCATTGCCTCATGTCTGTCCAGATTCCTCACTCAACGTCCTTTGACACCTGGGGGGAAAGGCTCCTCATTACTCCTGGGTGGGGGGGGGGGGAATTCAGACCTCCACTGATACCATTTTTTCTAGAAGGGGGAGATCTACATCATTACTGCTGCTCATCCATTGACAGTATGGGGAGGCTGGCCTTGCTGCCCCTGGAAGCTATGGATGTCCAGGCCCGCACTTGGCCTTCTCTGACACTCGTCCAACAGAAGCATCGGGACACCTCATTTCAGCCAGATGAGGCTGGAAATCTAGGCTCTCCACTCAACCTTTGCTGGTGGTGGAGGGAGTGAGGCCACAGTTTTTTTCTGTGGTATGTGGCTGGAGCAGTGTAGTAATTGTCTGAAGGTTTTCTATCTCGGGAGGCTGCCCCTTTCCTGTTCCTTTGCCTAAACAGAGAAGACTTACTGGGGGTCTTTTTGTCTACACCCACTGGCATTTCCTGTTGCCAGCTTCTTTAGTACTAAGCAACCTGGTATTTATGAGACATAAAGAAAACCCAGGAAATTGACCATTCTGTTGCTCCTTGGCCTTGAAGTCTATGTGAAATCTACCTTCTTCTCTTGACCATTCAGAGTCTCCTTGTGTTTGTTACATATGCAATGTCCATGCAATTTAGCTGTACTTAGAAAGAGGAATAGGAAAAAGTACATCTAATCCATCTTTCCAGAAGTGGAAGTCTAGATTTCTAACGGTCAGAAAATACTAGGTGATATGAACAATAGTCTCTCACATTCTACCGTGTCCTCATCCCCCTGGACTCAAAGCTGCTTATGTCATTATTATATTACCTATGCTTCCCTCCTGTCTTATGACTCATTTTGGGTACGTTAGAAAAAAAAAACAAATGCATGGTGTATACTTGCCTTGTGGACTTTAAACCATTAGATTCCTTTCCCAAACCTTCAGTCTAAATCTCTCATCCCAAATTACCTGCCTGTAAGAGGCAACTCTAATTCCTGCTTTCATTTTTGTCAGCCTGCTGGCGATGGTCCTTGGAATTGGAATGCCACACGCACAAAATGCAAACACTCTGCCCTCTTCCAGGTTGCAGATGAGCTGTCAGTCAAGCCACCAGCCCCCGTAGAAGTTTGAAAGGCTGCAAACTTCAGAAACAGCTGCCGTGGTGTTTCTGGTGCCTGTCAGTATCGCGGAAGGCCTCCAGCTACAGAATTTGTTGGAAGTCTTTTTATTTAACAAGGTTTATTTTAAAAGCCAAATGTGTTTCTTTGTTGTGTGCTTCTGTTTGCTTCTTTAAGACAATTCTGAAGCTAGCAGCAACCAGGCAGGAAGGAGATGTAAACCATGTCCTCGTAGCTGGACTAAACCCTGTAGGGTAGGGTAAGCTCAACTTTTCATTCTTCCCTAGGTTTAGAAAATGCATGAAATTAATGTATGAACGTTGCATTATTCAGGGTCCTAGAAGGAAACAGAAGGCACATGAAATAGACATTGAGAGATGCTATTGGGATATAGTGGATGGAAAACAGCTATGCTACTAGATCTCTATGATGCATAGGACAGGCCCCACAATAGTGCCAAGTTTGAGAACACCTGCGTCTATCTGCAAAATCTATACCCCCAGATTTCTGTATGGTCTTCTGCACCCACTTAAAATTTTGGCTTGAATGTCATCGTCTCAGCAAGACCTTCCCTGACCATCTTATCTAAAATTGCAGCCCTCCACCCTCATCCCAACACTCCCTGACCCCCTTTCCAACATATTTTTCTACATAGCATGTATCACCTTTTAACATATTATGACATCTTTTCATTAATTCCCTGTCCATCCCATTAGGAGACAAGCTTCATGGGATGTCAGTTTTGTCCATTTCATGCACTGCCTTTTCCCTAGTGTGTGGAGAAGTGCCCAGGTATAGAGTAGGCACTCAATAAATATTTTTTTGGATGGAGAAAACAAAATTTTAAATACTCTGGCACCTCTATATCCACTTCTTATTTCTAGAATAAAATCTGAGCTTCACTTTTTTCTGTCCGGAAAGACTCATCAAGTGTTACCCTCAAACCAAATAAAGAAACAATGCATTCCACCCATGAATTCTGCCTGCATTCACGGAGCAAATAGGAACAACAAAGGGTGCTTTGTTTAGAGAACATTTTCTTTTTGGGTTTTCATTGTACTTCTTCAGAAAATAGAATAAAATGGTGACTGCTGAGTGCCTGTTTGTAGAAACTACTGACTTTACCTTCCCTGTGTTCTCAGGACCCTGACTAGCTCTGCAAAATCTTAAAGAGCCCAGAAAAGAATGACCTTTAATATTCTCGGTGGTGGTACTCAGTTATTTTATAAACAAGAAGGGTTAATGTCTTTCATCATTCTTTTAACGTTTGAGGATTTCAACTTCTTGAGAATACTCAACTTCCGTGTTTCTGTTTAGTCAGCACTGGCCACTCATTTTTAGAGGGTGTATAATTATATGTCAGCGATGCTGTTTTATTTCACCACAATAGTGCCCTCTTTTCTTCCAATTTCTAGAAAAATGCGCACAAGGTACATTCCAAAGATGCTGGAATTCCATTTATATCTAGCTCATCCATTATTGGCATAATCTATATTTCAGAAAGTAATTTATTGTTCCTCTGAAGGAAGCTTCATATTGGAAATCAGTTATCTCACAATAAATAAAATAAAAGTCCAAAGCCAATTTAACCTTTCCATTACCTGCCGTGCAACCAAGGCAATTAAGAAGCTTCTCTCAGATTAAAGTTGAACCTGGGATAACTGAATGGATTTTATTCCATGCATCCCTTACTGTGACATCACCTTAAGGTTCAATTTCCTAACGTGGGGATAGGGATTGCAGCCCATTTTCCTGTAAGTCAGTGCAGCGCGGGCTCATTTCCAAGAGAAGCTGTGAACTTGAGCATCTCATTCAGACAAGGAAGTAACAGGAGGAGCTCGGCTTCCCCCATATTTGGTAAAAATCACAGTGGGAATAAAAACTGATTAAAGCTGGGCCTTCTTATCAATGGCGTTGCCAACCGTTGCCGTGACTGGAGGGTCCCCACGGGCACTTGTGCTTGGTCAGAACTGAACCTGGACCCACCTGAACACAGGAGGCCAGGAAGGGCAAAGCTGCTGTGTGCTTGAAAGACAGACCAGCAGTACCGACACCGGGGCAAGATTGTAAAATGGGTTTCTTTCACGGTGTTTAAAAAATGTGGTGACCATTACTTTAGACACTTTGAATTTGAATGCAGCCAAGCACTATGAAGTCATCTTTTTACTATGGTCGCTGAAGCTCCTATGTTGTTCCTTGGGTTGATTCTGCCTACAGGACCCACCCTCTTGGCATCAAATTATCCCCCGAGGACAGCTCATGTCATCCTCTTGGACACCACTGGAGACCATCATCTCCGTTATGCCCTCGCTCAGATGAAATGGCCAATGGGCTGCTCTCTGTACCTGATGAAGGGGACTGAAGGATGTCCTTCAGTGGGGAGCCCAGCTCTGAGCTGTTTTACGCTTGTTGGCTGAGTCATATCAGGTCACTCGAGTGCTTGCCCTCTTGTGACATCGGACATGTGTACGTGCCTTCCGACCTCCGAAGAAGCTACCTTGTACGGGACTGGCCTTGTAATCATTAATATCCTGTCCTAGCCACCCAGCTCAACTGTTCCCAGTATTGCTTAGAGAAGATACATGAATCTCTTTACCTGCTCCAAAATCCCTGCCAAGGGCATGCGTAACCCATGGTAGTGAGTTCCATGCTTATTTTCGAGTTGCCCCCAGAATCAAAGGATGAAAGACATTTTACCTTTTAAAATGGGTTAGAAAGTTGGTGAAACGAGGTGGGTGATTCTCTGCTCTTGTAACATGACTGATTTCTGGGTGGAGACCCAGAGACCAGGTTTGCGGTTCCATCTATTGAGTGTACGCCAAGACGCCAAGCTACCCTTTCAGCCATTTAATTTATTAGAGGATTTACAAAGGAGAGCTGTTTTCACTGTTTGTGATATGATCATGTCACATAGACTCAAAGGTGCATGGCTCCTGCTTTGGGGTAGTGATGTCCGAATTTTCCTTTCAGGGTTCAGTGAGAAAGGAAGCTCTTGGGAAGCCATCTTCCCAAAGGGAAGCCCTTTTGAGAAACCACCAGTGGTCACGAAGGGAAAAGGATCTCAAAAAAAAATAGCAGGGGTTTCCCTGGTGGCACAGTGGTTAAGAATCTGCCTGCCAATGCAGGGGACACGGGTTCGAGCCCTGGTCCGGGAAGATCCCACATGCCGCGGAGCAACTGAGCCCATGTGCCACAACTACTGAGCCCGTGAGCCACAACTACTGAGCCCGTGCGCCACAGCTACTGAAGCCCGTGCGCTCTAGAGCCCGTGCTCCGCAACAAGCGAAGCCACCGCAATGAGAAGCCAGTGCACCGCAACAAAGAGCAGCCCCTCGCTCACCACAACTAGAGAAAGCCTGCGTGCAGCAACAAAGACCCAACACAGCCAAAAATAAATAAATAGATAAATAAATAAAATTTAAAAAAAGAAAAAGAAAATAGCATCCCTGTGTTGGGTGAGTGACATCCTCGGGGGATGTGCCCCTGCAGAGCTGGGCTGGTCAGCCTGGGACTTTTTCGAGCTGAATCACTGCATCAGTCACTCAGACTGGGATGGGTGGTGGGGCTGGCTCCCGCCTGGGGTAACTTCTACTCTGGCGCGGTTTCTGTCATCCTGCCCCAGCCTTCTTCATTCCCTGCTCTCTGTGCCCTGCCAGCTCCTTCTCCCCTCTGGGCTTTCCGTGGCCATTCACGATATCATCTTATGTCCTCACCTCCTCTTCCTCTGTCCCCAGCCTGACGCTGTGGGGCTCCTGGGGCCATGCCAAGCTGCTGGACCTCCCTGTCTCCATGGGAACCGCAGAAAACAGCTTAGATGCTTCCATGAGCGGCCTCACCCTAAGGCCCCCGAGTACCACTCTAGGGCAGGGTCACTCAGCTGTTACAGGAGATTAGGAGGGGCAGGTCTGTTTGCACGGAGCTGGTGTGCCTCTCAGAGAGCTGAGATGCAAATGCAAACCAGTGAGGGAAACCATATTTGACTGGGCTTTCTTGGGGAGAAAAAGATAAAAGCTCTTTCCTCCGAAGTGGCTGGGAACTCCTTTGGTTAGCGCTTGGCGCCGGTCTGTTTTCCACTAAATAAAATAAGGGCTGAGGCTTTCTTCCTGGCATTTGTTAAGAGTGATGTTTTCTTCCTTTACGTTGTACCAGAGTCTCAGATATCCAGAAATAACCCATGTTTTTGAGCTACTTCCTTGCAACTTTTATCTCTATTACTGTGTTTTCCCCTCTCAGCTTCCTTTTCCTCCCCCAGTGTAATTTTTTTGCCTTTCTCCTTGGGGCAGATTCTTCAGGGGGCCCCCTGCTCACACCTCCTGACGTTCACACCTCGTGTGACCTCCTCCCCAAGTGTCAGGGTGCAGCAAGGACTGCACCTGCTTCTAACCGACAGCAGACAGCCGAGCGATGGGGCGCACAGGTTTATAGAACGCAGTATTGTAACACTCGTCCTGCTAGGATCCTCTTGTGGGCTTGACGAAACAAGTGGCTCTGCTGGGGGCACACAAGGTAAGGACCCCAGGGCAACCAGGAGGAACCTCCGCTGACAACCAGGATGAGCTTGGAAACAGACCCTTCCCTGCCGGGCACTCGGATGAGACCTAATGCGCACGCGTGCGCGCGCACACACACACACACACACACACACACGCGCGCGCACGCGCACACACACACACACACGCACGACACCTGATTACATTCTCAGGGGACTCAGCACAGCTACACCTACACTCCTCACTCACAGCAACTGTGAGATAATAACAGCGTGTTCTTCTTCGGTGCAAAATTCCTACTAACTTGTTACAAAGCTATTGATATACCCACTTTACCTCTTGTAAAAGAGGAAAATCAGTAGCCCTGAAACGCTTTTTTATATATTATGCGTGACATTTCTCTGCTACTGTGGACCTGCCACGTCCCTTGGCACTTCCCTTTCCCCATCAAATCGTTGTTTTCCCATCTTGAAGTGTTGAAATAATTATCAGATAACCGATACAGTCTCCCCCCGTCGGGGATTAATATGTAGCCTCTTTCCTGCTGACTCTGCACTCCTCATGAATAATTTGTTTCAGTTGAAACCAGTGGATAATTTGTAGGCCACCTTCACTTTAAAGAGTGTTTCAAGCAGCTGCTGTCATCTGTGAAATAAGTTTGGTTTTCATAAATGAACTGTATTATAAATCAATGAACCCGACTCTTTAAGTATACTGGGATAATTTATGGATCGGATGTGAGGTAGCAAATTCTTCTCTCCAGCTTATGATTAAATACGATTCTACCTGTGAATAGGAAGCCCATCCCTCAGACATTGTGCATGCTCTATCTGATGGCATTTGGTGTCTGCCCCTTTTCCACCACGGAGGGCAGCACTAACTGTCACCACATAGGTATTTTTTTCTGCACATATATTGTTCATTGGTCAACTTTTAGCTAGTGGGAGTCAGGGGTGTGCAGAGATTGAATTCCTCAGTCTGTTCCCCTGAGTGTAGAAGTTATATCAAGTGTGACGAAAATTCTTTCCTGCAGAGAAGACCCTAGCGTTCATCACTGCAGATCAGAGCAGAAGCTTGTTGAACTAGACATTTCCCATTTGTCCTTCTAGATTCTTCTGCACTGCTCTATGCCTCAGGGGACTATATTTCATGAATGGCATCAAAAGTTAATTGTCTTAGGGTTGGAATTGGCTAATGAGACACGCTGGCAGAAGACAGAGCAGAGGGAAAGAGGGAGGGGTAAGTGTTCCCCTGGCTCTTTCCCGGCAGGGTCACTGCCAGTGGGCTACACCCCTCCACTGATCCCCTCAACTCCTGTAGGGAAGATTCCCTGTCCCTGCAGGACCTGAGGTGGCCTCGGGCTTTTTTCTTGCTGGTGTCTTATTTTGTTTGGTTCCTGTAATCTTGCCTCCACCTTTGTCAATGGTCCCTTTACCAACCTCTCCCCAACCTCCCCTCTGGAGCACCAGCTAGGCACTGCTGGCTCTCCCCCAGCAGATAGTCAGCTCTGCATTCAATATCTCAGGACGTGATGGAGAAGAGTGCAGAAATGGCTTGGGAAACCTCTTGGGTTTGCCCCCAAATTAATACTCCAGGGTGGAGAGACGACTTGGGGACAATACTATCCACTTCAGAAGCAGGAAGGACCATGGACGGGCTTTTCCACAGGCCAAGGGCTATATGGACCTCCAGGCATTGATGTGAAGGGGTCAAGACACCAGAGAAAGAAGGCACAAGATATGCTTAGGAAGATGGTGCCTGGCAGACCTGGGCAGACTCCTGGAAAGACAGTTGTGTGCCAGGGGTGGGCCTGGAGGGAAATGTTTACCACCTCAGCCGTCGTCTCAGAGGCCACCTCTGTGGGCACAAGAAAAATGGCAACCTACCTGGGCCTTGTGTCCCCCTGTGTAACTCCCCTCAAGGAACCCTGATGCCATGTTGGACATAGGAGGAGGGTCCCCAGGATGAGGCTAGCTAGGTTATATTAAGTGCTTATCATGTGTCAGACATCCAGTGCCTTACACAGGTAAGTAGCTTACTCTCCCTGAATCTATGAGGACTTTACAGATGGGGAAACTGAGGCCCAGAAAGGTCAAGGAACTTTCCCAAGGTCATCTGGCTAGTATGACCAAGCCAGGGTTCAAACCCAGGCAGTCTGGCTCCCAGCTCTTACTGTACTTTACTGTCACTCATAGAGAAGGAAATTAAAGATAAACCCAACTGGATAAACCCATGAAACATACAGAAACCTGTTTCTTTTGCACTGAGCTGACCATGTCATTCAGGTTGTGGACTCCTGGCTCCACAGAGAGAAAAGCTAAGGTGTAAGATTTGCTAATTTTTTTGGGGGGGGGGGTATATGTTTCTATTTATTTAGGGCTTTCATTACACTTTTTTTTCCAGTTTTTTTTTGTTGAAGTATAGTTGATTTACAATGTTGTGTTAATTTCTGCTGTACAGTAAAGATATTCAGTTATACGACATTTGCTAATATTTTAGAAAGCTGAAAAATCCAAAGCTGGAAGGGATGCTAAAAAGTCTCTGCATCCAGTCCCCTGTCTTTAGATAAAGTCGATGGTCCTCCCTGCCCTGGAAGACAGCCAGGCAACAGGCTCTAGACCCTCCCTCAGGACCTCATCCCAGAATTCAGTTCCTTTAAATCTTTCTAAATGGGTAATCTCCTCACCAGCTGAGCTTGAGTGACCTTCCTTTCCTGTGTGCCCTAAACTCCCCCTCCAGTCTCTCTCCATCATGACAACCTGCATGTTTGCTCCTAGCACTCAGTGCAGGTGCCATGACCATCTTGTTCTCGCCTCCTTTCCTGACATCCAGAGCCGTGCTGGCAGATGGCAGGAAAGAAATCAAAATGCGTTGAATGAACGAGTCATCCTTGTGATTGAGAATCACCAAATGAATCACAGACACACCGGCTCCCAAAGTTGGAACGGACTTTAAACTTCTTCCAGTTCAATTTTCTACCCAACACATGCATCCAGAGTGCCATCTATTACGGAAACAAGTCTGTGAATGTTTTTCTGACTTCAAGACCCTTTAAAAAATATTGTTCTTTTGTGGGCAAAGAAGCAGCTGCTGTTCCATTATGCGTGTAAAACGAAGCTCCTTAATGCACCTTGTTTGGAATCTAAGTGTATATCACTTACAGAGACTGTCAATTTTACTAATAACTGTAAAGGTGAGTGAATGGCTAAAATCCTGCATCTATTAAGCCACTTGATTTTAAAAGTCAGCTTTTGTTAGTAAAATGCTATGCTTTCCTCAAATCATCTTCACGTTTTGTAAGTGCCCATCAGCTGCCTATAATGTACAAACCCAATTTTCATGGGTCACGTTTCAGGTTTTAAAAATGCCACTTGAGGGACTTCCCTGGTGGCGCAGTGGTTAAGAATCCGCCTGCCAATGCAGGCGACATGGGTTCGAGCCCTGGTCCGGGAAGATTCCACATGCCACGGAGCAACTAAGCCCGTGCGCCACAACTACTGAGCCTTCGCTCTAGAGCCCGCGAGCCACAACTACTGAGCCTGTGAGCCACAACTACGGAAGCCCGCGCGCCTAGAGCCCGTGCTCCGCAACAAGAGAAGCCACCGCAATGAGAAGCCCGCACACCGCAATGAAGAGTAGCTGCCGCTCGCCACAACTAGAGAAAGCCCGCACGCAGCAATGAAGACCCAATGCAGCCAAAAATAAATAAATAAAAATAATTTAAGTAAAAAAATGCCACTTGAGAAAATGATAATAAAAAGTTAAAAGGACTGCTATTATCATGTGTTGGTGAGTATGTTGGAAACCGGTATCTTTTTATACCTCTGATAGGAGCATAAATTGGTATTTTAAAAGCATGCACCAATTCCACATCTTAGAAATTTCCGCTAGGGAAATTCTCCCTTCCACACACAAAGATATTTATTTCAGCATAGGTTAACAGGGGAAAACTGGAAACAACCTAAAATGCCCATTAGTAAGAAAAATGTAGTTTAAAAGAATGTGGCAAACCTACACATAAAGATGAATAAATATTTCCTTGATATATTGTTGAATAAAAAAGTTCTGTAAAGTTATCTAAGTTTATTGACTTTTCATGATAAACCTACACTGATACACACAACAAACACACACCTCTCAAGTCTTCAGCTCCAAAAGATGCATAGAAATTCATATAAAAAAGTCCAAGAAGATACAAAACAAACAGGAATGAATGATTCTTTCTGGGGAAGAAGGAAAGGGATCTGGGTTTGAGGGAGAAGTAGATGAGAACTTCAGTGTTATCCTTGAATTTCAGCATCTTACAAGGAGAATATATACATGTATTCCTGGTGCAATTAAAATTTAATTTAAGAATACTGCTGCTACACATCAGAAAACCAAATGTAAGTGTGTGTGTATGGTGGGAAGGTGGGAAGAAAATGGCAATGCCACTTGAAGGTGTCATATTCCCATTCTGACTTGCTATGTGAGATTAAGACTTCTTTTTCCTAACACAAGAGATGGCCAAGGCTTTCTGGAAATTGTTCAATCAACACACGCTGCTAACGGTTGTCACTGTAGATTGTACACTTTGTGCTCTGGGGTTGAATTCGCTCAGCATTCCTTGTGAGAGCAGCCCGGAGACAGATAGGAGCTGAGGAGTTATGAGATGCAGAGATGGAGAAGGAAAAGGCTCTCACCACGCTTGTCACGTGCCTCAGGGGATGAAGAGACACATTGTTTTGCTGTCGGCATCTCCCCTTATTCTAGAAACAAGTTCCTTCTGGGACCTGCTAAATCACGTGGTCCCAGAGGAGTGGGTCACGTTTTCGCCCGGCCGTCCCTCCATGCCACCATGTTGGATGAGCCCTTGGCTGCCAGCAAACTGAAGCCCATCAGAGAAGGATATTTAGAACTGGAACTGGGAAAGGATCCCTGATGGTAGTGGAACCAGTGTCCATAAAACCTGGGAGATGTTGGCGGCCACATTTCCCACTGGACAAAGAATTCAGGTCCCTGGGGACTTCCCTGGCTGTCCAGTGGTTAAGACTCCGCACTCCCAATGCCAGGGGCCTGGGTTCGATCCCTGGTCAGGGAACTAGATCCCGCGTGCCACAACTAAAGATCCTGCATGACACAGCTAAGACCCGGCGCAGCCAAATAAATAAATAAATATTTAAAAAAAAAAAAAAAAGAATTCAGGTCCCTGGAGAGAGAGAGACTAAAACTGATTTGCATAGAGAAGGATAAAACGTGGAAGAAACGGTCCAAGTGTCTTTCAAATCCCACTTCGGATTTTCCTGGCGTTCATGCCCTTCCTGCTGTTACTTGCCCACCCCTTCTTCAGAGCCCAGGAGCCAATACATTCCCCATCTTGCAGAAAAGAGTCCTGACTAATTTAAGGGTTCCAGCAAGCTCCGTTGGAGGAGCCTGGAGACAGGGATTACGAGGACGTCTCCTGCTACCACCGTCTCTGCGCTCAACAGCTGTCACCCTTGTCTCTGGAATCTGAGCCGAGGCAAAACAGTCTCTGGTGCCTTTGAGAATTCTAGCTTTTTTGGCAAGAAAAGATGTAAGAGAAGCCAGCGAACTACTTTAACACCTTCAAGGTTACTGTGCCTCTCCCGAACCCACCACATCACTTCATCTTTATGATATTGGATTACGTATTCCACTCAAGGAGGAAAAAACCGGCTCCGTGTCTACAGTCCGATACCCTCTGACAGAATGTTCTAGAAGGGCGCTGCTCTAGTAACTGTTGCCTGCCCTTATTTCGTCTGTGCTCGGCAGCCCGGAGGACTCACAGCCTTGCTTCCTGGGGTTGGTGGGCGGTTTCCTCCGTAAAGTTTTGCTTCTCAGCTTTGATAAAAATCAGCTCACCCGGGGAGCATCTGGCTGTGGAGACATGCACGAAGTCCTCACAGCCAGGCACCAAAGACACCAAAAAGATCACTTGTGACGGTCTAGAACTTTCTAGAGCCCCACACAATCCTGCCTGCCACTTCCCAGGCTAATTCATCAGCAGAGAAGTCTGGTACACATGGATCCAGAGACAGGTGGGAGGATAGATTATCCTGAAGGATATTTCATCCAAGCTATGAAAACATACCTGATGAATTTCTCCTGTTTCATGATCAAGAAGTGTTTCTAGTGATCAAATATTTTTTTCACCTAAGTTAACATAATTCGCTCCTAAGTAGGACTGAACAAATGCTCATATTCTTGACTGCCTATTCTACTCTTTCTATAGTGTAGGGTTGTAATTAATTGTACAGACTCTGGATTCAGATGGATCTGGATCTGGCACTGGCTTAGTTGCTCACTAGTTTGGGAAAGCCACTTAATCTCCCTCGGCCTCAATTTCCTCATCTGTAATACGGAGATAAGATACATCAATTAGAAACGCATGAATTTCTAGTAATTTTTGCAAGTAGGGAGTTGTTTTTCTCACAACGAAGAAGTCCTGATGTATCATTTCAGTGGCTTAGTCACGTCCAAAGACTATGTCTAGGATTCCCCTAATCTTTACCTCATGAGCATGGCTGCTGCAGCTCCTGCCATCATATCAGTGGTCAAGGCAGGAATAAACTGGGGATGGTTGTAGCTGTGCTGTTCCTTTCCTTTCCCTTTCTCCCAGATGTGTTAATTTTTTATAAATTTATTTATTTTATTTATTTATTTTTGGCTGCGTTGGGTCTTCGTTGCTGCTCGCGGGCTTTCTCTAGTTGCGGTGCAAGAGGGGTGCTACTCATTGCAGTGCGCGGGTTTCTCATTGCAGTGGCTTCTCTTGTTGCAGAGCATGAGCTCTAGGCATGCACGCTTCAGTAGGCGTGGCGCTCAGGCTCAGTAGTTGTGACTCTCCGGCTCTAGAGCACAGGCTCAGTAGTTGTGGCGCACGAAATTAGTTGCACCGCGGCATGTGGGATCTTCCCAGACCAGGGCTCGAACCCATGTCCCCTGCATTCTTAACCACTGCGCCACCAGGGAAGTCCCCCAAATGTGTTAATTTTTAATAAGAAAGCAAGCTTTACCAGACTTGCCTCTACCCTACCCTACCCTCTAAACTTCTATTTACATGTTATTGGTCTGTACTGTGTCGTAAGGCCTCCCTTTGCTGTAGGAAAAGGGATATTTGGTTTTCCATCCTTAGTGGAAAGCAACAGCAGAAAGGGAATTTGGAAATGGATTGGGGGTTAACTAAATGGCATTGTGAAGGTTAAATAAATAATAAATACAGAGTACTCAGGTGCGCAATGATTATTGATGATTATTGATGATAGTAAAGCCATCAGTTCACAATGGATATTACAGAAATGCCACTAGTCATTTTAATACATATTCATAATATTTTTATGGATATATATTTTTTTATAGAATCATAGCATTTTTTATTTGGTCCATGTCTCAACATCATGTTAGTTTAATATTTTCTTGCTGAAATCTCGATGGATTTCCTGATAGCTCAAGTACCTTGTGTCCCAATTATTACTTTTGGTGGGAGGACGGGGGTCTCTTTCTATCCCTTTTAAAATTTTTATAAAGGTTATTATTTATTTTTCCATTACAGAGTAATATGGTACCAGGAATGAATTGCTAAATGAACATTATTGCAAATTCTTCATAACCAACCTTGTAAGATTTTTCCCATATTTGAAAACATTTCCTTTATAAAGGATCTGGAAAACACAGAAAACTCTGAGGAGAATACCTACAGGTCATTGGTAACCTGTAAGTTGAAAAATAAAAGAACAAAACCTATGAACTTTTTGGTATATAGAATGGGCTACTTCTGATGATATCTCTGTGTTAATTAAGATAAATATTATGGCTGACTGAGCAGATAAACTATAGGATCTCAGTGTCTTAACACAGTAAGTCTATTTCTCCTTCATGTCACAACCCAACGCGAGTTGGCAGAGACTCTTTTATCTGGAAGGTGATGACCCAAGTCCTTTGCATCTTGTGGCTCTGCCCTCCTCTAGATCCTCTATATAAGCCAGTGCACAGAGGCAGAGAAAGATGACCAAGCACGGCAGTGTTTACAGGGCACACCTGGGCGTGTGTATGACAGTTCCCCACATTTCCTTGGCCAGTATTCAAACATATGGCCATAGCTAGCAGCAGGGGAGGTTAGGAAATATATGTGTGTGCCCATCATTCTCCAAAAGAGAGGTAACCCAAGAGCTGGCCGGTGCCACCATCAGGAGAAGGCTTGCCCGAGGCTGAGGTTAGCACTCTCAAAGGCACTGCGCTGCTCCAGGAAGAGAGGTTTAAAATGGGCAGATCTCTGCTCTGCTGTGGATCAGAGACAGCACACCAGCTGCACGGGCAGAACAGCATCTGCACAGCAGCTGGGACACACCTGTCTTCTCCCACCTCAACCCCGACACCACTCTGGGCAGCATTGCTGACTGTGTGGCTTTTACACCCAGAGCGCCTATGAGTTACCCAAGATTCTCTGAATCTCTTTTCTGCTTCAGTTAGCCAGACTTCCTTTCTGTTGGCTGCAACTCCAAAGCCTAATAAATTCCACTAAGAGATCTCAAGCATTCTCAGCACAAAAAAGGGTAACTATGTGAAATTATCGATATGTCAAATAGCTTGATTGCGGTAATCATGTCACGATGTAGACCAGAACACCGTGTTGTACAGCCTAAATGCAGACAATTTTTATTTATCATTCATACCTCAATAAAGCTGGAAGAAAACGCGATTGTCCACTGCAGACACTTATCCAGCTGCCTTGCTCACAGTTGACAGTTAAGATCCATTGCACTGAATGAATGACAAATTAATAAACACCTCCTGAGTACCAGGGATTCAGCTAAGCAGCCATGCAACCGACACAGAGCTCTAATGACTCAAGCGTGAGCAAGGACCATGAGGTCCAGGAGGACATCACGTCTGGCACATAATGTCCTTTGCTTATGAAGTAGAAGCTGGCCGCTGGACTTCTGTAAAACAGAGCTCGGGGCAGGATAGGAAAGCTGTGTTTTCCAGTGATGTCTGGTGGGTGCTGTTTACTTTCACTCTTCTTATTTCTATGGGTTGCTTTCTACATTCCTTATAAACAAGGACCTTGCCCAGAGTCTGGCTTAAGGCATTGTTTTTCCAGGTTGGTAAATAATGGAAGTGAGAAGTGGGGTGTCAAGCATGCCTTTGGCACGTACTTGCACAGACATGTGCATTCCGTTTGGTCTAAATATAGAGACATCGATTTTCCTCCAGATGGTGCCAGGGTTTCAGCTGATTGCTCTCTTTTATACTAATAAACATAGAAGTCATCCCGCCTGACGACAGAACCCTGGATGTGAACATCTGGGGGAGCGCATGGTGCCCTGTTAGTGGACTTGCAAGGTCCCCATGGATGGGTTCAGTGAATCTTCATGGTGACAGATGCTCTGGCCGCTGAATTAATAATCAGCACACAGGGCACCAAGATGGTGATTCAGGGAGGACCCTTCTTGTTCACAGACAGGAAGCAGTGACCCTCAGGGACCAGGAGGTCATGACTGGATGGATGTCACGATGTAGACCGCTCAGCTCTTGAGAACCCTGAGGCTCCCCCAGCAATGCTTGAGGACACTGGACCACTGCCTTCCAGAAGAAAAGAAGAGCTGGAGGGAATCCGGCCATCAGCCTAGGAAGTCAGTGGGGCTGCCCAGAAGCAGGGCACTGGGGACCCTGAGAGCTGGAACTTCACTGATGATCATAGGGCCAATTTAGGCAAAAGATGTGTAAGTCCACCTCCTCACTCATGCCTGCTTTCCAGTAGACATGCTGGGGAAAGAAAAAAAAAAAAATTGAAGAGGAACATTACTGACCCATGTGTTATTTGAGTTTGTGAGATGATCATGATCTCAGGTACCTGATTATCTATTACGAAACTGTAAGGAGGGGCAGAATAACATAACAGTTGAGAGTCCAGGCCCTGGAGCTAGAAAGCCTGGTTTGGGTTTCCATCGTGACACTTTCTTTCTGTGGGACCCTGGGTAAGTTATTGAGCCTCTCTGTGCTTCAGTTTCCTTAGTTCAAATGAAAAAAAAAATAAAATTAGCATTATCCACCTGATAGAGTTGTAAGAATCAAATGATGTACTTTAGTAAGTGTTGTATAAGTGTTAGACATTATTCTGACTACAATTTTTAAAAAAACACCTTTGTAAAAAAAAAAAAAAACCTTTGTGCCTTTATCTAATTAAATTTAGCTTACAATAATATATCATAGGTTGTTTAAATAATACTGAACTATATTACCAAAAAAATACCACTGTACAAGTATATTTTGAGATAGGATGAGAGTATAAATTATTCATGCATCAGCCTAATCAATAAGGATGCATAAATGAGTGATAAATGGATGTGTGCATAGCTCCAACATTAGTTATTAGAAATATAGGCCAAAATATGCAACTGTGTATGCCTTAATACATATGGTGAAGTCAATCAAAATTCAATAGGAGGGACTTCCCTGGTGGTGCAGTGGTTAAGAATCCGCCTGCCAAAGCAGGGAACACAGGTTTGAGCCCTGGCCCGGGAAGATCCCACATGCCGCAGAGCAACTAAGCCCGTGCACCACAACTACTGAGCCTGCACTCTAGAGCCCATGAGCCACAACTACTGAGCCAGTGTGCTGCAACTACTGAAGCCCGTGCGCCTAGAGCCCATGCTCCGCAACAAGAGAAGCCACCGCAATGAGAAGCCCGCACACCTCAAGGAAGAGTAGCCCCCGCACGCCACAACTAGAGAAGAGCCCGTGCATAGCAATGAAGACCCAATGCAGCCAAAAATAAATAAATAAATAAATTTATTTTTAAAAAAAACCTCAATAGGAAACTAAATGGATAATAATAAAGCCAAAGTAACATTAATTTGAGATTACCAAAAAAAAATTAGCAATTGAAAACCACAGCCAACTTAGGATAGAACTGCAGATTTACTAATAAGAATACCCTCTCTCCTAAAATTGCCGAAATTCTAACCACCGGCATCACCTCTTACTTATTGATTTGCAAGCACTCTTTATACATTAAAATATTAATCCTTTGCTTATGCAAATATTTACTCCAGTGTTCATTTGCCTTATTAGTGTGTGTGTATTTGTGTGTGCATATGTGTGTCTTGACATTCAGAAAAAGTTAGTTTTTATTCAATCTATCCTATCTATATTTTTTCTTTTGTGATTTCCGTCTTTGCTCTCTTGTTGAAAAAGACCATCCCTATCAAATATCTGTATATTAAATTTACCTATGTTTTGTTGCAACCTCTTAGTGTACTCATTTCTATTCCTGAAACATAAATGACCACTGGAGGAAGGGTCCCAGAAATGCTCAAACTACATTAAGAGTTTCATGGCTTTTCTATTTATAAAAGCTGTGACTGCAAGATAGGGGGACTGATTTCTAAATGAATGTATCAGAAATAAACGATATTGCCAAACAATGGCTGTCCCTTTCAGGACAGCTATCTTGGATGCCTATTTAACAATTCCAATGATATCCCAATGCTGAAAATAAAATAAAAATGAAGCAACTCTTTTGTTTTGAATGATGCTGAAGAAAAATCACTCCTTGAACCCTTCGTTTGAAAGTTACACCTTAATTCTTTCTGTTTGAAAGTTACTCCCTAAACCTTGCCTGACTTGCCTGAATCATGTTGGATTTCATTAATATCCCCAATCTCTCCTGGCAGTTTTCGAGTTCAGCTAATGTCTTTTATCTGTGTCAAAAATACCATCAGTGAAAATCAACCTTATCACACACAGGAGAATCCCCCTGTGTAGGGTGAATAACGACCCCTAAAGTTATCCATGAACTTGTGGATGTTATCTTAGAAGGAAAAGGGACTTTGCAAAGATGATTAAATTAGGGATTTAGGGCTGAAGAGATTTTCCTGAATTATCTGGGTGGGTCTGAAATGTAATCACAAGTCCCTTAGCAGAGGGAGGCAGAGGGAGACTGACCACAGAAATAGGGATGTGATCATGGATGCAAGAGATTAGAGTAATTCAAGGTAGGGACCACAAGCCAAGGGATGCAGGCGTCCTCCAGAAGCTGTTAAAGTTTGGGAACGAATTCTCCACCAGGACCTTCAGAAGGAACCAGCCCTGCCAATACCTGTTGACACCCAGTGAAACAGATTTCAAACTTCTGGCCTCCAGAACTGTGACGATTCACCAACTTTTTGATAATTTGTTACAGCTGCCATAGTAAACAAATACACCAACCCAATAAATTTTGCTATGATTGAAGTGAGAATTTGCACTGAAAATCCACTCTAAAATTGGCAAATTTTAAAATCGCTGAGCTTGAAAAGTTAAGAGCCCTTTTCAGAATCTGTTCTATGTAAACCTGTAAAATAGAAACAATGTACCACTCTCTTGGGACTTCCCTGGTGGTCCAGTGGTTAAGATTCCATGCTCCCAATGCAGGGGGCCCGGGTTCGATCCCTGGTCAGGGAACTAGATCCAGCATCCCACAACTAAGACCCAGTGCAGCAAATAAATAAATAAATAATAGTTTAATATTGGGGTGTGTGGTGGTGGGATGAATTGGGAGATTGGGATTGACATATATGCACTAATATGTATAAAATAGATGACCAATAAGAACCTGCTGTATAAAAAAATTAAATAAAATTAAATTTAAAAAAAAGAAACAATGTACCACTTTCTTTTTGGGAGAGACAAGGATGGTTTTTGTACGTCCCTCTTAAGCTTCCTTTCTCTGGCTAGAAGAAAACTTTATCTCACATAATCTTTCTTACTGAGGTGTTAAGGAAATAACATGGTAAATAATTTGTTAGCTCAGACTATTTTCATTTTAATAAAGGACTAAAGAAGGAGGCAACTCCTTGTACAAAAGAGAACTTTGTGATGATGGACTTGCAAACATCGGCTTGGAAGACGCGTGTGACTCAGTGGCTGCCCAGATGTCTGCAAAAGATGCAAGAGTGGCCATCGCCTAAGAGGCCTATTATTATTATTTAATTTTTATTGGAGTATAGCTGATTCACAGTATTGTGTTAGTTTCAGGTGTACAGCAGTGGTGGACCTATTAGAAAGGCCCCTGTCATGGTGAGGTGTTGTTCTTAGGTCCTGGGGGTATTTCACATAGGGTGGCATTTGAGAAAAGAGTTGGAGAGAGTGAGAAAGCCTCTGGGGGGAAAGACTTTCAGAGAGAGGGGACAGAATGCAGGGAGACCAGTGTGGGTACAGCACAGTGAGGAAGGGGGTCATCAAGATGATGGGGTTGGGTTATGCAGGGCCCTGTGGACCACTGTAAGGAATTTGGATTTTATGCTGCATGGGATGGAAGTCACTGCGCCCTTGTAGGCAGAGGAGGTGTAGAGTCAGGGTTCTCCAAAGAATATATATATATATATATATATATATATATATATATATATATATATATATATATATTATAATCTATGTCTGATATATATTCTCTTTGATATATTCTACATATGATACATATATTCTACATATGATATATATTCTATATATGGTACATATGTTCTATATATGATGTATATTCTATATGTGTATGATATATTCTATATATCATATATAGAATATATATATCATATATAGAATATATATGGTACATATGTTCTATATATGATGTATATTCTATGTGTATGATATATTCTATATATCATATATAGAATATATATATCATATATAGAATATATATGGTACATATGTTCTATATATGATGTATATACTATGTGTATGATATATTCTATATATGATATATATTGTCTACATATGATATATTTTCTACACGATACATATATATATTATATATATGTATACATATAAAGCTTGACTGGGCCACAAGATGCCCAGATATGTAGTTAAACATTATTTCTGGTTGTGTCAATGGTTAAGATGGATAAAACAGAATGTCACTGGGACAAAAATCCCTCCTGGGGGACTCTGAACAACTCTCTTGGTCAGTTGTTGGTCAGTGTGGTTGGTCTTAGAAATCAAAGCAGCATCTAGTTGGTTCTGTGAATGGACATCTCAGGGTAAACTCAGTCCCCTTCCCCAGGTTATACGTTTGTATGGGGATACAAATATCAACAAACACTGCACAGGGCACAGCTGCATTTTCTGCCTCTGTGACTTCTCATCTTTGTGGTGGCAGCTCATTTTGTTATTACATTCTCCAAAGATTCTTATAAGAGATCTAAAAACCTATTATTTTATAGAAGTTTTAACTAACTACTTCATTCCATCATTAGAAAGATGAATATAAACCAGTTAACCTACATAACCTAGCAGATGCTTAATACATACTTGTTGAATCCATACAGAGAAGTAAATAAACATCCTCATTCTTTATTAAGCAGTATTTTTTCCATGCTAGGACTTGGTGAAACTAAAATCATCAACTGCCTTTGATTTATTATTTATTATTTAATTGTTGAAGACCAGAGCTGCAAGAAATTTTAAAGATAACTCTGAACAACTCCCAGTAATTTTTGAGAAAGTTCTTTTCTTTACCACCCAGAACTTTTACAGTAATCCAATATTTTTTCTTTTTCTTTCTTAAACAATAAAAGAAACATTTCAGACATTAGCCATGATTAATCAACACCAGAATCTCCTGGATGAAAAGTGAAATATTCACCTATGTAAAGGCTTGTCAACCATCTGATGTTTACTCGAAAGACCTCACACTTGTCTTTGTGTAGACTTGAGGTTCGTGTACATTTCATCGACCTTTCCAACTAAGACTGACAGGTGGAGGTTTCCAGGGAGGGAGATTCTGAAGTCTAATCTGGGTTCACAGGCCACGAGTAGTGTGATCTACTACTGATGTCTGCCGTGGGTAGATCAGTGAGAGATAGCATCACACTTCTTACAAATTTGACACGGCCGGAATAATGGCCTTAAGTAGTTTCAGATGGTTAGGTCAATAGGTTTGCTTTACATACAGATATTTAAACTATAGTTGACGGGAACATTTCTCATTTATCAGCTCAAAATGCACCTTCCTTTAAAGATAAAAGCTCAAATTAGCCCCCAAATCCAGAGGCGAGTTCTTATCCTTGTACCACAGTTCTGGTTGAGAAGCTCTTTATTTATTTTTCTATAACCTTTGTTGAGCGACCATCTCATTTCTCTAAGTGTAAACCTTAGTTTTCCCATAAGAATTTGTACAGTAGTTCAATAATTCACAGGTAATAGGTCCGAAGAATTGACTTTTTGTTTAAGGCAGAGAAAAAGGAAGTTTAACAGAAAGCAGAAACGAACCTGAAACATTTGGAATAGGGTGTATTAGTCTGTCCTTAACACACAAATCCTAAGATTTTTTTACCTGTCTTTTAGAATGTTTTAGTCCATTTGTGAGTGTTGAAATTAATGTAGAGGTCATCACTTAGAAAGAAAGAAGGAAGAAAGAAAGAAAGAAAGAAAGAAAGAAAGAAAGAAAGAAAGAAAGAAAGAAAGAAAGAAAGAAAGAAAGAAAGAAAGAAAGAAAGGAAGGGGAGGCCATGCCATAGCAGGGTGTAAAGTAACTGAATACAGGGCAGGGCGGGATAGAAAATAACAAGATGCTTTATGCAATAAAGGTAGTAGAATAAGAATCATTTTCTGAAATTTTGTTTCAGTTGTGATGTGTGAGCTTGCGCAAGCAGCACACAGATCTGTATGTTTCAGGTAATATCAGATCTATTTCTTACTCTTGGTTGCAGTCAAAAACTGGTGTGAATGGCATATGTTATATGGAAGAGACTCTTCACCCTTTCCCCCCACCCCACCCGCTCCAGCCCCAGATATGTACAGAGAACCTCGCCGTCAGCAACATTCCGTGTGAGTGGGAAGGACGGCGACTCGGGTTGCGTGCGCTCACCAGCCTCGTGCCGCATGCATGTGGGCATTAGACAAATACTATTTTGGTTCTGATTACACCAGAGACCCTCTCTTGGAAATGGAAATTAAAGGAAGGCTCTGTCCACCCACTTGCAGAGGCAGAAGGAAGCAAAGAGGGACACACAGCATCTTTTAGACAGCCACATGGAAAACATCCGAGGCGCAATCAGACCCAAAGAGGCCCACGCTGCATTTCTCTATTTTGCTGAGCCAGATGGAAGGTAGTTTCCAGTACCGTTCGGGCTTAAGACATGGAGACTAGAGACACTTCAGCTATACTTCCGTTTCTGTCTGTGCTGCAGGTTTGGAAGTAATGCACTTTTTACACACCTTAAGGATATCTATTCTTTACTTTTCTTTTCTTTTTTTCTTTTCTTCCCATCCTTTTCCCTTCCCTTTCCTTTCCTTGAGGACATCCATCTTCAAGGCACATCTTCTGCTCTTGACTTGTGCCTAACCTACAGGGGAGGCATTGTGTTCATGCAGCAAATGCTTAGTGCAGGTAATTTTGTGTGTACGTGGCTGAAGGCCTCCATATCAAGTGGAAGGATTCTCACCTATAGATAATAGTCTTTGCTTTGCCCGTAAAGAAAGGCAAATGCCACTCACTCACTTACTTAAGTGTAATTTAAAACCAACTCTTGAGCATAATGGGATGTTACAGCCAATATTTATTTTTTTCCTTTCATTAGATAAATAGTATTAAATTGGGATCCTTGAGAAAATTGTACCGATGGTATCATATTTGAATGTATTTCGAGCTCGACACTCATTCAGGCGAATTTTTATCATATGCAAATCACCATCATTATGCAAATAAGAACATCCTCATTGCCGTGTGAGTGTAAAATGGATGTTTGTTTTTATGCTGATGAATTATCTTTCCCGGTTGCAGTCTGCTGCATGAAGTTCAGAAATCTGCGTGGGGCTCCTGTTTGTTTTTCAGGCATTTTTGTTGGTTCCAACGTAAATCTATTGCCAACTCGGGCAACGTGGATTCTCTCTTTATTCCCAGGTCTAGAATCCGAGTTTCTTTGTTGAAGCGTTACTGGGGTTTTTTTTACTGTAACTTATAGTTTATATATGATAGCACGTCTACAGCTGACTTGAAAGGCTGTAAGTCTTTTGTGGTTCCACTGGGAAGTTCCCTGCTTACCTTCAAAGTCCTCCGAGCCCTTGCTGAGAACCAGATGACTTCTTTGAATCCCTCCAGGGAAGAAAGTGAACCAGAGCAGTGGATTATTTTATTGTACTGCTCTATGATATAGGCAAACTGGATAATATTAATAACAATAAATCATTAGCAATTAATGCTCCCTAGTGAACACTACGTGCTAAGTATTTAACTTACGGTTTCTCATTGAATCCTCATGCAGCCCTTTAAGGAAGGTACTATTATTGATCTCGGAGAGGCTGCAGTGAGTGGTGGCGAGAAGCGAGATCTTAATTTCCTGCCCGGGAGTTGAAGCTGGGGAGCCTGGATGAAAACCAGAAATCCCAGCCAGCACACCCCCTGGCTCTTGCCCCCAGTGAAAAACGCATTTCTCACCGAGGCAAAACTGTAAAAACAGGTGCAAAGTTTATTATTAGGGACACAGCACAACAACAAGTGGGAGAGCACACAGAGAAACTGTTTAGTTAAGACAGAAGCAGGGCAGAGATGCACACCTGGAGAGGAAGGGTGTGGGCATCCCCCCTAACGAGGAGGACCCCAGGAAAGAGGCGGTTAGGTCACTTATATGGGGCAGTTCTTCCGGGTCTCTGTTCACCTCTGGCCAATTATCTGGTTTCTTTCTCCACACCTGCCCTGCCCTAGGACCCTCCCTAACATGCGTGCACAGCTTCTTTCAAAGATGGAGTCCAGCCCAGAGGCCTATGGGACGGCCTTAGCATCACCTATTATGGGGTGGTGCCCCCTCCTTTTTGACCCCCCAAGGAGGCTTTCTGCGCATGTACAATGTCTCCCTTGCCCCAAGGATGGGAAATGTATGACCTCTTGATCTTTTAACAGGGTTTAGTCCCACTCTGTCCCTGCCATAAAAATGTCCAATGTCCGGTTATTTACCCTATTTCTGTTGCTGTTTCTTATATCGAAGTGCAGATCTCAAAATATAGACAGGAGTCCCACCATAAATATGTAGTCCTGGAGCCCGTTTGTCTCTTGCTTCAGGAAATGTAAACAGGGTGCTGGTAATGAATGTCCGGCCTGGAGCCCATCTTCTTCTCCCCCCCAGAAAGTGTGAACAATAAAGTGTGAACAGGACGCCAGTTGTAAATGTCTAGCCTGGAGTCCATCTATCTCCTGCCTCATTATCATCCCCATTTTGTACAAGAGGAAACTAAGCTCAGAGATGTCAAATAACTTGTTCGGGGTCACACAGCCAGTTAGTGGTAAAATCAGGACTCACACCCAAGTTCCTGCTCCCATGAAGCTTAAGCTCTTAGGCACCATGACACTCTAAAGGGTGACTTGAATTCCAGAAGTTGGAGCCATGGGCGCCAAATAAAGCAGGGAGCCGGCCCAGGAGGCTGCAGTTAAAGGGTGACACTTTGGTATCCACACAGAGTGCCTCGGGGTCCATCTTGCCCCTGAGGACAAGAGGAGAGTCTCCAGTGATGGGAGGCTGAGGTGATGGATGAGGATGGAGATGGACGCGGGCCAGCCAGTAAACCCATGTCTCTGAGGGGAGGCAGCATGAAGCCTTGAAGCCAAGCAGGGCCCTGTGGGGCTCCTGGGCATGGAAGCCTTTCTGTGTCCCCCGTTTCTTGATTACAGGAAATAGGCTTCATTCAGCCTCCATGACCTTCCCTGAGTTCCAAAGGACAGGTTCAAACAGTTGCTAATTAGGGAAGGGAGGGGATGCAGAGACAAGGGGGGAGTAGTCAAGACACAATAGTGCAGGCTTGGGGCAGGGTCCTGGTTCCCCCTCAAGGGATACACAGAACAACATCTTTGAGCAGTTTTGCAGATACTGAAACCCCCATCAGGTGGGAGAAGTTAACTGTCTGCTGCCCACAAACACGTAGACCCCAGACCAATAGGAACCAGAAGGTTGATGATGCCGACTCCCACTTACCTCACCACCAACCAATCAGAAGAATGTCCATGATCTGACCACGCCCTCTTTGCACCATTCCTATAAAACTCCCCACTACCCCACTCCAGGTCGGGACACACAGTTTTGAGGGCATTATTCTGCTGTGGTCCTCTTTGCCTGGCAAAGCAATAAAGCAATTCTTTTCTACTTCACCCAAAACTCTCTCTCCAAGATTTAATTCAGTGTCAGTGTACAGAGGCTGGATTGGGCTTCACGCTGAGGCCAGAGAACACTTCATCTTACAGTTTCCAGGAAGACATGAGATAACTGTGAGTGGTGGCTTCAGGCTCCCATGGCCTGACATGTTTTTAGTCCTAATATGCTCTTCCCATCTACCTTAGTCTCCCCCTGCACCCACAGGTCTAGATCCCCACCGATTTATTCCAGGCTTAAGAGGGACAAGGCTTTGGGTGAGAATCCCATTACAGAACATTCCTTCTCAGGCTCTGGGATTTTTCCTTTGTAGATGTCTCAGTGCACAGGACATTTCCTTCTTGGCAGTCCAGCATCTATTCACCTTCTTTGGAAAATAGCACACTGGTTTCCTCATTGGGAAATAACCAGTGTCCCACGGGATGCCGCCCAGCGGATTTCTAACCCAGACAACTGCTCTTTCCAAGGGCACTGGGGGATGGCTCAAGCTGCTTCCCTGGAATTCAGATCCTGAACACTGTGACCAGAAGACTGAGAGGGGCTTGAGCCCATGCATCCAGAAAGACCCTGGATATAGAACCGAACGCTTTCTGCTGCCGGGACCTCCACTGCGACCTCTGCAAGGTGTGTCCTCCATGCTCCCTGCCGATCCCGAGCGCCACTCCCACTGCCTGTGCTCAGAGCTCAGTGGCCGACACAGCCCTGGTCACTGCCGCTGGGCGGAGGTGTGCTGACTGAGCAGGAGTCAGAAGAAGACCCACCGCCAGGGAGGGGTTCTTGTCAAGCTTGCAGGTGTCCAGGGGGTCACTGAGGACAATGAACCAAACTGACAGCAAGAAGAAGCCTTCATTCATGTACTGTGACGATGCAGGCAAGAGACAAAACACAAACACGGAAACGTTCCAGCTCCCAATGTTCTATTTTTCCCGGCAGAACGGCACGGGGCGAGGGTCAGGTAGATGAGCTCAGTGTGGGGGAGGCCTCCGCAAAGCCTCCTGACTGGTTATCTTTGGAGCCAGGGGATGAGGAAGGGCTGGGGATGGGAAAGTATGGGGTCAGAGAGGAGGAAAGTGCCTCAGCCGGGGGACCCATCAAAAGGCCTCCACGTGCAGACGCCTCGGCTAGGGAGGTGGATGTCACATGAGCGTGGCCGGCCCAGGGGACCTGAGTCCTTGACGCCAATCCTTCCAGAAAACTCAGAACTCTGGCGGTTCACCACGTCTGGTGTGGGGAGGGCAGCAGCCCCCATGAGCCTGTCAATCAAAGCCTTACAATGACCTATGATGGGCCCAAAGGGTCACACGTAGGGTTGTGGCCGGACAAGGGCCCCTCAGGTCTCATGCTCTGAAGACCCACAGAGACCCTTTTCCATGCTGCTCTTCAGGAATAAACAGCAGAGATACTTTCCTACAAAAAGACGGGTCCTTTCCAGCCTTTCTCTTAAGTGGTTCCTTCCTGCCCTTTGAGTCTCCTAGCGTAAAGTACACAGAGGTGGCTTGGGTGCACGGTGCGCTACCGTGGTGTGACAGCTTTGGGAATCAACATAGTTACAAATAATGTCCTACAAGCAGCTCAGAAGAGCTAGAGAAGGTGGACTTAAGAGGACTGAGGGCCGTGATCTTGATCTCAGGCACGTGGGCATGGAGCCACCCCACCATCTCCCATCGTTGTCATGGAGCTCAAGATTCAGATTCCTGGAAGAGACAATCTGATGCATTTAGCCTGTGTCACAGGCTTACCAAGGCCACGTGCAACTGGGGGCTGGGGGTTCTTCCAAGGAAAACAGGTGCTTCTCCCAGAACAGATGGAGCAAAGCTGGACAGACACACGCTACAGCTGTGCACTCAGGTCCCTCCCGTGCTGGTCCCACACCCTACTGAAGGGTCCACACTTCTGAGTCTGAATCTCCTTATGTCCCTTGCAATCTCCCTTGCGGAGAGGATGGTTAAAATGTGTTCACGTTTTGATAGCAAAGACAATAATATGCAACTACAGCAAGTCCCCTTCATACGAACGAGTTCCATTCCAAGAGTGCGATCGTTAAGTCCAACGAAGTTAGCCTAGATCCCCAACTAACGCAATCGGCTCTAGAGTACTGTACTGTAATAGGTATATAATACTCTTCACACAAATAATTAATAAAAAACAAACAAACACAAAATATAAAGAAAACATTTTTAACCTTACAGCACAGGACCTTGAAAAGTACAGTAGTACCAACTACATCACCGCTGCTTTTGCGCTTGTTTCTGGACATCTTGGGCTTGAAATAAAGGTACTGTACTACTGTACTCTAAACAGTACTGTACAGTAAAGTACACAAAAGCCCAACCACTTGTAGAGGATGCACGCACGTGACAATGTACGCCAGACACGTGAACTAACTTAGGTGATTGGACGTGAGAATGCAGGTTCGCATCTTTGAAAGGTCGCAACTTGAAGGTTCATATGTAGGGGACTTACTGTATAGGATTTTTATATATCATGAGTCTCATTTTCATTTATACAGAAAGAGTACTGTTCTTATCAGCAAAAGTGTGAAGCCGCTGGTATGGGCTAAATTGTGTGCCTCGCCCCAAATTCATATGTTGAGTTCCTAACCCTCAGTACCACTGAGTGTGACTATACTTGGAGATAAGGTCTTTATAAAGACAATTAAGGTAAAATAAGATCACATGGGTGATCTAATCTAATATGACTGTTGTCCTATAAGAAGAGCAAATTAGGACATAGACATGTACAGAGGGAAGGCCATGTGAGGACACAGGGAGAAGACGGCCAGCTAAGGAGAGAGGTCTCAAAAGAAATCAACTCTGCTGACACCCTGATCTCAGACTTACAGCCTCTGGAAATGTGAGAAAATTAATTTCTTGTGTTACTTTGTAATGGCAGCCCTAGCAAACTAATACAGCCCCTGTAATTCCTGTCATGGAATAGAAGGTGTGTCTTATTACAGAAGTCTGGGGAACTTTCACATATATTAAAGATTATTTTTGTTTGTTTTTCAGAAGTTCTGTTTTTAACTCCAGCAAGCAGGAACCTGTCTGTAAGATTAATTGTCCAGAAGATTGTGTGAATTAATTGCTTACATCGTTAAAAGGTCAGTAAGAAACAGGTGATGCTTTTTTAAAGTTGAAGTTAAAGAAGTCAGAGTTGAAGAAGTGCAAACAGCCTGTCCTCCAAACAGAAGTTCAGTGAGAGTGACATCCTGTCATGTAAGAGCTAGAATTGATGATGATGATGATATATATATATGTGTGTGTGTGTATATGTATATGTATATATCCTGCTTAATTTGTGACTTCTTATTTTTATAGAGGTTAAGAACTTTGCAGAAAAGATGGTGAAATTTTCCACTTTTCTGCCTTTTTGAGGTCGAGGAGATCATTTTGATTTGGCTTTCTAGACTCCTAAATGTCAGCAACAGCCCTCAATTTCCCTTCTAGTTTTAGTTTGAGTGGTCCAGGGGGCCAAGTACAATATCCTCCAACCATGATGATTGGCTCAGGCATGGACACGTGACCTAAGCAGGTCCAATCAGAATGAGGCTCAGGGCTTTGTAAGATCCACCAGAAGACTCCTGATCACCTAGCCTGAATTTGGGAGGCTGTGGGTTGACACTCTTGCAACCACTGTGCCCCCAGGAGGAGAGAGCTTGGTGGAGAATGGAGTCTGCATCAAAGTACAGCTGAGAGGGAGAGAGAGAAATCAGATTTCCACGACATCATTTGACTTCAGATTAAGCCATGGGAAAAGCCAGATCTGAGCCTTTCCAGTTACATGGTTTAATAAATTATCTTTTTCCTTATGCCTGCCAGTTTGGGTTGGGTTGTAAAAGTCTCATTTCTAAGTGAAACATCAAACGGCCAAAGACTGATGGTTGGCTTGAATTATTTGCTTGATACAAAGGAGAAAAGGTGGCCCATTTACTGGTTAAATGGCCTTTATGTTAATTATTAGGAGAGCCTGACATTTGCAGTCTTGTCCTTTGAGTTCATTGAGAGATCTAAGTGTTGATATCACCGTGCCTGAGGGCAGACATTGATCTGCGCAGAGCTGCAAGATTCAGCCATAGGCAACGATACACAGAACTTGGCTTGCTTTCACCCTAATAAGTGACAGTAAGTTTTGTTTGTTGGACGTTTTTTAATCACAGTTTCACTTTCAGTACTTGTGATTGGTCTGTTCATATTTTCTATTTCTTCCTGGTTCAGTCCTGGAAGGTTGTACCTTTCTAAGAATTTGTTCATTTTTTTCTAGGTTGTCCATTTTATTGGCATATACTTGCTTGTAGTAGCCTCTTATGATCCTTTGTATTTCTGTGGTGTCAGTTGTAACTTCTCCTTGTTCATTTCCAATTTTATTGATTTGACCTCTCTCCCTTTTTTTCCTGATGAGTCTGGCTAAAGGTTTATCAATTTTGTCTTTCCTTTCAAACAACCAGCTTTTAGTTTCATTGATCTTTTCTATTGTTCTCTTCATCTCTATTTCATTTATTTCTGCTCTGATCTTTATGATTTCTTTCCTACTACTACCTTTGGGTTTTGTTTGTTCTTCTTTCTCTAGTTGCTTTAGGTGTAAGATCAGGTCGTTTATTTAAGATTGTTCTTGTTTCCTGAGGTAAGGTTGTATTGCTATAAACTTCTTTCGTAAAACTGCTTTTGCCACATCCCACAGGATTTGGATCATCGTACTTTTGTTTTCATTTGTCTCTAGGTATTCTTTGATTTCCTCAGTGATCCATTGGTTGTTTAGTAACATGGTTTAGCCTTCATGTGTTTGTGTTTTTTACAGTTTTTTTTTTTCTTGTAGTTGATTTCTAATTTCATAGCATTGTGGCTGGAAGGACCAAGGGAGAAGATGGCAGCTTCAGGAAAAAAAAATATATATATTTATATATATATAAAGATATAGATATAGATATGTTATATTATATATATCATAATTACTCTATATTATATTATATCATTATATTATATATAATATACATTATATATATTATATTATATATTGTTATATTATATACATTATATTTACATATATAAAAAGATATATATATCTTTCTCCCCTTATGATATGCTCTTATATTCCTCCCTTGTATTAATTATCACAGTAATAATTAAATCTTTAGAAGCAACATAAGGAAAATTAATTATTACTGCTTCTCTCTTCTGCTAGAATATAACTGCAATAAGACACAGTTTATGTAATCTTGTTTACTACTATTTCCCTTGTACATCGTAGGACCTCAGGAACAATTTGGTGTAAGAATGAAGAAACCAGGCTCAGAGATATGAGGTTACTTGCTCAAGATCACACACTCAGTAGAGCTGGGATGAGTTTCCTCTTCATAACCTCTAGGATGTGAGGATGTGAAGGGGAAAAGAGGACAGAGCATCACATGAGGCTCCCAGATGGAAGTGGCCCGAAAGCAATGCTAGAAAAGTGCCTTGGACCAGTTCTCAATAAAACTGGTAGGTTGTCTTAAAGGTCAAAATTGAAGAGACACCAGGATGGGTAGAGAATATGCTTGTGTGAGCTTCAGCAGAAGTTTTCTGTCTGAACATCATGAACCAGGAGATGGAAGGCATCCTTTGAGGATCATTGGATAGAGGTCCAGTCTGGAGGGCTGTTCAGGAGGTGGTGTTTTCAGGGGAGATGCAAGTCTCAGGGGAAGAAGAAGTAGCATCTTCTGGTCAAGAGGCATCAGGAGGTATAAGGGGAAAAGTGTGAGCAGAAAAGGATGGGGATTGGGTACTTCAGTCAGTGTCTGGTCAGGAATACAGTCCACAACAGCTACTTGACAGGAGGGTATGATCTGGGGCACTTGTCAAAATCGTTGGCAGAGAGGAAAAGCCAAACGGAGGATGGTGAGGAAATCAGAACTCCTAGGGCTAGAAGGACACGGAGGGAAGTGGCAGTTCTGAGGCTCCCTGGTGAGAACTGGTGCCATGGGGGCAACTTTCCTGCCACCTGAGCCCCTGTTGGCCAACCTAGTGAGAAACCAGGTGGCCAGGGATCCCAGGGAAAAATAAAATTTAAGGGTCAAGCCTCTACGATGCAGAAGAGGGTAGGGGCGGAGGCAGGATGGATCTGAAAGCAAGGTCAGTGGTGCGGGATTGACGATGGTGGAGAAGGGGGAGAAACCACACCCGGTGCCTGGAAAGCCTTGAATTCAGTTCTCTGCTTGAAAATAAGAGGCACAGATGGAAGGGATGCAATTAAAGAAAAATTACTTTTGAAAATCCCATTAGTGCCCCAACGTTTTGTTATTAGATAATAATTAAATAGAAAAGGAAAATGCAGTGTTTATGGTCATACATTATTAAAATATAAACCAGCCCCCCATGGAATATGAATTTCCTTCTTTTCTGTCTTTGCTGAGGGCCCCTGAGCTTTCGGGATGCAGATGCTGTTTATTCAACACATCAGGCAATGCAATTCAAATTATTTATTAATGGTGCTTATTTAATTTGATATCTTGGGTGTTGTCTGTGCCTGTCTGATGTCAGTTGGGGAACAGACCATTGTTTTCCATTTTTTATTCCTATGAAACAGATTTGAGAGTGAATTATTCATGGAATTGTTTAATTTTGAGGGCCTTTGATTATGTTGAGGCTGTGTGTCATTTTCTCCTCCTTTATTAAGGCTGCCAGAAGCCAATTAGCCACCCCTAAAAGAAATACAACAGTATCTCATTAGCAGTTGGCTTAATATTTATTTATTTTTTCTAGGTTTCTTTTCACTTGCGGTCATAGATTTTGTTAAGATAAATGATTGTACAGATGCTTTGAAATCCTTACATGGCTTTTTTTTAGTCAAGGAAATTAACTGCAACTGTTTCATGCAGAAAAGTTTCCTAGATTGCATGCTGCTTGAGAGCAGTGACCCTATTTTGAACTTTTTAAGAGTACTGGCTAACATTTAAGGGGTGTAAACGATGTGTAAGTTACTGTGCTGTGTGGATTACAAACATGATCTGATTAAATTCCCACCATAACATTGTGATCTAGGGCTAAGAAAGAGGTCCAAGCTCACAGCTGGCTCTGGCCATTCCAGATCCTGTTGTTTTAACCATTAGTCATCTCCTCTGAATGTACCATAGCAACTAACAAATCATAAGTACCAGGTAAAATTTTATCTTGTGAACCAATGAAGAAATACAGCAGTGGAGAGCTGCCTCACTACTTCTGAAAAAGGGTACCATGTCACCTGGTGATCCTGCAATCCATTTTGCTTTTAATGTTGTGGGCAATTTGGTGGTTAATTAGTTAGGACTCTGTGTTGCAAATGACAGAAATGCAATTCAAACTAACAGAAGCAAAAAGGGGGATTTGGTTCAAAAAACCATAAAGTTGATAGGAAGTGTTAGCTTCAGGTATGGAGGTATGGCTGGATTCAGGTGCTCAAACAATAGATTGGTCTCTTTTCACCACTAAGCTCTCCAGTCTTCTGGGTTGTTTTTCCTCCCAGGCAGCATTATCCGTTCATGGTGTTGAGATGGCAAATGGCGCAGCTCAGATCCACCTCCTAATCTCTTGGTGCCCTTCTGGTGGCTCCAGCAAAAGACCTAAGAGGAGGCATGATGGGCTCTGATGAGGTCACGTGCCCATCCTTCAGCCAATCACTGAAGCAGAGGAGTGGGCTGCTTGATGGACCATCCCTGGACCATACGTCCATCCCAGGACTAGGGCTGAGGTCAGCACCATCCAACCTGCTTGGCTTGACTGGGGGAGCTGTGTTATCTTCAAAGAATGGGTCCAGAGAAGGCAAAATGCAGGCGTGTTCACTTGCTGAATTTTGAGAAACTTGTTGAGGATGCTTGTCACTTCTGATTATATCTTCTGCTCTCAGGGTTTGTGTCACTCTCCCAAAAGCTTCTAGCAATCTCCATTGTGTCAAGCTCCGTGTAGGAGGCCGGGGATGTGGACGAAGAATTGTCTTACTTCTTTCGGGTTTAGTGTGTTCTGTGCATGATTCACCACTGCTGCTGTTCTTAAGGGGGTTGAATGGAAACTATGATGAAATCCCAGACTTGAGATATCTTTTTTTTTTTTTCTTGTCATTTCTGCAGCTATCACTTAAAGACTTGAGGAGTCCCTCTGGGGAGAGAAGGAGTTGTGGGTACAGAGCATACTGACATTCTTTAACAGAGATTCCTTCGTCTTGGAAGGAAGAGAGTATAGCCTTTTTCCTAGCTCAGTGTCTGTCTGGATCTGGGAGGAGTTTGTTTCGTTCAATGTCTCCTATTTCTTCTAATTCCAGCCCAAAGAACCTGTCTTTTTCTTTGGATTCACCCCCTGATTACCAAGGAAACCCACTCCTTCTGCCTGAATCTGCCCTCTTGTCTTCCAATTTCACCTAAACAACATTCCCGTCCTCCTCAGAGTGGCCGGGCATTTATGGCTCTCATGGAATCAGTCATTTAACAATCAGTCAATCAACAGATACCAACTGCCTTGCTCTAGCATGGTGCTGGTGGATCCCGAACCCAAGACACAGCCTCCGAGCTTAAGGAGCTGACACTCAGTCTACCATGAAAAGCAGACTCTCGTAGGAGGGACTTTGAAACAGGCCATCCCAGTGGAGAACCGCAGGCAGGAGGGTCCAGAGCAGGGAGAAATCTCGGCGGGCTCAGTCCAATGAGCAAATAACACTTATTCTTCCTTCTTGGTTGCTTTCTTTTTCTATTTCAGAATTGAGAGGCATTTACATAAAATAAAATTCATCGTGTTACATATATGTGGAATCTAAAAAAAAAAAAAAAAGGAAAGCTTCTGAAGAACCTAGGGGCAAGACAGGAATAAAGACGCAGACGTAGAGAATGGACTTGAGGACACAGGGAGGGGGAAGGGTATAAGCTAGGACGAAGTGAGAGAGTGGCATGGACATATATACACTACCAAATGTAAAATAGATAGCTAGTGGGGAGCAGCCGCATAGCACAGGGAGATCAGCTCGGTGCTTTGTGACCACCTAGAGGGGTGGGATAGGGAGGGTGGGATAGGGAGGGTGAGAGGGTGATGCAAGAGGGAGGAGATATGGAGATGTATGTATATGTATAGCTGATTCACTTTGTTATACAGCAGAAACTAACACACCATTGTAAAGCAATTATACTCCAATAAAGATGTTAAAAAACTAAATTAAAAAAAAATTCATCTTGTTAAAGTGTACAATTTGTTGCTTTTTAGCATATTTAGAGGACTGTACAATCATCACTACTATGTATTCTAGAACATTTTCATCACCCCAAAAAGAAACCCCATACCCGTTAGCAGTCACCCCTCAACTTCCTCCACCCCCAGCTCCCAGCAACCACTAATTTACCTTTGTGTCTATAGATTTACCTACTCTGGACATTTCATATAAATGGCACAGTATGTGGCCTTTTGCATCTGGTTTCTTTCACCCAGCATCATGTTTTCAAAGTTTGTCCATATTGTATCCTGTGTCAGTGCTTCTTTTTTTTTTTTTTTTTTAATAGCTGAAGCATCTGCACCATTTAAAAATCCTGCCATGAATATATGAGGGTTCCTCATCCTCATCTGGTTCCTCTGTCTTTTTCCCACAGATAATTTCTTGTGATTTTTAAATTTTATTTTTACCTATTAGACTTTACATTTTTTTATCCACTATTTAGCTTCATGTCTCTAAGTCAGTCACTGGAGTCCAGTTTATCCAATTCAAATAAACATATACGTAAACCCTCATCTAGACCATGATGGAATGTTCTCTTCACACAGCAAGAAAATCTATGCAAAATATAGATTTGATGACAATCTCAATCATTATTTCTAATAATCCTAATACCACCCCTACACATAAGTAAGCTAAGTTGGTCATGTTATCATGGGAAGATTTTTGTGGGTTAATTTTGGATGTGTGGATGGAAGTAACAGAAATCTCATGAGAACTTGAGTAAATATAAAATATATACCCAGGAGTTTTCCATGGAATGCAGCTATAAGAGCTCTGTATTTTATCCACTGCTCTGTGCTAGTGAGTTCAGTTCTTCTTTGTCTGTAATGTGCCCTCCTTTGCAGCTCAGCTCCTGCGGCAGATGGAAGACACCTATCCACAGGTCCTAGACACTCCTGTGGGGAAGCTCTCTGGTGGGCCTGGCTTGTGACAGTGACCTACCAATGGTCTGATCAACAGTGGCCAACAGAGAAAGTCTCTCACTGTGCAAACACGGTCGCCAGGAGCCACCATGAGGGGACAGGTTAGAGGGGTCTTTGGACCTATGCTGATGTTGCAAAGGATGTTTCCTCAGAGTGGGAGGAGACAAAGATGAGGGGGGAAAGTGGCAGAAGGAAAGAAGAGGAGAGACGGTGTGAGAAAAGGAAATCGTGCATGCTTGGGGCTGAGGGACTCCGTGGAGAGCTGTGTCCTCAGAGGATGGAGCAGTGCAGAAGACCTGGTGGGTCCCGGGGGAGCCTGAGACAGTGGGAGTGACAGTGTAATGTGGCCCAAATTACTCATGAGGCTCCTCGGGCCAGGCTGTAAATGTTCAGGGCTCTCATAAACCACCTCTTCCACAGGGTCATTCTCCATACACACTAAGAGCTCCCAGGGCAAAGGCCACTTTTCTCTGAAGCAAGCATCCCCTCATCCCTAGTTGCCAGGGAACAGGGAATAAATAAATGCACTGGAAATATAAATCCATAATAAAGAAAATAAAAATGGCAATAAGACACAGTTTAGCTGGCGAGTTACCTCCTTATTTTAATGAAAGCTTTTTTATTGCAGCATTTACCAGCCTTGTGTCCAGTCGATAGAAAACTTAATAATGAAACAAGATCCCACAGCGCTTTCTGAGGACACTTGTAAATTTGGGAGGGGATTCCTTCTTATTCAACTGAGATTAAATATGGCTATTAAAATTCTGCAATGGGGATCAAGAAGAAAAAGCTTTATTTCTGCCATGGTACATGAAATAGCTTTGATTAAAACTCCATGAAATATGAAAAAATTCTGTTGTTATGTGTTCACGCTGTATGGTAGCAAACAATGCATTACTTGGAACAAAGCAATTCCTTTTCATGAGTAACCTTATACTAGAAAAGCAAAATGGGTTGGTTTAGGATTGGCTACCAAATATTAAACTCCTAACCATTCATGTGAAGTACCAATTCAGGTAAAATACACTCAGCGTACGTCTATAATTACATTTTTTCGTGACTAAGACAAGTTAATGCATAAGGAAAATTGTGACTTATCGCCTCATAATATCTATGATCTCACAAATGTTGTTTTTAGGCTCTTAAGAAGTTTAAACATACTGTTTATATCTCTATTCGGAGGGGAGACAAAGACTGCTTAATTGCTGGCATTGGGACAATTGGTTATTGATGTAGAAGAGAATTATATGCTCATCTCCCACCATGGAGTGTGATGAATTTCAGATAAATGAAAGAATTAAATCTAAGGAAATGAAACCAAGAAAACAGGGGTGATTAATTAGCAGTTCTCAGTGTGAAGTTAGCCCTCCCAAGCTTGAGAGCCAAGGAAGAAACTTCAAAGTTGATGGTTTCAACTACATAAAAACAAAAACAAATTTCTTCATGCCCTAAAGACCATAAATAAAATTAAAGAGCTAATGAACCACTGGAGGAAAATATTTGCTATGTACAACAAAGCATTAACATCTTATTAAGGACTCATACCAACCGCCTTAAAAGTCTAGCACATTATTAAAGAAATAGGGGAAAGTAGTGAGTAGGCAAGTGACCAAACAGGACTGAAAATATGTGAAAAAAAAGTATACTTCTTAGAAGTGAAACAAACAAAAAATAAAAGTAAAAACAATCTAGGGACTTCCCTGGTGGCACAGTGGTTAAGAATCCGCCTGCCAATTCAGGAGACACGGGTTCAATCTCTGGTCTGGAAAGATCCCATATGCCACAGAGCAACAAAGCCCGTGTGCTACAACTACTGAGCCTGTGCTCTAGAGCTCGCGAGCCACAACTGCTGAAGCCCGTGTGCCTAGAGCCCGTGCTCCGCAACAAGAGAAGCCACGGCAATGAGAAGCCCACGCACCGCAACGAGGAGTAGCCCCCGCTCGCCGCAACTAGAGAAAGCCTGCGTGCAGCAACGAAGACCCAACACAGCCAAAAATAAAAAAATAATAAATAAATAAATAAATTTATTTTGAAAACCAATCTAAAACAATGAGCTAATGCTTTTCAACTATCAAATGGCAAACCACTTTTGACTACACCCTGGTATCTTTGGTTAGACAGCATTTCTCAACCTTGGCACTATTAATATTTTTGGATAATTCTTTGCGGGGAAGGGTCATTCTGCATCCAACCTTCTACCCATTAGATGCCCCTTGCACCATCTCCCTCTAGTACTGACCCTGAGAAATGTCTCCCATATGACATATGTCCCATATCCCCTTGGGGCCAAAACTGCCCACGCGTTTAGAATATGAGGAAATCTGTAGTCTTGTACATTTCTGGCTCAGATTTTTTTTGGAAGACAAGTTGGAAATATTTATTAAAAGACTTAGGAATGTATGTCCTCTCTTATGTAGCACTTATACTCATAGTATTTATCCTGAGGGAAATATCTTGCACTAAAATTTTAATCTATTGTAATATTCCAAGCCTGTTTTTAACTGCAAACAATTGTAAATCACCTAATCTCCAACGGCAGGGAGTGAGTGGTTTGATAAAGGAAGGTAACATAACGTCTGGGATCTCTACAACTGTGAAAAACCATGGCAGATGTGCACAAAGTGTCCAGCCATGAAACAATATTTAGCATGGGGAGGGGAGAGGGGAATGGGGTATAAATATGCACAGAAAAAGACTGTCAGGACAATTATCAAACTATTTTGCTGGTTGGCAGGTTTTGGTTATATTAGTTATCTTACTGCCATAGAACAAGCCCTAAATTTACTGGCTTAGAGAGAAACTCATTATCTCATTGTTTCTGTGGGTCAGGAATTCTGGGTGGGTCAGCTCAGCTGGGTGGCTCTGACTCAGAGTCTCTCACGTGGTTGCCGCCAAGATGTCAGCTGGGGCTGCATCATCGAAGGCTTGTCTGTGGCTGCAGGATGCACCTTTTACATGCCTCACTTGCGTTCCTGTTGCAAGGAGGGGTGGGTGGAAAATGCTACCTGCCGCATCAGTAAACAAAGGATGTTGCAGCCATCAAGCCCTCCGCCACTGCAACCGCCCCCAGCTGTGCACCCTGAGGAGATTCAGGATGGAGAAAAGCAGGATACTGGCCCTAGACAGCTAAGGGGCATATCCAAGGAATGATTTCAATAAGCCCAGACTCTTGCATCTTTCCATCCGTAGAAAAGCTCTAAATTCATTAACTTGCGATGTCTGCTTTTCTTTAATGCACAGTAATATTTTGATGTTCTGACTACCTGGATTTTGTTGCAAAAACTCTTATATATCCTGGCTCCCCCCTTACCTCTTTGGAGCGGTCCCTCAGAGCGATCTGAGATGCTGTGTCCTGGGCTTAAGTCCTCAGTTTTGTCCACCGAATAAAACATAATTCTCAACTTTTAGGTTGTACGTTTTTTCAGTCGACAGAGGCTTCAAATCCTAGCCACGTGGTTCTTTCCATGGGGCAGCCTGAGGATGCCCAAGAGCCAGCACTTGACTTCTCTCAAATCACGTGTTCTAAGGACGTGAGGGCAAAAGGGGGAAGATAGGATGCCTTCGAAGGTCTAGTCTCGGAAGTCACACCCCGTAGTTTCTGCCACACTCTAGGCATTAGGGGCGAGTTGCTTTGTCCAGCCCACACTCCATGGGAAGGGAATGAGGTTTCATCATTCAAGTGCAGGATTGTCAGAATTTTGGGTTGACAAGTGTGACTCTTCCTGGGGAAGTCAGAGAAGGCTTGCTGGGACAGATGGCACGTCATCTAAGTCTTCAAGCTTGAGTTCACCAGGGAAGCAAAGGAAAACTGCTGCCTTTCCAAGAGAACGGTAGAGCACCCATAAAGGCATAGAGATGAAAAAGAGCTCCATCAACCCAAGGGGCTGCTTTTGCAGAGTTTGGACCCCTGAATATGTGGAACAGAGATGGGAGATGAGGCTTGACAGGGGACAAGCTTCCTGTGAGGGCTTGAGGCATGATCCGGAAGGTATTGGAAAGTCATAAAAAGCTTAGGCAGGAAGGGAACACAATCTGATTTGTATTTTAATACCATCACTCTTGTGATTGTGCGGGGGTGAAAGGAGGTAAGCAGGGAAGATAACATAGAGATTCCTGCAACATCCTACGTGAGAAACAAAAGACCTGAACCAGGGCGGTGGCAGTGTGGAAGGAGGGGAAGAGAAAATTCTTATGTATTTAGGACGAAGAGTCAGCAGAGACTGATAATTAATTTTATGTAGGGGGTAAGGGGGGGGAGGTAAGTCTTTGAGAACACTTTCAAATTCAGTGAACAACTAGGGAATATTTAAGGCCATTTATAGATACAAGGGACAGAAAAAGAGGATAGAAGGTATATATTTTGTGACTATTTTTTTTTAAAGAATGATATTTTTTAGTTTTTATTTTTTAACGTATTTATTTGTGTTTATTTTTGGCTGTGTTGGGTCTTCAGTGTTGCACACGGGCTTTCCCTAGTTGTGGGGAGCAGGGGCTACTCTTTGTTGTGGTGTGTGGGCTTCTCATTGGGGTGGCTTCTCTTTGTTGTGGAGCACGGGCTCTAGGGGCGTGGACTTCAGTAGTTGTGGCATGTGGGCTCAGTAGTTGCGGCTCGTGACCTCAGTAGTTGTGGCTTGCGGGCTCTAGAGCACAGGCTCAGTAATTGTGGCCCACGGGCTTAGCTGCTCCACGGCATGTGGGATCTTCCCGGACCAGGGCTCGAACCCATGTCCCCTGCACTGGCAGGCAGATTCTTAACCACTGCGCCACCAGGGAAGTCCCTTTGTGACATTAGAAAAAAAAATTAAATGTTAATAGCCTATAGAGAGTGTCCAATAGGCACTTGGGAATTCAGTCTGGATCTTGGGAGCAATTTCTTGGCTAGATATGGGGCCATCTCTTCATGGCTGCTGGTGGAGGCTGTAATGCCCATAAGATGCCAAGGAGGGTACACAGAATTGAAGAAAGAATATATTCCCAGAGGATACTTAAGAGGTATGTAGAGGGGGAAAAAACCCACTGATTAATACTTAAGGAGGAATCAGAGAAGGAGAAAAAAACAACAAAAAAATTTTACAAAGCCATGGGATCACAGCCTCAGGAGGAAAGAAGTAGGTCATGTTAGGTGTTACAGAGAAATAAGACAGATGAGAAATTAAACTCATCCTTGAGATTCGCAATTAGTAGGTCACGTGTGACACGACTGGAAATGGTTTCCACAGACTGATGGGGAAAAGATAAATGGCAGTGGGCTGAAGAACGAAAAATCTATTTAGTATTGGCAGGCAAAAGACATTTTCAGCAGGAACCCTAGATTCTAACAATGAAGGATAAATGGTTATTTGTACTCTATGACCAATTAATGAATGAGTGTTCTACTCTTCAGAAGATTTAATGCTAGACACACTTGCAGAATAATGACAAAATTAACAATCAAAATTGAACATTTGTTGTAGTTGCAACTGTAGCTTTTAAGGCCAATGGAATGTCAATATCCTTTGAAAGTCTGTTACTGATGCAAATTGCAGATATGTATACATGTGATAAGTATAATAAAGAGAGATAATATTTATTGAGTAACTCTTATGAGCCAGAAACTTTCCATATCTTGTTTTATTTCTTCCATCCTTATAACTCTAGGGTCCCTGTGTCCCCGAGAACAAACGAGGCCATGGACATTGATGCCCAAATTTCACTGTTTTAGCTCTCCCCTTACTTGTCACTACTTCTTTTAGAAGTCGTCTCTCAGGTATAGTTGGAGAAGAGGCTATGGTGTTCGCCATCACTCAGCAGAAATCCGTCTCGAAAGGGCTCGAGCAAAATAGTAGTTCATTGGTTCACGTTATAAAATGGTTTAAGGTGCAGGCACAGATCTGGTGTGAAGAAAATCTGGAACCAGACTCTCAGATTCCCTCGGGATTCTCTTTTGCTCACTAAACGTTGGGTTAATTCTCTCAGATCTGCTTTTTACCTCGTGAAGGACACAGTTACTGGTGGCTCTGGATCTCACAGCTTTTCAGCTTTTCAGCTTTTCAGCAAGGAGAAATAAGGGCTTCTATCTCCAAGATCCAGTTTGAAAATTCTCAGGGAAGGACTCTTACTGGCCCTCCTGGGTTACACATCCATCCCATGGACCAGTCACTGTTGCCTGGGGGAAGAGGGCAGAGCTGGTATGGTGGGTCCAGTATAGACCACAGGCCCAGTCTTGTGTCTGGGACAAGGAGTTATGGGAGGATTTGCAGAGAGGTTCTGGGAAAACACACCTCTGACTGCAACCAGCTTCCCACTTCTACCACAAGGTGCTTGCTCAGAAAACCTTCCTGGCCAGCCCCCCGCCATACCCTGCAAATCAACCCATGCTAACCAAATGTTGTATCTCATCCATCCCATGAACTCAAAAACACATCTCATCTTAGGCTCAGAACCTTACTCTCATCCCCAATCCCTGTTTTTCAGGTAAAGAAACTGAGGCTTAGATGGGGCAATATCTTACCCTTGGCCATATCTACTCTAAGAGGAACAGAGCTGTGAGCCATTGGACTGAACCAGACAATGCTGCCCTGCACGTACTACACTTTGCAAGATTTGGGGGCTTTAAGGATTTGAGTTGGACAAGGTGGAAGTCAGGAAAAATGAACAGAACTTGTTTCTGGTTTACTGTTCCATTTATCTGAAGTTGGAATCAGTAGTCATGAGTTTACACTATGGAAGACAGTATGGAAGTTCCTTTAAAAACTAAAAATAGAGTTACTATGTGATCCAGCAATTCTACTCCTGGGCATATATCGGGAAAAGACAAAAACTCTAATTCAAAAAGATACATGCACCCCGGTGTTCAAAGCAGCACTATTCACAATAGCCAAGACATGGAAGCAACCTAAATGTCCATCGACAGAGGAATGGATAAAGAAGATGTGGTGTATATACAATGGAATATTACTCAGCCATAAAAAAGAATGAAATAATGTCATTTGCAGCAACATGGATGGACCCAGAGATTATCATACTAAGTGAAGTAAGTCAGACAGAGAAAGACAAATATATGATATCACTTAGATATGGAATATAAAAAATAATACAAGTGAATTTATTTACAACACAGAAAACAGACTCACAGACCCAGAAAACAAACTTATGGTTACCAAAGGGGAAAGCAGGGGGAGGGATAACTTGGGAGTATGAGATTAACAGATGCAAACTACTATACATAAAGTAGATTAAAAAACACAAGGACTTACTGTACAGCACAGGGAACTATATTCAATATCTCATAATAACCTATAAAGGAAAAATAATCTGAAAAAAAAAAATATATATATATAACTGAATCACTTTGCTACATACTTGAAACTAACAGAATAGTGTAAATCAATTATACTTTAATTTAAAAAAATAATAATCGTGAGCTTAAATCCCTTCCATTTGGAGAACAGAAATCAAGGGTGTGTCTGAAGTATGTGGAATTGATGGTCTGGGACAGGTCAGTAGAAGCAGCCAGGCACTGGCTACGAGGAGACCTGCATCTAGTCCACAGATGCCATGTGCAATCTTGACTTGCCATCAAAGTGTTTGTGTCTTGACTTCTTCATCTGCAAAAGGAGGAGGAGGCCCCCAGAGTTTTTGTGTTCATATTCTTGGACGTTCTTGAGCACACTCATAACCATTCTTCCCTCCAACGGAGCAGGGTGTACGGTCTTGTGTTGTTACTGGATGCTCACAAATCATTCTGGTTGGGTAACCACAGTGGGATTCTCCTCGGTGAAACAGCCCTTCCTACTCTCAGTACGTGTGGTTTGGGTAGCTTTAACAGCTCAAATCCAATTCAACCAGACTATCCCCAGACTCCAGTCACAGGAATTAAGCAGTGGGTCTGTGGTCCTATTTGAGAAGCTAACAGTCAGACCGAGAACTATTGTTGGAATCATCAGAAAAAGGAGTTCCCTCCCCGCTAGATTTGGGGCTGTGGATTTGTAAGAGAGTAGCTGCGGGGGCCACTGGTTGGATAGGGGCTGCTAGACAGAGATGTCAACACTGGGGAAAGTCAAGCCTAGAGGTGGAGAGAGACTAAGGCCTGCTGATTCCTTTTGACCACCTGGATCCAGCCATCCCTGAAGGATCTACCCTCAAATTTTCAATTTGTGGGTTGCTTTTTTAACTTACAAATTCATGGGTCACAACGAACGCAGGACAGGGACCATTTATGATTTCTCTATCCCCAGAGCCTGGCAGAATGTAGATGTCCAATTAGTTATTGAGCTGAGCTGAAATTAACAAAGGACGACTTTGCTGTTAGCAAGTGTTCTGGTTACCCATACTGCTTACCAAACCACCCAAATTCAATGGCATAAAATGACAACTATTTTTTTTTATGGTCACAGATTTTGTGGGTCAGGAATTCACACTGTAGGGTTGGGTCTCTCTTCCACACTGGCCAGAGCCTCGATTGGAAGCCTTGCGCAGGGGTTGACCAGTTGGCCGGGGACTGGTGTTATCTGAAGTCTCTTGGACTCGCCTATTTGGGGTCTCAGCTAGAGGCCCTGAAGATTAAGACCCCTCCCTGGAACACTGACACATGACCTTTCCATGTGACTCAGCTGGCCTCACCCACAGGCAGTCAGACTTCTTTCATGACACTGCAAGGCGCCACAAACAAGGGCTCCAGTGAGCAAGGTGACCTACCTACCTTCTCTGACTTACGTTGGAGGTCCCATGGCATCACTTTTCTGTTGGTTACTTGTGAGGCACAAGCCCATGTAGATTCGAGGTACGGGGATAGGGATGCCACCTCCTGATGGGGGAGGGTGTTAAGATCACATTGAAAAGATCAGATGGTTGGGGACATCACTGTGGCCATATCTGGAAAATACGATGCTGCAGTTTGGGAAAGGATGTTTATTTGGAGCATGGTGGGGAGAGACTGGCGTTATTGGATGAAGTAAATGATGGGAATTAGCAATGAATAATTTATTATTTATTAGCATTAGTTCAAGTGGTCTTGGTTTCCCCAACCAGCCTGAAGGCAGAGCGTCAAGGGCAAGGGTGCTTTGGAGGAGGAAGGGGGAAGCGGGCATCTGTACTGACCTTGGGAGAAGATGCAGAGCACTTGTTCCTTTCTCCACTGAGTTATCTCACTGTGGGGGCATTGAGCTCTGGACAGGGCGCCCTTCCCCAGCGCAGGTGAGGGGCTCCATCTTCCTGCCACGCTGCAAAAGTTATATAAACACCCCAGCAACACCTTTTTAAAATGGCAAGTCTGACACCTTGAACTTGGAGGTGCAACAACTCAAGAACAAAACCTGGAAATGTTACACGGTTTATATCCTAGTCAGCACTTTTTCCTAACTGTGTGCACCAAATGAAAAATCAGCAAACAGAACTGACACCCGCGGACTCTCCATCGTGGAAAATTTGCAGTTACATAAGGCATCTTGTTTTGTTGCTGTTTTCCAAGCCTTGGATTGTGTGTGTGTGTGTGTGTGTGTGCAGAAAAGAAAAACTTTAACTGAACAAAGAGGAAGATTCTTAAACTCCAAGATGAGTAAAGTTGATTTGCATGCATTGTCTCTCTGACTTCTTAATGACTGATGTTTTTAAGAGATCTAATGTGAGCATGATACAAACAAGACTTTCATTTATAAGTCTGATCTTCATGGATCAGACAGGCTGATTCAACATCATGCTAAGAAAATCTGTTCCTGGCCTGGATCCTGCAGAAACCCAATAAATTGTGCAGATAGTTAAATAGGGAACTGGACAAAGATAAACACGACATTTTGAAAAATGCATTTCTATTCCTGCAGGAAACAGTCACTAGCAATAGCTCTCTATTATAATGGTAACTATATGCTAGGATGTTAAGTACCATGTAGATGCTTTATGTGGGTTTTCTCAATTAATTCTGTAACAGCCCAACATGTTAGGTGATAGTAATATTCTAGATTTTTTTTAAGTTAAGGAAACTGAGGCTCAGAGGGGTTAAGTAACTTGGCCAAAGTCACACAGCTATTAATTCAAATCCAAACACATGGGTTAGGGCATCCCTCTAACCACCCCACCGCACTGCCTCAGAAAGTCATCTGGTAGACAGGAGAACTGGGAAATAATCAGTTGTGGTGAGTTTCATATTAACACCCCTGCCCTGTTGGAAAAGAAAATACAGTCAAGGCAAGTCACATTGCTTCTCTCAGTATCCGCTTTCCCATCAGTGAAATGAGTGGTCTAATTAAGTGAGCTCCAAGCTGGAGTTCAATGTTAAATTCATTAAATTGACCAGTTGTTCTGCCCAAAGACAGCAGGTAAATAGTACCCAAGCAGTGTCCTCTTCAAATAGGTTGGAGAGCACACTTGCCCTCAGGCTGGGGGAGACGGGGGAGGGTGGGGAAGGAGTTGCTGATTCATTACTTGATTTTTCTTCTTTCTTTTATATTGGAGTACAGTTGATTTACAATGTTGTGTTAGTTTCAGCTGTACAGCAAAGTGATTCAGTTATACATATACATATATCTATTCTTTTTCAAATTCCTTTTCCATTTAGTTTATTACAGAGTACTGAGCAGAGTTCCCTGTGCTCTACAGTAGGTCCTTGTTGGTTATCTGTCTTACATATAGCGTGTGTGCTCATCCCAGGCTTCTGTTTTATCCCTCCCCACAGGTTTCCCCTTCGGTAAGCATAAGTTTGTTTTCAATATCCGTAAGTCTGTTTCTGTTTTGTAAATAAGTTCATTTGTATCATTTTTTAAAGATTCCACATATAAGTGATATCATATGATATTTGTCTTTCTCTGTTTGACTTACTTGCTTTTTATTTTTTATTTATTTTATTTATTTTATTTTTGGCTGTGTTGGGTCTTTTTTAAATATAAATTTATTTATTTTATTTATTTATTTTTGGCTGCTTTGGGTCTTTGTTGCTGTGTGCGGGCTTTCCTCTAGTTGCAGCGAGCAGGGGCTGCTCTTCACTGCGGTGCGTGGGCCTCTCATTGCGGTGGCTTCTCTTGTTGCGGAGCACGGGCTCTAGGCTCGCGGGCTTCAGTAGTTGTGGCACGTGGGCTCAGTCGTTGTGGCTCACGAGCTCTAGAGCACAAGCTCAGTAGTTGTGGCTCACGGGCTCTAGAGCACAGGCTCAGTAGTTGTGGCGCACGGGCTTAGTTGTTTCGCGGCATGTGGGATCTTCCTGGACCAGGGCTCGAACCCGTGTCCCCTGCATTGACAGGCAGATTCTTAGCCACTGCGCCATCAGGGAAGCCCCCTACTTGCTTTTTAAAATGTTACAGAGGGACTGCGTTTTTCTGCAGTGTTCTGGCCGGTGAGGATAGAGCAGTGAGCAAAACACAGCTATTGTTCTCAGGGAGTTTATAGTCCAGGTGGGGGAGAGAGACAGGTGTTGACAAATGACACGACACACAACACAGCGTAAGAGGAGAGAAAGCGATGGGGGTTGCCACTTAAATATTGTGCCCAAGGAACACGAAGGAATCCTTAGCAGAGACCAGAATGAAGTGAGTGAGCCAGCCATATGGGTATCAGATGGAAGCGTGTTCCAGGCAGAGGGAACAGTCTGTGCGGAGGCCCTGCGTCAGGGGCACAGCTTGTGTGCCGGGGGCGTGGCAGGGCTGGCTGAGGCAGGAGAGGAGGAGCGGTCCCCCTGTGCGTGGGCGAGGGGCAGCCCACAGCCGGCCTTGGAGGGCACTTGGGGGCTTGAGCTTTTCCCGGAGATGGCAGCCACGGGAGGGTTTGACTAAGGAGTGTCAAAAGCCGACTCAGTCTTTCCAGTGTTTCTTCAACCCGGGTAGAACAGGAGCTCAACCAGTGGGTCAGGTTAGAGGAGAGATGAACGATGAAAGATGATCTTCTGGCAGTGAGGAACCAATTCAACCTGGACTAGCTTAAAGAAGCGGAGTTTATGTGGAAACTAGGATATTTCACGGGACGTGAGAAATGACCAGAATGAGGGACTGGAGCGGCAGCCAGGATTTGTCTCTTAAACTCTATTCTCCTTGTGTTGCTTCCTCCAGATCATTCGGAGGTGGTAACATGGCCAGCAACTTCTCAGTTTTGCATCATATATTCCAAGTATCCAAAGGGAGATGGATTTCCCCCACCTCACTTCAGGTGCAAAGGTCCTGGGGCAGGGCTGTGATGAGTTGGGCTTAGGTGCCACCTCCAGACAGTCATCGTGACCAGGGGGCCAGTCTTGTAGCTGAAACACAGTGGTGCTAGATATGGCAACAAGGTAGATGGTTTGAGAACCTGCCAGTTATTAAAAAGCATCTACTCAAAGTGGGCGCACATGTAACTAACTCTAGTTTTTTTGGGTTTTTTTTGTATAACATCTTTATTGGAGTATAATTGCTTTACAATGGTGTGTTAGTTGCTGCTGTATAACAAAGTGAATCAGCTACATGTATACATATATCCCCATATCTCCTCCCTCTTGCATCTCCCTCACCCTCCCTATCCCATCCCTCTAGGTGGTCACAAAGCACCGAGCTGATCTCCCTGTGCTATGCGGCTGCTTCCCACTTAACTCTAGTTTTGATACCATGGAAATTTTAGTCAAACTGTAACTTTATTTTTTAAATTTCTTAATTTTGATGAAGTTCAGATTATTTTTTCTTTTCCTTTTTTTTTAAGATTTATTTTATTTTTTCACTTATTTTTATTTTTGGCTGCATCGAGTCTCAGTTGAGGCATGCGGGCTCTTCCTTGTGGCGCGTGGGCTTCTCTCTAGTTGTGGCTCGAGGGCTCTAGAGGTGCGCCAGCTTAGTTGCCCCACAGCATATGGGATCTTAGTTCCCCAACCAGGGATTGAACCCGCGTCCCCTGCATTGGAAAGCGGATTCTTTACCGCTGGACCACCACGGAGGTCCCTATTTTTTATTTTCGTTTATTTATTTATTTTGGCTGCTCCAGGTCTTAGTTGCAGCATGCAGGATCTTTCAGTTGCAGCATGCAGACTTCTCAGTTGCGGCATGTATGCGGGATCTAGTTCCCCCACCATGTATCGAAGCCAGGCCCCCTGCATTGGGAGCGTGGAGTCTTAGCCACTGGACCACCAGGGAAGTCCCCAAACTGTAACTTCTTGAAGGCTAATTTTGGAAAGAATTTTGAAATGTTTGCTAAGTAAATATGTTTTAAGCACACATTTCTCATAATAGATTTTCTAGAAGTCATTTCCATAGTGGCCCCGGTACAGAAATGTCAGAATCAAAGGAAAAGAAAAGAAACTCCAACCACTTGTATTTTAGTTATTTTAAACATATAGCAGCTGCAGATAGATACTCCCTAGTAGCTACTTTCGGATCTCACTGAAAATGATGACTAGGAGTGGCCAATTTTGATGGTCAGGAGCAATTTATGCTCAGACTTCTACTTCCTAGATTATTTTATCCTAGTAGCAGTGTTTTTAAAAGGCAGCAATAATTAAATTAATGAATTCTCTTTCTGGTTTTTATTTGCTCACATCCAGCGTGGGAGGATTGCAGTAGGGGATGGCCAGGCTGCCCCAGCTCTAAGATTCTCTATTTTAAATGGTCATTGCTGTTGTCCATAACACTGGTATGATTCCGGACGTCTCACTAACCCACTCATCTCTAAACCACATGTAAAGTGTCTTTTCCAGGAGCAGGACCCAGGGTTCTCTCTATCTGAGATCTCTTTTTCTTATGCAACTCTTTTTTTTTTTTTTAACACACACACACACACACACACACACATATTCTTTTTTATATTCCTTTCCATTATGGTTTGTCACAGGATATTGAATAGAGTTCCCTGTGCTCTACAGCAGGACCCTGTGGTTATCCATTCTGTATATACTAGTTTGCCTCTGCTAACCCCAAACTCCCACTCCATCCCTCCTCCACCCCCGCCCCCTTGGCAACCACAAGTCTGTTTTCTACGTCTGTGAGTCTGTTTTTGTTTCGTAGATAGGTTGATTTCTGTCACATTTTAGATTCCACATATGTGATATCATATGGTATTTGTCTTTCTCTTTCTGGCTTGCTTCACTTGGTATGATAATCTCTAGTTGCATCCATGTTGCTGCAAATGGCATTATTTCATTCTTTTAACAGCTGAGTACTATTTCATTGTATATATGTACCACATCTTCTTTATCCATGCATCTGTCGATGGACATTTAGGTTGTTTCCATGTCTTGGCTATTGTAAATAGTGTTGCTATGAACATATCTTATGCAACTCTTTAAACTCCCCCAAAGGAACCGGGGATTTGGCCTTTACTTAAGAGACCCATTTGATCCTGAGGAAATGGAGGATACTGCTAGCATCCTATTGTTTGGAAACATTCATTTGAATAATCAACATGGGTGCATATACCCATTTAAAAATGATCAGTTGCTTGACAGATTTTAAAGACCAACCCAAGTTCAACTCAAGTATTACTGAGGGCGCACGCTGTATAAGTGCTTATGTTTTAATTCTTAAGTCAATTCCACGATGTTTTTATTTACACTTTTAGGAGCATATAAGGCTCAAGGTTCCAGCCTCAGGATTTCCTTCACCACCGTGCAAAGGACTTGGAAACCTTCTTCGTTTGTTAAAATGATGTGATAAGATACATTTCTAGTTTTAAAAAATATAATTTGACTAATTAAAACATGACAGCTTGTGACCTTTGGTTGCAGCGGGAGATGTCAATTCGTTTATTCTTGGATGGGAAAACAAGATGAGCTGCTACCCTTTCAGCACTAGGGGTCGCTGCAGGTCCACTGATGCTGTGAGTCCGGGCGGCGGTACACCCAGCCGCCCCGGCGCCAGGGGACCACAGTTCTGCTCCGCTGTTCTTGCTGGCTGTGCAAAAGGAAATCTTGAGACGGTCTCGTTTCTAGGTGCTGCTTTGCCGCCTTTCCGATGCATTAAAATAACCACAAAACCAACATTTATCCAGCATCACATATATTTTACTATTTGGGGGTTAGAGTTGAAAATACTCTTCTAAACCATCCCTCCAATGATACATTGGAGCATGACAGCATCGGTCACTGCATTTACTTTTACGCCCAAAGAGCTCACTGATGTCACTGGTCATTTTCTCGAGACGTCTCATGCGATGAGACAAAGATCAATTTACAAATAATTGATCATATTTAATCACACTGGATGACTCCTATGTGGATCAATTTAAACACCAAACAGACAGAGACCTTTGGACAAAATGAAAAACTGGTATTTGAGAATTGTTAGAAATAATCTTTTTAAAGACTTTTGTGGCTGTTTGGAGGTGGGGACCCTACATCCTGACTTGGACCAACATATCTGTGAGAGAAAAGACGAGAGTAAGCTATTGAAATTCCAAGCAGAGAACTCTATACTGTTGAGAAAAGCTAGCCGTGGGGAAGAAATTGGAGCGTACACCTGATTTACTGGGTGATCTTAGAGGACTTTTATTGAGAGGAAAAAGTAGAGTTTTTTTAAGCCAGAAGTCTCCCCAGCCCTGTTACTTCCATTTGTTTATTCCCCAAAGCATCCTTAAATAACTTCCAAATTAGTCCCTTGAAAATGTCCTCAGATTTCAGCTTTGAAGCTGTGGAACGTTTGCTTGTAACAACCTGCAGTGCTCACTTTCCCTTTGATGTTGGCAAACTCCACAAATTGCCAAATAAAGCGTTTCCTTCTGTGGCTGCTCTGAGTTCCTCCGGGGCAAGATCAACTCCCTCTGTGTCACTTTCATAAGCTTTTTTTTTTTTTTTTTTTTTTTGGCCAGGGATGGGGAGCCATTTCCTTCCATCCATCACAACCCCGGGATGTGCACATCTGATTCAAAGTCCACAAAAAGGGGTTAATTCACTCCCTGACAAAGGTGTATGGAACCAAAGACCCAGCCTTTCAAGTCCACTGGAAACGCTGATTTCAAAGGGGCTAAAGAAATCAGACCACTTGGTGCTGAGCTGAGCAGAGAAACTGGGTCCTTGGGATGCGTTGTGCTCACCATGGGATCCTGGCTCAGGATCTGCTCAGAACACGGGTCGCCGTGCCAGCGTTCTCTTTCGTCTGTGATCAAGTGCTCTTGAAGGATTAGGCGGGGGCTGGCTCTTTCTTTGGGAAGGATGCTCTCTGGCTTAAGACCTTCGGACCGACACCCCCATTTTCCCCCGATTGTGCGCAGACAGCCCACCCTCAACAGAGGAGCCTCGGCCAACCAGGCTGCGAAGTGGCGGCTCCCAAGGACCGCAGAGGCTGGCGCTCCAAACGTGGGCGGCTGCCGCCAGCCCAGCCACACGCTGTCAGACAGATTTCCTGCCCTGGCCTGGACTTCCATGCTGATCAGCCTTGCTGGCCCGTTTTCTCCATCCTGGAGGATAATACAGCCAGTGCGGGGCACGTAGAGGAGCTCCACAATTGAGATTTTGTTAGATGAGGAATGAGTAGAAGTGTTTTCAAGCCAGAACACAGGGAACAGGAATTAGACAGGAAAGTGGGAAAGGACTCGGCGTGCAGGGGGCCAGCCCCCCTGGCTACGGCAGAGCCCATCCTGCTCTGGGCGTGGGATTCTTAGCTCACCAGCCTCCCCGGCACCCAGTGGCCACACAGAGGCCAGGTGTTGTGAAGGCAGGAAGGCAGGGGCTCCAGGAGGGGGAGAGAGGCTGGTGAGCTCACGCTTGGCCCCTGCCTCTTAGGTGCTGCTATCGGAACACCTGGAGATCTTCTAGAAATGTGACTCGGCTCGTCTGACCTGACATCACACGCTGGCCTCCCAATTCCCTTACACCAACCCAAATCCCGACAAGGCTCTGCGTTATCTCCTATCCGTCCCCTGACCTCACCTCCTTCCTCGCTCTCCCTGGCTTCTCTCAGCCTCAGCTGCACTGTTTTCTTTCGATCCTCCCAGCTTTTTCACACCTCAGGGCCTTTGCACTTGCTGTTTCCTCCACCAGACATGGTGAGGACCCTGATCTGTACACAGAGAGTTCTTCTCACCAGTGAGGTCCCCTTTCTAAGGCCATCTTCTCAGAGAAGCCTTGCCCAACCTCTCAGAAGTTAACTAAACATTGTCCTGAGTTTCTTCTTAGGCTCTTTCTGAAAGTATCTTGTTCTCAGTTTGCTTGTTTGTTGTCTGCCTGTCCTCAGGAGACTATAAGCTCGGTGGCAGCTTGTACACTTGCTAAACCTCCAGTACCTGGCCAATAACAGGCACGTAATAAATATGTATTGAATGGAGTATGGGATCCACCTAAATATCTTTCCTCTGAGTACCCCAGCCCATGAGGACCCTCCCTTGGAAGTCCCAGCACTTCTTCTCTGTGATACACTCTAAAGATCCCAAGAGATCAAGTATAAGATCAAGTATAAGGGCAGCATGGAGCTCCACACTGCATTCTGTCTGGTGCCTGGTGCAGGACCCAGAGCATCTTGCATGGCCATTGATTGGTGCAGTGTAGTTGGTGCAGCCATCACTTCAGTGCAAAGCCACACCTCCCTCCTTTGAGCTCTCCTGATATGTATCATAATTAGTCCAAAGCTTAGCAGTGGTTCCAGGTGCCCATGTTTCTCCCTCCACTGGACTATAAGCCATTTCTTGGTGGGTAGAGTTGGACGTGGATGGATTATTTTTTATGCTTTGCTTGTTCCCCACTCCTGCTTCTGCGGAGCCAGGCTGAGATCAAAGGAGGTGTATTGGTTAGAATTATTCACATCAGCTGTCGTAACAAACAAACTCTCAAACTCCTGTGACTTAACACAATACAATCTTATTTCTTGCTGGCCCCAAATCCAGTGCTAGAACGTGACCTTCCACACTTAGGGGGGCCAGCCTCCCTCCATCTCGTCACTCTGTCTTTGCTGGGGGCCTTGGGGTTCCCTACTGGACTTTGGCCTCCAGCTGGAAGATGTGGGAAAAGAGTTTGGAGGATCACGCCAGAGGGAGGCTTGGTAGGCTCTTCCTGGAAGAGACGGGCATCACTTCCATCCACATTCTTTTGGCCACTCAACCTATAGCCGCACTTAACCTTAACCTTAGGGAGGTCAGGGTGCGTGGTTGGGCTACAGGTCGAGGTTTTGGTGAACACTAAGCATCCATCACGGGCTCCCATGAATGAACAAATGAATGAAAAAGTCCAGGAGGTCTTTCAGCGGTGGGTTTATGTCCAGAGGCAGCCTTGCAGGTTCTCCTTGACCTCTGGTAGAAGCCTCACCCCTGACACAGGGGGCCCCCAGGGGCAGATCAAGCTACAGGTAGAAATGCAGGATTTCTTCCATGCAGCACTGCATATAACTTCAATGAAGGCTGTTTAAGGCCCCGTTGAGCGTTCTGTATTAATCCATGAAACGGTAAAATAAGGCAAAAGAAGCACCCTACTCTTAATCTTTGCAAAAGGAACCTAACCCTTTAGGTTCACCTAGGGGTTACCTGGAGAGGCCGGGGGTCACCTAGGAGAGTTCCCACATGCTGGGTTTTTAACATCTGCTTGTGGACCCCTGGGAGGAGGAGAGTCAGAGTGGGGGGGGAGAGTAGAAGAAGAATCTAGATTTCACTATGGTGACCCAGAAGAACCCAGAACTGCAGAATGACGATTCCTTTCTCCTGCCAGACGTCTCATGTGGGTTGCAGGGGGCTTTGCCTCCCTATGTCTTCTGGGCTGGCTGATGGGGGTCCCACCGTCTCGGAGCAGCTGTACCATCTCAAGCACGTGGTCTATTCAACCCCCCTGGTGGGGGTGTGGGGAGGTGCCCTGTGGACAGTCACAGGCGGGCTTGTCACTGCCTCATCTTAGTGGTGCCCTCATCACGCCCACTCACGTTTAACTGGCCCCCTGCAAGGGGGCTGAGAAGTATCGCCATCCACGTGTGGGTAGCAGAGAATAGCAGATCCTGCATCATCCTCGAAGGCACTTCATGGGGAGGCTCCAGGGGGGACTCTGTCTGGAGGGAGGACCTTGCTCAGCCTCACCAGGAAGGGCGAGAAGCATCCCTGCTGGGAACAGTGCAGTCCACAGCGGAACGCTGTTGCCACCCTTGGAAGAGACAAGTTGTTGGATCTGGCCTTTTCTATTTCCTGGCCACTCCACAAATTTCGGGACACTGAGAAGAAAAGAAAGGTTCCTCTGCACCCTCAGGAGGGATTGATCTGGTAGCTCACGTTTCATCCCAATGATTCTCAGACTTCAGGCACTTCTCACCATCTTCACGACTTTTGTCAAGGGGGGAAGGTGACACATGTCCTATCAGTAGTGATTTAATGTTCTCCTTGAAATCAGCCCATTCTTCAAAGACTTAGGTAACTTAATTGAAAAGGCAACTTACATCACTAAAGGGAAACTGAGACATCAAACATATTAATAATTCAAGTAAAAATCAACCACATTCACAAATTCTAGCTAGACATCGTCACTCTGGACAGAAAGATCTGCCTTTTGTTTTAAAAGCAAGGGCTTTGCAATTGTGAAAAGTTCTCTTCCAAGAGTTGCTCAGGCCTGAGCCTTTCTCCTTAATGTGATCAGAAGGGTTGGAAGAGGACTGACTCCGTTTTAAAGAACGCCCCATCCTTGCGGTACCCCAAACCCTCTTCTAACCACCAATGGGACAGTTCCCTTCAGTCCTTGAATTCCACCTTTACCATCTCCTAATTTTTCTGGAAACTGCCGCAGAAAAACGTTTTGTTTTATGGAAAGACGACAACCCAAACTGCCTGCTGTCATAGCCTAATCCACACAGCACGAACGATTAGTACTATTTAATTACTGACAAAATTAGGCTTACAAATTGATTATGGCCTTGCAGAGGAAACACATATTCTTGGAGGAAAGCAGATTTCTCACAATTAATTTGAGAGACACAAGGCAGGCACTTCGGATGGGAAGTGGTCCCAGAGGCCTGGGACACAGCTAAAGAGCTGGCAGGCCTCAGCCTTCTTTTCCAAGTCTTCCTAAGGCACTGCTTCTCCCAGGATTAGTTGTGCTAATTACCCAAAGAAGATTAGATGTATTAGCTAGAACAGCGTTCTGGAGCGTGAGTAGCCATGCTTACATCTTATTTTAGCCACTGATCGGGTATCTGGAGTTGCGGCTTCCCCCAAAAGCTTCCACACCAAAGAGCAGAAAAAACTTTGTAAGCCAACTGTGTATAATGGGGAAATGGTTTAACATGGAATCTGTCAGCCACCTTTAGTCCTGAGGATGCAGATAGAGAAAATCTTTTGCAATGACATACCACCTCCCCCCCCCCCAAAAAGGTATCTAGTGATTGCAATTCTGGAAAAGAATATCTCAATTTGATTTAGAATATATAAAATGATTGTTTTGAGTAAAGAATAGGGATCATTAGTTCCTAGTCAATAAAGTGGAAAAATGTTTTAAAATAGACTCAGTTTCACATTGAAACTGACTCTGGCAAGCTAGAGTTGGCATTTTGTGCAGTTTACTGTTTCTGCCACCAAGAGGCCAGGGGAAGGTGTGTCGGGGACTAAGCCTCCGTTTCCCTTTCACTGAGGTGGAAGGGATAGTGGACGAGACCAGTGGTCCTTGGATGGAAATCATCAGCATCACCTGGCAATTGTTAGGAATGCAGAATCTTGAGTACCACCTGGACCTGATGAATGGCGGGGCGGTTCTCAATGTCCCAGGTGATGTCGAAACTTACTCAAGTTTCAGAAGCACTGAAATGTATAATCTCTTACGTTCTTTGCTGCATAAATTCTTCAGAATTTTTATAGCAGAGAGATGCAAAGAGAAATGGCAGAAAGTTTAAGAAATAAAGGAAAGAAAAACAGGACAGACACTCAGAAAATTAAACATAGAATAAAGTAGAAGCACATATTGTCACCAGGAGTGAAACCCAGACAGACAACCTTTTGAAACTTTGAAAGCTAAACACTCTTTTTTTTTAAAAATTAATTTATTTTTATATTTTTATTCTTGGCTGTGTTGGGTCTTCGTTTCCGTGCGAGGGCCTCCTCCAGCTGCGGCGAGCGGGGGCCACTGCTCATCGCGGTGCGCCGGCCCCTTCACTATCGCGGCCTCTCTTGTTGCGGGGCACGGGCTCCAGACGCGCAGGCTCAGTAGTTGTGGCTCACGGGCTCCAGACGCGCAGGCTCAGTAATTGTGGCTCACGGGCCCAGCTGCTCCTCGGCATGTGGGATCCTCCCAGACCAGGGCCCGAACCCGTGTCCCCTGCATTGGCAGGCAGATTCTCAACCACTGCGCCACCAGGGAAGTCCAACACTCTTAAAGTGTTGGTATATTTTGCAACCACCGGCATCTAGACGAAAACCTCTGTGGCTCCCTTGGCCGGATGAATGATGACCCACTTTTACCTGCTGAGGTAAATTCACCTTATTTGACTTGGTTGTTGTTGGTTTGCAGTATTCTTTAAATATCCAAAACGCTTTCCCTCGCTCTGATTTCTGATCTGGTTAATTCAAAGGCTCACGTGGGTAAGTCCTTGGGCTAAAATCATACGCTGATGCTTTGTGGCCTTGGTTTCCGGGGTGTCTTAATGAGGGATTCAGGAAAGATAAATAAAGAACTTCTCTCTTATCTTCTCAAGGCCGAGTTGGCCCTTAATGGATCCATTCCCGGCTCCAAATGGGCCAGCGGGGAGTCAGGACGGGATTCTTTCAGGATCACTGACTTGGTGGTCATTCCAGGATAGGGGTGGGGTCAGCATGACCCTCAGGACGCCTGGCAAGTCAGAGGTCCTCCTACCCAGAGATTGAGGCGCGGGGGTGAGGGCCTCTACAGGCATCTTTGTATTCACTGGCAGGCGGAGAGCCTTAGAAACCCCCAGGCTGTGGGACTTGCCTTTAGCTTGAGGTCTGAAGAGCGAGAGAAGGCCATCCTGACACCTGTTGGGCGAGCGGGCAGCTCCCTCCCGCCTCCTCCGAGCGGGCGGAACCCGCCCGGTCCTCGCCCGCCTCCCAGGCGCCCCCCTCCCGCTCGCGCGCGCAGGGCGGGGTGGCCGGGAGGGTGGGTGAGGGGCAGACCCGGGGAGGAGGGATTGGCTGTGCGGATTGGGGCTCGCGGCTGTCACTCCGAAAGGGTGGGGCTTCTTTAAAAAAGACTAATTTTTAAGGCAGACCCCTAGCCCGCACGGGGCTCCGTGGCGCGCGCGTCCGTGCCGGAGGCGGGCTCGGCGGAGTGCGGGCGGCGCGCGGGCGGCGAGGTCCCCGGGCCTGCGGGTCCTCCTCCGCGCGCGGGTGGCGCACCTCCCTCCGGCGCCGAGGGCAGCCTCGCGTCCCCGGAGCCGGCCGTGCGCGCCGCGCGCCTAGGGCCCCTCGAGCCAGAGCCGGGGTCGGGGCCGGGGCCGGGCCGGAGTGGGCGGCGCGGGCAGTGGCTGCGCCCCGCCAAACTTTGGGCGCCGGCGCGCGCCCCGTGGCGCGGCCGGGCGGGATGGGGGCTGTGCGCCCGGGCGCTCCGCGCCGCTCCGGGCGCCCGGCCACCCGGCCGGAGGTCCCCGCGCCGCCTCCGCCCCGGACGCCGCCGCCCCGCCGCCCCGCCGTCGCCCGCTAGCCCACCCGGAGCCGCCCGCCCCGCGTCCTCGCGCTCCCGGAGGCGCCCTTTGGGGGCCACTTGGGGGCCAGTCCTCGCTGGGTAAACGGAAAGGAACAAATCCGCGTGGATGAAAGTAAAAATATCCTGGTGGGGGTGAAAGGGAGGTGGGGTTTGCCTGCGCGCGCGCTGGACTCGGGAGAGCAACTCCGGAGCGGCGCGCGGTGCCGCCTCCCGCAGGCCATGGACGGGCGCGAGGAGGACGCAGGGCCCCGCGGCCGCTCGCGCCCCTAGCCCGGCGCTCCCTCGCCCTCCTGGCCCGCTCCGGTCCTCCGAGCGCTTGGCGACTGTGTCTTCACCGCCCAGACGGCGCCGGGGAGCCGCAGGTCTGCGCTCCGGGTCTCCGGGATGTGCGCGTCTACGATGGGAACGCTGTGGCACCATTGGTCCCCCGTGCTCGTCATCCTGGCCGCCCTCTTCTCCAAAGGTAAGGGGACGCCGCCGCCGCCTGGGGCCCCGGGACGAACTTTGCTGGGAGTGAGTGTGTGGGAGGGCGTGCATGGATGGGGGTGGCCGGCAGAGTGGGTGTGGGTGTGCGTTTGTGCGTGTACACGCGCGCGCGTGCGGCGGCCGAGGTCCTGCCCGCTGCCCCTTTGTAGCAGGTGCCTCCCCGGAAAGACTGGGGTTGGAGGCCCTGAGTGAGACCGCCAGGGCCGGAAAAATAGCCTTGTTCGCCCGACCGCATGTTCCATTCTGGGAGGGGGCCGTGGAGAATCTTGAAAGGAGAGGTGGGCACTGGGAGGGCTGAGCAGAATGTCAGAGGAAGGGACTGAAGGGACCTCCTGGAAAGGTTCCGGAATTTGGGCTTGACTTTTCCTACTGGCACGGACCCGTGAGGAAATCATGCCGGAGCACGCCTCTGTATGGGAGTGCTGTCGCGTGCGTCGTGGGCTCCGGTGCCTGTGGCATGGGGCTAGCTCCGGAGAGGTGGCCCTGCGTTTCTCTAAGAGAGGCTTCTCTCTCCCTTTGCCTTCTGTGGCTGTTTGTCCGGTGGCAGCATCCGTGCAGGTTGGACGCGGAGTTTAAACCCTGCTTGTCACCTGCGTTATCCCAGCAGAGCCCCTGACTTGCAGCTGTGAGGAAGGCGGGGATTCCGCATCTGCTTGCCTCCTCATCTGTCTCCATCCCAGTCTGTCATTGGCACAGCAAGTTTGGAAGCTCAGGACACGAATTCCTTGAAGGGAAGTAATTCGATTCACACCGGAGGTTGTAGAAAGGACCAGCCATTCTTTCTCCTTACTGATCGGGTCTCTTTATTTGTGTGGGCCCCACAGGGGCCTCTTTCCTACAGAGAAATGTATCAGGAGCAAAGCGGAGCGTTTTAGCAGTCTCTCATGTGTGTCCCCAAATCCCTGTAAACAGAGTTGTTTTTTCCTGAGAAGATTTTTGAGATGAGATGGCTCTCAGAAACTTCAAAGCCAATTATCATGCACAGAGCCTTTTTAATTACAGGAATTTTCTGTTCTCTGAGCTCTTCAGGCATCACTGAGGTTACATTGCTTTAGATCTGACAATAGCCGGCTTTTGTGCTGGTGTGATGTAGGAAGAGGTTGACCTATGCCCACCCTGCTTGGCTGTCTTTTCAAGTGCGGTCATAATGGGCTCCTGTCTCCTAACTATGAGTTAGAACAATTCTGAGGACCAGCGCCTCGGGGATTTGTGATGTGCGCAAGAAACGGAAGAAAAGCTCGATGAATTCAGTGACTCCACCCCGGGCAGACGTGAGGTTAAAAAACCCCAGATCCACAGCAGCAACAGCCCAGCAGACTTGCCTGTGGCCACGAGGCATGTTTTTTATTGGTTGTCGCTTGGTTTGATAATAGGAATAGACTTCTCTGTTTTTATGCCGCAATAACAAGGTTTTATTAAGGTACAGAATAGCTTTGTAAATATGACCTAACTATTATGTTTCCTCGGTTAGGTACACACATAGTTCTGTTACTGATTCCTTTAGTAGACTGAGCAGGGTTGAAGAGAACCGTATTTCCCCTGATAGTTCGGAACTTTTCAAGTGGAGACACTGAAAATGTCCTTAACATGAGGAACTCTGATGTGGAGGTCTCGGCTTGTGGAAGGATGCTGTGAGCCCAGCCTATGACATAGTTTGAGTTTCACAGCCCTGAAACCTTCCAGTTGTAGAAAATTTCCTGGTGCAGATATGAATTCTAAATACATGGACCATTCAGTTCTTTTTCCCATATGTTCACATCACTTTCCCCTCTCAGATCCTCCGACCACCTGAAAGTTCTAAAAAAGCTTGAAATCCAAGATGGACTATATTTAAGAGAATTTTAATTGGAAGGAAACATATGCATAGACACACACCATCCAAAGTGCCTAATTTGTCTGGGTCTGATGGAAAGGTGGAGATTATTACCAAATATTAAAGATGTGTTTCAGCATATTTTTATATTTACTGCATTGCCTGAGTTCTTTCCAAAGATGAAGACTTGAAGGAACAGATGTGCACATTTTCATTACCAGGCTAACGTCTTTGAACCCATATGTTTAAATTTTATGAGCAGGAAGTGATTGGTCATAGAGCAACCTCATAGATCTCTTGCAAATCAAATAAAGTTTCATCGCTTGCAGTTCTATCCCTTGGGACCTGGGAACTCTCCTATGAAACATAAAGTTTTTACCAGCACTGTTGTGCAGTCCCAGCCTTTCCTGGAGAACAGCCTTATATTAAGTGGTCAGAGAGTTTGTGTTTTATGCTTAAGAGTCTAGTCTTCCTGGGGAACCTGATGCAGATTACAGCTGTGCCAGCTTGCAGATGTGTTTTAACATGTTGCTGTTCGCTTCATGGGGGTGGGGGACAGGGCATGGAAAGTAAAGGGGCCCAAAGACAAATTAATGAGACTAGAGATGGGCAAAGAGCCAGGCAGGTTTTCAGTACAAAGTCAGGAAGGTGGCACCATGTAGGCTGCTTGTGATGACCCTGACCTGCATCCCCCAGAGTTACGTTCTCTTGCAAATGCCATTGAGAAGCAGACACTCAGAGGTCTGGGATCCCGGCAGAGGAGCTGCTGCGGTGATGGACCCCCGTCCGTGGGCCGTGTTGGGCACGTGCTCTGCCTGCATCCCGTGGCAGAGTGCAGCCAGCCTCCTGGGCAGTGGCTTCGTGAGGGCACCTTCGCGCAGAGTGTTTCCACGTTGATAGCGTCCCTCTTAGGTCAGAAGTGAGGCATCTGGGTGGCTGAGCATCACCTCTGATTTGGGAAATATCCCCCCACGGCTCTGGCCTGGGAGGAGCTTTGGTTTACAGCGACGGCCTCGTCCGGGCTCTCAGGGGAGGAAGAAGTATCCAGGAGGGAGCGCGTTGGGGTGTGTGAGTGTGTGTGTGAGAGAGAGAGAGAGATAGGGAGAGAGAGTAAGACAGAGACAGAGACACAGAGAGAGACAGACTAAACTTTACTGCTTACATTTAAACACTCAAAATTAAAAGGAGAGGAAATGGGGAGACCAAGAAGTTTCATTTCTCTTGAATTAAAAAGTTAGGTACTAAATATGATCTTATAAAAAATAGTTAAAGGCATAGGAATTTAGAATTCTAAGTATTAAGATCTGTTTAATTTAGTTCAACTCTGAAAGCCGAGAAAAAATGAAAAACAAAACAAAAACTCCAAAAATACCCTATTGCAGAAGCTTATACTACCCTATATTTTAAATTCATCTATCCATTTATCCATTCACCCATTTATTCAACCAGTCTTTAGCCATCCATCTATGTATCCATCCATGTATCCTTCCATGCGTCCATCCATCCATCCCTTCATTTGTATATCCATCTATCCATCCATTCCTTCATCCATAAATCCATAAAATTTGATGATTCAACAAATAATAAAGGCCACAGGCTTTGAGTGAGCATGGAATTCTGCAAGAACTCTTTGCCGGTGTTCTGAGGACACAGGGTTAGGAACGTACTAAAGTGTCGCTCGATTCAGGATAGTTCACTGCCAGGCATTCCTCTAGCTTGTAAAGTGCACACACCGTCCACGGTTTTAAGTCATGGGCTCAAGACCCACCAGTTCGGTGTTCAGTTCCCTCTTCCTTTCCTCTCCTGGTTTTCTTGGTCCCCTCTCCTTCCTTATTTTATCGTAATAACTGCTTTTGGAGCACCAACTGTATACCCCACGCCATGCTGGCCATAGGATTACAGTAGTGAGAAAAACCCACACAGATACGGTTACTGTTCTGCCAGAACTGGTAGTTTATAGAGGAGATAGAGAAAGGTGTTAATTACATAAAAATGTAATTATACGTTGTATAAAAATGTTATGTAAAGGAATGTAGACTTTCAACTGCGATGTGCTAGAGGGACAGGGCAAGCATCTTTGAGCGCAGGTATGCTGGCATTGGACTTAGAGCCTCTGAGGGATGGGTTGGTGTTTACAGGGAGGGGGCATGTGAGTGGGAGGGTGCAGACACGTACGGGGACTCCAGAGGGCCAGCGTGGCCGGGAGAGAGAGCCGTGGAGCTTGTGGTACTGCATGAAAGGACAGGGTGGGAAGTGAACTAGAGATGGGCAGCGGTCAGGTAGGGTGTGGGGATATCCGTGGCACGTCCTGTTTCACCTGGACCAGCACCAGTTGCCCATGGCATCCTGGTGAGGCTAGTAATAGCAGCCTCTTTCACTCTCAGAATGGTCCAGGCGGGGGATGAATTCTGGGGTCGCCCCTTCCCAGGCACTGCTGAGGAGTAGAAGGAGGGTACGGATGGATTTTAATCAGAGGGTCCGTAAATTTCCTGTGGCTGCCTTAACACATGACCGCAAACATGGTGACTTAAAACAGCAGAACTTCATTCTCACGTACTTCTGGAGGCCAGTAGTCCAAAATCAGTGTCCCTGGGCCCAAATCAAGGTGTTGGCAGGAGACTTCTAGGGGAGAATCGTGCCAGCGCCTCATGGTTGCCGGCGGTCTTTACCTTCTGGCAACGTCACTTCAAGGCAGTGTCTTCCCATCTCTCTTGGGTCTGTCCTCATGGCTCCTTCTCTTCTGTGTCTAAAACCTCCCGTCGCCTCCCTCTTATGTAAGGACTCACGTGGTTGCATTTAGGGAGCACCGGAATAATTCGGATCATCTCCCGTCTTACGTTAATCACACCTGTAAAGACCCCTCTCCCCCTCTCTTCCCCCAGATAAGGTGACATTCACAGGTTCAAGGGATTTGGGCGCAGATATCTTTTGGTGAGGGTGGGGAGGCACTTTTCAACCTTCTACGGGGGTGACACATTCTAAAACCATTTTCTGTCTCCTCTCCTAAATTTTAAGTACCTCTAGAGACGGCCTCTGTGTATTTTTCTCCCTTTGATTCCTCTTCAGTATTGAGTTTAGTGCTTTTGGACCCTGCAAGGGCTCAATAAATTTTTAAGTATCCTTAAGACTGTAGACTATTGCTGAAAGAAGCTTTGCACAGCAGTAAAATGGTTTGATGCTGTTTTTTTTTTCCCCCCCAGTAGTTCAGAGTGTTGCAGGAAATACTTTTGTCGATAATAATAACAGCGAATTTTAAAGTAATTTAAAATTGTATGCCAGGCACTGCACTGAGTGATTGCTGGAAGTGTTTTTTGTGAATCTGCAGATAAACCCAATGGGTTAGATTTTATTCACCCCATTTTATAGATGCAGAAATGGAAACTCAGAGAAGTAACTTGTCCAAGCTCTTAGAACTGAAGTGTCACAGTCTGAATTCCGATGCCTCAGCCCACACCGTTAACCGTTTTACATTCTGCTCGTGATTGTATATAATAACTAAAAATGAGTCCATTTGTCAGGCAAAAATTACATGTGGGGCCTGACGTGCTGAAGTTTGAGTGCAGAGGGGTTTCCGTGGAGTTTCAGCTCTGAGCCTTGGATGTGGCTCATGGTTTGTTGAAGGAATGAATAAGTGAATGCCCTGTTTCTTAATTTTCCCAGCCTTCATTTTCCCAGCAGCAATCGGGAATGATACCTAAAAGGAACTAAAACATGGATTTTAATCCCAAGGCTGTTACAGAGGTGGAGGGGGTGATCTGATGATGTGAAATTGTGTGGTTGTCTCCTAGGCCAGAATGCTGAAGAGTCTTCGGCTGTGGTCTCTGAATCCCAGCATCCCATCGTTCATCCGCTTCGCTAACATGCGTGGGCCCTGGGGGAGGGGAGACTGACGTGACCTCTGTTTCACCGGGACTGAAAGTCTGGGTAGCTTTTTAGTAAAATTGTAAAGAACGAAGAAGAAGCATGTAGCATGAAGGCAGACAAATATTTTTCCTGTTTCCAAAAGGAGAATGTTGGGTTGTGTGAACATATGGATTGGTGAGTTTGACTTCTGATGCCAGACAACAAGCTTGAATGAATTACGGGGAGATTGTTGTGGAGGTGCCAGCAGAAGTGAGTGGTGATCACAGGAATCCAGCGTGGATTTGTCGTGACATGAGACCAAAGACTCAGGATATTCCTGTATCACTTCGTCATTTATTTTTTAAAATCTACTTTAAAAAAAATCTAGGAAGGATTAAGAGGATCACCCAGCAACCTGAAGCCAGGGTCGTCTTCACTTAAATGTCAGTTTTAAGAGTCCCTTTTATTTATTTTTTTAATTAATTTTTTCGGTCAACTTTTTAATTTATTTTTTTTTTCAAGATTTGGCTTCTTTTTAGATTTTATTTATTAATGTTTTAAGTGTCGGAGTACTGATTTTTTTAAAAATTTATTATTTTTTTAATTGAAGTATAGTTGGTTTACAATGTTATGCCAATCTCTGCTGTACAGCAAAGTGACTCAGTTATACACAGATAGACATTCTTTATTTTATATTCTTTTCCATTATGGTTTATCACAGGATACTGAATATAGTTCCCTGTGCTATACAGTAGTGAGACCTTGTTGTTTATCTGTTTTATATGTAGTAGTTTGTATCTGCTAACCCCAAGTTCCTAATTTATCCCTCCCCCCTCCCCCTTGGCAACCGCAATTCTGTTCTCTGTGTCTGTGAGTCTGTTTCTGTTTCATAGATAGCTTCATTTGTGCCATATTTTAGATTCCACATATAAGTGATATCATATGGTATTTGTCTTTCTTTTTCTGACTTACTTCACTTAGTATGATAATCTCTAGTTGCATCCACGTTACTGCAAATGGCATTATTTCATTCTTTTTTATGGCTGAGTAATATTCCATTGTATATATATATGTACCACATGTTCTTTATTCATCTGTCGATGGACATTTAGGTTGTTTCCATGTCTTGGCTATTGTGAATAGTGCTACAGTGAACACAGGGGTGCATGTATCTTTTTGAATTATAGTTTTGTCCAGGTATATGCCCAGGAGTGGAATTGCTGGGTTATATGGTAATTTTATTTTTATTTTTCTGAGGAACCTCCACACTGTTTTTCATAGTGGCTGCACCAACTTACATTCCCACCAACAGTGTAGGAGGGTTCAAAGGGTCCCTTTTATACAGACCTATCACCCAAGATGTCTGTCCCATCAGCTTCCAGAAATTAATCTATAGGGGAGGAAGGCCCTTGAACTTAAAGTAAAAAGATTTGTGACATATATTCAAAAAGAGATTAAGTACATATTGTCAGGACAGCAGTAACGAAGGTTAAGAAATATATTTGAAACAGTTGAAAGGGAATAAAAACTTTTCTCTCTCTCTTTCTCTGAACTAAAGCCTAGGAATGAGATTTCGATATACATTTGAAAAGACAGGCAGTCACAAAGAGTTTTTAGCCGTTAGCGACATTGGTTATTTTTCTCATGTGAAAAATAGTATCTTTTTATGTTTATGGGAGAATCGCTGAGCAGACTCACTAAGTAAAGAAGGTGGCAGTCAGACTTCACTTTTGTTGTTGTTGTTTTTGTTTGTGTGTTTGGTCGGGAAAGCCATGTTGGTAGGTGGGGAGATGCTTAAGTTATAATATAACTAACTCGCTGAGGTTCTCAAGGTTCTGGACACAATCTCTTAGGACATTGTGGCAGGAAAAGATTTTGATATCAAAACCGATGTTGATGTTGCCATTTCTCTGCCTGCCCTTAATCCTCATCAGCCTCTAAGTCTCATCTCTTTAGCAGGTGAAACATGGCAACCACTGCCTCTTGGCTACAGCAGAAAGCCCAGGACAGAAAAGCCAGGTTCCTGACTTTAGATTTCCAGCAAAAGACAAAAGATTTGGAAAAACATATGTTCACGGGCATGTGTTTTCTTGGCACACCCTCTCCTTCTTCACCTCAGTAAATATTTTTTCACCGGGGGGAGAGGGAAGGAGGATTTAGAGGTTAGCTCAGATGCCAGAGTGCTTTTGAGATGCTCTGTGTCACTTCACTCCAAGGATGAGTTAGAGCAATGTAAGTTAGGTTTTCTAAATACATTTGGAGATTCATAGAGGAAGAGAACCTGCTGTAAAAAGCAGAAGGCATGTTTGTGTGCAGTGACTGGGCAGTGAGCTCCAGCGAGGTGCTGAGAGTGGCAGCATATTTTCCAGATCAGCCGAGGAAGCTGGAGCAGACGTGGCGGAAGGAAGCCCAATCAGCCTGAGGCGGCCTTGAGGTCAAGGTCACGGAGGCATCTCTGTGGTCTGCCTGGACTGACCGCAGGAGACCGGATGCCACTTGGACCAATGACAAAGTCTGTCGTTGAAGTGAACCCTCCCTGGTTGTCACGGGCACTTTGAATCTTTCAGAACTTACACGTGATCTCTGTAATAATCGGAGGCGGGGGATATTGTTTGGCTACTGGGTGAAATGGGGAATCCAAATAGAAATGAAGTTCCATCCCATAAAAAGGAAGACACGTGTGTTTCTTGCTCTCTGAAGCTGGGGACCGAGTTTGCATTCACTCCAGCACCCTTGTCAACACCCTGGGCAAACACTCCTGGGTGGCACTGAGCCTTGGCGGTTCGTGGGTGCCTGATGGTGTCTGATGGCCAGTGTCGACCTGGAGTATGGTCTGCAGGCTGTCGTCCCAGGACCCCGTCCCAGCCCCTCCATGGTGGACGTCTGTATCAGAGACTGGCTGTGACAACAGATGGAATGCTCCTTCCTTAGAGGTGCAGGTTCACAAGAGAGCAAGGAATGCTGTGTGGCAGAATTGCTCTGGGAAAGGTCTGAAGTTAGAACAGCCTAACACTTGAGATAAGTGGATAGTGCAGCCCGCTGAACTTGGGGCCGTAAATGCCAGCTGGGGAAGGACAGCAGCCAGGAGCTTGAGAGGGACGTGTGCAGAGACAGAGTGGAGGGATATTTAAGGACTTTATCAGATGAATTGGGAGATTCTGATTGACATATATACACTAATACGTATAAGTTAGATAACTAATAAGAACCTGCTGTATAAAAAAATAAATATAATTAAAAAAACAAACAAACAAACAAAAACTGTTTCTTTCCCAAGTTCCTTTTCTAAGAAATACTTCTCAGGCCTTAGTACCAGGAAAAAAAAAAAAAAAAAAAAAAAGCTGTGTTTATCCTGAGAAAGAGTTTACACTTTATCCTATGAACACCGTGAATTTTCTAAGTGAATTTCCAAGTGTCTGTCTTTGCTTGAACTCCTAGGAGTCTCTGAGCCAACTTTGCTATTTATAAGTCTAGGAATTTAAGAGACACATCTTGTGACTCAGCTTCATCCTTGGCTTTATTTTATTTTCCTTCTTCTGTCTCTCTTGTCTGCTTCCTTGCTTACTTCTTCTATCCCAGTGCATTTATTTTTTGTAAGCTACTTCAAAGTAATCCTGACATGAGGGAGAGGTAAAAATAATCTCACTACCCGAAGATGACTGGCTCAACAGTTGGATGTCTTTCATTCTAGTTGTTTTTCTATGAATTTTTAAAGCAGTTGTGTTCACACTGTCTCTGGGACACATAATTGGTTTTTGACATTTTTGAGTTCATATGTTTATATAAGCATTTCTTCATGTTTTAAAAATGTATCAGGGATATATTTTTAATGTCTGCGCCATAGCTGAAAATTTTCAGCTCTTGTTGCACAATTATATAATTTATAGTTTTCTGCTATTATGAGGAAATAATTATCTTTGTGCATAATTTTTGCTTTGAGTTACTTTCTTAAAGAGAGTCGCAGTTATTTAATTACCAGGCAGGCCAAAGAGTATGGGTAGAGCTTTTGTTGACAAGCTCTTTTCCAGACAGGCTTATTACCTTTTTGTACAGGTGTTAGCGATACGTGAAAGCATCTGTTTTGTTGAACCTTGATGCCCTTAGCGATGGCACTGTGGGTGTCTGCTGTACCCCACTATCTTTGCTGAGTGCCTTGGTGGCCCCGAAAAGTATTCAAAATGTGTCATGGAGAGAGTCACATCGAGGATGTGGCTTCTAAGGCCCCGAAGCTGTTTTCCTCCAAGTGCGGTCCAGGGCCCTGCGATGCTTTGCCTCTTGAAGGCTGTGCAGTTGGAGCGGGTGAGGTCATACAGTCTGTGGCCAGTGGGAAGATGCAGAATTGCTTACAGTGGGTGCTCCTGGGGATGCTATGTGAAGAGGACTCCGGTCAACAGATAATGTGGAGGTAAAGAGCCTGCAGCTTCAAGGTTATGAGGGAAAATGAAAATGCATTTAGAAATTCAGTGAGAAGGATGTGATTTAGTTACCTGGGAAGATGAAATCTCTCCAGGACATGCTGTTTGGGAAACACTGTTATAGAACAGAATCAAAACAACAGGTGGACATTTAAACCTGAGTTCTGGGACTTCCCTGGTGGCACAGTGGTTAAGAATCTGCCTGCCAATGCAGGGGACACGGGTTTGAGCCCTGGTCTGGGAAGATCCCACATGCTGTGGAGCAACTAAGCCCATGCACTGCAACTACTGAGCCTGCGCTCTAGAGCCTGCGGGCCACAACTACTGAGCCCATGTGCCACAACTACTGGAGCCCGTGCACCACAACTACTGAGCCTGTGCTCTAGAGCCCGCGTGCCACAACTAATGAAGCCTGTGCGCCACAACTACTGAGCCTGCGCCCTAGAGCCCGCGAGCCACAACTAGTGAGCCCACGTGCCACAACTCCTGAAGCCCGTGTGCCTAGAGCCCGTGCTCCGAAACAAGAGAAGCCACCGCGATGAGAAGCCCACGCAACGCAGTGAAGAGTAGCCCACCCCTTGCTGCAACTAGAGAAAGCCCATGCACAGTGACGAAGACCCAACACAGCCAAAAATAAATAAATAAAATAAATTTATTAAAAAACAAATAAACCTGAATTCCTTGATTCTGTGACGTTGATAGAACTAAAAGGGCCCCTGCTGCTTAAATACAGCAAAAATTCTTCAAGTTCAGCCCTGAGATTGACCTAGTTCTCATACTTTGTCTGCCACAGGGACTTTCACCCGTACTAAGCACCAAGGGCTTTGATCTATTTATCCAACAATTAGTTTGTTGAGGGCAAGTTGCAAACACAGTGAGACAGGCTCTGAGGATGTGTCAATGAATATGAAATCACCTCTGCCCTCGAAGTGCTGGAGACTGAGACGTGAACTCATACCTGTCTCGGGTAAGCCAACGAATACAGGTATGGACACGTGTTTGATTAAGCGGAGAGAGGAAGGAATTTTCCCCTTAGAACCCTTAAGAGATCTTTTCTGGGGTCTTTGCTTTTTCTTTGTCGGCCAAGGTTCTCAGTTGCTGACAACAGAATCTGCTCTGGCAGAGATGGATTTCCTGAATTGTGTGAGGGGGTGTATAGACCCGCCGTGCACACCAGGGACCCAGGCTGGGGGAGGAACAGCAGAAACCCCCAACCACAACATCTCCTGTTCTGGTCCAGATCCCGCTATCACCGTTGCCTTCCTTTCAGCTCCCATAGGATCCAGTGCTACCCTCCCTCAGGGCGGTCCCCACCGAACCAAGCACTCTTCTGCCCTCTGCAAGAAGGACTGATCTCGTGTAGCTGCTGCCTCTCCTTGCTCATTGTCTCTCTCTGGGTTTCAGATTGGGTGCATCTGTTCAGTGGCACCCAAGACAGATCTGGAACCCAAGAATCAAGAGATCCCTGCCCACCTTGCTGTCAGGACACCAGCCTCTTCAGTTCAGGAAGGCACACCAGAAGAGACCCTCAATTGGTGTGAAATGTGCCAGTCTTCGGTATCCAGAGAAACTCTCATCTTGTTAAAATTGATTTCAGCGACCTTGCAAAAAGTCATGTTAAAATATCTCATCTGTGTAACTTTTCTCTTCCCAAGAGGACTGTGGGAAGGAAACAAGGACCCTTACTGTGTGTTTCTCATGTTGCTGGTCATGGCGTTGGTGAACATGTGCTCAATTAATGGCTGATTCAGTTTTGGCTTTTCTAGACGGTCTTCTAGGATTTGAAAGTCTTCCTTGGGTTTCTTTGAACTGGAGGCTGTCAAGAGGAGGTACCGTTTTATCCTCCCAAAGGCCTCTAGATTACTCTCCTCAGTCAGCCTTTAACACATGCTGTGAAGGAAGAAGTCAAAGCAGGTCTTCAGCTGAGACTCCTATTTTGGACTAGGAAGCAGAGTGCATGGCTTCCCCGAGAAGCCACGGATTGGATGGGAGAATTCTGCCTGAGTTGGATTTATTTAAGGAAATACTTTCTAGTGATGAATAACTAGACATATTTTGGGTGCAGGTACAAAACCAAAAATCTAAAATTGCCTAAGGGATACATTAGTGAGGATGGGCTAGTATGATGGGTAAGCTCTGTTGTAATATATATATACACACACACACACATATATATAAAACATACATACATACATTACACACACATATATATATTACATATGTAATATATAGATGAGTAAAAACCCATGTCTCTGTGGCTTAATTTGACAAAGGTTTATTTCTTGTTTGGTTAGAGTCTAGTTGACCCTCTTCGACTTTGTAGTTATGCCATTTTGAACACATGACAGTAGGGGATGAGAGGACTTAGGGGATTACGTGGGATGCATTTAAAGTCCACATTTGGAAATGGCTTCATTGTACCCACATCCCATTGACCAGCATTAGAAACAGGGCCTCCGTCTAACTGCAGGGAGGACTGGGAAATGTAGAGGAGAATGTATTGGGCTGGCCCAAAAGTTCATTCGGGTGTAACTTTTTGGCTGACCCAATATTTGCTTGGTAAACATTAACAGTCTCTTGGGGGTGATTGACATCAGGCAAGGCTTGATCCAGGTGCTCATGTGATGCCAAAGGGACCTAGACTCTCTTTGCTTCTCTTTAACTGTATTGGTTCTGTTCTAATGCACGCTGTCCTTCATTTAAGCAAGATGCTTCCCCAGCTCAGAATTACACCTCTTTACCGTAAATTCAGTAAATAGAGCGTATCTCTCAACAGTTCCATCAGAGTTCTGGACCTGCCTCTTAAAGGTCCACATTGCTCTGTGAGTCTTCTGAATCTGTGACTGAGCACAGAAGGACGGGATAGGTGCAGCCTGATTGGCTCAAGTTTAGCCAATAAGCTCCCCTTTGGAGCCTGGAGTAGGAACCCACCTAGACCACCCGATAAGAAAATGAGAGGCAGTTTATGCAAAATAATTCAGAATACTTTTACCAGAAGTGGAGAGATGGATGCTGGAGGCTTGATATAAATAGCAATATTCCACTCTCAGTGTCATTTTCATTTCCACCCTAATATGAAAATATTCACATATGTAGCCTTAAAGAGAATTTTGTATTCTTGCCCAGACGACAACTCCCAGTATAGAATTGTCCCCTCTCAGAGAAGTTACATTATCCTTTGATGTTTGTTTAAATGCACTGTATGCTTTTGTTTGAATGATTGTAATTTTTCAGAGTCCTTAATTAGATGTAAAAACTATGCACAATGGAAATTACTGTTGTGAATAAATATTTGCATTATGGGCTGTTAAAAGCAAACATCAAAACACACAATTGCTTGTTTTACAAGCATTCAATATTTTGAAATGTGAGATCAGTGAAACAACTGAGAATTCTATTGAAAGGGAGAAAGAACAGCTTAAATAATATTATTTACATTTTCAAGGGAACTGTGTCAACAAAAGGAGGGAAAACAGTGATTTTGGTGTACAGAAGTGTAAAAGCAGCTTACCATTGAGTTCTGACTTTTCCCTTTAATTTCTACATATCTGGTCCTCATAAATCGAGTGTTCTGCTGAATTCCTTAATTAGGCAATACACATTAGTGAGTTGGGTTTTGCCTGTACTTCAGATAAATGTAACCTTAAAACAATGTGGAAGAACAGTTTCCAGGATATTCTGGTATTATAGATAATCTAATATTTACATTTTGGGAAGGACCAAAGCTTGCAGTGTACATTTGTGCCAAATGTCACCTTTTAACTATCCTAAAGTAATTTCTCCAGAATTATTTTGGATGTGGTAAAGAGATTTTTGATAGGGAAAGGACATTTATACTATTTTTTAATGATTGGAATTTAAAAGTAAGCCTCGTGATTCTAAAGGATGCAAAGCAAATAAAGCAGTAGGGTGCCATATGCCTTCAACTGATAAGGAAGAAAAAAATCCTTTAAAAAAATGTTTATTGAACTATAGTTGATTTACAATGTTGTGTTAGTTTCAGGTGTACCGCAAAGTGATTCAATTATACATATATATGTAAATATATAAATACATATTATTTTATTACATTCTCTTCCATTATACGTTATTACAAGAATCTTTTTTAAAAAAGACTTTTTTTGTTGTGGTCAAAAGTCACATAATATAAAACATACTATTTTAACCATATTTAACTGTACAGTTCAGTGGCACTAAGTACATTCACATTGTTGTGCAACTCTCACCGTCATCCACCTGAATTTTTTTTTTTTTTTTTTTGTCTGCATTGGGTGTTCGTTGCTGTGCGTGGGCTTTCTCTAGTTGCAGAGAGCAGGGGCTACTCTTCCTTGCGGAGCACGGGCTCTAGGTGTGTGGGCTCGTAGTTGTGGCTCACGGGTTCAGCAGTTGTGGCTCGTGGGCTCTAGAGCAGAGGCTCAGTAGTTGTGGCTCACGGGCTTAGTTGCTCCGTGGCATGTGGGATCTTCCCGGACCGGGGCTCGAACCCGTGTCCCCTGCATTGGCAGGAGGATTCTTAACCACTGCACCACCAGGGAAGTCCCCAAATTTTTCACCTTCCTAAACTGAAGTTCTGTCCCCATTAAACACTGACTCCCTATTCCCCATCCCCACCCCTCGTGCCCCTCCCCCCCCCCCCTTATGGCATCTACCAATGTACTTGTTTGGCTATTCTAGGTACCTCGTATAAGTGGAATCAAACAGTATTTGTCTGCACCTACTGTGTATTCGAATGCATTTTTAAGGTTAACTTAAAGATATTGAATATCTTTTTTAAAAGCCTTCGGATTTCTTCCTGTAGTTGGATGTCAGGGGTGTGGCTTTTGATTGACAGATGGTGTCAGGTGGTACACGTGGCCTGTAAATATGTTCTATGTGGCTTTCGCGGTGAATGTCTTGTCATTATTTTGAGATCAGCAGATTTGCCTAAGAGCCTGGATTTTCCTGCTGCTTTTCCATGGTGAGCGGCCCTGATACTTCTGCATGTCAACAACGGTTCCCGGCAGGAGAGCTGCTGTCACCACCAGACGCTCTGCACTGGGTCCATCTTCTTTTCTTTTCTTTCCTAGTTACATTATCCCTGGACTTGGACCACTAGAGAACTGGTGCCCTGGGTTTGGGTGCCTGTCAAATGTGCGGAAATGAGCTCTGGAGTGGAATCCCAGTGTTTCTGGAATCCGCAGAGCTTCACTCATTTATGTTGTTTCGCTGGGCCCTGGGGTTGTGTGAATTGACAATCTCTGCTGGATAATATTTACTTTTAATTTCCAGGAATTGCTTGATTTTGTTAACTACTTTGTTTTTACATGATTTCTTTATTTGGAGGAGTGCCCTTGACACTGGAATATTTGAATGGAGGGGTCATGCAAAGCCTTTCGGAGGGGTATGTAAGTGGAGATATTTGAAAAGAAATGCATTTACAAATCCTCAGCTTCTGTGTGTATTTGCTCCTAAACTTGATCCCTCTAAGTTAATTTACAATTACCCCGTGCATCTTCTGTCTCTTCCTCTCTCTGTCTCTCTGTCACACACACACACACACACCTCTTCTTTGAATTTACAATAGAAAGGTACCTCTCATCCATCTAGCGTCTTGCTCTGTATGATTCATTTCTCCCAGGTGTTAAAGCCTCCACAGTCCCCCAGGTACAGTTATTAATTACAGATTTAATCAAAGCAGCATAACACTCCACCCCGTAGCTCATTAAAAGGTACATTTACAAGAAGAGAAGTACTTTTTATTTTTTAAAAAAATTTATCAAAATGTGTAATGTATTTATGCTGTGTCATAATATAATTGTAACAATGCCAACTTGATGAAGCTTTTGAATACTGAGAATCTTACAGTAAGAAGAAACAAAAAAATTTAAGTTCAGTATAGACACACCTATATTTTTGTTGTAGGAAAGTGTAATAGGATGATGGGTACATTATTTTCAAGATTAAAAGTACATTACGTTAGGATACTTCCATGTCTTGGCTATTGTCAGTAGTGCTGCAATGAACATTGGCGTGCATGTATCTTTTCGAATTATGGTTTTCTCTGGATATATGCCCAGGAGTGGGATTGCAGGATCATATGGCAACTCTATTTTTAGTTCTTTAAGGAACCTCCATACTGTTCTCCATAGTGGCTGCACCAACTTACCTTCCCACCAACAGTGTAGGAGGGTTCCATTTTCTCCACACCCTCTCGGGCATTTGTTATTTGTAGACTTTTTGATGATGGCCATTTTGACCGGTGTGAGGTGATTCCTCATTGTGGTTTTGATTTGCATTTCTTTAATAATTAGCAATGTTGAACAGCTTTTCATGTGCCTCTTGGCCATCTGTATGTCTTCTTTGAAGAAATGTCTATTTAGATCATTTTTTGATCGGGTTGGTTTTTTGTTTTTTTTTTTGATATTGAGCTCTATGAGCTGTTTGTATATTTTAGAGATTAATACCTTGTTGGTCTCTTCATTTAAACAGCTTATATGGAAAACAGAAATAAACCCAGACATAGAAAACAAACTTATGGTTACCAAAGGGGAAAGTGGGTGGGGGGATAAATTAGGAGTTTGGGATTAACATGTACACACTACTGTGTATCAAGTAGATACACAACAAGGACATAGGGAATTATACTCAATATCTTGTACTAACCCATAATGGAAAAGAATCTGAAAAAGAATCTATATGTATACCGATATATATCTATATATATCTGAATCATTTTGCTGTACACCTGAAACTAACACAACATTGTAAATCAACTATACTTCAATAAAAAAAGGTATATTACATTAGGATAAAATTCTGTATGGGAACCAGAATGGAAATGTGAGTTTAGGGGAAAAAGGAACAATGTAAGATTTCCATTGTTAAAGAAGATTTTTTAAAGATTTTATACATGGTTGAAGGTAGGTGTCAAGTCATTCTGTTATTTATATTCCAATGGATGCATTTAAAAGTGATGTAACAGTTTCATTTTAAATGTCAAGGTGTACAATACACAGGAAACTTTATCCTTAGCAACTGTTGAAACTCTGATGAAAAATATTAGATATCGGTTCTTTAAATGTGCGAGTGGGTACGTAGTTTTAGAAGTTTTCTCTCCAGAGTGAGAGGAACATTCTCTTGGAAAAGCATTGCCTTTCGAGTGGTAGTTCTCAGCCTGGGTTACATGTTAGAATCAACTGTCAAGTTTTCCAACATTCCGTTGCCCAAGGAAATCGGAATATCCTAGGGTGACATCCAGGCGTTGGGGGTTTTGAGAGATTCCCCCCCCAGTTGATTCTGGTGTGAAATCAAGGCTGAGAACCATGAAGCAAAGCTGTCAAGGGAAAACATCTGTCCATGTGGAGAAGTAAAGCAGGGATTCTGAACGCTGGCTGCACACTGGAATCTCCTGAGAAGGTATTTGGTGGGGCGGGTGAGTGTCAGGTTAATTGAGGTAAATTTGCCTGGTGTACAGTTCACCTTTTTGTACAGTTCTGTGAATTTTGACAAATGCATATAGTCTTGTAACCACTGCCACATTCAAGACAGGGAACATTTCTATCACCCCCCAAAGTTTTCTCCTACCCTTCCAGAGCTAGTCCCTCCCTCTACCCTCATCCCCTGGCCACCATGGATCTGTCTCCTGTCACTGAAGTTTTGCTTTTTCCAGAATGTTATATGCATGGTACCAAATCTTATATACAGGTTACCATACCTTATGTAACTTTCACTTAGCCCAGTGCATTTCATATTCTTCCAGGCTGTTGGAGATGTTACCGAGTCCAGGCTAGTACTGCTCCCACACGATGGGACAAATCGAGAGATGAAGTGTTGGGGTGAAGAATAGTGACTTCATTCAGAAAGCCAGCAGACAGAGAAGATGGGGTCCCAAGGAACCATCTTACCCCAGTTAGAAATCAGGCTTCCTCTTTTAAAAAATGTTTTTTTAAATTAAATTTTAAAATCTAAATTAAAAATTTTTTCATAAAATCTCAATAAACTTAATTTTTTTATTGAAGTACAGTTGCTGTACAATATTATATAAGTTATAGGTGTACAATATAGTGATTCACGATTTTTGAAGGTTATGCTCCATTTATAGTTATTGTAAAATATTGGCTATATTCCCCATGTCGTACAGTATATCCTTGTAGCTTATTTTATACCTAATAGTTTGTACCTCTTGCTCTCCTACCCCTATATTGCCTCTCCACTGGTAACCACTAGTTTGTTCCCTGTATCTGTGAGTCTGCTTCTTTTTTGTTATTTTCACTATTTTGCTGTGTTTTTAAGATTCCACGTATAAGTGACATCATACGGTGTTTGTCTTTCTCTGACTGATTTCGCTTAGCATAATGCCAAGTCCATCCTCGTTGCTGCAAGTGGCAAAATTTCATTCTTTTTTTAATGGCTGAGTAGTATTCGTGTATATATACTACATCTTCTTTATCCTTTCATCTGTTGATGGACATTTAGGTTGCTTCTATATTTTGGCTGCTGTAAATAGTGCTGCTGTGAACATTGGGGTACATGTATCTTTTAGAATTAGTGTTTCTGTTGTTTTCAGATATATACCCAGGAGTAGAATTGCTGGATCATATGGTAGTTCCCTTGTTAGTTTTTTTGAGAAACCTCCATACTGTTCTCCATAGTGCCTGCACCAATTTATCTTCCCACCGACAGTGCAGGAGGGTTCCCTTTTCTCCACATCCTGGCCAACATTTGTCCTCTAAAAAGCGACTAGGTGTGGCTGGCTGTTTCAGACTTCCTGGTGCCGGCCAGACCTGGAGGGGATGTGGTAATCGTTTGTTCTTGCATCTGACCGTGCAGGTCTGATCACTATGTTCCTGTAATGTAAACCTTCAACACTGACAATTGTTGTTTTCTTTTTTGCAACTTTGTATCTCTGTATGAATATAAAGTGTTGTACCTTTAAAGGTCAAGCCTGGGAGGCAGAGCCTTGAAAAAGGGCTATTTTGTATATTTCAGGCTAAAGGCAACATTCTTTTACAAAAGGTGCAGAGCCAGCGTGACTCAGCACAGGCAACAGAGCACAAAGTTTAGAAAAGATCCAATGTGGAGCCAGGTTTGTTCTTATCTGTTACAGATGTGTCAGGAGTTCATTTCTGCTGAGTAGTATGCCATGGTATGGATGTACCACAGTTTGTTTATCCGTCGCCAGGTGACAGACGCCAGAGTGGCTAATAGTTTTGCCTATTATGAATAAAGCTATACCATACGTGGTTGTGGACACATTTTGGTGTCAGTCTATGTTTTCATTTCTTTGTGCGTAAATGCCTGGGGATGAGATTGCTGGGCAATGTGGAACCTGCATGTTTAACATTATAAGACACTGCCAGACTGTTTTGCAAAATGGTTGAACCATTTGAACCAGCACTGTGTAACGTTCCAGCTGTTCTGCATCCTTGCCAACACTTGTTTTCACGTTGCGATTTTATTTTAGCCTAATACACATGTAATGGTTTCTCATGGTGATTTTAATTTGCATTTCCCTAATCACTAATGATGTTGAGCAGTTTTTAGTGGCTTATTTGCTGTCTGTGTATCTTTTTTTTGGGTCAAGTATCTGATCAAATTCTTTCTATTTTAAAATGGGCAACTAATTTGGGTCATTCAGTTTTGAGAATTGTTTGTATACCTTGTATACAAGTCTCTTATTATATATGTGATTTGAATTTTTTTTTTCATAGTTTATACCATAGTTTATAGTTTATGTCATGTCTTTTAACAGATGTTTGGCAGAGCAGACCTTTTTATTTTGATGAAGTCTAATTATTTTTTAATGGAATTGCTTTTGTCATATCTTAGAAATCTTTGCCAAAAGAAAGGTCACAAAGCTTTTCCCTTGTTTTTTTTTTTCTAATAAGTTTAATAGTTTTAGGTTTTACACTGAGGTCTATGATTCTTTTGGGTTAATTTTTGTATACGTTGCAATGTATGGGTCAAGTTTTAGATTTTTACATATGACTGCTCAATTGTTCCAGCATATTTTATCGTTATAGACTGTTATTTCTCTCTTAAATTGGCTTCATATTTTTGTCAAGATCATTTGACTGGGTATGGTGGTAGGCATGTTCTGGAGTCTGTCTTGTTCCCCTGATTTATGTGTTTATCCTTTTACCAATACCACTCTGTCTTGATTACTGCTCTTTAAAATAAATCTTGAAATCAGGTAGTGGGAATCATATAATTTTGTTCTTTTTCAAAGACGTTTTGGCTATTCTAGCCTTTGATTTACAATATACATTTTGGAACTGGCTTCTCGATTTCTGAAAAAAAGATTCTGCTGGGATTTTGATTGGGATTGCACTGAAAGTGCAGAAAATACATCTTCATAATAATGAGAACTGCTGTCTTAATAATAATGAACTCTCTAATTCACGAACATGGTACATCTGACTATTTAGGCTTTCTTTGATTTTTATCATCACTGTTTTATAGTTTGCAGAATACAGATGCCACACAAACGTTTTAGATTTATACCGAAGTGTTCCAGGTTTTCGGGTGCTATTTGTGAATAGTATTCTTTTTAAAATGTGAATTTATTGCAAATATACAGAATAAAATCAATTTTTATATATTGACCTTTTATCCTAATTTATTTTAGTAGCTTTTTTTGGATGGACTCTTGGCGACATTTTATGGACAATCATCATTTGTGAATATAGTTTCATTGCCTACTTTTCAATCTATATGCCTTTCCCCTCGTTCCCTTTGCACTGGCTAGAAATTCCAGTATGATGTTGAATAAAAGTGGGGAGCGTTTGCATCCTTGCCTTGTTTCCAGTCTTAGGAGAAAGACATTCAGTCTTTCACCATTAACTATGATGTAGGCTTCTTGTAGATGCATATATATGTTTATGAAATATGTAGGTTTCATAAAAATATGGAGATGAAGAAGTTCTGCTCTGTTCCTAATTTATGGGCAGATTTTATCATAAATGGATGTTGAACTTTGTCCAATCCTTTTATTGCATCAATTGCCACAAGCATATGATTTTTCTCGGTCTGTTGATATTGTGGGTTACATTGATTTCCAAGTATTGACTCACTTTGTATTCCTTGTACAAACCCAACTTAGTCATGGTATAATTTTCAATGCATTGCTGTATTTGATTTGCTGATATTTTGTGTGGGGCTTTTGTATCTAAGGTATTTTCTGTAGTTTTCTTTTATGTACTATCTTTGTCTAGTTTCTGTATTAGGGTAATACCAGTTTCATAAAGGGAAACAGAGAGTGTTCCCTCCTATTCTGTTTTCTGGAGGAGACTATAAATGCAGTGCTAGTACTTCTTTAAATGTTTGGTTTAAATTTTCTGATGAAACTGCCTCTGTTTGGATATTTTTTTCAGAAGCTTTTAAATTACAGATTCAATTTAATAGTGTTAGGGCTATTCAAATTATATTGAGTAAGTTTTGGTAGTTGTGTTTTTTATGAATTGGTCTGGCTTATCTAAATTGTTGAATTTATGGAAATAATGTTGGTAATATTCCTTTACTAGCCTTTTCATGCCTTGAGATCTGTAGTGATGACACCTATTTCATTCCTGCAATTAGTTGCATGTTCTTTTCTCTTTTTTCTTGGTCAGTCTGGCTAGTCTTTTCAAAGAAACAGCTTTCAATTTTATTTTTCTCTATTGTTTTCTTTTTTCATGTTTATTGATTTCTGCTCTAATCTTTATTATTTCCTTTCGCAGCTTCAGGTGTTTAATTTTCTCCTCTTTATCTGGTCTCTTCACATTGAAGCTTGGATCATTTTTTCAGACATTTCTTCTTTTCTCATACAAGCATCTAATGCTACAGATTTTCCTCTGGGCACTGTTTTACCTCTGTCTCTCAAACTTTTATGTTATACTTTTATTTTCATGCAATTTATATAGTTTTTTCATAATTTCCCTTGTGACTTCCTGTTTGACCCGTATGTTATTTAGGAGTTTGTTGTTTACTTTTAAAATATTTGAGGATTTTCTGGATACTTTTCTGTTATGGATTTCTAGTTTATTTCCAATTTTGTTCAGAGAATATACTTTGTAGGATGTTAATTCATTTATATTTTTGAGTATTTTTTATGTTTCACAATATGGTCTATCTTGCTAACTACTTGTGCTCTTGAAGAGAATGTTATATTGATAGTGTTGTCCAAATATTCTATATCCTTACTGACTTTCTGTTTACATGTTCCTTCCATTAGTGAGTGTTGACCTCTCCAATTATAATTACGGATTTTTCTGTTTCTCCTATTAGTTTTGTGAGTTTCTGCTTCATGTATTTTGGAGTTCTGTTGTTAGGTGCAAACACATTTAGGATTGTTACATATTGCAGATGAATTGATCCCTTTATGAGCATATAATACCTCTTTTTTTCCCCCTTGTATTATTGCTTATTTGGAAGTCTATTTTTTCTGACATTAATATAGTTCCTTCAGTTTTTTTTGGTAGTGATTGCATAGTCTATTTTCTGTATTTAAAAAATTTTAACCGGTTAATGTCTTTAGATTTACAATGTGTGTCTTCTAGATAGCATATAACTGGGTGTTGTTTTATATCCACTCCAACAATCTGTTTTTTAATTGGTGTGTTTAGACAATTTACATGTCATATAATTTCATATCCGATTAGGTTAAAATCTACCATCTTCCTAGTTGTGTGATATTCTTTCTGTTCCCTGTGTACCCCCTTGACTATTTTTTAGTTAATTGAACATTATAGTAATTATATTTTATCTCTACTATTGGGCTATTACTCGTACCCTTTTTTTTTTTTTTTTTGACCACACTGTGTGGCTTGTGGGATCCTAGTTCCCCGACCAGGGACTGAACCTGGGCCCTCAGCAGTGAGATCGAGGAGTCGCAACCACTGGACCACCAGGGAATTCTCACTTGCACCTTTTTAAAATCACTGCAGTAAGTGCCCTAGAGTTTTGAATACAGACTTTTAATTCACTACCATCTAATTTCCCAAGAATATTACACCACTTCACATATAGTGTAAGAACCTCCAGATAGTATATTTACACTTCCTCTCTCCCACTTTGTTTTATTAATGTCATTTTTTTATTTTTACACATGCTATAAACCCACAGTATATAGTTATTACTGTTAATTTTTTAACATATTTTCTTTACTGGAAAAAACAAAATGGGGGAAGGAAATGAATATTTAGTTTCTATCATGGGTCAGGCATTTTTTACGCTTTTTCCTATTATTGTTTTTGCCTTATACAGTCAGTCATCTTTTAGAACAACTGTAAATAAGAAAAAAATGGATTTTATATCTACCTACATTTTAACCATTTCCAGAAGTCTTCGTTTCTTTGTGTAGATCCAAGTTTCTGTCTGGTAATATATTCCTTCTTCCTGAAGAACCTCATATCAGAGATCTATCTGATGGTGATGCATTCCTGGTTTTCACTTTTCTGAAAAACCTTTACTTTTAGTTCTGAAAGTATTTACTTAAAGATGTTACTTTGCTGTCTCCTGGCTTTTATAGCTTCTGAGAAGAAGTCTACTGAAATCCTTATCTTTGTTTTTCTGTTTGTAATGTGTCTTTTTTCTTGGGCTGCCCTCAAAGTTTTCTCTTTCTCTGTATCTTTCTTTTTCAGCAGTTTGGATAAGATGTGTCAAGATGTGCTCTTCTGCATTTATTTATCCTGGTTGGGATTCTCTGAGCTTCTTGGTCTGTGGTTTGATAGCTTTCATTATTTTGGGGAATAGCACTTGTTCTGTTTTCAGGTATTTCCTTCTTTTCTCTCTCTCTCCCCTCTTGTGATTCTAATTACACATAGGCTGGACTTTTTCACGTTGTCCCTCAGGTCCTAGATGCTCTGTTTTCTCACTCTTCTTTTTTTTCTCGTCGTGTTGCAGTTTCAGTAACTTCTTTTGACCTGTTTTCCTATCATTGAGTCTTCCCTTAGCCATGTTTTTAGCCTACGAATAAGCCCACTGAAGATATTCTTCATCTCTGACTGCGGGCTTTTCATTATTATGTTATTTCTAACATTCCCATCTGGCATTTTCTAAGTTTCCATCTCTTTGCCAAGATCCCCCATCTGGCCATGAGGTTGTCCACCTTGAATACCAGAATCCACCTGCATGGCACCTGGAGTCTCTTCTGCCCAAGCTCTGGCACAGGTGAGGCAGTGTCTCTTGTCGTTTTGAAGGAACCTCTCTTTTCTTGGATTTCAGGCTATTTGGTTTCTGTGCAACCTCAGCTCTTTGATGTGTTTGTGAAACTCTTATTAGTCTGTAGTGTATCCAGCGTTTTTGTTACTGTTGTTATTGTTAGGAGGAGAGCAGTCCTTTTCTCCCATTCTCTGCATCTTAGGCAAAAACTTTTTAAAAATACAGACCCAGAGATTCTGATTTATTTGATTTGTGGTGGGACCCAGACAAGGGTCTAGTTCTAAAAGCTTCCCAGGTGATTTTGACTCTGAGGCACAGGTGCTGTGGGGCAGTGATACGGGGATGAGGTGGTGTTCGGGTTTTATTTCACGACATTTACTTCTCCAGTGGAATTATTTTATGTGTCCCTTTTGGTTTAACCAGGAAAACAGAAAGCATGTCAAAATATTGTCCACACAGGGAATTTAGGAGAAGACATCAGTTTAGTAGAAGAAACTCAGTCTCAACTCTGGACAGTAGTGATAGTTTCCTATTGTTCTTTCTTTCCAAGGTTGAAGGAGGTGGTTTCTTCATAAAAATATACCACATTCTTGGGTGGGGAGGAGAGTCACGCCCACCATAGTGGACAGAAAGTATGTTTGTACACTCAGCATCCATCCCACTTCTCACAGCAGCATCTTATTTCATTTTGGGGGCAGCTGAGGGAATTCAGAGATTGCCTAGAGCAGGGACCCCCAGCATCTCCAGACTGAAGGGACAAGGGGAGGAGATGGGTCCCCACCGCCCTGTTTCCAGGAGAGGCGTTACCTGCTGGACTGCCAAAAGAAAACAATGCAGCTGACTGCAGAGTAAGGAAGACACCCCAGTGTGAGGGGACAGAAGCCCTGGCATCTCTCTCTTTTACCCTCCAGTCTCCTGCTAGTAGCTCTCATTGGTCCAGCCCTGCCTACAGCCAGCTGACATGGGAGCCTGGGAATGAAATCTGCAGGGACATTCCAGGAAATTCCCCGAGGTGGCAGCCATTCGTCACCCAAAGACATCCAGTATAATTGCCTAATTAATCAGAGTTCATTTTATTACTTACTGCAGTAAAAAAAAAAAAAAGCACCTCTTGGGAATTCCCTGGCAGTCCAGTGGTTAGGACTCAGTGCTTTCACTGCTGGGTCCTGGGTTCGATCCCTGGTCGGGGAACTAAGATCCTGCAAGTCACGCGGCACAGCCAAAAAAAAAAAAAAGTACCTCTTGAGACTGTCAGTAGTATCCCAGAAAAGGGAGGTCAGGGATGGATATTTAGAATTCTGGAGTCTGAGACCCACTAGCTTAAGGCGAGTCTTTCAGTTTGGGGATCAGGTAGACAGCAGAGTGAGGGGCTTGTAGGGAAGCTGGAACCACAGTTATTTTATAAGTGAGCTTTGAGGCCAGGTGAGCCATATGTTGCTCCGAAAACGGGCCTCTTTGCCCAGGTGAGCAATAGATTGTTTCCGTAAAACAGTTTTCAGCAATTTCCTGAAGCCAACGGTGGGGTTCCGTATTATTTCACAGTCTTATCTTCCTGGACGGGAATTTCCTGCAACAGATCGTAAGGCCGTTTCGATGTAGATGGTCTTAGTTTTCCGTCTTGTTGGTTAAGCCTTGGGGATACAGAGGGTCTCAGTTCTTAGGGCAGAAGGGACAGAAAGTGACCCCCGTCTGTAAGATCGATTCTAGGCTTTAGTCATCACTCGGGGGTCGAAGATGAGTCCGTGCAGCCTCACGCGTGGATGCTACAGTGAGTGGTTGATAGGAAGACATTAGAATAACCTCTCTGGTGTACTGGGAGGAGAGACACCCAGGAGTCAGCTTTCTGGAATGCGTGGTCATCAGAATTAGGCTGCTGTTCTCGAAGAGCATGCCTGCTGTTTGGCCCCTGTTGATTTGCAGGCTGCCAGTGGGAGGCAGATGAATGACACTGTCTGACCTTATTTGTCCTAAGCGTTTAAGGATGTTTCTCAGCTGAGCAAATAGGGGCATGTGCTTCCCTTGGCTCACAAGCGCCTGGTAGAATCAGCTGTCGATCAGCTGGGTTCCTGAGTCTGACACGTGGGCAGGAAGTGGCTGGGATTAAGGAAAGGTCACGAGCATCTCTCTGTAGTTCATCTCACCCGTGTGTGGTTGTCCGAATGTGTCTGCACCTTAGCCGTTTCACTCTGTCTCGGGACAGTAGTGATAGTTTCCTGTTGTTCTTTCTTCACGCGGTCAGAAGGAGGTTGTTTCTTCATAAAGATATACCGCATTCTGAGGTGGGGAGAGGTTCACGCCCATCACAGTGAACGGAAAGTGTGTTTGCACACCCAGCCTCCATCCCACTACTCACAGCCTCATCTTGTTTCCTCCTGGGGGAGTCACCCCATCCCCCATATCAGTCCCTAGAGCGAGGCTGGTTCCAGAGGTGGGTAGGTGGACCCGGAGTGAGGCAGCCATCACATTCCATCCAGCTGGCCACGGTGATTGAGCTGAGGCTTGGTACCTGATCCAGTTTCAGTAAACGGGAGACAGTTTCATGGCTTTTGGTGGAAACCTTGGAAGAGATAAGGTCACGTTTTGTGGGGATGTATGGCAGTAAGGGTGATGCAAGCTGGGGTTGCTGGGGGCCACCTCATAGAGCCCAAGAATGAAGCCAACACAAAGACACAGAGAGAAGACAAGTGTGACGGTGTTATCTGAGGCTTGATCCAGCCATGCCTGAAGCCACCAGGTTGACCCCAGAACAGTTCAGTTACGTGAGTCAGTAAAATCTCTCTCACTCTTTTTTTTTTTCCTTTAAGCTGATTTGATTTAGGTTTGTGTCATTTGTTGCTGAAAGAGTCTTGACAAATATATTCATGGGGGGAGTACAGCCATGGCCGTGGAGACAGCCGGGAGAAGTGCCAGCCGTTACTTCCACTGCATCTCAACCCAGGCTTCTAAGTGGAGAGCTCTTGCTGAGTTGGAAATGATGATTTGATGAGGATGTTAAGGGCTGAGTGTAAATCACCAAACAGTTGTATTTGGAATGGAATGAACACTTCTGGGCTCCTTTCCCGCCCTTTAGTGGTGAAAATTCGTGTACAGCATGAGGAAGCCCACTTACCAACGCTGAGAACACAGTCAGAGAAGTGGTTCAGAGCTCTTGTAAACAATGAATGAATGAGTGAATATGGGAATGTTGGTTTATTTGGAAATCTCCAGGCCAGAGTTGACAGAATGGCAGCTGGTAGGTCAGACATTGCCTGTAGGCATGTGTTTGATCAATCGGTGTTGTTTTCTTAATTGTCAACATTTTCACACCGGGAGAGTTCACACGCGTTTGGGTCTCTGGTGCCTTTGAAAGTTGGAAGCCTGGGCGGGGGTCCCTCAGTGGGGGTGAAGGGCTGCTGTTTGCCTCAGACCCCGCACCAAACCGGCCTCGCTCATTTTGTCACCCGTCCCATCCCTGAACTGCAGCTCCAGGCCATCGAGTGGCCAGGATGGCAGTGTCGCTCTTCTGAGCCGAGCCTGCTGGATGTCCCTGTCTCTTCCCTTTAACACTGTCTTAATTTGAACCTACAAGGCCTTTCTAAGGGTGAGTCAGGACAGCATCGTTTCATTACTTTTTGAGTCTATTATTACATTTAAGCAGAAGATAGAAGAGGACCAGAGCAGAAGAAATGCCCAAATTCTGTGAGGCGTTCAAGGTTTACGTTTAATAATTAATGCTTCTTAATACAACACTGTAAATCAACTAGACTCCAATAAAAATTAATTTAAAAAAATCAACATATACACACTACTATATATAAAAGAGATAACTAATAAGGACCTCCTGTATAGCTCAGGGAACCCTACTCAATACTCTGTAACGACCTATATGGAAATAGAATCTAAAAAAGAGTGGATAGATGTATATGTATAACTGATTCAGTGTGCTGTACAGCAGAAGCTAACACAGCATTGTAAAGGAGGTCCTTTGGGCATAGCAAGTTCAGGCCAAACAGTCATCCTGGTGCTTTCTCTGCTGTGAGTTCATTCATTAATTCAATCATTCATTCATCATTCGTTGAATATTTGGTGAGCGCCTGCATGTGCAGGGCATTGTGGTGAATAGGACAGAAGAGTCTGCCCACATGGAGCTTATATTCTAGTGGGGAGGCAGACAATAAAAAAGTGATGTACAGAATAATTTCAGAAACGCTGTGTGCCAGGAAGGAAGTAGTACGGAGCAAATCAAGAGTGAGGTGGGTTGGTCTGTGGATGAGGTGGTCAGGGAAGCCATCCCAGTAGAGGTGACATTTAAATTTATTTATTTATTTTTGGCTGTGTTGGGTCTTCGTTTCTGTGCGAGGGCTTTCTCTAGTTGCGGCAAGCGGGGGGGCCACTCTTCATCGCGGTGCGCGGGCCTCTCACTGTCGCGGCCTCTCCCGTTGCGGAGCACAGGCTCCAGACGCGCAGGCTCAGTAATTGTGGCTCACGGGCCTAGTTGCTCTGCGGCATGTGGGATCCTCCCAGACCAGGGCTCGAACCCGTGTCCCCCGCATTGGCAGGCAGATTCTCAACCACTGCACCACCAGGGAAGCCCCGAGGTGACATTTAAGTAGAGACCCTTGTTACGTTTGTTTCTCCCCCAGATTCCAATGTTAAACCCCTACCCGCAATGTGATGGTCTTAGGAGGTGGAGCCTTTGGGAGGCGATTAGGATTAGGTGAGGTCATGAGGGTGGGACTCTCATGGATGGGATTAGTGCCCTTGTTTCCTGCCTCTGCCCTCTGCCATGTGCGGTTACAGTGAGAAAATGGCCCTCTCACCCGGAAGGAAGGAGGTCTTCACTAGCACCCGACCATACTGGCGCCCTGTTCTTAGACTTCAGCCTCCAGAAGTGTAAGGAATGCATTTACGTTCTTTATAAGCCATGCCATCTGTGGTACTTTGTCACAGCAGCTGAACCGGTTAAGACAAGACCTGAGGCATTGATGAGGATATCTGGGACCAGAACTTTCTAGAGTCCCCGTGAGGGCCCTAAAGTGTGAGTAAGCTTGATGTTCTAAGCCAGGTTCAGCAAACTAGCACGTGTTTGAGGCTTTGCGGGCCCTACGATCTCTGTCACAGCCAATCGACTCTCTCGTTGCAACGTGAAAGCAGCCAGACATTGTGTAAACAAAATGTCCCTGCCTCTGTTCCAATAAAGCTTTATTTATAATCACTTGCATTAGAATTTCATATGCTTTTCACATGTCATGAAATATTCTTCCTCTATTTTTTTTTTTTTTTTTTTTTGGAGCCATTTAAAAACGTACAAACCATTTTCACTTTGCAGCTGTGTGGAAACAGATGGCAATCTGGATTCAATCCAGGATCCCTGGTTTTCTGACCCCTGTTGTAAGCAGGTTCCTGGGGGCGGGATGTAGCCACTACAGAGAACAGTAGGCAGTGGAATCCGAGATGCAGGCAGAAAACAGTTCACAGGGTAAATCGATGAGAAGTTGATGGGAGTTTTTAAAAAAACAGAAGGACACGATCCAATTTACATTCAAAAAATTTGTCATCTCCTTAACTCTCAGTTCTTCCTGGAATACTTTTCTCTCACAAATTCTATGAAATTTATCCTCAAAAAGAACCTGTTTGTTTGTTTTTTTTTACCCACAAAAATGAAAACAAAGGGTATATTTTTGCTTTTGTGAAGTCAGATCTTTGTGAGTTTGATTGTTGGTGGATTTGATTGAGTCTCTTTGTAAAAGAGCTGATTTGAAACAAGGTAGTAGCACCTCGAGGAGATGTGTCCTTCTTTGTGCAAGGGGTTCACGCTGGTTTAGTGTCTCACCATTGGAATAGTTCAGCAAAGAGCTGGGCTTTTAAAAATTCTGTTGCTGGAACTTCCTGCTGCTTTCGACAAATCAGCTTAAATTCCTATTGTTTGTTTTTATAATCATGTAGGCGACAGCAATCTGGTTCTCTTTTAATTGTCTTCATTTCTGCCCTTCTTTGAGTTCCAGTAAATCAGTGAAATGGTGTGATAATGACAATCACAACAGCTTTTTTTCCCTCTTGGCACGCAGTGTGCCTTTCCATTTTGTTACAATCAGAATAATGCATCTGCTCAGAGGGCCCCTCTCGAATCAGATCTTAGAAGGAGAGACAAAGAGATTTGAAGATAAATAGTCTTTGTTGCATGTCTGATGCAATGAATTAAAGCAAAAATAACCGTCTGAACTATTTGATCAAAACAGTGTCTCCTCTACGACAATCGTAGTACAAGAATTTTTAAGTGTTTCCCTCACTTTCTTTTTCTAATAGAGCAATCAGGCCAGAAATGTGACTGGTTTAGGTCTTCCAACAAGACAAGAGTAAGATTTAGGTATTCCCAGGACAGCTGCCTAGTCTGTTCTGAAAGAAGAAATCTTTGTCTCCGTGGAATATGCTTTCTGATGTTTATTGAAAGGCACCCGGGTCTGTCTCTCTGTATCTGTATTGTGTGAAGGATGAATTTACATGATTTCCAAGGACACGTTCTGCTCTAACTTATTTGAATCTCGAGCAAAGTACACCTTTTATTAACGGATTTGTTGATGTGGGAGAAATCACCTTACCCATCCAGGCATGGACAGTTGACATCCCCCTTCGGCATTTAACCCAGAAACTTGTGTTTGGGGTTACACCCTATAGACATAGAGGTGTCTGAAAAGTGCACTGAGAACTGTGGCCGAAATTCGGCCTCTGTACCTTGGTACCGAATTGAATCTCGGAGCAGAGTTTTGGATGAAGTAGAAAAGTATAGCTTTATTGCTTTGCCAGGCAAAGGGGGCCACAGTGGGCTAATGCCCTCAAAATCCTGTCCTGGAGAGGGTAGTGAGGAGTCTTATAGCAGTGGTTCAAAGAGGGCGTGGTCAGCTCGTGGACCTTCTTCTGATTGGTTGGCGGTGAGGTAGTCGGGAATCGGCATCATCAACCTTCTGGTTCCTATTGGTCTGGGGTCTACGTGCTTGTGGGCAGCAGACAGTTAACTTCTCCCACCTGATGGGGGTCTCAGTATCTGCAAAAGGGCTCATAGATACTGTTATGTATATCCCTTGAGGGGGAACCAGGACCCTGCCCCAAGGCTGCACTATTGTCTCCTGACTGCTCCTCCCTTATCTCCACGTCCCCTCCCTTCCCTGATTAGCAGCTGTTTGAACCTGCCATTTGGAAGTCAGGGAAGGTCTTGGAGGCTGAATGAAGCCTCCCACAAACAAGAAAACGGGGGTGGGCGGGGTGGGAGGGAAACAGAAAGACTTTTGTGCCCAGGAGCCCCACAGGGTCCTGCTCGGTTTCAGAACTGTTCGTTGGCTTTTGCTGTGAAAATTTCACAGTTTTGGCTCTTAGATGGACACATTACATGAACAACATGACTCTAAACAACTTCCTTGTATTTTTCTTCCTTGGGGGGAGCAGACTTGGCCTTTAAAGCTTCTAGACTGGGAGGAAGGTACATTCTTATGTCATCCTGCAGTCAAGATAAAAAGTTTATTTGAACAGCTAATGCTGAGGCGGTAATACCGCAGTTGGGGGCCCTGAGCAGAGGCTGCATTACAGTGGATTGCGATATTCAGTTTGGAGATCAAGATCACAGAGTTCACATTCTCGATGCTGTAAATGTCTTCCATGTTTCCGCTTCGGATTAGGGATTCTGTGCCTTTCAACTCCTACTTTTTCTTGGGGAGAGTTCCTCCTATCGGGAAAAAGAGACCGGGTATTATTAAAACAGGCTCTGCTGTCTGTTTCTTTAACAATTCAGTAGAGGGATTTTGTCCTATATGTGTAGCCCACTGTCAACGCTGAGAAGTCCCTAAATTAGAAAGTGGTCTTGTGTTGGTCTTGGATGGAACTTACTGGAAGGTGTGTCTAGGCAGCTTTGAAGAATCTGACAGCCTTCAGGAGCCTGTATCTTTGTCTGAGTCTAGACTGTGAAAAAGGGAGGTCTACATAGACCCGGCAGATGTGGATAGGACGCTGCATTTTCTCCACATCCCTTACCCCTCCAGTTCCTGGGGCCCGACCTGTGGAGGCTGGAAATGGGAAGGGAACATCAAAGCTGGAGGGGCTTGGGGGGGATTTTGAGAGGGGGTTCAAAGACTGGCCTTGAACCACCCTCTGACCTCTGAAGATAGTTTTTTTGACTCAAGAACTACAACCATTATTTTGCTGGTAAATGTTTAGCAATTGGTTCTCACACATGCGTGGCTAATTGCAAGCTACTAAGAGTTCAACAAGTGATTTGCCAAATTCCTGAAGATTTAGCCCTTGGCTCCTGAAAGCTGGTGTGAGCTGGTTCCAGCATCTACCGAGTAGAACCAATATTTAGAGGCTTCCTAAGTTGCCTCTGTTTGTTAGAAGAGTTTAAGTGGATTTCAGCCTCGCGTATTTTCACGACTCATTGGGATGCAAATGACAGAACACCCAACTCAAACTGGCTCACAAAGAAAGAGGGACTTAGTGACTTTCATAACTAAAAGGCCGGGGTACTCTGCATTTTGGCGTAGAGACGCCATCAGGACTCCACCTCTTTCTGTTTCTTGGCTCTGTTTTATTTTATGTTGGTTTCATTCTTGGGCAGACCTGCCCTCACGGTGCCAGGATGACTGTTAACAACTCCAGTTTTGCATCCTATCCACTGGGCAACTTTAGCAGAAAAGAAAGAGAACACTGCTTTGCCCTGAGGCTTTCCCAAGAGTTTCCGACTTGACTCTCATTGGATTTGCAGTGGATCATGGTTAGTTCCATGGTGAATTGGTTAGTTCCATGATGGTTAATTCCATGATGAATTGTCTTTGGCCTAAGGCCCAAGTTGCAACTGCACATGGATGAACAATAGATTTCCACTACTCCTGGGTCACGGGCTCATTCAGAATAGAAGTGGGTGTGTGTCCCAGGGTCCCGATTCTGGGGACGGCAGCCTTAGTAGTGGCCACTGGACTCTTCTGTCTCTTTGTTATAGATGTAGGTACCGATAATGTCTCTGACACCAACTCCCTGACATGGACTGGATATCCTACAATTCAATTCGATCCCGACTAACTCCCCAGAGTCAGTGCAGACCCACAGGTTAAGGGCTCAATTCCAACCAGACCCCCCTCATTTCAGACACCAGCTGCAAGGGGGGTCCCCAGGCTACCCGTGCTTCTGTCCAACTTGGCTACAAATTCGGGGGTCCCCGTGACCTTTGTTGGGGTTTCATAACTTGCTAGAACTGATGCCGAAAGCTCAGCCTCTGCACCGGTGCCAAATCGAATCTTGGAGACAGAGTTTTGGGTGAAGTAGAAAAGGAGAGCTTTATTGCTTTGCCAGACCAAGGGGGCCACAGCGGGCTCCTGCCCTCAAAAACTATGTGTCCCAGCCCTGGAGGATTTGATGAGGAGTTTTACAGCAATAGTTCAAGGGTGGGTTGCTGACACGGTGAGGGGGTGTGCAGGGTCTCAGGCAGTCCCGTCTCCTCATCTTGTTGAGCTTCTCTGGTCCCTTTAATCTCGCCTCAGGTGGCTTCCTGACTGCTCCTTCCTTGATTAGCAACTGTTCGAATCTGCCCTTTGGAACTCAGCTCAGGGAAGGTCATGGAGGCTGGAGTCTTGCCTACAAGAAAAGGGGGACAAAAAGCTTCCGTGCCCAGGAGCCCCAGCAGGGCCCCGCTTGGTTTCAGATCAACTCACAGACCTCAAGGGACACTGTACTTACAATGATTGTTTTATTATAAAGGACACAAGTCAGGAACAGACAAAAATGGAAGAGAGGCCCAGGACAAGGTCTGGGCAGTGGACGCAGAGCTTTGATGAACTCTGTTTGGGAAATCTGGGTAGATGACCCTCTCAGCTTTGGATGTGTTCACCAACAGGTAGCTCCACTGAGTGTAGAGGTCAGTGGTTTTTTTATGGAGTTCGTCACAAAGGCATGGCTGATTAGACGATTGGCCTCCTCATCTCCCAGAGATTGGGGTGTGAGCTGAAAGTTCTATCCCTCTGCTTACCTGCTTGGTGTTTCTGGTGTGGTCAGCCCCTCCATTGACATTTTCTAAGGGCCCACCCACAAGTCACCTCATTAGTATACACTTGTGAGTAACAAAGTCTTTTATCACTGAGGAAAATTCCAAGGGTTTTTGAAGCTTGGTGACAGGGACCCAGACAGAGGCCAGGTAGAGTTTTTAATATATCAGGTATGGATATAGGTATGGGTATGACATATACGGATATAGATATAGACATGTATGTGTGTATTCATCTTGCGCTGCAAACCCATTGGTGGAAAAATTAATCATTAAACCCTTCCTTCCATAAATCTCCACTGGGTAATGTAGAGCTCAAGAAGCATAGCAAGATAATTGCTCTTAATTCAGATGAAAAAGGATTTTCTTGCGTACTTTGAAAAAGAATTACTTTTTCTAGTTTACTATATTTAATTTGGTGCATACAATTAAGCTGAAAAAGACAGGCCATTCGGTGCCTTGGTGCTGACTTTGAGCAGGTGTCTGCTTGCAGTGTTTTGTCTAAAGCAGAGTTGATGGACACATCTTTAGATGCCAGGAGGTGTTTTAATTATGGGAATTGGCTGGGCATAGGACAAAATATAATGGGGTGCAGGGGGTGCTGGAGGGTCTTGTCCTGCCTTAAGACATTCACATTCAAAAGTAAGTAAGAAACAAAGCAAAACAGAAACACTGTGATGGTTGAGGATAGTTCTAAGGGCTGGGTACGGTGAGGAGTGGCCAATTTGCAACCCACAGAGGTGAAGCGGGGTCCAGGTCCTTGGAAGTCTGGATCTTTGATGTAAAGCTGCTGTCGCTTTGTTGGTGGGGGCTCCTGCCTCACTCCCTGCCTTTTCATGGCCAGACAGGTGCCTCTGAACTTGCTCCTTTTGCTGGAGGACAGCCAAAGTGCTGGGGGCAGGACGGGGAGCAGAGAGGGCATGGGGGGCAGTCTGTTATATCCTGAGCTGCTGGAGAAAGGAACTTCCGGAATATCAGCTTGTTTCAGCCGTAGGAGGCCAGTTGTGCGGTCTTGGGGTTCTGAAGCATCTGGCCAGGTTTTGCTTGAATCAGCTGTGCATACGGCTGGCACCTGCCTACAGACGTGCAGGGCATAGGGGTGGGATGGGTTGAATCAGCCCAGATGCTTTTGCTCCATGAAATCCTGCATGGATGGAGTTTACCTGGATCACAGGGGCTGACTGAAGGAGCCTTTTCTCATGCATACATCTTCCAGGAGGTTCTGCTGGAAGCTGTAATATGGCTTTTCATTGTGTGTATAGGATATACTCACTGAAATCCAAAGAAGTTATTTACTAGAAATGAATATAGACTTAATGAATTCTATTAATTTTATTGAGTTGTAATTTGCATACAATCAAGCATACCCATTTCAGTTGTATAGTTAGTGATATTTTGACAAATGTATGCACCATGTCAGCGTTATCACAGTCAAGATATAGATGATTTCTCTTATCCCAAGAAGTGCCTTCTACCCACTTGAAGTCAACCCCACCGCATCTCTGGCCTCATGCTACCACTACTTATCACTATAGGTTTGGTGTTGCTTTGAACATACATCTTTACCCCCAGGTGTGTTGAGTGGAACCACAGTAGCGTGATAGGAAAACCCAAACCAACTCCTAACAATGGCCTCTGGGTTGTTGGCAGACAACGGTCTGAAACAGTGGGATAACCTCCGACCTGGAACACAGCAAGGGAAGTATCACAGCGGGATGGGACTCTGGAGCCAGACTGCCGGGGTTCAAATCCAGACCCCTCAACCTGCTAGGCACCTGACCACGGGCAAGGCTGTTCCTCCATTCCTTTGACTCCCAAATGCAAGTTAGAAAATGACTCCTTCATGGGATTGTGAGAATTCAGTGAGATGATAGCTGTAAAGAGCTTAGAGCAGAGAGGGCACAGAGGCAGCCCCAGTAATCCTATCAGGTGTGCTGAGTCCATGCAGCCTACAGATTAGCCTGCTGGCTCTTACTCCTGACAGTTCATTCTTCACGCGGCAGCCAGGACGCTTGGAGAAAACGCCAGGCAGACCATCACACCTATAATAAACCCAAGTTCCTACTGCTCACTGCACAGTGTTCATTCCTGCTTCTCTTGGACTCATCTCCTGGTATCCCCTCCCCCTCCCCGTGTTCTAGCCACACCGGACACATTTGTCTATTCGTGGAACTCCACCTTCAAGTTCATTTCCTTCTCACGGTGTTTGCACCTGCTGTTTCCTCTGCCTGGAAATCTTTCCCCAGGCTTCACACCTTCGCATTCGGCATTCGGTGCCCGATTGGCAAACAGTGGGAGGGGTCTTCCCTGCCCAGTCTGTGCACGTAGCTCCCCAGGGCCACACTCTGTCCTGTTTCTCTCACGGCACTCATTTACATCTGGAATTATCTTGTGTATTTATTTGTGTGCCTGTTTATTTTCTGGATTTCCAACTTCTCCCACTAGGAAATAGGTTCTGTCATAAGAGACCCTGTAAGGAGCAGAAGTTCATGATAGCAGGCTCCATAATGAATCACAAGGAGTTTGGGTACCCCTCACCTCTTTTGGACTGCCTTTCCCTAATCCTTAGTCTAATTGGCTGTGGCCAAGGTAGCAGGATTGTTTTTGCTCCAAACATTTGGACCTACCCATTTGCCTCAGAAGGACATAGCCGATCAAGTGTACTACCTAGTCTACTATGCTAGAGGCAGCCCAGGAAAAACTGAGTGTGTAAAGTCAGGGGTCTTTGAACACCTAATGAGAGAACTCCAACCCAGGTTGACTTAAGGTAAAAACACAGGTAGTGGGAAGATGTATTGGCTCAAACAACTAAAAATTCCAGGGTGGCCTTCAGGCATAGCTTGATCCATCAACTCAAGTGACATCATCAGCACTCAGTCTCTCCCCATCTCTTGTTTCTATTCTCCGGATTGGCTTTTTCTCAGGCAGTCTGCTCACACGGTGGCCTCCAGCAGCTCCTGACTTATATCCCCCCAGGCTTCATGTTCAGTGGGAAAAACACCTCCTCTTTTCCCATGGTTACCACCGAAGGCCCCTCCTCTTATTGGACTGCCTGTGGGCATGTGCTCAGCCCTTGTATTAGTTATCAATTCCTCTATAATAACCGACCTCTGGATGGTGACAATGACAGAAAGGAACAAACAACCTCCAGATAATGACAGTGACATAAAGCAAGATAACCATTTATCATTTCAGGTTCTAGGACAGAAATTCAGGCAGGGCCCTGTGGGAGTGGCTTCACTTTGCTTTGCGACCTCCGATGTCCGGGGCCTCAGCTGGGAGGCTCGAAGGCTGAAGTCTGGAATCATCTGAAGGCTTGGCCGGGATGGAGAATTATTCCACAATGGCTCTCTCCCAAGGCTGGCCAGTCGGCTTTGGTTCCTTCCCAACTGGGCCACTTGTCAAGGCTGTTAGCGTCCTTGCAAGGTGGCGCTGGCTTCCCCAGAGAGGGCAACCCGGAGAGGGCAGGTTGGGTGCCACCATGCCCTTTGTGATCCCACCATCATCTCCACCACGTGCTACTCTTTGGAAGCGAATAGCAGTTCCAGCCTGCAGTGGGGCTGGCAGCGATAGGCTGCCACTTTAAGGGGAAGAGTGACAGAAGAATTTGCAGACATATTTCAAAACCACCACAGCCCTAGACTAAACACAGTTGCTGGAAGAATGGACTCTACTGATTGGTGAGGCTGCAGCAGTTCATGGGGGTGCTGTCACCAGGAGAGGACGGGAAAGATTCTGCTACGCTCCTCCACTCAAAAAAACCCAAACCATGATATCACCGCACTAGTATTTTATGTACTAAAATGTGCTGGGGCTACAGGAGACTTTCTTCTTCTCTGGGGAAAGCCACTGATTTCACACCGGTCCCAATATATATATATATGTTTTTCCATGTATTTATTTATTTATGCTAATTGGAGTAGAGGTGATTTACAATGTTGTGTTAGTTTCAGATGTACAGCACAGTGATTCAGTTATACATATATGTGTGTGTGTGTGTGTGTATATATATATATACTTTTTCAGATTCTTTTCCCTTGTAGATTATTACAAGATATTAAATATAGTTCCCGGTGCTCTCATTTCCTGATAGCTCTTAGGACACATGTGTTATCCTGAAGCAGTCCTAGCCAGGCTCATGGGCATCTCGCTTGGGTGCAAATGTGTAAGGGCTGCTGTAGGCAACTTGATATACGCAAAAAACAAAGACAAAAATCCATCATTGTAAATTGGAAAAATTAGGCTGTGCAAAATAAGACTACTTATTTTACAAAAGAACTGACCAGCAGGTTACTTAAAATAGTAGACTCCCCATCTTAACGTGAAATGTCACATGCTCTGCACCCCAGTCTCGGCAGGGGTAACCCCGCAAGAAGGTTGCGGTTTTGCATCTGGACACCTGCTGGTTTCTGTGCCTTTAGGCTGGTCCCTTAGCGATGGTCCAGAACCAACCCCTTACTGTTTGGTAAGGGTTCCCAATGTTCCCCGCCAGCATTCCCACAGAAGAACCATCTCCTTTTAAACCCAGCTTGTAAGACAGACACAAAGGTCTGTAATTCAGACTCTTGCCCGAGCTAAAAATTGTGGTGACTTTTATGTGACACAGCACTTACTTGTCTGACAGCCAGCCTCTTGCCCGTTCCAAGTCCACGTTCCTTTTCGATGCCTCAGTAATCTGAATGAATTGATGATTGGCCTTGAATCCTCATTTCAGTCTGCCCTGGAATTCCTCCATTGCTGTGGAGGGAGGGTCTGCATCCACCAGTATCCTCTTTCCATCAAGGTGCAAGGCGTGTTGTCAGGTGCTTCTGTCCTGTAGCTTGGCTGCTGTGGCTTTTTTAAAAAAAAATTTAAAAACTAAGCTCATCTTGCTTCTTCTTAAAGCATCAAGCATTTAGCCTAGGTGGTGTCAACTTTGAACGGTGTTTTTATTTTATTACAATGGAATGGTTCTGGGCAGCATGTAGGTAAATGGCTTAGCTTAAGAGCTTTTGAATCCCAGACCCATTCTAGGTCTGATTTTACTTGTGTTCCCTCTTGATGGAATTCAGATAAACAGATAAATCTAATAGAGGGTGTGAAAGGCCCTCTATTAGATTTACTTCTAAAATTTCTTAAGGATGTCAGCTGGTAGCCCCCAGGATGTGACAAGAAGGCACAAATGATCAGCCTCAGTGGCTGCGATGAATTAGTCTGAATCTACTGGGAATGAAAAGTTCAGACAGCACAGATGGAATAGATTGAACTAGTGGCTCAGAGTGAACGGAAAGGGCAGGTATGCTTTGCGCTTTGTGGGCAGAGAGATGCCTGTGCACTGAACGTATCATAAATGTGCAGCCGTCCAGCGACACTGGTGGCTCCTTCGCTCCATAAGGTGGGTCTGTTTCTCCTTGTCTCATCAGGCAGGGAGAGAGCCAGCAAGTCCTCAGCAAGGATGAATTTTCCCTGGTTGGCTACTGAACTTGAAATTCCCACCTCATTTGGGGGCTTGAAATGTAGGGGTGAGAGCGTCTGCATTTTGTGGCTTTCCAAGTCAGTCTTATATTTTATTTTATTTTTATTTATTTATTTATTTAGCGTCCATGCTTCCCTGGAATAAATTCCACTCATTTTTTTTGTGTGTGTGGTGTCCTTGCTCGGTTATATTACGAGGGTAAGACTGGCCTCGTAAAATGAGTTTGAAAGCGCGCGGCTTGTGGGATCTTAGTTCCCTGACTGGGGACCAGGGATCGAACCCACGCCCCCTGCAGTGGAACCCAGAGCATCCCTGGGTTCATCCCGCTGGAGAAATCAAAGGTTTGTCAGAGAAGAACGTTCTAAAAATTGTGATTTTTTTCAAAATGTTAAGTTAAAAACCTAATGGAACAAAGTAAGCCAGATTTGGAGTCGGCGACATCGTAGATCTAGGGAAAAGGGGATTGTGAGAAACTGATACACACACACACACACACACACACACATTCAGTGGGAAAAGTAAAAGAAAGCTGGAATAGGATTGTAAAGTTTGACACCCCGTGGGCAGTAAAACAGTCACCTCTGAGGTTTCTTTTCCACGTGGCAGAAAGGCTTTGCATCTCTCCTGGACAAAAGTCGTTTGCAGCTTGTCAATATTCTGCAACTTAACATCTCCATGTATGGAGTCTGGGCCCTAATCGATAGTAAATAGTAAGTCCAGTGGAGTCCCCTTTCCCTAGAGAATGCCGTGACATTTCAGTGTGGCTGTTGAGTGTTCTCGAAGGATTTTTAAAAGGGCACGTGTGAGCTTGTTGCCTTATTTCCAAATTGTGCAGTTTGTCTTAACAGGTTGCATTCTTCAAAGGCAGGTGGGTGATGGAAAGGGAGGGGGCGGCAGGCCGAGTGGGGCTGGTGACCTGGGGTATGGAGGCCACGACTCGGCGCAGCTGCCACCCAAGGCCAAGGGCTTGCTCCCAGGTGCAGGGTGAGTGCCCGGTGGCCGGGACTCCCAAGTGTCCACGAGAAACCGTCAATCCAGGTGTTTCTGGGAAACATCCCAATTTAAAAAATGCGGGCAACTAGTTCATTAAAAAGAAAAGATAATGTATGTGGGTGTTAGGGAGGGGGAGATTTCCCCTCACTCAGGATTTCCCCTTGAGTGCTGTGGCTGGACTAATAATAAAATGGACGCAAGACAGATGAATGGGAGAAAAGAAATACATTTTAATTCATGTGTGTGGAGGTCTCATAGAAATGGGACCTAAGAAGTGGCCAAAGCAGGCAGCTTCTATACTTCTTAGACAAAGAAAAAGTACATTGGTGAGGAGTTGACAGGACAAAGAAACTTAGGTTTGGGGTGCCCAGTTAGTCAAGAATCTAAACAGAGTTAGGCTTGGGCTAGCCAAGTAAAAGAAGTAACAGAGTTTTTTATACCAGCTTCTTGGCCTGAATCTCCCATCTCTGATGACAAGGGTGTCCTTCTACATCCAGATACAGGGAGAGCACCTTTATTTCCTGCTTCAGGGAGACAGACAGGAGGATCAGAGTGTCCCTCTTGCATTGGTGTCCCTCTTTTCTTTTTTTAAATTTTATTGAAGTATCGTTGATTTACAGGGTTGTGTTAATCTCTGCTGTACAGCAAAGTGATGCAGTTACGCACATATGTGTTCTTTTTCATATTCTCCATGATGGTTTATCACAGGCTATTGAATATAGTTCCCTGTGCTCTACAGTAGGACCTTGTTGTTTATCCATTCTCTATATAATAGTTTGCATCTGCTGACCCCAAACTCCCAATCCATCCCTTCCCCTCCCTCCTCGCCCTTGGCAAACACACATTTCTTAAGACACTTTAGTTCAAAATAGTCGGTATGCCACTGAGACACATTTTGGGGTGGCACGCCCTGGGCCCCAACATGGGCCACACAAAACAGGTCTGACGTTGCCAGGTGGTGCCTGTGAAAGGTGATTGACTAGACCCCTCCTCTGGCTCAGTTGGGAGAGCGGCTGGGAGTGAGGCGCTGGGGAGGAGAAGGGTCAGTCCACATCTAGCCCTGGGCTTTGCTGCCGTGGAAGATGCTCTGGTGGGCGGTGTCAGTACCACGTCATCCCCTGGTGAAACTGTTGCCAAAACCCAGCCTCTGTGCACTGATGCTGAATTCAGTGTCGGAGACAGAGTTTTGGGTGAAGGAGAAAAGAACAGCTTCATTGCTTTGCCAGGCAAAGGGGGCCACAGTGGGCGAATGCCCATAAGACTGTGTCCCGCCCTGGAGGGGGCAGTGAAGAGTCTTATAGTAGTTCAAGGAGCGGGGCGTGGTCAGCTCGTGGACCTTCTTCTGATTGGTTGGTGGTGAGGTAATCGGGAGTCGGCAGCATCAACCTTCTGGTTCCAACTGGTCTGGGGTCTCGGTGCTGGTGGGCAGCATGCAGTTAACTTCCTCCAACCCGAAGGGGTTTCAGTATCTGCAAAACAGCTCAGAGGACTTGGCTCAGAATATTATCTATAATCTTTGAGGAAGAACTAAAGGTCCTTGACTTTGTTTAATGGCTCAAGTATTATTATTCTGTCTTGCTTGACTGTTTTCCTTTCTGCATTTTCTCACTTCTCTGATTACATTTATTCTTTGACTGCAGTTTTTCTGCAGACAAAAGGCAGGTAGAGGACGTGGGTGAGGGTCTGTTCTGCGAAGGCCTCACAGGGTCCTGCTCGGTTACAAGGCAAGGATCGTGTCCGTGAGTGGGGGGCATGCCTGGCCCCCGATAAATGCTGTCTCGTACGTGCTGTGGAGAAGGTGGTTTCAAGACCCTCTCCCGGTGGCCAGCACGCCCCGTGATTTTGCTTTTGTTCCATGAGGTTGGTTCTTCTTGCACTTGCGTGTACCCCGTCGCGGTGCTTTTCCTGTAGGGTGCGGAGAGATGATTGTGCTTACGGATCCGGGAACAGCTGCTCCAGGCGCGGGTGGAACCCTGGTCCTGCCGTCACTGGTCCTGTCACCGGGGGCTCCATCTCATTCTCTCTTCTGTAAAGTGGGGTGACAGTAGCGCTTACCTCATGGGACGGATGAGGGGTGCCCGAGGTGATGTATGGAACAGTGTCTGGAATGTGGTAAGAGCCTGATGCATGTGGGCTGTTCTGGGTCCCCCCCGCCCTGGAAGCCTCATTGGCTCGGTCTCCCTGCACGCCTTGCACACCGCACACTCAGGCAGAGTATGTGATACGAGGTGGTTACGGGAGGGGAGGGTGATGGGGACTTGAATGAGAGCTAGTCGTGTGCTGCCTCATTTTACAGGTGAGAAAACTGAGACCAGTCCCCCGTGGTGACTCTCCCTTACTTTGCCTCATTGCATTACTTTCCTCCTTGTTCGTGACCTACCGTCCTGCCTGTTCAACCTGATGGAGCGCTCTTACCTGGAAACCCTTCAGGGTGTTTCTTGATTCCTCGTGGGCAGTCAGGCTCCAGCTGGAGCGATGGAATGGAGTTGCGAGTGACCATGTGTGCTCTCCTTACTCTTAGGTGCCGAGCAAAACCGTCCCCTCCCCCAGAACACACCCCCACCCCCAATAAGATGCAGATCCCAGGGAGACAGAGACCGGAGATCAGGGGCACAAGCACCCAGCAGGGACCCGGTGCCAAGGGCAGAAGGGTTCTCCTCCATAATGCTGCACTGAACGGAACAGTTTGCACGTGGCCCTCCACAGAATTCACACCCAGCAAAATTAACCCAGTACCTACTGTGTGCAAAACACGTGATAGGTGCTTTCAGGCCTGTGTTCCCTGTTAAGGCTCACATTAAGAGAACAGATCTGTTATGGGATGGATGAACAACAAGGTCCTACTGTAGAGCACAGGGAACTATAGTCAATATCCTGTGATAAACCATCATGGAAAAGAATATGAAAAAGAGGGACTTCCCTGGTGGTGCAGTGGTTAAGACTCCGCATTCCCAATGCAGGGGCCCAGGTTAGATCCCTGGTCAGGGAATTAGATCCCACATGCCGCAACTAAGACCCAGCGCAACCAAATAAATAAATAAATATTTTTAAAAAAGAATATGGAAAAGAATATATATATATCTCTATAACGGAGTCACTTTGCTGTATAGCAGAAATTAACACAACGATTCATCCCACCACCGAACTGGGATATTGGGATTGACATATATACACTAATATGTATAAAATAGATAACTAATAAGAACCTGCTGTATAAAAAATAAAATAAAATTCAGAAATTCAAAAAAAGAATCACTTTGAATTAAACTGAATTTAAATACAGAATAACAGCTTTATCACGAAAAAAAAAAAACTAACACAACATTGTAATCAACTATACTTTGATAAAATTAAAAAAAAAAAATCTGTTAACATGACATTCGTTTATATAGAAGCTTCGGGTTAAAGCAGAACACGTGAAACTTCCAGGCAAGCAGGCTGACTTGGGTTTGGGTCACCTGCGATGGCCCCCAGGCAGTGACGGCCAGCTAAGGGCAAGAGGTTGGTTGCTGGGTATCTGTGTGTGACCTTTCTTTTGTCTAGCTGTGTGGTCCTGACCTTTCAGGAGGCGTAACAGTTTGGTAGTAGAGTACGTACTGTGCGTTACTGGAAGCTTAAGGGATTTTCCGAGATGATCTCGAGTACATACAATTTTTACCTTAGGTCCTCACGTCTTCTCTCTCCCCCATTTCACGTGGTAAACTTTGGCGACCCTAGACACACAGATGTCCTATTAAATAAATGAAATTTATTCTCTTTTATCCAGTGGGAAACTTTTTTAGGAATATTAAAGTCCAGGATGTCTCCATATAGGGGAAATCAGAAAACATCCTTTTTTTTTTAATAAATATTTTTATTTATTTATTTTTGGCTGTGTTGGGTCTTCATTGCTGCGCGTGGGTTTTCTCTAGTTGTGGCAAGCGGGGGCTACTCTTCGTTGCGGTGCGTGGGCTTCTCATTGCGGTGGCTTCTCTTGTTGCGGAGCATGGGCTCTAGGCGTGCGGGCTTCGGTAGTTGTGGCATGTGGGCTTCAGTAGTTGTGGCTCACGGGCTGTAGAGCGCAGGCTCAGTAGTTGTGGCGCACGGGCTTAGTTGCTCCGCGGCATGTGGGATCTTCCCGGACCAGGGCTCCAACCCGTGTCCCCTACATTGGCAGGTGGGTTTTTAACCACTGTGCCACCAGGGAAGCCCCCGAAAACATCCTTAAAAGACTAAAGCTGCAAAGCAAAATGTAGTCCAGCCATATTCTGGAACCTCTATCTGTGTCCTGCTTTAGAGCTGTGCACGATTTCTTCTACCTCTTCCAAACCTCCTTACTTAGATTCCATGCACTGTTTATTTGAGTTGAAACATCACACGCATTCTGAAGACCCAGAACAAAACACCTGCTCTGGGAAATTCAGCTGATTTCTTAGTGGCTCCTGTAGATGTTTGCAATCTTGAGTGGGGCATGGGAAACACAGAAAGAGGAAGAGGAGGGAAGACAAAAGGGAGAGAGAGGGAAGAGCAGGAGGGAGGGAGGGAGGGAGAGAGAGGGAGAGGGAGAGGGAGAGGGAGAGGGATTGATTCACCCAGAAAGAACCCTAAACACAGGCATGGAGAAATAAACGTTCATATAGATACACACAAAAAGCGGCATCAGAATTAGAAAGAGGAAGAGAAAAGAGAGAGGAAATCAAACATGTGGAGAAGTAGACACACACACAGAGAAAGAAAAACAGCATTATCTGGGGTCATCCTGGTCCTACCCCTTCCCCTGAACTGCCCAGCAGGTGATAACCAAGCAGCCACCAGCGGCAGGACACTTGAGTCATTTTCAGAAAGAGAGGTCAATTACATAAATAATTGCAGGAAAAGACAAAAGTACCAGTGTGCCTGGAGTGATTTTAAAAACTAGCACAGGAGAAGAGATACATAATTGGATCCTGAAGGGGCTGAGGGCAGGGCAGGGGACCAGATGAGGGAGGGCAGCCATGGGGGGCCGGCAGTTGGTCATCTGCCCTCCTTAACAGATGCTGATGGTCCTTCTTCTGAAGGGATCCAGCCCCCAAAGGCTCTTATATGTCCAGATTCCCAGTCAACCCCAAAGCAGGCTCTTCAAGAATGAGGCTCAGTCTGCAGTGAATGGGGGAGTGTCCTGGGCTCCTGACACCAGCCCAAGTGAAGCTTGAAGAAGTCATTGCTTTGGTTTTCTGCGAGGTATGTCCTCTTCTGGCTCTCGGCTGGGTGAGGAGTTGACCTTGGGGGAAGAGCCTTAGCATATGGTACTCTAGCACTGTCCTTCCAGCCAGCTGAATCTCCCCCTTATCCCTGGTCTGTTCCGTGTGCTTCTCTTTGGGGGTTTAGGACACCATAGCATCCTTGTAAGTGTCTAGGAAGCCCTTATCTCTCATTTAAAAACGATGGTGATTTCCAAAGTTAAATTATGCCAGAGTGGATTACACACAGTAGTATCTTGTAACTTTCCTTTTGTAACTGCCAACTCCAGCAGGCATAGATGGAGGTGTGGGACACAGGACAAAGAAATCCTCTTGTGGAATCATTTTCTTTTTTTTAAAGATTATTTTTTGTTTTTTGTTTTTTTTGGCCGCATCATGCAACATGTGGCATCTTAGTTCCCGACCAGGGATCGAACCTGTGCCCCCTGCAGTGGAAGCACGGAGTCTTAACCACTGGACTACCAGGGAAGTCCCATGGACTGATTTTTCAACGGGTATTTCTTAAGCTGGGATGGGGTCTCAGATCTTTCTACACAGTTCAGAGAAAATTTCCATCCATCTCCCTTCTATCATACCGAATGGAGGCCTTCCGGCAGTGAAGTGGCCTAAAGGGTGGTAATTTAGATGTGATGTTTAATTACAGCACAATTTATTTTAATTTTGAATGACCAGACTCAGCCTCCTGATTGTTTCAGGGAAGTTTGGAGAGTATTCAGAAGAAGAAAGATTACTCTATCCTGGACTCTTTTTTGGGAACTCTTTCCATCATCCACCGAAAAACACACACTGAAAAGTCCATGAAACACCAATGACGGTTTAATGAATTGTGATAAAGCACTCCCTTGTGGAGCCACCTTTCAGGACAGCATAGGAAGCCTTGTCGTCGCCCCCGGTGTGCTGCTCTGTAAACACAGCTCTTCCTGTCTGTCTCCGGGGGCTACCGCTGCTCGGACTTCCAGGGGAGTCACTTTTACCTAAGTGTGGACCCCACACAGTCAGCTTTAGCTCCATCTCATTTTATAGCCTTTGGAAAGAATTGGTTGTGCATTTCTATTGAGAGAAATACAGATACTCAGCAAATAAGGTAAAACTTGCAAATTCTCCATCAGTAGCCCCACCCCAAAAAGTTTTAGAGATAACAGCTGTTCGCACTTTGGTGTGAGAATTTTCAGACTTTGTTTTTGCGCTTGCACGAGGTTTTCATGTCAGGCAGTGCAGACTGTATAGGGCACAAGTTCATTTGGTGACATTCATATAGATCAGGGTGTCAGAACTCTGTGGCCCTCGGGTCGACGGTCATTTCCAGCATGACACCTGTTTTTGTGCGGCCCTTGAGCTAAAAGCAGTTTTCACATTGGAAAATGGTTTAAAAAATCAAAAGAAGAATGATTTTTTTTTTAAATAACAAGGAGTCAATTTCCTATTATTTTATTATTTATTTATTTTTTAAAATTAATTAATTAATTAATTAATTTTTGGCCGTGTTGGTTTCTTCGTTTCTGCGCGAGGGCTTTCTCCAGCTGCGGTGAGTGGGGGCCACTCTTCATCGCGGTGCGCGGGCCTCTCACTGTCACGGCCTCTCTTGTTGCGGGGCACAGGCTCCAGACGCGCAGGCTCAGTAGTTGTGGCTCACGGGCCCAGTTGCTCCGCGGCATGTGGGATCCTCCCAGACCAGGGCTCGAACCCGTGTCCCCTGCATTGGTGGGCAGACTCTCAACCACTGTGCCACCAGGGAAGCCCCAAGAAGAATAATTTTTAATGCCATGTGAAAATTAGATGAGATTCCAATTCACTGTCCAAATATATGAAGTTTTTGGCTGCTTTTTGCTAAAGTGTCAGAGTTGAGTAGTTGTCGCATTGACCTACGGCTTGAAAAGCCTAGAATCTTGACCGTCCGGCCCTTTACAGACAGAGTTGCTGCCCATGACATAGACTGTGACATGGATGTCCCCTGGAATTGTGCGGTGCACAGCATGCACGGCTGTAGGGAAGCCGCACACAGGCACACACAGATTTTACAACATCAAACGATGTTGTCATCCTGTCATTTATTTTATCATGGCAGACACTTTGCTTGCCTCTAATTTTTTCATGGTGGTAAATAATGCTGTAGTCAATACCCTTGTCTTTTCAGACCGGCTTCTGTGTGTTCCTAAAGTTAAAGTGATCTCCAGCCGAGAGCAGTGTAAATGCTGGCGTGTGTGCCATTTCATCCACAATGTGGCAACTTGTGATAAATGAACAATTTTTCTATTTACTATTTATGATGGCAGGCTGAGAGAGGAAAATCTCTTCTGACGGGTTAAGAAAGAAAAAAAAAGTCTATAATGAGTTGGGAGGTTTTCAAATTCTGAATGTGAAAAGCAAGTCAACTCATTTCCAAATAATTGGGAAGCTATTCAGCATGGAGAAGATAGCGCGTTGCACGTGCTGGGCTTAGCTCCGTATGCAAATTGGGTCCTGATTCACTCTGTAGAAGTCGGTTTTCCCTATGGATAGCAACATCTGCCTTTGCCTACATCTGTGTTGGATGTTTGGACAAAAGGATTCAGACTACAGGCTGTATCTTCCAAACGGAGCCAATATTTGAATGAGTATTGAGATGTTGTCCCTCCAAAGTAGATAATCGACCTCAGTCTCACCCTTATTTCAGTGCTGAGATCTACACGCACCAGTAACTGCTTATGAAATTGGTTTTCATAGGATTGAATCTGCTAGAACCGATCAAAGTGGCTGGTGTTATTTCTTGATGGCCCTTTTCTTTTAAAAGAAACTAATTAAGAAAACATTTATTTTGTTTCTTGCCATGGAAAAGTCCTCAGTTTGTGTGTCCTAGCGTACATACTAATAACTCATAGTTGATCGTAATTAAAGCATTTGTACCAAATATGCAGCTCGGTCTGTTGACTTGCTACCCTTCCTAAAAGGTTCAGATATATTTGCAGAAAGTTTCCTCTGATGGAATGACACCAATTTCTGACCCGTCAGGCTCCTTACTCTGGGAATATTTGAGAAAACATTCTGGTTTCTACAGAGAACATGTTTATAAAATGTCCTCTTCACACCTAGACCCCCTACAAACAAAGAGAGATCAGAGCAACATTTATAGCTCAACACCCGCCCGAAACCCTACATAGTGTACATCTCATATTTACACAAAACTCGATGTCGCCTTTCAGTGACATTTTTGTCCCACTTACATCCGCTTTCATATTTGCATGGCAAGTTTTCCCATTAGCTTTTTTTGAAAAGAGTTATTGTATTGAAGTATAGTTGATTTACAGTGTTGTGTTAGTTCCTAGTGTACATCAAAGTGATTCAGTTATACTTCTATATACATTCTTTTTCATATTCTTTTCCATTATGGTTCATTACAGGATATTGAATATAGTACCCTGTGCTATACGGTAGGACCTTGTTGTTTATCCATCCTGTATATAATCCATAAGCTTTAAAATAAGCAACTGGTATATGTCCTCAGAAGGGCCAGCCTGGCCGATTTAAAAGGCAGAATTATTATAACGCCATTTGCAGCAACATGGATAGACCTAGAGATTATCATGCCAAGTGAAGTAAGTCAGAAAGAGGAAGACAAATACTGTATGATACTGCTTAGGTGTGGAATCTAAAATATGACACAAATGAACTTACCTATGAAACAGAAACAGATTCACAGACACAGAGAAGAGACTTGTGGTTGCCAAGGGGGAGGGGGGTGGGGGAGGGATGGATTGGGAGTTTGGGATTAGCAGATGCAAACTATTATATACTGAATGGATAAACAGCAAGGTCCTACTGTAGAGCACACAGAGGACTATATTCAGTATCCTGTGATAAACCATCATGGAAAAGAATATGAAAAAGAATATATATAGAAGTATGGCTGAATCACTTTGCTGTATAACAGAAATTAACTAACACAACTTTGTAAATCAACTATACTTCAATAAAATAATTTTTTTTTAAAGGCAGATTTATTGGTGGGTTGAGTGTTGAGTTATTCTGGAGCATTCTCTGCCCAGAACTCTGGAGGGAACCCGTCTGGTTTGCTCCCTCCTCTGTCTTGGCGTCACGCTCCCCATCACGGCCCCGCCAAAGTCAAGTGCACACTGGAGAGAGAGTCACCCCTGGTTTCAGACCTGGGTTTACTCATTCCTCAGTTCTCACGTTAAAGAGCTCCAAAAATTAAGTCAGGGGCCAGAGTTTTCAAAGCTCAAGTCTACTAATATATGGAAGCTTCCATTGCAGTGGAAACTCTTACCAAACAGATAGGCCATGGTTATGTCTGTGAGCGTTTTTCTCTTGGCTGTTAATGAACATTCCCAAGTATCCCTATTGGGCAAGCTAGGCAGTGAGGTGTGCTGTGGAGAGACGTGGTAGAGAGCCCACGGGTGTGTTCAGGTGGTCGTTCAGCGACAAGGGAAAATCTCAGCTCTGCTTAGTTTTTTAAAATTTATTTTATTGAAGTAGAGTTGATTTACAATGTTGTGCTAGTTTCAGGTGTACAGCAGGGTGACTCAGTTCTACATATATACACATTCTTTTTCAGATTCTTTTCCATTATGGTTTATCACAGGATATTGAATATAGTTTCCTGTGCTGTACGGTAGGGCCTTGTTTATCCATCCTATATACGATCGTTTGCATCTGCTAATCCCAAAGTCCCAATCCATCCCTCCCCCACCCCCCTTCCCCCTTGGCAACCACAAGTCTCTTCTCTCTGTCTGTGAGTCTGTTTCTGTGTCATAGATACGTTCATTTGTGTCATATTTTAGATTCCACACACAAGTGACATCATATGGTATTGGTCTTTCTCTGTCTGACTTACTTCATTTAGTATGATAATCTCTAGGTCCATCGATGTTGCTGCAAATGGCATTATTTCCTTCTTTTTTATGGCTGAGTATTCCGTTTTATGTATATACCACGTCTTCTTTATCCATCCATCTGTTGATGGACATTTAGGTTGTTTCCATGTCTTGGCTATTGTGAATAATTCAGCTCTGCTTGTTTATTAACTGTTTAACCTGAACATGCTCTGATGCAGTTCTCTTATCTGCATGATAGGTTGCTCTGATGTCACAGTTATAGGAATGTAGCAAGATTCAAATGAGAAAACATGTAGGAAATGCTTGGCAAGGAGTTGACCTCTGTAAAGATTAGTTCCTTCCTGCTCTTTTGTCCCCAGCTTCCCTGATCAGTAACATTCATAAAGTGACCAACTAGACCAAATAGTTTTCCACAGTGATAAAGCTATGTGTGTGTGTGTGTGTGTGTGTGTGTGTGTGTGTGTGTGTATATTTTGGGGGGGTCAGTGGTGCTGTAATTTAATAATTATATTGTATACGTATTCATCACGGGTAGCTATATGCATACAACTCTAGTAAATTCAAGTTTAATTATTGAATAAATAAAACAGTTTTTGGTAGAGTCAAAGCAAACTACATCCCAAGGTTTTTGGTCTTGATCTTAGTTTTAGATTGATAACTCAAACTAAGGGAGGATTTGTGCCCCACCCCCAACCAAAAAAAAGCCAGAAGTATGGTTTTATGTTTGTATTTGCTTTAAATTTAGTTCCGCATTTTAGAAGAGCTCATTTGTATCCTTAAAAATAATGTTTTCAAAAGCTGTGTGTTTATTCAGAAAAATAACAAAATGAAATAACTTTGGGTTTGGAACATGAGAATAGATCAGACATGGCCATCCCACCATAGAGGCTTTGAGATGCCCCTTTGTAAAGATGGAAGTAGGAAAACCAGAGATGCTTATGGTCTGATCTGTAGCATTACGACCTCCTGTCCGTGATTGCATAGAACATGTTTTTCTCTGGAGCCTTTTAATTACTGAGTCCACACTCCTGTTTGGGGTGTGAAAATGATAACTTTCCAATTAGACAAGAGGGAGGATTGGGAAGAAAGATGGCTGGGGTGTAACAAGAAGGGGGGTATTAACAGGGTCAATGGATGGAACTGAGCAAAGCAAAAAAAGAAGATGTGTGAGAACGTGAGAATCCATTTCTTCTTCACTGAGGACTCCTTGATCAGACATGTGCTAACCCACGCGGGGCGAAGGACCTTAAACCTGGTTGGTTTCATCTCAGAATAATCAAGGAGTCAGTTGAGTCTTTGAAAGTGATGATTCAAATGGTCCCTCAGAATGATTTTTAATCTTCATGATTCAAAGTGAGAAATGGGAGAAATTGAAGTATCTAATCAAAAAGACAAACGCAAGGAAAAAACCCAAAGTGCTCAAATTTTCCTAAAAATAAAACTTTTCATTTGCAGATGCCTAGTACATGCTTCTACCCATACAGTAGCCCTGGCTGAGAGTTGTGTGGACTATTTTACCTTCTTAAGATATTTTTCTTCATTTTTTCCTCATTGGAAAAAGCATATTTTTTGGTTTTCAGGTTTCCTTGCTGCTAGGACCAACTTATCAAAACAAGCCATTTTTATCTTAAGACTAAGCTAAAGTATTTATGTACTAGGTGACAGTTCTTTTTCTGTATCAAGGAACAATAACTGTTACTTCTGCGTCCCGATTCCTCCTCGTTTCCTTTAAGGGCAGATCCTTAAGGGACTGTTTGCACCTGAAGTCTTTACAAAACTGCTGTGATAATTTTCAAAGGGACCATTAGGAAATTATCTTTGAGTATTTCAGATATCAAATACAAAGAAAATACCTGCAGCTCAGAGGGGAAATCCTACTGGAATGAATTGTGGTGCTCGTGGTCCGTCCAGAGGGCAAGCAACTTTCACTTATTTACAAGTTAATTGAGTAGGTTAATAATCTGCTAATGATGCAAAGTCATTGCTAAGCCACAAATTACATGTAATGCTTCTGATTTGGAGCCAGCACGCCTCTGTTTCAGATAATATTCTTTTTTCCTTCTTTAAAAACATGATAATTTGGGTGAGTGAAGGTGAACAACTTGCTTTGGAGAAAATGTTATGTTTGGATTATGATTTACTTACGAATAAAATCAAGTAAAATGATAGCAAACTTGGGGATAGATGATTTTCTATGAAATTCTGCCCTTAGGCTTGAAGTGTTATCGTGGAGAGAATTATTTGTTGTCTGTAAAACTTAGTTACTTGTTAAATACATTGGGATGAGAATTCCTTAAATTTGTTCACCATCTTCAGATACTTTTATGTACAACACCAGGTACTAAGGGGACTGGCCTCTAGCGTGATCATAACACAGGAAGTTAATGCATGATGCAGTCAGGATGGGCTGTGATATGCTGCAGTAACACATAGTCCCCTGAATTTCTGGTGTTTAAATGAAAACAACAAAGATTCTATGGCACAGGGAACTATTCTCAATATTCTGTAATAACCTGAAAGGGAAAAGAAGCTTAAAAAGAATATATATAACTGAATCACTGTGCTGTATACCTGAAACTAACAAGATATTGTAAGTCAACCACACTTCAATAAAAAATAAATTTAAAAAAGAAAAATACTTATATATGGAATTGTAAAAAAAATAAAACAACAGAGATTTATGTCTCTTCACCCTGTGTATCCATTGAGTTTCAGCTGTGGGTTCTGCCTGGCACTCTTCTCACTCTGGGACCCAGGCTGATCACACCGTGGAGGGAAAGAGAGGGTGGCAAAGTGTTTTCTGGCTCTTCATGCTGAAGGGACATATGTCAGCTTCTCACCTTTCATTGGCCACAGCCAACCATGTAGCCATGCACGAATGCATTGTCTGGGTAGGGAAGTGAATTCCTTATCATGTGCCCAGACGTTGCAAAGAGCCTGAAAGACTGTCACGCAGCACTTACGGAAATGACTTTGCAGAGAGGAGAAGTATAGATGTGTGATGTTGTGATGGGTACTACAAAGAAAAGTTAAAGATGGTGAGGGGAGTTAAAAATGACAGAGGATATTGTTCAGCAGAGGAGGGTTGGAAAGTGTGTCTCTGATGAGTTAACTTGATGAGAGGCCCGAATGGTGTGAGGGGACCAGCCACAAGGGTCTGTCTTTGTTACTCTGACACAACAAAATTGCTGTAATTGCTGTTTGCATTAAAGGCTTAGTGAATGATTTTATGGTTGTCGTGGGCACGACTTCTATCTCTATCTGTGTGATAGGCTGTTTCGAATTAGACTAGATCTTTTACTGAGGTCAAGCCAGTGACATGGAGTAACATTTTTCACACACACACACACCACACATGCACACACACACACACACTGGACAGACTACTAAAACGCCAAAACTTGAAGAAAGGAGATGTGTGGTTATCTGTTACGGAGAATCGAACCACCCACAGAGTTAAGGTATTAAAACGATAATTTATCAGTACTCTGTAATGTCCTATATGGGAAAAGAATCTTAAAAAAGAGTGGATATATGTATATGTATAACTGAGTCACTTTGCCATACACCTGAAACTAACACAACATTGTAAACCAACTATATACTCCAGTAAAAATTTAAAAAATAATTTATTACTATCCTTCATGGTTCTTGGACTTGATGGGTTCAGCTGGGTCATTCTTGCTTGGGGTCCCCATTACCATCGTAGGCAGTTGGTAGTCGAGGCTGGAGTTATCAAAGCCTTCTCCGTGCTCATGTCTGTCTTTTGGGCTGGGTGATGCAGTGTAGCTTCTTCATGTGGTGAGCTTGGGCTTCCTCATAACATGGAGGTTTTAGAGTAGTCAGACTTTTTTTTTGGCAAGGCACCTCTTTTCTTCCAGAACAATTACTCCAAGAGGCAGGAGGGGGAAGCTACCAGGCTCTTAAGGCCTGCGCCTGGAGCATGGCAGAACATCACTTCAGCCATAGTCTGTAGGTCAAAGCAGTCACAGAACCTGCCCAGCTTCAAGGGCAGACCTCATCTCTCCATGGGAGGAGTGTCATAGAATGTGCAGATCTCTGTAACCCACCACAAAAGAGACATGCATTCATGCATTGAGTGTTCCTCATATTCTGAACCACTTTTTGACTCAAGGCACGTCCAAATTTTGAGCCACAGCTAAGAAGGAACAAAGTAGATCAGAGTTGTTGGAAGTCCGTCGGACTTGGAAGGATCACAACTGGAGATCAAGGTTATGAAAGCAGCAGGGACTGAGTTTAAGAAGGCAGAGAGGAGGAGAAAGCTTAGAAGTGAGCCCAACATTCTGCCTCTGTCTCCTGTTTTTCTTGAAGTATTTGCCAACTAACAGCAGCAGTTGAAAGGCTGAGGAATTACAGAGCAAGTGGCAGCTAAGAGGCTGATGAGCTGATAGGCGGGGGGCTCTCGGTGGTCTCATTATGCATTTACTGAGGAGAGACAAAAATGCAGTTCAGGATCTGCCAAGGAACCTGGGCCCATAAACAGGCTTTTAGTTGGGGTTCCCAAAGGGCCAGAGGCCAAGAATAAGGATGAACCAGCAATAGATTAACCCTCCCAGAACTCAAAATCAGCCTTGAAATAGTTCAGTGGCAGGCTGGATTAAAATCATCTTCTCTTACTCCAGTTGCCTACATGAAGCAAAATAAATCCTCTCTGGGGGGAGTTAACATAATCCAGAGTCCTTATTACAGCTTTTCATACACATTGTCTGGCATTCAATCAAAAATTGCTAGGCACACCAGAGGCCAGGACCACTGGCAGAGGGGGCAGAAACAGACCCAGGGGTGATCCAGATACTGGAATTTTCATAATGCGTTTTCAAATAACTATAAGAAGTGTATGCAAGAAAATAGATGTCATGATGGATGGAGAGATTTAGCAGGGAATTAAAATATATACAAAATAATTGAGTGAAAGTTCAAGGGCCGAATAGTAGAGTAACTGAAGTTAAGAATATAATACATTAGTTTAAGAGCAAATTAGGAGAGGTGAACTGGAATACAGGTCCATAGAAAATATTAATAAGAGCAAAGAGAGGAGAGAGCGAGAGAGAGAGAGAGAGAGGGAATTTTATAAAATTGGTGAAAAACATGAAGCCGCAGATACAGATTCAAGAAGTGCTATGACATCCCCCAGCATACATGCAAAGGAAATCACATCCAAGTATATCATCATAAAACTGCTAAAAAGAGAAAAATGACATTTAAATTGAAAGAAGCCACAGTAAGACTTACAGTTGACTTTCAACAGAAATAAAACTCAGAAGACAGTAGAACCACATATTTAAAACGCAGGAGGAGGATTAACTGTTAAAACCCAGAATTCTATGTATAAAAAATATATGACTCAAGAATGAAGACTAAATAAGGATGTTTCCTGACAAACAGAAACAAAGAGAATTTGTCCCTGCAGACCTTCAGTGAAAGGGATACTAAAAGGCATTTTTCAAATAGAAGGAACATGACCCCCAATGGGAAAGCATACAGATGCAGGAAGAGTGATGGTAAATATGTGGGTAATCTAAGTGACAACTGAGCACGCCAAGTAATAATGAGAAACCTGTTAGGATCATTTTACTTGAATTTTACTAACACCTGTTTAAGACATGGTGATTTTGCTCTCTAGAATCATTTTAATTTGGGATAAATGTAACATGCATTTGTAACTAACTTTGGAGGCATGCCTTTGCAGGATAACATTTGAATACAATATATCTAGGAAAAATATTTTTTTTTTAAATCTAGTAGATTTAAACCTAGTAAGATAGAGGGCAGTTTGTGGTGATTATATAGACATGATCCTTCTAGCCTTCCAAGTTTTGCTTTCCCCAAACGGTTATAAATGGTTTTGCTGTTATTGATTTCTGATTAATGTGGGACAGACATGCTAGTTTTAATAGCTCTAGAACAGTGACATGAGGGAAAACCAAGTTCGCTCTGGTTTTTAGAAGCTACTCTTAGACTTGCCTATTTTTCAGCAATTTATTCTGCATCTAGACATACGTGTAGGAAAGTGGTGTTTTGATTATTAGCCATCGCTGGACTATTAGCCGCAAAACAGATTTACTTTGGATGCATGTTTAAGAAGAATATACCTATTTATACACATATATGTATACATATGTGTATATATGTTCAATGTCACGTTTATTTCCCTTGGATAGTTTGAATATATTTTCATTCTAGATATCGAAAAATAATGAATAAGGAAAGCGGCTGGCCTCACCAGTTCTGCCTCTACCAACAGGTAAACTTCTTGTTTTGAGAACACAGAGAAAAGGAGTGTTTAAACTATTTTACTGGTTTATTCCGTGGGAGTTTTTTTCAGGAAGTCCCAAACCTTCTCACTGACCTGACATCAGTGGTGAAGGAGGTCAGTGCTAGCTGACGATGGAGCATAACGATGGCCACATGTCCTGAATGTCCCTCCTGTCTCATGAATTAGGTGACTCCATCCTTTTTAAAATGGAGAGCACTTCGCCTCGTGTGACTTCCACCGCTTAAAGCTAAAACGGAAAGTGCGTTCTAACTCGATGTGCTGTTGTTATTAGTCTGTGAAGGGCTGGGATTCAATCCCTTGGCTAAGGTAAGGATGACTTCTGGAACTTTTAAGAGGGAGAGGGCATGGCTCTTCTGGAACTGCCAACGTGATTTCACTACTGTAGGCATAAGGCAGCTGCTTAGACTTAGATGTGTCTAAAAGCTCAGAGATGCAACATCATTTTTAGAGGTACTTGAAGGGCTCACATGCCTTGTCCAGTACAGGAAGGTTTTCTTTCAAAGCTGGAAAAGATCCCTCTCTGTTCGGCTGAGCCTCAGGTGAAAAGGTTGGATCTTTGAATAGTGATTAAATAATATCCCTAAATGTTGGGCTCACACTCGTCTCAGCAAGATACTTGCATTATGAGAGGCATAGGGGGACCCAGCAGTCTGAAGAAAGGGTAGATGGGTGTGTCCCCCACCTCACACTCCCTCCAGGACAGATGCTCATGTAGAAGGATAATTCCCAGGCTTACCTGCATCCTTTAAATTATTCTACCTTTCTCTCCCTCTCCCTCTTAATTTTTACCAGCACATAAAATGGAATTGGTTTAAGTTGCTGTATGTCATTGGAAATAAGATGTCATCTTGTAAGGTTTATCCCATTTTCAGATATGTTAAAATGTGCATCTTAATATCGACAAGATAGAAAAGGATGCCCATTCCGTGGGACGGATAAGTTCTGATAGATTCCAGGTTACATGTTAGTTAACCTGGTCATGAAAGTATCTTTCAGTATCTATTTTATTAGTTTATCAGTAGTCATTTTTTTTGTGTGATTGGTATGGTGTTTTCTTTTTTTTTTTTTTTAACAGCCCCTTGGACACTAATGTCTTCTTTTTTTTTAAAAATTAATTAATTAATTAATTAATTTATTTTTGGCTGTGTTGGGTCTTCATTTCTGTGCGAGGGCTTTCTCCAGTTGCGGCAAGCGGGGGCCACTCTTCATCGCGGTGCGTGGGCCTCTCACTGTCGCGGCCTCTCTTGTTGCGGAGCACAGGCTCCAGACGCGCAGGCTCAGTAGTTGTGGCTCACGGGCCCAGTTGCTCCGCGGCATGTGGGATCCTCCCAGGCCAGGGCTCGAACCCGTGTCCCCTGCATTAGCAGGCAGATTCTCAAGCACTGCACCACCAGGGAAGCCCCGGTATGGTGTTTTCTTATTACGAAAGCAATCTGTTTGCAGTACAAACATTCTGAATTACACAGAAATTGTCACATGGACTCATCCCGAATGTGGTCTCTGTTAGACCCCTGTCCCTTAGAAAAGGGACAACACCTCTTCACGTTATCCAGAAAGTATTCACTCCTAACAGAAACACAGCCTAGATTTGACTAAATATTTCAGAAGAATGGAACATGGAGAAGGTTTAAAGTACAAAAGCTGCAGCAGACCTCCTCACATTTGAGCGTCACCTTTTCTCTTCCAAGCGTCTTGCCCACAGACCCCAGAGATGATTCTCTCATTTTTCTTTTTTTTGTTTCTTTGGGTAATTTTGATCCTTTCCCTTTTTGATTGTAAAAGTACGTTGTCAATATCATTCATTTTAGAATTGGGTGATTTTCATTGGATGATTTTTTGTGTTGTTCTCCATTCCCTGTAGTTGAATTATGTCTTGTGTTTCCTGTGAAATTGTAATGACATATGAGCTGGACCCATGTCATAATTTTTAAATATTCCATTATGGTAAGAATGTGATAAATGTTTGAAAAATTCAGTATTTTAGAATTTAATATTTTCATTAGATGTGTTCTTAAAAATCTCAATCTAGGGGCTTCCCTGGTGGTGCAGTGGTTTAAGAATCTGCCTGCCAATGCAGGGGACACGGGTTCGAGCCCTGGTCTGGGAAGATCCCACATGCTGTGGAGCAACTAAGCTCATGTGCCACAACTACTGGGCCTGCCCTCTAGAGTCCATGAGACACACATCTACTGAAGCCCGCACGCCTAGAGCCCGTGCTCCGCAACAAGAGAAGCCACTGCAATGAGAAGCCCGTGCACTGCAACGAAGAGTAGCCCCCGCTCGCCGCAACTAGAGAAAGCCCGCGTGCAGCAACGAAGACCCAACATAGCCTAAATAAATAAAAAGAAATAAATCTATAAAAAATCTTAATCTATTATTAAGTCATATTCCTTTTTAATTTAAAATGTGTCATTTTTCATGTTTCAAAAAATTCTGGAATGATAGGAGTTCCCTGGTGGTCCAGTGGTTATAATTCGGCACGTTCACTGCGGTGTCCTGGGTTCATTCCCTGGTCTGGGAACTAAGATCCTGCAAGCCATGTGGTTCAGCCAAAAAAATAAATGAAATAAAATAAAACAAGCAAATCTAGCTTCTTAAAAAAAAATTCTGAAATGAAAGTCTTATGTGGACTGATTAGGGACACTGTGTAGATCAGTCTTTGGAGATTCTGCTTTAGAAGGTGGGTCCTGCCATCAAATACATTGAAGAAATACCGTCAGAGTTAAGCAGTCTGTTGAAGACAGTACTTTTCAAAGACTACCCACATTTGGGCTTCCCTGGTGGGGCAGTGGTTAAGAATCCGCCTGCCAATGCAGGGGACATGGGTTCGAGCCCTGGTCTGGGAAGATCCCACATGCCACGGAGCAACTAAGTCCGTGCGCCACAACTACTGAGCCTGCCTTCTAGAGCCTGCAAGCCACAACTACTGAGCCCATGTGCCACAACTACTGAAGCCCACGTGCCTAGAGCCTCTGCTTCGCAACAAGAGAAACCACTGCAGTGAGAAACCTGTGCAATGCAACGAAGAGTAGCCCCTGCTCGCCGCAACTAGAGAAAGACCGCGCGCAGCAACGAAGACCCAACGCAGCCAAAAATAAATAAATAAAATAAATAAATTTATAAAAAAAGGAAAAAAGAAGACTACCCACATTGATGGGCATGGCCAAAGATTTCCAAACTTGAGTTACTTGTGTCTCACCTTTACAATTTTTACTATATCTGGAACCAGCAGTACTACTGTTTGCTTAATGTTCTTTGTTTTGGAAAGAGATGCTTTTAAATAAAAATGTATTTATATTTATATTATAAATATAAATGGGAAACCTGAATTATTTATGCAAAATAGAAATAAAAATTAAACACAGTGAAAAGTAACGGGATGAAGATTCTCTCACTAGATACTATGACCTGTTGTAGCTCCATCCAGAGAGAGACCAGAGATACAGCAGCGTGAAACTGAATGTTCTCCTGGTGTAAACCAGTAGGGTGGAAAAGACACGGAAAAGAGAATAACTTCCTCCTGGTGGGACTTTGTCCTATTTGATGCTGGTTTGTGACCTATCTGAAATCTCTTGAGTGGATGTTCAGGGGTGGGTGTCTGTCGGACTCGGTGGAAAAACTGGATTGTTGTGATATTCAAGTTAACGAAATTAAAACACAAAGGTGCAGGGTCTGGCTCTGAGTAAGCACTTAATGAATATTAGTGTTATCGTTACTATTAATTATAATTAACACATAATTGTATATTAATATATAATTATATATTAATGGATAATTATATATAATTACATATAATTTTATGTAATATGATAATATTGTTATTACTTCTCTATCTTACTTTAATTTTTATTAAAGGGACTAGAGACCTATTTATCCAACAGAATAGTCCTGAGATGATTGCTTTGGTACTTTGGGGGATTCTCATTGAAATACAGTTAATGTTTTAGTATTGCTGGATTCATCTTTCAGCCTCTCATTGTTCCTACTTTCTTCTCTCTGTCTTTGCCTCTCCCTGTGAATCGTAACTTTGCCTATTAAAAGGCGAGAACTTAGGGCAAAAGTATAAGAAGGAGTTTAAATAAAAATTCCGAATATCATTAACATTTCAGCGCACCTCATTATTACCATAGAGGAGGGCAGGAAATACAAAAGGTAAAATTAACACACTCTTGGCTGAAGTTCGTGGCTTTGAAGGAAAGGTTTCCTCGGAGGTGCAGGGGGGCTTAGGGTTGATTAAACTGGGGTTTCCAGCCTCTCTCAGCTCTGATGAGGGAGACAAAAAATCAGTCAGTCTAATTAGACCATCTTACGGGGGCTTTGCAACACCCACCTATGGTGAGTTTTTCCTTCTTTTAATCTTAGAAGTGGATTTTCAGAATCTTTTTCTCTTCCAGTTGAGATTTGATACTCTCCAAGGAGGAAGCACATGATTGCTAGCACCTTGAAAACTTTTGGTGGCTACATTATTGAGAGTTTTAAAACTTGTATAATATATAATATATAAAAGACTTACATACACTATATATGCATACACGCACACATAAGTGTGTGTGTGCGCGTGCATGTGCATATAACATATGTATTATGCAATCGTATATAATGTGTTTTATATGTATATATGTGTGTATATATATTGAGTGTGTGTGTCTATATATATATATATATATATATTTTTTTTTTTTTTACTGTTCCCAAATTTGTACCTCTGCATTGTGATAAAGTTGAATAAACTTAAGTTATACTATTCCTAAAGACTCCCACGGTTTTATCATCAAACAGCGAACTCAGTTAATGATTATTCTTAAATTTAGTGATTTTATTAACAGTAATACTTTCAAGTGTTTAAGCATTTAGTGCATGTCAGCCCTTGTAGGTGGGGTATTGTCTTTTTTTTCCCAATAATATTTTTTTATTGAAGTATAGCTGATTTACAATGTCATGTTAGTTTCAGATGTACAGCAAAGTGATTCAGTTATATATGTATATGTTCTTTTTCAGATTCTTTTCCATTATAGGTTATTAAGAGATACTGAGTGTAGTTCCCTGGGCTGTACAGTAGGTCTTGCGGGTGTGTTCTTATTTAACTGGCACAGCAGTCCTTTGCGGGGGCTGGTCTCTGTCGCCTGTGCCGACAGATAAGGGACAGAAGCTCAGAGAGCATCTGAAACTTGCTCAGTCCCCGGGCAGTAAGGGGCCAGCTGGACCCACATCTGTAGTTGCTGGAGAAGGGATTGTTTCATGAGCCTCCTGCTGGGGCCTCAGGAAGGCCGGTGGGCCATTTGTATAGTACACCGAACTGGACATTTTATTTTACTTTGTGCATTTTAGAAGGTCTTCATTATCCTTCTTTTTTTTACTTTTGTCTAAGGACTATTCGCTTCCTGGGTTAAACTTGGAAGGTTTTTGTTTTTTATTTCTACTTGTTATGTACTGACAACTTACAGCGAAGCACCACTGGACATACATTCAAACGAAGGGATCTATCCCTGGGTGCCAGGAACTTGACACACGCATGTCACTCTTCCTCATGCCAGGCCTGTGAGGCGGCGCTGGCTGGAGCCTGATGGATGAGGGGACTGAAGCCCGGGGTGGGTGTGGGTCCCTGCCCAGGGCTGCCCGACGGTCAGGTCCCTTCCCCTCCCAACCTCACTGCTTGTCCTTGACCCCAGCTGCGTTTGAAAGGCGGAGAAAATGAGCCTCTCTGAGCAGTTGTTTCCATAGAGGGTGATGCACTGGGGGGGGTGTGGGATGAAAATAGTGGAGCCTCTCCTTACATACAATTTATATTTTATTCAAAACGATGTTTAGAAAAAAGCTTTTTAAAAAAATTTACTGAAGTAGAGTTGATTTACAATGTTGTGTTAATTTATGCTGTACATCAAAGTGACTCAGTTATCCATATATGTGCATTCTTTTTCATATTCTTTTCCATTATGGTTTATCACAGGATAGAAAGAGTTCTGAGATTACATTTTATAATGAACATAATATTTTATTACAGTACTTTGTGTACCCAATTCACACATAAGGGAAAATATATATAAGTATATAATATTGTACTATATGCATATATACCTATGTAGTATACAATATATGGTCTATACATATATATGTAAAGATTATATAAATATTGCTTATGTGTGAATTATATACACTTACTGCTGTTCTAATATACTTTTGCACTGTATATGTGTTACGTATAATATATGTGATATATATATGTTTATGTATGAATGTAAGTTCAAATATACACACACACACACACACACATACGTACACAGTGGGTACCGAAAATATTATTTACTGCCCAGGGTGCATTTGATTTTACAGTGAAAAGTGCAGAAGCCAGTGGGTTGAACCCTTCCTTGCTGGCCTGGTGTGTGAATCCAGAGCTCAGAAAAGTTTGTCTTGGTTTGCCCTCACGTTTTTCATTGCTAAAATCAGATGCACCCTGGGCTATAAACACTCTTTCTAGCACCTACTGTGTATCTCTATTGGAGGCCCTGGAGGCGTGTGCATTTCTCTCTCTTCAGACCTTCCCCGTGACTTCCTGCAGTTTGGTGCAGGGTTTCTCGTGCTTCTGCAGTTGTGCTGTGATAACTCTCTTTATAGCCATACTCTATGACATTTTGTCCCATCTTATTAAAAGTCAGTTTCCTAAAAGTGGAATTTCTGAGGCCAAGAATATTTTTAAAATCTTTAATTTTTGAATTTGGAAAATCTTGTTCTACATTTGCCTCCAAAAAGGTGTAGTCAATACAGGGCTTGTGGTGTTGGGAATCTCAGTTCCCTGCCCCCTTGGCTGCAGTTGGTATCGTGAGGGAAAAGGATATCTCTTTATTCTTTTCACTTGCATATCTTTGATTGCCAGTAGGTTAAATCATCTTGTTGGTTTCCCCCCTTTATTTCTTTTCTTTTGAGGATCAACTTTGTGTTTTCATGTCCTAGGTTAACTTTTGAACGTCGAGGTGTCCATCTTTTTTTTTTTTTAATTTTTAAGAGCTTCTTTTATATTGAGGACAACCTTTCTCAAATATATCACAGATTTTTTTTTTTTTAATACAGCTTAGCAATGATTAACAGAGCCGCATCTATATTAAACAGTTTTAAACGGTTTAAGACCAGGAATTCGGTGTAGCAGTTTCTGCAATGGAGCGAGCCACTGCCCCGAAAAGCACGCTGAATGATCAAATGTTATTAGTTCATAAAAAAGTCAGAAGTGCATATCTTTGTTTGGTGGGACAGCTGTTTAATTCCAAATCTGGGCAATTGCTTTATTTTTTGTCTGAAGAGAGGGAAAAAAAATAGATGTTTTGGATTACATTTTGAGTGTAACTGTATATGACAGATGTATTAAATTAGCCATACCAGGGCTTTTGGAGTTCTGCCTCCATACTGTAAATTTTACTTAACTTTTTCATTTGCAGGTGGCATAAAAGCATTTCATGTATATTTCATGGGCTCCAAAGAGCCAGAAAAGCCCGTGAAGTAATGTGAGGTCACAGCCCATTCAATCTGAAGCAGACACGGGCACGTAGTGGGGGAATAAATAGTCTGCATTTAAGTTTTGGGTTAAAAATATTAACAACAAGTCAGAAACCCCTAAAGCTTTTAGTTTGGTGGAAAAATCAGTAAGGTCTGAGCAAGTTTGGAGTAGGAATACGTTTCTTCTTTCTTTCCTTTTCTATTAAAAGCATAGTTGCTTCTATTTAGAGAACTTGCCTCATTGAGGATGACAAAATCAAGGTGCTATTTTTGATCCTACAGAAAACTTTAGAAGACATTTTGTTTGTAAACCTAGTAATTTAAGTAAATTCATTTGCATGTGTGAATTTCATACTCAAATCTTCACTACTAAACTCCCCACCTTGGGAATAACACTCAGGGCTTGAGTTTAGTTTGGGTATTTCCAGATTTATTTCCCATTAAAAAGTAATATTCTTGAGAATAAATTCTTTTTTGGGGAAGATGTCAAATGAGAAAATTATCAGAAAGTATTTGCCACAAATGTACGTATTCCAAATGAAGCAAGCAGCGCCTGTAATAAAATAAAAATAATTGTTAGATTTCGGCAGCACATCTGTTGCTGTATAAATTACGTAATTTCTCCTCGGAGACATTACTTTAAATGGTGGTGGTCACACACATGAAACGCTAAAGTCATGTCTTTCATTTCCTAGCAAATGTCTTTGAATCAAATTCCTTTTCCCTCTGGGTAAAGAATAGATTTTTTTTTCCCCCTTTCATTTGCTTTTTCTTCTTTGATTTGTAAAATTTGGAATCAATTTAGGGGGATAGATTTGTTAATGGTTGCCTTAATTAGTCTGTTAATACCTACAGCCACAAAGTAATTTTTTCTAAGCTGCCCAAATCTTTAGGTTTGTCGAGATACAAGTATAATAATCATTACCTAAGACTGCTGTATTTTACTAACTGTGAGTTTGTAAACATCAGTAGACAGCTAGGGAGTCGTTTTACTGCAGTAATTCATCTCTTTTTACGGTGTTGGAGAGGGGACCCTTTTTCTGACTTTAATGATTCATGGGAAGTGTTTCTTCTATGTGAATAGAAGGAAAACAGTGTCCTTATGTTGGTAGGTAAGCACTACTTTTGCTTGATAAAGAGCTAATAATGTATACGACTTCATATTTAGAAAATGCAGAATGTACTTGTGTAATATTACCTGCTCCCAATCGGTATTCACACGTACACACTCGGTCTCCATCCCTGGAGACACAAGCAGTCCACTCAATTTAAGAACTCTTTAGCTTACAAACAACAGTTCTCTGACATTGCAAAACAACGTATAGATATTGACAGCCAGTGGATGGAAAACTCTCTCTCCTGTCCCCAGAGGACCCCAGGATCATGAGATCCAAGCGCCAACCTGCAGAGATCAGGGAGATGCTGGAGGCGGTGCGTTCTGCCACGTGTGAAACGATAGTAGTGGAGACTTTTAAGGACCTGGTAGCACCCATACTCTTATCGGCTCCACCTCTGTCTTCTCAAACATGTGAAACCCACTCGCTCCACATTAAATTCAATTAATAGGTAAAAATATAATAGTTGGATTGCAAGTGATGTGTGGATACAGTTAAATCAGTTGGGACTCTTGGGACATGCTGAGTATGGTGAAATCTCAGGACTGGACAGGGTTTTTTCTCACCCTCATCACGCATTTCCTGCAGGACGAGAGAGTCCCCGTGTGCAGGGATCAGGCTGGTGGAAGAGTAGAGAGCTGGTAGGTATGCCCTCTGGCTTGGAGGCTCCCTGTGGCAGAGAAGAGACCGCCTGGTCGCACACCAGCTCCGAATGCTGAGTTGTAAGCCAGGCTGTGTCTGTGACCTGTGGAAGTGCTTGGCCACCTCTGATCACGGGGCTGCATCCAACTGCAGAGGTGCTGGGAGAATTGGGGAAAGTACGTGGCTATTTGGCCTGCAGTAAATATCCTGCTACACAATTCGACAACTATAAATTTCAAGGTTTTTTGACTTTTCCAATCAGTACATTTTTTTTTTCATATAATAATCTTTTTGTGTGCTTTGTTTTTACAACTTTATATAAAATGCATATTACTAAGTGAAAGAAGCCAATCTGAAAAGGCTACGCACTGTATGCTTCTAACTCTATGACATTCTGGAAAAGGCAAAACTATGGAGACAGGAACGAGATCAGTGGTTGCTAGCAGGGTGGGGATGGAGGGACGAATTTGGCAAAACCCAGAGGGGTTTGGGTGCAGTGAAAATACTCTATATGAGACCTTCATGGTGGATTACATGTCATTATACATTTGCCTAAACTCATAGAATGTAGAATACCAAGAGTGACCCCCTTGGGACTTCCCTGGTGGTCCAGTGGTTAAGATTCCACTCTCCCAATGCAGGGGGCCCCGGTTTGATCCCTGGTCAGGGAACTAGATCCCACACGCATGCCGCAACCAAGACCCGGTGCAGCCGAATGAATGAATGAATGAATGAATGAATGAATAAGTAAATAAGTAAGTAAATAAATAAATGTATGTATGTATTTAAAAAAAAAACACGTGGACACTGTTGTAAACTCTGGACTCTGGGTGTTGCTGATGTGTCAATGTAGGTTGATCAGTTGTAACAAATGGACCATCTCGGGGGGGAGGTCGATGGTGACTGGTGGCGGAGCTGTACATGTGTGGGCATAGGGAAATCTTTGTACGCTCCCCTCTATTTTGCTCGGAACCTAAGACTGCTCTAAAGAACAGTCTTAATAAAAACAAACCGAAAACCTCAAATACAGAAAATTGAGTTAACCTAACAGTTTGAGGTCAGACTGTCATTAACTCCCCTAGCAGGACCCCTTCTTGCTTTACTTTCTGCTTTTCCCTTACCTCCTAACCCTAGTCTGTTTCTCTTCCCCGGGGGTGCCTGTCCTAAGGCATTTGATATGGACCTTCAAATACCATGTATCTTTGTAAAATAAATAGTCATGGTTTGTAGGTATGCGTTAATGCATTTGATGGGTGTTATGTTACATCCTTCTGTTTCTCACTGTTTCACTCAGCAGCAGGTATATTTTAAGATCTAGGCAGGTTGTTTATCTAACTTTTGTTCAGTTTGCATTCATTTGCCGAGTTTATCAGCTCCTGGTAGAATGTGGAAGAGCTCTGGGTCCTGAGGAATAAAATGGTCTAGTATGCAGCTTGTGGAAACGTAGAACATACAATTTCCACTTATGATGGTTGGATTCAGATTATTTACGATGCTGAGCTGGTCCACAGCCCCTCTGTGGCCTGGGTCCCATCTGCAGATCTCCGTGTGACCCCTCCATCTACTGCCTTTAATGCAGGAAAAGCTCCAGACAAGCTCCAGACTCTCACGAGGCTCCCAAAGCCCCTCTGGGGAGAGGGCAACTGGGCTGACACCCACGCCAGCGATTCCAAAACAAGGCTGGGGGGCAGACTCTTTTGGAGAGCTTGTTTTAAAGTGAAAAATCTTGGGCACCCCCTGCCCCATGCAGCACGCAGAAATTTTTAAAAAAAATCTCCCATTATTTTTAGGAATGCGGGCATTTGGTGACAGCAGTGGAGATCCACAGACCTAGGTTTTGTATTTGGTTGAGAAGTTTTTATTTCTGGAAGACACACACCAAATGATTTGATGTGTTACCCTAGGGGAGAGGGTGGGAATTAGTGCTGTTTGTTTAAGGAAGGTATCTGTGGGGCAGGGGTGTGGACTTCTCGTTGGTGTAATTTTATTGTTTTTTTTTTTTGGCCACGGGGCTTGTGAGATCCTAGTTCCCTGGCCAGGATTGAACCTGTGCCCTCAGCAGTGAACGTGCAGAGTCCTGACCACTGCAGAATTCCCATTTTATTCTTCATAAAAAGCACTAACTCACATTAAAAAAAAAACATAAATGAATCAAACAGGAAATATTCTTGAACGGTGAGTTAAGGGAAATAGGTTTGCATTTGGGTGTGTGTGTGAGTGAGGGTGTTTGACTTACGGTCTGTATTAAAAATAATTCCATTGCAAATTTCATAAATAAACCCTAGGACAGCTTTAATTAGAGAAATGTTTCAGGGGCCAGCGTACACCTAAACCAAAGGGCAACCTAAAACTCAGGCACGAGGATTTTTCAGAACAAAGCCTGGAAATCTTCAAGAGCTGTTTGTAATTTGCAAGTGACATCAGCATGAGGAATCCGATATATCAAGGGCAGTTCTCTGCTGGTGACCAGCTGGAGTTGGGGTAGATGCGAAGCAGTAGAAAGTATCAGAGGATCTTCCTGGTTCTTTGTGAGAGAGACGTGCAATAGAAGGACTGAACCACAGAGAGAAAAGCTCCCTGACAGGTGGAAGTGGGGTCATTGGCGGCGTCACCTAGGATGGACTTCCCCGGACCCAGACATGTGAAACTCAATAAAGAAAGTCTTCCGTGGGATCATGGTCAGGTTTGGGGCAATGGTAACAGGCAGAGCTGAACACATCCTGGCAGCGTCTGAACCTGTGTAATCAGCCCTCCATCCCGCAGGGGACAAAAACAGAGACCCAGAAGGAGGAGAGACAATGCTGGTGTTGCCTGTCTTCTGATGGGTAAGCCATACATCGCTTCCGTAGATATCAGGCTTGTGATCCTCCCACTGTCCTGTGACAAAAATTGGACAGATGTAATCCCCGGGTCATAAGTAAACAGGCTGCCCCATGGTATAGTGCACGGGTCAGCAAAATTTGTCTGTAAAGGGCTCGATGGTATTTTTTTTTTTTTTTTTTTTGGCCAATCACATGTAGTCCCTGTTACATTTCCCTTGACCTTGACCCTTCCAAGGTCAAGGTAGCAGAGGGGCTGCTTGTGGGTGGAGCTGACTCATAGGCTGAGTCTGGGAGGAATGAGAAAATGAGGGAGGGAGGGAGAGGGAGAGAGAAAACGCTGAGACCATTTGGACACTTGAACCCTTTGCCACTTAGAAATTTAAGTAGCATGTAGCAGTAAAAATCACTTCTCAGCTTATGTCCAATTAAGTTGACTTTTCTGTCACCAGTTACTGAATATTCTGACTAAAACACTCAGGTTTCAGTTTTTGTGATAACCATTGTAATAATAATAACTACTGTACTAAAATACTTACTGTATTCCACGTGCCATCCTAGAAGACATGTGTATATCATCCATCTACCCATCTCTCTCTTTCTCTCTCCTCCCTCTGTCTCTGTCTTTCTCTGTCTGTCTGTCTGTCTCCTTCTCTTTCTCTTCCTCAATCCGTCCAATAACTGCATGGAGTAGATACTATTATTATCCCGAGTTTACAGTCGAAAGTGCTGGCAGATAATGTAGCCTGACCGCTGTACCACTCCCTGAGAGATATGGAGCTCAGTGAGATCGCACTCTGGATTCTTTTTCACAAGTAAGAAATGAAATATAGCTCAAAAGGAGATACACTTAGAGCCTGGGGTTTTATCTGGAGTTTTGAACGGGGTTTGATGTGACATTCTGAGTGCTGACATTGGTGATAGCTACCCTTCTTTCCTTCCTTCCTTCCTTCCTTCCTTCCTTCCTTCCTTCCTTCCTTCCTTCCTTCCTTCCTTCCTTCCTTCCTCCTCTATCCCTCCCTCCCTCCCTCCCTTCCTTCCAGCAAAGAGGGAGGATAAAGGTCTTCAGATTGCTCACCATCCACGTCTGCCACAAATAATACCATGATTTTAATTTGAGTGTCATATGGTACCAATGTCATAGATGATAGTTATGAGGGGAAGAAAGACCATTGTGAATGCTTAATAGATATTTTGAGATGTATCTGCATGGATAAATTAGAATGGTTAACATTATTTATATGGATAATTATATAATTTCTAAATTCCCAGAAATAGTTTGGCTTGATGATTTCTAAATGCACACAATATCACATTAGGAGGCTTTTATTAATGCTATTTATGTAGCGAGAAACCCAGACTGAGAATCCTGAATCTTAAATATGCCCAGAGAACAGTCTCTTGAAAATTCTCTTGCCCTGTGAGAGGAGTTTCTGAGCCGTTGCAAAGAGCCCAAGATCATTTCACAGAGGCTTTGCAATAATTTCTGCTTCTGAGACCCACCCCCCCTCCCCCTGCTTTGCCATTATTTGGCAACTGTGGGTACCGTTGCATCTAATTTGCATATAGTCATTTTCACTGCAGTAAAAGAATATAGTTATTCATGTGCCTGTTCAAAACTCGGGTGAGCATAAGCTTTCATTTACAGAGTCTGTCTTTAGGGTACACTTCATTTCACTTAGAATAAATTATCATACATTTATCATTAGTTAGCAAGTTATTAACATTAATATAAACAAATATGTGGCACATTTCTTCAGGAAGATTACGTTTTTAATCACTTAGTGAATGTAGCAGGCGGCTTCTACTTATTTTTTAATGGCTGTGCTTTCTCAGTTTCCATATCCACATTAAAAACATAATTCCAAACACTTTGCATCTGTTAGCTCAGAATGCACTTAGTCGAGGTGAGGGCGGTTGGAAATGAACTTTTCTCTTCCCATGACAAATGGCAACTTCCTCAGACACCTTTTTACACTTGAGACGTTCTAATTCATTGGTTAAGGATGTCTTCGTCTACGGTGAGGAATGTTATAAAATTTAATTTCGTGAAATGTCAGAATAGGAAGCAAGAAGTGCTAAGTTGCCTTGGAGGTTCCTTGCTTAGAACATGGGTTCCAACAACTAATAATTAGGAAGGACCGAAATTACCGTGGACTCTAATAATCCATAAAGCTAAAATTGCACTAAGTAGTATTTTGCAAATTCTACCCTTTGCTTATATGAGAACCAGGTAAAAAGAAGTAAGGCAGTATCGGTACAACTGTTCATATTTTTTCTCCTGTGTTCCAGAGTTCTCAGTGGTCCCTGACCATCTAAGGACAGACGCATGAATTTTGAGCCAAGACTCTAGACTCTATTTGTTAACTGGGTACCGTTGGGCAAGTTACCTAATTTCTTCAAACTTCAATTTCTTCACCTGGAAAAGGGGATACTAGTAGTAGTATTTATTTCATAGGTTCGTAGGAAAGATTTAAGGAGGTCAGGCATGCAAAGAGCGCGAAGGGAGAGAAGGGCTCAACTGTTACCTGCCGGCATCAGTATTTATTGCCGTGAGAGATTCCATTGCCTGATGAACCACCAAATAACGATCATATTATATTCATTAAAATATTGTCATGTTTCATCAAATCTCTATGTTTAGAATAAAGCTTTTAGCAGAGCCCCATCTCCCCGGCTTTTTTTTTTTTTTTTTTTTTGGGTTTTGCATTTCAGTTCCGGGTGTAATTCACGTACTCAGCTTCTGAGAAAATCTTCAAACTGCTTTTGCCTCTTCTTTCTTTCACATGTAGTTCATAGCAAGGTTTCTATTTGCCTTATTTTACCTCTCCCCTCCTTTCCATCACTGCTGCCCTCCCCTGTCCCGGACCGATCCCGGGGGTAGGGGTTGGGGAGATGCTGGCCGCGGGCCCCAAAGTTGGTGTTGTGTAGGATGCACAAGTCTAGACAGGAATGGACCGCATGGCGACACTAATCATAATACTGTACCGAGTACGGGAAATTAACCGAGAGTAGATTTCAGGTGCGCTCAGCTCCCCCAAGATGGAACCTGTGTGAGAAGGCAGATTAACTAGCTTGACGGCGGTGATCATTTCACTCTGTACGCGTAAAGCAAATCATCGCGTGGCGCACCTTAAATACAGGCAATTTTTATTTTAAAAAGGACCCTGACACTTCGTATTTCACGGCAGCATTCTGGGGGCTCCCTGTCTCAGACGCCTTTAGACCCCACTGTGCCTTGTGACCAGGCTGAGTGTGCTTCATGCTGTGAGGTCAAGTCCCAGCCCTACGTTCTGGCTTTTGAAATTACTGTGTGATGTGACCACGTGGGGCACCTGGGTGGCCTTTCCTGACCCCGAGTGGTTGTCACTTTGTGCAAGGGTCCCAGCACTTTGTTCATTCCAGAGTGGCTGCATTCACCAGGTTCTAGTTCAAAGGGGACGTCTTTACTCCTGATAAAAGACTGTGTTCTTGGGGCGAGAAGGGCTGAGCCCTGGGTGCCCTTCACCATGTAGAATCGTCAGGGGAGACGCAGGAGTGACACAGGTCAACTTCGAGGGGAGCTTAGGGCCGGAGGGTCACACACCCCTCCCTGTCACCCTCCTGAGGAAGCGGGCTCTGTGACGTGACATCAACAAACAGCCACAAAACCTGGGTGGCTCACAGCAAAGAAGATTCCTTTCTCACTCATGCTACAAGCCCATCCTTGGTCAGCAGGAGGACTCCATTCTTTTATCTTTGCACTGGAAACCATTGAAGTAGAGTTGATTTACAGTGTTGTGTTAGTTTCAGGTGTACAGCAAAGTGATTCAGTTTTTTGTATATACATACATTCTTTTTTTGATTCTTTTCTATTATAGTTTATTACAAGATATTGACTATAGTTCCCTGTGCTATACAGTAGGAGCTGACCACCCCACAGCTGCCCTCTGTCCTGTCATGTTTTTGATGCTCTAGCTTGCCTCTGATGTTCTCTCTGATATATTAATTTTCTGTCTCCACTGAATTTGCTCCACGAGTCCAAAGCCCACGTCTTGTCTTTTTCACTATGACGCCTTCAGCACCAAGCATGCTGCCTGACATAGGGGTAGGCGATCAAAAAATAGCTCCTCAACACAGAAAGCCTGTGGTCTCCGTCGTTCACCTACAGCACCTGCTCTCACCTACTTTTTTTTTTTTTGGCTTTTGTATGTTATTTTCTTTATTTTTATTTTTTACTGAATTATAGTTGATTTACAATGTCGTGTTAGTTTCATGTGTACAGCAAAGTGATTCAGATATATATATATATATATATATATATGTATTCATTTTCAGATTCTTTTCATTTGTAGGTTATTACAAATATTGTGTATAGTTCCCTGCGCTACATTGTAGGTCCTTGTTGTTTATCTATTATATATATATTAGTTTGTATCTGCTAATCCCAATTTACTAATTTATCCTCCCCCCTTCCCGCTTTGGTAACCATAAGTTTGTTCTCTGTGAGTCTGATTCTGTTTTGTAAATAAGTTCATTTGTATCATATTTTAGATTCCACACATAAGTGATATCATATGATGTTTGTCTTTCTTTGTTTGCCTTACTTCACTTAGTATGATAATCTCTAGGTCCATCCGCATTGCTGCAAACGGCGTTATTTCATTCTTTTTTATGGCTGAGTTATATATATATATATACACACACACACACACACACACACACACAGACACCCCTACACACACACCACATCTTCTTCATCCATTCACCTGTAGATGGACACTTAGGTTGCTTCCATGTCTTGGCTATTGTAAATACTGTTGCTATGAACATTGGGGTGCAAGTATCTTTTTAAATTAAGAGTTTTCTTTGGATATATGCCCAGGAGTGGGATTGCTGGATTATATGGCAACTCTATTTTTAGTTTTTTAAGGAACATCCATACTGTTCCATAGTGGCTGCACCAATTTACATTTCCACCAACAGTGTAGAGGGTTCCCTTTTCTCCACACCCTCTCCAGCATTTATTATTCGTAGACTTTTAAATGATGGCCATTCTGACTGGTGTGAGGTTGTACCTCATTGTAGTTTTGATTTGCATTTTTGTAATAATTAGCAAAGTTGAGCATCTTTTCATGTGCTTCTTGGCCATCTGTATGTTGTCTTTGGAGAAACGTCTGTTTAGGTCTGTCCATTTTTTGCTAGGTTGTTTGCTATTTTTGTTATTGAGTTGTGTGGGCTGTTTGTATGTTTTGGAAATTAAGGCCTTGTAGGTCTCCATTGGCCTATTTTTTGATGATGGAGATTCCAGTTTGCTTTGTCGTTTTCACTTGTTAAAATTCAAACCCTTGGAAGTTCAGCCCTTTGAATTCCTTCAGTCATTCTCCACGTAGTATGCATTTTGCTGGTGTGTTCCTGAGAAAACCAACCCCATGACTTTCTCCGTGAAATAAGGTCCTCTCTGGTTAAATGTATTTGAGAAATGAAAGCTTACTACACACATGGTTATGTTAACGACTCTTAAGAAGTCCCACAGGGAGGAAACCTGTCTCTATTCCTTGAGCCCAGTGTTTTACAAATGATTTTGACCATGGACTGCTTTTAATACAGGATGTGTAAGATTAGAATCAGAACCAGAAAATGCCACCTTAGGGTGGCTAATTTTGCTCCATTCTTGGAACAGGTTTAGATTGGGTTTGGGTTCAGAGGAGGGCTGGAGAGACAGGGGAAGGGAGGAGGGGAGGAAAGTGAAGAATAAGACTGGAGGGGCCGACCAGAGAGGCTGCCATCACCTGTGCTACTTGTCAGATGGATCAGAGCTTTTCTTGACTCTTTTCGGATTTATTAATTAAAAATTGGGGGTTACCTAATTGAATTTTACCTTTTGTTCTAGCTTTTGCATGCATATAGGTCATATCTTTAGACCCAAAATGTAAACTCCTTCATGGAGGAGCCCTCACACGTATTTTATTTACAGTTGGCTCTCTCCAGGTGAAGTTCAAGGTATTGTATTGGGCATAAAACATAAGCAAGTATATTTTGATATAAACGGATATCTGGTCTACCTCCAATGAAATGCTAAGATTCCACTTAGAGAATCTTGTGGCTAAATCTGACTTCAAGATCTGCATAAGGTATGGGTCATGTTCCAGAGTGGAAACCAATGCCAGATTTGCGTGAAGAGCCCTTGGTTTGTGTCCTAGCTTCGCCACACCTGAGTAAACCCTGTAGACTCCCTGCTCTTGGCTCCCTTTCCTGCAAAGGGGCAACCGTAATCCCCACTAACCTGGCAGGGTTGTTAGGAGGTGCCAATGAAGCAACGGATGGAAAAGAGCTTTGTAAATATTGATACTTATGATGAGGTTGAAATGCATTATTTCCAGCAACTGGTCCTTGAATTCCTGGTAGAAGGAGAATAGTCTTCAGAGGAAAAAAAATATCTTGAAAGAATTCAGGTACTTGAGAGAGCTGGTTCCTGCCATGGCCAAGATCTCAGAGATTGGAGAGATGAGGAGAGAGAGGAGAGGAAAGAGGTGAGGGGGAGGGGAGCCAGGAGAGGAAGTGACCCTCTGCTCTTCATGCGGGGGGAGGCTAAGAGAAGCCTTAGGTGGGGTCAGAAAGAATCTGAGAGCAGGAGTGGCCTGGGTACTGTTGGGACCTTTTGCTCCCAGTTAGCCTTGGGATTCCTTCCCACCTCCAGCCTCAGCCCCCAAATACTGTGTATCACACTTGTGAATACTTTAGGTGAGCAGCAGTTCCTTGTTGACTGACTGTTTAAAAAAAAACATGCCCAGAATCAGAGGAAAATATGGAATTAAACAATAGTGATGATCATAGCAGTAGTTGTACTAGTAGTAGCGGTAAACACCAACGGCATCACTGACCACTGACACTTAGCCCTTAGTATATGCCAGGCACTGTTCAAAGCATGTTACATTTATTCTCACTGATAAGCTTGTTTTTATTCCCATTTCACAGGTGAAGGAAATGATATTTAGACAGGTTAAAAAAAAATGCCAGAGGTCAGATTCCACAAGTGCCAGAGTCCACAGAGTTAATCAGTGTGCTAAATTACACACACACACGTGCACACACACACACACAACACCTTAGGATGGATTTGTACCTTTATGTATGGTGCAGTTGGGGACTAGAACCAGTATTACCCAGATCTCAAGAGCTAGGGGTTCCCCACCCAGCATCTAAGTTAACGTCTACATGGTGTTATGATTTTTAAGCATATTTTATCTACCCGATTATTTTGTAATGAAAGATGAAGCTAGAGGCCAACTCTTCTTTCTGGCTCCTGTTCTTGAGTTTTCCATAAGTCAACCTCCATGAGTGAAGTGTGGTGTTTGGCACTCTAGGGTGGGGTGGTTTGAAGAAGGATAAAACAAATGTCCTTGTCTTTAAGCAGTTTATAGTCCCAGAAAGCGCTCTTGTATTCGATGGATGAACCTGTGTTTTCTTTCCATTTGAAGGCTTTCTCCAGCAAGGTAGGGAATGTGTGTAATTGGCAGCGGAGGGGGTGGGAAAGGGCTGTTAGGTCAATTCCAGTAGCTCCTAAGGAATGACAACAACACGCTATTCCCTGTGCCCCGTGAACACAGCTGCTGCGTGAGCACTCAAGTGCATGCATTTGTCAATACAGCCTTCAGGTATTGAAGACTGCATTTCCAAGAAGGCAGGTTCAAGCCAACCCGCCATCTTGGAAAAATACATAAACACGCACGTCTCCTCTTATCTTCACTTTTTGTCTTGATTCCTTCCATTCTTCCTGTTGGCTGAAATGAAGCCTCCTTCACTTCTCAAACTGAAAACAGAGCGAGAATATTCTGAGGCTCCACAGAGAGAAGATGCTTGGTTGTCAAGGCCCAGCTTGATTTCCCCAGTCTCTTCAAGGCAGAGACTGAATCTGTGGACTTCTGCCTCTGATTACTTTTCTGCTTCTGGTCTTCCCAGTGAGGGATGATTACCAAGAAGCTTGTGGTCGTCGGCTGCTAAAGCACTCAGTTTCTTGTCCTTTGCAGAAATAAAACATCAGAAAAACGTAACAGTGTCTGACACTTAGTAGGTCTTCAATAAATACATCGTCAGTGAATGAATGCATGAATATATTAAGGTGCAGTGAAGCTTTTACTGCGAGGGATTTTAATTGTAGCCCTTGCATATTTATAAGGAATGAACTTACGATCCCTCCAATTTCATACAATATTGTACCAGTTTTTTACAATTCTTCTGCAGTCGTAAACAATTTTTCATGTAATCCATGTCTCTTCTTATTAATGTCAGCTAGTTATTAAACTGACTCCTGTCTAATTAGCCAAGTGCTATTCTTGGATAAAATTGGATGACTGTCATAAAAGCTGACTCATTATTTGAATAGGAAAATATGGTATCTATTTATGTTCCTGTTGGTGATTATTTTCCAGATTTTTTGTCTCTGATAGAACGATCTCAGTATTTTAGAAATATTCATTCATGCATGAGAACATCGTAGGCATTCGTTTTGGCAAATGCTGTAATCAAAGGCCTCAGATTGGAGAGGCCACAGAAGCTATACAATAAATAGTCTTAGGATGAGCTCACAGGCAGCCTTTGATATGTGTCTTGGAAATAAACCTTTTCCCCTAGACTTGGGAAGACTGGTGATTACAAAATAGATCTCTACCCTTTCATCTTAGTTGTGGTATTCATCATTTGTATCATTCTTTTATGGGCTCAAACATAGAATTTGCTTCTCTTTTATTTGGACTTTTTCTATTTGTGTGTGTTTTATTTTACACCTGTTTTTATATAATTAATACTTAGTTTTTCTCTGATGCAAGCAGGATGGAAGGTCGAATGGGCCTTTTGCAATCACTTAGCCCCATGGTAAGTAACTCAGTTTTTCTGTCTGGAAAAATGGAGCTAATATCTCCCCGTGTTCCACTGGCCTCCATGTGGGGCATACAAATGACAGATACTCCAACGCATGGTAAGAAATGCAGATCATATTTGTAAAAGGGTGAAGTTTTTATTTGTAGTCCCATGTGCACAGATATTTATATTCTGGCAGATTTTTTTTTTTTACATTCTCAAAAAAAGGGCAAGGGCTCTAGAAAATATATTTTGAAGTGTTGAGGTAGAAATAAGGCAGTTTTTTTTTAAAGAGTCTGACTGTGGTTGCCTGCTTGGCGGGTTTTATTGTTCAAGGTAAATGTTAGGCAAGAGGTAATCGTGGGCAGAGCAGGTAATCCTGCACCCAGTTTCCTTGGCCGTTGTATCCCAGCGGCCTGGTGAGGGAGGAGAGAGAAAATCAGACCAAATGAAACGCCATGAGTCATCTGGTTTGCAGTGACCAACGATGCTTCTCGGTGGTCAGTAGCTTTCCTGAACTGACACTGAATTCAAACCACTTCTCAATCATTGTACTTGTCTCTGTTGCCAAAGGAAAAGAGCTCTGATTTCTAATTGGAAAACGAATACAAACTAATTGTAGGAAATTCAGACAGTGCAGACAAGCCTAGATCAGAAAAATAAACAGTATCTGAAATCCCACCACCCGTAGAAAATACCACTCATGCTTGGGGGACCTTCCAACAGTCACACGGACAGACAGACACACCCAAGCACAGACCCACCTATGCTTAGAAACAAAAATTAAGTCCTTGGGAGATATTGCATATGCATCTAATTGAAAAGAAATGCTTGGAGTGGTTTGACAGCATATCGGCCAAATGGTCTTCGAGTGATGCACCTGGGGCTTGGAAGGGTGGGAGCAGGAACATTCACCCATCCGAATAGCTGCAGGCGTGGATTGGTCCCGATTGCTGGGTGCATGTGCAATCCGCCAGGAGAGGTGGCAGGGACTTATTTATCATGTTGCTTAACAGTTCTCCCAAGCAGTGCCTGGAAGAATCATATCGTACTCGCTGTTTTGCATCCCGCTATTTTTATTCAGCAATATATTCTGGATTCTGACATGTTCTTACAGAATGAGAAACTAAATCACTGTCCTAATGGCGGCATATTCATCCACTGTGTGTATGTACTAAGCTTTATTTAACAAATGCCCTTAGGTGAATTACTGCACCATCATTAACACCCTTGTTTATATCTTGAAATAGTTTGACAATAAACAGCCACTAAGCATCTTGGGTGTTCTAGGAAAAGTCTCCAATCTCATGGAGCACTTAGACTGGTGGGGGAGTCTGAGGACAAACGGGGAACACATGATTCCAAATGGAAAGAAAGGAAAAGGTAATTTGACGGAGAGTAACAGGTGATGGAGGAGCTTGAGATAGGCTTGTCTGGAACAGCCTCTGTGACAGTTAAGTTTAAGCTGACTCATGGAAGATGCAAAGGTGTCAGTAAAAGGAATAGCAGGAGAAAGGCATCGAAGAACGAGAGCACAGCCGTGGTCCTGGGGAAAGGAAGAAAGTTGTGGGAGGGACTGAATGCTGGCCGGCGTGGTCAGCCCTTAGCTAGTAAAGACGGTCATGGCTGGGAAAGACTTTGACCTTGGAAAAGCCGTTGGGAAGCTAAGCTAGAGTTCAATACACTTAGGACCGCTGGACCAGGGACTTTAGGTTCTATTCACAGGAAAATAGGAAGCCAGTAAAGGGTTTTAAACAGGAAGTGAGATGATCTTATTTATGTTTTTTCAGTTCACACTGACAAGTGATGAAGGATGAATTGCAGGGAAGGGAGGAAGGAAAGAAACCAGTGGTACCTCTTCACCGTGGTCCACAAAAGTCATGAGTAGGACTAGGGTTAGGGTGATGACTGGGTCTGGAGAGAAGTGGACAGATTTGGGAGATACTTACTTAGCAAGTGAGATTAGCAAGATTTACTGAAGGATTGCGTGGGCAGGGTGAGGGAAAGGAAGGAATCAGGAATGACTCAACTATTTCTGGTTTGAGGAACTATCGCTAAGAAGGTGCCCCTGATGGAGATGGGAAAAGTGGAGAGAACAAGGTTAGGAAGCAACGCATAAGGTCTGCTTCGGACATTTGAGAAACTTGGGAGAAATCTGAGTGGCTCTGTCAGGTAGACGTTGGATATGCCAATCTGGGGTTTGGTGGCATTGTTAGGCCTGGGCATATATGTTTAGGAGGTGACAAATTATGGATGGTGTTTAGATTTGGAAGACGGATGAGCTCTCCTAGGGAGAGAGAGTAGAGAAAAAATAGAAGAGGTCAACTCTTGAGTGATTCCAACATTTAATAGTTGTCTGGCAAAGGATTATCCAGGAATAGAAATTGAGAAGTGGCCAGAGAGGTAAAAGGAACATCAGGAGTTGGTGGTACCCCAGAGAAAAGAATGCTTCAATGCAGGGAGAGTGCTGATACTATCAAATGCTGTTGAAGGTCCAGATGGATAGATCCTGACCCTTTGATTCGAAGGCGGAGATGACTGGTAGCATTTTGGTGGCCTGGTGGAAACAGACCAAACTGGAAAGTCTTGAGGACTGAATTGGAGGAAACAGACAGCTTCCAGAGACGATTCTTAGAGAGGTTTGACGAAGAAGAGGATTGAATAATGAGCGTGTGTAAAAGGGAAAATGGATTTTTTTGAAGATGCAAAATAGTAGGACATGATTGTACAAGTCAGGCTCTTTGATACCAGTGAGAAAAGCCACCCTGGCAACTTTAAGCAGAAGAATGGTTTTTACAAAGAACCTTCTGTAGTTCACAGAGACTTGGGGAGGGCTGCAGGGCAGATGCTGAAATTCCACAGCCAGGAATTATGCTCAGTGACACCACAGAGGTGCGTTTTGTGGAAACACCACGGAGATGGAGAGAATTAGCTCCATGAAAGCAAAAGAGAGGGGGGCTGGAGGAGGGAGAGAGCTTAGGATAGGACTTGATGGTGAGAGTGTGGGCATTTGGGATCTGGCACAGTTTCTTCTGAAGATAGAGTGGGAATGAGTGGCAGAGTGGATAAGATTTCCTTATGTGTTACTCCCAGTTCTCTGCATCAGGAGTCCCAGTGGGCCCAGCTGGGTTTTCTGCCCAGGGTGTCACAGGGCTGGCCTCTCAGCTAGAGGCTTTGGGGGACAATCTGCTTCCAGACTTGTTCAGGCGGTTGGAAAAATCCGGTTTCTGGGAGGCATAGGTCTGAGGTTCCTGTTTGCTCACTGGGATCTCCCACCTTCCTGGCCCCATCTTCAAAGCCAGCTGTGGCACAGGGCACCCTTCTCACTTTTCAGCCTGGCTTCCTCTCCTGCATCTGCTTTGAAGGGCTCCCATCACCCCGATGATCAGAGCGGCCACCCTACTTTAAGGACCGTCGATTATAACCTTAATCACATCTGCAGAGTCCATTTTGCCATGTAAAGTAACATGTTCAAAGGTGGTATCTTGTCGTACTCTTGGTCCCCAGGATTAGGGCAGGAATCTTCCAGGGGGTCCGTAATTCTGCCCACCTCAGAAGGTGAAGGTGGAGGGAAGGAACTGGGAGCCCAGAGGTTGGAGGGTCACCTCTGTGGCTGTTGAGGTCACTGAGAATGTTGCCAGGCACTGAGGATCTGGGTGACTTTAGGTGTTGTGGTGAAGCAGGGATGGGGGGTGCCCAGAATGGGAGGTGGGGTAACACCAGCTGGTGTGAGCCTCAGAGGAAGGGGGTGGGACGCAGGGCAAAGCTGACCCCAATCCCTGCCCAAGGTACACAAATGTCAGAGCCAACAGATTAGCTTAGAAAGGAACTGATAGCTGTCATTTTTTCCCAAACGTTTTCTGTTCCTGAGTATAGTATAAACATTTTCTTAAAGAGGTCTGACAAGTTTCCTGTTAATCTACTTGTTGATACTGTGTTTTTCTTTGAAAATTATAAATGGAATCTTCCCATCATTGCATTTATATCTGGTTATGGATTCGTATAAAGAAGTCCTTGATTCTGTGTTTTAATTATGTCGACTGTCTCCTCCTTGAATGCTCTTATCATCGTTTTCCTATAGTTTTCTTTTTATTGGCATATAGTTTATTTACAATATTGTGTTAGTTTCAAGTGTACAGCAAAGTGATTCAGTTAGATATATATATATTTTCAGATTATTTTCCATTATAGGTTATTACAAGATATTGAAAGATAAGCAACAATGTTTTCATGTAGTATTTATTTATTTTTATTTTTGGCTGCGTTGGGTCTTTGTTGCTGCACGGGGACTTTCTCTAGTTGCGTCGAGCAGGGGCTCCTCTTCGTTGAGGTGCTCGGGCTTCTCATTGCGGTGGCTTCTCTTGTTGTGGAGCACAGGCTCTAGGTGCACGGGCTTCAGAAGTTGTGGCACACGGGCTCAGTAGTTGTGGCTCGCGGGCTCTAGAGCGCAGGCTCAGTAGTTGTGGCACACGGGCTTAGTTGCTCCGCGGCATGTGGGATCTTCCCGGACCAGGGCTCGAAGCCGTGTCCCCTGCATTGGCAGGTGGATTCTCAACCACTGCGCCACCAGGGAAGCCCTCATGTAGTTTTGTTTTTTTTTTTTTTTTTTTCCTCATGTAGGTTTGATTGGATTTTCTAGGCATGCAATATCATTAGTGGTAAATATTAATACTTTTTTTTTTTTTTCTTTAAGAATACCCATTTCTTTTATTTTGCTTGGGACTTAATTTTTAGTTAGGGATGATTCTGATTTTCCTTAAATGGATCTTTTGGGAAGTGTTCAAGATGGTTCTGTATGTTTCTTTTTCACTCTATTAATGTGCTGAATAATAAATTAATAAATGTTTTAATGTTTCCCTTTTTATTCCTAGAATGATTCCACTTAGACATAATCCTGCCAAAATTGATTTGATTTAAATTTTTAAAAATTTTATTTAAGTTCTATCTTTGACACATTTCTATATTGGTATTTTTCTAGAATGCTCTTCTTTCTATGTGCTGGGGAACAGGTTAAACAGTGATTGTGTATATATTTTCCTTGACTATTTGAAACAATTTACATTTCAAGCCACCAAGGCAGTCTGATTTCCATCCCCTGCTGCCCCTTTTTTGCTAAAGGTTGAACACACAAATACATACACACACATATTATACATACACACACACACAGACACACAAAACCAGAAACAGTGTAATAGTCACTTATTTATTAACCATCCCAGATGAGGAAATGTTTTTTTAAAATAAGGAAAACCAGGCTATTTCAGATTTGTGGAGTATCTTAGATTTTTTAAAATATATGGGTATTTTGTCTGCAAAGGATAATATTTTTCTTTTTTTTGGATCCAATATATCTCTTGCTTATTTATTTTTGTTTCCTCTCTTCACTAGATCTCTAGTGATAAATGCTGGTGATAGAAGTATTCTGCCTTCTTCCTAATAAAAATGCTGGTACAGTATAGTTTCACCATTAATTTTTGTTTTTTGTTGTAGGTTTTTGGTAGATTCCAGGTTGGAAAGTTGCCTTCTATTACCGGTTAGATAGACGTTCCTCTTCCTCTTCTCCTCCTAAGTACAAATGCTTTTCCTTACGAGCAGTCCCTTGATAAGTTTTATTATTTATTAACATTGGGTTAATTTTTTTAAAATTTATTTTATTTTTAATTTATTTTATTTATTTGGTTATGCCAGGTCTTAGTTGCGACAGGAAGACTCCTCAGTTGCAGCACATGTGCTCCTTAGTTGTGGCATGTGAACTCTTAGTTGCGGCATGCATGTGGGATATCGTTCCCTGAGCAGGGATCGGACCCGGGCCCCCTGCATTGAGAGGGTGGAATCTTAACCACTGCGCCACCAGGGAAGTCCCAACATTGGGTTAATTTATACAGTATTATAAGCCTTTAAATTTCCAGAGCATCTGTGTTTCTTTACCCTCTCTCATTTTTAATTTTCATGATTTATTTTTTCTGCTCACATTTCCTAGATTAGGTTAACTGGAGGCTTGTCATTTTTTATTATTAATCTTTCTACAGGATTCTTAAAACAAAAAACAAAAACCAAAAACACCATGCACATCGGTTGCCATTTTTCCCAGAGCCTCTAATCTACTTTATAACTGAGCTACATTGAGGTCAGTAGATTTTCAAAAACAGAGGGCTTGATGATATTGATGATGTGTTCGTTAGACACAGTGTTACAGAGAAGCTCTGCCCTACTCCTCTGTAAGAGGCTGTCTTCCAGCCAACTCAGGGGGGCCCTCCTTCAGTGACTCACAGAGTGGGCTCCCCAGGATGTCTACTGCAGGATCCCATACATTCTGTTCTCATCGGAATGATTTATCAGCCATTCTGCAAACGCCTTTGATTTCAACTTAACCCAAGGTTTGCTTGAAGAGTTCATAAATATTTGAGTAGTTGGCTTGTTGCTATTATTTTCTTCCTATTTTAGAATAGCAGAATATTGTTACCCAACTCAAGTTCAGCTGCTTGCCATTCAAAAGCCAATACTTGAGAGGCAAGTGTTGGTAGAAAGGAAAGTTGCTTTCATCAGAAAGCAGGCAATCTGGGGAGAAGGCAGACTCGTGTCCCCAAAACCAACTTTGAATGTTTTGCTTAGCCATGATAGTTTTAAAAGGGAAAACAAGGGGGAAGAATCTCAGTGAATCATAGAGGCAGGAGGGTGGGTTCTGAGTCCTTCTCCATTGCGTGCAGACTGGCCGACTCTCTCTTCTGATGTTGTCTTGCCCACGCGATCCCGTGCAGGTTTGCTAAGGGGACTGCTGGGGCTGAAGAGCCAGTCATTCTTTAACTACTTAATTCTTCATGCTTATTTCTTTTAATCTAGGAAAAGAATCAACAGGTTAGGCAAAGCATGGTGTGCATTCAGGAGAGCACAAGTCAGGAGTTCGGTTAAATTGCTTAGTGATCTCATTCCTGTAATTAGGTTCTTTTAAGGTTAGAGGGGAACAGAAATGGGAAAACAGGACAGGGGCAAAAGAGCTGCTTTCAGTATTACTAGATTGTGGTCCAAAAGTTTACTCTGTCTTATTTCTTCTTCAAGGATTTATTGACGTTTCCTGGGGACATCTTTCCTAAGTGGTTTTGCACATCTGAAAAAGTATAGTCTTTGTAATATTTAGTTTCATGTGTAGAGAAAGCTATTAAGTGAACTGTGTTACTTATATTTTTCACATTCTCTGTAGCTGCTTTCTTCCTTCCATTCTTCATGCACATGATCTGTAAGGAGTAACAGTAGTATGTAAAATATTTCTTGTTTCTAATGTGTTCTGCCCAGTTTCTCCGTTTTTCAACTTTTGCTTTATATATTTCAATCTTTAATTCTATTTTTAATATTCCAGTGCTATGCAAGTAAGCCCTTAAGGGTTTATAATCACTGTGTCTACATTGTACATTTTACTCTTCATATCCATAAATTGTCTTTCTCTCGTTTTGTTCTTTTGATCTTCAACTTAACTTTTTCTTATATTCCTATTGCAACCCCTGCTTTCTTGATTGACCAGTGCTCAGTCTTTATTTTTACCCTTTCCAGTTTTCGCATAGGGGTAGATTTTGTTTTCTGACCCAATTTGATAGTGTTTTTTTTGAGTAGATGAGTTATGGCAGTTCGGGGTCCCTGTTTTTATTCCACATCTCTGTTTGAGATCTAATTCTGCTATTCCCATGACTTGAATTAAGAATAGAGTTTATTAGGCAGAAAGGGTAGGAGAGTACGGCGTCGATGTCTGTGATTAAGCTGTGCCGTACAATATTTGTGTGACAAATTTCTTTCATCATTAGCAATCATATTCAACATGAACGTAGTTCCTTTCAGCTGAGAATTGAAATCATTGTTTCCTCAATAGAGTCCTATATTTTGTAATGACATGGTATTAAATCAGAAGACAGTGTGAGTTTTGTTAGCCAAACTAATTACATTTTTAAGGTTTTTCTCATGCTAATTCCCAAGACTTCCTGCTGCTCTGGAGTTCATTGTTCCGTCTTAATCAGCACCCTTAAATCAACCTCCGCGGATGATTCTGAATATTAAGCCAGAGTGCTATCTAAGATAGCACAGATTGCTTTAAAAAGAGTGATAATGGAATAATGTAGGGCAGCTGTAAGTGAATGGCTATTTGGTTGTTTTTCAGCTACTCTTGGACCTCAATCACATGTAGCTATTTTCATCTCCATTGGTCCAACCTAATCAGAATAGGTTCAGCCTGCTTGCCTTTCGCAGGCAGGAATTGCCTTCAGGTAGAAGACAAGGAAAAACCAAAGACGGATTTGAACAACCATATTAAATCCTCTCTTAACTTTACAAAAATAAGCTGCAAAAGCCACCAGCAGCAGTGCCGAATAGGAGCAGTTTATACACGAGGGCTGTGAGGGAGAAGCGGTGCAGAATATGACCAATTGAGAAAGAATATTCTATTTTTAAATTTTCTATAAAGTAGTGTAGGGACTGGATGTGGTGGGGCTTGGGGATGGAGAAGTATGTCTTTCCATCTGTCAACTTCAACGGAAGGATTAGGGTATTACGGCTTCTTTGGTGAATGCCACCTCGGCGGGGAGGCACTTATGGCCAGTCTCCCAAAGTCACAACCCTTCCTGGCCAGGCAGGTAACAATGCAGAGCAGGGCCCAGAGTGATGTGCTGGGAGCGTGAGGGGCCCCTATTCCTAGGCGCAGGCTGGCCCTGGGCTACCATAGGCGGGTAATGATGGTCACAGCGAACGGACATCCAGTTGTGTTTAGGTCTTTCAGTCTTGGTTGCCAAGAGAATTCAGAAAATCTGCATCTTCATGTAAAAATCTCTCAATTTTTCATTTGGCAATTATTTTAAACCAAAAGGGGGAAAAAACCCCACTGTTAACCAATATCCTACATGCTCAGACACGTCTGTAGGCTTCACAGGCTGTAGCTGTGTTGATTAAAGGCCAAGGTGTGTCTGGCTGTTGTGAAATTGCTCAGAGGGTAGTATGTACCCATTACTCCTTCCTTGAACCTCTAAACGTGGTTGCCCCATTGCAGGCTTCCACACACCACTCCTTGCCCTCTGTGTACCGCGAACAAGACAGAATTGTTCCATATCTGGAGCCCTAACCAGGCAACTTCATGAAGAGAGAGACCCAGGAGCTCAGGGGCGCCTCAGAGTCTAGCACAGGGCCTGACACATAATAATCTCCATGTAGACTCGTTGAAAGATGAACATTTTTTCCTTTGGTGCTTTAATCTTCCATTTTCTCCATCCTTGGCATCCGTTCTGAACCCCCTCCCCCTTAATTTAGGAGTTCAGCACAGCGGTCTCCAACCTTTTTGGCACCAGGGACCAGTTTCGTGGAAGACAATTTTTCCACGGACCGTTGCGGGGGATGGTTTCAGGATGATTCAAGTGCATTACATTTATTATGCACTTTATTTCTATTATTATTACATTGTAACATATAACGAAATAATTATATAACTCACCATAATGCAGAATCAGTGGGAGCCCTGAGCTTATTTTCACTTGCCACTCAGCGATAGGGTTTTGATATGAGTCTGCAAACAATTGATTTTTTATGGTCTCTGTGCAGTCAAACTTCTCTGCTAATGACAATCTGTCTTTGCAGCCGCTCCCCAGCGCTACCATCACCGCCTCAGCTCCACCTCAGATCATCAGGCATTAGAGTCTCATAAGGAGCAGGTAACCTAGATCCCTCGCACGTGCAGTTCACAGTAGGGTTCACGCTCCTAAGAGAATCTAATGCTGCCGCTGATCTGACAGGAGACGGAGCTCAGGGGGTAATGTGGGTGATGGGGAGCGGCTGTAAATACAGATGGAGCTTTTGCTCACTTGCCCACCGCTCACCTCCTGCTGTGAGGCCCGGTTCCTAACAGGCCCAAAACTACTATGGGTCCATGGCCCAGGGGTCGCGGACCCCTGGTTTAGACTATAGGCTTCGGTTCTAAACACACCCTCTTCCTTTAAACTCCCTCCCCACTGCTCCCTCCATCCCCCTTTAAAATCTTGGAAAGATTAGTAATAGCGATGAAAATAATCAGTAAACAGCCTATAATAGGAATAGAAAAGAGTTTTATTTGAGCCCAACTGAGGACTCCAGCCCGGAAGACAGCCTCTCAGATAGCTCTGAGGAACTGCTCCTGAAAAGCACGGTTTTCAGCACAGTTTTATGTCTTGTCAGAACAAAGACCATCAAACGAGTCAGGAATACATTCCTTAAAGGTTTCAAGAAGACCGGATCAGCACCTACACAGGGAATCAGCATGGCCTTGGCACCTGGGAAAGGAGTCTTATCGTTGAAGGAGGACCAGCATTGGTGTCCCAGGAACGGAGGCATTTAATCTTTCTTTATTTTATTATTTCAAAATTATTATTATTATTATTTTATATTTTATTTTTTGCTGCACTGCATGGCTTGTGGGATCTTAGTTTCCCCGACCGGGATCGAACCTGTGCCCCCTGCAGTGGAAGCTCGGAGTCTTAACCACTGGATCGCCAGGGAAGTCCCAGTCTTTATTTTTAATGTGGACATTCTTTACTTCTGGTCAGTGTGCCCTTTTCTTTAATAATGAAAACAAATGTACAGTGTCTGTTTGATAGGACACAAACAGGCTATTTTAGTTAACATCAAATCCAAGTGAACTCATGCATAAGCCAGAATGACTTCACACCTCAATATGGGAACATTTCTTGTATCAATAGCAAGATGTATCCCCTCGTGAAGTCTGTATCTTAGCATCTCTGGAGGGGTTTCTCTGAAGCCGCATATTCAAGTACATGATGCTGGGCTTTCTTGTGGGGAACGTTCAGGCACCAGTAGGGAGACTGGGGGTTGGGCCTCATGTCACATAGACAGCTTTTTTGGAGTTTGATGATCATCAGGGACAGTTTCCATTCTGAAGCTGGTGTAACAAATAAACATGTAAGCCTGAGGCAGTGTGTCCTGTGACCAGAGTATTGTTGTGCCAGCATCCCAGGGCAAAATGAGCTTTGACAGAAATATGATGGGGACTTACATGAAAAGCCTCACACAAAGGGCAGAGTCTGAGCCCCCAGGCTGCAGAGCTGAGTGCAGAGGACCTGTGCCACCCCACCCTGGGTGAGCCTTACAGAGCCTGGGGAGAGAGGGCTCCCCCCCCCAGCTTTCTTGACAGCCCCGTGCCCATTGCCCCGATAATCCTCAACATCAGGGCCTCTTGATTCCTCTGCAGCAGGAGTGGAAAACACGCATGCTCATGAGGACCAGGCAGATCGCGAGAGTGAATGCTGTGGGCAAGTGTGAGACCCAGTGACTCAGAACTGGGCTGATGAGGAGGAACCAGGCGGTGGAGGGCACTGTGTCCCACCAGGGGCAGAATCTGCCCTCCCCAGGGACAGCTGACCGGTGCAATGCCGGCCCAGCAGAACTTCCCACATCAGAAGGATACCTGAAATCTATATTTTTCTGTGAAGTCTTCCAATTCTTTTTTTGGCTGCACCGCACGGCACGCAGGATCTTGGTTCCCCTCCCAGGGATCAAACATGTGCCCCCTGCAGCGGAAGCTCAGAGTCTTAACCACTGGACCGCAAGGGAAGTCCCTGAAATCTTCCAATTCTTAACCACTCATTTTTCAAAATGTCGTGCAGACCACACAAAAGCATTTGGTACATTGGATTTGGCCTGCGGGTCACCGGTCTGCAACTTCTGCTCAAGCCAGAAACCAGGAACTCTGCACCAGGCAGCCCTTGCAAAGCCGGTCCCTGCCTTGCTGCTCAGTCTCACCTCCCCACCCGACCCTTCGTTCCCTCTCGAAGATGCTCTCCTCGGCAGAGAGGACCCTGGGCAGTAAGGCCCCCTGAGCTCACATTGGAGCCCGTCTCGCATCCCCGGCTTCCTCCAGGGCACAAGTTAGATGGGGCTGTGGCTGAGAATCTTCCTGCACTACTTAACCTTCTGTGGGGTTTTTTCTTGCCCTAATTGGGCTAATTCCATGCAGTTAAATTAATACAAATTCAATGAGTTTAGATATGTTTCTACTAATTATCGTAGCTCTTTTCATTCCTTTAGGGAACTTAAAAACACTTAACCTGTTTGGCTCTGCAGAATGTTTATATTAATAAGTATAATACATCAGTTTAATCATGTTCATGTCTTGTTGCCAAGCTGGAGAGATTTTTTTTAAAAAAAATGTGTTACTCTGTTTTTCCTATACGGGATAAATGAATCCTGTGGTAACTCTGAAATTGAGCATCTTTTTTTTTTACCCTAACTGCAAACTGGATATTTTTACCAAGATAGGCATGGGACCCAGAATTCAGAATATCTGCAGCCTTCAAGGGCAGTGTCCATGGACAGAGCTTTGGTGAAGCCCTCAGCCATAACGGCTTCCCCCCGGGTGTCGGATGGTACAGGAGGAGACTGTGCATTTCCATAACTCATTAATCATGTCTAACAAGTGTCCTAGAGGCATGTGGGGGTCTTTAATGATAAGTGCACAGCAGTTAGTTTTAGAACCTTCTGAGGCATTTCTCTTCCTTTGCCTCGCCAACCCAGGAGCCCCCCAATCATATTAACCTGAGATTAGAGTCAGTGATGTAATGAAGCATCCGTGCAGGCAGACCAGGGTTCAGGCAGCCATGGTGACGGGTGAACCCAGCAGGTCCATGGGAACAGGATACTCTGAGTGCCCTTGAGGAGGGATTAGCTGATGGTCGTACGTCATGTTGCTGGGAAATTAACATTTCTCAAAGAAGTACTATGGGATTAGGGGATTATTAGGGAATTATTCCAGAGGACAACAGATGCCCCCAAAACATGGAACTGAAAACATTTACAGTGGGTTCGGGACTTCTCTGGTGGCACAATGGTTAAGAATCTGCCTGCCAGTGCGGGGGACATGGGTTCGAGCCCTGCTCCGGGAAGATCCCACATGCCGCGGAGCAACTAAGCCCATGCGCCACAACTACTGAGCCCACGTGCCACAACTACTGGAGCCCGCGCACCTAGAGCCTTTGCTCCATAACAAGAGAAGCCACCGCAATGAGTAGACCCCCACTCACCGCAACTAGAGAAAGCCCGTGTGCAGCAACGAAGATCCAGTGCAGCCAAAAATAAATAAATAAATTTATTAAAAATAAATAAGTAAATAAGTAAATAAATAAATATTTAAAGTGGGTTAGACCTTTGGCTAAAGATGTAAGTGGGGGAATCCAAAAAGCAAAGAGGAGAAAAGTAAAATATCTTCAGAAAAGATCCTCCATCCCTCAAATGGTACCTGGCTGGATAGAAATTTTAATCAAAGTTGAAGAAAGAGAAACAGTAACAGAATGAAATGATTTGGCTACATAATAGATAAAAGAGTATGGTGTTAAGGATGCAGAGGGTGTGTACTGTTTTGAAAGAAACTGTTGATATACAGGACAAGTAAATGTTAGAAGACATCTCTTTAGCATTTGAGAAAGGCAGACTTCATAAAGTAAGAACCGGAAGTTGAGATAAGGTAGCAGAATCGGATGGGATTGGGGAAAGCAAGAATTAAAAGAGCTAGATTTGGTAGGAAAAGTGTTTATAGAAATGAAAACTACAGAAGCAGTAAATGCTATTGTAGGGAAACTTTTTTTATTTTAACAGAAACACAAATTGTGACAAATGAGTCTGTAGCAAAAAATCCAAAGTATTATTAATTTAAACCCTCCTACCCTGAAAAAAAGGGATTGGGCCTAGATGTTTTATATACTGTTTTCCTGTGATTTTTAAAGAAATGTTCATTTCCATCGTATATAAACAGAAATAAATGGAAAGGAAATATAAATACGACATAGGCAAAAATAAAGCTCTTTCAGTGAATCTTATGAGGCCACATAATCCTCAAATGAAAATTGAAAAAATAGTAAAAGAAATTTTAAAGAAAAATCTCACCCATAAAAATAACTGTAAAAATCTCCAATAAAATACTGACATGTCAAGTGGAGTAATATAATACATTAATAAAACCAAAAACTTTAAAAAATCTGCAAGAATGCTATAATATTAAGAAATGTGTTATTACAGGTAACTTTATAATTGAAGTATAGTTGATTTACAATGTTGAGTTAGTTTCAGGCGTACAGTAAAGTGATTCTATACATATATATATATATATATATACACACATATATATTCTTTTTCAGTCTTTTTCATTACAGGTTATTACAAGATATTGGATATAGTTCCCTGTGCTATACAGTAGGTCCTTGTTGCTTATCTATTTTATATATAGTAGTGTGTATCTGTTAATCCCAAACTCCTAATTTATCCCTCCCTCCCCCCATTTCCCCTTTGGTAACCATAAGTTTGTTTTCTATGTGTGTGAATCTGTTTCTGTTTTGTAAGTAAGTTCATTTGTATCATTTTTTTAGATTCCAGGTATAAGTGATATTTGTCTTTCTCTGATAATCTTGAGTTCCATCCATGATGCTGCAAATGGCATTATTTTATTCTTTTTTATGGCTGAGTAGTATTTCATTGTGTATATATATGTACACACACACCACATCTTCTTTATCCATTCATCTGTCGATGGACGCTTAGGTTGCTTCCCTGTCTTGGCTATTTGTAAATAGTGCAGCTATGAACACTGGGGTGCATGTATCTTTCTGAATTAGAGTGTTCCTCTTTTCTGGATATATGCCCAAAAGTGAGATTGCTGGATCATATGGTAACTCTACTTTTAGTTTTTTTAAGGGTAAAGGTGACTTCCTGATCTATACCAACAACAATTTTGATTAAATCCAGTAGTCATGTCTGATTTAAAGAAATAGAAACAGTACAATAGGAATAGGGTGACACTTTCCCAGAGTTATACACAGTGTCTGAGTCCAGTAGCCACATTACGTGTAATGGCAAAATATAAGTAACAACGCAATGAAGGATGCCCATTGTGAACACAGTGATGTAGCAGTGCTTTTGTAAGTGAGGCCAGTAGCTTTGGTGCCATGAAATACTATTTTGTCAGAATCACTTGTGAGGCTGGTCAAAACTATTTCTTTATTACTGTGTGTATTTATCAACGTCCATAGGTGATTTACTGTAGAGGATACAGTACGATGTGGATGACCCAGTTCTTCTTACCTGGCCATAGTCTTGTGCACTTTCTCAGGTGTGAGACGGGACTTGGACCCGGGAGCGTCTGCATTTCAGCAGGTGCACAGTGCGTGCCTTGGGATGCTTCGGGCTTGTGTGCATCCTCTAGCAGGGCTGAGGCTAAAAACAATCAAGAATCTGTATTACAGTCAGTGCAATAAGGCAAGAAAGGATCAGACTCACCACTGGACAGACTAAGAATGGATTAGAAGTTGTTATTAATGTCTTTAATATGAAGAAGTATAAAGAATACAAGTCAATAATTCACCTCCCTTTCGTAAACCTCCTTCATGTTAAAAAATAATAACGGGTAACACACGTACAAGATTAGATTACTCAAATAAATGTTTGTACACTGGTGCTAAATAAGAAACCAAAGCCAGTTTTCTTCAGCCTGCCTGCTCACATGAAATAAAGTTTAATAGTATTCTTTAGGTTTCTTCCAGAAATGCATATACGCGTGTATATTCTTTTTATTTACTCAAGGGGAAAATAATTATTGAGAGAAGGTATGATGTCTTTCTAGAGGATTAGAGAAACTCAGACATCTGTCATGTTGCCCCAAAATAGCAACAATTACTTTGCAAATAACGTGGAAAAAAGATCCCACTCACAAATAACAAAAATATAAACGATCTAGGAAGAACTTAATAAAAATGCAGAAAATTGAAGGAAGTGGTTCACAAAACTAAAATCTATAAAACGTAAATGAAGGCAGAAAAGACCACTTATGTGAAATTAGGGAAGGGGCAACATTATACAGTATAATTTTCTGGAATTAATCTATAATTTTACCTTTCCAATCAAAATAGTGGTGTTTCATTTAAGGGTAACTTGACAAAATAGTTCTGAAGTTTATTTAGAAAAACAAATGACTGTATGTAATAAGGCAGATATTTAAAGGAAGAGTAATTTTGAAGACACTTCACTGTAAGATATTAAAACACACTTTAAAAATAAATAAAATACTGCAGTACAGGCTTAAGAATAAGAAGTTCAATAGAATAAAACAGCCTGGCCATAGTGTGTGTATATATAAAAGAACAGCTTTAAAAACGTCTATAGCTCTTGATTACTTACAGACAAAAATTACGTATATTTAAAATACCATATTTAAAATTTTAAAAGTGTCTTGCTGACCTGTGTTAGCACTTTCAAAATACCTGACAACATACAGTGTGGTTTTATTAACAAGTAGTTGTAGACCAATGCTAACATAGAAAAATAAGACCATATATTAACAGGCAATTCACAAAATAATCTAAAATAAAATCTGAAAAATATTGTCATTCCTTATTTAAACTGAAGAAATAGGAATGATGTGGGACCGTTCTCCCCTAACATACTGACAGAGGTTTAGGGACCTAACCTGAAGTAGAGTGAAAAGACGCTCCCATACTCCTGGTGAGAGTGGAGCCTGGAAAATCATACGAATATTTCAGAGGCAGTACTTAGGAGAGACATTAAAATATTCCTGCCCCCTCATCCCACAACCCAGCTGGAGAATTCTTCCTATGGAAAAAAAATTGGATGATGTGCATCCACTTTCAAATATATTCTCAACATCTTTTGTTTATTACAGAATTCTTGAGGGCATGGGGAAGGGCTCAAAATATAATAGTAAGTAAAAATGATGGTTCTAATGCACACATACATATACAGGGCTAAGAATTCATGTGTGTGGGTATATATAATGTCACCTAATATATATATATATCCTAGAAAGAAACATTTGGTAGAATGTACACCAGTTTGCCTCTTGGTGGTGGATTATGGGTGATACTAATTTTCTTTGGACTTTTTAATATTTTCGAGACTAAGTGAAAATGTAATGAATTCTAGTCAGAAAAAAAATGCCACATATGAGCTTCCCTGCCTCTTCCCTCTGATAATGTCTGTTCAACCTTTAGTCTTCACCTTAAAGTCACTTTTTTTTTTTTTTTTTTTTCTTTTGGCCAAGTCGTGGGCAGCATGCTAGGATCTGAGTTCCCCAACCAGGAATCAAAACTGTGCCCCCTGCAGTGGAAGCATGGAGTCTTAACCACTGGACCACCAGGGACCACCCTAAAGTCACTTTCTTAAAGATCGTTTTTTCAGAAACCGCCAATCCTAGTGAGAGGTCTGCAGTAAGTCCCTCAAGGAACCATCTTTCTTTTCTAGTGGTTATCACAGATTTTCTTATGTATGTATGGGTGTACTGATTTGTTGAATGCCTGTCCCTCTCCACTAGACCGTGTGTTCCATGCTGCTGGGGACTAGGTCTGGTCGTTTGCCATACACTGTACTTAGCACCATACCTAACAGCTAGTAGGTAAACATTTACTGGATGAAGAATGAATGAGTGAATGAGTGCTCATTAAAATGGCTAACATTTATGGAATGCTTCTCATGTGCTATTCATTTAACATATCCTGTCTCATTTATTCCCATAACGACCTTGTACACATTGCTCCCATTTTACAGGTGAGGAAATTGAGGCCCCTTGAGTTGAAAGACCCTAAGAAGATTACATAGATGGCAAGAGGGATAGTTTGAAATGAACTCCAACGCTGGGGCTTCTGACTATTTTGCCCTTCAATAACTGACACAATGAAAAGGAAACATATAGCAGTGCACGTACCTTAAGCTAGGCTGCCATGGGGGAATCATCTCTTAACTGTGATGTTTAGTCCATCCAGAGATGAATAATGTGGGACTTTTCTACCCAGAGTACTTCAAACATTTACTTTGGAGTCTGAATGGCACTCTAAGAGATCAGTTCACTTACCCCTGTAGCTTAGCACTGTAACAAATAACAAATAGTTTTCCAACACCCTGGAAAACTCAAAATGGGATCTCTCTCCTCTCTGAGGGAGAGTGTGAGAAAAGGAGGTCCCATAGCTTCTTTTGGTCTTCGCCCTAATGTGTAGCAAAATAGGGGGTGTATCGAGCATGCTTTCTAAAAAGCGTATCTGTAGATTGTCTAACTCTGCTGATGGCTATTAGAATGTTTGCTTTTCAAATTGATTTTTTTCAGCCAGGATTCCAGGCATCAGTGGCTAAAATAACTGAAAGCTGGGCAGAAATGGAAAGATTCATTTGGTAATTAGATTTTGAGAAAACATGACCTTGGTTCTTGGAAATGTGTGGGGAAGCACAGATTGGTTACCGTGGAGGTTAATTCAGTCTATTCCTCCCAAAGAAGAGGATGTTTGTGATTGGACCAGCAAAAGAGTCTAAATTAAAATATTTTTCCTTTGTATTCTAAAGTGGTCAGGGTTCGAAGCAATGATAGTTTTTTAAGCCATTTGAAACATTTTTCACCACCTCTCTTGCTTGACAGAATTAGTAGCTTTATTTCTCTCACTCCTTTGTTCTAGAAGCAACAGTTTATTTGAAAAAAGATGAAACAGGTTTTATAACTTTCTATACTGTTCAAATGTTCCACATAATTAATTGTTAGAGGTCAATTTCTCTTTTGATGTCAGTGTGCAGGTATGAGTCCATGAGTTTTATTGCCATTTTGCTTTTGATCAGTATATTTCAGAACTTGTTTCCTGAAGCAACTCATAAAAATGTAAACCTTTGTGATTCTAATGAGGCAGTTTCCACTAATTTTACCCTCTTCTCTGCCCTGTTGCCTTTGACCAGACACTGCTAATTTGATTGTGTCTTGCCAGGCAGTTTATGCAAGCTATTGAAATGAAGGAAACATATGCAGTTGACATTAAACTTATGACACGTCCAGTGGAGACTGAAATTGGGGATATGTCACCAGAATATAGATGACAGAAAGGAAATACTGGATTAAAGGTCCCGGTACATTTGACCCTTGGATGGTTGGCAGTTTACAATTTTTTTCCTTTGAAAACAAATTCAGAAACTTCTAAATCAAGATAATCTGACTCTCTGGAGAGTTATTAAGATGCAATTCAACTAGTATACCATTAAGCATTCTTTTTCTTTCAGATACTGGGCTTGCTGGGGAGGATACAAGATGTTTTATTTGTAGAGAAAACAGAATTATGACAATGATAGCAAAAAGGAGTCTGTGTGCTCATTTATGGAGTGTAGACACATGCTGTCCTGATAGACCACCCAGGGTGAAAGACACATTCTGCTTCTTAGTGGATTTCTAAGGGTTATCGAGAAATTTCCATGGTTACAAGATCTTGAGAGATGGATAAATTAGGAGTTTGGGATTAACACATACATACCACTCTATATAAAATAGATAATCAACAAGGACCTACTGTATAGCACAGGGAACTCTGCTCAATATTTTCTAATAATCTATAATGGAAAGGAATCTGAAAAAGAATATATATATATATATATATATATATATATATATATATGTAGAACTGAATCACTTTGCTGTACACCTGAAACTAACACAGCATTGTAAATCAACTATATTTCATTTAAAACAATAAGATTTTGAGGCTCCTTATTTTGTGGTTATAGGGCAAAAATGTAGAAGACATCCACGATCCTTCTCGATAGATCCCCAGTCCATTGACCTGTCCCCGTCTCCATGACCCCATCCATCCCCAAGCCATCGTGTCCTTGCTGGCTAGTGCCTGAGCCTCCTATGGGGGCTCCTTGCTGCCACCCTTGTCTTCCACACTTGTCTCTAATCAGTCGTTGAAAAGATGTGTCAACACATAAACATAAGGAGATTGCAGATTCTTTTTTTAAATTCTATTTATGTATTTATTTACTTGGGGTACAGTTGCTTTACAATGCTGTATTAGTCTCTGTTGTAGGAGATTGCAGATTCTTTTTTAAAATTCTGTTTATGTGTTTATTTATTTAATTGGGGTACAGTTGCTTTACAATGTTGTATTAGTCTCTGTTGTAGGAGATTGCAGATTCTTTTTTTAAATTCTGTTTATGTATTTATTTAATTGGGGTACAGTTGCCTTACAATGTTGTATTAGTCTCTGTTGAAGGAGATTTTGCAGATTCTGGATTAACCACCCCTCCCTCCCCCCACCGCCATGGTTTGCAATCAGATTTAGAGCAGACTTCTAACTCCTCACTGTGACTCACGCAGGAACTGATCTCTTTTTATCTCCCGAACTTCTCCGATCATTTGCTCGTCACTCACGACGGTCCAGCCTCCCTGGCTTCTCTCTGTTCCCCACAGATGCCAAGCTCCTGTCTGTCGATTTGCTCTTCCATCCACCTCGAAAGCTCTTTCCCCAACTCCTTCCATAGCTTGATTCCTTGTCTTTTACATTACATACCAACTCCTTGGAGAAAACGTTAGTTCCTTGAGTTGGTGACTGACAAGTCCCCCAAAACATAGCACAGTGTCTGGCTCAAAGTACACGCTCCATAAATATTTGTTCTATGGATGGATGAACCAATCCATGTCCTAGGTTATATTTCTCCCTCCTGAGTTGAATCATATTTTGGTTAAATATTTTGTGCGTGAAAGCTTTCTTGAAGACCTCAGATAGTCTTCTGCTTTGAGTATGGCGATCTGTGTGTGTGTGTGTGTGTGTGTGTGTGTGTATCTATCCATACTGCCGAAAAATAATGATTTTTTTTCTTTTGAAAATTAAGATGGGCAGTAATCTCCCATCCTTGATCCTTGAACTTCCAAGCTTTGATTCATGCTTCCTATTTTATACAACTACATGCGGATTATTAAGCTACACGCTTTTGAGGATGTTAGTACACAAAAGACAAAATTCCCACTCTCAAAAAGCTTCTATTCTAGTGTTTGGAATTGATCCCAGGGGCATTCATTAGAACACAGGAAATAGTTTAAACCGAGAATTCTAGAAGGGATCTACTCTTAGCTACTCTTTGAGAAAATCCAATTCCTTGGATAAAGAAGATGTGGTACATATATACAATGGAACATTACTCAGCCATAAAAAAGAACAAAATAATGCCATTTGCAGCAACATGGATGGACCTAGAGATTGTCATACTGAGTGAAGTGAGTCAAACACAGAAAGACAAATACATGATATTGCTTATAGGTGGAACCAAAAAAAAAAATGGGTACAAATTTACAAAACAGAAGTAGCGTCGTGGATGCAGAAAACAAACTTATGGTTACCAGGGGACAAGGGGGGTGAAGGATAAACTGGGAGATTGGGATTGACATATACACACTACTATATATAAAATAGATAACTAGTAAGAACCTGCTGTATAGCACAGGGAACTCTACTCAAGACTCTGTAATGGCCTATATGGGAAAAGAATCTTAACAACAAAAAGAAAAGAGTGGATATATGTATATGTATAACTGATTCGCTTTGCTGTACATCTGAAACTAACACAACATTGTTAATCAACTATACGCCAATAAAAATTAAAAAAAGAAAGAAAATCTAATTCCTGAATGTCTGTGGGCGTAAAAGAGAGAAAAGAAATACCCATTTCCGGCAACCTGCTGACCCTTTGTCATGGCTTTGTTTCACCAGCTATTGAGTTCGGAAGAGGCACTATTTGAAGGCCTTGGTTTCTCTTATACTCAAATTTGTGTAAATTTCCTGTGTCCTGAGGGCAGTTACCTGGGTGCTTGGGGAGGGGAGGCTGATCTAGGGGTCTAGATTGGTGTACAAACCTTGAATCACTTCTCCTGTTCTCAGGCTCCTGCCTTGCCCCCCACCTCCCCTGGCCTGATGTTTCTAGGTCTGGGTCTTTCTGGGATGAGCAGGGACCATCTGCTGTCTCCTCCAGCACCGCCCCTCTCTTTGGGCATTTAGGCTGCTGACTTCTCTGCTCTGGAAACACAGTTGCCCTAATTGCTTCATCAGCGTTTTATCTTCCCCAGGCAGTCACCACACATCTGATGCTGTGTGTCCTGCATGCTCTTTGTCCTGGTGGCCGTCTTCCTTTTCCTCCTCAAATTCCATTTGGTCTTGTTAATAGGGTTTCAGGTGAGGGGGAGCAGAGGTAAACCTATGGTTTACTCCACGCTTTACCAGAAGCATCTGGAATGGTGTTTCCTCTTGGGAGGAAAGTGGTCCTTCTTGAAACGCATAGGACTGAGATTTTAGGGCAAATCAATTAAATGTTGTTACTACTTTGGGGACAATTTGGACAAATAAAACTTAACCTTTTTCGGCAGTAAGATTGAACTGCAGAAATTTTGGAGACCATCTAGTGCTATGCTTCCATGTACTGGGAGGAAAGAGGCCCAGAGAAGAGAAAAGATATCCTCAAGGTCACAGAACTATTCTTTGGCAGAGCTGGTGCTAGAATTCAGAGAGAGAATCCTAATACCGTCTGTAAAATGAGGAAGGCCCTTTCTGTGGAAGACGTTCTTTTTCCTTCCCTCATTCCTTCCTCCCCGTGGTCTTTCCCCCTCCCTCTCTCCCTCCTTCCTTCCCTCCTCCCTCCCTCATTCCCTCCCTCCCTCATTCCCTCCCTCCCTCATTCCCTCCCTCCCTCCCTCCTTCCTTCCTTCCCTCCCTCCTTCCTTCCCTCCCTCCCTCCTTCCTTCTTTCCTTCCTCACTTCCTTCCACCCTTCCCTCCTTCCTCCCTTCCCTCCTTCCTTCCCTCCTTCCCTCCCTCCCTCCTTCCCTCCCTCCCTCTTTCCCCCTCCCTCCTTCCTTCTTTCCTTCCTTCCTTCCCTCCCTCCTTGCCTCCTTCCCTCCCTCCCTCCTTCCTTCCTTCCTTCCCTCCCTCCCTCCTTCCTTCTTTCCTTCCTCCCTCCCTTCCTTCCTTCCTTCCTTCCATCAAGTCACTGGTAGCCAAAATGTTAATATTTGTAAATTTAAGGTCAAGCCTTAGTAAAATGAAGGCATTTTGGAGTAACGTGGTTAAAGTTTTCAACTTTTTAGGTTTTGGTAGAGATTGCGCAGTGAAGGGGAGTGGTGATTCCTGGGTTGGCCTCCCCTGACTTGGGGTAGGCAGAGCTGTCCAAAGCCACGTACAGTTCAGGATTCCCCCATCTGCTGTGTGTCCTGCCCGGTCCCTTCTTCCATTGTCTCAGTGGGAGTCCCCACTGGCCCATCCCACGCAAATGCGCTTGGAGCTCCTGCCTTCACTGTTTTCCTTCCCTCTCTTTTATTTTCTGTGACAACATGAAACCATCCAGTTGAATGTCGAATGAAATCATTGCCCTGGAGTGAAGGAAGAAACATGACACGAGGACGTCATGCCCGTGAAAGTTTGTCTTTGCTCCTGTCAGGGAACTGATTAATTGCACGTCCCTTCCTGTAGGTTTCTTTCTGGGATATGGGGTCCTTTCCACACCTTGGCAGCTCTGATGGACAGGCATCAGCCGTGAAACTTACAGCCCACATATAAATAGAGTCAGTAAAATTGAAAAACAAGAAGGCTTGAAGGAGCTAGCTGTCAGGAAATTCAATAAAAATTAACTTCATTTCTGATTACCGGGAAGTCAGGTACACATTGAAAGGTTTGTGGAGCGAGGCATGTTTTCCTGTGCCTTAGGGACTTTCTGCTTTGCTGAGACAGAGTAACACGGAAGCTTTTAATCTTGTGGCCATTCAGATGCCTGCGCTCCTGCAGTGGGCTGTTCTGGTCAGACAGAAAGATGGGCTGGGGGTTTTGTTGTTACGCAAATCACCTTCAGGTCAAAATTCTATATTTCTAATGCCCTGGTCGCCTCTTAGGAACTGGTGAAAGAGCATAGCTTTACAGATAGATCAGCCCCATCATCTTGTATTTTATTGCTCACAAAGGAGCTTTGTAATTTATGCCTTTCTCACCAGCTCGTGTTGTGTGTGCATGCCCTTGTTTTGTAACATTTTTTTCTCGTTCCAGCTTTGCTCAGCTAAGACAGCGATGGTCCATACTTTTAAAATATAAGCACCAGCTTTTAGTTTTTAGCTTAAAATCTTAATGCTAAACCCAATCTCTTAACAGAAAGGTAAGTGGGTGTGCTCTGGTCCAGGTGATGGAGCCATGTTCATTCACTCAACGTGATGCCTCCTGTTTACAAAAGCCAGGAAATACCGGACCACTGCAGAAGTGCGGGCACTCAACTCCAGGCTTAAACCCGTGGCATCATCCAGTGCATTCTGCCATGCATTCATTCATGCATGCATTCATTTATTCCTACATTTTTTCATGAACCCATGCATCCATGCATTCATTGCTGCATTCACTCATGCATCTCTGCGCACATGCATACATTTATTCCTGCATTCATTCATGAGTTAATTCATTTACATGTTCATTTAGTCCTACATTCATGTATTCCTGCACTCATTTATCCCTTCAGTCATTCATTTATGCATCCATTCACCACAGATTCTTTGGTACCCACCGCATGCCAGGCACTGTTCCAGGCCCTGGATACACACCAGTGAACAAAAGAGATAAAAATCTTTGCCTCCATCCTTATAGTCTGGTGAAGGGGAACAGAAAAGCAAGTAGAATATACAGAATGCGGGATAGGGGATAGGAAGTGGGGTGGGTCGGGGGGTGCTTGCACTTGTACCTGTATTAATGCACGTGGATTAGAGCCTGAAGGGTGGGGGCTGATCAGGGAGTCTGGGGCTTCCTGTAGCGTCAGAAATAGATGAGGATAAAGCACACACACTGATTAGTTCTTTTTTAAAATTTATTTTATTGAAGTATAGTTGATTTACAATGGTGTGTTAATTTCTGCTGTACAGCAAAGTGATTCAGTTATACATGTATATATTCTTTTTCATATTCTTTTCCATAGTGGTTTATCACAAGCTATTGAATACAGTGCTTTACAGTAGGTTCTTGTTGTTTATCCCTCCTCTATATAATAGTTTTGCATTCACTAATCCCAAACTTCCAATCCATCCCCACCTCCCCCCCCTCCTTGGCAACCACAAGTCTACTCTCTGTATGTGAGTCTGTTTCTCTTTTTTTCTTTTTTTTTATATTGGAGTAGAGTTGATTAACAATGTTGTGTTAGTTTCAGGTGTATGGCAAAGTGATTCAGTTATACAGATACATGTATCTATTCTTTTTCAAACTCTTCCCATTTAGGTTATTACAGAATATTTAGCAGAGTTCCCTGTGCTCTACAGTAGGTCCTTGTTGGTTATCCATTTTACATATAGCAGTGTGGACATGTCAATCCCAAACTCCCTAACTATCCCTCTCCCCACCCTTCCCCTCGTAACCGTTAAGTTCCTTCTCTGAGTCTCTTTCTGTTTCATTGATTAGTGCTTAATTCTGAGGCACAGAGAGATGGAGAGGGGTGGGTGGGGGAGGGGAAAGGTCTTTTGCCAGCAGCCCATAAGGTTCTGGAGCTTTTTCCTTCCACCTGACAACGATGATGTAGAGACGGCAGAGGACGCAGCTATTCCAGAGCATGGCCACTGGGCCCCCTGCAACTCCTGCCAGGAGAGGCTGGAGGCTGGGCGGGGGTCCTTTCCAGAACACGATCACTTCTTTTTTTAATTTATTTATTTTATTTTTTTATTTTTGGCCACATTGGGTCTTTGTTGCTGCACACGCGCTTTCTCTAGTTGTGGCGAGCGGGGGCTACTCTTCGTTGCGGTGCGCGGGGCTTCTCACTGCGGTGGCTTCTCGTTGCGGAGCATGGGCTCTAGAGCTCAGGCTTCTGTAGTTGTGGCACGTGGGCTCAGTAGTTGTGGCTGGCGGGCTCTAGAGCGCAGGCTCAGTAGTTGTGGTGCATAGGCTTAGTTGCTCCGCGGCATGTGGGATCTTCCCGGACCAGGGCTCGAACCCGTGTCCCCTGCATTGGCAGGCGGATTCCTAACCACTGCGCCACCAGGGAAGCCGTAGAACACGATCACTTCTGAGCTTCCTCCTGTCCCCTGCTGATGGCCGTGAATTCACCTCAAGAACAGGAGAGCTTGTGTCACTTATCCAGGTCTATATGGGGCTTGATGCCAGAGGTTACCCGTGATGTCCTGCAGGGCCTGCTTTCTGAAGCTCCCAAAGCATCTGCTCACATGGTAACGTTAAGAATTTTTGTTAGTTTCCAAAATTTAAAAATTGGGCGAGTACATGCAAAAAATCTGGATTTCTGTTTTTTCGCCAGCCACCAGGCAACTGTAACAAATGGTTCCTCGTGACGATAACCAGCCAGAACGAAGGTTCGGTAACTCCTCTGGAGGGCGCGTATGTCCCCACCGTCCCCACCTTGTTTTAGACGAAGTGGGATGCACTTACGGTTGCTTCCTGCCTGCAGGAAGCGAGGGCAGTGTGAAGCTGAGAAGATGCGGCTGGGAGTGGGGATGGGGCCGGGTGGGCACCTAGAGGCGCATCGGCTGGATCTGGTGCCGCGCACGTGGCAATTTGAGGAGCTGTAATTTGGGGATCACAGAGATCAGTTATGTTTTAGGAATTCTGATCTATAAAGAAAGGGTGGAGGGCTGCTTCAGATTTTTAAAAACTGCATACCAATCACGAACTGTTGTTACTCCAAGTGATAAGATGATTCTTTAAAATCTGATATTCACAGTCACGCTTATTTAGAGATTTTTTAAATTGAAGAACAGTTGACTTACAATGTTGGGTTAACTTCTGCTGTACAGCATAGTGACTCATGCGTATATATTCTTTTTCATACTCTTTTCCATGATGGTTTATCACAGGGTATTGAATCTAGTTCCCTGTGCTGTACAGTGGGACCTTGTTGTTTATCCAACCTATAAATAATAGCTTGCATCTGCTGACCCCAAACTCCCACTCCATCCCTCCTCCACCGCCCCCGCCTTGGCAACCACAAGTCTGTTCTCTGTGTCTGTGAGTCTCTTTCTGTTTCGTACAAGAGTTCATTTGACAGTCACACTTATTTTAAAGAGGTGACTTAAATGTTTACAATAGGAAAGAGCTTGGTGCATCCTTTAGCCAACATTTATCCCATATGAGATACTGTATTTGTCCAGTTGGGCCGCCATAACACAGTACCATAGACTGGGTGGCTTAAACCACGGAGATTTATCTCTCTCAGTTCTGGAGGCTGGAATTCCGAAACCTGGGTGCCAGCCTGGTGGGTTCTGGTGAGGACTCCCTTCCTGGCTTCAGACGGCCACCTTCTCACGGTGTGGAGAGAGAGCCCAGGTGTCTCTTCCTCTTCTTAATAAGGACACTGATCCCATCATGGGGCCCCACCCTCCTGACCTCATCTATCTCTGGTCCTCTCCCAAAGGCCCCCTAACAAATACCATCACGGGGGTGGTGTCAGGGCTTCCATATATGCATCTGGGGGGGCACGATTCAGTCCTCAGCAGCCATGAAGGAAGAGGCCACATTTTAAAAGGCTGCACACCAACACTGCATGGGAAGATTTATAAATCTGAGCAGAGTCAGTGGTTCTAAAGGCCACTCTGCTTCATGTATGCAGTGTTCATTGGAAGATGTAGCAACTGAGTGGCTGGGGAGTGATTGGTGTCCAGAAACACCATTTATTTAGCACCTTCTGGGTACCAGGCAGTCCTGTGTGTTATCCTAATCCTGACAGGAGGTGGATACTATTATAACCATTTTACTTATGAGAAGACTTGGTCCCCTAAGGGTTTTTGGCACCCGGACATCCCACCCAGCGAGTGGCAGGGCTGACCTCAGAACTTACGGAAAAGTTGGACCTGAGCAGAACAAGGAAGGTGGTGTAAATGAGTGGATCAGGCCGGCTGTGGGGGGCAGCGGCCAGGCTCGGGGCTCCAGGAAGCCTGCATGCCGTCTGCTCGGCTCATTACTGTAATCCTGGCACCTAGCACAGTGCCTGGCACACAGTGGGTACCCAATGCATCTTAGCTGAAAAAAGGCTCTGAGGCCGCCGATGCAGGGGATTTTGGATTGTCACGTGAAAGCTCGTGATTCTGAAAGCTCACAGTATGTTGGTGGCAACAAAGATCAGCTCGCCACTAAGTGGGCCGATGGTCCATTATTCAAGCAGAAACGGTGGTGGGTGTCATAAAATGCACACTGCCAGTGTTGAACCTGTGTCACATGGCTGGTACCAGAGATGGCTTTTGAGGATTAGCTAGAAGGCTGTGGTGCATCCTTCAGAAAGTTGCTGTGTGCACACGCGATGGGACGTTCGGCACAGGATGACTTCCTGACTGTCAGTGGTGTATGGGGTTAAAATGCAAGCCCTCTGCCCTGGACCCCGAGGAATGTTCGCGGCAGGGTAAGCCTCCTAAATAACGATGGAGCCTCCTAATGACCCTGACAGGATTGCCCTTCAACTCACCCAGAGGTTGTTTGCTAATAGGAGGGAATTAAATCATACACTTCTCAACTTCATTGATTTTAAGTGTGCTTTCAGACATAACAAAGATGAGAGAAAGAGAAAAAGGGAGAAATTGCGTGGCCGGCACATGGGCTGGGAGTGGGTTTATATTACCTTAGCTCCAAGGAAAATGAAGAATCATGCCATACGATGCCGGGAGAATAAATACTTTTGAAAATGGTGAATGATAAAGAAAATGGATTTTAAAGAGTCAATTTAAGAATTGAAAAAGGAAGAAGAAGAAAAAAAACCACCAATGAGGGCAATTACACCCCGTGCGCACAGATGGGAGTGCTTCGTTTTCTTCCTGGAATGAGCTTCCTGCTACCCAGAGTGTAATTTTCGGATTCCAAGATGAGTTTTTCCTACAAAATGGGCACTAAATGCCAGCCAGTGACTTTACCTGGGGATGTTCTAAAGAAACTGTTATCTTCTCCGATCTTGGAAGAGGGAGAAGGTAGATAAAAGCAAACATGAAGATTCTGACTCTGTTGGAATTACGGAAAGACGTTCTGATCATTTATAATGTTGTGCCTTGCTGAGGGATTTCAAAGATCATCTACGACCCTTTCTTGCTTCACAGGCAAAAGTGATCCTTGCTGATAGGTCTGGCACAGGATACCAGCAAGCACCATTCAACCAGTTGTTAAATATTTTTAATAGTCATACTGTTTACACACTGGCTTTAGTGCTATCCACCGGCTTCACTTTTCATAAAACGCAAGTACCGTGCTGTTGATTCCAACCAAAATATTCAAAACTGAAGTTATTCCAAACATGGGGTTCAAATCAAACAACTGTCAGAACTTGAAGACAGAAGGCCTGTTTTCCCAATTGCTTTTGTCTGCAACACTTGCCCTGCACATCCAGGCCCTACAAATGAAAATACTTGAACTTGGGCTATAATTCCGGTTTGGCCACACATGAGCCCTGTGCCTTGTATGAGAAAAAGGCGATTCCAAGCACTGTAACACATCCATGGAAGGTTCTGAGAATAAAACACAGATGATGGGGAGGAAAGCAATTTATTACCAGCAACATCCTTTGCAGACTGAGATCATATTTATGACCCTATTTTTGACCATTTGCGTCTCTGAACATAGGACTTGTTTAGTGTTTTTCTAACCCCACTGACCCTCTGAGGCAAGACCAAAGCTCACCAGTTTTCAGTTAACTGTGAACCTCACACTGAATCAGACCTATCCCTGGGCTGTCAGAGTTGTCTGTTTGGAGGGCTTTGGAACGAAAACCATGAGTCTGATAGGGTGGCTCTTTCCAGAAACCTCTCGCATGAGTCTTCAAACCCCAAAGCTTCAAGAAACTGGAGTGACCGTTTCAGAGAAGCAGAAGGATACTGGGTTTCCAAGTTTGGGGTGATACTTACTAGCAAAGACTTCACCTACCAACCACACGACCAAGGTAACAGAAACAAACAAAAAAGCACCTGGTTCTGGAAAGATGATTGGGGGTTCCAGTGAACAGGAATTGAACTGCATTGTGGAGCACTTGCCTCTTGGTTGGAATTTTCAGAGCACAAAATGCATCAGGACTCCATGTCCCAGCCTCCCTTGCAGCTAGGTGAAACTGTGTGACTCATTTCTGGCCACTAAGATATGAGCAGGAGTAACCCATGCCACGTCACTGACGTTGATTTGTAAGAAATAAGCATGGGTTCCCATGATCTCCCTTCGTTCCCACTGTCTGGGGCACAGGCAGGATTTTGGGGATTGAAGCTGGGCATGATTTTATAGCTTGGCAAGCATTATGCCATTTAATTCTCACACTATCCCACTGAGATAGGTTCCATATTTATCCAGTATTTGCCAGTAAAGAACAAAGGCACAGAGAGAATGAATCATTTGCCCAAGGTCAAACAGCTAGAAAAGACTAGAAGCAGCATTCAAATACACTTTGCAGAACATTTGGTCCTGTCCAAAGTGTCCATAAGACGTTTGGTCCACACCAAAAGGTCCTTGAAATTTGGTCCTATCTAAAATGTCCGTGAGCATATTTGGTTCATGCCAGATGGTTTTGGACAGGACCATATATCAAGGACCTTTTGGCATGGACCAAATGCCTTATGGACGTTTGGACAGGACCAAATATCTCCTAACCCCAATACAAAGGGTCCAACTGCAGAGTGCATGGTCTGAAGTGCTGTGCTACATGGTTCCACGTATTTTTACCTTGGGGATCATGCGATGCATTAATCTTTTCATGAATGTCCCTCTGTCTTTTTCTTCAAGAGTTATTATTGCATTGTATATGAGGCTATGTTCAGAAAGGCTATGAATATTTTGGACTTTTTGTGTTTTAAATTCAGGAAGAGCTCCCTTCTCTAGTGTGGGTGTGACGGCTGATAGCTTACCAGGATCCTTTCTCACCTTCTTCCTTTAATAGTGTAACTCCCAAGTTTTAGCTGGGCACTGGGATATAGTTCAAGGCTGCATTTCCTGACCTTTGTTGTAGTTTGGTGAGCCCCTGGGATTAAGCTCTTGCCAGTGAGAAGTGAGAAGTGATTTAAAGTGCTTCCTGGATCTTTGCTTCCCACTGGCTGGGATGTAGATATGATGGTGGGAACTGAAGCAGCCATTTTGGACCCAGAGTTGGAAGCCACATGGTGAAACTTTGGAACTGCCCTACTAGCCCAAGACTCCCTATGTGAGAAAAAATGTAAACTCGTGTTGTATAAGTGCTGCATTTCGGGGTCACTTTTTATAGTACCTCAACTAATACACTCAGACATCGGCCTCAGATATGGCCATCTGTAGAATTTTTCCTAGGCTGCTTTGCAAAGTCTGTCTCATTTCATGCTTGGAACTATTTCTGTGACATACAAGTCAGAAATATTATGAGGTGTGCATGGACTAAGACAGATGAACCACCTTAACATTTATAGATAAAGGGCCAAGAAAGACAAATGTGGTAATTTCTGTATTGTTAGTTTCTACTGGGAGGCTTAAGAAACTTAAAACCAAACCCTGATCTTAGGATGTTATAGATTTAAAAAAAAATGTATTTTGCAACAGAGCCTTTGACTAAATAACCCTTTGCCATTCGTGTTGCACCCCTCAAATATTCCTTTGAGCCCCCAAGGCTCAAGATGCTTTCACTTGCCAAGAACGAACGGCCACAGCAACCCAAAGAATCCGCTCATTCATATATTCAAGAGCTAGTCAGAAAGTCATTTATCAGGAACATTCCTGATAATGGCTGTTACAGGAACACCGCTAAATTCCGTGTTAATCAGCTCTCTCCCCAGAAATGTGGTTATTAACATCCCTTTGCTATAGGTCAAAGAGAGATTCTAGCCACTGTTTCAATTTTCTCTTCAATTTAATGATGATAAAAGGTCCTGGATTAATTGCCCTGAGGTCCTTTTTAGTTATTTATCTATGTAACAGGTACAAGGGCTTGTGGAAGCTTGAAATTCAGTTATTACAGCCTTTGCCTGGAGCTTACCTACCTGTGTAATTCCCTCCCCGCTTCCCATGGGTCATAAACTCAGATGCCCCCAGAGCCAGGCAGGTAGAGTGAATTGAAGTGAAAGCAGGCGGGGTGGAACCGTGGTCTCCATGGAGATGCACCCTAGCTAAAGGAGGGAGCCACTTCTCCATCCTGATGGGAATGTGGGCCCAGGGTTACCGGTCCTCTTTCTTATGAGAAGACAGACATCCAGATTTTGATGGGAAACCTGACTTTTAAAGGTTAGTAACTAATTTTCACAAAAGATTTTAAAACATTTTATTCCCCCCCCCGACAAAAAAAAAAAAAACCTGTGAGCTAAATTAAAACCCTGGCTGCCTCTTTAAGACCTGCTAGCCTGCAGGTGCCTAATGGGTAGAAAGGTCAGAGCTCACACAGTGACCTGCACAGAGTAGGGCTGAATAATTACTTGATGGGTCAAATCACATCCTTCAAGTGAGAATGGGTATGTGATACCCAAGTGTCAGAACAACAGTGAGTCCCCAGACTTGGGCAGGCTGAGCGAGAGGCACCTCAGTCGATTTGAAGCCAGGTGTGCGGGGACTAGGTCAGCAGGAAGTGGTGTGCTGTAGGGCATCTCCGAGGCAGCAGGATGTTCCTCACTTTGGAGGGAATGCTCAGCTCTTCAAACAACCTGCTGTGTCTCCTTGGGCAGCTCTAGCTTCTGGGCCTGATTCCTCCCTGATGAAACGGGGCTGAGAGTGCTACCTTGGAGGATGGCTATGAGAATTATATGTAAATGCATGTGGCCCCACAATAGTCAATAATTAATAATAATGATAATACCAGCAATAATAATAATTATAATACTGACCCATAAGTATATGAGACTTGCCAGCACAGGGGCTGTAGTTGAAAAATAGCGGGGACGCTTACCAAGGCAGAGCCTTCTCATTGTCTCTCCCGATATCTGTTCTCCTTCCTTAAAAACAGGACCCTAATTTAAAAAAGGACATGGCCACCTAGAGTGAAAACTGCATTTCCTTGTAACTAGGTGTATCCATTTGATTGCAAGCAGAAGTGTCAAATGGAAACTTCCAGAAGTGTCCTTAAAATGCAAGGGCTTTTCGCTAATCTTCTGTCCTTCCTGGATTTGGGATGTGATGGCTGGAACTGATGCAACCACCATGTTTCATGAGAATTTTTAAAGACATCGGTGGGAAGAGATGGAAGGAGCCAAGTTCCCTTCTGGTCATGAAGGCACAATTCCAGTCCTACAATGCTTAGCACTAGAGGACATTTACATGACAGATAAACTTGTTGAAACCACTGTCCTTTTTTTGTCCATGTGGCCTTTATTATTGTCCTTGTATTCACAAGCGGAGTCCATTGTCATGTGCAGCAGGAGGAGCTGTCTGATGATGATGGACCAGTCCAGGTGTGGTTGAAAGAGACATGTTAGAACTCCCAGCCCAAAATTAAAAATTAAAAACAAAACAAAACAAAAAATGTACAAAAATTTAAGCTCCTCAGTGTTAGGAATATAGCAACTTCTTCCACACAGCATCGTATCCCCAAATAAGTAAAAATAAAACCATATCTGGGTCAGAGTTCAAGCTACTATCTTTTACCGTCATCCTTTCCAAACATTTATTTAGTGTAAAAGTCTCAGATTGTCAAAAGTCATCCCAATGCAACAGCAACTTGCAAACAATTTTCTAAAGCATCTTGGATGCACAGGATTACTGTACCCAGTGGGGTGACTGAGTCATATTAATGCGAACTTGATGGTGCCGAGTGTTCCAAGGAGTCTTCCAGGAATAATAAACAGCTGGAAATAACTACTGACAAATTCTCCAGATGCTTTTTACCAGTGGGTTGGCAACTGAGTTCATTCTAGATCAATGCAGATTCTCAAGACTTTAGGATTGAACCCAGAGTCTACCCCGGATTGTTTGAGCATCATGCTTGGGAACTATGTAATCTGGGTAGTTGAGCTTGTAGAGCAAATTAGGAAAACTTTTTAAAATTGAAAGAGGGCAATTTATTTGTTTATTTATTTTAAAGTTTCTTTTATTGAAGTATAGCTGATTTACAAAGTTGTGTTAATTTCTGCTGTACAGCAAAGTGACTCAGTTATCCATATATATATACATATTCTTTGTCACACTCTTTTCTACTATAGTTTATCACAGCATGTTGAATAGAGTTCCCTGTGCTAGACAATAGGACCTTGTTGTTTACCCATTCAATATATAATAATTTGCATCTGTTGACCCCAAACTCCCAGTCCATCCCTCCCCCCTCCCCCTTGGCAACCACAATCTGTTCTCTATGTCTGTGGGTCTGTTTCTGTTTCATAGAGAAGTTCATTTGTGTCATATTTTAGATTTCACATATAAGTGATAATCAAATGGTATTTGTCTTTCTCTTTCTGACTGACTTCACTTAGTATGATCATCTCTAGGTCCATCCATGTTGATGCAAATGGTATTATTTCATTCAAAAGGGTAATTTATGACAATAGTTTTCTTTTATACTGGGAGGAGGGAGAAAGGGTTTCTGTTGGTTTGTCCTTTTTTATAGATTCTTTGTCTTCGCTTGTTAAAAATGATACATACTTTGTGGAGTGATTTTAACTTGTCATTCTTCATTTTGTTCTTCAAATTTAAATTTTTTTGCATTTGAGATTTTTTGTTTGATATTTGGGGTGCACTTGGCGATAGTTGATGATGCCCTTGTATTTTCTGAAAGCGTGATAAGAAATTGCTATATTACAAGAGAAGAGGAAAGTCCTCGAGAGGTGCTTTATAAAGTCTCCCAAATGGTCCCATATTCACAGGATGTGAAATAGTTACTCTTTGGTGGTTCTGATGATGGAAAGTCAGAGGTGGAATGGGACAGGCTAGGTGGCTGTTCTGGTCCAGTGGAGAAGCTGTTGATTTTGTAACTCACAGATGTATTTTATTTGTCCTCACAGAGTTGTCTTTTTTTAAAGTTTGGATTAATTGCCATTAAAAAAAAAATCTGTCAATGTCACATAGGGAAAAATAAGGGTGTCTGGCTTCTGTATAATCATCAACAGAGTCCTAACTTCTTCTTGAGATGGGGCATGAGCTCCAATTCCCTGCAGCTCCTACCTGACTAAGTTTTCACCTTCACAATATTAGACTCACCCTGAAACCCTAGGAGTTTGGGTTTGCCGTTCCTGCTTAGCTAAATGGCACAGGATATAACAGTAACAAACACCACAAATGACATTTTGCCCTGGGGGAGTCTTACAATGTATAGACCCACTCAGCTATTCCCCAGAATTTTCTAAAATGACAGAATTGAACATATATATGGTAGAAATTTAAAAACACCTTTGGTAATAAAAAAAGACATCCCAGTGTCTGACTTTGTGGTTGGAAATGCCACTATTCAGAGGTATAGATTTATTTTCCTACTCAAGTGTATAGAGGTTGATTAAAAACAGCTAAAGAAGCAATGGACTTGATGATTAAAGAGGATGTCTTTTTTTTCCTCCCTGGAAAGAGGGAATTTTTTGAAGCCTATTACCTAAAAATGCAGCTACAGACCTGCAAGTTATTCTTGTTACTTCTTTTCCTGGTTAAGGAGCAAGAACTTGCATAAATCATGAAGGAACTCAGTCTTTTCCTTCTTAAGTATCCAATTGAAATATGTTTATCAACAAGTATGCTTGAAAAAATGAATTGAGCAATTTTTACAAAACAGCTAACAAAACAGAAGCAGCAAGGTAAGGCTTCCATTTTTCTGTGATGTATAAGGTATGACGGGTTGACATCCTGCTTCTTTAACTAGTAGCTAATAGCCAGGAAGTGTTCCGAGTAGGGCTGGGCTCACTCCACTGTCAACCACTGGCCCCTGAGAAAGAACCAAAAGAGAGAGACTGGGACATTGGGGGTGGGCGGTCACTAGTATTTGAAAATAACGAAAGAACAAAATTGTTGGAAGGGGCTGAGCTTTTCCATCTCAGCTTCTGAAAAGACTTCCCAAACAGTAGTCCTAAAATCTCTTTGGTAGTAGCCCTTTGAACTCTCAAGCATCAGATGTGTTACAGCAGGTGCCCCGGGGGCAGAGTTTGCGGCCCCCTCCTGGGTGTTTCATGGTTCCTGGGATTGAAGTCAAGGCATTATTGGAGTATTTGGCATCTTGAACAAGATTCAAAGCATCCCAGCACAGGAATATCATCTTTTCGTTCTTCGTTCCCAAGATTTTACTTTTATGGAGCAAAGGGTTTAAAGATATATACCCTCTTTTCAACCTTCCTGGAATGATTTTTTTTCAAATCACAGTACAAATACAAAATTCATTACAACTCCGTTTCGAGGCTCATTAGTTGTTGGATCTTGGTTTCTCACCAAGACAGAAGAGAATTTTTTTTTTCTTATTGTTGAAGCAAGGTAGCATAGAATACTCAGTATCAAAAAATATGCATATATGTGTGTATATATATACACATAGACACATACATATGCACATATATACGGACACACACATATATATATATATACACATATGTATGCATATACATGTGTATATATATATATTTTTGTGTGTGTATATATTTTTTACCATAATTATGACTGGTGTGTGTGTGTTTATGCAACAGATTTAATGCCTCTAGTAGCTGCTATATGGCAAGAGTGCAAAGGGAGGGGTGTCCTTGGGGACGAGAATGAAGTCACTTTTAACAGAGTGCACATATGACTTGATGTCATCTATGTGGCTTTATCCTCACTTCCTTGATTTTCCCCAGCGTTTGTACTTTGTGTATTTATCTACCCACGTCTCTTCTACAGACACGGGTTGCTTTCCATCACTTGGTTAATTGGCCTCAGTTTCTGTCCCAGAAATGCTAACGGCGGCAGAAACGCGACAGCCCGGAGAATCCGTTAGTAGCACTGAGCTGGGAACAGAGGCGATTTGTACTTCTCTCCAGTAGCCTGAGAGAGATCCCTCTGTGCAGCCCAGCTGGGTTTCAGAAGCCTGATTCTTTGGCGAATTAGGACATTCCCTCCAGCAAGATACTTTGCAAGGTTGACGCGTGGAGTGTGCAGCTGGAGTGCCATCAGATAAGTTGAGGCCAAATGTTTGATTTTGGGGGGTGCTGGTTATACAGAGCCCTGGTTGCAGAAGGATGGAGGTGCGGGGTAGGAAAGAGTGCGTGAGAAAAGGAGGGATGCTTTGAATAAAGACAGGATATAAATCAGAATTACAGCAACAACTCTCTAACTAGTCACCAGCTGCAGAATACAGGTCTTTTCCTCTTTGGATGATTTAACTTCTGTGGGGATTAAGGTTAAGCACTTATGGAGAGTGGTTTTTTTTTTCTGTTTTTAAAGAAAAAAAAAACGTAAGGAAAGGAAGCTGCAGTCCAATTAATGCCACGGCTCTGACAGTCATGGCTAACATTGACTCAGTGCTTTCCAGATGAATGCCGGCATTGTGTCGCTTATTTATCCTATTCATCAGCTTGATCCTCTGAGTTCTGTGAAGTACGAGCTGTCATTACCACCACTTTCGCAGATGGGGAAACTGAGGCCCAGGGATCACTCAGCTTGTCCAAGGCCATCCTGCGGGAAATGGCAGGGACTGGTTGGAATCCAGTTGATTCTGGAGGCTGAGCCAGTAACAAATTCAGTGTAATACCGTGTCTCTGATTTCTGCCAGTTCCGTCCCAGTCTTTGCCCACATAAGCGCATATTTTATTGTAGCCACAACCCTTGTGTATGTGAGTTTGCTTTGTGCTTTTGTTTCCCTTCCCACGTTATCAGAAACTCTACATTTCTGTTCTTACTATAATCACTGTGTCACTACAGTGATCATGTGTTTAGAGTGTCTGCCCAGGTTACCCTTCACTCCCTAACTTTTACCACCAGTTTTGGGTTTTCCATCCCAGCTTATTCTCCACCCCATCCAAAAGTGATTTCAACCACAATGCAGCAAATACAGTGACATCCCACCTGCTTGTCTAAGATGGACCTCACCTTGGGATAACCCCTGATTTAGGAAGCATCCATGAAAATCCCTTCCTGACAAACACAGACTTGGGACCTAGACCCATGGGCAGTCACTGTTCGTGAGTTTGGACCCAAGGAGGATTTTCTTAAGAGCTATAGGGTGGGCCTGTGAAGAAGAGGGACGTGGGCTATAAAAGAAGAAAAGAAGAAAGAAATGAGTTCCAAAGAAGTAGAGATGAATGACAGGAAATGGAGCCCGTGGACACATGTAATGTGTCCCCATGAAAGCATGGTAAAGTGTCACTTCCTTGGGGATACTTTGCTTTCACACTCCCTGATGGGATCAATGCTCCTCTTGATGCTGTCACAGCACCCAGAAAATCTCAACCCTAGAGATTAGGACAGATGCAATTTTCCATTGATTTGTGTGATTATTTGATTGATACTCTTCTCCTGCTTTTTGTTCACCATGGTATCACCAACCTCCACCTCATAATGATACCAGACATTTACTAAGGGTGTACAATGTTCCCAGCACCATGCACAATCTTTATAAGCATTAAAGACTCACGATAACCCACAGAGCTACATTATTATCCCCATTTAACTGCTGAGAAAATGGAGATGTTGAGGAATTTGCCCAAGTTTCCATGGATTGCAAGTGGTAGAGCTGGAATTTCCACCCCATCCACCTGACATTGGCGTCCCAGCTAACACAGGCATATTTTATCCAGTGATGTGCTACTATTTGTTTAAACTTTCTTGCATTCACAGACATGTAGATTGTTTCCATTCTTCCTTAGTCTGGATGATCCTAGTCTGAACATCTTTGGGGTGTACAAAGATATCTTTAACCTACACCCTTCAGTCTCTCAAGCCTTCTTTCTGTTCTTGAGAGAAGGCAAACTTACCTCCACCTCAGGGCCTTTGCACTAGCTGTTCCCTTGCCTGTAATATTCTGCTACTTCCACATCTTCACTCACCCAACTCTTTCTTGATAGCCAGCCCTCCGCTCAAATTCCACCTCTTCAGTCAAGGCTTTCCTGAGTTCATCGAAACTGGATGCCCTTATCTGCTACTGCACATCTGTCATCTTCTATTGTCTTCTTAGCTCTGATCATTCTCTGTTTGCTGCTTTCTCCTTCTTTTCCATCTCACTCCCTCCACTGCAGTACATCTGTCTGTTCACTTTTGCAGCCCTGGCACCTGGTACAGTACATAACACACAGTAGGCTTTCCACGTTGAACTCGTGATTGCTTGACTATACCTTTCTGGATTTTTATGCAATTATTTCATCAGAATGAATCCCCCAGGAATGGGATTATTCTGCCCAGAGGACATTTGTGCCCAAAATCTCCAGGCACCCAGCATGGCCAATGCACAAAAAAAGCAGCCTGTGTTCCCTCCCAGTTCCCTCGAACAATCCCCTGCCTCTTCCCCCATGCCGTTCTGCCCCAGAGATGAAAAGAGTTCTGTTTCCTCTTACTTCTTTTTCTCAGTGGCACAGCAATGAATCTTGTGCACTCTGTCAGCATCTACGTCTCCTCCTTTCCTCAAAGATGCTAAGGAAGATAAATGATGGGGGAGAAGTCCCAGCTCCAACTGGCTTAAGAGCACGGCCCTTCTGTTCTTACAGGTCCAGGGGCCTGGGCTCACCCAGCCCTCGGAATTTTCAGCAACACAGTTACACAGTCCTGGGCTTCTGCTACCTTAAATAGTCCCTTTCGGGCTCTGATAGGACTTCCTGTTCCTTTTAGAAACATCTAGATTCTGTTTACGTGCAAATGAAAAAAAAGTGGGAAGAGAAAATAACTCATGATTTATCCACATGTGTGCTGCCTGAGAGCTGAGTTTTCAAGGGTGCATTGTAGACAGTGCCTCTGGATTTATTTATTTCCTGCAGGAAATTGGATGCAACTGTTATGTTGATGTGAAGCCCTTTCTGCAAGTGGTGGGCAGGATTTAGATATTTGATACATTTGCTTTCTTTGAAATACTTAACTTGTCCCCATCTTTGATCCTCTGACTCTTTTTTCAAATTAAATGGCTCAAGCGATTCCCAAGTATATGGAATCCAAATCATTAAATCATCCAGAATTCTAAATCCAAATCGTTCCAAGTAATGGAATCCAAAGCATTAAATCATTTGGAATTCCAAAATCGAATCATTCCAAGTGTCTGGAATCCAAAACATTAAAACCAAACCAAACCAAACCAAAACAATAAACTTTACAGTCCTCAGGGGCCTTCAGTGCCGTGTGCCTCTCAGATCTTAGTGAGATGCAAGTATTCAGTTAAACATAAGACACCTACCGCAGCTGGTTCTCAGTGACATGTTCTCATGTCACGTTCTCACGTCACTGAGAGAATTCCTGTCTCCAAGATGGTACATAAATGTGACCGAAATAAGGAAATCGGCCCCTCCCATCACCAGTAGAGTTCCATTTTGTGTATCCTAACTCACTTAATGTATCCTTAATGGTTTGTTTTCCTGGACAACTGTATGAATTCTTTACAACCTTCAGTATTTACTCCCCTGGATAAATACCCCTTTATAGAACCCAAAACTCCTCTTGGACGAGTACTCGGCCTTCCTTCAGATGCATGTGGTCAGCACCCCTTTGTAATGGCCTTCCCAGGATTGGTTAACTTCCAAGGGAGTCCTTCCCAAGACCTCATCTTCTCTACCTGAGTGTCAGGAGGTCTTGCTTCCCTCTGCAGTCAAGGCAGTTTTTGGAGGGGGGCGTCTTGTGTCCTCACGCAGCCTGAAATTGGGCTGTGTCAGGAAGCCAGGGGCGGGGGCACCAGCTTCTGGCTGATAAACATCTCCTCTTCCATCCCATCAGCACAGTTCTCATAAGATGAAATAGTCTTTTTTTCAAACCCCAAGTATATAATCTTTTCCTCTGCAACCGCCAAGTCTATAGAGCTTTGCTTACGTCCACCATGTTAACTGTATTTTATGTGGAGGAGATATTCAAAGATAATTGGAAACAAATGTGATTTTCTCCTTGGCTGGTGACTTCAGAACCAAACTGCCAACATGAGATGTAACCCCAACATGTCCTAAAAGTTTGCTGAAATTCCATAATAGATTGCTATCACATGATGAATGCTTTTGGCTAGAAAACCAGAGAGCCCTGTTTATGGGTGTCGTAAGTAAACAGAAGTAGATTTTTCCATCTTCACAGAAGTCTGGAGGGAGGTGATTACTAGCATCATGGTAGCTGCTGACGGGCCATCAGGTCCCAAGCTCTACCCTTGTGTTGGCTTCTTCCTCATCCTTGTCACTTGGCGATCGCAAAGTGACTGATGCACTTCCAGGCAGAAAAACCTGGTGACAAGGAGAGACCACCTCACACCCATCAGGATGAGCATTGCTGAAAAAAATGAGACAGCAGGTGTTGGGAGGATGGAAGGAAACAGAGCCCTTGTGCACTCTTGGTGGGAATGTAAATTGGTGCAGCCGCTACGGAAGAGAGTATGGAGGTGCCTCAAAGAACTAGATATGGAACTACCACAAGAACCAGCAATCCCACTGCTGGGCAAATACCCCAAATAATCAAAATCAGGGACACAAAGAGATACCTGAACACCCTATTCATAATAGCTAAAATGTAGAAGCAACCCAAGTGTTCAATGACAGACGAATGGATTAAAAAATGTATATACATACAATGGAGTAGTATTCAGCCTTAAAAAGGAAGGAAATTCTGACACATGCTATAGTATAGATGAACCTTGAGGACATTATGTTAAGAGAAATAAACCAGAGACAAAGGACAGATGCTGCATGAGGACAGATACTTGCGTGAGGTTCTCAGGGGTGGTCCAGTTCAGAGAAACACAGAGAAGAGTGGTGGGGGCTGAGGGTGGGAGGGACCATGGGGAGTTAGGCTTTGATGGGAACAGAGCTTCAGTTCTGCAAGATGAAAAGACTTCTGGAGAGGGATGGTGGTGAGGGTTGCACAGCAATGTGAATGCACTTCATGCCATTGGATTGTACAGTTCAAAATGGTGGAGACGGTAACTTTTCTAGTGTGTGTATTGTGTATTACACCACAGTTAAAGATAAAAACAAAACACAGAAATAAAGAAGCACACACACACACACACACACAGGGCATTCTCCTAAAATGGCTTTGCCATTTTATTGGGGAATGGGTGTGGATATTAGTGAGGATAGGTTATTTAAAACCTACAGTTGTAAAGTAGCTTCCCTAGAATCAGATGACCCCAGGGGTTCCCTCTAGAATCTAGATAATACACACTTCAGCACTGAAGCACACACATGTTTTCCTATAGCCAGAACCAGATCATATGCCTGCTTTTAGACCAGTCCCAGGCCAAGAATGGGTTCTCTTGCTGCCCGAGAGGAACCCGTATTTCTTTACTACCTGAACAGATAGTTTATTTTCAAGGAATTGGTGGAGGTTGATTATTAGCAGGCAATGAATAAAGTCTGCCATGTTACTTCATCACATACATACACGCACATGTGAATACATGTGTGTGTGTGTGTGTTAGTATTTTCTCTACAAGGAATATGCTACTGATTTCTCAGAATCTGATTGTTGCTGGAACATCTGTAACCTGTTTATATCCAGGGAAAAGACCACTGGTGAGAAAAGCCTATAATTTGTGAAGTTCTTTTTCAAATTATTTTCCTGTTGTGTGGAAGTAATTTTCCTTTTTCACCTTTGTTGACCCTACTATTTTATTAGAGTTTGGATTTGGGGTGGAAATTCAGGAGGAGAGAAGAGACTTTGGTTTCCTATTTTCCTTTCCTGATTTTCCATAAACGTTGTATTAATATGTATTACATGCTTCTAATTCTTAGGAGGCAAAAAAAAGAAAAAAAATGAATATGATGAGATAATCACAGTTTACACTGTAAACACAGAGAGTTTCTGTTATTCAAAGCCTTTCTCAACACTGTCATGTCTTACTGGGAAGATTTTCATGGGCAGTCAGATGTCAATCTGAAAACAATAACAAAAACAGGACATGCTTTATTTAAAAATTTTTGTATTGAAGTATAGTTGATTTACAATGTATTAATTTCTGCTGTACAGCAAAGTGATTCGGTTATCTATATATATATATATACGTTTCTTTTTCATATTCTTTTCCATGATGGTTTATCACAGGATATTGAATATAGTTCCTGCTATACAGTAGGACCTTGTTGTTGATCCATTCTATATATAATAGTTTGCATCTGCTAATCCCAAACTCCCAATCCAGTCCTCCCTCACCCCCCTCCTCCTTGGCAACCACAAGTCTGTACTCTAAGGATACGCTTTAAAAGACTCACATAACAGGAGGGAACAGTTTTAGGTGACACATATGTGTAAAGCAGGCTGGTATAAGACAATGAGAAGCTGATGATTGACATTCCAGATGCCACACCCAGGGCAGCTGATGTTTTGATAATTCAGAAAAAAAGCCAGAAATCTAGATTTTTCACATGGAATTTCTCATTTAAAAAGTTGAGTTCTAGTACAATTTAAAAAATACATTCATATAGGTCAGCTTTAGCCCTGGTTGCAACCTTTAGTGCGGTAACTATGAGTCGTGTTTCTTCTTATAAATTTAATTGTTAAAAACTGCGCCTTGGAGTTGTGAGTTAGTGGGCTGTTAATTCTATCTGCACAGAATAGATCCTTTTGTACTTTCCAAGCAAGGTGTAGGAAAAACAACCACTGTAGGAGTTCAGTAGATGTATTTCCGCCCACCCTCGTGTATTTGCATGGGTGGCACAAAACATTGGATGCTTTTTCAGCATCTTGATGCATGGGGCTGTGAGAGTGACGACAATAGCTTTTCAATCCATCTCCCCAAACTGGGATAAACCAGTTGATTTGCACGATAAATGGCTAAAGACTCCAGAAACGGGACTGCCTAGCTCTTGTGAATTGGGCCAGGCTCTAAGTCAGGAGAAAATAGGCGTGACAGGAAGCCCCCGGAGTTTGCAGCTTTGAGGAGGCATCTTCAGCCATTAGCATTGTCTGTCTCAGCTACTTGCTTCTGAAGGCAGAATGCAAACGCTGCACTTAAAATCAGCATAACTGCCAGCAACTTCAGGAGGGTGGGAAGGAGACAGAGTACGAATACCTGCACAGAACAGGGACTTTGGGCAGAGTTGGAATACTTCTCTGTATTCTGACGGAATAGTCTCTAATAGAAGCTGAGCCCACATCCTTTTGCTGGAAATAAACCTGCAGACCAGGGCTAAGTCATGAGACTATTGTAATAGAGCCTGATTCTGGGATTTAAAAAAAAAACAACAAACCCTTTTGGAGAAGCATTGGGTGATTTTAAAAAAAAACTCAAGTCTGCCCACCTTAAGCAGACAGAGGTTGTCAGCTCATGTTATCAGTGGGAATAGAAGATTAGATTTGAACTATTTCAGATAATCAAATATCCATCCCTACCCTCACTGAGCATGTTCAGTTTGCAATAACAGAGAAGACAAATCAAACTGGCCTAAACAATGAGAAGAATTTATTGGCACACGTAATTGAAACATTTAGGGATAGTTGGCATCAGGTGCAGATTGATCCAGGGGTTTAACAGTATATAGGAAGCTCTGGCTTCACTTCTCTCTGATTGTCCCAGTTCTGTCCTGGCCCAGGTGACCAGCTTCATCCTCAGGCTGGTGTTTCTCACGGCAGAAAAATCGCTGCGTTGACCCCAGTCCAGAGGGGAAGCGAGCATATTAGTCCAGCATTTGAATAGTGTATCTTGATGTTCACCTGTTGGGATCCATGTTGGCTGTGGGCTCACGTGTGCACCCATCACGGTTGGCAGGAAAATGCAATAGTCTCACGACTTAGCCCAGGTCTGCAAGTTCGTTTCTGGGGAGGGGGTGTGGACTCAGCTTCCAGGAACCTGTCGTAGCTGCAGACAGAAGCTGGTGGAAGTTAAAAGCGGACCTGGAGAGACATGGATGCTGGGGGTTGTCAGCCCAGCTTTCCTAAAAAGCAGACTCTGAGGCAAAGCTTGCGTGCTATCACTTTTTTGTGCGCGTGGGAGAGGGGGGGCAGTCCAGCAGGGTGGATGGAAGTGAATCTATCTGTCAGTTCCTTAGTGACTCCCAAATATCACTGGATGAAGTGCCCCTGCAATTCCAGGCTGTTACCAGCTCTTCCGGGGCAGACGCCTGGGAAGCCAGATCCATTGTGGTGCTACAGGTGAGTTCCGAGGTGCTGGGGGAAACTGTATCCTCTAGGTTCACGGGGGTTGGTCCAGCCCAGGGGCTCATTCTGGGACCTGAGATGGGAGGGGGCAGCCGAGCACAGAGTTCAGGCTTGTGGATTCAATCTGAGGATGGGGAGGAGGGTACGTGAACTTGGCCTTGTATGGGAGGCAACCAACCCAGTGCTGGACAGTGGGAGTGTCTGCTCCAGAATAAAGCTCACTCTTTCTGCTAATGTTACAGCAGATGTGTACCACATATAAAGCATTATTTAGATGTTACAATTGGATCCTTCAACCCATGTTTACTGAGTTGTTCTTACCATTTTTAAGGCATTTATCTCCTAATAGACCAGAAGAGTGCAGATGCATAAACCGTAGGATAATTAGGGTTTCCTAAAGGCCTTCAGTGTGCCATGCACTATGCCAGGTGCTATTAAATACACTTATAATACAAATGGGCTCAGGCTGGGTGTGCTTATTTTGTTACTTAAATTCCTATATTTAAAGCACCTATTCCTCCCCACCACATAATCCTAGCCACAAGCATCATTTCTCTCAAAGTATTCTTTTTTTTTTTTTAACATCTTTATTGGAGGATAATTGCTCTCAACGTGTTCTAATATCATAATGATCTGGATGAATTCAATGCCGAAAGTTTAACTCCTGGAGTGAATTTGGCTGTGTGATGATATGTGTTTTTATTATTTTAAAATTTATTTTGAAACTAAATATGGTTTATGAAAGTATCCATAGGACAAGTATTATAATATAGAAGTAAAAAAGAAAATAAAAGTCACTTAGTATGTATTAAATTCAGATAGAGCAACTGTTGACATTTTGGTGAATATCCTTCCTTTCTTTCTATGCATATTTATGGACTTTTATTTATCTGGGATCATAAACAGTTACTTTCCATTTTATGTATGTATTTTGGCATAACTATTAGTCAAGATAGGACAAGTTTCGGTTGTGGTAACACATAAATCGTGACTATTAGTAGTTTCATACAGCAAATATATTTCTTCATCATGAAAAGTCTCCTTTATATAAAGTTTCTGGTTGGAGGTTCTCTATTGAGGAACTCCTCCATGCTCTGACCCAGGTATCTGGGCTGCTTGAATCATACAGTGATTCTTCTGGAACATAGGGCTTCCAAGATCAATGTGAAAAGGAGAGAAAGTGTTGGACATCTAAAAAGGCGTGATTTTTTTTCTAGTTGATATTTTATTGAAGAATAGTTGATTTACCATGTTGTGTTAGCTTCTGGCGTACAGCAAGGTGATCCAGTTATACATATACTATTTTTCATTTTCATATTCTTTTCCACTGTGGTTTATCACAGGATATTGAATATAGTTCCCTGCAGTAGGACCTTGTTGTTTATCCATCCTATATATAATAATTTGCATCTGCTAATCCCAAACTCCCAATCCATCCCTCCCCCACTCCCTCCCCCTTGGCAACCACAAGTCTGTTCTCTATGTCTGTGAGTCTGTTTCTGTTTCATAGATATATTGATTTGTATCGTATTTTAGATTCCACATATAAGCGATATCATATGATATTTGTCTTTCTCTTTCTGACTTATTTCACTTAGTATGATAATCTCTAGGTCCATCCATGTAGCTGCAAATGGCATTGTTTCATTCTTTTTTATGGCTGAGTAGTGTTCCATTGTATATATATACCACATCTTCATCTGTTGATGGACATTTAGGTTGCTCCCATGTCTTGGCTATTGTGAATAGTGCTGCTATGAACATAAGGGTGCGTGTATCTTTTCGAAGTAGAGTTTTGTCCAGATGTATGCCCAGGAGTGAGATTATTGGATCCTATGGTAACTCTAGTTTTTTTTGAGGAACAAAAGGGCGTGATTTTAAGGACCAGATCTGGAACTGGCTTAATCACGTCTGTCCATTCCATGGGCTAAATCTCAGACATGTGACCCTCTCTGAATCTCAGGGTGGACTTCCTGTGTATCCAGAGAGAGGAAAGGTCGTGGTCCACAGTCACATTTAATGGTCTCTGGGGAGTTTGATTTTAGTGTTTTATCCTGTCTTCTCTCACTGGTTTATTTACCTAAAAGCAACATTTTGTCTGATGTTTCACTATTGTCAATGGTGTGTCAGTAACGACGTTGATACGCGTCAACTGTTGCTTATCTTTGATTTTTCCTTTTGGATAAATCCCTACATGTAGGAGTGATAAAATAATAACAGAAATTTAATTCTTAGGTGTGTCTGGCACTGTAAGTTTTGGATACTCTCTCATTTAATGAGCAAGTCATTAGAATAATCTCCATTTTACAGATGAGTGGTGCAGACTTCGAGCTCTTGTCTCCTGAGGGCCAGGCTTCCACTCTCAGTGCTGGTTCAAAGGGTCTTTGGACTTAAGAGCCAGTTTCTCTTTCAGAAAGATTATATTAATTTACACTTTTTCAGCAGCATATGAAAATGACCGAAGGCGCAATTCCAACAAATGTTTTCTTTAAATTTTGTCCAAATGGATAGTCTCAGTGTGGGAACATAGCTCAGTGGATAAGAAATGAAACAAGTGCTGCAAGGCTGAGATTTACTTAACCGTCACTGCCCTTCTAGAGCTTTAGTTTATACATCTATAAATTAGTAGATAACCTTAAAAGATTTGAGGCTAGGAATGCTTAGAAGTTCCAAACATGTCTTCCCAAAACAATAATTAGAAACAGAAAGTTCCAAGGCATGAAAGTTCCAATATTTCCAATTCTGGGTCCTTCAGAAAATACTTAGGTTGGAAGGATTTTGAAACAAGTACAAAAGCTGCCAAATGAGTTAAATTTCATATCTGTTATTAGAGGGATTGGCACCACCTTGGATACACATTATAATCATGCATTCCTTTGCTCACTCATACAAAAAATATATATACTGTGGCTGCCTGTTGCCAGGCATTTGGATGTTCTAGGGATACAGAGGTGACTTAAATAAGAGTAACCCCTCACTCAGTGCTTATCCTAGTGCAGAAAGCAGACACCGAGTAAAAACAAGTCACATTCATAATGAATTTCTTTTTTTTGGTTTTATATATACACACACACACACACACACCTATTCTTTTTCAGATTCTTTTCCCATTTAGGTTATTATGGAATGATGAGTTGAGTTCCCTGTGCCATACAGTAGGTCCTTGTTGATTATCTATTTTATATATAGTAGTGTGTATATGTTAATTTCAAATTCCTAATTTAATCCCCCCCCCTTTCCCCTTTGGTAACCATGTTTGTTTTCTATGTCTATGAGTCTATTTCTGTTTTGTAAATAAGTTCATTTGTATCATTTTTTTTTAGATTCCACATGTAAGTGATATCATATGGTATCTGTCTTTCTCTGACTTATTTCACTTAGTATGATAATCTCTAGGTCCATCCATGTTGCTGCAAATGACATTATTTCATTCTTTTTTGTGGCTGAGGAATATTCCATTGTATATCTGTACCATGTTTCCTTTATCCATTCCTCTGTCGATGGACACTTAGGTTGCTTCCATGTCCTGGCCATTGTGAATAGTGCTGCAGTGAACATTGTGGTACACGACTCTTTTCGAATTATGGTTTTCTCCAGATAATGAATCTCAGTGGTAGCACAATTAAGGTCGGAAGTGTTATAAGAATTTCCAGCAGTGGCATTTGCTCTGTTCCTGAGGATTTCCCGAGTACATGCCAGGGAGACCAGATCATAAGGAAGGAGTAGGGATCACACAGGAGGAAGGGAAGTCACGCGAGGCAGAGGGAGTAATAACATCAGCAAATACTTTGAGGCAGGAAGGAGGCCAGTGTCATTAACAAAACAATAAAATAACGAAGCCCCGTGTGGATAACACAGTGAGGGCAGGGGGAGCCAGTGGTGAGGATGAAGAGAGGGAGGCACACGAAGGTCCTGGGTGGACGCATATTGGATTTTCCCTAAGCTGTGGATGCTCTTGGAAGCTTTTCTGCAAAGCTGAGGCACGATCGTGTTTGCGTTAAAGAGGAACAAAGAGCAATTGACTCTCGCTGCATTGAGTGGTTTCAAGAAGGACCACGGGGTTGGCTTAGGAGGTGACACGGGTTAGGGTGATAGCAGTGGGGAAAAGTGGGTGGATTTAAGAGGACTTGGCAGACGAGTACTTTGAGAATGAAGGAAAAGCAAGTGACAAGGGGGTCCCCGGGATTCCCACCCTCTGCTTAGACAACAGACTGTGGGCAAGAAGCACATGGGGGCAGGAGTGATCCTGAGGCTGGCTTTGGACAAGTTGCATTCGGGATGCCGGCAAGACATCCAGATGAAGCTGGTGAGTAGGCAGCTAGACACAGGGGTCTGGAGCTCAGTGGCAGGATTTTGGCTGAGAAAATGAATTTTTGAGTCATCGGCCTATAGGTGGTATTTGAAACCACAGATACATAGTCAGAACAAACTAAATTGGCAACCTTTAGCAGTGACCCTCTGCCACAAAGCATGAAATGAAAAAAAGAAGACATCTCATACTGGATTATTCCTTGATGCCGGGATCCCATCATCCCACAGGTGCTATTAATCTTTTAAATAATGGCAAAGTCTGCCTGCTAGTAAATGGGGGCTGCTTTTAAATCTCATTTTTGATGTTAGAACTCTTCAGCACATCTTAGGGGAGTGATGAGTTAGATTACACAATTGGATAGTGGTCTTCTCCCTTTTCCCTTGGCTCTGACTTTAGCTTGTTTTCATTTTCATAATTATTGCAACAGAATGTTTGTGTGTGTTGTGAAAAGATGCCTGCACCCCAATGTTCATTGCAGCAGTATTTACAGTAGCCAAGACATGTAAGTAACCTAAATGTCTATCAACAGAGGAATGGATAAAGAAGATGTCGTATATATATATATATATATATATATATATATATATATATATATATATACAGCGGAATCTTACTCAGTCATAAAAAAGAACAAAATAATGCCATTTGCAGCAACATGTATACAACTGGAGATTATCATACTAAGTGAAGTAAGTCAGAGAAAGACAAATATATGATATCACTTATATGTGGAATCTAAAAAAAATACCAATGAACTTATTTCCAAAACAGACTTGGAAAACAAATTTATGGTGACCAAAGGGGAAAGGGGAGGAGGGATAAATTAGGAGTTTGGGCTGAACAGATACACACTACTATATATAGAATAGATACCCAATAAGGACCTACTGTACAGCACAGGGAACTCTACTCAATATTCTGTAATAACCTAAATGGAAAAAGAATCTGAAAAAGAATGGATATATGTATATGTATAACTGAATCACTTAGGTGTACATCTGAAAGTAACACAACATTGTAAATCAACTATACTTCAATATAAAATAAATATTAAATTAAAAAAAAGGAATCTGCCAAAAAAAGTAATTTTTGTGTGTGTTGAACCCACATATCTGTAATGATAAGACCTAGTGTCTTCTAAGGAATAGCCATCCACTGGAAAAGGGGTGGGGAGAGGTTGAGAGAGGCAGAGAGGGAGAGATGCCCAGGGAGGGTGAGAGACAATGGTTTCCACTGGGGAAGGAAGTGTCAGAGCCCTCCCAACCTTTCAGGCCCTGAAGGAGGCAGGGTGGGATGCCAGCTGCTGAGGGTGGAGCCTTGTGACAAGCTGTCATGCTGGGCCGCTGGGCAAGTGATAAACAAACTTGATTTGAATTATTCTGGCACTGAATAAAATCATTCCTTAGAACTCTGGTTCTGTTTTCTTCTAAAAATTTTATTTTTAATTGTAGTAAAATATGTGTCGCATAAAATATACCATCTCAACCCTTTTTAAGTGAGCACAACAGTGGTACCTTCCCAGTGTTGGACAACCATCACCACCATCCATCATCTTCAGAACTCTTTTCATTTTGTAAAAGTGAGTCTCTGCACCCATTAAACACTGAGTCCTCATCCCACCCGCCCCCAGGCCCTGGTACCCACCATCTACTTTCTGTTCCCGTGAATCTGATGACTCTGAGCGCCTAACGTAAGTGGAATCACACAGTACGTGTCTTCTGGTGTCTGGCTTATTTCATGTAATCTGATGTCCTCAGGGTTCATCCATGTTGTAACACGTGTCAGAATTTCTTTCTTTCTTGAAGGCAGAATCATATTCCATTGTGGGTGCATACCACGTTTTGCTTCGGTTTTTCTTGTGATAAGGACATGTCACGTGAGATCTACCCACTTAACATTTTAAGTGTGCAACGTGGTATTGTTAGCTGTGGGCACTGTTTCCAGAAGACCTCTAGAACCTGTTCATCTTGCAGAGCTGAAACTTTATACCCACTGATTAGATGCCCCCCTCCCCCCTCCCCTCCCCTCCTAGAAACCATCATTGCTTCTCTGCTTCTATGAGCCTGATTATTTTAGGTGCCTCACAGAAGTGGAATCACACAGTATTTTTCCTTGTCACTATGCTAAGTGAAATAAACTGGTTGCAGAAGGACAGATAGGACTTGTGTTCTTGATTTTATTCGGATGTGTATATCATGTGGCCCAGGCAAAAATAAGGTCATGGGTATTACGGGAAGTACCTGGGTGGCCCAGCTATCCTAGAGAATCTCCCCCACGGTTGTCTGCATGGGGTGACCAGAACTGGGGCCTGAGAAAACCAGGCTATTGGAGGAGAGACGGGCGTTCATAGAAGGTAGGCTTGACCTTGTACTTGTGGCAGGTATGGGTGGGAAGTAGGGTTCTGTCATCTTCTTACCTTATCCGAGAAAGAGCACGCTGCCCTCAAGTCTCCCCCTGAATTCTCTTCCCTTTCTTTCCAGATTCAGAGTCATTAGCTACTGTAGGGTGCCGGAGAAACTCCCCTTTTTTATTCACCTGACAGAACACAGAAGAGGCAGAAACAGATAACTCATCCCTAGAGGCAAACATGAGTGTGGGTGACACTCACTTGCTTTGTTTACCTCCAAAATCCCAGTATGTGAATGAGTATGATTGATCCCGGGGGCTCAAGTTCTAGGACTAATACGGTACTTCATCCCCTGTTTTTAGTGTCTCAATGCAATTGTCAAAAATGTACTAACACTTCTCATAAAAATATATCATGAACACATGTCAACATTACCATGAGCGTGACACCCCTAGTTTGTAAATGAGGAAACCTGGTAGATGGCACGGTTGGCTCTGAGCACCTTGGAGGAGCTGGGTATTTATGGGCAGCTTGATAAAGTGATGTTACATTGAGCTTGCCGAGTTAGCTGCAAGGCTGGTTTATGTCCCACAGGGCATTAAGCCGTAACCCCAAATTAATGTATAGCTTCACTGTGTACAGACCCCAGGCCAGTAGTAAATAACCAAGCTGAACATGGATGCCTTCTAGATAATTAAACAGCCCTTGGTCAAGCCTGTTAACCAATGATAATGGAAGGACAGAAGTCACACTCTTGCCTTGTTTCCAAGTTTTGGACAGTATTTCTCAACAGAACGTTATTGCCGTAGGAAAATGCCCACCTGTCTCTGTGTTGTCCTGATGAAAAACGCAGCAGATTTCCCAAACCCATTTCTGCTCGATTTACTTAAGACATCACAAGATGCCTTCAGTCCCCACGTAAGTGTAAGTTGGAATGTTTCTCGATTTTAAGGGCCAAGTCTTTGTCCGGACGACACGCTACTGAAGACGGAATTGCTGTCTCTTTATTCTTTATGTTACACAACCCCCTGCCCCAGTGGAGGTGATTTTTCAGGCTACTTAATCAAGTGGAAAAGCACCGCGGTTTAAATGTAATCTTTGAGGATTTTCTGGCCACCTCTTTTTTCCTTTGGGCGGGATCTGAGTCCCAGGTCACGGGGCTTCAGCTAGATGCACGTTATCCCATCCGGATTCCAGCCTTTTCCACCTTTGCATCTGTATTGGCATCTTCTGAGAACATCTTCTCGTCTGCTCCCTGGCTGGCTGGTCCAGATCTAGTTCTACCATAGGGCCAGACCCATGATTTCCACAGAGCGTGGACCCGGGGAGAATAGATCTCCTCTTCTTCTTTGGGGTCACCAGACTGTTAGTGGTGTTGCCTCAGTTTCTCAAGCATCCTGACTTAACAGCCATTCATATCAGCTCTCTGGTTTTTCTTGCCGTGGAGGAAGCAGGGGACTCTGATAGGTCTGGATGCCGCCCAAGATTCTATGTGGAAATTGAGGGCACAGATTGCCTCTGCTCTGGGACCCCCCAGTATATCTGGAAGGGGAGGGGTTCTATCTCACCTCACCCCAGCTTCCCTTGGAGGCGGTTCTGAGGAGCAGGCAGAGTAAAGTACCATTTCATAGACTCTCTTTCCGACATCTATTTTCTTCTTCTTTTCTTCGTATCTGTTCCCCTTCCTCAAACCAGAAAATTATCTTCTAAGAGTTTGAATAAAGCACATTATTCTTCAGAATCTATTGTATAGGGCTGGGTGGCCCTTGGTTATTCACACTCAAAGAGTTTGCTTTTATTCTTTGCATTTATGCTATAACAGAAAGGGGAATTTGAAACCTGGGAGTATCAGGGCCTGGTGGAGGGATGTTGGGGGGGTGGGGGGAGGGAGGCACCAAGAGAAGGAATAAAGGAAAATGTTACGACGAAGATTAGAAAAGAATTACAGGGAGGCATACATCAAGTAGTAGTTAAAGATATTTTCCCACTACGCTTAGCACAGTGCCTTTCATCAGTAGAGAGTCATATATAGTCATCAAGTGGACAAATGCGCCTTATATAATAGAAAACAACACAGGAAATGTGCTATTTTAATTTCCTTTTGTTGAAATTGATGAATCTTAAGCGTGTCATTTCCAGTACTTGCTGAATATTGTGTGATTGTATATGAGTGTGCGTATCTTTTTTCAATTAACTTGTCAGTCTACCCTTATTTTTCAGGAAAAGAAAGCATTTCAAGTTATTCTAAGTTGTTTAAATAAATGTGCTTACTGATTTGTGAAAATCCAGGATTTGGTCTGCAGTGTTTTTACCGGAATCTCTTTGTAATTTGGAGAACCTTTGGAAGGCCTATAAAGAAATAATTCTTTTTTTTTAATCAAGCGGATGAAGTTTAGGGGAAAAGAGTCTTTCTGATTTCTTTCAGATCTGAATAATGCAAGAGCTACTGGCGTTAAAGGACTTTATACATTACATTGTGTTTCTTGAATTTTTCGATATCGCAGCGCTTTTGGCACTTCCCGGACAAGAGCGCCAAGAAAGGATGCCCGTGGGGTGTTCAGTCTGGGAGGTCCTGCTGTTAATGCGAGGTGCAAATCAAAAGGGATTTTGGAAGACTCTTATCCTTAAGTTCTGAGGGTGGCTGCAGTGATAGAAATGTTTCCAGTAAATCTGGGTTTACAGAGAAGCCTGTGTTTAGACAACCATCTCCAGCTTTTTTGAGAGAGAAGTTTCACTCTGCTTGCCCTAAGCAAATCCTCCTCAGGAGCAAGCAGCCATGCCCTTTGGTCCTGAAAGTTGCATGTAACATACAGGTTGATGGAGATCTGTGGCTTTTGCCTGTTGAGCATGCATGTCCCATTCCTCCAGCAGCCTCCTGCCAAAGTTGCTTTGGGTACCATACTTCCTCCGTTGGATGCGGGCTCGGTAGACATATCAGTTAAGACACCTCCCCGCTCCTGGCCAGGAGCATGTGGTCCTGCCACTACTGGACCAATCAGATGCTATTTCCCAGTGGCGTGGCACAAAACCCAGAAATGGTGGGGATTTATTTTACCGCAGCTGGGGCATCTTGGAGGTGATTTCTTCCGGTTCTCACACCTGAATCCCCAAAGGTGCTCAGGGCTCTGTCCTTGCCAGGTCGGGTTTTGTTTCAGTGGCTGCTGCTCTGGGACCAGTTCCAAGGAGTGTGTGTTGGGGGTGGAGTAGGAGGGCTCCCACACCGGCGGGGTGCCCTGCAGTTCAACTCGGCTCTGACTCTGTCTACCTGGAGACGGCATCAGCTTCCACCGGCTAAGGGCTCAGTCCCACAAGACCGCCCCCAGCTTCAGGCTCCAGTCAGAAGTGCAGGTTGTCACCTGTGCCTCTGACTGACCGGCTGTGGATTGTAGGTTCCAATGACCCCCCTCCTTGGCTTCGATTAATTTGCTAGAGTGGCTCACAGATCCAGAGAAACGTTTTACTCACTAGATTACCAGTTTATTATAAAAGGCTATAACTCAGGGAACAGCCAGATGGAAGAGATGCACAGGGCAAGGCATGGGGAAAGGTTATGGAGCTCCAGGCACTGCTCTCCCCAAATCTCCACCCGTTCATCAACCCCGAAGTTCTCCCAATCTAGTCCCCTTGGGTTTTTATGGAGGCTTCTTTACAGAGGCATGACTGATTACATCATTGGCCACTGACGATGGATTCAGCCTGCAGCCCGTCTCCCCTTCCCTGTGGTCAGCGTGGAGCTGGGGATGGGGTGGGATTGGGAGTGACAAAGTCCCAAACCCTCTAATCAGATGGTTGGCTCCACTACCAGCCAGCCCTCACCCTTAGATGTGGTCCAGAAGTCACCTCATTAACATCACCAAAGATACCTTTCCAGCTCTCCTAACAGGAAATTCCAGGGGTTTGGGGAGCTCTATGCCAGAAATGGGGACAAAGACCAGATGTGTATTTCTTCTTACAAATAGCAGTATCGCAGTGATCAACCCCTAGAGCCTTCTTAAGTCTCCCTGGGTTGCAGTTTAGCCACCCTGCTGCTTCTGCTTGCAGCTCGAGAGTCCTGAGTTGTGTATTAGCAGGCAAAACCCTCTGGATGCAATGTTAGGGTCTTGAAATTTCCAAATAGTGTCAAAGGATAATTTGATAGAGGTTTCTAGCCACGAATAATTTAAGGCTTATTTTTCCCAGTGTTCTGATGCATGAAAGTTTGATTTGCTGGCTCTTCTTTCAGAAATTCCTGCTATCAAGATACTTGACAGAATCAGAGCCTTTTCTTAGGATGTAAGAGAAGAGTATATACCAAGTGCTACTGGACCTACGTCCCACATTCTTAGCATTTCTTCTTTTTTAAATTTATTTATTTTATTTATTTTTGGCTGCGTTGGGTCTTCGTTGCGGTGCACGGGCTTCTCATTGCGGTGGCTTCTCTTGTTGCAGAGCATGGGCTCTAGGCACGCGGGCTCAGTAGTTGTGGCTCTTGGGCGTAGTGGCTCTGTGGCATGTGGGATATTCCCGGACCAGGGCTCGAACCCATGTCCCCTGCATTGGCAGGCGGATTCTTAACCACTGCACCACCAGGGAAGCCCCCTTAGCATTTCTTACATTTGTGTTGTCTTCCAGTGATGAAACATACACATTGTGTGTGTGTGTGTGTGTGTGTGTAGGGGTGTAAAATTGTAATCATGAGCCTTTAAAATAAATAAAATTTAACCCCTTTTTAACATTCAAAAAATACTGAAGTCGTCTCGTTTTATTTCCCCACATCTGAGAAGGTGGGACTATAATTCACTTAAAAAAATCTTCACGGTAGTGTGTGTCGGGGAGAGGGGGGCAGAACAGTTGCAAATTGATGTTTCTCTCCTTGTCATTTTAAAGAATCAGGATTTTGTTAAGCAAATAATAGTTGAAGTTTGGTGACACATTATGCAAAATTAATGTATGACTTAGTCTCTGATGAGGCTGGTTTTAATTAAGATCACAAAGCAGAGTGAGGACAGCCAAAGTGAAAGAGTGAAATTATGCTAAAACCAGCTTCCTTTCCAGCAAAGCCATTTGGAAATGGCTTTAAGCTTTCTAAGGAAAACTCTTCAACAGAATACAAAGTCATCACCATGTTAGTAGGGAAGTTGCAAATCCTTGTCGATAGATGCACATGTGGCCTTGTCAGACAATCCACGTGTAATGCACAAAATACAAGCAGTTTTTTCTGTGCAGTTTATCATAGTGATAATGTCCTATTGATGTCCTATTGAGTGTGATAATGGTGCTGTCTGTAGCCTTGGCTGAGGTGGTCCGAAAGCAAACGACTTCCAAAGTTACCTTCGTGTATCAACTAGCATTTTATTTTATTTTTTTATTTTTAATATTTAATGTTTTTGGCTGTGCTGTGCAGCATGCGGGATCTTAGTTCCTGGACCAGGGATCGAACCCATGCCCTCTGCAGTGGAAACTTGGAGTCTTAACTACTGGACCGCCTCGGAGTCTTAACTACTGGACCGCCAGCCAAGTCCCTCAGCCAGCATTTTAAAGGCAGGATCCTGAATCCATGGCTATGAGGAAGCTGATGAGTGCTGGGAAGTTGGGAAAGACAGGAAGTGATGGGACAGGTGAAGGATGGGAGAATACGCCCTTCATCTCATGACGGTAGCAGGTGTCCAATCATGGCTGAATGGGAACATGGCCCCGACACAATTTATAAATGAAAAACTCCTGGTTTTTAAAAGTTAACCAGGAGACAGCCAAATGGCCAACAGGTCCATGAAAAGATGCTCAACATCACTAATCATCAGGGAAATGCAAATCAAAACTACAGTGAGATGCTTTTAGACTCAATTGTCTTTTGCAACATTGTTTCATTTTAACAGGCAGAGAGAGCTGCTGTGCTCTGTGCCTATACTGATTTACAACCCTCTGTTTTGTTGCTTACTTTGTTCTAAATCGTGACCCATTTATTCTACAAGTATTTATCGAGCATGTGCCATGTCCAAGCCCTGTACTAGTTGCACAGGAAGCACATTCTTGCGGTTGGTGGTGGAGATTACATCCTAATCATGGGGACCAGACAATACACAGATAAATAACTATATAACATACATGCATATATAGCTGACCCTTGAGCAATGCGGTGGAGGGGGTCAGGGGTGCCCACCGTCCTCGAAGCTGGAAATCCACATATAAATTAAATAGCTATAGTCGGCCGCCCTTTTTATCTGCTGTTCTGCCTCCATGGATTCAACCAACCAAGGATCTTGTAGTCTTGTAGTATCTAGTATTGAAAAAAATCGGTGTTAATGGACCCTCACAGTTCAAACCCATGTTTAAACTCATATTTACTGTATCTATATCATCTATATCCTTATCTATATCTCTCTCCATATATGGTGATAGTGCTAGGTAGAACAGTAGAGCAAAGAGGTGAGTTAAAGTGTGTCTGTGTGACTTTAAAACGTGTGGAAGTGAGAAAGTACCAGTTGGGTATCGCCTTGGAAGAGGCAAGGGGATGAATCATGCGGATGCCTGGGCAAAGCTCACTCCAGGCAGAGCAAAGGCAGATGCAAAGGCCCGGGTGGGGAGGGCAGCTGGCCAGATCTGGTCAGTGGGCAGAGGACAGTGTGGCTGGATGGAGGGAGCGGAAAGAGAGTGGCTTGGGCCCCGGAAGGCTGTTGTAGAGGCAGTGCCACTTCCTCGGAAGGGATTGGAGGGCCTCTGGGCTTCCCTCAGCTGAATTCCAACATAGCTGGCTCCCTGGCTGCTGGGTGGAGAACGGATTTCTAGGGAGGAACGGGCAGGAGTGGGGGTGGTGGGAACAGTTAGGAAACCAGGTAAGAGAGGCAGCCCTGGAGGTGGGAAGAAGTAGTGGCATTGGTACATCTTTTAAAGATGGAGCCAACAGAGTTGGATGATAGATTTTACGTGGAGCCTGAGATGAAGAGGCTTTGAGGGTACTGAGCAAGGGAAGGCTAGGCTTCTGTCCACGGAGAAGGGGAGGCTGCAGGAGAAGCGGGTTCTGGAACGGGGAGACCAGGGCTGTACTCTGAAATTCCGTGAACCCTGTGTCTCTCCCACTGCACTGGGGCTTCTTTAGGGTATAAAGCATTTTACCCTCGCCACCAAATACTGAAGCCTTGGGAGGTCCTCAGTAAAGGATTACATAAATGATGAAATCTCTTTCCTCCCAGCAAGGATGGCTTGGGTGTATATATGAGAAATAGTGTTTCTTTATTGAGAGAGAAAAAAATAAAACATTCTTTTTCAATATTACAGAGCACCTCAACCCACTGCCCACCCCCAAGCTTTATGGTTCTTTTCAAGTCCTGAGTTCCCCTTAATGTATCTTGAGTCCCCTGACGTTTCCGCATCTCCTATTTCACTATATGCTGGTCCAGGACAATGACATCTCTTTTCCTTGTTCATGTCTCCACCGGTCTCCCCCAGTTCCACTCCTGGCTCCTTAGAAGCCATCCCCCTCCGAGTGCAAATGAAATCAAATCCCTCTCCAGCTTAAAATCGTTTGATATCTTCATTGCGGTCAAGAGAAGACGCAGGTTCTTTTTTTAAAAAACTTTTTATTTTCTATTGGGGTATAGCCGATTCACAATGTTGTGGTAGTTTCAGGTGCACAGCAAAGTGACTCTGCCATACGTATACACGTATCCATTCTCCCCCAGACTCCCCTCCCATCCAGGCTGCCACATAACGTTGAACAGAGTTCCCCGTGCTGTACAGTAGGTCCTTGCTGGTTATCCGTTTTACGTATAGCAGTGTGGACATAAGACGCAGGTTCTTGACCTGCAAGGTTGTGCATGACCTGGAACCAGCCTGTCTTTTGCTGTGCTGCAGTCACCCTGGCTTCTCTGACCGGATTGTTCAAACCTCTTGTTTCCCCAAGGCCCTTGTAAGTGTCACTCCTCGAGCTGGAAAGTTGATCAGTTGACTTTTTGTCATTCATCTGTAGATGTTGTTCTCGGTCTTGGAACGCTCGTTCCTTGGCCTGGCTCACTCTTCTGGGGCAGGTGCCTGACTGACGGACGCACCGCCCCCTAAGAGCTGTGTCCACACCTGGCCCACCTGAGAGCTTCCCCAGTATACTCACTCAGTAGGGCCGGGTGGTTCTGTTTGGAAGTGGGGAAGAACGGTTTATGGGCTAAACGTAGAATCAAAGACCTTTGTTCTACACAGAAGAACTATTTACGTCATCCTTATCTTTGGAAGTTGCCCCACAAGCTCATTAATTTGCTTCTTGTTTTATTTATTTAACAAATGTCCTCTTGAGTGTGTGCCATGTTCTGTGTGTTCTGTGTCCTGAGGGACCTACAGATAGGAGCAGCACACATGCTATTCTTTATGATGATGCCAATAGCTGACACTTTCCAGCCGTCATTTACGTGCCAGACCCGACTCTTAAGACCCGACACAGACATCAACTTGTGTGGTGTCCTCTTGCCACTGTTACGGTTTCCATTTTGAAATGCAGAAAATGAGCAACGGGGAGATTAGTGAGAGAGGTGGAGGGTTTGGACCCATGCAGTCTGGGGCTCCAGCTCTCAGTTTAGAGTAGCAGGACCAGGAGATGCTGGGGGTGGGTGGAGTGAGACGACTGTCCATGTGGGCTGGTTGTGAGAAGGTGGCAACTGCCACACAGCCGAGGAGACACTCCCAGGTCCCTGAGCAGGACCACCTCGGGTCTTGGAACGATGACTAGGTCTGCGTTCGTGGGTGTTGACTCTATCTGTCCATCCATCTCTCCATCTCTCCATCATCTATCTACCTTTCTTTCTATCTACCTATCTGTCATCTAGCTGTCAGTCCATCCACCATCTATCTATCTATCTGTGTCTGTCTATCTACCTATCATCTTCCATCTGTCCATCTATCATCTATCTATCCATCCATGTATCCATCTATCATCTATCTGCCTTTCCATCCATCCATCTGTCCATCTATCCATCCATCCATCCATCATCTATCTACCTATCATCTATCTATCTATCTATCTATCATCTATCTATCTATATGCATCTGTCTATCTATGTATCTGTCATCCATCTGGAAGCGTCACTCTTGCAAGGAAATGGTCTAAAGATGAACAAATGCTATGGGGTAGAACTTTGCCTACCCAGCCTTTCCAGCCAATCCTCCTGATTGGTTTTGAAGGTGATGTTGTGTAGATGAATCCAACTTCCCTGCCTCAGTGCCATTCCATGTTTCCCCCAGGTCTTTACGAGTCTCCAGTTTGAGCATTTCCTCCTCACTGGGGTCTGCTCAGGGTGGAACCGGGGTGAGTTGGATGGGGTGCCCTGGGCACTCAGTCCAGCTCTGCAGTCCAGGGATTGTGCTGGAGAGTGAACGCCTCCTTGTGTTTTGAGCTCTGGGCCCCTCCCTTGCCTCACCCTCCTCCAGCCCTGAAAGCCTGGAGAGCGTTAAGACTCTGGGATATATGCGGGGCTGCAAAATCCATAATCTTTACACTTAGCGCTGCTTTTTCCACTTACCCACAGGCATATGTATTTGTCATGGGCTCCGTTTCAGCCTGTCTCCTCTTGCTGTAGGCAAGAAAAATCTCCTTCCCCACCTACTTTTAATAATTAAATAGGAATTTTCCAGGAGACTCTGGAGTAGAATCTTTAAATGTAACAATAATGCTTTCCACACAGATTTAAGGAAAGTACCTCCCTGGGAGCTATCTTAACTTTGTAGCATTTGCAATAGTAAACAGTTAAAAATTAACATTCAATAGGATAGTGAAAGCCAACATTGATTTCGTGCTTGATATGTGCTGGGCATTGTTTGAAGAGTAATAATCTTTAAAATAACCTGTGAGCTAGTACCCCCATTGCACAGATGAGGAAGATGAATTTTTTTTTTAATTGAAGTGTAGTTGATTTACAACGTTATGTTAGTTTCAGGTGTACAGCGCAGTGATTCAGTTATACGTGTGTGTGTGTGTGTATATATATATATATGTATTTTTTTCTTTTTCAGATTCTTTTCCATTACAGACTATTACAAGATACTGAGTATAGTTCCCTGTGCTATACTGTAGGACCTTGTTGTTTATCTGTTTTATATATAGCAGTGTGTATCTGTTAATCCCAAACTCCTAATTTATTTACCCACCCTTTCCCCTTTGGTAACCATAAGTTTGTTTTCTATGTCTGTGAGTCTATTTCTGTTTTGTAACTAAGTTCATTTGTGTCATTTTTTAAAGATTCCATGTATAAGTGGTATCATATGATGTCTTTCTCTGACTTAATTCACTGGGTATGAGAATCTCTAGGTCCATCCATGTTGCTGCAAATGGCGTTATTTCATTGTTTTTTTATGACTGAGTAATACATATATATATATATATATATATATATATATATATATACACCAAAGATAAAGTTAGTTACCCTCACATTCTGGCTCCATAGCCCTCAGGCAGTTTACGACCTGACAAATACCTGGATTAATTACCTATTGTGGCAGTAACAAATTTCCACAGATTTAGTGGCTTTAAACACACACTTTTTTCTTTTCTCTTGCATTTCTGGATGTCGGAAGTCTGAAATGGGTCTCAGTGAGCTAAAAATCATGGTATCCGCAAGGCTGTAGTGCTTCTGGAGGCTCCAGGGGAGTTTCCTTGCCTTTTCCAGCTTTTAGAGGCTGCCCTCCCGCTCCCGGCCCTTCTCTGTCTTCCTGGTCCAACTCCTTATGACCATTGTGTCTCCTGTTGCCTCCCTCTCTTAAGGACCCTTGGGATCATGTAGAGCCCGCCCTGATAATCCAGAATAATCTCCCATCTCAAGATTTTTGACCCAATCATATCTATAAAACCCCTTTTGCCCTGTTAGGTAACATATTCACAAGCTCTGAGGATTCGAATGTGGATTTCTTTGGTGGAGGGGAGGGAAGGCATTCTTCTGTCTACTATAAACCCTAAGAACAGATTAGGAATTTTCTGACACAGGAGGGAGGTGACATGGACGTGGGAAGGTTTTCTTACCATGTGCAGAGACACGGAAAGCAGGTGCCTGAACCAAGGTGAGCCGAGGTGGTTGTGATCAAAGACTCAGGACAAGAGGTTGGATTTTTACCCCGGGATTGGACAGAGCTTCCTGAAAGCCTTCTCGGGGATGCTTTCACAGCGTGATTCCCCCGGTGGATCCTCAATCACTTTAAACGAAGGCGGTGTGTTCATTTTCTCAGTTGTGCGGGGGTCAGAGTCCTTGGTCTAACTTCCCAGCAGGTTTCTCTTCTGGAAGCCAGAAGGCAGTTGAAATTGATGAGATTCTTGCATTCCAGCGCTTCAAAGAACAGGGCTTTCATCAATTTCAGTCTCTGGGATGAAGACTGAAGCAGAGTCACCAGAGCTGGAGGACGGGGGGCTGCACCAACGCGTGCCTCCACCTGACAGTTTGTTTTAAAGGATTCTGAGGGACGGAAGATCACAGGCACCCCAGGGAAACTGACTTCTCGTGGAACACATGGCTGGTTTTGTTGGAATGGAATGTGTTTTCTGCAGCTGTACAAGGAGCAAATCTTAATTGTTTAAGAACACAGAAGGAATGTATTTTCTCTATAGCCGCCTTTTCTCAGAAGGCTGTCCTTGAAACTTTTCAGTATTTGAACCTAAAAACGTTTTTTGGTTGGAAGTCATTCTCATGTACCTGCCACAAGGCACTTCCCTTTGTCAGGAGAGCCCACCACAAAAGCATTTAATATTCTTTACCCAGTGTGATGGTCAGTTTTAGGTGTCAACTCGTCTGGGCTGAGGGATGTCCGAAGAGCTGGTAAAACATGATTCCTGGGTGTGTCTGGGAGGGTGTTTCTGGAAGAGACTAACATTTGAATTGGGGAACTGAGTAAAGAAGATCACCCTTACCCACACGGGAGGGTATCATCCCATCCTTCGATGGCCTGAATGGAAGAAAAAGACGGAGGAAGAACAAACCCTTTCTCCCTCGAGTTGAGTTGAGACATCCATCTTCTCCTGCCCTCAACCATCAGCGCTCCTGGCTCTCAGAGGTTCTGACTCAGAATGAATAACACCACCTGCTTTCCTGGGTCTCCAGCTTGCAGAGGTCCCTCATGGGACTTCTAACAGCATGAGCCAATTCCTATAATCAATCTCTCTCTCATCTATGTCTGTATCTATCTATCTATGTATCTACCGACATATTTATCATTTATCCATCCATCCGTCAGTCATCTATTATCTATCATTTATCTACCTATCTGTCCATCTATTTATCATTTAGCTGTCCATCCATCATCTATCTATTCATGAATCATTTGTCTATTTACCCACCCATTCATCCATCATCTATTATCTATCATTTATCTACCTATCTGTCCATCTGTTTATCATTTAGCTGTCCATCCATCATCTATCTATTCATCTGTCATTTATCTATCTACCCACCCATCCATCCATCATCTGTTATCTATCATTTTTCTATCTATCCATCTATTTATTGTTTATCTATCTATCTACCGACATATTTATCATTTATCCGTCCATCCATCAATCATCTATTATCTATCATTTATCTACCTATCTGTCCACCTATTTATCATTTATCCATCCATCATCTATCTTATTCATCTGTCAATTATCTGTCTACCCACCCATCCGTCCATCATCTATTATCCATCATTTATCTACATATCTGTCCATCTATTTATCATTTAGCTGTCCATCCATCATCTATCTATCTATTCATCTGTCATTTATCTATCTACCCACCCATCCATCCATCATCTGTTATCTATCATTTTTCTATCTATCCATCTATTTATTGTTTATCAATCTATCTATCATCTGTCTGTCTGTCTGTCTGTCTGTCTGTCTGTCTGTCTGTCTATCTATCTATCTATCTATCTATCTATCTATCTATCTATCTATCTATCTATCTGTCATCTCCTGTTGGTTCTCTTCTCTGAAAAGCCCTGACTAGTACCCTCAGCTCCTCACTTTGTATATACCGTGTGATACGTTAAAGATACAGATGTTATTAGTTCAGGAGCAAATAACGATCCCAGTCACGGGCCTGGAATCGGCTTTCTTTAAAAGTCTCTGAGGTCAGCTGTGGTGATTTGCCATTTTCTTTCAAAGATGAAAACCTCAAGACGCTGCCCAGTGTGTCAATATCTCAGACATTCAAAGCTAAAACAGCACCTTGAAGACTGTGCTCATTTTGTAGGTAAGCTACGGAAGTCCCTGGGACCTTGCATGGCTCATCCAAAGTGACAGAGTCAGGACTTCAAATCATATTGCCTAATTTCTAATTCAGCGGCCTGTGCAAAAAGACCCAATCCTGATGGCCTCAGTGGTCCTCCAGCAGGGCCGCCATTTTGCAGAACTTACAAGTTGAGTCACAGCTGAAGTGCTTCCTCGTCTTAGTTTTCCTGCCATCCTGAGAGATAAGAATGATCTTCTCTACACTTGCTGCTGTCGTGCATTTACTTATTGATCTTTGTCAATGTCTTATTGGTGACTTAAAGAGTCTTTTGAGACCTGGTTATTCTTTCTCACATGAGGAGTAGCTGGTAAAGGAATGTGTCTTTATTGTTCTGTAACAATGGCTTCTATTTATTGAGGCCTAACAAAGTGCCGGACACTAGTTTTCATGGATCAACACATTAAATCCATCAACCCTAGGATATGGTTGCTGCTAATCCCCGTAGCTGACAGAGGAGAAAACTACTTAGAGAGGTCAAGACAGGTCCCTGAAGTCACAGAATGAACAGAAGATGGAGATGAGATGTGAAGATTTGAGGTCAGGATCTGAACGCCCCAGAGACTCCGTCCTTGTAACTTGAGTCAGCTTCTGTTCTGAACTCATTGCATGGGGGCGGGGGTGGGGGGAGAAGCGGGCCCCCAGCTGGCCCAGTGCCAAGGCTTTGTCCTAGTTCCGGGGAACATGCATTGTGCCCAGGAGTGTCTGGGGTGGCCGTCTGGGTTCCTCGTGTCATTTGCCTACATTTGCATCTTCTGAAATGTTCGTCATCCTCCCTCATCCTTGCACATCCATCCGTGGAGGTTCCCCTCGTGTGCATGAGGCTCTTTCAGATCTAGTGCCTTTCTCAGCCGGATCCTTGCTTTAGGCACGGGGTATTCTAAGAGGTTCTCCAAGCACTGGCTGCCTTTGGCTCTCTGAGTCTTTGGCTCCTTCTCTCCCTGGCGTCTACCCTGATTCAAAGCACAGGCCTGCCCAGACAAAACTCTAATTCAAAAAGATAACATGCACCCCTATGTTCACTGCAGCACTATTTACAACAGCCAGGACATGGAAACAACCTAAATGTCCATCGACAGACAAATGGATAAAGATGATGTGGTACATATATACAATGGAATACTACTCAGCCATAAAAAAGAATGAAATAATGCCATTTGCAGCAACATGGATGCAACTAGAGGTTATTAGACTCAGTGAAGTAAATCAGAAAGAGAAAGGTAAATATCATATATCACTTATATGTGGAATCTAAAATATGATACAAATGAACCTGTGTATGAAACAGAAAGATAGTCACGGACATAGAGGAGAGACCTGGGGTTGCCAAGGGGGAGGAGGGTGGGGAAGGCAAGGAGTAAGAGGTTGAGGTCAGCAGACGTAAGCTTTTATACATAGGATGGATAAACAACGAGGTCCTACTGTAGAGCACAGGGAACTATATTCAGTATCCTGTGATAAACCATCATGGAAAAGAATATGAAAAGGAATGCATATATATGTATAACTGAGACACTTTGCTGTACAGCAGAAATTAACATAACATTGTAAATCAACGATACTTCAATTAAAAACATGTAAAAAGAAAAAAGAAAAAAAGCACAGGCCTGGCTTACTCCATGGGGCAGGGGCCAGATCCCTTCCAGAGAGGCTCCGTCAATGTCTGTGTTGCTACCCATCTCTGCCCCCGGGAACCTCACTGAAACTCATCATCTATGGCCTACACCATGAATCCTTCCCCGTCTTTTATAGGACTTCCATTTTAACAATCAAAAACAAGGAAGAGGGACTTCCCTGGTGGTCCAGTGGTTAAGACTCTGTGCTTCCAATGAAGGGGACGTGGGTTTGATCCCTGGTCAGGGAACTAAGATCCCACATGCCGTGCAGCGCGGCCAAAAAATTAAAAACAAACAAAAAAGAACCCAAAAAACAAGGAAGAACTTCCTGGGCTCTGTCTTCATCTGAGACAACAGCAAGAAATGGTGTATCTCCCGTCAGAAAATGGGGGCCGACTGTACCAAGGGTATTCAGGCATTGGGCGGGGAGATCGACTTCATATTTCAAATATTATCCTGCTACACCTGCCCTGTATGTTTCTGTTTGTGGAATATGAAGTAATATCCATCAGTACTTCAAGAATTTGTGCTGTTCCACCTGGGAGACACTTTACATCAAAGCCAGGGTAGAAATTCACTGGGAGATGGCACTGATACAAACCATACTTTTTCCAAAGCTCTTCAACAAGGCTGTATGTTGGACATGTCAGGACCCGCAAATATGAAAATGGCATCCATCTTTAATGTCATAATTAAATCGGAAGATCTGAGGGTACCTGAATGGTGTATAGAATGAATCATTGTGCTAACAGAAAGTGGCAGAAAAGTACAAATATATTCCCATCCCATCAATTTACTTTTCCAGAGTGAACCGTCTATTCATCTTATAATAGAACCACCTCACTATTTTTTTAAAGGAATTGAGTGGTTTTAAAATGATTTTTCGGTGGGTACAAAAAAGACTTTGTAGCACAAGCCACAAAATAATGTATTTTTCCACCATGCTTTCATTTATGCTCTGTTGTGTCGGGGATGTGAGATCTTCGAGAGCCCTAGAATATTTTTTCCAGTCATCAATAATTAGGTGTCAATCAGTAGAATCAGTACGTGTAAGCGTAACAAGGGTGCTGACACCTGGAGTGATGAAAACTTCTGTAGCTGCTGGGGTAGAAATAGACATACCAGAAAAGACAGGGATTTCCAGCATTGAAAACAACCGGCTTTGGGTAGATACCCCGCCTTATTCATTTGAATTGCCCAGGCCCAGCAATGATGCCTGCTATATAATAACCACTAAAGGTGTGAACGTTTGCCGAATGTATTATAGAAGTGTTGATAAGATATGTGAATATCTTAAAAGCTGAAACTCTGAAAGGCACAAAATTCTTCTGCATTAGTGCGTGAGTCAAAATTGTAGAAGGAAATGGGCAACAAACTCCAGATGGATGTTTGCAGAGAGTGTGTTGATGGGGTTAGTGACGGAGGTGTGATCAGAGTTAAGGGACCGAACCCTGGGGCAGCACAAGTGGGGCGGACTCACGGACGCCTGGCCTGGGGGCGGGGAAAGGGAAATTTGAGACTGGGACCCGGAGAGACGTGCCTTCAGGAGAGGAGGGATCATTCCACCGAAGCTGAGGCACAGAGGGGAACGAGCACGGAGGAGACTCCCCACTTCTTCCTTTGCTTCCCCGCATCTCCTGCTGGTCCCTTCCGCTGCCTGAACTCAGCTGAAGCAGACGTGATGCCCAGTGGATGCCGTCCACACAGAGCAGACAAGTGCGGCACAAATGCGAGCGAGGAAGCAAAGCATCCATCTCGGTGTTCATTGCGATGGTTTACCCCGTGTAGTTTCCTGACGCTGTATCCTAAGTAGAGCTTGCTGTATGTGGATTTCAGTGGGCCATGATGCATGTGACCCAGACAGCCTGGGAGATCCCCTCTCTGCCCCCAGGAGAGGGTTATTCTCCCTCTGTTGTATTAGAGGGAACTCCAAGGAGACTGGCTTTGTGGGCATGTCTTCTTTTTCTCTGGCTTTCACAGCGGGGGCCGTGGGGTGGGTGGAGGGCTAGTGCCTCTTCCCTCTTGCTGTTCCCTGTGCCTGCCCCCCCTCCACACACACCTTATCTTGGCTGGGGGCTCATCAGTTCTTTGGGAGGCGGGAGGTCTTCCCTCCTGGGCATCCCCCCTCACCTGTCCCCCGTAGTGGGAATTCAGATGTCGTTGAAGCCGTTCTTTTTCTGAAAGGCCAGGTAAGCCTCTGAAGCAGAACAGGGCAGGTGCGCGGGGCTGGGACTTGTGTGCGTGTGTGGATGACCCACGCATCCCCTCACACCTCCTGGGACTGGGCAGGAATGAGGTGCCCCTTCCAGCAGAAGGATGGAGTGGTCTCTGGCCCCATCACCTGAGGGAAGACTAGGACAAGCTAGCATTCCTACCAGCTCTGGGTCCCCCCTTCCCTCCTCCTGGGTCACATAGGGTGAACAGAACCCAGTGGGATGAGGGTTCACTGTCTTCTAACAGAGTTTTCTTGCAGAAGGAAATTGGGTTCTACTCTTCAGATGGCATTGACCCTATTCTTTTGGGAATTAAAATCCCTGGTATGACTGTGCTCAGAAGAATTTGCTTTTGACGTGGGTCTGCTTTTGTGATAAAAGGCAGAGAATCAGGGAGCGTGGGTCTGACTGGATCATTTAGGATGGGTGGTACCATCTCCAAGGAGAACTCGTCCCCCAGTAGATGGTGAATAGCTTACCCTGCCGCATGGGTGTTCCCATGTCTTGCTGTAATGTGTTGGGATTTTTTTCTTTTCTTCTTTATCTCTGGAGTTTTTAGTATGAGGCTGTATATCAAATGCTTGGTACTTGTTGTGTCCACACAGCCTCCCGCCCTCCCTCCATCCCTTCCCCTTCCCCTCCTTTCCGTTCTTCCTTCTTTTCTCCTGCAAAAGCATCTATTCTGTCCCTGTGTCTGGTGGGACTGTAGCCGCCGACAATGGTTATTTTAAGTCTATCCATTACGCAGCAAGGACGAATGCGGCTACTTAGGTTTAGCGGCGAGATCTCTAATCTCATTGCCTCTTCTTGGTATTTGGTAGGATATGATAGCTGAGACGATTTAAATAAGATTTTGATAAACGAACGGAGGAGTCATTTAATCTGCTTGTTCAGTAATGGCCGATCGATACGGTGCATTATTGGCTATAGAGTTGCTGCAGACTCTGTCGCATGATGGATGGCCCTGTAGATTATCGGGGGGCAACCTTTTTTTTTTTTTTTAAATTTCAGTTTTGGTTGCAGATGAGCCTCGGTGACATTGCCGCGAGGGCTACGAACTGAAGAGATGAACAAGAGTGTAGAGCTAGTTTTCCCCCAGCAGATCAGATAATGGGCAGCTGCTCTGTGTCTCGGTGAGACCACGGTGACTATTTTTAAGGTTGATGTTTAGGTAACTCCCTTTACTGCTATTTGTATTTCATCTGCCAAAAATCAGTTATTTTGTTCATAGCAGAAATTTCTAGATCCTTTGTGTTTGGAGGAGGTGCTGCAAATTCAGATTCCATAGGGGCCAAAGATGAAATCCATCTGAGTGAAACTAACAAGAGTAAGATGGAAAGAATAGTGTCGACCACATGGCACGTGGCAATGGACACCGTCGCTGGAGAACTATAGCGAGTGGTGAGGACTGTGGGTAAGTGAGAGATTGGGGTACCCTCTAAAGGGGCTGCGAGCTGTGTCAAACCAGGTAGCCCAACAGTGGAAGCCAAGTTCAGAGATTCCTTATCTTCTGATAAGAGATAGAAGAAATTAAGATTTCCTCCTGAAATAGCCCAAGTGGTCAGCGTTGGCAGCTAGTTGGAAAATACGAAAAGGGTATTTGGTAATGTGCGGAGACGTTTTTGGTTGTCACACCTGGAAAAGATGCTGCTGGCCCCGGGTGGAAGCCGGAGATGCTGTTAAACATCCCACTTCACAGAACAGGCCCCTGACAAAAACATTCAGCCCTAAATGTCAGTCGCGTTGGGTTGAGAAACTACGTCTTAGGTTGATTTCGAGCAAAAGCCACCCAACCCATCAATGTTTCTCAAAATATCTATGTCTCAGACTTTCTTTCTCTTTTAAGAAGTACAAATCCATTTTTATATAAAGTAAGTCCATTTTCGTCTGTCTTGGAGCATTTTTTAATCTTGGGGTTTCTATGTGGCAAATTTAAGTTTTTTCACTATAAACACTTACTATCGTTCTCCGTTGGAACAGTAGTTCCTCAGGAAGCCTGTCACTCCATCACCGCTGCCAACCTTCTTCCTCTCTGATCCCTTTTCCTGCCGTTCTCTTTGCTACCCCTGGAATATAGTATATTTGTTTCAGAATTACCCGATGTTTTATGTTATGTGTAAAGTGCTTATGAAAATACTTGGGGAGAGCAGTATTTCAGATACGAAATACATTTTTCTCCAAGTGAGTCGTATCGCTACAGCTAGTAAAAGAATATTTATTCCTGCTTCTGCAAAACCCACATCTAGGGAAACTAGATGTGCCCTAAAAAAGAAGGGTCACACTGTTATAAACGAGCAGTCTATGAAGAGGGTGACTTCTGCTGGGCACGTAACTTCTTTAGAGAAACAGCAATAAATACAGTTTGTCTTCAAGGTGGTCTGTTACCTAAACGGAAGAAAATAGCGGATGCAAAAGAACAATGTGCTTGTAAGAGTGGAAATCCAGAGGAGGGTGAGATAACATTCCAAGGAAAGAGAGGAGAGATAGAAGGAGAGATGGGGGGTTGCACCCGCCGTTCATGAGTTAGGAGGACCCAGAGAGGATGCGATTATGGAGCAGGGCAGGGACTCCACATAGTGGGAATGATCACGTTCGGTTTGCTGCGTCATATTCACCCTCCTGCCTTCTCCATCAGCCTGGTGTCCCAGGAGGACGATCTTTGGGGTTTGCAGGAGGCTCAGGTTTATTCCTTCAGGCAGCACAGTTGGGCTCTCTGCCGGGGCAGTGGTGGCTCCCTCTGGTGCTGACCTGGAGTACTGCAACTCCCCCGGTGGGTTTTGCTGCATTGAAAGCGCCACAATAACTCCATTCCTTGTGTGCTGCAGCTTCCCTGATACAACGACCTGTGGGACTTTAATAGGAGTCCAAAACGTTCTAACCAAAATAAAAATACTTCTTGATATTATGGAAGTATTATTCTAAAAGTAATCCTTTCCTGTGGAAAACAATAACACAAGTATACAAAGATACCTACATAGGGATGTTCGTTACAAACAATGTTATAAAGAAAAAACTGGAAATAGTCCAAAAGTCTACCAATACAGGGTTGGTGAGTTCAATGTAGTAGAACATTATAGTGCAAAATGTGATTGATATATACTGATATAGAATATTTATGTCCCATAAATAAAAGTAGATTGAAGAAAAAGTAATACTTGATCACTGTGGAAAATAGAAAACAACACAGATGAGCAAAAATAAGAAAATCAGCAAATCAATCATCAATTCGATACCCAGTGAGAAGCCGTATCAATATTTAACAATAAATGTTGTTTATTGAAGTATAACGTCTATAAAGAAAATGGAACAAATGAATCATTATAAATAATTAACATATTGAAGAGATAGAAGTAGTCGCTGGGGGCTGGGGAAATAGGAAGAGGTTGGGAAAAGGGTACAGACTTTCAACTATAAGATGAATAACGTCTGAGGAACTAATGTAAAACAGTAATCGGAGGTTCTAATGCAATGGTGACTAAGGATGATAACATTATATTATGTAATTGAAATTTGCTGAGAGTAGGATTTAAATGTTCAAACGTTTCTTTTTACTTATATATACATACATTTCTTATTTATATGTAAATAAATAAGTGTGTGAAGTGATGGATGTTAGCTAGGTGGAAGGAATCCTTTCACCATGTATAAGTGTATCGAATCATCATGAGGTACCCTTTAAATATCTTACAATTTTATCTGTGGATTATACCTCCATCAGTCTGGAAAAGGGAAAAAAGAGAACTTCCTTGGGACCCTACAACTTCCCGTTACCCTTTTCTCAAAGTAACCATCATCCTGAACATACTTTGGTTTCGCCTGTTCTTGGATTTTATGCAAATAGCATCCTGTACTCTGTAGCTGTTTGTGTATGGCTTCTTACACGCTACATGATGTTCATGAGTTTTCTGTTGGTGGTTGTGTCTGTTCCAGTCTTTTGCCTAACTTATTATTGGGTTTTCTATTTTGTTACTCTTTTGTTCTTTCAGCCTTGTTTATATGCATAAGTATACCGGGCTCTGCGTTTCTGTTTCCAAATATGTAATATCAATGTATGTTGGTACATACATGTATGATGAAAATATCCCCAGACCATTACATGTTTTTATTCCGATGTGTCATTTGAGCAGCTGCCTAATTTATATAACCATTGTGCTTTACTCCACAATTAACGTACTGGATAAAGTCTCTCTAAATGCCAGATATTGTGTGACAATCTGGGGATAAATGGTGAGCAGGATAAAGTTCTTGCCCTTCACAGACAATTAAATAAGCAAGAATGCAAAATGTGGTAAAAAACTAGGATAGGGAATGCTAACAGTTTCATTAAACAGTTCCTGTTGCCATGTAATTAGGTGGTGGGCAAACAATTGTGGCTAATTTTGAGTATTTTTTTTCTGAATTATAATATTTGGGATGTGTCACTTTCAAATCCTTGTAACCTTTAACTTTTAATATTTTGTTGTCATACTGTCACATGGGTGACTCAGATTTATTCTAGCATCTAATATCTTAGCAACTGTGGAAATAACATTGATTGATGATATTTTTTATCTATGAGGATTAAAGTCCCTGTCTTTTGTATATGCACTTTCTTTGCTATTTGATTGTCTCCTGGTCTCTGTACTATATTACCACTGAGAACTAGTATATTTGTTTAGATGTATTTGGAAATTTTAGTTATGATGTCTCCACATGAAGCTACATTTCTGTGAGTAGAGAAACCAAATTCTCCAACACTTTAGAACTTTATCCTTTTTTTTTTTTTTTTTTTTTTTTTAAAGCCCTAAGAACACTGCGGGTGGATGGGAACGGAGAATTTGCTGGGAATTAAATTCTAAATTAAACAAGTCATTTCCATTTTTTGTTAAAATATGGAAGTGTTTTTCTTTTGTCATATCAGTGTGCCCAAAGAATATAAGATCTCATTTTGGGTAAACTTCATTTTAATTGAGTTTATAGGGTTATGGATTTGATAAAGTATTCTGTTGTTTATAACAATTAATAATCTAAGTAGCAGTTCCAGAATAATAGAGGGAATGTTGCCTGGAACTCTGCGGCTACTTGCACAATGAACTGAACAAATAATAATTGCTGTAGAAGTTCAGAGAGAAATGGGATCAAATGAGGTTGATCAGAAAGAAAGCTTCACTGAAGAGGTGGAATATGACCCGATTCTTTATATTCTGAAGAGAATTTTGGTGAAAGGGGCAGAAACTCATTTCAGGTGGCTGAAACACCCTAAAACAATAGGTGAAGGGTTTTTTTGGACATCATTTGTGGCTTTTGTAAATATATTGTCTTTATCCATGACATCTTACATTTTCATTAGGTCCAAATACAAAGGTGGCATGAATAGAACAAGCATGATACCTAATTAAGGGTAATTAAGTATTGTGATTTTTTATTCTTCAAGGGGAGCTGGCATTGGGTCTCCCCTTGCTGGCCAGTACTGTTCTTGTTCCGTCATGAATGACTGATGTTCTCAGTGCCAAGCTGTTGGGAGTCGTCATCTCTGACATTAGATGGCCAGCTGCTCCATTTCTATCTTCTGATTCTTCCACTGTGCTTTGCGATGGGGGAAGAAAACTGGGGAGGATGGGATGGGAGGTAAAATAGGCAAGATTGGCTGGGCTAAGTGCACTGTGTGTCCTTCTCGCCGTGTCTAATCCGTCAACAGAACATCTGCCTTAAACCATATCCATATCATGGCCACCTCTCATCACCAACACTGCTGCCACCCTGGCCCAAGCCACCATCCTCTCTCACCTGGATTACTGCCACTTCCCCCGTCAGGTCCTTCTTCTTCATCCTTCCTCCCTCCACCCTACCTAGTCTCCTTGTAGTAGCCAGAATGATCATTTTAAACATCTGGGGGGTTTGTGAATGATCTTACAGCCTAGAGATTAAAAAATCAAATGCCCGTCGGAGTAAGTATGTGACATAAATGAGGCATAAGGGCTGGGTGTGGACTGTGGCCAAGTAGTGAATTTGTGCCCCATCTAAAGGGCACAGCTCTGTGGCTTGTTGCAGTATGGTGAGGGAGTCACAGATTTCTCACATCATGCAGTGTTTTAAAGAAAAAATGTAAAATCAAAATTTTTATTTGAAATCTTCTGTTTTATCAGTATTGGCTTTAAGAGCTAATTGTGAATTTCAGTAACACCATGCAGAATCAAGTAAAACAGTCTCTGGAGCCAGATTCAGCCCAGGTTACAGCATCTGCTGTGGGCAGTGGGGAGAGTTTTAAAAAAAGAAGTAACAGAAAGACCTGTGAGGGTGACATTCTGCCACCATCTACGTGGGCTTCCTCCTCAGCATGCATGAGTTTGGGGAAATGACAGTTTCCTCTTGGAATACTGTAGAACCAGTGCCCACTATGTAACTCTTCACAACTGCAGCTGCTCCTTTGCCAGGTGAAGGCAACCTTGGAATTTAATAAGTAGAATTTTTTCAAAACAACTTTTTATTGAAGTATAGTTGATTTACAGTGTTGTGTTATTTTCAGGTGTACAGAGAAATGATTCAGAGATACATATATATATATTCTTTTTCAGATTCTTTTCCATTATGGGTTATTACAAGATATTGAGTAGAGTTCCCTGTTCTATACAGTGGTCCTTGTTGGTTGTCTATTTTATATATAGTAGTGTGTATATATTAATCCCAAACTCCTAATTTATCCCTCCACTACCCAGTTTCCCCTTTGGTAACCATAAGTTTGTTTTCTATGTCTGTGAGTCTATTTCTGTTTTGTAAGTAAGTTCATTTGGATGATTTTTTAAGATTGCACATATAAGCAATATCATATGATATTTGTCTTTCTCTGTCTGATTTACTTCACTTAGTATGATCATCTCTGGGTCTATCCATGTTGCTGCAAATGGCATTATTTCTTTTTATGGCTAAGTAGTATTCCATTGTATATACGTACCACATCTTTTTTATCCATTCATCTGTTGATGGACACTTAGATTGTTTCCATGTCTTAGCTATTATAAATAGTGCTGCTATGAACATAGGCATGCATGTATCTTTTTGAATTAGAGTTTTCTCTGGATATATGCCCAGAAGTGGGATTACTGGATCATATGGCAACTCTATTTTTAGTTTTTTTGAGAAACCTTCATTCTGTTCTCCACAGTAGCTGCACCAATTTACATTCCCACCAACAGTGTAGGAGGGTTCCCTTTTTTTCCACACCCTCTCCAGCATTCATTATTTTGTAGACTTTTTAATGATGTCCATTCTGACCAGTGTGAGGTGGTACCTCATTGTACTTTTAATTTGCATTTCTCTAATAATTAACAATGTTGAGCATCTTTGCTTGTGCCTATTAGCCATCTGTATGTCTTCTTTGGAGAAATGTCTATTTAGGTCTTCTTCTACTTCTAATAAGTAGAATTTTAAAAAGGGGATTTGAAACTGCCTCTTTTCCTTTCCAAGGGGCCAGAACCTGAACTCAGGGAAACAGAATTTACTCCCAAGTCAAAAGTGCCATTGCTTCCCAGGCATCTGATATGCTTACGAGGACCAAGTCTTGCAGGCTATGCTGGTCCTGCTAAGTTTTCCCAGGTCATGACTACTCACTCTGTGCTGTCCACGTTCCAGAGTTCTCCCAAGAGAAAGCAGCTGATTGCTGGAGAGAAAGAATTTCTGGGCAAAACTGAGTGGACTGCACATTAATTATAATTACTCCTATTAAAGAGTAAAACTCTGAGCTGTGCTCACTCAGAAACAAAACTTGTGGGCAAATGAATTGAGAAACAAGAAAAAATACTCTTAGATGTGAATGTCTTTGATAACGCTTTCAAGAAAACAGGGAATATTTTATTTCTGTTCTGGTTTTAGCAAAGCTTCTGGACTGATGGATTCCCCAGGCATCATGTCATATTGCATTCTTTACTTTCTGCGTCTGTATTCTTCTTTTATGATGGAATGAAGTGGGGGACTCTTAGGAGACCCCTCTCCACCCGCCCCCAGCCCTGACAGTGCTCTCAACGGGCTGCCATCCTTTTGGTTTCTTACCCATTCTTTCAAAAAAACTTTTTTAACATGCTCTACAAAAGAGATGCAGAAATAGAGGCAGCATAATGGTCCTGGTAGAGAAATGCTGACAAGCTGGATACAGCCTGTGATCAAAAAAGAATATAATTTCCTGATTGAAAAGGATGGGTGAGGGAGAGTAAGAAGATTGCATAAACCAGGGCAGGGTTAGCTGTCTGCAATGCTAATAGGGGTCTCCTTGCTCTTTTTTTTTCCCCCCCATCAGTTCAAAAAATATGTCAGGCTTTTAAGGTTGCAGTTTCAAAATTTCTTCCAGTGATAACCTATCAATCCTTCCACACTTAACGTTCCACGTTTGAGTTGTTAACTTAATTTGATAACAAGTCACTTTAGAAAAAAAAATGGCTTGTGCTGAGTAACCAGATCTTAGTGACATAAACCGTGGGTGGCGTGGAGGGATAGTGGAGAGACCCACAGGGTTGCAGCCAGCCCTCTTACTCTCTCTCTGACCTGGACATACATATCCCTGTTATTTTGTTCTGCTTTGTTTTGTTTTCAGTCTTGGTCTTTGAGTCACTAAAATGGGGACAATCACATTGTTGTCCTAAGAGATCGAAAAGGGAACCTTGGAGACCATCTGGTCGTGGGCTGCTCATCTCAGCTGCACTTAAGGATCAACTGGAAATATTTAAAAATTCTATATTTGGGCTACATCCATACAAAGAAATCAGTATGGGCGTGGGAGTGGGTATTAGTATGTCTATTTTTTTTTCTCCCATATGTTTTATTATTTTTTTTACTTTTTACTTTATATCGGAGCATAGTTGCTTAACAATGTTGTGTTAGTTTCAGGTGTACAGAAAAGTGATCCAGTTATACATATACATGTATCTATTCTTTTTCAAATTCTTTTCCCATTTAGGTTATTACAGAGTATTGAGCAGAGTTCCCTGTGCTATACAGTAGGTCCGCGTTGGTTACCTATTTTATATACAGCTGTGTGTCCATGTCAATCCCAAACTCCCAGTCTATCCCTTTCCCCGCACCCTTCTGGCCTGGTACCCATAAGTTCTTTCTGTCAGTCTGTGAGTCTGTTTCTGTTTTGTAAGTTCATTTGTATTTCTTTAAAATGGCCAGACCTGCTGCCAGGATTGAGAATCCTGCTATGACTCAGCCCTGTTGTTAAGAGTCAGGGATGCTGATAGCGAGGGTTGGAGATGGGAATGGAGCTCCCGTTCTTTGGGCAAATGTATTCAGCTAAGGAAGGATCCCCAGACCTCCTCCCTGAATTTGCTGAATTAGGCATATTTAACGACATCTTATCACCTCCGCCATCCACACTGAACCCCTGGAATTTGTTGTTGCTGTTGCTTCCTAACCCAGCTGCCTGCCCAGCAAGAGACCCTTTCAGTCATAAATTCCATCGCTTTAGTTTGGCTCCAAATACTTCAAGGGCTTTAGTCAGTCATGGAATAAAGTTCAGCGTCTTCATGGTACTTGCCTGGTCTGGCCCATGGCTGTGTCTGACCTCATCCTCCTCTCTCTGTACCTCCTGCATCTCCATCCAGACACCCTCACTTTTTTAATGTGCCTTTGATGAGCTGGGTGGGGCTGCTCCTGCCTCAGGGCCTTTGCACTTGCTGTCTCCCTAGCCTGGAAAGCATCTCCAGCAGCATTTGTGTGGCCACTTCCTACCTTCATTTGGGCCTCTATTTAAATGTTCCCTACTCGGGGAAGCTGTGTCAGGGGTGTTGGTCATCCAGATTAAGAAATGGAGGACCACACATTTCTTAAATCACCCCTGAGATATTCAGGATGTTACCTTCTTACAGTCTGATATTCTGGTGGTGAAGGAGACATGGAAAAGCCTTTTGCAGGAAACAAACTAATACATGGAGTTTGTCACTAATGGGACAGGTGCATGTAGTTGGGGGGGTGGTCTCAGGTGGGTGTGGCACCAGCTGGGGGAAGAACGACAAGCATTTGGCATTTCAGTTTTCACCGAATGCTAAGCCATGAGCCAGTGGTGCTCTCTGCCTGGTCTGGATGGATTCTCAAGCCAATTGTGTGTTTTCAGCTGCAGCTTGCTCTTCAGGGACCCCGTCATTTCTCCCTGGAAGGGAGGAATTAGGAAACTAATGGCTTATTGATACGGGAGAGGGAGAAATCAATCAGATTCGTCAACATATGAAAAGCAGCCTGGGATCAAAATAGATGATTAGTCGTCTGGGTTCTTGGGGATTTATCACCTGAACACACAAGGGAAATTGGACACAACATTGGGAAATTACAGATGGACTGGAATTCAGTTTACACCACGCAGTAGAATGAGGAGCTACAAAAGCAATGAAATTGTGTTAATAGACAAATTAAGAAAATTAGATTTCCCGGGACCCAGGTTTGTGACATAAGTTTATACCTTCTGCGTAAGAAGCATGGCCCACTGGAAAGCCCAGTGGGAAGACCCTCCTGGTGGGAGGTTCTCACTAATGCACCCTCTCATGCGATGCATTTACGATGGTTGTTCACATCCGTGTCACCATCAGGACTTTATTCTGAGGGTCTATACATGCAGGATGCACGATGGGTCCGAGGTTCTGCACATCTCACTCCCATCCTATATAGTCATCTGTCACTGAAGCATCCCAGCTGGCAAACCCGGGACCCAGTTCTCAGTGATCAACTGGGGAGGGATTAGGAGATTCATCTAGGAACATCAGCAGAGTACCCCCTGGCCAAGGAGTGCCCCCTCCCAGTTCGATTCCAATAGTAAGGTTCAAGGACCCACTAGAATGGCCCTCTCCTCTCTGGGCAGGACCCTAATTAGGTTCTTGTTTTTAGAAACACAGTGACATGGATTATTTCTGGGCACCAAGAGAAGGTGACTGTTAGCAAATGCAAGTTTGTGCACCCAACGCACAGTGAAGCCAAACAAACAGCAAGGTTGGAGTTAGGAGCAGAGAACGGTTTATTGCAGGGCCAAGCAAGGAGATGGGTGGCTTGTGCCCCCAAACCCTGAACTCCCTAAAGGGTTTCAACAAAGCATTTTTAAAGGCCAGGTGAGGGAGGGGCATGGTTGTTTGTTGCAAACTTCTTGGTGCTGGAATCCTTTGTTCTTGCAGCTGTGCATGTAGGTCAGGCCACCATGTTCAGGTAAATCTCCAAGGCAAATATTATTCTCTGTTCTGTAACTTTTTATCTCTGTATGAATGGAAAATTGTTATACTCTTAAAGGTCAGAGCCTTGAGAATGGGTTCTCCTGTATATTTCAGGCTATAAGCAACATTCTTATAGCAAAAGCAATAGTATACAAAGGTTAAAGTAAAAGAAACAGATCCAATATGGAGGGAGATTTGTTTTTTCCTGTCACATGACAGCATCAGGGCATCCTGCCCTCCTTTTGTTTCCTATCAAATTCCACGCAAAGCACTATGCGGATGTAGCCCTCTTGTGATTGGATTCTTCAGCGAGTAGGACAGTCCTAGGTGTGGTTCTGTTCTTTACACATCTCAGTTACCAGGACCATCACAGAGTCATGTCAACACTTTAAGTTAGAAAATTGTTGAGATTAGCCTGACATCACTCACGTGTGCAACGTTTTACGAAAACGTTGTCTTTATCTCATGGTGTATCACACATCTAACATGGATCCATTCCACGCTGAGGATGACTCCAAAATCTAGTCCTATTAGAACACTTACTGTATTCTTGATTATGTATCCTTAATGGACCACTTGAAACTTGTGTGTGTGTGTGTGTGTGTCGGGGGGTGGGGCGGTGAATAATGGGTCTAGACCACTGGTTATAAAATTTGATTGGAAATTCCAGCCATTAAATAGCTTTGAAGAAGGCAGTAAACAAGCAAGTCAGTCTCCAAAGCCCTGTTTAAAAAATACTGACGTACGTTTAGAACCAGGTATTTCCTCTGTCAGCGTGAAATAAACTTGTCACCGAGAGGCATAACATTTAATCAAAGGTTTGAAATGATGGTGGGTAGTGTTTTAGGCAAATACTTCACAGAAGGACCCAGGGCTCTCAAATAAGCACTTTCTGGTAGAATAAATAACTTAACGGAATCATTTTCAGAGCATCTCAGCTACCCGATGTTTATAGAACTCGGTGCTTTAAAAAGCACTTTTTCCCTTATGGGGAACACTGTATGTTTCTTGAGGCACACAGAAACGTGTCCTATATGAAGAAATATCTGATGGTAAAAATAAACCGTTGGGCTTCCCTGGTGGCGCAGTGGTTAAGAATCCGCCTGCCAATGCAGGGGCCCCAGGTTTCAGCCCTGGTCTGGGAAGATCCCACATGCCGCGGAGCAGTTAAGCCCATGCGCCACAACTACTGAGCCTGTGCTCTAGAGCCCACAAGCCACAACTACTAAGCCCGCGCGCCACAACTACTGAAGCCCGCGTGCCTAGAGCCCGTGCTCCGCAACAAGAGAAGCCACCGCAATGAGAAGTCTGCACACCGCAATGAAGAGTAGCCCCTGCTCGCCGCAACTAGAGAAAGCCCGTACGCAGCAATGAAGACCCAACGCAACCAAAAATAAATGAATTTATAAATGAATAAATAAATAAATAAACCATTAAGGTTTTCCCTGTGTCTGTCATTCATTTGGATTCCGACCTTTCGAGGGAGAACTACTGAAAAATACTTTGTAATTGTGTTGTAACTCATGGTATGCCTCTAGTCTTGTTTTTAGACTCGAGCATCTTTTCCATTCTAGGAAATACATTTTTCTATTATGGAACTGAGCTGGATCTAACAAAGTTTCACCTCTTTATTCTTTTAGGCTATGTCTTGAATATGTCTGTACCTTCTGGTGGGTTTTTCAACAGAATGGCCAGATTACCATTTCTGAAAACAGTCATATTTATAATATACTAGCTTATGTGTATTGAGCACTTACATGAAATAACTCATGGAATTTTCTCAACAACTGTATGAGGCACATGCTGTTATTATCCCCATTTTAGGGATAAAGAAACTGAGGATAAGAGTTTCTTAAATGATTAAATTAAATTTAATTAAATGATTAAATGATTAAATGATTTCCCAAAGTTACACAGCGAGCAAGACAGAAAGCTAGCATATGGTTATACTGGGCGGAAGCCCGGGCTGCCTGACCTAGAGCCTGTTTTCTATTTTTTTTTTTTTTTTAATTTATTTATTTATGGCTGTGTTGGGTCTTCGTTTCTGTGCGAGGGCTTTCTGCAGTTGCGGTGAGCAGGGGCCACTCTTCATCGCGGTGCGTGGGCCTCACTATCGCGGCCTCTCTTGTTGCGGAGCACAGGCTCCAGACGCGCAGGCTCAGTAGTTGTGGCTCACGGGCCTAGTTGCTCCGCGGCATGTGGGATTTTCCCAGACCAGGGCTCGAACCCGTGTCCCCTGCATTGGCAGGCAGATTCTCAACCGCTGCGCCACCAGGGAAGCCCCAAGCCTGTTTTCTTAACTTTCCCTTCACTGCCTGATTTTCATGTTCTATTTTTTTTTTTTCTTAAAATGGTGGTAGAAAATGAGTTAATTATTGGCTGTTTATTCCTTGTCTTATTAAAAGGACATAAATTAGGAGGAAAATAAATTAACAATTTGTGTGTGTTGGGGTGTGGTGGTTTCTCTAACTTATATTTATCCTCAGAGATGAGTAGAAAGGAAATTACTTCTTTCTAATACCCTAACTAGTACTTCGATAATAAATCAATCCCCATTTTGCTGTGAAGCTGGGCATATTAGAGGTAAAGAGCTCACATTCTGGAATCAGACAGCCTCCTTCAAATCCAGGCTCGGGCACTTTCAAGCTCAGTGGGCTGCACATCTTCAATTCTCTCAGCCTTAATTTTCCTAACTGCTCAATGGAGATAATAAACTCCTTACTCTCGTACTACATGAGCGCCGAACAATATCAGAAATAAAAAGTGCCTGACGCTTCGCAAACACACAAAAGATATTACTTTCTCTCTTTTCCTTCTCTTCCTTACTTTTCCTGTAAAAAAATACCTTTATAAGTAAACTGATTTCAGAGAAACCGAAGTGCAAAAGTGTGAATATCAGAATGGATAAAATAAGGACACCAGGCCTGTTCCAGTTTTAGGTACTTGAACTGGGAATAAAACTTTCACAGCAACATGATGTAGCAGACACTAATGTTTTTATTAGCTCCTTGACATCCTCTGGGGAACCTCCTATACCCCTGCCCAAGCGCCTCAGTCTAGGGACACACGTGGGGATGACTCCACCCATGTCAGGGCAGAAATGTGGCCCAGGCCTGGCCAAGTAGCATATTCCATTTCCCTGGCCACTGTGTTTGGCTGAGTCACGAGCACATGACCCACCTTGGGCCAATGATCATCAGGCCTGGGATTTTAAACTGTTTAAGGAAGAGAAGCTACTATTTTCACTGGGTTGGACCCTGGGAGAAGACAAACCAGGAGCTGCTAGGGGTTGCTGGCGTCAGTGAGCCACCCTGAAAATAGGTCCATTCATTTTGGAGGAGACAGACACGAGAGATGGTGATGCTAGTGTACCTGGACTCTCACTTCGGATGCCTCTGGGGCCTTTAGATTTTAGGGTAAAAGAAATTGCTTACTTGCTTAAGTTGCTTAGATTTGGATTTTCTGACAGCTTTCAAAAAAACAGACAAGCAAGCAAGCAACACTTACCGAACACTTGGGCATATGCGTCCTGACCCATTTATGTGCAGAGACACTTTTTTTTTTTTTTTAATTTATTTATTTTGGCTGCGTTGGGTCTTTGTTGCTGCACGCAGGTTTTCTCTAGTTATTGCGAGCGGGGGCTACTCTTCGTTGCGGTGCGTGGGCTTCTCATTGTGGTGGCTTCTCATTGTGGAGCATGGGCTCTGGGTGCATGGGCTTCAGTAGTTGTGGCACATGGGCTCAGTAGTTGTGGTGCACGGGCTTAGTTGCTCCGCGGCATGTGAGATCTTCCCGGAGCAGGGCTCGAACTCGTGTCCCTTGCACAGCACATAAGAAACCAAGTGCCCCTCTTCTCTAGAATGCAGATTAAGTTTCTTCATCTGCATGGAGAGAAATAGATTTCTGTGATGAAGGTGGGCGGCATGATCCCTTCTCCGGGCCGCCATGTGTGGTTGTTCAGGTTGTGCACTGCACAAGTGCTCCCGTGCTAGAGGACTCGTGGAGCTAAAGGCCAGTCTGTGTTGCACTCTGTGAGCTGTGCTGGCTGCCATGAGACCACTGGCCTGGAAAGAGGGACACGTTTCTAATTAACGCAAAGATGTCTTGCATGTTAGTTGCAGGCCTAGCAGAATTCCACCTAAGTGTTTACCTGCTCCATTCCTAGCTCCGGATGCTGAATGTCCCTGAAAAACAGATGCTATGGTCATGCGGATTGGTACCCCTGTTAATTCATCATTGGCAGCTGTGTTACTTTTCTAGTGCTTCTGTAACAAATCACCACACACTTAGTGGCTTGAAATAACACAAATTTGTGATGTCTGACACGGGTCTCACTGAGCTAAAAGCAAGATGTCATTGGGGCTGCATTCCTTTCTGGAAGTTTTCAGGGAGAATCTGTTTCCTTGATTTTTCCAGCTTCTAGAAGCCGCCTGCATTCCTGGGCTCCTGGCTCACTGCCGCCTTCTTCAACATCCGTGACAGTGGGTTGAGTCTTTCCTATCCCATCATTCCGACCTCCACTTCTGCCTCACTCTTCCACTTTTTTTAAATTGAAGTACAGTTGATGTACAATAAAATATAAGGTACAGGTGTACCATATAGTGATTCACAATTCTTAAAAGTTATACTCTGTAGTTATAAAATATTGGCCATATTCCCCATGTTGTACAATATATCCTTGTAGCTTATTTTATACCTAATAGTTTGTACCTCTTTCCCCCCACCACTTTATTGCCCCTCTCCTCCACTGGTAAGCACTAGGTTGTTCTCTGTATCTGTGAGTCTGCTTCTTTTTTGCTCTATTCACTAGTTTGTTGTAGTTTTTAGATTCCACGTACAAGTGATATCACACAGTATTTATCTTTCTCTCTCTGACTTATTTCACGTAGCATCATGCCCTCAAAGTCCATCCATGTTGCTGCAAGTGGCAAAATTTCATTCTTTTTTTTATGGCTGAGTAGTATTCCATTGTATATATACACCACATCTTTATCTATTCACCTGCGAATGGACAGTTAGGTTGCTTCTGTGTCTTGGCAATCACCTAAATATATAAGGCAGATATTAAAGGACGTGAAAGGAGGAACACAATAATGGTAGGGGACTTTAATACCCCTCTTACATCGATGGACAGAGCATACTTCTTGCACTTCGAAGGACCCCTGTGATGGCATTGAGCCCACGCAGATGTTCCAAGATGACCTCCCATCTCCTGGTACTTACCATCATTACGTTTGCAGAGTTCCTTCTGCTGTGTCAGGTACATGTTCACAGGTGCTGGGGCAGGAGGTGAGCACCTCTGGGGGGACATTCTTTTACCTGCTACGCTTTTTAGAAAATTTGGTCAGTTACGTTACCACTCGTTTTAAGATTTTTAATTTCTGAGCTAAATTCAATGGACCTTGTTTCCAAACAGACGTATGCTCCTGTTTAACTAGTTAGTTAACTCACTGTTCAGGGAGGGTCGCCGTTACCCTCACAGGAAGCACCCCCTTCCTCACTTGACTTCTGAAATGCTTTTTCTATGCAGCTGGCCAATCAGAGCTCATCTACCTTTCCAGGTAACTGAGTCACAACACCTGTTTTGGAGGACCTCATTTATCATCCGGTGGCCCTTTGAATCAGGGGATGGCCCTTTTGCTAGCTGCATTATTTTCAGACTGTACAAATTTCATGTTTTTTACAATTGCATTCAAATCACACTTGAGACTGCCAATCTGAAGCTGCTCAGAATAGAGAAGTGATTCCCAAATCTTCCCGGGGATGGCATCTTGAGGCAGGAGACGGATGGGCCCTCAGGGCAAATGGTTTGAGTTCCTTGTGAACCGATACTCCGAGCCGATACTCCGAGCCGGGTATAACAGGACAATTGAGAGAGGAGGCTGGGTCCTGCCAGACAGAAGATAAGAGACCACATATCCCTCATTCTCGAAGTCAGGAGGCCTCCCCGACTACACAGGCACAGGAAGGCTCCTTGGAGGTCGAAGGGGCAGTGATGCCGACTAATGCTCACTTACCCAGAGGCCTCTTCGCTGGAATCCATCTTGGCTGAGAGATGTGCGCGCACGCGTGGGAAAATCCTGAGCTAGACCAAATACGGACTTTGAACCAGGCAAATCAAAATGATTGGCCAAAGGAAACCCAGAAGAAATGCCCCATGTAAGTGATTGAAACTACCACGAGGGTGTGTGACTCTTTCTCTGAGCCGCCCGTGTGTCTATCCACACGTGCTATACTCTTTTTTTCTCCTAATAAACACTTTACTTACTTCACTACTTTCCGTCTTTGTGGGAATTCTTTTTCTGCAAAGCCGTAGGGCCAGGCCTGTGTCACTAGCCACTGGTCTAGTGGCCAGGATTCGGTGCTGTCACCACCGCGACCTGACTTCAATCACTGGCCGGGAACCGAAACCCTGCTTCAAGCAGCTGCAGGCTGAGGCCACCCGAGTTCAATCTTTCTGGGTCACCTTGCTGTATCTCCCCTTTGGGAATTAGGAACTCTTACCTCTGGGAACTTGGACATTAAAACGTGAGACATAATGATCATTTTCTGCTTGGAAATGTATTAGTCCCGTTCATCAGACGAGGTTTTCACTTTTTTCTTTCTTTTTTTTTAAAATTTATTATTATTATTTTTAAATTTATTTATTTTTGGCTGCGTTGGGTCTTCGTTGCCGTGCGTGGGCTTCCTCTAGTTGCGGTGAGCGGGGGCTTCTCTTGTTGCGGAGCGCGGGCTCAGTAGTTGTGGCACATGGGCTCAGTAGTTGTGGCGCACGGGCTTAGCTGCTCCGCGGCATGTGGAATCTTCCCGGACCAGGGCTCGAACCCATGTCCCCTGCATTGGCAGGTGGATTCTTAACCACTGCGCCACCAGGGAAGCCCTTTCCCTTTTTTTCTGGGATGATCATGACGGCTTCCTACACGGGGTATACTTTGTGATTCTCTTTCTTTCTTTGATGCTGTGCTGGGTCTTCGTGGGACATCCCGATGGTACCGATGAGAGCAATTTCGGGAGAGTGCAGATGTGTTTGGCAGGAGTGAGCGGAGCGAATCTGAAAATTTCATATCCTCACAGGCATGGGACCTGGAAGACGCCTACAGTCTCTTTTCTTCTTCCCTGTTAAAAGATAATTTTCAGAAAGAGGTAAAGCCATGACTCTCCTACAGATATAAAATGAACATGTGTTAAATTTTTATTTAACTCATTAATGAAATGAGGACACCCAGTAGATGTGATAGGCGATCCAAAGGAGAAGGCAAAGAAACACAGGAGGAATGTCGAAATGCATGTGTGCAGACACAAACCTGACTTTTCCAGCAGTGGAGGAAGGGTGGTCCCTCCTCCAGAGAGAGCTGATTTGCATAGCTATAGACAAGAATTATTTTGAATTACTATCCGTTCTCTACAGCCTTGTAAAATAGCTCCCATAGAATCAGAATCTGAAAACCTGGAATAGTGTGCATAGTTTCCACTGAAGCACAGATTTTTTTTCTCTGCCCCCATTTCTACTAGATAAACTCTCCTCCAAGCATCCTGTACTGCTGTTGGCATTTTTGACTTGTCTTTGATTGTAGATCTGCCTTTGGGCTCCAGTGAACTTCAGGGAGGAGATGGCAGTTGGTTGCCATTTCCTGTTGGTATTATTTTTCTTTCCCTGTTGTTCTCTCCTCCTCCTCCATCCCCGTCTCCTCCTCCCCCTCCTTCTCTTCCATCTTGCCTTTTCATTCCCTCTCTATCTCTTACCCTTTTTCAGAGAATTTGGTATATTGATTAAATCGCTCAAACCGACTTGGCCCTCAGAAAACAGAGAGGGAGAAAAAAGTTGTTTGTGGGGCTTTTAATCCCTGAAGTAATTAAATGTTAATATAAAAACACTTTTTAAAAATTATGAGATGTGACACTCTGCCAGTTTTAATATAAGCAACTTAATGAACTCTCCCTACATACTCAGCGTGTGTATCCGGCTGTCGGGGGTGTTTAGGCGTTGTCATGAGGTCAGATATGAGAAATGAAGTCAATGCTCTGTATTCAGGTGGCATCTTCCTCACTAGGGTTTATCTCATCGGGCTTTCAGGAAGGTTCAGCAGTGACGACCATCTCAAGGGCAGATCTGGGGGTAATGAGCTGCTGACCCTGAGACAGAGAGATTGGCTTTGACTTGTTTGCCTAGTATCCTTTCATTTATCCATTTGTTTATTCTTTCACTCATACATTTAATTAATGTCCTTCTGTTCCCTGGTATTGTTCTGGGTCCTGAACCCATAGCCGTGAACAAGTCGAGTCAGATCTCTGCTCCAAGGACCCAACGAAGAAGGAGGGGTCTTCAGGTATAATCAAGAAAACAAATAGGAAAGACAATTTAAGATGGGAAGAAACTAAGCAGGGCATGAGGCAGTGACCAGGTAGGGCTACTTTAGGCCACTTGGAGGTGCTTCTAATGCTGAGACCTGGACGAGGAGAAAGAGTTAGCCACGTAAAAGGAATAGCCTTTCAGGCAGAAGAAGGGGCCAGTGCAAAGACCCTGAGGCACGAGTTAGCTTAGTGCATTTGAGAAAGGGCATGAAGGGCAGTGTGCATGGAGGGACGTGGACCGGGGGGGGAATGCCACAGCCGGAGACAGAGGCCACAGCCTTGTCAAGCAGGACATTGTACATGGCCTTACAAGGCATCTCAAGGTATCTTTTTTGTCCACCCATATGGACAGTTCTCAGGTGAGTTTCCACGCCTAGGATGCAGGAAGTATGTGGTTCTCAAAGTGTGGCCCCTGGACCAGCTGCGTCAGTATCACTTGTTGGAATGCAAATTCTTGGGTCCCACCCCAGACCTCCTGAATCAGAAGCTCTGCAGTGAAGCCCCAGCATGGCAAGCCCTTCGAGTGATTCCGATGACGGCCAGAGGGTGAGAAGCCCTGCACCCAGTGACAGCAGGAGGTTTTTTTTTTTTTTTTCTCTGCATTTGATTCTTTGCAACCTCAAAAATTATGGCCAGAACTCACACACCTCCCTCTCAGTCATAGTTTTATTTTTTTTGCTGGCAAGAGAGTCAGCTAGGGTCAATGATCACCAAGAACGACTGCTATCTTTGTAAATTACAAGTAGAATTGTACTGATTCATGTGCTTATAGAACGTACAGCACCTGGCTACACGTCACTTTATTGATTTGCTCAGAGCTCAATTTCTCCCTGGGTAGAAATGGGAATGATGAATGCTACCCTGATTCTAGCACCTCTCCCTGCCTCTGCCCCTACGATGATAGCTGTTCTGAGAGTCACCAGGTTTTGGGTGAGCCAGATACTTTAGTTCACTTTCATCTGGTAGAACTTACTGAGAAAAATGCTGCTTACTTGCAATTTTTAATTAGGAAAAAAAATTCTCTGGGATAAGAGGGATCTCCATTTGAACAACCACAAAAAATCCTTCTGCAGATGGATTTTTATGTATGTTTGCAGTCATGCATGCATGTTTGCACATTATATAGCAGAAGCAGTTTATGGAAATTGACTAGAATAGTGGTTCTCAAACTGTAGCAAGTATCAGAATCCCTTGGGGGATTGTGCAAGCAAAGATTACTGAGTCCCAACCAGAGTGTCTGAATCAGTAGGTCTGCAGTGGCGCCTGAGAATTTGCATCTCTAACAAAGTCTTAGGTGATATTGATGTTTCCAGTGTGGGGGCCATACATGGAGAGCCCATTGCTGCAACACAGAGTTCAGAAAAATGTGACTCTGTCTTAAAGCTACGATTAGGTTCAGCTGTGAGTAACAGACGCTACAATGTAACAGTGGCTGAAACAAACTAGAAATCGATTCTCTCCTGCGTAAACATCCGAGCTAATGTGGCAGCACTGGGGTCACCTAGGAATCGGACCCCTTCTCTCTTGTCCCTTTTCTAACATGTGATTCCTCCTCACTTTTGCATGCACTAATGGATACATTTGTTTATCCATTAATCTATTGAAGGACCTCTTGGTCGCTTCCAAGGTTGGCAATTATGAATAAATCTGCTGTAAATGCTCCTGGGCAGGCTTTTGTGTGGACATAAATTTTCCACTCCTCTGGGTAAATATGAAGGAGTATGATTGCTGGATGGTATGGAAAAAGTATGTTTAGGTTTATAAGAAATCGCCAAACTGTCTTTGAAAGTGGCTGCACCATTTTGCATTCCCACCAGCGCTGAATGAGAGTTCCTGTTGCTCCACATACGCACCAGCTTTTGGTGTTGTCAGTGTTTGGATTCTGGCTGTTTTAATAGATGTGTAGTGGTTATGTAGACTTTTTGCTGGATATTTAGTTTGTTGCTGATTTTTCACTTTAAGCCTGACATTGCGCTGAACATTCTAACAATATAACCTTTTCTGAGCATTTCTTTATTTTTTTTAAGTCTAGGAATAGATTCCAAGGCATGCAATGAATGGGGCAGAGAGAAAGGGAACTCCAGCTTCTCTGAGGTATTGAGAAGGTATTAGGTATTTCCAGGTATTCATCTCCTGGAAATATGACCCTAATTACGCTTTCGCATGAGCCCTGTATGAGAGTGTAGCTATGACTGAACTCTGGGCAGCCTTGTTCATTGCGATATTAAAAACTCTGTGTCAAGTCTGTAAGGAAAAAGATATCATGTTGAGTGTGACATGAATTTTATCTCTATTTTCAGACTCTGGTAATAGAATCTCATCTAAGTGGGTCTCCTACACTCACTTTGTCTGGAAGGTCATTGCAGTTATGCCTTCGCTACTTTGGATGGTCAGAGCATTTGATGTGCCCTTTCAACATATATATCCATGACTGACATGCGTGCATGCTTACATACGTACGTGGCATATATACGTACAATTTCCTAAATTGTAAAACTGGAGTGATGGTTCTCTAATAGGAATGGTTTTGCTTCCCAATTAGGGTTGCCAGATATAGCAAATAAACATACAAAATGTCCAGTTAAATTTGATTTTCACATAAACTATGAATGTCCCATGCAATATTTGGTACTTACACTAAGAAAAGTATTCATTATTATTCTGAAATTCAAATATAAATGGATGCCCTGTGTGTTTATCTGGCAACTTTACCCTGAGGGGCATTTGGCAATGTCTGGAGACGTTTATGGTTGTCACAACGGGGCAGGGGAGTTCTACTGGCATCTAGTGAGTTGAGGTCAAGGGTGCTGATAAATATTCAACGATGCACAAAACAACCTCCTGCAATAAAGAATCCTCAGTAGTCCTGGGGTGGAAAGCCTCTGGTTAAGGCTGCCTGAATTTCCATTCGATTTCCAGGCTTTTGCATTTAGCTAGAGAAATGTAAAGGGTGACAGGGACTAAAAATGATTAATATATATGGGAACGTATAACTCTCCTTACAGCCTCTCTATTTCAGGTTACAGGCCTACTTGACTGGCCATGCTCCCATCTGTGCCCCCTCGTTTATTTTTCTTCATGGCTCTTCCTGCCACGTGAAATTACATTACATGAGTTTATTTCTTTACTTGTGTTTTTGAATCTGCCCTCTTCACTAGGATGTCAGCCTCGCGAGGATAGGGATCTCATTCCTTCTGTTTAATCCCGTCTCTCCAGCACCTCGGACAGCTCCTGGCACAATTATTCGTGCCACGAATGACGGGACGAATAAAGACAGAAACGTGTCTTGCTTTTAAAAGAACTCCACAGCCTCCAAACACATTTCTCGTAACAAATTATTCTTTAAGCTTCTCACACTTAAATCTACACTTAAATCTGCTGCATTTGCCGCTGGCTACGTTCTTTAGCTGTCAGGCTCCTTTGGGAAGCTGCAGTCAGATACCAGTTTCCTCAATCATTCAAAGTATGAAAATGTGCTTGAGAAACGAAGACAGATTCCCTTCTGAAATACCGGAAGCAACGAATTCAATGTTTTAGAAGCAAATTAAGCATGTGTATCAAGTAAATGTGTTCATCTCTGTAAACGGACCTTTCTCCTGTACTTTTACCCCTTCCTCCTCCCCCCGTAGTGTTCTGGGGGGAAGGGGTAAAAGGGATACAATTCTTTTCAAGGTCTTCAAAAAGTGTCCCTTTCCTGACACAGATCCCAAGGGACAACCTGTGTCTTTCCCCGGATCTAACATTTTCTCACTTAAAGAATACATGACAAGCCCCCCCAGATGTGTTCAACTCTGTGCTGGGTTCTGGGGGCATCACACGTGTCATCTCCCAGCTTTTGCTGCAACGGCAGGTCCTGAAAGCCCTGGACCTGAAATTCAAGCAGCCGCTGTAGACCAATCACCAAAAAGTACCTATTTTTGTGTCAACCTCAGCTGTAACAATCATGACTCTTGGGCTTAACGTACGAATTATATTTTTCTACTATTCATTAAGAGAGGTGCATGGCTAATTACAATTTTTTAAAAATACGTTTTTCTGTGTACCACTGGGAATTAATCAAGCATAGTGCCATTGAAACTCAAGCCACCTTCTGGCAAAAGCATGATTTAATATGGAAAGATGGACGCAACAGGGCTGGGTCCTTGAATCGCTCCTTGAGGGTCATATTGCTTAGTGCTAAAGGAGCCAGGCTGTTGGGTTGAAATTCTGTCTCTGCCGTTTACCAGCTGTGTGACTTTTAGGCAAGTCCCTTGACCTCTCTGGATCTCAGTTTCCTCACTGTGATATGAGAATGCTAAAAAGCACCTAGCGCCTGGGGGTGCTGGGAGTATGACATTCTTTGATCATTCTAGAGGGTATAGAACAATGTCCGGAACGAAGTAAGTGTTATCATTAAATAAATAATTTAGTGGGGGAAACAAGCTCCCTTAACTGTGATACAAAGCAGAATTTGCTACACATCCAAGGAGAAATCAAAATACTGCATAGACATAGACCCCATTTGGCTGGGGTGTATGGGGAGGGCTTCTTAGATCTGGAGGCCCTCATATGCAGTGTTCTAGAACAGATGGCCATTTTCCTGTTAGAAGTTTGCTTTAGGGAGAGAGCATGGCAACCCAGAGGGTGAGAACGGCAGAAGAGGGAACCTAGGGTTGCACTTGATGAATGACCGCTCAGTCTGGTCGGATCGTAGGTTAGATGCGGCAGATAGCAAGATCCCGAAGCTGGGAAGGGAGGATGGCTGTGAACACCCAGAGATTTTGAACATTGAGCTACAGAATGTACATTTCACATGGGAGTCGTTGGAGAGCCAAGGAAATCTTTTTAATGATAACGGAAAAAGTGATAGGATCACAGTGGAATGTGGCGAATTCAAGCCCAGGCAGCAGACCAACAGGATCAGTGTTTAATCACTGGCTCTGATGGGAGGGAGGATGGACACCTGGTCTGTAGGGTTTGCCAATGTCCGTAGTGTAAACACTCCCACCATGGGCGATTGGCATCTACCCACCTGAAGTTACTGGATGTGGAGCTGGAAGGAGATGCATAGAATCAGCTCTTGCGAGTCTGCACCTGCCTGCCAGGTCCAGACACCATTGCCCTAGACCTACCTTCTCCAGTACCCCTGGGCGCTGACTAGTTGTGTGACCTTGGTCAAGTTGTCCGTCCCTTTGACTCTCGATTACCTTATCTGCAAAAGGGGGAAAATAATATAAAACAACGTAAATGACACTTCCAGTCATTAAAAGAGAAAGGCAATGGTCAGTAGTCTAAAATTATTCCCCAGGCAGCATTCCTTCCAGAGGTTCCAGAAGACAATCGTTTCCCTGCCTTTCCAGCTTCTAGAGGCTGCCTCCATGCCTTAGTTCATGGCTCCTTCCTCCATCTTCAAAGCCAGAAAGAAGCATCTTCTTCCTCTCTGACCTCCTGACATTCTGTTATAAAACCTTTGTGATGACATTGGTCCTACTGGATAAACCAGGATCATGTCCCATCTCAAAACATTTAACTTAATCACACCAGCAAAGTCCCTTTGGCCATGAAGGTCATGTATTCACAGGTGAGGGTTAGGTTGTGGATATCTTTGGCGGGAGGCATTATATGGCCCATGACAGTGACCGTAGACAACACTGTGTGTATGTCTGTGCGTATGTCTGTGTGTGCATGCATGTTTACGGAGCTGTCTACAATCATTGACCTGTTTATATGATTATTGATCATATAAATATAAACAGGTACAAAGCATATTTATAATAGTGACTCTATACCTACCTATGTGTATACAGAGAAGCAGAGAGATGAGGTGGTAGAGAAAAAAGGATTCAGAGTCAAAGGCCAGTTTTGTTTGTTTCTGAAGTTTGAGTATACTAGGTTTTTATACTGCCATGAGCTATCCAGTTGAGAGGGAGAAATAGATGATGTGGAATTCCCTCTTGAGAGGGAAAAGTTGCTGGACCTTAAAGACTGATTTTTGAAGGAAAAGGAGATGCTTTTCATCATAGGTAAAGATGGGTAGCAAATTCTAAGTTGCTGTCAGATTTGCTGGAGGGAAGATGAGAGAGTTCCTTTCTGGTGGATTCCAAAGTGCAAGGCATCAGCTGAGCATGTGTTAGGTGTTGGGTGGGACAGTTGATTATTCATCTCTGCATAGGGCAGCCCCGGTACCCAGGAGTAAGAAGGAGCAAGGGGGGTGAGCTGAGCCAGTTAGGAACTTTGATTTGGCTTTGTGTCTTGAACAACCTCTAATCCAAGTTCCTAGAGGCATACCTCTCATCTCAGTCTGGGGCTTTCAGGAACGTAGTGAAGCTCACAGAATACCTAGTGTGTCCCAGCTCTGAGTAAAGCCATCTGCTTTCCTTCTTATCTCTGACACATTCACCTGGGACCAGGCAAGGTCACAGGAAACAGGGAAGTGCCAAGGTTTCCCCATCAACCACAGCTATTGTGGGGTCTGCTACATCCTTAGGTCTTGCCATTCTAAGCATGTTTAGACCCTTCTGGTCCATGAAGAGACCTTCATTCACTCTTGGGGAAAGCTATCCAATTCATATTAAGTTGGATATTGTTTCGGTTTTGAGTTTTGGTCTGCATTCTTATTCCTACTTTACTGGAGATAGAAAGTCTTCTTTTCTTTATGTTAAGATTTTGTTGATTTCAAATATAAATTTTATTTTTTATTTTTTTTAAAATTTATTTATTTATTTTTGGCTGTGTTGGGTCTTTGTTTCTGTGCGAGGGCTTTCTCCAGTTGCGGCAAGCGGGGGCCACTCTTCATCGCGGTGCGTGGGCCTCTCACTATCGTGGCCTCTCTTGTTGCGGAGCACAAGCTCCAGATGCGCAGGCTCAGTAGTTGTGGCTCACGGGCCTAGTTGCTCTGCGGCATGTGGGATCTTCCTAGACCAGGGCTCGAACCTGTGTCCCCTGCATTAGCAGGCAGATTCTCAACCACTGCGCCATATATTTGTATTACATATGCTCATGGAATCATGGAATACAATTTAAGTTATTTTTGTGATTTTTTTTAAAGGTTTTCTTGTGGCTTTGTATATGAGGTTTAGCAAGAGTCCATGAACAGTATAAATAAGAGTATCCTTTGTAGAAATTACAACCTCATAATTTATATTATAATTTATAACTTCCTAGCCTTACTTAACTTTTCCATACTTCATAAGTCAGAGATTGGGAAAGGAGGTATATAATATTTTCCAAAAAAATTGTTACTATCAATTTTTCAATTGTAACTTTAAGAGATTTGTTATATTAATTTTGGAGATATATTTTTGCTTAAAATATTTATTACTATACATGCATTGTGAATTGTATCTTTCAATAAAAATTAAGACCTTTAACCCAGGTAGTTATTTTTTCTCTTGAATTTACTTTATCCTCTGATACTAAAGTTGTGCTATTTTTTTTTTTTTACCCACTATGGAATGTCTATGCTCAGATTTTTATTTTTTTAAATCTCTCAGTCACTGTATTTAGGAGTTCTCTTGCAGACAATTTAAACTCATTGTCCTATAATTTTTGAGTCATCCTGACAGTGTTTGTCTTTTCACAGGAGAGTTTAACTCATTTATATTTAGTGTCATAATTAACAAATTTGTTCTTACTCCTTTCATCACATTTTATGCTTTTTATCATTTTTCTTTCTTGATGATCTATGTTCTGTGTTTTCAATGTATCACTCAATGAGCTGTTTCTGTTTTCTCTCTTTCTCTCTCTCCCTTCCCAATTTGTAAGCCAAACAGCCTTATTTTACACTTGTAAAAAATTATAGTTGGGGTTTCCCTGGTGGCGCAGTGGTTGAGAATCTGCCTGCCAATGCAGGGGACACGGGTTCGAGCCCTGGTCTGGGAAGATCCCACATGCCACGGAGCAACTAAGCCCGTGTGTCACAACTACTGAGCCTGCGCGTCTGGAGCCTGTGCTCCGCAACAAGAGAGGCCACGATAGTGAGAGGCCCGTGCACCGCGATGAAGAGCGGCCCCCGCTCACCGCAACTGGAGAAAGCCCTCGCACAGAAACGAAGACCCAACACAGACAAAATAAAATAAATAAAAAAATAAATAAAGTGAAATTCTTAAAAAAAAAACTGGCAGCATAAAAAAAAATTAACAAACAAACAAAAAATTATAGTTAAATATATATTTATTTGGTTATCATTGACAAAAATAAAGCCACTTCTATGGATATACAAAATTAGTACCCTTTTACTTTTTTTCTTTTCATGTTTCTTTTGGCATTTTTACCAAGTTTATGATTTTTAAATAATATAATGTTTGGATTATGGTTTTTCTTTGATCAATAACTATTTTGACCTTGTTGGTTTTGCCTACATTTAAAACTGTATTTGAATTTATTCGATGCTTAAATGTTTTCATGTTTATGTCATGACTTTCCTGTTCCTGAATATTACACTTTAACCACCTCCTGGCTGCCTGAGTAATAGGCTTCAGTGTTTTGTTTTGTTTTTTTCTTAAGGAGGGATAGATAGGATGTAACCTTGCATCTTTCTACTGTCCTCACATGTTATCAGGAAAACCTCTAGGTTAGAGAATTGTTCAATTTGAACATTCTCCATCAGATTTATGGAAATATTTATCATTTTTAAGACTTAATTTTGTACAGTAGATACAACTGAGGCCAGTTTGAGTTTTTTCTTTTTGTTTTATTTTTAAATAAGCACTTATAGAATTATTTATCCTTGACATTAAGAAATGGCTTTAGGAAATACCTAAAAGGTGGTGTTTCCAGTTTTCCTTGGAATTCAGTGAAATATTTATTTATTTTTAACCCCAGGACTGTTTTCCTTTCTCTCTTGTCTTTTAATGATGCTTCTTTTGCATTTTTCTGCTATTTTTCTTAGAAGCCCTATTATCTGTATATACATCTGATGTGTCTCATGTTTGCAGCCTGCCACTGATCCTCATTTTCATTTCTTGTCTTTTCCATTTAGCTTTAGGGAAAGCTTCACAAATTCTCTTTTTCACAGGATAAATTCAATTTTCTGCTTTTTCATATCTTTTTTATTGCTTCTGAAACCATTTTAAATCCCTTACTTTTAATACTGCCATATCTTCTTCCATCTTAGTCTTATTTCATTATAAAATAATAGGGGTCCTGCATTTTCTTGATTAGTGAGAGCGTAGAAGTTATTCTGTGTAAAATATACATCAGTATTCTGTGGTAACTACCCTTCAAAGCTTTGTTGTTCCTCTATCTCTTCAGTGCCCTTTCAAATGCCCTTCTTTGATTTTGCAGTTTTTATTTATGAAACAAACATTTTATTCTCCTTGTGTTTTTCGTCTGTATTTGCCTTCTCTCTAGCTGCCCTTGAATGAGGGTAGCCTCTAGTGCATTGGAATTTCCCTGACACAGTGGAGTGGGTTCCGCTTCTTTCCATTTGGTTTCCACTTGCTCTTGTTAGAGCTGCACATGAAACGTCCACCTGGAAGGGTGCTGGCCCTACGTTCCCATATCGGTGGTGCAGCAGCCTGAGTAGCATGGGGATGCTTTGGCTTTCCTGGTATTCCCAGACCATTGTTGTAATGTCCCTTCTCTCAGTTTGGTACAGCTGCTACACTGGGGACCAGTTTCCTGTAAGTCGTTTTGCTTTGGCTTGGACTCAGTCCACAGTGAGGCCGTGTCATACCTCCTGCTCCAAATCAGCAAGAGGCCCTGATTCTGGGGTTTTCTGCCCAGTGTGGTCCGACTCACTCCTGAGTCTTTCAATTCAGCTGATTACAAATGTTGTCAGCAGCCAGCGTCAGGAACGTTACCTAGTGCAGGGCATCCCTGGGATACAGTGGCCTTTGCTCTTAGAAATATCAGGATAGTTCCACCAGGCTATCGTCTTCTTTTATGATGTCATGCTTAGAGATGCTAGATTTAGCCAACAACAATTCAGGGTGCCCAGTAACATTTGGATTTCAGATAAACAACAAATTTGGTTTTTGTGTTTAATTATAAGCATGCCCCATGCAACATTTCTGTCAATTAGAAATGGAAACATAACTGGGTTTCCTGTATGTTGTATCTGGCAACCCTCACCATGCTGTATTTTCTGCATGAAACATTGGTATCCCATGTAATTTCTCAGGAATTCTCCCAGGCCACGGCGTGCAGTTTGCACTGAATATTCAACACAGACGCAGATTTTTACTTATTACCATATTCCCTTAGTTAACTGCTTTTGAGTCCACTCAGGGGAAATTTTAAAGGTCTGTGCTCAAATCACCGTCTTTCTCAGATTTCGTAAAAGTCTTATTTAGGGGAAATTATTTTTTCAAAATGGTAAATTAATAGAAAATCTCTATGAGGTCACTGCGTTGCTTAACGATGGGAACATGTCACTTTCTTTCAAATAAGCATATAAAGTCACAGCACCAAAATCAAATGTAATTTTTTTTCTTAATGGGTTATTAAGTGAGATTTACCACGTGCAACTTCTTTGTTATTTGATACCTTGCTCTTTTTTTTATGTGGAATTGGTGTTCGTAGGTTCTAATAGCCACCCCCGTGGGGTTTTGAGGATAATGAGTTTTACTTCTTAATCTATTCTGTGCATGGTGGAACATTATTTTTTGAATTTTGTTTAAAAAAAAAGTCAGAAAAAGGAAATAACACTAGCTTTAGGTCAACTTGTTAAGCAATAAACATGTAGGTCAGATACCAGGCGAAAAGACAAATAGGCTGTTCATGGAATGAAGCTTAGAAATGACTTCCCTTTGAATGATGCCCATGGTGTTCCCCTGGTTGCTTTCCCAAATAAAGTCAGAGGACCCACAACCATTGCCCTTGGAATATGTAATTAGTTGCACAGTTAAGTTTGGTGTACTCAAATAGGGGTCAGATGTTCAACAGGAAAGTTCACGGAGCCTCGGTGTCTGGTATTAATGTTTAACTATCTATAACCTGGCTATTTGGCTTCAGCAGTGTCTACAGTGAATGACAGGCTGGTGTGATGACAACCCGAGTGGTGCCAAGATGCATTTATAAGAATCAGGGCGTCTGTGAGTCTGTGTCTGTTTTGTAAATAAGTTCATTTGTATCGTTTTTTAAAAGGTATATACAAAACCGAAACAGATTTACAGATCTCGAAAACAAACTTACAGTTACCAAAGGGGAAACGTGGGGTGGGGAGAGGGATAAATTGGGAGCTTGGAATGCACATCTACACACTACTATATATAAGACAGATAACCAACAAGGACCTACTGTGTAGCACAGGGAATTCTACTCAGTATTCTGTGATAACCTAAATGGGAAAAGAATCTGAAAAAGGATGGATACATGTATATGTATAACTGAATGACTTTGCAGTACACCTGAACCTAACCCAACACTGTAAGTCAACTCTACTCCAGTGACATTAAAAAAGAAAAAAAAGGATCAGGGGGCACTGTGTGATGGATGTAGGTCTTTTATCACCAAGATTATGTGGAGCTCTTCATGGGATAAAAGGATGGAGGATTCTAATTATAGAGTGATGGCAACGGAGGAGACAGCATATAAAATCCTGCTGTGAAAATATAATCTGCTTTTTGTAATATTGGAAGCATAATTCATTTGTTGATTCATTCATTTCTCAAATATTTACTGAGAAGCTAGTATTTGTCGGGTGCTCTTCTAAGGAGTATGAATAAAGCAGAGAAAAGGCTCATATGTCATCTCAGCTCACTTGCATATAACCCACTGGGGCATGAAGGGAATTACAGAACAGCATGAAGTCCTATGATAGGGAAGTATGAGATCTACAGAAGGACATCGATGGTGCATATAAACACAGAATCATGCAGTCAAAGGAGGCATTCCAGAGAAGTGACATTTATGACACAGCCTGAGCGGTCACAGGAGTGTAGCCAGCAAAGTGGGGGAGGGTAGGTGGTACCCAGAGATGGGATGAAGGAGAAAGCTTCAACCCTGAACATGAGCACGAAACTCACTGCCTGTGCTTCACTTTCACGAAAAACTCACGTGACAATACACGTTTATGGAAAATATAAATCCTGAGGGATTTCCAGAACGTTAAGAAAAATGTAGTCCTGATAAAGGAATGAGGTCTCTTGTGAGGTCTATGATATTCTGATGTTTGAAAAAGAAATTCTGAGGTATTAGGTTGAATCATATGAAATCGCTTCTTGGGTGAATCGAAACTGCTCAGATACTGGAAGTTTCAAATGGTTCAGGGCCATAGACACCTTGGTTGCTGAACTGGGGTGCTCAGCCTGGCCTGAGTTGGGTGATGTCGTGGAATTGAGGGAGCCCTTCCCTCGGGGCTGTCCATCAACTCAGGATGAGTGTATGTCAAGCTGGCTTCTTGTCCAGAAGCAGGATGGACCGCAGCTGAGTGCCCTGCCCTGTTAGAACTGGATGGGGGCCGCCATACTTTGGTTGGTGCCCTCCTACTTCAGACCAGTCCAGGAGAGGCGGAGAGGCTCAGTGACTTGCCTGTTCTCTCTCGAGATCTGTGCAGCAAAGCCACAGTCAAGACCCCTTTCTCTGAGTCCTTTGCTTTCTCCTCTGTTCACAGACAACAGCCAAGAGGGGTCCAGGCTCATGTAGGCGTCGTGCATCGGAAAGTGTGCTCACGTGCATCGGAAAGTGTGCTCTGAAACAGTTTGGCCCGATGAATGTCAGGGCTTGAGTTGCTTCTACTGCAAAAGAACCAGTGATAATTACAGGGTGACTAATGAGAAGGGCTTCAGATAACTTGTGGAGCTTTGCCTAGAAAGTCAGTGATCCCAGAGCCAATAATTTCCATTTCTAAAGCCTGTTAAGTTGGTTCTTGAATTATGTAATTTCTGTGTCTGTGTTTTTCTTCCAGAATATAAGGCACAATGTAAAAATAACATTTTGGAATGTTCCCCCTGAGGGAGGGATATGCTTAGTAAGGGGGGGGGGGAAAGAATGCTTTCTGTGCATTGGGGTCAACATAGCTTTCACGAAGGATGAGTGATGGGCTTCCCTTGGTTCTTGGGTTCTAGGGACACGTGGACCCGACATGACGTGGTCAGCCCATCTCATCTGTTTCTGGAGGTTTCCTCCTAGCATTATCCTTCCGAGGTCTTTTCTCTCCATCTCTCAGCTTAACCCCCAGGAAAGTGTGTGATGTCCAAGTGATATGTGATTGCCCACCTTAACGTCCTTTATCATTTCCCGATGGTCAGTGTGTCCTTACCTGCAGCATGTGTATCTGGTGGAACATAAAATAGTATTGGGTAGGATATGGACACAGCCTCAAACCACATGCTGAGAAAGTCATTCTCGTTTCCAATCTTGGTCCATCTGGTTGAGTTAACGGGAATGCCCTTCTCTCTTGGATGCCAGCACATTCTTAAGACCTTTCTCATGAGGATCTCTCCCTTTAATGAAAAGAGAACAAGTCTTAGGCATAACCCATCGCCTCCTAAAGGCACCAAGACCGCTAGCTGAAAATTAAAGGCGTGATATGAAATTTACTTACGTGCACACTTAGCTTCTATGCATGGCCAATGATGCCTGTTGTCTACTCCAGTGGCATCAATTTTTTTAAAGAAATATATTTCCTATAAGATGAGTTGATTTAAGTAAGACCTTTTGGATAAAGAATTGCGTAATTAGTGCAAAGACAAGGCAGTCCTTATAAAGGGGGGGAGGTGCGAAGAGGTGTGAAATATTGGTACCCTTGCCCTGGAGTTTCTAACCCCTGAACCCCGATTCCTTCCGACAGTGGTGGCGAGCCAAGGCATCCTGGAAAGCATCCAGAGGTTCTCCTTGCTGCCCACCTACCTCCCAGTGACCTACCACATCCACCATGCGGACGTGTCCTTCTTCCTGAAGGAAGCCAACCAGGACATCATGAGAAACTCCAGTCTGCAGTCGCGCGTGGAGTCCTTTCTGATTTACAAATCCAAGAGGTTCCCCGTCCTGAATGCCAGCTATGGGCCTTTCGCCATCGAGCAGGTGGTACCCCAGGACTTGATGCTGCCCTCCAGCCCGTTCGGATTCACCAGCACGTTTTCCCTGAATTGGAAGCTGAAAGCGCACATCCTGCGGGACAAGGTCTCCCTGAGCCGGCCCCGCGTGCAGGTGCTGTTCCACGTGGTGGGCAGGGACTGGGACGACGCCGGCCCCGCGCAGAGGCTGCCCTGCCTGCGCGTGTTCGCCTTCCGGGAGACCCGGGAGGTGAGGGGCAGCTGCCGGCTGCAGGGGGCCCTGGGGCTGTGCGTGGTGCAGCTGGAGCTCCCGGCCGGCTGGTTCGGCCCCCCCACGGTGGTGGCCGGGAGGAAGAAGTCTCCCGGGCCCCCCGAGGGCAGCCCCGTGGAGCTCTACTACGCCCTGCAGCCCGGGGACGAGCGCGGAGACTGTGCCAGGAGAGCCGGAGGGATGCGGACGGGCCGCAGCGACCTCGATGAGTCGGGGCCTCCCTTGCAGAGGATCGGGAGCGTTTTTCTTTACCAGACCCTGAGCCGGCCGCCCCTGAGAGAGCTGCGTTTGGACAACCACGTGGCCGTGCAGTACGTGCCCAAGACGGTCAGGCAGGGAGATGTGCTGACGTTTCCCGTCTCCATCTCCAAAAACTCCACCGAGGACCGCTTCACACTGAGGTGAGTTCATTGGGAGTATCTCCCTGTAGCATCTCCAAGGTCAGAGGGTGCTTCTGGGAACCCCGTCTGTTTGATCCGGAGAGCTGTGTTAGCGCTGTCTGGGGTAGAAGCGTCCTTGCAGTTTTTACAGACTCCGTGTTCACTGTCAGATCGAGAGACCAGCTGGATCTCTCCGGGTTGGCAGCGGGGCGGCGAAGACCTTCTTATTCATAGGTTTTCCGGGCCATCCCAGAAAAGCCCGGGAGGCTGAGGTTCTGCCCTTGCCCTGGCTCAGGCGGTTCTCAGCAAGTTTTAGGATAAATGGCTCACAGTTGAAATGAGCCTGCAAATGGGATGGCAACAGTTGTCGGCAAGAATAGGGGATGCAGCTGTGCCAACTCAAAATCTCTTCCGAACCTGTGAGTTCTAAGTGCGCTCTATGGTACCAACCTCAAAGTAATCATTTTGTTTCTCTCTGGAGATAGAGCTTAGTGTCCAAAATATAAAAGAGCAAAAAGTGTGAAGGCTGTCCCGTAGAATCCGTCGAGTGTCTTGTATAAGAATATACCAAAGACGAGGCATTTAACATGAGTACTGTGAGCTTTGGGAAGAAGAATTGAGTGCGTTTTCTCTTTGGAATGTAGTATGGGAGGGAGGCTACTTGCCTTGGCTTGACTGGATTTTCGTAACAGTTTTTTGGTTCGTTTGTTTTAAACACAGATGAGTCTGATTGTAACAGCTATTTGGTATCAGTGTTGTGAGGTCACTAAATATGTCCTGACATTGCTGCATACTCCAGAAACTTGATCTGAAGTGCCATCTAATCAGATTTGTTTACGACCTCTGAACATAGGAGTGTTCGTGGACATGGCACACATTTATATGTTGGTTTTTAAAGTTCATCCAGTAATGATCAGCCCTCTTTTCCCTCTCCCGTTCTTTCTTTCTGTTTTTTAAAAAACGTCTGTCTTTCTGTGTTTGTTAAGGGGTGGGTGAGTTTAAGAAAAGAGTCATTCTTTTGCTTATACTTTGCACATTTCAGTTTTGTTGATTGTGACCTAGTGCTGGGAATTCCCTTTTAATCTCAACTGAAGAACCAGAAACCAATAGACAGCATTAACCTCATGACTGAACTTGGCTGATGGTTGGAAGGTAAAACCTTTGGCTGGGGTTGGAGGTGCATCTGGGGATTAAGCACAGAGATTTAGGGCACATAAACACATCTGTGGGTCTGAGCCCCCATGATCTCTCCCTTCTGCTCTTCAGAAATCAGACCTAGATTGAGCTGGTCATGGGCCCTCTGGCTGGGGTGCTAGCTCTGTGCTTGGTTTTCCCAGGCTCAGTGCTCTTATACAGTATTCTTCGTGGAGATGGCTGTTTATATAGAGAAATATTTTGCTGATGGAAACTCAAGGTTTTGAATAAGGGGAAATCACACGATTTCATATATTCCGACATTTTTTCTGTTTGCCAACTACTGATGGTTGATTTCCTGGACCCAGGTTTACGAACCAGAATCTCTTAAAGTTTTAACTCTCCAGGAGATGATATCCACATCGGTTTTTTTGGGAATCGGTTGTATATGTAGAATTAAATTTCACAAAAAGCTGTGCATCCAACCACAATCCACTGCCCACTAAGGTGTTCCTCTGGGTCCTGAGGGCTGCCTTGTCATCGGCAAGCTGTGACACGGCCAAGAGAAATTTGCTCCTGGGCTACATAATCTAAAGGATCCAAGTCTTTGCAGATTCAGGAAGAAGCACCTTTGAAGCATCTAGATTGGGTGGCTCCACTTACAAGTCAAAAGATTGGAAAATTTTGGATGTAGAGCCAAAGTGTATGTGTTCAGAGGCCATCAATTAGAAAGGCGTTTTAAAAAATCAGTTTTCCAGTTAAGACAATAGTAAATCAGTAAATATTTCATGAATGTGTGTTTAAGTTGGTAAAGTGACACACTTTCCGTCTTGTTAAAGGCTGGCATTAATAATGTGCCTGTTGAATACTTAACATGCTCTAATTAGGAATGAGTCTTATCTGTTTATGAAAACAGCTGATGGGAAACCTGGATCTGGTAATGTCTTTAGCCTTTAGTCGGAATTCTCCTAATTAGAAAATAATGAAACTGTGTATCTTTTTTAGTGAAGCCAATTTGACACTCGTTCAGCATAGCTTCCAAATATTTAGAATTAGCACGGGGCCTGCTCTATCTGGCCATCTGCTGTAAATAACCCTGAAGGATCCAGCCAAGTATCCTTGGGTGCTTTCCTCAGCAATGGTGACTTGTTTCTAGACTCAGCGGTGACAATGCTAACGAGGTCCAGAGCTGGGCTAATGTTTCATAGATCCGCTGTCAGCAGGACTTCCCTCACCACTTAAGGATGGCCAGGGTGGAGGGGGGACCAAAGTACCTGCCTCCAACAGGACTCATGCTGCAGGCAGTGTTTGACCAACTACTGCCACCTTCCTGTCACTTCTGCGCCTGTGATCTCTGGGTGACTCTGTGGCTACACACAGGGGCTCGGCTTCCATCCTGGGAAACAAGATTTGTCGTGCAAATTATCCGTAAGGGCAATTTACAAAAATAGCTGGGAGTGTGCACGCGTGTGCATTAACCATTGCACAGAGGAAAACCGGGATGGGACTCTTTGTCATCTTAGAAGTTCTGTTCTCTCCTGGAGCTCGAGTCTTCCAAAGCAGACCTCCACAAAGGAAGAAAAGCAAAACGCTTTTGTTCTTTAGACGTCTAAGGATCCCTTTTAATTTCAGTAAATGTTTTCCTTCCAGTGGACAACAGAAGCATCCCAGAACACTTGGACCCTTTCTTGCGTGTTCTCACCACCCCATCTCCTTTCCTTCCTTGAAAGAGAGCTGCTGTCAGAAGCATCCTAGGTCTCTCATCACCTGATTATGTGTCTGGAGAATCAAAGGCCTCAAAAGCTCTTTCTTGCTCATCTTTCCCACCTATTTTTTGGTTGCTTCTTCCCACAGGAAGTCAATTTCAAAGGAGTCTGGTTGTCAGATCTGAATTTGAGCCTGGAGCCAAATATTTGCATAGCATTAGCTTGGTTCCCTGATACTCCAGGAAATGCAGGTGGAAAGGTCCAGAACAGAGGCATGGCACTCAGATGCCTGGGTGCTTTTCTCAAAGTCAGAGATATGCTTAGATTGGTTAAATGAATGAATGAATGGACATATTGTTAATTATTAACCAATACATATACTTTGCTGAAGTCTTTACAGTTTTACATGCTAAATATTCAAGAGTTTGTTAAGAATCTCGTGCCCAGACTGTGGTCAGATCTAAGGCCATCTTCGAATAAGGCATTATTACCAAGTAGATATTCTTGCAAAGATAAGAGTTGTAAACAAAAGAGAAAAAGAATAAAGTAAGAATATTTGACAAGGGGACAAAGTGGGCCTGGGGTTGATAAGCCTCAAAAGATATTCTTTGGTGGTTTGGGAATCTCAATTGTTAGAAATAATATGTGGTGGTTTGAGGTGGTTTGGCCCTGAACTTGATTCACTTGAATGATGTAGCTTTTGAACCTGCCTTGGACCAAGAAAAGATCTCTCCTTATTCTATTTTAGGTAAACTATGCCCTGGTGTAGCCAATAATATTCTTAGCTGTAGACCATAAATCCCAGCCTGCTAATTTAAGAAAATAAATACATGAAAGGTTAGTTGGATGTGTATTTTGGATCTCAAGAATTAATAAGGCACGGGGGCACTAGCCTTGGCAATGCACAGGGTGGGAGGGAGAGGATACCCTTGGTGTAGATGCAACAGCCTTCTTGCCCAGCACCCCTCCCCGGCCCAGCACAACGAATTCCTTCAAAAGTTCCTTCTGTTGTTCTTACTGTAACCAAAGGTGCAAAGACTCTTGGGAAGCTCCCAGTGGCTCACATACCTACTTGCTGTCTGTGCCCTGGGTAGGAGAGGGAGCTGGTGTGGTTTCCAGAATGAGAGGTGGGCTCCTGGAATCATCTTTCACTAAGAGCATATCCCGGGGAGGCAGTATTTCCCTCCGAGAAAACTGGGTGCTTTTAAGAAGAGGATGGGCTTCCCTGGTGGCGCAGTGGTTGAGAATCTGCCTGCCAATGCAGGGGACACGGGTTCGAGCCCTGGTCTGGGAGGATCCCACATGCCGCGGAGCAACTGGGCCCGTGAGCCACAACTACTGAGCCTGCGTGTCTGGAGCTTGTGCTCCACAACAAGAGAGGCTGCGATAGTGAGAGGCCCGCGCACCGCGATGAAGACTGGCCCCCGCTTGCCGCAACTAGAGAAAGCCCTCGCACAGAAACGAAGACCCAACACAGCCATGGATGGATAGATAGATAGATAGATAGATAGATAGATAGATAGATAGATAATAAAAAAAAAGAAGAGGATGAAGTTGGGTATCTCGAAACCCTGCACAGGTCTGTGACATCTGTGCCTGGCACTGCGTCTCCGTTTGTCATTAAGGGAGTTAAGGGAGTTGGAATTAATTAAGGTAGAAATTAAGGGAGTTGCTTCTGGAGCAGAGTGGAGTTGAGAGGCAGACAGAGAAAGGAGGGCATTCCATCTTTTTTCAATAAACCTCCTGTTTGACAATATGTTTAGATTTACAAAAAAAGTTGTGAAATCAGTACAGGACAATGCCAAGTGCCTGATGGCTAGTTTCCCCTTGTAATTAACGTCTTTCATTAGCGTGATTCATTTGTCACAATCAGTGCACCAATATTATTATTCACTGAAGTCCACACTCATTCACATTCCGTTAGTCTTTGCCTGATGACCCCTTTTTTGTTCCAGGCTCCCACCCAGGATATCATGTACATTTAGTCATCATGTCTTTAACTACTCTTGACTGTGACTATTTCTCAGACTTGCTTTGTTTCTGTTGATCTTGATAGCTTTGAGACTTCCGGTTCAGACTTTTTGAAGAATGTCCCTCTGTTGGTATTATCTGATGTTTTCCTCGTGATTAGACCGAAGTAATGGGTTTGGGGGTAAAACAGCACAGAGATAAAGTGTTATTTCTGTATTCGTCTGCAAACCACAGGAGCTTAAAATCATCCCCTTTATCCTCTTTCACCTTCCTGCTGAAGAAGCATTTATTGAGGATGTCAGGAAATATACAGATGAGTAAAAGGAGAAATAAGTCCTATTTGAGGGACAGGAGCATGATAGAGTGAGACCTGGCCCTGGGGGAGTGGAGAGTATGTAGTGGGGGTTTTTTTGTTTTTGTTTTTAATTTGATTTTTGTTTTGTATTGATTGGAGTGTAGTTGGCTTGCGGTGTTGTCTTGGTTTCGGGTGTGCAGTGGGGTGGTCAGTTGTGCATATGCATGTGTCTGTTCTTTCTTGGATTCTTTTCCCATATGCGTTGTTGCAGAATATTGAGTGGAGTTCCCTGTGCTGTACAGTAGGTCCTTGTTGATTATGTAGTGGTTTTATGGGCCAAAAAAAGGGATTTCAGGCAAAGGGGACAGCACAGGTAAAGGCACAAAGACATCAGGTGTATCTCTGTGCTCTTTTTTATTCCCCTATCATCTTGAAATAAAAGCCAATTGGGATTTTCAAGAACCAACAAACAAACAGAAAATGCCATTTTCATTGCATTGTATCAAGAACACGTACTCCCAACCTGACTTAATCACTGTTGCTGTGAAATTTGGTCGCTGGCTGGGGTGGTATTTCTCGAGTTTTTCGTCTGTAAAGTTGCTTTTTTCTGCACTCCCTATACTGTATTTTCCAGAAGGAAGTGATGATCTGCTGCTCACAATTACGGAATTCCACTCTGCCTCCTTGTGGGTGGTATATTTACGTAAATTGTTTTGGAATCCTGCAGGTGAAATGTGTTTATTCTCCCTCATGTATTTATTTATTCAATCATTCATTTATTTCAGTAAGGGCATCTGGATATTTACTTTACGGTTTGGGTTATAATCCAAAGGAGTAGACATTTCTCAGCCTTTGGCTGTTGACGTTTGGATCAGATGATATTTTGCTGTGAGGGGCAGTCCGGTCTGTACATTGTGGGACGGTCAGCAGCACCCCTGGCCTCAACCCACTGTATACACAGCCCCGAATTCTGATACCCCAAGATGGGTCCAGCTCTTTCCTAATGTCCCCTCGGGGATAAAATCGCCCCTGCAAGTGAAAAACTATGATTGTGGTTGTCGGGAAAAAACTCAGCTCTTACGCAGAGGGAGGTTCCCAGTTTAGAATGAAGGTAGCACTGGGTAGAGTCCAACGTTTCTGGAAAATCCCTTAAGTTGTACCTGCCACACGTTTTTACTTCCGCTTGAATGCGTGCTGCAGGAGGGCAGAAACTTCGGTCTGCTCTCTGCCCTTTCCTCCTTTCTCATACGCTACCTGGCCCGCCCTGGACACCCGTCAGCTACTGGGGGATCGAATGGCTGTCACTGGTTCCATGAGTCAACTCCATGTACCTTCTGTTAAGGGAGGGGCCAGAGAGCAGGTTCTTCTGTTAGACTTGAGGTGAGAGAGTTGGTCTATTTCAAAGCCATGTCATGTATACAAAATAACAAGGGTCAGGGGCAGCCGTATTAGGGTCCTTGTGCTGTAAGAGGGACCAGGAGCTGAGATGAGCTGAGACCACTGCTTCCAGTGGTGATTGCTCCTAAGATCCTCTGGCCCCAGCACCGGTCTGGGGTGAAGCCTTGGTGTTAGTATTTCGTTTAGTAACAAAAATACCCATGAAACTAAATGCCTGCACATGGGTTTCTTTAAGTAATTTATCAGTCTATTATTACAGTTCATATACCTTAAGGTAAAGGAAATCTAAAGCTATACTGTGAACAGACTAAAAAAAAATGGTTCTTCAATCTTTTTCATTATCTCTTTTATTATTGTTGCTTTTAATTGATGTATAGTTGGTTTACAATATTGTGTCTGGTGTTAGTCTTTTGAAAAAGGTGTCCAGGAGATTTGGACGTGCAGCTGGAGTTGGGAGCCATTGGGTTCGTGTCATCCTTCTTGCTCTCCTGGGCTATGCTTATTGAGTAGAATGGTCAAGTTAGTAATTTAACTATTTAAACCGCCTTCTCTCTCTCTCTCTCTCTCTCTGTCTCTCTCAGTCCCCTGTGCCCCCCACCCTGTATAATTGGCTCACATTGTTTAATGCATGTATGTGCAAACTCCACTGTGTAACAGTACACACAGCCTTTCTGCACACAACTTCACGGGCTTCACACATTTCAAGATGTTAATCCATAGTGGCCTCCAACTCAAGAATCCCTCCATCACCTGACAGCTATGGTTCCTTTCTAGCGATACTTTTTTTGACCAAGGTTGACGGCTCTGATCCTCTTGGGGGAAGAGAAGAAAGGAGGAAGGTACCAACGGTGGCACCAGCTGTGCTCCCAAATTGGTGCTGGGCAAGTTGCCTGAGGTTTCACTGAATCTCTTGCCCATGTTCTAGTGGGAGGCTTATCTCATGAGCAAGAGAACTTGACTTTGGCCAACTTGGCAGGGCTGGGAGTTCTAGAAGATCATGGAAGGATTTCCTTCTTTTTGATGGCTGGATAATATTCCATTGTGGATATACATCACATTTTCTTTATCCATTCATCCACTGTGGACACTCAGGTTGTTTCCATGTCTTGACCATCGCGAATAACGCTGCAGTGAACAGCAGGGAGCAGATACCTCTCTGAGATAGTGATTTCTATCTTTTCTGCAACAACATGGATGAACCTCAAGGGCATTATGTTCCGTGAGGTAAGTCAGAGAAGACAGATTCTGTATACTATCGCTTATATGTGGAACCTCACAAAAGCTCGCAGATACAGAGAAGAGATGGATGGCTGCCAGAGGCTTGGGGGGAGGGGGGAAAGGGAAGATGTTGATCCAAGGGTACCAACTTGCAGTTTTAAGATGAAGAGGTTCTAGGGATCGAAGTCTTGCAACCAAAGCTCTCTGTGATCTTCTTTGGCTGTGCCAGCTTCTGGTCATTGCTGTTTATACTCTGTAACCTTGAGCTGACCTTCATCTCCGTGTAAGGACCTTATCACATCCCCTGCATGGTAGACCCACCTGACAGTCTCCTTTTCAACCAGGCTGAAAGCCACTGGAGGGAAAAGGCTGGGTTCATTAGTGTATCACGGCTGTACCCGGCTGATTGCTCTGACGGCTGGTGTGAATTTGGGTCTGCAAATCTGGGTGAGCAAAAGTAGATACATGTTGGGTGAGAACACTCAGCCATTTCAGAGTGTTTCGGCCTCTCCCTGCCCCCAAGCACATTTCTGTGTTCTGGGGTGGTAAGGAGTGGGGAGATGGTAGAGGATTATACAACGCCAGGTGGCGAGGAGTTGGGGATGGGTTTTGGTCTTCGGTGTCATCTGTTCATTCATTTGGTATCCATGGAGATTCCATTTCCAAGGTGGTCTTTGGTCGGCTGGCCACAGAGGCTGTTGAGGGAATGTCTTCATATCCTTCTCCCAGCACCTTCAGATGAGATTTCTCTGTACCTCTTCTGGGTTACTCGTGGGAACACAGGAATGATGTGCTGGGTCCAGGAAGTTTGGGGAGATAGCTGAATATAATAATAATGGTAATAATAATAGCCAGCAGTTATTAAGTATTTGTGTCTGACACTCTTCTCAGTGCTTAAAATATTTTTCACACATTTAATCCTCAGAACAACCCCACGGAGTAGGTGCTTTTATCACCTGTGTTTTCCAGAACTGGACACAGAAACACAAGAGGTGAATAACTTGACAGACGCCCTAGAGCTCATAACACATTTCCTTTGAGGTCCGGAGAACTCGCCCTCGCTGATCTATATCCCAGAACCCATGTTTTGGAAAATCGCTCTTCATCAACGCGAGGCAGGAAGGTAGACACCGATACTCCTAAATCTCATTCTTTTTAAAAGCACTTAAGTGAATGAATTACCTGAAACATTTCCCTTATTGAGCAGACGTTTCTTGAGTGTGAAGCTTGGTGCCAGGGATGTAACAGCAAATAAGAGACACGGACCCAACCCTGTACTGAGTAGTCGGTGCTGTGAGAGAGACCATGGGGGGTCTGTTTGGCAGGATAAGATGCCAACTTAAGACAGTGCTTTGGAGCATAGACAGATGAAGGTGTGTCCACCATCATGAGCATCTGTCAGGCTTACCAGTCGCTGCAGAGTAAAGAGCTCCAAAGGATGGTAGGTGGATTATTGTGGGCCCTTCCAGGCACTTCAGACACTGATCATTACCACGAGGAATGGCAATTTCAGATCCAGGGGGCAGACCTATTGGAGACCACATGGGTTCATGAGGAAGAGCACAGGGCATGGAGCCAGGACCACGGGCACCTATCTTGGCATCCTCACTGCCTGTGCACCCTTGGGAAGGTCATCGAAGGTCACTGAGCCTCAGTCTCTGGGCTCTTACCTTTCCAGGTGTTGACGGTGTAAACGAAAGGCGACAGGTGAGCCTTGAGCAGATTGCATGGCCCCAGATCAGGCATTTAGGAAATAACCAGTCAACCAAGGGATGCATCAGGTATCAGCTGAAACGCAAACAGATGACTTCAGGTCACTTCACACTGAGCAGTGTCAATTCATTCTGAAAGAGGGCCATGTTAACGCAAGGGGCAGGTCACCTCCGACTTAAACGATGAAGAAGAAACAAACGAAGGAGCGTGTTCAAAGCTGCCGAAGAGGCATTTTCTTGGATCTCTTAGGAAAGCGACTGACTCAGCACCTGCTGGTAGGAGACAGGAGAGCGGACCCAGTTGTCAGAATTCTCTCTCCCAGTTTTGAAGGTATGCAAGTAAATTGATTTTTAAAAATCCAGCAAAAAAAATTACGGCATCAACACACAGAGGCCTGGGGAAGGCATCAGCTCAAGAGTAAGACAGAAATCAGCTGAGTGATGTAGGTTCAAAAATGAACGTAGTGCATCTGACCGCAAGTGTGCAGTTTCCCCTCCTTCAAAGCCTCTTTGAAGAGAGATGACACCTGAACATGGCTTATATACTTAGATGCTCTTCCCTACCCCTCGCCCCTTGAATCTGGCCTCAGTGTATTGCTTTCCAAGTAGAATATAGCAGAAGTGAGGATCTGGAACTTCTGACACTCTACGAAGCTGTGACTTTCCACCTGGGTTTCCAGGAACACTTGCTTTTAGAGCCCAGAGCCGCTTGTAAGAAGTCCAGCTCGTCTCTGGGAGATCCCATGAGAAGCTCTGACGCTGCATGGAGAGAGGGGGGACCTGGTGATCCCCATCTTCTAGCCGTTCCTGCCCAGGCCCCAGACACGTGCGTGAAGCTGTCTTGGCTGCCGTAGGCCAGCCAGCCGACAGCTTAGTACCACCAGGGGACCGCACCAATTCCAGGTGGGGCAGACACACCTCACAGCTGAGCCCTGCTTAGATTTCTGGTATGTAAAAAGTGATGTATAACAGAATGGTGGTGTTCTAAAGCACTAAGTTTTACGGTAGCTTGTTAGCTGCAGTAGTAAGTAATCAGCAATCATAGAAAATTTCGCCAGTAAGCTCTACTTGCGAGAGGACAGAGGTGATGCACTGGGGCTGCTTGCTCTGCAGTTTACTGCTCACCCTTCTCCTGCTCTGCTGTGACTCTCAGTAGGTCCACCTCTGTAACCTGCATTTCCCAGATGCCCTACACTACCCAGATCTGGCTTCTGATGGGTTCTGCCAATGGGACCCAATGGCAGGAATCTTGAGGCCGGGAAGATGGGAGAAGTTGGGGTAGTTTTCTCTCTTGCTCCCTGGTCCCTGTTCAGGCCAGAAAGCTCGTCCATCTGTGGTTCCAGCTCCCGCCAGGCACCCTGTACCATGGCTCCAAATCCTACAGGGAGACTTTGCCGTTGACCTCTTATGGTCCCCCCTCCTTGCTTTGTCCTTCTGAACCTAGGAGAAAAGACTTCCTGCAGTTATTTATATCAGGGCTGCATCACCGTCATCTAGTTGTTCTGTCAGCAATTTCAGCCCCTCTGTAACTAGTCCTCTGTATTAAAGTACTTCCGGTCAGTTATCTGCTGTGGTTTCTGTTCCCTGACTTGACCCTGTGGGTGTAGCTGTTTGAAAAGATAATTTTTATGAAAGCAGAATATCTTTTCCGGTCAACTCCATATTGTACCAGAAGCAGAGACAATCATGAAGGTTTGTCAGTTGTATCAACCCCAACTGGGAGCAAAGGCAGAAGGGTCGTAAGCAATGCAGAAATGAATTTACCCAAACAGAAAACATCGTAAGTATGATAACAAGTTTGGAAAGAGCCAAAGGCAGAAGAAAGAGAACACAGAGGGGCAAGACAATATTTTTTCCTCTTCAGGCTGTGAACTCCTTATGCAAAGGTGAAAAATCAGTGTTCGTATTTCTTTTCTGTTCTCATTTTGGGCAGTGGAAGGATTGTTGATGATAAAAAGAGATCATCCAGGGATGCTTGTCTTTATCGAAAGCAAGGATCCCAGACCCAGAGATGAATCGGCGATGTAATCTGAAGGCCAAGGTTATTGCAAGCAGATGGAAGAAATACAATACTGACCCTCTCTCCCTTTCCGTTTTCCCATCTCAACACACACACACACGCACGCACACACGTGCGCGCACGCACACACACACACACACACACACAAAGCGTTGAGTGGACTCAGGCACGGAGCATCTGAAAAACTGCATAAAGGGGGAACAGGTCCTAATTCCATCCATCAAAGCCCTGCCTGAACTCTCCTTCTCTCTCCATGACCCCAGGCTGTTGAAAACTCAGGTGTTGGTGTATATTTTGTAAGATAATGCATGTTGAGTAAAACTCATCCATGTTCTATCCACACAAATAGAAGGCCTGGGTGTGGACCAGAGTCGTCCAAGTTGGGCATGAATCAGATTACAAGAGAAATGGCAGTCCATCTATGTAACTATATTGCAGAAGGGAAGGGAAGAAGGAAGGAAGAAGAAAAGGAAGGAAGGGAGGGAGGAAGGAAGGAAGGAAGGAAATACAATGATATAAGAGAGAGGGAGAATTTATTTGGGAAGAAATATAAACCAAAAGTAATTTTTTTCTGTGAGTTTTAAATGGGTAGAAAATTTTTTTAAAAGAACATGAACTTAATAAATGAGTTAAAATATAAAAAGGAAATAATGACAAAGATAATAAGGTAGATCAAAGAGCTAATACATGAATTGAAGATCCAAACTGTGCAAAATAGAAATTAAAAACAAGGAACAGAATAGACATAGTTTAAAGAGGAATTATTGGCATATATAGAAAAGATGGAGATAATCTTGGTGAGTGCTTGGGAAATGCAAAGATTAAAAAAAATTGGGGGCTTCCCTGGTGGTTCAGTGGTTAAGAACCCACGTGCCAACACAGGGGACACAGGTTCGAGCCCTGGTCTGGGAAGATCCCACATGCCACGGAGCAACTAAGCCCGTGCACCACAACTACTGAGCCTGTGCTCTAGAGCCCACGAGCCACAACTACTGAAGCCCGCGCGCCTAGAGCCCGTGCTCTGTAGCAAGAGAAGCCACCACAATGAGAAGCCCACGCACCGCAACGAAGAGTTGCCCCCGCTCGCCACAACTAGAGAAAACCCGCGTGCAGCAACGAAGACCCAACACAACCAAAAATAAATAAATAAAATAAATTTATATAAAAAAAAGAATTTGGAAGAAGAGAAGAAGAAACTTAATCCAATATAAGGATGATTACTGTCCTAGAGCTAAGAATTCCACAAAATGAACCAAAAAAATTTATTCACAAATACATTTTTTCCTAAAATTAAGGAATAGTTAAATCTGTAGATCTGAAGGTATTCTGTGTTACAGAAAAAAATGAGTAACGAAAATCAATGCCAAGACATATCCTAATTTTGAAATTTCAATCATATTGCTAATCAGCTAATCATTCAGGTAGAACAATTATTCACAAAAAACTGAAGAAATAGGATATGCCATGTTCAGAGATAGATAAGTGTACAGTTCTCCCCATATTAATCTGTAGAGTCATTGCAATTCCAATCCAATGCAAATCAACTTCTTGACAAGTTGATTTTTAAATTTATATGAAGATCAAACGGTCAAGAATAGGTGGCTCACTAAAGAGAAGAAAAATATAGATGGGTTATTTGAAAGTCATAGATATTCAAACAGTGTGATAGCAGAACACAATAGGTATATAGAATAATGAACAGAAAAAGGAGATTTTGTGTAAGGGAACTACAATTGCAGATCAGTGAGAAGGGATGCATTTTCCAGAAATGACACTGAGACATTGATTATCCAAATGAGAAAAAAAAGGAATCAGATCTCTTAGACATCAATTTCAGATCAATTTGTTATTCAAAGGAAAAAAAAATCAATGTGGAAGAAAATACTAAAAGATATCTTTACAAGCTCTGGGAGGAAAAGGTTTCTTTAAACAAGACACCAAAACACTGACCACAAAGGAAAAATTAATACAGTTGACTATATTTTAAAAGAAGTACTTTTTTATATCAAAAACCATAATTTGGGGGAAGGTATTTATAACACATCAAGACCAACAAAGAATTAGGATGCAGAATATATAAAGAATGCCTATAATTCATTAAGAAAAATAACCAAAAAGAAAAATGGGTAAAATAATGAGCAGACATTTCACAGAAGAAAAAACACAAAGTAGCCAATAAATAGAAAAGATACTCCATCTCATTAGAAATCAGAGAAGAACAAATTAAAACTACTATACATTTCAATTTCATATCCACCAGGTTGCCAGAAGTCAGGCAGCCTGATAATACCACAAGCTGTAGAGAATGTGGAGCAAAGGAAACCTTCATTTATTCCTGGTGGGCAAAATTGGTGCCGCCTTTTTAGGAAATACACCCAGCAATGTCAAAGATATGCATACACTATGACCCGAAATTTCCACTTCTAAAGTATAGAATCTAGAGAAACTCTTGTGTTTGTTTACCAGAAGGCATACATAGGTATTCATAGCAGTGCTGTTGTAATAGCAAAAAACTGGAAATGTCCCAAATGACCGTTGAGAGGATACTGGATAAATAAATGTTGACATACTCCTACAATGGACTCCTATACATTCATGAAAATGATTCAGTTACATCCCTATGGGTAATCTCTGATATAAAATATTTAATTGAAAGATTCAGAAAAATACATTTTTGCAGAGATTAAAAATTAGGCATACATTAACAAAGTATTCATGGATGATGGATATATACATTCATTTAGGTAAAACTATAAAAAATGACAAGGAGATGAACACAAAATTTAGAATAATAGGTCTCAGTGGGGAGAATGAGGGTATTAATGGAGAGAGACATGCAGGGGGCTTCAAAGATACTGGGTATATTCTTTTTTTTTTATTTATTTATTTATTTATTTATTATATTTAGCTGTGTTGGGTCTTCGTTTCTGTGCGAGGGCTTTCTCTAGTTGCAGCAAGCAGGGGCCACTCTTCATCGCGGTGCGCGGGCCTCTCACTATCGCGGCCTCTCTTATTGCGGAGCACAAGCTCCAGACGCGCAGGCTCAGTAGTTGTGGCTCACGGGCTTTGTTGCTCCGCGGCATGTGGGATCTTCCCAGACCAGGGCACGAACCTGTGTCCCCTGCATTGGCAGGCAGATTCTCAACCACTGCGCCACCAGGGAAGCCCCTGGGTATATTCTAGTTCGTAACCTGGGCGCTAGTACAAGAGTGTTTACTATTGTCTTTTAAACTGTTCATTTGTGATATATATTCTTTGCTTTATACTACATACATCTAATTTCAATTAATGCTTTATGTATACTTACGTACATGTGTGTGTATGTGAGTGATACATGCCAGATTTCAAAGTGCTTTTAAGGAAAAAGTGAGTCACTTGTCATTTACCAGGGGAAGAAATTCAGGCTGTTTGTAGACTTTTCCGCAGTAACATTCCACGCCGTTCAATGCAGAAGATAATAGAACAATATCTGCAGATCACTGAAGTGCTCGTTAAAGGGATATTGGTTATTTTACATTAGCATAATACTATTCACAGGAAACTATATAGCTTTTGTGATATGAAAGTTTTCCAAAACATTAGGTGAGAAAAGTGAGGGCAAAAGAAGGGATAGTGTAGATGGATAGAAAGGCAGATAGATAGATGATTGGTAGATGATGATGATGATGATGAAGATAGATAGATAGATAAATAGATACAGAGGATGGATGGATGGATGGATGGATGGAAGGATGGATAGGTAGGTAGGTAGATACACAGATACAAAGATACATGAATAAGTGGTTACCTGGATGGGTGGATGGGTGGATGACTGACGGCTATCGATACATAGATACATAGATATTGGTAGGTCTTCCTTAACTATTGCATCTCAAGCAGGGTCCCTCCCTTCCCGCCATCATCTTGCTTTACTATGTTCTTTAATAGAACTTACCACTGCCTGGAATTCAGCTGTTTGGGTCATTGTGCTTTGACTGTTTTGGTCTCCTCCCTCTTTGAGCTCCACGTGAGCAGACCTCTTTCCTTTCTTGCTCATGCTCAAAACCCCAGTGCAGTGTCTGACACATAGTCGATCCCCATATGTCTCTGGGGATCGAGCGCTTTGATTCATGTAAAGCCAAAGACCATGATGAACTTAAAAGCGCTAAAAGATTCTCTGTGTGTTGGTAGAGCCCAGCTTTGCTGATGTGGAAACGGGACGACCTGTTACCTCTGGTCCTGCATCTCAGACTCTGTGGTTAAGTTTTAACCAGCTCTTAGTCTAAGGCAGGGTTTCTCAACCCCAGTGCCACTGACTGGACTGGATACTTCTTTGCTGTGTCTCTGAGTGGGGAGTGAGGGATTTCGAGCAGCACCCCTGGCCTCTACCAACTGGCAGCCCTCCTCCTCCTTCAGTTGTGATCTACGGATGTCTCCAGCCCTTGCCGAATGTCTCCTCACGGCGCAGATCATCCTTGGCTGAGACTATTATTACTACCCTAAGGAAACTTTTCCTTCTTGTTTATCATGGAATGACATATCAGTTGAATTCCAGACTGCCTTTCTCACCTACACAATAATCTTCAAAGAAGTTTATAGCCATCCTCTCACTGATTCTTTGACTCGTCAGGATTTACATTCTTCAGCCATAATCACCTGGTGTTTTCTAGGCATTTCTCGTTACTTATTGGTAGACAATCTCATTTGGCTCTGAAGACGAGTATATTACCACTTTCTAGATACTGTTGAAAGAAAACAAAAGAAGCGGAGGAAACTATTTGTTGAGGGCCAAAATGTTAAAAGCAACCAGAATATAAGAGAGTAATATTGATTCTGGTGTCATAAAATCCAGCACCACATTCATTCTATGTGGAAAATTCCTCCAGAATGGATGGGGTTTAGGATTAAAATGTAAAATAAATGTGGAGTTAAGAATTCAGTCTGGGAGTATCTTTTAAACCAAGAATTAATCAAACAAGAGAATCGCTGTGCTACTACAGACATGATGTGTTGGGAAAAGATGTCTGAAAATCGGTTACTTTGGTGAAACTGAATACACATTCTCAGAAGAAAGTAAAGTTTCTGACATTCTCTACCTAAGTAAAATCGAAGTGCATGAAAAGCCACCTTTTCTTAAGGCGGATCTATCCATTTTCTTCGCCAGAAGGGACAACACATGGCAGGGCTGCCAGGATTTCCAACATGCTGCTCAGAAAATGTGCCCTTTCCAAAGCTGATTTCAATTCCTTGATGCCTTCAAAATTAGCACCTGATGCCCTTTTCCATTGGTTTGAGGAAGATTTATTTTAATTCTGCTTCTCAGACTCTTGACTATATTAACAGCAAAGAAAACTCAGGGGGGCTTATCTTTCAGACAAGTACAAATGGAGAGGATCTCGGATGCACAGATTTGAGGCTTCTCCTGTCATCCGCAGTCTGCCAGCAGGAGTTTTCTCTGTGCTGGGGTGATGGGGTGACGGTACTCAGGCCTAAAATTAGGTCTTTTCTCCTTACAGACCTGTGTCACCTTGGAAAAGGGGCAAAATCCATTGTTTACAGTAGGTTCCCTCATTTTAGGTAAGTTTCGTCTTAGAGAAGGAACCGGCCTATTTCTGCTCTATTGAGCCTTTGAATCAGAAACTTAAGGGATTCTCAGACTGGAAAAGAGCAAAGGTTTAATATTGGTTTTTGCTGGAGCAAAGGTTTAATATTGGTTTTTGCAATAGGACATTGCCTCTTGGCTTCGTTAGATGCTGGAAGCAGTCAGATCCTAAAATTGCAGACTTAGAAACTGTCAGTTGTTTACTCCCTGCCTCTTGCAGGGATTCCAGCATAATTCCAATACCAGGTGGCCTGGACTGAATGAGTCCAGGCTTTTTCTCAGTCCAGGGTCTTTGGTTTCTTTAAAATTTTTTTTTAAAGAGATACTAATTGATTCTTTATTTTGTGGCTGCGCTGCACGGCTTGTGGGATCTTAGTTCCCCGACCAGGTGTCAAACCTGTGCCCCCTGCAGTGGAAGCTCGGAGTCGTGACCACTGGACGGCCAGGGAAGTCCCGTCTTTAGAGTCCTTTTAAGCAGCAGTGCTTATATACGACCAGAGGAAACAGACATTATTTTTTTCAAAATTTAAAACCGTTTTATTATTGAAATTTCCAAACATGTATGAAAGTAGAAAGCATGAAATAATGAACCTCCATGAACCAGTTGCCCAGATCCATCAGTGACCAACTTTCACCACTTTTGTGTCATTTTTCCCTCTCACCAACATTTCTTAAGAATCGGCTTTAAAGACAGTATGCTAAGTGAAAGAAGCCAGCCACAAAAGGCCACATATTGTGCGCTTCCATTGCTGTGATATTCTGGAAAAGGCAAAGTATGGGGATGGAAAATTGGTCAGTGGTTGCTAGGGTTTGAGAGGAGAGATGTCTTGGGGATGGAAAATTGGTCAGTGGTTGCTAGGGATTGAGAGGAGAGATGTCTTGACTACAAAAGGAAACACAAGGGAGGTTTGGAGGGTGAGGAAACTTCTGTTTCTTGATTGTGTGGGTGGTTACCTGAATCAGTACAGGTCTGAAAACTCATAGAAACAGACAGCAAAATATTTATACATATATACAGACATACAGATATACATGCATGTAGATTGCATGATCACATGGCTCTATCAGATTGTCAGAACTCAACAAACATGTCAAATGGATGAATTTAATTGTATGAAACACTATCAGTCTTTAACTCCATATTTCTTGTTAATTTAGCACTAACCTTGCTGCTGTCAGCCTCAACCCAGATGGTCTCTTTTTGTTTCTTCTCAAGTATACAGGCTCTGGTTAGCTTTGGTTACCTAAATCATGGTCTTTCTCTTCGTGTTAGTTAGCGTAGGTATCTCCAGATGCTGTAACAAGCCAACCGCTACATCTCAGATGCATGTGTGTATCTTGCTCACACAGAGTTCAGTGTTCATTAGGGAGCTTCCATGGAGGATGGGGGAACTGAGGCTCCCCTGAGGCTCTGCCATCCTATAGGACTTGAAGTCCTTCACTTCCAGCCAGTAGGTAGGAAGTGAGTGTGCAGGGTCGTGTAGGGAGTTTGGGCCATCCTGGAAATGGACGCCATTTTGCCCAGATGCTGTTGGCCAGATGCCACTGGTCACTTGGTTAACATCACTCAAAGGCCATGAAAACATGAGACCTGGCCATGTGCTCAGATGATGCTGGTTTGGTCCATGGCCGTCTCTCTCACATCCCTCATGATTTTATTCTTGGTCTTCAAAGGTAAATAACACAGCACTTTCCCCTTAATCACTGTCTACCTCTTTTGCATTTTCCCCCGATTATCATGTCATTGCTATGAGGTAGGAATTCTATCACTTGAGCAACCTGGAGTTGGGAAGTACATCCTGACGTTGAAAATGCTTTACATTTCCTTTTACTTTAACCCTTCATCTTCTGTGGTCTGATCCCCACTGGTTCTGTTGTCTACTCTTAGGCTGGTGATTGAGAGGAATGCAAGCCATGCAGCGCTGTTGTTTTGCTACCTTGCTTTTCCATCTCTTTTCTTCCAGGTCAGATGAGCTACGGTCTCTCCTGAATTTACAAATGAACTCTTTGTATTTGTTTCAGTAGTTAAGGGTGCCTAACCCCGTACCCTACACCGTGGACTGCCCTTTTGATCCATCAGTACCTCCACTAAGAATTGTGTCTTTGTTTCCTTGGGGATTTCCTCTCCCCCGTGACCTTACCCAGTTATTCCTGTGATCATGCTTGGTTCCCTAGCCTTGCTCCAGATTGTTTAAGCACTTCAGCCCCCCTATCGTATCTTTTCCATATAGCCTTCCCTTACCACTTCAGCCAGCTCTGTTTTCTCACTTTCTCACACTCCCATTGGTATTTAACCAATATGCTACATTCTTTAATTAACTTAAACAGCTGGTCTTGTGATTTCTGACAGTGATGATAAAGCCTTCCCTGGCCAGGGTCCTAGACATATTTGCCTCTTCTTATCCAAGAATGCACTCACCTTAATTTATTGGGGTGCATTTTTTTTCATGGAAACTTTTTTTTAAATTGAAGAGTAGTTGATTTACAATGTTATGTTAGTTTCAGGTGTACAGCAAAGTGATTCAGTATAAACATATATATATATATATATATATAATTTTCTTTTCCATTATGGTTTATTACAGGATATTGAATATAGTGGAAACTCATTCTTGATTTGACATTGGAAACCTATTGGAAACAACTGTTTCACCAGGGATTGGAGCACATCTGTTGCACAAATTGAGATCCACCAGTGATCTTAAGTTGCTTGTCTTCCCCCCAAAGTAATACAAGTTCCTGCATATGAAAAGTGTTACCCACGTGGCTTCTTTCCTCTGGCTGTCAGTGTTTACTCTCCTTTTGCCTCTGCTTGGGATATTCTGAAACAATAGTTTTTATATCTCAATGTTTTCCTTGTTTTCGTTTCCTCTCTCTTTTGCCAAAAGAAATTTTTAGTACTTCCTCACTCCAATGAGAAGGAAACATCAGAAATAGTTCCAAGATTTTTTAACAAAAGCTTCCAAATTCCATTTTTTGTTTCTTTTGCTTTGGCAAATGAGGAAGAAATATTGTACAGACTCCTGCCAAATGTCAACACGTGTGTCTTCCCAATATTCCCCGAGCTCTTGGCTCCCCGCCGGCTCAAACCCCAGTTCAGATTTTTGGTGGCACCCCGGGGAGGATTTCTGAGCCATTGTTTCCATAGTGTGCCTAAGAGAGAAATGAGGGTTTTTTTTTCCTTTGGAAGAAGAATTAAAATAGAATATACTTCATATAAAAAGAGAGAGTGATTGAAGGCCCCTCAAGACTTCCCAAGTTCAATCTGGGTGGTTCTCAAACACAGAAGAAAGGCATCGAATATGGGTTTTGCAGATTTTTTCAAAATGTGCTAAAACAGATTAGTGCCTTGAAGTTCTTAATTATTAGGCAATAAATCAAAATGTATTCGAATGTTTCCTATATGCCTATCACAGCATGAAAAATACATGTTATAGGTATAAAAGGTGGTCTAATATATATATATATATATATATATATATATACATGTTATACAGAAAAAATGGTAATAAAAATAATCTCTACCCATAGAGATGCTCATATCTTAGTTAGAAAGTCTACAAACCCCCATGAAACTGTTTGCAGATGACTTGGCAAATGATGACGTGTTCAGTTATTCTGTGTCTGAAAGAGGTCAATATTTTAAATAGAATATTAAAACGTAAGGAGTTTGGGATTGACATATACACACTGCTGTATTTAATAGGTAACCGACAAGGACCTACTGTATAGCACAGGGAACTCTGCTCAATATTTTGTAATAACCTAAAGGGGAAAAGAACTTGAAAAAGAATAGGTACATGTGTATGTATAAGTGAATCACTTTGCTGTACACCTGAAACTAATAAGATATTGTTAATCACCTATACTCCAATGTAAAATAAAAATTAAAAATACCAAAACAAACAAACAAAAAATGTAACACAAGTCCCTTTATGAATCCCTCTGCTTTCTGCTTCTAATTTTCCATGAGAACCACGTTTTGCTGCCTTTTGCCCTGTTTCATCTTGCATGTGCTCTGGTTTCCTGCCTTTCTCTCATATCTATCAGGCAGATACTGAGCCCTGCTTGCATCACTCTGAGGACTGCACATTCCATGAAAGACAGAAGTATCTCCCAAGGCTGATAGATCTACACATCCCTCTGGTTCTTAGTTTTCCATCTGGGTTAGATTTCGGTCATCACTGCTATTGTGTGGTCGTAGGAAATCTCCACGCCTAGGATTGCCCATCAGCCAAGCTGGAGGCACCACTGGTAAGTGTGAAAGAGGGTAGCGTTTGGGACCTACCCCGTGCCTGTTCTTACACAGAAGCTGCGGGAGTCTTTGCAGGTAGCAAGTGCTAACTGTATTTCTTTTCTTTTTTTCTTAGCGAAGTATAGTTGATTTACAATGTCATGCCAATCTCTGCCGTACAGCAGAGTGGCTCAGTTACGCACATATAGACATTCTTCTCCATGATGGTTTATCCCAGGAGATTGGATATTGTTCCCTGTGCTCTACAGTAGGACCTTGGTGTTTATCCATCCTAAATGTAATAGTCTGTATTTGCCAACCCCTGACTCCCACTCCATCCCTCTCCCTCCCCCACCCCTTGGCAACCACAAGTCTGTTCTCTATGTTTGTGAGACTGTTTCTGTTTTGTAGACGGGTTCATTTGTGCCGTATTTTAGATTCCACATATAAGTGATATCATAGAGTATTTGCCATTTTTATGGCTACTACTCAGCCATAGTAAAGAACGAAATGTTGCCATTTGCAGCAACACGGATGGACTTGGAGGGCATTATGCTAAGTGAAGTAAGTCAGACAAAGACAAATACTGTAGGCTGACTTTTGAAAAAGGCCCCCAAAGAGTGATTTTTCCTAATTTGAGAATAATTTTCGAAGTCACTTAATCCCATATGATTTGTGCCTATGAGAACAGAAAGTAAAAAGCACTACATGATCACATGGAGGAGAGTTTCCCCCAAGGGAATCTCATAATACAAATATAAATATTTGGGGAGGGGGATATATTCATTGCCATGGATTAAAAGTCTCTCTTCTCCTTTTGTTCCTTTACTTGGATGGTCACAGATGGACTACACGTTGATTTGGTATCAATTATGTAGAATTAATTCGTGGTCAGTCTGCCAAAAGCTGCTAGTTGCCTAGCCAACATCCATTTCCCCCTTATTTCTTGCTAATAAACTACTCATGTAATTCAGGGTGGGGCCAAGCGTCCAGTTAAAATCTTCAGTTTCCGGTGTGGCCAAGATGGCAGAATAGGAAGACCCCGAGCTCACCTGTCCCCCCGGCACACCAAAATTACAACAACTTCCAGAGCAAGTATTTTTTATTTATTTATTTTTAAATTTTATTGAAGTCTAGTTGATTTACAATCTTGTGTTAATTCCCGCTGTACAGCAAAGTGATTCAGTTATACGTATATGTGCATTCTTTTTCATATTCTTTCCCATGATGGTTTATCACAGGCTATTGAATATAGTTCCCTGTGCTCTACAGTAGGACCTTGTTTATCCATTCTCTATATAATAGTTTGCATCTGCTAATCCCAAACTCCTAATCCATCCCTCCCTCACCCCCCTCCCCCTTGGCAACTACACATCTATTCTACAGAGCAACTGTTGAAGAGAATGACCTGAAGACTAGCAGAAAAGATTTTTCGCAGCTATAGATATAAAGAAGGAACCACATGAGATAAGTAGGAGGAGCAGGGATGCAGTGTAGTCAAGACCCTCACCTCTGGTAGGCGACGCACAAACAGGAGGATAATTACAGTCCCAGAGGTTTTCCCCAAGGCGTGAGGGATCCAAGACCCACATCAGGCTCCCCAGCCCAGGGGTCCTGAACCAGGAAGACAAGGCCCCAGAACATCTGGCTTTGAAGGTCAGGGGAGCTTGCGTGCGGGAGAGCTGGAGAGCTGTCGGAAGCAGAGTCTGCTCTTAAAGTGCCCACAGAAAATCCCACACACTCTGAGACCCTGGAGTGATCCAGTATGTTCTGGTGAGATCTAACTGGAGAGCTTTGGAAGAGACTTGTTGGGACACTATTCTTGTCTTGATAAAAGAGGGCAGAGGTAACCAGGGCACACTGTCTGCCTTTCACCCTTCTTCCTTCCTGGTACATAAGGATGGGTGTAGAGGATAAAACTTGAGACCAGGAGACAGAGTGTCATGATCTAGATATGGTAGCAGGAAGCTAGAAGGAGCCTGAGTCCTTGATAACTTCTTCAGTTCACAGCTCCAGCTCTGCCTTTCATCTGCATCTGGATTTCTTTTACACGGGAAAAAGATCTCCCTTTTTTTTTTTTTTTTAAACTGCTGTGATTAAATCTATTACCTGCAGCCCAATGTAGTCCTAATTGTTTTTTTAAAAAAATAAATTTATTTATCTTATTTATTTTATTTTTGGCTGTGTTGGGTCTTTGTTGCTGCAAGTGGGCTTTCTCTAGTTATGGCGAGCAGGCTTCTCATTGCGGTGGCTTCTCTTGTTGTGGAGCACGGGCTCTACGTGCACAGGCTTCAGTAGTTGTGGCACGTGGGCTCAGTAGTTGTGGCTAGCAGGCTCTAGAGTGCAGGCTCAGTAGTTGTGGCGCACGGGCCTAGTTGCTCCGCGGCCTGTGGGATCTTCCCAGACCAGGGCTCGAACCTGTGTACCCTGCATTGGCAGGCAGATTCTCAACCACTGCGCCACCAGGGAAGCCCCCATCATAGACTTTTTATATGACTCGAGTATCCCATAGGGCACATCTAGCCCTGTACTGATTTGTGGACTCTGTCAAATTGTGTCATTTGATGAATTCAATGGGGGCATACTTATGAAGCAGAAAAGAGAAAATACCAGCTCCGTCTTTGCTGCATTGCTATTTTATTTCTCTTTTTCTTTACCCCTGATGACAAGGAGCATGTAATTCATAGGGGAGCATGTATTTGGCCAAAGCGTAGTGAAATGCTTCGGTCACCTGTCAACTAACCGAATGTGTATATACCGATAGATATGCAAGTAAGCATTTGCTTTGATTCCTTTGCTCATTTAGCAGTACTGCCGCGTCCAGAGGTAAAACAGGTGGGAACAGAGAGACGCAGCTGGAGAGGATGTTTTAAAGGCACATGTAACTGTGCTCCCACCTACGACCTGAGGTGAATATCAGATTCATCAAATGGTCCTTCAGCTGTGGTGCTGTGGACTACAGTTTGGCCCTTATGGAGGTATGAGGCTGAGGTCCACTCTCGTGGCTAATGGGGCTTCAGAGACTAATAGCTTAGCACATCGCCAGAGTGCTGTGTTTTCAGAGCACCAAATAACCTTTCCACCTTATTCTTCATTTTCGAAATGTGTTTTGCAATCTGCGAAAATCAGCTCTTCAGGGAGTTTCTTTTTTTTTTTTTTTTTTTAATTTGGTTGCACCAGGTCTTATTTATTTATTTATTTTTATATTTATTTTTGGCTGTGTTGGGTCTTCGTTTCTGTGCGAGGGCTTTCTCTAGTTGCGGCGAGCGGGGGCCACTCTTCATCATGGTGCACGGGCCTCTCACTATCACGGCCTCTCGTTGCGGAGCACAGGCTCCAGACGCGCAGGCTCAGTAGTTGTGGCTCACGGGCCCAGTTGCTCCGCGGCATGTGGGATCTTCCCAGACCAGGGCTCGAACCCGTGTCCCCTGCATTGGCAGGCGGATTGTTAACCACTGCGCCACCAGGGAAGTCCCTCCCTGTCATCTTTGCATAGTTTGTGCTTTGTCAGGGAGCAGGTCTATTCCAAATGTCAGCTCCTCAGAGATACTTTCCAGGGCAATTCTCTCCAGCACGTATCATTACCTAAAATTGCATTATTTACATGTATTTTTTTTGGCCACACTATGTGGCATGTGGGATCTTGGTTCCCCAACCAGGGATGGAACCCGTGCCCCCTGCAGTGGATGCATGGAGTCTGAACCACTGGACCACCAGGGAAGTCCCCTTGTATTGTTTGATTTCAATGGTTCACTGTCCCAAGGTGCTGGAAGGGCAGGTTCCAGTAGGAGAATTGGTTGGTTGGTTCACATCTACCACCCACCTCTGTGCTCAGTCCGGGGTGGCGATGGCCTGAGGGTGTTCTGAATTAATAGTCAAATACACAAAGGAAAATGCCAGGTACCAAGCCTCCTTTTCAGAAGCCCATGTGATTTGTCTGCAAGCTCAGGAAATTGTCTGTTATCAGCAACCCGTGTTCACCCCTCAGCATCTCAGTTTCAGGTTTTCCTTCCTTTAACCACAGCTGTTTTCCTGCAGACCATCACCACCTGTGACTGGATGCCAAGTGCTTTGCACATGAGAGAAAGGCAAATGGCCCATTGCATTCATTGCCATTCACTTACCCACGCAGTTTTATAGACCTCAAGCCCTTGCTGCTTCGAAGGGGAGACTGCCCTCTGAAATGATGACCTTCGGAATTTAATTGCAAAAATATATTTGAGTGGTGGTTATAGGGCTGCTTGGAGACTTTGTTTCCACCATCCCTACTGATGGTGGAAAGATTGGGGTCAGCTCTGTCCTTCCTCATTGTTACCTAAGGGATCAGAGCCCGCTCTTTCGGGGGCTGGCTTGGCGCTGGGGCATCCTGGGAGCCTGGGTTCACGGGAGCCCGCTTGCAGGCTAGAGAAACCGAATGAGAAGTTTGTTCACTTAACACTGTAACTGCATGGCTACTTTTTCGCCTGTATCCAAACGGTTCAGCACGCAGAAAGTCACCACATTTGCTTCTGTGTGTTTGCATTCTTTTCATAATATTGCATTATCCAAAGAGAGACAAAATGCAGCCCCATCCCAGAAATGGCTCTTTTAAGATGTTGCTGTTTTCTGATTCAGCTACCGGCAGCTCATTTTCGGCTCTAGCCAATTACAGCACAAATGAAGGGCTTTGAGACCATGCTGGGGTGATGAACACGGCTGCCCACGGTTTGTGAAGTCAGCTATCGGTGTCCTTACATGAAGTTTGAAAACTCAGAGTCATCCAACACTGTAGGAGAGGAATTCGAGGGAATGAGAGGAGACAGAATTGGAAGGAAAGTGTTCTAGGTATGAAAGGCTGTGGTTTGTTGGTTTCTTTGGTTTTTAGAATCTCTCCCTCCGTTTCAATGGTATATACCCTTTTCATTTCTCTCAAATAGATGCATTTCCCCCTCCAGCAGATGTCAAACACCCTGAGTCTTTGAGCAGCTCTTAAGAGAAAGAGCAATTCTAAATTAGACAGGAGTCAATCATTTATCCAATTGTTCTCTCTAGCAAGGAGCAGGCTGGAAACTATATATGGTGACCTGGCACCATCATGGTGATGGCTTTTTTTGAAGTGGTAAATATAGGTATAGATCATGCACTTTCAGTGCAGTTAGAACTGCCCCCCAAAGGCATATAATTGGTTCTTTGCCGGGGGCGGGGTGGGGGACAAAAAGAATATTTCCCTTATTATGTAGAAAATACAGATATATTTAAAGTACTTAACAGATATACAGTGCATCTGTGGTCTTAAAATTTCATAGGGAAAAGTGATTAGGAAATATATGTGTAACAAAGCTTCTGAGAGCTGGAACATCTTGTAATGGAAGTGCCGGCACGCGCACACACGCACGCGCGCACACACACACACACACACACACCCCAATATGCCAGAGACACAGAAGCCACCTGAAAAAAGCTCCCCATAGCCACAGCTGGGCACGTACCTTTGACGTGATATAAGGGAAATGCCATTTTACATGTATTGACTTCCTCCCAAAGGTACTTCACCCCAGTCTAATCAGGAAACAAAAATCAAATTTCAATTAAGGAACATTCTACAAAATACCTGTGAGTACTTCTCAAGACTGGCAAGGTCATCAAAAAGAGGGAAAGTCTGAGGAACAGTCAGAGCCAAGAGGAGCCCAAGGAGATTTGATGAAAAAATGTCACGTGATACCCCGATAGGATCCTGGAAATCCCTAAAAAACAGTAGGTAAAAAATTGAATGCCTTATGGACTTTAGTTAATCATGTACCAATATTGGTTCACGAATTGCAGCAAATGTACCATAGGAATAGAAGATGCTGAGTGTGGGGTAGATTAGCTCTACAGATTAGATCTGTACTCTCTTAGCCATTTTTCTAAAACGGTTCTAAAATTTTTAAAAGTTTATTTTAAAAAAGTCTCCCTAGGGAGCCATAATGAAAGAATTAAGGGCTGAAAAACACTGATCCAGAAATGCAGCGGGTTACAGTTGGTGGGCGGCTCAATTCCAGTCCTGAAGTGACTGCTGGCTTTTTCTGATCCGAATTAATCTTATCCAAGATTACCTACTCTCAGTTTTCTCCCTTGATTCAGTTAGTTTTAGAGTAAAAGTAGCAAAATAGAATGAAATGCAAGGTAACTTGAGGCTTCTTCCAAGGAGAGCTATCTTTCACGATGCACTTGCGTGCCTGTTTTTGCACCGTAAGCTTGAAATCCAGAGCAGGACCCTATGGTCCTTCCCCCCACCCATGTCCTCCGCCTGCCTTTTGTCTGTGGAAATACTTTAGCCAAAGTATAAGTTTAATCAGAGAAGTGAGAAAAATGCAGAAACAAAGGAAAACCATCCAACAAGACTAAATAATAATATAACAGTTTGGTCAGTAGGTGAAGTCAGGGCCCTTTAGTTCCTCTTCAAGGGCTATAGATCACATCCTGAGCCGTGTCCTGGGAGCTGTCTTGTAGACACTGAAACCCCTACCAAGTGGAAGAAGTTAACTACATGATGACCAGGCTGTAGCCATGACATAAGCTGCCACAATTCCGAGAACTGGACTCAAGGAAATGGGAACAAACCGACCCTGGAACTGAAGATTAACTGTACTTAGAACAATCAAGATGACGCTGATCAGACCATGGCATGACCAAGTTCAAGATGCCTGTCAGAGCTGCATGTGCTGGTTCTGCATGTAGGCCCCTCCCTCCGTCTATAAAAGCTCTTGCCCCCGATTGTCAGTAGGGGGGAGTCGGCCTTTGGACAGGCGTCCCCCTCCCCAGGTTGCTGGCATCCAAAATAAAGCAAACTTTCCTTTCCACCAACCTGGCCTCTTTATTGGCTTTTGAGGGGCGAGCAGCCGGACCCCACTTTCGGTTACAAGCTGGCAGTCAGGCTAAGTTGTCCCAGTGGCTTCATTGCATTAGACTGAAATCAGACCAAACAGCCCTGGCATGATCTGGGCCCTGCCTACCTCTCCAGCCCTATTCCGGCCATTTCTCCTCTTGTATGTCGAACCATCATGACCTCCAACTGGGCTCTCATCTCTCTTTTCTTCATCTGGCTGCCTTAAAGGCCACCTTGTCTGAGGGAGCTTCCTTTACCATCTTACTTAAAATGTGTCGACTTAATTTATTCCTTAACATCACATTAACTTCTTTCGAGGACTTAAGGCAATTTAAAATATATTATGGTTTGTTTTCTTAATTACTGTCTTGGACTGTGGGCCGACGGTGGGGTCATGGGCAGAGATGTGTGAACAGACCTGTTGGGCTTATCACTCTGCACCCAGCCCCTCGCACATGCCTGGCAAACAGTGGTGCTTGTGTTAGCGTCGTGTAGCTGCTGTAACAAATGACCACACACGTGGTGGCTTGAAACAACTAATTTTATATTCTGTGTAGGTCAGAAGTGGATGGATCTCCCTGGGCTAAGGTCAAGGTGTGGGCCAGGATGCATTTTTTCCTAGAGGCTCCAGGGAAGAATTTGTTTCTTTGCTCCTCAAAGGCCGCCTACCTTCCTTGGCTTGTAGCCCCTTCCTTCATCTTGAAACCCAGCAGCGTAACATCTTTAAATCTCTCTCCGACTCTGACCTTCTGCCTCCCTCTTCTACATAAAAAGGACCCTTCTGATTATATCAGGCTGCCCAGATAATCCAAGATCATCTGACATTAAGGCCAACTGGTTAGCAACCAATTCCATTTGCAGCCTTACTCCACCTTGCGTCGTAGTATAACATTGTCTTAGGTTCCTGGGAGCAGGACATGGATATCTTTGGGGGCTATTTTTCTGCTTACCAGCAGTGCTCAAAATGTATTAATAATTGTTGAATGAATGAATAAGTGAATGAATGAATGGATGAGTGTTCTCCATCAAAATTTCTTAGACAGAGGCGGGCCCCGCAGTCTCCTGCTGAACTTTATCAGAAATAGATGATTCTCTTCTCAGCGGAGAGAACCAGGCAGGGATTCCAATGGGTTACCTTGATTCAAAGAATGTGTTACATTGGTGATTCCTAAACTGGGCTTCAAAGCAGAGCCCCCTTATAGGCCAACTGATCTAAAGCTGCACACCCTTGCTGTGATTCTTTAAATGGTTTGCAAGGCCATAGATTTCATTTTTACATGTGGCTAAAGATTGCTCCTAGGAATCTGCTGAGTTATCAAAGTTACAGAAATTTGGAATTCAAAGACTAAAATCAGTACTTTACTGCAATTTGCTGAAGACCTTGTTATTATACTAAAGAGGCTATAGCCCCATAACCCCTGCAATAATACAAAGCCCCTACTGTGTGCATGTGTGGCCAGAGAATGGCCGTGAGAAGATGTCCTGAGTTGTTTGCAGTTTTCAGTCGTTGCTGTTCTTGCTTCTCAGTTACGAACGACCCTGCTTATTTTACCCTCAACGTTATCCACTTCATTTGTTTGGGGTTGTTTGTTTAACTTCAGAATGATTGTGATGCTGAAGAGACTACTTCTTTCATAGCCTGGAAGTTTCCATCAGCTGCACTGAAAGACAGGCTGTGGTTTAAATATAACTGTTTTCATATCCCCTTTGCTTCAGGTATCTCTATAAATATAAGTGCAATATATATAAATAAGTAAGTACAAATTGGGGAAATTTATGATATATTCTATTATCTTAAGTATATAATATATATTACATTAAATATATTTATGTTATATAAATAATATTTATTATATTAAACATATAAAATGTATGTATTTCCCAATTCTGTGCTTATTTTTGCTAGTTCAATCCACCTCCTCCCCTGCACTGGGGAATAGGAAATGGTGGGGAAACAGCCTAAGAAATGGATCTTTTGTTTTGTGTAAATGAACCAAGATTAAAAATAAATTGGGAACCACAGGTGTGCACTATCCCCCTACAGCTCCCCTGCCTTACAGCATTAATGAGGCTCAGTCACAAAGGAAGAGAATAGATTCAGCTAACACAGGGTATTACATCTTTAAATCAAAGTGATTAAGTCCTTGTTTTCAGCATCACAGTGGCTCTCTCCTGGCTGGAAGAGAGGGTTAAGTGTTCAAAATGATCACAAGCATACTGGCACGTCCAGAAAGGAATACAGTGACCAGGCAAAAACTCATTCATTGCCTGGGAATAAGGGATGGATGGACCTGGAGATGGTCATGCTGGGTGGGGTGGGTTGGACAGAGAAAGACAAATATCATGGGATGTTGCTTATAGGTGGAATCTAAAGAAAAATGATACAGATGAATTTGTTTGCAGAGCAGGGACAGACTCAGAGAACGAATTTATTACCAAGGGGGGAAGGTGGGGGGAGGGATAGATTGGGAGTTTGGAATTGACATGTCCACACTGCTGTATTTAAAATGGATAACCAACAAGGACCTACTGTATAGCACAGGGAACTCTGCTCAATACTCTGTAATAACCTAAATGGGAAAAGAATTTGAAAAAGAATAGATACACGTACATGTAAAACTGAATCACTGTGCTGTGCACCTGAAACTAACACAACATTGTTAATCGACTCTACTCCAATACAAAATAAAAATAAAAAACAAAAACAAAAAACCCCGAAAGCAAACAAACAAAAACAAAAACCAACCAAACAAGCAAAAAAGAACAGGCAAGGAACACCGTCAAGGCCAGTTTTTCATGACGGTGTTTTCCTTCCATTGTGTTTCTTTTTGAAGACACCTTCTGTTGGCAGCCCCTGATATTGGTTTCCTGTTATTTTCAGCAATATAAAGCTTCCTTTTAAAAAATCTAAAAAAAAGAACACAAAAAAACAAAAAACAAAATGATCACAAGCATACTGGCACATCCAGAAAGGAATATGGTAACTAGGCAAAAACTCATTCGTTGCCTGGGATTAAGGACTGCATAAGGAACACCACGGCCAGGTGCTGATACATGTGTAGGGATTTGCTGGGTTGGATTCAGTAGCGAGTGAAGTAGAAAGATAAAGTGGCTTTGGGGGCGCCCTGGGGCTTTATATATGCTAACTTCTGATTTCCCTGTTTACCTACGAGCCGGCCAATATTCAAGCTCAAACAAAGTAGTAGTAACTTATTTATAAAGTGTTCAAGGTGCAAAAGTCATTAGCAGCTGCCCTATCATGGAGAATATTCAAAATAAAATGGAAAAACAACACGTGAACAGGTGATTCGTAAGAGAGGAAACCTGCATCGTCAATGGCCATAGAAAAGATGCTCAATTTCACAAAGAAATGAAATAAAGTCATGGAAATGGAAAATTAAAACCACATCAAGGGACTTGTTTTACACCCGTCAGAGTGAAAAAATGAAAAAGTGTGACAAGACCAACTGTTGGGGATGAAATGAAACAATGGGAATTCCAACGTGTTGCCAGTGAGGAGATCAAATGTTACAACTATTTTGAAAAGTGATTTGGCCACGTGGAGTTGATTTGAAGATGCATGATCTGGCAAATGACCCAGTAATTCTGTTTTGTTTTCTTTTTTTAAAATTATCTATTTCTGTGGAAGCTCTTGCTCATCTCAACTAGGATAAATAGAAGACTGTTCAAAACTGCATTGCTTTTAATAGAAAAACACAGGAAACAACATACATGTTTATCAAAAAGTAATGCATACATAAATTAGGAAATGTTTATTCAACATGTATTCTACAGCAGAGAGAATGAACGCAGTACAGTGGGGTCAATGTCACATACACAATAGTGAGGGAAAAAGATCAAATTCTAGGTAGGCTTGGACAGTGTGATATACTTTCTCTAAACTTGCAAAATAGTTGCATATAAACATAGATGTAGATTTATGTGTGTATTGAGAGTGTAATTATATACATACGAACTGCAACGCCAAGAACAAGGTAGGAGATAGATACCTGGTGGCTGGGTGGAGGGGTGACGGGGTGCCCATGGTGAAGCAAACAGTAAGGAAGTTACATGGGGACCTCAGGTGGATTTGTAATATTTCATTTCTTTAGCTGAGTGTGAGGTACCTATGTCTTACTGTGCATCTGAAATAGTTTGCAAATTTAATAAAGAATGTAACTGAAACCACATTTTTTAGAGTTAAGGTTTCTCTAGGGATTAGAGAAGAATAGTTGTATTCATCATAATTCTTTTGCAAAGATCATAGAGTGATGGGTGATAACAAGTTCACAATCAAATGATAAAGAAGGTTTCCATCTCATTCTGTGCCCTCTCTTACTTTTTGAAATGCTTTCTTATGTTTATGTTGGTATTTAGCTAATTGATGACTTTGGGGGGAGGGCAGGGGGCGGGCAGGGGGCGTGTTACAGCTGACAGTGCAACTCCAAGCTACCCTCTACCATCCTCAACATCTGGGGATGGATCCATAAGAGAAAGCATTTGGAAGCCAGTTCAGTGATGATCCCTCATTTATCTGTCTTGTTGGAGCTCAGTACCTGGTGCACTAGAAGAAAATTCTTGTTGAATAAGAAATAAAAGATGTGGGTGTGAGTCCTGACCCCATCACTCATGGTGTGACTTTAGGGAAGTTTCTGATCCTCCCTGAGTATTTAGTTTCTTCATTTGAAAACACGGGAAAATAATATCCACTGTCAGGGAGGGGAAAATTTCCCCTGTACCCCTCTTGAGTGCTGTGAGTGGAGTGATAGTAAAATTGATGCAAGACAGTTGAACGGGAGAAAAAGAAGAAAATTTTACTCCTGCAACACGGTGGTCTTGAAGCCGAATCTGGCCTCTGTACCCCGGTACCGAATTAAATCTTGTAGACAGAGTTTTGGGTGAAGGAGAAAAGAAGAGCTTTATTGCTTTGCCAGGCAAAGGGGGCCACAGTGGGCTAATGCCCTCAAAACTGTGTCCCCCAGCCTGGAGTGGGTAGTGAGGACTTTTATAGCAATGGCTCAAAGAGGGCGTGGTCAGCTCATGGACCTTCTTCTGATTGGTTGGTGGTGAGGTAAGTGGGATTCGGCATCATCAACCTTCTGGTTCCTATTGGTCTGGGGTTTAGGGCTTGTGGGCAGCATGCAGTTAACTTCTCCCACCTGGTGGGAATTTCAGTATCTGCAAAACAGCTCAATATCTTATTGCTATGTGTATCCCTTGAGGGGGAACCAGGACCCTGCCCCAAGGCTGCACTATTGTGTCTTGACTGCTCCCCCCTTGTCTCTGCATCCCCTCCCTTCCCTGATTAACAACTGTTTGAACCTGTCCTTTGGATCTCAGGGAAGGTCATGGAGGCTGAATGAAGCCTATTTCCTGTAATCAAGAAATGGGGGACACAGAAAGGCTTCCGTGCCCAGGAGCCCCACTGGGTCCTGCTCAGTTTCAGTTTCATAGAAATGCGACCTAAGAAGTGGCCAAAGCAGGCAGGCAGCTTTTATACTTTTTAGACAAAGAATGATCAACTGGTGAAGAACTGACAGGACAAAGAAACTTAGGTTTTGGTGCTCAGTTGGTGAAGAATCTAAACAGAATTGGGGCTTGGGGTAGTCAGTTAAAGCAGTAGCAAGGTTTGTTTATATAGGCTTCTTGGCCTGAATTCCCCAATCTCTGGCGATAGGGTGTCCTTCTACCTCCAGATGCAAATCCCCTCTCATGGGAGATTTATTTCCTGCTTCAGGGAGACAGAAATGGAAGGTTAGAGTGTCTCTCTTGCATTGGCTGTTTCTTAAGTAACTTTAATTCAAAATAATATGCCATGAGGCACATTTGGGGGCGGCCTACCCCAGATTATTCCAACACTACCTTACAGGATTATTGTGAGGATTAAATGAAAAAATGAACCTAAGGCCTGCAGAGTTATGCCCGCCCACGGTAGATGGTTTTCTCTCCCCTCCCAGCATACCCAGTGAGGCCATATGAAGTGTGTTTACCATTAGGTTTGGCAGGACTCATCCATTTTGCTTGGCAGTCTGTTGTTAATTCATTCTGAGGTTTTAGTTTACCAATTATACCAACAAATTTATAACACTATTCTAATAAATTTTATTTGAGTGAAAGTGTGTATCATATGAAAATTTTAGAGCAGAATTTCCCATTTATGTGATGCATTATTCATTGAAATCAAATTCTGTGTTAATAAAATACAGTTGTTTAGACAGGCGTTGAGGATTTGTTGCAGATAAAATCGACTTGTATCACAATTGAACATAAATAGATACATCCTTAAGGGTGAAAACAATTCATCGTTAATCCTTTTTTTTTTTTTCAAGCAAAGGCCCTGTGCTTGGCACACTATGTAAAGTATATGACAAGAGAATCATAAAGCAGGCTGAGTCTGAAACAACAAAGGGTAACTCAAGATCAGAATAATTAAGGATCTCATGCAAATCAGTGAGAAAAAGCTAAACAACACAATAGAAAATCTAGTAAGGAGCATGGATAAGCCGTTCTCAGAGGAAAGAATGTCACCAGCCAATAAGACGCTCTGTGTCTCCAGGAACCAGGAAAGCGCAAAATATACGATGTCATTTCACATTTATCCTATTGGCAGAAAGGTAAATTCTGATGAGAGGTGGGATAATGGGAACACTGGTTCCCCGGCGGTGGGCGTGGAAATTGGTGTGTCCACTCAAGAGAGCAATTTGACAATATCTAGCCAAGTAGAGGGTCTTCCTCTGTGACCTGGCAGTTCTTCTAGACAGACACCTTTGAAGGTCTCTGCATCTGAAACCCGAGGCAGCTACAAAGATGTCCACTCACTGCAATAGAGAAAGATTAGAAACCATCTGAGCTTCCATCAGGGAAAGAATTGGATACAAACCATGTAGCTTATGCATACAATAGTGCAATGGACATGAGTTTAAAAAGTAGCGCTTATGCATCAAAATGGACAAATTCCCCCCAAATTGCAAACAAACAGTCAGCAAATAAAACAAGTTGTTGAAGAGTCATGATGTGATCCTGTAGCAATTTGAAAAACAGGCAAAGTAGTACTCTGTTTGGCTCGTGTGTAATACACACACATATTTATTAAAAACATATATTAAAAACATATGCATATATATTACGTGTAATATATGTGTATATATATCTGTGTGCATATATGCATGTGTGTATATGCACATGTTTCTATAAATATAAATATATTTCTATGCATATATTTGTATAAAAACACACCTAGGAAAGATGAACACAAGTTCATGGTGATAAATGCAAGTTCATGGTGGTAGTTCCTCTGAGGAAAGGAGAGAGTCCCGTGGGATCTGGGAAGAGTGTCTACCTCTTAAACTGGGTGGTGTCCACATGGATGTTGACTCTAATGCAGCAACGTCTTTTGTGTTCCTGAAATATTTCCTGATACAAAAGCCTTTGCCCCTCCCTTATGTGGGTATGAAGAGATGTCAGAAGCCCTAGCTGACCATTATGACCAAGAGAGGCTTGGTTATGTGGTAGGCAGGTTAGGAGTGGGCGTCCAGGCACCGGCAGTTATGAGCAAGTCCCCCTCAAGACAGAATACTTAGTCTCCTGGACACCCAGCCTCCTCCTCTGCAAGATGGGCAAGGTCATTCCTGCTCAGTGGTAGTGGTGAACAATGAAGGAGAAATGCGCTTTGTCAACTATGGAGGAGTGGTGGCCGCGAGAAATATAATGTGAGCCACAAGTGTGCGTCACGTATAGAATTTAGAATTTCCTACTGTACAGCACAGGGAATGCTACTCAATACCCTGTAGTAACCTACATGGGAAAAGAATCTGAAAAAGAATAGATACATGTATATGTATCACTGAATCACTCTGCTGTACACCTGGAACTCACACAATGTTGTAAATCAGATATACTCCCATTAAATACATAAATACATCAATAAATAGAAAAAAATGTCTAGTAGCCATGCTAAAAACAAATAAAAACAAACAGAATCAATGAATTTTAATAAAACAGGTTATCTAATCCAAGAAATACAAATTATGGTCATTTCCACATATAGTCAGCATACAAATATTTATGATACAGTCTTCTGTTTTGTACTTGGCTTTGAAATCCAGTGCAGGTTTTACACCCACTGCACAGCTCAGTTAAGAAGAGGCCTGTATCTCATTGAGTAGCGTCTACCTTATTGGACATTGTAGCCCTAGACGACTAGACTAACGTTGATTGGGTATAATTACTAATAGATCTAAGGGCTTTAAACTTGGAATGAAGAGAAAAATCAGTGTGTTAAAAATACATTGATTGATGGTTTTTTTTCATTCATTCAGTCTCAAAATATGCATTGAGTGTGATAGGCCGTGCTTGGTGGTTTACCTATATCATTCTTTCTTAAACCAGTTTTAATCGAATTATAGTTAATTTACAGTGTTGTGCTAGTTTCGGGTGTACCACAAAGTGATTCAGTGATATATAAATTATATATATTCTTTGTCAGATTCTTTTCCACTATAGGTTATTACAAGATATTGCGTAGAGTTCCCTGTTCTATACAGTGGTCCTTGTTGGTTGTCTATTTTATATAGAGTAGTGTGTGTGTATTAATCCCAAACTCCTAATTTACCCCGCCTCCCGCCCCCCCTTTCCCCTTTGGTAACTGTAAGTTTGTTTTCTGTGTCTGTGAGTCTGTTTCTGTTTTGTAAAGAAGTTCATTTGTATTACTTTTTAGATTCCACTTATAAGTGATATCATATGATATTTGTCTTTGTCTGACTTACTTCGCTTAGTGTGGTAATCTCTAGGTCCATCCACGTTGCTGCAAATGGCATTATTTCATTCTTTTTTATGGCTGAGTAGTATTCCATTGTATATATGTACCACACCTTCTTTATCCATAGTATCTGTCAGTGGACACTTAAGTTGCTTTTATGTCTTGGCTATGTGAATAGTGCTGCAGTGAACATTGGGGTGCATGTATCTTTTTGAATTAGAGTTTTCTCTGAACCTTTATTATTCTTTAATTGTCATAATAGGTATTATAATTCCTCCTTTCGTGATAAGGAACCAGACCTTATCTCCTGAGGGTTAATCACCTGTCTGTGTTCACAACTTCAGGCTCTCTGATGCCAAAGTAACGTTCTTTCTGAGTCCTTCTTGCCTCATGGAGCTGATAGTCAATTAAAGCCACAAGATGCATGGACAAACAATTAAGGCAGTGATGAGTTTGTAACAGAAATGTGTTTGAGAAGTAAAGGGAAGGAGCTTTATGCACTCAGGGAAGAAACTTCGTAGATACAGTGATGTTCTAAGAATTGCATACATCCACTAGTGCAGGGGTGGACAAACATATTCTGTAAAAAGCCAGATAGTCAATATTTTTGGCTTTGTGGGTCCTACAGTTTCTGTTGTCACTACTCAAGTTTCTGCTGTGTAGAGGAACCAGCCACAAAAAATACATAAATGACTGTCCTGGGCTGTGTTCCAATAAAACTCTTTACAAAAGCAGGTGGTGGGCAGGATTGGATGGATGGGCTGTAGATTGCCAACCCCTTCATCAGGGTGTGTGAAATGATTTTAGGTGGTTCAGTGACTCAGCACACATTATATGTGAGCCCAGAGTTGAGAAAGAAATTCCTTTTCAAATTATTTGTGAGTCCTTTTGGTGATGTCAAGGAGAAATTCTCAGTTGTAGTCAGAATGTGTTTAACATGTCTCTAACTCTTGAAAATTTCTGATTTCAGCAAAGATAGGTGTCAAAGACATACCGTTACCAAACTAAGACTTTTTCTAGAGTGCTAATGGGGTTCAATTTACAGTAATAACATGAGGTTTCTTTTCAAAATAAATGTGTTTTTTAAGTGAATTGATTTAAAGGACAGTACTTAGGGCTTCCCTGGTGGCGCAGTGGTTAAGAAACCGCCTGCCAATGCAGGGGACACAGGTTCGAGCCCTGGTCCAGGAAGATCCCACATGCCACGGAGCAACTAAGCCCGTGCACCACAACTACTGAGCCTGCGCTCTAGAGCCCACGAGCCACAACTACTGAGCCCACATACCGCAACTACTGAAGCCCGTGTGCCTAGAGCCCGTGCTCCACAACAAGAGAAGCCACCGCAATGAGAAGCCTGCACACCGCAACAAAGAGTAGCCCCCTCTCGCCTCAACTAGAGAAAGCCTGCGTGCAGCAACGAAGACCCAATGCAGCCAAAAATAAATAAATAAAAAAAAAATACATTTATAAAAAAAGGACAGTACTTAGTCTATAACAAGATTGGTGGTATATGCATTCCAAAAAAAGTCACAAAGGGTCTACCTGAATACCTGGGGTATGAAAGACACATTTCTTGTCCAAATTCTACATTTTCTGGTAGTTGAAGAAAATGAAGCTCAGAGCAAGGTAGCCGATCCCAAACCATGGAGCCTGTTGGGGACAAATCCATCTCGGGGAGAGCTTTGGTTGCTGAGCTGGGGCCTGGAAGCTTGGCCTGAGTTTGGATGGTTAGAGAATACAGGATATAAGCTGGACCCAGGGGTCAGAAGTGGAGACAGTCAAAGGATGGAGTGAGAGAGTTCATCTGGTTGGTCTGGGCATCTGTAAAGCAGTGACTCTGGCTACAGTCACTGATTTACTGTACTTCCTCCCGGGGGCTATTCTTTCTCACTGGACACGAACCAGCCCCTGTGTCATTTCTAGGGTTGACATCCATAACGACACTTGCTGTGTATGAGGGCCTTTTGCCCTCTCTTGCTTGGGATCTGATGGGTTTGTTTTTCGCAATCACAGAAAGTGGAACTTGGGAGTATTTTCTTTGGTTAAAGAAGGTGATCTAATGCATTTGCTGTTGTAACTGTTCAGCGTCTATGATGAAATCTCACCTGTTTCCATCCTCTCTCTCTCTCTCTCTCTCTCTCTCTGTCTGACGACAGACACCCCTTCCATTCAGAGCTGCCCAGTTAATCTCAGCTCATGTAGCCTTAGCCCTCCCGGCCATCATCTCCTCTGTCTGTTAGCAGTCCTGCCATCCCCACACCTCTAAACCACTGGATTTTCTGCCTGGTTTAAGATGGGATGGAGCTGTAATATTGTTCTCTGAGACATGTTCAGTTTGTACTTGGAGAATGTTCATGATGTAACGCAGCTCAGTAAGCCACAAAATGAGCTGCAATGAGACATTTGCACGGTTAAAATCTGAAAGTAGAATAATGGGCTCTCAAAAGTCACTGCTGCTGGACTTGGTATTGTACAAGGAACAGCATACTCCAAGCTGCTTGAACTCACCTGAAAGATAAGGGCAGTGGAATGAATCTCAGATGCCACAGCCCCCAACTCGGCTCCAGATGTTATGCCAATAGCTCCTCAGGGGGGTGCTGTAGTGTTCCGTGCCACTGGGGCCCAGGCGGAGCAAGTGCAGGGGAGGGAGGGGTCTGAGAGTCTGTGACCGCATGAGGCTCATTGGGATGAAACTCACTTGAGCCAGGACACAGTGGAGCTTTGTAGAGTTTCCTGATGGCTCTCGAAGGCTTCATTGGAAATCACGTGAAATGCAGGAGGCGATGTGGATTCGTTTTTTTTTTACTTTATTTTTGTATTGAAGTATAGTTGAATTACAATGTGTTAATTTCTGCTGTACAGCAAAGTGACTCAGTTATACATATATATATATATATACACATACTTTTTTATATTCTTTTCCATTATGGTTTATCACAGGATATTGAATATAGTTCCCTGTGCTATACAGTGGGACCTTGCTGTTTATCCATTCCATATATAAAAGCTTACATCTGCTGACCCCAGCCTCCCAATCCATCCCTCCCCCAACCCCCTCCTCTTTGGCAACCACAATTCTGTTCTCTATGTCCTTGATTCTGTTTCTGTTCTGTAGATAAGTTCATTTGTGTCATATTCTAAATTCCACATATAAGTGATATCATATGGTATTTGTCTTTCTCTGTCTGACTTACTTCACTTAGTATGATCATCTCTAGGTCCATCCATGTTGCTGCAAATGGCATTATTTCATTCTTTTTTATGACTGAGTAGTATTCCATCGTATACATGTACCACATCTTCTTTATCCATTCATCTGTTGATGGACGTTTAGGTTGCTTCCATGTCTTGGCTATTGTAAATAGTGCTGCAGCGAACATTGGCATGCATGTATCTTTTCAAATTATAGTTTTGTCCAGATACATTCCCAAGAGTGGGATTGCTGGATCATATGGCAACTCTACTTTTAGTTTTTTGTGATTTACATTTTTTAAGATGTTGCTTGCTGCTTGCCCTGTAGAAAATGTTCTTTAGAGCAGCCGGTGTGCAAATGTGGGCTCCAGGTGGGATGTTCTGCCAGTAGTCTAAGCTACCGGGGCAGTGAGCTGGGCAGAGGGCTATGAAGTGGGAAAAACCAGCAGGAACTACAAGAAGAACAGTCTGTGCAGGTACATATTGAAACAATAGAAATAAGTGTTTCCTTATGGCTAGTATCTCTCACAGTTATTACTTTTCATACAGTATTAGAAACTGCCAACTCAAATTGAAGTCCATTTGTGGTGGACTTTTTGCTCCAAGAATTGGATGATTAGAAATGCATCCTCTTTTGCAAAGATCACCCCTGGGTTTTGTTTTTTGCCATTGGGAACGCCTGGTTTTCGCAGGGCTCCGTGGATCTCCACTTAATCTAAGGTGCCTGCACCCTTGCCATGCTAAATGAGGAAGCAATGTGGACGCCTTCGGCGTTAATTACCTTTTAGACACATAACTGCAGAGACCGCTTTGTCACATTATGCTGACCCGGGAATGACGCTCACAAACATCACACCTGTGTGGTTGATAAATTCCCCTGCCAAAGCCGAGAATACATTCTATAAAGAGGCGCTAATAGTATCCACAACTGTTAAAAGGTTTGATAGTTCCATTTTCCATATGCCTTCAGTGATTCAGGAACGATATTTTTTGTTAAATTTTTGGCAGTGAAAAAGGAAATTTAATTTCAAAATTCCACGTGTGGTCTTTGCATCACCTTTTTTCACAGAATCATCCAAGTGGTTGGGCTGAACCTAGAACAATGCCCTTCCTACCCCGCATGTGTCCCAGTATTTATGGGTGAAGGTTGGCGGTTATTTATCAGCCATTAGGCAGCAAATCCGGGCTTCCCATGCAACGTGGAGTTTACTCTTGCTCCCTTGCTATCACAGGAGAAATCATCCTCAAAGTCAAATGATTCATTTTCCTCTAGAACAATGTACAACTTCATGGAATTTACAAACAGGGATACAGGAGGACTGGGAAACGCAGGTAGCTTTGTACTCTGAATCTCACTTACTGGAGCTGTTTCATGCAGGGCTCTCCACTGTTCTGAAATCAAGATAATGGTGTAAGATCAAATTAATAAAAGAAGTAAGGACACAAGGTTCTAGCTATTCTGCCATCTTCTTTTAGGTGTATTGTGTCCCTTTGAAATGTCTATGGGTGCATAGAGAATGTCCTCCGGTACCTGGCTGGCGGGCTGACCCCTGTGTCATTTTGGGTACAGAGAAGTTATTTGAGAAGTAGCATCATACTCAGCCCTTTTCTCAAAGTCTCCAGAAAGCAACAGAACTGTTTCAGGGTCTTTTCAATAGAGGCATGGCAGATTCGTAGCTCATATTGATTTTTTTTTTCACCTCGAATTTTGCAAATGAAGAGAAGCGGCCATCAGCACTCACAGCGAAGGAGTTGGCTTAAGTGTGAGAATTAAGAAAGGTAACCTGTAAAATATTTCCAGGGAAGCATGTCTCCTTACTCTGTGTGGGGTAAGAAGTTTGCTCTGGAATTTGAGTCTCAGCCTGAGTTTGACTACCAGCAGTTACACTCAGTGGGACCAGGGGCCCGTCACGACCCCTTACCTGTAAAATGGAGAAACGATAATACTTAGATCACAATTCTGTTGTAGCAAGTAATGAATTAAAACAGGTATCAAAGCAAAAATGTTGCACTGGATAGAGTTAAACAAGCAAGAAGACTTTATTCAAAGCTATTGCAACAGAGGAGAGGGACCAGGACCCAGTCTGAGCTCAGCTCCCCTGAAGAAGGGCAGAGGGGTTTGCAAGAGCTGGGATGTGAGATCTGAGGCCAGCTGTGTGTGCTAATCAACTTGGTCCAAAGGAAAGTAGACTTTCTCACGTCTTCCCGACCGGAGGGAGGTTGACAACTTAAGAGCACGGCTCTCACCCACCTTCCTTCCCTTCCTAGAAGAGTGGGAGGCCGAGGGCACTGTCTCCCTTGAAGTTACTTTTCAAAGGGCTGGCTCCCAGGTCCTTCCTTGAGAAAGACATCCCTGGGTTTCAAAACTGTCAAGAGGCTTTTTAAAAGATTTTAAAACACCACAAAGGGGCAGAGAGAGAACTTACTGGTGACAAGGTTTCTAGAATAAATGCTCTTTTTAAAAAAGGGAGGGAGGGGCCTCTATGGATAGGCTGTCTAGATTCAGTGAGGGCTGAAGGCCGGGGAAGCCTGGCTTAGGTGTAGTCAAGCTGAGGCGGGCATGAAGCCCTCTGGGTCATGGACATAGGGCCACGCCTGCCACGAAATATGCAAACCTGATCCTAGAATTTTTAGATCTGTGTGGAAAGGAAAATGAAGAGTGATTATCAGTTTAATCCATGGTTTCTTTATAGAAAAAAAGAAAACTTAGGAAACTTCCTAATAATGATCTTTGCAAGGTATTCAAATAATTCCCTTTATGAAAATCCAAGAGAAAAGCAGGTTCACAAACTCATTTTTCAGTGTAAAGTTTAGAGAAAAAGTCTAGATTTGAATACAGTGTAACTAACTGAACAAATTGGTGAGTCACTTGCGTAGGGAAGGAATAAGCTTAACCAAAAAGTCTATTTTAGTTAAATAAAAGCTTTTTGAGAAAAAAAAACTATTGTAGGATGACGTGGGGAGGAATTTACAAACAAAGCAGTTAGAGTGCTTATGTACACCTGAGTCATCTTTGCTTTGGAAATTTGACCCGTGTGTGTTTTTCCATTTAGTGCTGAGAAATACACGTGGCAGTATTGTGTGTGTGTCAGTGTTGGGGGATTTGGTACCCAGCAGTTTTATGTCTATGGCATCTTTAAGTCACTTCTCATTTTGGGTACTTTATAAATGCAAAGCTGTGTTGTTGTAACTGTCTGATCCTGAGGATTTGTCCTTAGTCTTGACGTGGTCTTCGATTGCCAAAAAGTGGAGAAAAAGCTCACCCTGAATGAAAAGGAGATTCAGAGCTCACTTTTGTTAAAAAACAAAATTCAGCCAAGTACATTTTAAAGATCTAATTGGCTTTATTGAACGACTCATGAATGGGGCAGACTCCCATCTAGCGAGGAGAGGGGATCTCCAGAGGGCTACAGAAAGGGAGAGGCTTTTAAAGGCAAGACAAAGAGGTCTTAAGAAAGGTTATTTGGGGCTTAGGTAACCTACCTGTGAGGGAAGGAAGGGGTCTATGTGTCAGATACTCTATCTTCCTTCAGGGGATGGAGAGGGCCCTTGTGATAGGTGACCTCACTGGTGCTGACCAGCAATTTCCTGACCGACCGGTTAAGACTGCATATTTGGAGGCTGAAGCTTCAATTAGGTGAATTAGATATTAAGCCCCAGTTTGGTGGCCTCACATATGTGACTCCATCTTGGGCTTGTGGTTTTCTTTTTTAACACGTTTGACTTTTGAATCCAGGCCATCTCCCCCCTGCGCTTTCCTCCTGCTTTCTGTCTGTGTCTCACTCTGTCTCTCTCTCACACATACACTCACCCTGCATCTGTACAAAGATACTTGTTCATCCCCTGGGCAAACGCCAGGGAATAACCAGATCGGGAATGTGGACAAAGCTCTGTGTTGACAAACTACTTCTCCAAATATTTAATTGTCATCTCTGTCTAACGTAATCAATGAAAACTTGCTTTGATTCCGAGCGATGAGAGCCCTCTGCCATCAAATGAAGACAAAGTACTTGTCTCTGACCGATGGTTTCAATTTTAGCTGTTGCTTGGAGTGAAGATGGCAGAGAAGGGAAGGTATTTACTGAGATAGAGGGTGCTTGCCAGGAACCCAGGTCATGGGGACAGACAGGTGACTCACCTGCATTACTTCTCCTTTTTCTGAAGCTGCTTCGCCCCTGTTCACCTCCATCTCTCTGTGGGGCAATCTCTTTTCCATTTGCATGTGTTTAGGTTTTTTTAGGACTTCCTCTTATAGAGATATCGCAGAGATGAAATGACACAAGACCTCAACCACCAACATTTTTAGGCAAATAATATCCATGCCACAGTCAGGTACGTGGTTGCTGGGACCATGGGGGAAGGTGAGGATTGCCATCAGACAGAAGGTTTAGAAATGTTCTCTTTCGTAATTCAGTCTGCTTTATGTATATGTAAATGCAACAAGAGAGCTACATTATGGGGCGACCTTTTATTACAGTTGTAGACTTGGCTTGGAAACTCAAAGATTTCAAGAAAGGAGCAGCCCAAGATGCCCAGGAGGTACAAGTCCTTACCCAGACACGGTTTCTGCTCCCCAAAGCAGCATAACATTTTAAAATAAATAAATCACAAAGTGAAGATTGGCAGCTTGAAATTATTTATTTTTGTAATCTCTTAGGTGTGAATGAAACTCTAATGCACGTTTTAAAAAAGGAAAAACCTCTTTGTTTTCACTTTAATGTGCAAGCCCAGAAAATACTAAGAGGGCAGGAATGATGCAGCTTTTTCTATAAAACAAATTACCTTAAATGAATTTTTAAAAATAAGGTATTCCAATGCTGACACGTCCAGATTTCGTTTTCCTTGTCTGACATTTTCATTTAGATACAAAACGATTGGTCCCATGAACCCTTTAGTGAAGTCCAAGAAAGAGATGTAAAAAGCATCAGGTTTGCGCCCAAGATTCTAATAGAATTGAAGTTCTACAGGAGAATGAATAAACTTAGAATTTTAAAAAATTGTCCACACTGGACAATGTCATAAGCACCTACTCAGTTCAAGGCACTGAACTGAGCCCAAGGGTAGCACCTCCAGGAGGCCCCCCAGGATTGGACAACCTCAGGTCGGGGAGAGGTGGGCGGTTGTAGGGAGAACAGGCAGAATAGACTATATTCTGAGAATCGTAGTAGGTTCAGCACGAGTTCATTGCTTCCTCTGTAAGAGAGACAGATCTTAGGGGAGAAGGATTTTTTTTTTTTTTTTAATATTGTTCTATTAACTTCGATGGGAACCCAAAGCTCAGAAGTTATTGGCGGATTATTTTTAAGATTCGTGGCAGACACCTCCAGAGCGGTCGTGTTTACGTTTCTCTCCCTCCCGAGTATCCCGTGAAGAACGCATTAGTGGTTCTGTGGCAATAAGAAAATGAACCAATTTGAAAGAAGGCTGTCAGGCCCGGGGGTAAACGGGCGATGGATGTTGAATGTGATGGACCCTGACAGCGTGTGAGCGGCTTCCTTGCCGTGCCTCTGCCCTCATCCATCACACTTCCACCAAGACCGCGAGACGTCATTCGGAGGTATTTAGATTCCCAAAGAGCTGATAAAATGAATCCAACTGGGGAAGGCTCAGGCCGTTAATCCTGGTCCCCTGAACTTCAAAGGGGATTAACACCCATGAAGAATACAAGCCACAGAGTCTGTGCTTAGTGAACCCTTAGTAGGCGCCCTTTCCTGTGGAATTCAGGTATTTATGCTTCTGTTCTCAGGTGACAAATACAAAAGATGTCATGCGTTTTCTTGCTGCCCAGGTATTAGCCAGAAATTTGTCCTACAGATCAGATTCCCCCAGCAACCTCCAGCACTTCCCTAATTTGGACTGAAGTCAGATCATTGGGTTTATATTGTATCTTGAATTTTAAACAGATTAAAAACTCTTTATAAGAATTGGAAACTATGTGACTTTTGAAAACTTCAGATTTGCCTGGTTTCAAAATACCCCTGGATGGTTGACCCCTAACGCGTTAAGTGTCGTGACGCATTCAGAAAAAATACAAGGCACAAGTCAGCCAAAGCCTGTGGGGAAGATGTTCATCTCAGCTGGTACCCGGTTTTGCTTCCTTCGTAATGTGGTGACATAGGGGAGCAGAATTTGCCACCCCAGAACGTCTCTTTGGCATGCGGATTATTTCAAGGTGACAACAAGCAAAGCCCCAAAAGAATCCGGAAGAAAAGTTGACCTTCCCTCTAACTGCCTAAAAAAACTTAGATGGGGGGTTTGTTTCCAGAAAGCTATCATCAGAGATATTAGCAAAGAAAATGGGCTGGGTGTGGTGGGAGGGAACGGGCCCTAGAGATCGGATCCTGTCTGTGTCCCGTCGTCTCTGCCTGAGCCAGCAAACTTTATTGAACATTTGCTTTTCCATCTCCATGTGAATTGCCTTCTGTTATAAGCCGGGCTCCACACTTATCCCTATGTGGGTGTTGACTGGAAAAAAAAAAAAGCACAACCTAAAAGTTGAGAGTTATGTTTTCTTTGGCAGACAACACTGAAGACTTACACCCAGGGCACAGCCTCTCAGATGCTCTGAGGGGCCGCTCTGAGGACGCGGGGGGGGGGGGGCAGGATCTATAGGATTTTTTGCCACAAAGGACCAGGTAGTCAGAACATCGAAAGATTACTGTTAGTTAAAGAAAACCAGGCATCTCAAGTTGAGGAATGTAGTGCTTTTCTATGTCTGGGAAGATGCAAGAGTCTGGGCTCACTGAAACCATTCCTTTGATGTGCCCCTCAGCTATCCGGGGCCAGTATCCTGTTCTTTCCCATCCTGAGTCCCCTCAGGGTGCATTGTTGGGGGGGACGGTGGAGGACTGCTGTCTGCATCAGTTGACTGCTAGATGGCAGGCATCCTGTTTCCATCCTGAGTTTCCTCAGGGTCTGGGCTTCTGTAATGTGATGGCTTGATGGCTGTAATGTGATGGCTTGATGGCTGTAACGTTCTTTGTTTACTGAAAAGGCAGGCAGCATTTTTCATTCACATGGGATTTGAAGTTAATCAGAAGTGACCATGGGGTTTGCAGTCTACTTAGGGGTGTTGGCAGGGGTTGGGGGCCAAAGTGCAGGGAAAGCTACAGGGGGTGTGAATGAGCGCACCCAGTGTCTAGACTAAGGTCATCACTAGTGACCTTCGCTATTGCAAAGGCAGGAACTAAAGGTGGGAGGATGGGATTAACAGGAGAAGGAGTTCATATAAGAGAGAGTCTTAAGATTATTTTGGTTGCTTTCATAAGATTCATAGCTAGAATAGAGAAAAAAGCAGATGGGGTGACCTCCCACGAGGGGCCGGCCAAGTGCCCAGACTCGAAAGCCTTATCTAGTGGCCTGGAGGCTGATCCAGGGGAAGTAAAACACAGGATGGAAACAGGAGGTAAAATGAGAGAGAGATTGGCTCCTTATTATAATGGCTCTAAGGTTGGGCTTCCAAGATTGGATCCAACTCTGTAGGACGGGGGAGAAACAGAGGATTATAAATGAATTTCGAATTGAGGATTAATCTCATCAGAGCTGAGCATAGTATTTCTACTTTTTCCTTCCTTCCTCCATCCCTTTCTCCCTCCCTCCCTCCCTCTGTCTCTGTCTCTGTCTCTCTCCCTTTTGCCTAAAAAGCATCAAGGCAAAACAAATAACACCTCCATCCCTACCACTCAGACTGAGCAAACATTGCATTTGTTCTGTGTTCTCTTTCTCACTCAGTCCTTGGCCACATGGGCAGGATTTTTCCCTCCTCATAATTATATACAGACACAGTTCAGGTCTAGCTTTTTCCATTTATATGTAACTGTTTCCCAGTGTGCTAAACTAACTTCCTAATTATAATTTTCAGTATCCTTAATAATCTTTCACGAGTAAGAAGTAAAATACTTGCAAATTTGATGCCCAAAAGCTCAGCCTCTGTGCACCGGTGCCCAATCGAATCTCAGAGACAGAGTTTCGGGTGAAGTAGAAAAGAAGAGCCTTACTGCTTTGCCAGGCAAAGGCGGACACAGCGGGCTCCTGCCCTGGAAGACTGTGTGTCCCAACCCGGGAGGATTTGGTGAGGAGTTTTACAGCAGTGGATCAAGGGCGGGGTTGCTGGTAAGGAGCAGGGTGTGTGCAAGCCCTGCGCTCCGTTAATCTGGCCTCAGGGGGTCTCCTGATCTTCTCTGAAAAATGCTTCATCAAATAGTTATAATCTTCCATTTTTGGGGGGTTTTAGTTTTGTAGAAGAGCTCAAAGATATTGTTATGTGTATGCCTTGACCTGCAGATAAGAAACGGGGGACCTGGAAAGGCTTCCATGCCCAGGAGCCCCCGCAGGGTCCTACTCGGTTTCAGACTCTTCCTAGTCACGGTGCATTGATGATGGTTGTCTGGTTCTCCGCTTGTCAATAATGCTGTAGCAATGCCTTCATATAGTTTCCTTTGGCTTTTTAAAATTCCTTTAAATACTTTCTGTTTTTACATATATGTGAATTAATAGTCAAATTCTAAGGTTCCTGTGTGATACGTTTGGGATAGCAAACACCCTGGCTTCGAGGGACTAAATATTTGATCACCTAATGCTTTCTACCAAAAAAGTAATGACCAAAAGGGGGAAATTGTGAAATAAAATTTATATTTTACGGCAAGACAAGAAGAACTCAAATGAAAGAAAAATTTCTCTGTTCTTTGGCCTCCTCTGTCCCCGCCCTGGGCATCGTGTATCTGCATCATCATCCACCAAACCTCTGCCATCGGCACGAATACCTGCTCGGCCGTAGAGAGCAGCATTCTCCCAGCATCAGCAATACGACTCCTTAAAAGATGACATTCCTTCTTCATCTTGCAAGGGGTCACAGTGATGCTCAGGTCTGGATCGTGTAAGCTGTCAATGATACAACATTTAATGCACAGCCCTCTGTCTCAAAAAACTTAAATAACTGTGCGTTGACTTCCTCTGGGCAGAACAGTTCTGGGAGCTTTCTGAGATGCTCTTCCCAGGTTATAATCCTCCAGTTTGGCTCGAATAAAATTTTCCGTTTCTTCGTTGGATCAACTGATTAATTTTTCATCGACAATGGGGAGATGCAAGAGTCTGGGCTTGTCGAAATTGTTCCTTTGATACGCACCTTAATTCTGTAGGGCCATTATCCTGTTTTTCTTCATCTTGAATTCCCCTCTGGGCACACCATGGTGCGGGGGCGGGTGGGGGGATTGCTGCTAAGACTACTGGCTTTATGGCCACAACATGTTTTGTTTACCAAAATGGCAGGCTGTGACATTCTTTGTCCACAAGTCACGGACACAACTGTTAACAAGGGATTCTTCCTTAGGATGGCGTTGCTCACCAAGTTTGCCTGCTTCTGATTGTCAGTCAGAAAGATATGAACTATCTGAATGCAGCTCTTAACGAAGGTTCATCTGTCCGGGAGGCAAGACTTTGCGGAATCCTGACGTCTCATTTTGTCTCCAGATGGTCTTTTCCCAGCTAGAGTTTGTCAGATGCCTCACCAGGGATCATCAGGTCTGTGATCTCCTCCCCACCCCCTTTGCTTCACTCCTCGAGAACCTGTTTGCTTTTCTAAGTGTGTGCTTCTAAACACTCAGTTTGGATGTGCAGAATTTCCCTCACTCGTTGTCATTATGACATGAAGTTTGTTCATAGGTAACATGTTTCAAAAGCCATATCTGAATCCATTGCTTCTGTTGGTTTGGAGGTTTGTGAGGTATGTTGAAAATCCTTTCTGCTCCTTTTGATGGTCGGATGAAGCCTCTACTCTTAAGGTTGGACTTTGTTGCTTTCTGTTCTTTCTCATGGGATGGTACTGGGTGAGATGTCTGAACAGTGCAGGGCTTTTGTGCAGAGCTTTTAACCTCTATCCAGGAGCACGTGTACAGGAGCCCTGAAGGAAGCAGGTTCTGACATCACAGCCCTGGGTTGAATCCCGGCTTTTCCACCTCCTACTCTGGTGGCTTTGGGCAAGTTGATGAACATCTCTGAGCCCCAGTGTTCTCATCTGTAAAACGGGTATAATCATAACTATAGTGCTGTACCCCATATAGTCATTGTAAAAGAATAGGCCTGGGGGGCTTCCCTGGTGGCGCAGTGGTTGAGAATCTGCCTGCCAATGCAGGGGACACGGGTTCGAGCCCTGGTCTGGGAAGATCCCACATGCCGCGGAGCAACTAAGCCCGTGCGCCACAACTACTGAGCCTGCGCGTCTGGAGCCTGTGCTCCGCAACAAGAGAGGCCGCGATAGTGAGAGGCCCGCACACCGCGATGAAGGGTGGCCCCCGCTTGCCGCAACTAGAGAAAGCCCTCGCACAGAAAAACGAAGACCCAGCACAGCCATAAATTAATTAATTAATTTTATTTAAAAAGAGGAATATTGGAATTATCTTTATTAAAAAAAAAAAAAAAAAAGAATAGGCCTGGGGTGGATTCACCATGTGGCTTGGCATGTCATGAGCTTTCAGTAAATGTCAGTTTTTATCGAGAACTCCTGTGATCACTAGACGACAGATTAGGTGGAAATCACTGGGTCTGGCTAACAGCCCCGTCTCTATTTGCTTTCTTTCAATGTTTCAGGTTCTTCCTTCCAGCAGTGTTCCAAGAGACCTCATTACTCTGTGACACGGGAAATGTTCTGACCCCTTTTGTTTATTCCAAGACAATCCCTGTACAAAGAATGAACAGCCTCTGCAGTCCTCATATTCCTGGTTTCCCCATCTGATTCCTGGATGTCTTCTGAACCTTGGCAGTGTGTTTTCCTCTTTTCTTTCTTTCTCTATGTCTACTGCCCTGAACTCCAAACATAAACCATTGAGCTGCACTGTTTCCATCTGTCTGTTTTTCTCGAACACACACATGCCACATATAATTTACATTCCAAACCAGAGCACTTTTCAATTGAAAATAGACAGTACCCATTATTATATCTAGACAACAAGCATAAACCTGAGCTCCCAGGCCAACGGGGACATCTGGAAAAGCTTCATGCCGACCTCACATGCAAACGCTTTTTGTGTATTTGGTATGTATCAAAATACCCCACTTTTGAAACACTAACCAGCCACCCAGCAGATATGCATTAACTGCCTGCTGTGTGCAAAGCTCTTTTTCAATTGCTGTCTGAATCCAAAGGTAAATCAGAAACAAATCTTGCTCTTCAAGGATACAGTGCACTTTTAAAAAATTGAAGTACTGTTGATTTCCAGTATTATATTAGTTTCAGGTGTAAAGCGTAGTGATTCAGTATTTTTATAGATTATATTCCATTAAAAGTATTACAAGACAATGGCAGTAATTCCCTGTGCTGCACGATATATCCTTGTTGCTATCTATTTTATATGTAGTTTAATAAAATACATAGTCCGTGTCTCTGAATTTCCATACCCCTCATGTGCCCCTCCCCCTTGAATACATTGCACTTTTACCAAATACACAGTTAACTAACTTCAAACATTCAACTATTTGTGCTCATATTCTTATACAAACTGTCTCAACAGGAGCCACACTGTACCATCTGGTGCTCTACCAACATACAGCAGTCTGCCCCGTCTCTGTGGCCACACTGAGAGACAATATATGGTCACAGGTTTGTGTACAAAGTCATAAATACTGACCTTGTGGGGGGAGGGATTTTCAAGGATGATTTTGATGGTACAATTTTTCTTTCTTATGCATTCACTGGAGGACCGAACTCCTAAGTAAAATACAAGAGCACAAGTGAAGTCATACGAAACATAAGACATGAGCTTCAGTAACTGTAGGCAAGAAGGTGGCAGATGGATACGATGGAAGAGGCGGAGATAAATTAAGGGGATTGAGGATGATGTCTTCCAGGTGGAAGAAGGGGGTCGAAGAAGACAGGTGAACTGAGCTTTGATGGATTCATTCATCAAAAACTTGTCCAGCATAACTTTATATCGTGCGCTGCTCTAGGCGCAAGGGGTAGAATGAGGGACATGGGAAATAGAAATCACCATTATAATTCTGGTAAGTGCCACCAAGGAGCCTTACCTGATACTCTGAGAAGGTTCACGGGAGTGTGAAGAGAAGTTGCCCTGGGGGCAGAGATGCTCTAGGCAAGATCTGAAAGATAAGGAGCCTATTTAGGGGGAGAGAGGAGGGAAGAATATGCCGGATGGAGGGCACAGCACATGCAAAGGCACTGTGAAGGGAGCAGAGGATTGTAGGTGGGCTTGGGTTTGGCTGGAGCAGAAGGGGAGGGATGGAGGGAGAGACAGAGAAGGTGTGAGAGAGAGAGAGGAATTGATAAAAACAGACATGTGGTAGAAGCAAGACCCCATGCGGTCTGTTGACCACCGTAAGGAATTCTGCCTTTTTTCTAAAGACGGTAGGAAGCGAGTGAAGAAGTTTCACTAGAAGATGAGAGAGGGGAGGCGAGAGGGTGATCACACCCAATATCCTCATTCTGCATTTTCCTTAGTGACACGAATCACTTTCTGCAATTGCCTTGTTCACTTATTTATCTACTTGCCTATTGTATGCTTCCCCAGTTAGACAGTAAGTTCCACAGAGCTGGAGATCAGGTCCTTCTTGTTTACTGCTGAATCCCCAAAGCCGAGCACAGTTTCTCGCATGTAGTAGGTGCTCAATATATATTTCTTGAAGGAAGGAAAAATGTATGAATGACTGGCCAAGGCTCTCAGCCTAACAACCACTTTGTCTGTGATACAACCAATTCCACCCACTGGTAAGACATCCGGTGGCATCCAGGGGTCATGCCTGAGCAGACTTTCTGTCTATCCACCCTTCCTGCCCCCTGCAAAATCACTTTGCCCTCTCTTGGACCTGTCCTTCAGAAACTCAGCAAAATTTGAAACATAATATAAATAGCAACGGCTAATTCTTTCCTGATCCAGAGATTCCTGAAACTTCTGGAAGCTGGTATTCTAAAATCATCTGAGGGGAACATATACAGCCCATAACCCAGGTTATCATGAAATAGGTTTGGAGAACACTGCATCCTGGATCTACCCCCCCCGAGCATCTCAAAGCCCTGCACCAGTAGGACCTCTGAGAAGGCACACAGAGGAGAGACCTGTTTAGCTTTATTTAACTCAGTGTTTCTCAAAGTTAATAGACCGTGGAGCTTTTTTGTTTTCAGCCTAATACTGATTAAAATTCCATTCGAAGCTAGTGTTCCAAGGAAACACAAGTGGAAAACAACTGTAAGTTGATAAGTTTATAATAGCCACGGACCACTTACAACTACAGTGAATTATATCATTTTCGACAGGAAGAGCAGTTCTCCAAGTTAAGTTGTTTAAGGTTAGACAGGGGTATTTATGTAATTTGCAATCATCTTGAAACATCCCAAATTGAGACTTTACATACCCCATCTGAGTAGGTGTTGTTTAAATGCAACCGCACAAGTAGAGGGGGTTAGAAATTCCTGTGGGTGTACAGTAACTAACTGTGTTGTAGGTAATAAATCCTGTCTTTACATAATGCAACTACTGTGCAGGGCTCTCTTTGAAATAGCTCGTGTTTGACTAGTGTTTCTAAAGTGTGGCGGATCTCAACCACACCGTAACTGCTGGAGACAGTAATTGCTTTGCAGTTCTGCAGGCTGAAGCAATCTGCAAAAACTGTAGGAATAACATCAGTCTGAAACAGAGGAGGTGCTCATTACTGGGGAGACCAGAGTCGTGCGAACATTTTGATCCTAGAGACAGAACTGGCCTCTCTGCTTTTGTTTTTACCCTTCACTAGCTCTCTGGGTATCGACACGACAAAAACAAACCTTTGGAGTGTAGGTTCCTAGGGTGGAGTAGAACAGTAATTTGTAAAGAGTGAAAACAGGTCCAAAGAATAATGTCACTTGATTGGGGAAAATTATATTTCTGTATCTTTCTCTTGAAACGTTAAAAAACGTTGGGTACCAGGGCCAGAACTGGATGATCTTGAACAGACTGGCTCAGTAGAATCTAGAAAATATAAAGACCTCCTCACAGTCAATGGAAAATATATGAATACCCAAAAGACACATGGGCAAAGGGTATGAATGGGCAAATCCAAAGAGGATATTGGAATAGCTCATGAGACTATGAAAAGATGGTCAACAGAGAAATGAAATAGCCAATGAGGCAATATCCTTACCTATCGCGTTGGCCAGTGCTAAGACGTCTGCCAGTACCAGCAGTGGGACTGAGTACCGTGAGGCATGGAAGGGTAGGAGCTGCCCCACGTCACTAGGGAAAATAACAAGATTCCCAGTAGTGTTGCAAGGGCATCCCCCTCAGCCTCGCCACACCCCTTCTCCTCCCTTCTCTCTGCTCTGTGCCTGGAGAGGACGTCTGGATGCAGTGAACCAATGGGCTCACTTTTCCTCTAGTTTCTGGGGAGCCCGCCACTGGGTACGTTGGCAGGAGATCTGAGGTCAGGTAGAAGGTGAGCCCAAGGCGTTTTCCTTTGTCATCCTCCCGATGGGCCCTGAGTTGACCGTGGTTGCTTTCCTTACTGGCAGCCTCTGCGTTTGCAGTGGGTATTTCATGTTGGTCTTGAGGAGTCCTGGTCATTGTGCCCTCCCTTTGTCCCTTTGGGCTCTACAGAGCTCCTCGTCCCAGAGTGATTCGCTGTCCCATATAGCTTTTTTTTAATCTTATCCACGTCTCTGTGAATAGGCTCTTCATAAAACGCTTTTCAATGTTCCATTTGGGTATTCCAGCTTTTTGCTGCCAGGACCCTAAAGGAAAGTTGAAGGCTTATAGCCCTCATGGTCGTAGAATTCATTTTTATAGAGAAATGTTTGCATCAGCCCCTAAAAGACATGGAGAAGGATAATCATGATTGTAACATTGAAAAAGTATAAACAAGCTACATGTCCATCAAGAGACGATGATTAAATAAATTTTGATATGCTTTATAATTAAAGATTATATATTCTCTGCTGCATAGATTTCCAGGAAAGCAAGATAAACAAAGGCAAGGGGATAGGATGAGCTCATTCATGTATTGGATTATTCAACCAAATATTTTATTTAACGATACCCTATAGGCAGGAAATTGTGCTGTGTGCTAGGGTTGAGGTGGAGAGATATAGACAAATGTCTGTTTGAGTTTCTTGCTTTGTAAGGAGCTGAGAATCCAGCAAGGAAGACAACACAATAACATGAAAATGTTACTTAAAATTTGTAGTTAGGGATTTTTTTTGGTTGTTGTTAAATAAGAGAGAAAACCCAAGTCCAACCGGTTTAAGCAAAAAGCATGCTTCTGGCTTCCTGGACAGCTGGATCCACTTAGTCAAGTTCTCCCATTAGATTCCCTCTCCCTCTCTCTCTCTCTCTCTCTCTCTCTCTCTCTCTCTCTCTCTCTCTCTCTCTCTCTCCCTCTCTCTCTCTCTCTCTCTCCCTCTCTCTCTCTCTCTTTCTCTCTCCTTCTTACCTTCCTTTCAACTCTGATTTCCTCTGTGTGTTATTTTTGTTTTCCTCTATTGCTGACGAACTTATATTGCACCATATATCCTGGAAAGATGCCTACTCCAGCCTTAACTTTTATTCCTCGGTGCCCCCACCCAAAGCCAGGTTTACCCCACTGGCTGTAACAGAGTCCGAAGGAGGGCTCTTACCATCCTAGACTGGGTCATCTGTCCATGCCCTAGCCAAGCACCATGGCAATGAGAATGGGTTATTCTAATTGGCCGTCCTGTGTCACATGGTCATGCCTGTAACTAGCGAGTAGGGTACCATGATTGACAGCTCCACTGGGACCGTACAGATAAGACAGGGGTGCTGGGGAGATAAAGCAGGCATGTCTCCACTATAGAAATAGGCAGTGGCTCATGATATTTATAATAACATTTAGTAGAGGAGTGCAGAGAAGAAAGCAAGCGCTATTGGCTGGTACAGTTATGCATCCTCTCCCACCTGAGGGAGGTGGGAGATGAGCTGGGGTTTTTTTTTTTCTATATTTTGAAAAGCTGGACCTGCCCCAGGATATAGGATGTGGAACGTCAGAGAACCATTTCAGTGTCTGACCTTTGAACCTTTTCCTAGGTTTACTTTCCCCCCAGTTTATTCACATTCAGTTTCCCACATGATATGTTAAGATTTTCAAGGACTCTCCTACGTTTGCATATAGAGCATCTCCTGTGTGCTGGCAGCTCTGCAGATTCCCAGGGTCGCAGCCATTTTTAATGGATCTGCAGGTTTTTGTTCCTTGCCTCCCATCCAGGACTGAAGCTCTGAGAGCACAGCCTGCCTTCCTTGGTGGCAGGTGTCCCCCCAGGGTATAGCAGACTCCCTTTCCCAACATTTCCACCTTCGCTGGGCTCAGCGCGTGTATCTAAACCGAGATCATTCTCCATGGACCCAGTGCATCTCTTTCTGAGAAAAGGAGAAGTCTCCTCCCTCGCTGAGGATGGATGACCTTTCAGGGTTTTAAGTCAGAGAAAGTACAACCTTCTTCACTTTTGCAAAAAGTCAAGTGGGTGCTGGGCATAGACAAATATGATAAATAGATAAACAAAATCACAGCACTCAGCAGGAGTGGCTGTGAGCAGGTAGGCACAGGCGCCCTGGACCCAGACCACTTGGGTTCACAGCTTGCCTCTGTCAAGCAGCTGTGTGCCCTCTGGCATGTTTTCTTGCCTCTCTGGGTCTCAGACGCTTCGTTGGTAAATGGGATAATGAACCTACCTCACGTAGTTGGAAGATTTAATGTGCGAATGTTTGAGAGACTGGGGACCGTGCCTGGTACCCGCGAGCATCAGCTAACTTTAATAGGATGCTAAAACCGGGGACCAGCGGCCTGGTTCATGTGCATCATTTGTTGAGTACAGACACGGTGCCAAGCCTGCAGTTGTGGCCAGTGGGGATGCAATAGTGAAGAGATAGGCAAAGTCCCTGCCTCGTGAAATGTACCTTTTAGTGGAGAGAGAGAGAAAATAAAGACGTGAATGCATTTGCAGGGGAACAACACTTGGCAGCCCCAAATGCCTCTTTGGCATGCGGATTATTTCCAGCTAAAAACCATCAAGACCCAAAAGACTCAGGAAGAAACTTCCACACCCCCCTGCTTAAGTGCCTAAAAGAATTTAGATCGAGAGGTGTAGCTGGGAACAGAGCGACCACCACAGATCTCTGCAAAGAACACGGGCTTCGTGTGATGAGGGAGGGATGGGGTCCACTCTGTGTTCCATGGTCTCTTCCTGGCCCAGAGCACATTCGTTCACCAAATGCTTGCTCTTCCATCTCCGTGTCAATTGCCTTCCTCCCTTCTGAGATCCTAAACCACCATCCCCACACGCTCTTTTGTCTTTAGCTGAGGATCGTATTTAAGGTGACGCCTTTGGCCATATTACAACTTACTCAATTTTCCTGGTGAAACTGTGCACCTCAGATTGGGACTTGAACCCACCGTCTCTTAATTAGAATCACTCACCTGGTACTGGACTTACTGAAGCTCAGGTTCTTCGTGTCTCAGCACAGAAGGAATTCAGCGAGAGACAAAGTGATAAGCAAGAAGTAGATTTATTCATACAGGATGCTTGTGAGGGATACAAGGGGGTAGGCAAGGGGGCTTTGCCCCGAGAATTAAGCAGGCTGCATTGTTAGAATCAAAGGAAAGTGGGGAGGGGGGGAAAGACCGCCTTCTTCCTCCTCCTTTGAGTCGACGTCAGGCTTACGTCACTAGCTCTTCCTTCACGTCGGGCAGGAGGGTGTTTGATCCTATGAGGTCCAACTAGGACTGTCATGGCGCTTCTTGAAATCAGCAGAAGGGTGATAACATGTACTAAGACATGTTCAATCATCTCAGGTTTCAGTGTAATGAGGGTATCCTCCTTTGAAATGTCACCTTTCCCTTATATTCCTGTCCTTGGTTCTAAGGATCATTTTCTTGCTGGACTTGACCAGCCAGAAGAACATAAAAGTGGCGGGGAGACTCTCTTCCTCCCTGACACATTCCGTGTTAAGGCAGTACTAAGTGCCCTGGAGAAAACTACAGCAGCAGAAGAGGGTTGGGGTGATGGGAGGGAAGTGGCTGCTCCTTGTTTGGACAGGGAAGGCCTCCTTGATGGGCAGAGCTGGCAGAGGTGGGGTCACAGCACTCTGGGCAGAGGGACCAGCTGTGGCAATGGCTTGGAGACCAGCATGTCTTGGCTTGGAGAACTCAAGGAGGCAGTTGTGGCTGGAGTGAGAACAAGAGGGAAGAACGTGGTCAGAGGGGCGGGGATGGGCAGGAACATGGGGGCCAGTGAAGGTGCAGGAGAGACTTTGACCTTGACCTCGACTTCACTCTGAGCAATATGGGAGGCCATTGTTGGCTTGGATCTGGCCATAACGTGGCCTGGTGTATTTTCAAAGGATGCCCCTGGCTTCTGTGTGCAGAATATGAAATTGAGCAGGACCCTGTGGGTCTCTGGGGTACAAATCCTAGAAAGTGTCCCCCATTTCTTGTTTGTGGAAAATAGGCTTCATTCAGCCTCCTAGACCTTCCTGAATACCAAAGAGCAGATTCAGAGAGTTGCTAACCAGAGAAGCAAGGGCATGCAGAAGCAAAGGAGGAGCAGTCAGGAGACAATAGTGCAGTGATTAAAGCAGGATCCTGGGTCCTCCTCGAGGGGTATACTTAACGATACCTTTGAGTTCTTCTGCAGGAACTCAGGCCCCAACCCAGGTGGAGGATGGGTAACTTCAGGCTGAGCACAAGCTTCCTGGAGCACCGCCTGCTACCTCACCACCAACCAATCAGAAGAAAGTCATGCATCCAGCAGCCCTCACCCCAAATTGTGCCTGTAAAAACTTCTTCCTGAAAACCATCGGAGAGTTCTGGGGTTTTGAGTGCAAGCCACCCGTTCTCCTTACTTGGCCCTGCAATTAACCTTTCTCTGCTCCAGACTCCGCCGTTTGGGTTTGTTTGGCCTCACTGTGCGTCGGGCACACAAACTTTTCTTTGGTAACAAGTAGAAGAGGCTGTTACAGTGATAGTCTGGACCAGAGGAGATGGTGGCTCTCCCTGGTGGGGGCAGGGGGGGTGGTAACAGGTGGCTGGGTGTTGGCTCAGTCTCAAAGGTTGAGTTGCCAGAATTTGCTGGTGGGCTGCTTGTGAGCTAGCAAGAGCGAGCCTAGTCAAAGATGACCCCAAAGATTTGGCAGACGGCTCTCGTAGGTGGAACAGGCTTCGAGACAAAAGCAGACATGGATATGTATAGAACGGAGATACTGCTGACTTGGATTGGGTGACTTTGGGCTATTTTAGGGTTCTGTAATCAAATACAGCTAATTCTGGATATCTTTCTAGAGAAAAGTTTGGTTTTTATGTCCTAAATGTCCCTCTCCCGTTAGGATAGTGCACTCGATGGTAAAATGAAATGTCCTTTAAAAAAAATTCTTGGTGGTGTTTAAGAAGAAAATGATGACTGAAGCTCAATTTGAATCAAAGCAAGTTTAACGATTTTCATTAACACTACTGATGGCGACCTTTACAGCAAATGACAGATGATCCTCCTATTTAAAACACTGAAAACAGGAATTGGTAATGGGAACGTTAAGAGAATTTAGTGCAGCAAATGGGGATATGGTGATACCTTTCCTTGCAAAAGTTAATTGAGTTTAAAGGAAGGCAATTTGGCTAAAGTGAAAAAATCAAACAGCGGCAGAGAGGATGGGATAACCCAGGACAGATGAATACCTACGAATAGGAACACTTCGGGACATTAGCTAAACATGGGGAAATTGGCTAAGTGACTCCATTTTTAATTAGGTAATAAGTCCTTCGTTGGCAGGGACATTCCCAAACATAAACTTTGTCCACAAGCATGGAGCTCAGGGCTCAATCGCTCCTTAGACCTTAGACAAGGTGGTATTGTGTGTTCTTTGCACAAACTCTGTCACTCGGCATCAGCAGATTTGCTGGAGGTCCTTCAGCCTGGGTCCTAGTTTCAATCCAGTCCCAAGTTCGTTCTTACCTTGTTCCCTGTCATCAAGCAGGTTTGGTCCCCATCGTCCCTTAACCAGATCTCGATCGTGGGACCGGGGGTAGGGATTCATGTCCATCTGGACTTTTATCCTTCTCTGAATCCCAGTGGCTCCTGCTTGATCAAATCTATTCTGTTAGCATCTCAGCTGTGATTCAGGAATGCAGAAACCATTCTACGTTTGGGGGCGGAAAGGCAAATTACAAATTAATTAGCAAGTGCCAACCTTTTAGAATCAGGATATGTCACACAAAATCCACATTTGTACTATCATTTGCAGTCCCAGGAGACGTGGGATGACTTGCTTTGTGTGGCCATGACTTGCTGACGTCGAGAGCTGCCACCCGCCGTGTTTCCCTGGGGCGCGTGCGTGTGGATCCCACTTTTCCACGGTCCCCACCCAGTCTGTTTCGCTCACTTTTTCTATCTCCCTGGCCCCTGTGGGCACTTCCCGTTTGTAACTCCTCAATGAAGTTCAGCTCTCTTTTAGCAGAATTCAGTACTGTAGTTCACAACAGCCAAGATATTTTAGGTGAATGTGATTGGAATTTCAGCTCCAGGGATAGAAGTATTCCAACCAAGAGAGAGTAGAGCAAAATGATTGGATCTGCCCCGACTGGCTGTCAACTGTCCCCTTACCTTCTTCCTCTGTATCCGAACTCTGGTTAATCCAGGCTACTCATGACAAAGCTTTCACCCACCTTTCCAGCCTCATTACAACTAAGATGACTCTGTCTGATCTTGACATCACGGAGCTATTAAAACTATCATAGAGATAGCTTGCCTCTGGACATTCTGTTATGTGAGAAGAATAAATGCCTCTTTGGTTAAGCCGCTCTAGTTATATTTTTGTTATTTGTACCTAAGTACACCGCTAACTGACTAATGTCCAAGAGCATTGTCTCTGGAGCCACATTGCCTGGGTATCCATGCTGGCTTTTCTGCACCCCAGTTGTTGCTGAGATGACCATGATTACCTGCAGTCCACTGGCCTTCCTACATCCCCAGCTACCTTTGTGGTCTGAGGTGGGACCGTGGGACTGAGTTCTGGCACATAGGGATGTGAAGAGAATTAGTACATCACCTCAGAACCCAGGCACAAGTCCAGGGAAAGTCAGCATCAGTGTGCCTTCTCCATTTCTCTCTTCCCGGGATGGGATGAACTTGGAAGTAAGTATTGTGTTGATAGGATGGCATCACAGGATGGAGGGGGCCTGGTTCCTTGAGTCAGTGGATGGAGGAGAGTGCCAGACAATACACATTGGACCTGGTGTGAGTGAGAATGAAAGTTTTGTTGTGTCAGGCTTAAAATAAACCTTGGGTCCCCCAGCTTCCAGGAAGAAGGAACAGGTGTGAAAGTTGTGCAGCCCTCCACTTCCTCCACCATGTTCATTTCAGATGTACTTGGGGAATAACGGAGAGGAAAACCCCCCAAGATGCAAATCCAGAAGCAAAACTACAGACAAGAGAATCCCTCCTGGATAGGGCAGCGCAATCAGGGTGTAAAGTGTGAGGGCAGCTGATGTTAATTACCCTAAAAATACCCCAGCAGTATGGTGATGCTTGAGCAGGTCATTCTACCTCTCCATGCCTCAGTTTCCTCCTAAGTGAAATCTAGATAGTGATAGTATCTAACTCAGAGGTGTTGCAATCCTGAGGTGGGGGGGATTAATGACATTGCTTTCTTCCTGGATCTAGGTGAATGTGAGTTTCTCCCTGGGGAGCAATTTGGACCAGTGCTTCTCAGGTCTGTTATAAGAACATTAGTGCAGTGTCTGACTAATGCACTTTTGTCGGTACTTAACCTAATAGCCCTGTAAATCCCTCCGATTATGTGCTGTTTACTTGCTAACACATCGTACGAACACATTTGTAATTCACTTATGGACGAACAGAGCTGCCTCCTAATCGGTTTTTTTTTTTTTCCTGTTAATGTCATCCATTCCTTGCCTGCTTATAATCCGAGGAATACGGCCCCCAAATTCATACATTTGAAATTTTAAGTGATGCTGGACATGCACGTGGGGCCCGAAGCGATCAGAACTCTTTTCTTCCTTCTGCTTGGCTGGATGATAGCTTCTCAGAGCACCTCCAACAGAATCCCCAAGCCTCCAGGAAATGGCCTGACTTCTAGAAAAGGAATCTCAGGTGTTTTGAGTTGTTTAAATGTGTTATTGAAGTGGGTGACAAGGAAGAAATAGAAGTGAAGGTTTTGTAATTGGAACAGGGAGTGGATCCATTAATATGTTAGGGAATATTGTTGCTGGAGCTGTTTAGAGGGATTGGGTTACCAGTTTTAAGATGGAAAAAAGTATAGCGCGTGTGTCCGTTCAAGGTGATAACGTACTGCCCCCCCCCTTCCCTCTCTTTATCTGGTTTCTAAAGGAGAGCAATGTGCCTTTGTCTTCATGAGCTGTAGCGGAAGCGCCTGTCTCAGGCAGGAATCGAGGGGTAAAGCCCCACTAGAGAGTGGTTCCTTGAGCTCACGACTGTGTCTTATTTGTGTTTGCGTTTTTGCTACCAGATCCATTGTCTGGCACAGGGCAGACATAGGATAAATGGGTGAATTAATGCTGATCAGTTCATAGGATATATAGACCATGGAAAACTCTCTATTGGATAAGTGGACATAGGCGTTAAATGCTACCTGTTACATTTTGAGTGTTTTCTCATCACACGTACTGTCTCATTTAATTCAACAAGATTTTTAATTGTGATAAAAGATACATTACATAAAATTCACCATTTTAACCGTTTTTAAATGTACAGTTCAGTGGCATTAAGTACTTTGACATAGTTGGGCAGTCATCCCTACTATCCATTTCCGGAACATTTTCATCGTCCAAAAGTGAAACTCCGTACCCATTAAACAATAATCCTCATTTGCCCTTTCCCCTGGCAACCACCATTCTATTTTCTGTCCCTATGAATGTGACTGCTCTGGGGACTTCACATGAGTGGAACCATAGGATTGTCCTTCGGTGTCTGGTTTCTTTCACTAGTATACTGTTTTTAAGATTCATCCGTGTTGTAGCCTGTGTCAGAATTTCCTTCCTTTTTAAGGCTGAATAATATTCCATTGTCTGTAAATCCCACATCTTGCTTATCCATTCATCCATCGATGGGCACTTGATCAGCAAGATTTAAATCCTGTATTATTATCCTTATTATTCAGACTCAGTTATTCAGACTCAATAACTTGCTCAAGATCAGAAACCTGTTGATTTCGAAACTCTGACTTAAGGGGTCTGGTTTCTATGTTTCTATAAAACTCCTGGTGACAAACTCTTCTTATGATAATAGCAGTTCAAGGCTGGTCAACACAGACTCATTTAAATCAGTGACCCAGGACATGTACTGATGATCTTCAGCTTGATCCCATTAACTTCTCTTGAATTAGGAGGATGGGTGCCCTCTGCCACACCCATCAGACAGTTTCCTTTTCTCAGGGCAGCCCTGACTCCTTCAGTGGCATTACTTTCACCAACTGGATACAGTCTAGAGAGATGGATCTCATTCATCTCCTGTGTGGAGCAGGCACATAGCCCAAACCAAGCCAACCAGGCATCCCTTCCACGAACTGTGAATATGAAACAGAGGCACAAAGAAGTGATGGTTAGGGTCCTCTCCCTCTGAGTGACAAGGTTCTAACCAGACTGTTCCAGCTCCAAAACCCCCATCAGTACTCCTGTTTTTAACCTCCTGCCCATCCCCAAAGCTCTCATCAATTCTGTGGACAATGTCCTTGCAATTGATTCTTGTTCATTTCAACAAGAAAGCTGAAATTCACCAGAGCTCGTTTCTGTTGCTTGCAACTAAGAATTGTGACTGATTCAGAAGTGGAGTGCTTATATATTCCTATTAAAGAAGTGTTTATTAAATTTGGGGCCCACTATGTGCTAATTATTCTTCTACACTCATGAGGTTAAAAAAGAAAAATGTGAGCTAAGACCATGCGAAACGTAAGTTTGGACCACATCACCTGGGAGCAGGTTAGAGACAAAATTTCTGACCCCAACCCAGACCTACAGAATCAGAATCTCCACTTTAACCACAACATTGAGAAATGTTGAGTGAGAACATAATCTTTACTCTTAAAAAAATCCATCTGTTTGGAGAGAGGCATACAGTTGCAGTAATAGGCATATGGAAAAAATGACCAGGGAGGAAAACCTGTTAAATTTTTCTCCTGCCTCTTACAAAGGCTTTTGGATCATACGTCCATGTTCCCCGCAAAAAAGTTCATCATTTTTTTTCTAGTTGTCTTGAAAACAATGGCAGATGGGCAAGAGGCATATACACCAAACCGTGGAACACTGCTTTTGGGGGGAAAAAATCACAGAAATAGGAGACGTGGCAGGTGTGTGGGTCCCTGTTAGCCTTGCTGTCTAGAGCAGCACGTGGAGACCTAGCAGGGTTAAAGTGTTAAAGGAGAGGGGTCCCAGCTCTTGAGCTCGATGGAGAAAGCCCTGGCTCCCCCTCCAGCGGGATTTGGGACCAGTGCATAAACAGGAGGATGGTATGGCAGAATCTTGAGCCCAGCCTGCCAGCTCAGCATTTGGGTTGCGGGAGCACCAGCCCCTCCCTGGTGTGATCAGAAGACAGAATCTAAGCTTGTCAATAACCATGATCAGTTACCTCAAGCCCCACATCATTGTCAGTTTTCCTATAACCTTGCAAGAGGCTACCATATTTCCTGGGAGACCACTCCTGCCCAGGGGAGGAGAGAGGCATGAATCATGAATCTTTGACAAGACCTTAGAGGTCAGACAAGTCCACTTTCCTGCTGCCCCTTATCACTGTGCTCTTGCCACTTAACCTCCCTATCCTAGCTTAAGACGCCTGTAATTTTCTTTTGAGTGATTATTGATGAATCTCTAAGACAGTGCTTCTCAAAGGGTAGTTCCCCAATCAACACCATCAGCATCACCTGAGAGCTTACTGGAAGTAAAAATTTCCAGAGCGATGCAACTGGAAGATTTGGGGGTGGGGTCCAGCCATCTGTGTTTTCACAAGCCCACCAGGCGGTTGGGGGTACACCTGAGCCTTGAGAGCCACCTTCTCTGATAGGTTTCTTTGTAGCCAACATAAGACGAGAGTTGTCTGGAAACTGGGGGCTGGGAAGGAATAAGGATGGTGCAGAGACAGAGAGAAAGACAGGAGCTGATGGGTCAATAAATTGATATTTTGGGTTTACCCGTTAACAGGAGTGACGTAGTTTTCTACAGGGCGCATAGTTTTGTTCTTTATCTGTAAACTCAGCATTTTTTCCCCAGAAACAAGGTGAATAAAAAGGGGACTCTGGACAGGTTTCAAAAAGATAATCAATTGCATTTCCATTCGGGGAACGAACTGGCCTCTTATTAATGGTATCCGTCATTTGTCAGCTGTGAGCTGTGGTTATCTAAGAGCTGTCCTGCCTCACGACTTTCTTACCTTTTCTTGTGACATTTGAACCTGCATCCATCATCGACATAGGCTTCATCTTTGCGGATGAAGAACAACTCTGGATCTGGATAGAACAAAGATGGGTTTTGAAAGAGAGCTTTTAGTCTCCCCGGCTGGAATCACAGCCCACCCCCTGCGGAAAAGTTGGCATTTCGTTAGCCTTTGCAGACTCCTCTAGTCTGCTAAGTGGAAAGCCGGTGCGTTTCGAATGAATAAACATCAGCATTCTTATTTCTGCCGCTGCAGGGTCAAGAGGGCTGAATTAAAACTCCTTAAAACACACTTCACTGTTCCTTCACAGTGATTTTCGCTTCAAAGCCGAGGATTTGTGGGTGGTGATTCTGTTCTTTTTGCAGTGTGTTATCTGGTTTCCCCAAAGCAATCAATATTTCACAGAATCTAGAAGAAACATCTCGTCATCTGTCAGTCTCCTCCGCCCCGGCCAGCGCATCCACTGGGGGCTCGGGATCATTATCTGGTACAGTGCACTTGGGTGGTGGTGTTGCCGATCTCGAAAAGTATGTTATAAGCTGATTGATGGAATTAAAAGATGAATTCATGCCATGAACAACTCAGCAAGCAACCTCTAGATCTTTGAGAGTTGTAGAGGAAAGCCTGTATGAAATCTAAGTGCTCATAGATACAGAAAGAGGCATTTAAAATACGTATTTAATTTATTTTTATTTTTTAAAGATGTTTTGATGTGGACCATTTTTAAAGTCTTTATTGAATGTGTTACAATATGGCTTCTGTTTTATGCTTTTTGGGGGTTGTTTTGACCCCAAGGCATGTGGGATCTTAGCTCCCCGACCAGGGATCGAACCCGCACCCCCTGCATTGGAAGGCGAAGTCCCAACCACTGGACCACCAGGGAAGTCCCTATTTAATTTACTTTGGAATTGGTCATTCATTCATTCATTGATTCATTTATTCATTCGTCAGAGATGCTGTTTATTCAACAAACACTGAATGGTGCAGTAAAAGATTAACCTTGTCAGAAGACAGTTTTGGTCCTAAGTCTCCAGCTCCTGGGGGGCAACCTTCAAGCCCTTGGAATGTGCTGCCTGATAAGAATCTTTGTTTACCTCGGGACCTTGGGCCATGCCAGGTAGTCCGTGCCAACAGTATGATTTATGGCGGAGCCTTTGATCCATCTGAACGATATCACCTCCATCTTTGGAGCAGCTAAGACTAAGGTGAGAGACTTAGAGACTAAGTTTCTAAGACATGGAGACTAAGACATGGAGACTAAGGTCAGCCATGCAGATGGTCAGCCATGCCTATGGAACCGAACTCCAGTAAAATCTCTGGACACCAAGCTTCAGGTGGGCTTCCCTGGCTGGCGATATTCCATGCATATTATCACACATCACTGATGGGAGAAATACACACTGTCTGTATGGCTCTGCTGGAGAGGACCACAGGCAGCCCTACATCTCGTCTCTCCTGGACCCTGCCCTCATGCATCTTTCCCCATTGCTGATTTCAGTCTGTAATAAACCGTAACTGTGAGTGTAACAGCTTTATTGAGTTCTCTGAGTTCTTCCCGTGGATTCTTGTTCAGGATAAACGTGGGGACCACCTGTGCTCAAAAAGCCAGGAACTATGTTAGTGCTGGAGATACAGAGACGAGAACAAAGTCTCTTTCTTCATTGCCAAGAGAGACAAGGAAACCAACCACGGCGGAAGAGCATAATAAAGCCTCGTTAGAAATGCAAAGGAACAATTGCATTTACTGCCCTTTCTATGGACAAACGCATGCTTTCGAATAAGGCTTCATTCTGAGAGTTACATTCTACACCAAGCATTTCTGTAGAGGGTGCTTACATCAGATGATATACTCAGGTATGTAAGAGATGCAGTTGTATTCCTCCAAATTTAAGGTAACTTCTCTTTCTTGCCCCCTTCTTTTTACCCAAGCGGCAGAAAAGTCATCTCAGTCGGTCGTAGGTAATTCAGTGTGGTTCTTTTGGTCAATTCTTTTGGAGTTCTCTTTGCCTTTTTCCAGGAAGCTGCTTCTAAGTTTCAGGCAGCTTGGTGGTACCTGTCTTGGGTTGGAGTGATGGAGGGCGCTGCTGGTGTGCTTACGGGTTCCATCTTGTTAAGCCTGGTCCTCAACTGTCATCCACGCCCATCAAAGCTATGTCCCTGCTCCGTTTCTCTGCAGGCTTCTGTCTAAGCAAGCTGGTAACTGAGAAAATCTACACCACCTCATGGATACAGGGGAATTTTAGCAGCTTCCCCACGTGGCTCATCTTTCTACATCTTCCTTGCCAATTGCCCCAGGTTTTACTCAAGAAAGTCTGTAGAGGCATCTGTAGTTTGTCTCCATCCATACCCACTCTGACTCCCTTCCAACTTTCCTTTTATACTGTGAAGGATGAAAAAAAACCTAATATGACATTTCCCAAAGGCCTTCGTAGCTAGGATTCCGTCTATAACCTGCTCTCCCAAGGAGACACTGCTCACAAGACCGAGGGGGAGAAGTGAGCACCATAAAAGCTCAGGTTACCCTGTGCAGAGAAATTACGAAGCATGGCGGCTGAGGGTCTGGTCCTTCCCAGCCGGCTCTGTTGGTTTGTGTGTCATCTAATCCGTAGCCTGTACAGCTACACAGAAGGAGTAACATCTGCTGTGATATTGTTGCTACAACAGTTCTGGGGTAGAGCAGAGCCTTTTTCCTGGCTGCCTTGTTTCTGGCTTCCAGGCAACTAAGCCTGGTTATCTGGCCTTCACGGATTCAATATGGCTGCTGTTGACTGCAACCGAGAACTCCAACCCGTAAAAATAGGGATATATGAAAAACTCCATTGCCTGGTTATTAATTTACAGTGGGAAACGTGACTCTCAAGGCTTCCAAATGAGTGTTTGCTAATCAGCACATTTTCTCCCTAAATACAAATACTATATTTGGAGCCCTAATTGCCCCATTAATAATTGAACAGCTGCGTAGGAGGTATGAAGTTATTACAAAAGAAAGTAGAGAATTTTCTAGCCCTGAGATCCAAGTGTCAATCAAGGACTGTTCAAGAGAATATAAGATGCGACAAGGTCGTTTTTTTCCTGGAGGTGAGAGAGAGGTTAGAACCTTCATAGAATGTTGAGGATTTAAAGTGAGGGCATCTGTGTCCTTTTCCAGTTGCCTCCTACTTTGTATTTTGTACATGTACATTTAGGGATGAATCTGTAAGAGAGGAGATCCACAGTAATGTCCCCCACAAGTGTACGTCACTTTTATAATCACACCCATCATGTTTTGATGTGTTTTTGTGTGTGACACAGAACACAAACTACAAAATATGTGAGAAAAAAAATCTGAAAGAGGACCAATGATGTGAACCTTTAAGGGTAAGCCCCATCAAGGTCATCTTGGGTTTGTCTTGGATTTTCCTTAAAATAAGGAAAATTTTAAGGAAAAGTGATTCATTTTTATTAATATCTACACTATGCAGAGGAAAATTCTAAAATTAATATGTGGATAGGTCACTCAAGTGGGAAAAATCTTTGTTCTGAAACTGATATCTCACGTCTCCAAGTGTTCACTCCCCTTCTCTCTCCCAAGGGCAAGGCTGTTTTATTTTTTTATTTTTTTTCCTTTTTTTTTTTCCTTTTTTTTTTTCTTCTTTTTTTTTTCTTCTTTTTTTTTTCTCTTTTTTTTTCTTCTTTTCCTTTTTTTCTTTTTCTTTTTCTTTTTCCTTTCACACACACACACAAAGCTGTTTTAATTAGAACTATTTTCTTAGGAAGATACGCATTTGTATTGTTTAATATTAAGTCTGCTGACAGCATCTTAATTTTGTGCCTTGGATGTGTACCTGGAACTTGAAATTCATTTGCAGCTACTCAAGCTTAGATAACGACAATGATAATTAAATCTCATGCTTCAGCATCTAAGTATGATAATGCTTCAGGCATGAGGGAGGGAGTTTTCCTATCTATGCCATCTTCCGATTGGTTAGTTGCATTATAGTGATTTGAATGCATCTTTCCTTTCCTCGTTCAACTGAAAACAGTTACCAGAGACTAGGCGATTGGGTCAGATCTGGACATGATGATATCTGCGATGCTCTGCATCAAAAATAGCATACGTCCCTGTGACTGAAATCAATACTGGGCCCAAAGAAATGCAGTCACTAGGCCAGAAAGCTGACGTCATGAGAGTTGGAGGTGACTGGTATAAACTTCCAATATTAACTCAACTTCCCTCTCCCCTCCTGTGTTCCTTTTTTCTATTCTTCAACTATTTTTTCTTGTGCTTTTCATTTTGTCATTGTCTCCTCCCTACGTTTAAATAAGCCAGCTGCATCCAGGCCTTACTGCTGTCTGCTTTTAGAAGCAAAATTTAAAGAGATTCTTGATAGCTACATTAATACGTCCTGGCATCAGTATTCGCTTTTTGGGGAAGATAGGATATTGAGATATGGGTAGATGTTTGCACATTCTTAACTCACAGTGTGGTTGTAATAAACAGAGACAGGCTGCCCAGCTTTCACCTTTAACCTTTTTCCCTGATGGCTTTTTTTTTTTTTTTAGCATCTTTATTGGAGTATAATTGCTTTACAATGGTGTGTTAGTTCCTGCTTTATAACAAAGTGAATCAGCTATACATACACATATGTTCCCATATCTTTTCCCTCTTGCATCTCCCTCCCTCCCACCCTCCCCATCCCACCCCTCTAGGTGGTCACAGAGCACCGAGCTGATCTCCCTGTGCTATGCGGCTGCTTCCCACTAGCTATCTATTTTACATTTGGTAGTGTATATGTGTCCATGCCACTCTCTCACTTCGTCCCAGCTTACCCTTCCCCCTCCCCGTGTCCCCTGATGGCTTTTAATGTTATCAGTTGGCCCTTACAGATGTTCTGACGGAGCACAGATTCTTTGCCAGACGCTGCCTATGTACTGAAGTTACAAGCGTGAATAGACTCCAACTAGAGAGACGGAAATAAATAATCATAATCCATTCAGTACAAGCGATCATGACAACATTCATGAGATATGGATGGAACATTTAAAATGCATGAATTACAAAATACATGAGTTCTACTGATTCACGACAGTGAACTTTTTTGTGGTTCTAAGTTTATGTAAAATGTCACAACTTCTGAGCAATTATACATTCTTTTTTTTATATAAATTTATTCATTTTATTTATTTATTTTTGTCTGCGTTGGGTCTTCGTTGCTGTGCGTGGGTTATCTCTAGTTGCGGCGAGTGGGGGCTACTCTTCGTTGCGGTGCGCGGGC